>NC_080783.1:191003277-192502027 GCF_028018385.1 Neofelis nebulosa | reverse complement strand
ATTAGAAAGCCCCTAACCAAAATTCAAGCCACATGCTAACAGGCTGCGGTCAACATCCACAGTGGGGTGGGGGGGTGGGCGGGGCACGGGTGCGGGGATTGGCTCAGCTCAGGGAACCAAGCCTCAGCGGGAGGGTCTCGGAACCGGGGGTCCCCAGGGTATGCAGCCTAAGGGACTGGAGGCAGGCACCTGATTTCTCTGCCAAGTGCCTGCAATTATAGCAATTCTCTCAGTGCCACAGACTCCCGGGAAAGAGTCATCTGGCATTTGGTTAAACTGATTAGGAATCACTTGCTCTGTTTTAGCGTCATGCCTGAGTCTCAGCAATGAGTAGGGCTCCTGCCCAGGCTTTCAAATCTGCATGGATCCCAACCATCCCAGGGTCATCTCCAGATGCCCCTCGCAGTCCTGGGGATTTTGTTTCTGCCCCTTCCCCTTGCCGGGTTCGTTCATAACATGTTACTTGCTTAACAGCACTACCCACTCACTCCTTTCCACTCTCACCTTGGGGAATTTCCAGAAATACAGTTCAGGAGCTTCTCCCCAGTGCCATTCAGAGTGGAGCTTGGGTTGGCCTGGGCGTGCTAGAAGGAGGCCCCTGGGTGACCACGTTTGGCCTGTGGTGACGTGGGCTTCCAGCTCCCTGGCGTTAATGGTGTGAAAGCACCATTTTCTATCACACCCCGTTCCTAGATGCCTGTGAAGTGCTGTTCCTCAGCCCTTTTCTGGCAGTTTCTCTCACCTTTGTTGGTATATTAGTCCATCATTTGTCACACAACAACCTCCCAATCCCAGTGGTTTCCCACAACGCACGTTTATTTTCAAATTCATGGGTCTACAGGTCGACCTAGGTTTGGCTACTCTAGACTGAGTTCACGTGGCCCCAACTGGACCCAGGCTTTGGGGTGGATTCAAGTCTCCCAGGCATGTGACACTCCAGGGTCCAGGCTGGAGCGGCAGTGGCTGCCTGGAGCATGCTCTTTTCATACCAGATTACAGGCGCACAAGAAGTCTGAGGAACGGGGACGGAGCTCAGGGTCTATGCACCAAACTAGCGCACGGTCCCTACTAGTCATGTTGCAGTGGCCAAAGCAAGTCAATTGGCCCACGTCATCGCCATGCTACACACCCACCACTGTGGCTGCAAAAACTGCACGTAGGGGCACCTGGCTGGCTCAGTCGGTTGAGTGTCCGGCTCTTGGTTTCAGCTCAGGTCGTGATCTCACAGTTTGTGAGTCTGAGCCCCACGTCGTGCTGTCAGCGCGGAGCCTGCTTGGGAGTCTCTCTCCCTCTCTCTCTGTCCCTCCCTGCCTCCCTCTCTCTTTCTCTCTCTCAGTAAATAAACTTTAAAAAAACACCCTGCAAAGTCACATGATAAAGGGTGTGGATGTGTAATTCTAACCCCGGGGATGGAGTGAAAAACCAGAGCCACAGAAACACGATCATCTGAGTCCTCACTGAGGCCCTCCACTCCCGCCCTCGGTGAGCACTGAGGCCAGACACTGAGGCTGTTCACGTGCACACACATCTGGAACTGCCACGGGAACAGGCGTGGGGCCGTGGTTCCTTCCAGAGAGCACGTGACCCCACTGTGGCCCCGCTGTGACACTGAATCATTGAAACAATAGAACAACTTGAGTATCTGGATTCCCAGGACGAGTGTCTGTCCCCCAAGTACCTGGACTTGTCCTAGAGAACCCAGTCTCCTGGGAGGCAGGCTCGGGCCCTCATCGTCCACAGCCAGGGCTTCCTTGGCTCAAAAAGGCCTCATGCGGCTCAAAGTCCCAAGAGGCTCAAGCCCACCTCCCCACAGGGGTCTGTGGGACACCCCCAGAGAGCTGGCAGAGACTCTCTACACCAGGACAGGAAGGGTATGTGCAGGGCGTCTCCCTGGACCCCCTTGTACGCAGATGGGGAAACTGAGGCCCAAGAAAGGAAAGGTACCAGAGACAGTCAGCGGCAAGGCTCCCTGTCTCCCACCTCAGGGCTTTTCTAATGCCCCAGAGAACCCGATGACCACAGGCCTCCCAGTCCCACGCCATCCCAGTATCCCCCGCTGACCTTGCCTCTGGCCTGTCGTGGGCTCTTCAGGAATCCCGGCAGAAGCTGCAGGCCAGCTCCTCTGTTTCTACTTGAAAGGAACGGCCTTTTCCCAGGGACGATGAGTTGGTGATAGGACCAGGGACAGGAGCTCGTTCCGGAAAGCCAGGTCCTGGACAAGGCCGGGCTGGGCTGATGGAGAGGTGTCGTCGGGGTTTCAGCATCCAATTAGCACCCTCTGTTCTCAGAGCTGCTGTTGAGAGGGCTTCTGAGCAGCTGGAAGGGAGCAGGCTGGCCGGTCAGCTGGGGGATGAGCACTAATTGGGTGTCAAGCACACCAGGGCCCACAGGCTCCCCTCACTTCCCCACTAAATGCCCCGAGACCACCGCGGAGAGCCGAGGGGCGGAAGGCAGCTAATTGGTCTGGCCTGCCCGGTGAGCCCTCTCTCCGCATTCTGATGCCCTGTCACTCAGCTTCCTTTGTCTTCCATTTCAAGGGCTGGGGGAAAATTGCCCGCATCTGCTGAGAAGTTTCCTGTAAACCTCGGGGTGGGAGGGGAGCTTATTTTAAAAGAGGCTCTAGGCAGGGACATTTTGGCACATTTCCCACAACTGGTCCCAGTTGTCCTAACTGTGGGGAACTGTGGGGACAGCCCTCCCACACACTCCTTCACACTCCTGCTTGTCCGTATTTTTAGACAAGAGTTTCCAAGTCACCCGAAAGCTAATGAAATGCTTTTTGTTGCCTTTTGCCTGGCAGTATCACTCTTCATTGTGGGGAGGGGGGGGTGACTATTAATACCACTGCATGTTTCCCACACTTGAGCTAGAAGAAACCATACTTTACCTTAGAGGAAGCAAGTGTGGCTTTGAACAAGTGCGTGGGCACAAACGCACAGAGGTCTGGCGACCCTGGGTTTAAGCCCACCGGACACACAGAATGTTGAACTTCGAGGAGTAGTGAAGTGAGGCTGGAATTTCTCCAACAGGTGTGGCTGCGAGGATATTTTGAGATCTGAAGCTCTCCAATCTGGGCTTTTGCTCCCCTGTGTTTTCCCCACTCACTCCCACCCCCAAGCCGGTCGTCAGCACTGTGCTTACTGCCTTGGGAGAGAGGCGGGCAACAGGGCAAAAACCAGAAATAGCCTGCAAATCTCTCCGGCTTTTGTGTTCCATGGGGGAAGGGGATTTCTCGGGCCTAAAGAAGTGTCCAGAAGCGGGGGGGGAGAGCTGGGGTTCGCTTTCCATCCCCTCGGGTAGAAATCCCACCCACCCCATCCCACCCCCCCCCCCATCCCACCCCCCCCCACCCCCCCACCCCGGGCACAGAAGAGAGATTGGAGAGAGGATGGGCGGGACCCCATTCTCATTGGCCTCTGGGAGGGTCACTTAGGCAGGTGGAACTGTGAGTGACCCTTAAATCATTCCCCCACTTCAAGCATGACCCAGAAGCACCAACATACCACTAGGCCCTATAGGCAGCCGTAGAAGAGGGTGCCGTGGGGACCAATGACCAGGGGCAAGAGGCCTATTCCCTCACTCTCTTTCCCAATGCTTTGGCTCTGCCTAAGAGCCCAGAATCGCAACTCTTCCCCTGTGAGTGGGGATCTCTAAGGAAAATGGAGAGTGATCTCTATCCCTCAAGCTCTATGAAACAAGGATTCAGAGGCCAAAAGTCAATTTAGTAGTAGAAACCCATTTAAGGTAATAGACTTCACACACATGAATGGGGAAACACACAAGGTGACCTTAAGTTGGTTTTGTATCACCTTCCTTCACTTTATCGGAAATAGCCCTCCCTCTCTGTGCAGCCTCCCTCCTCTTCACCTGCCCTTTCTCCATAGCATTCACCATTATCTCACAATAACTAAATAAGTGCTCAGATACCAAATGTTTAGTTATTGTCCTTACTCCTGAGGGCAGGGACGTTGTTTGTTCTGATGCTTAGAAGAGGGCATAGCCTCAACACACAGGAGCAGGAGAGCAGTGTGTGTGCTCAGTGGTGACACCTACTGGCAAAGGGGATATTGCAGCCCAACTCTACTAAACATTACCACTGCTGAGCCAAAAGGAGGGAGCCCCTTCCTAGGTACTGGGGGAAACTCCAGGCAAGGGAGAAATTTGTCTGGACCTAAGATACAGACTTAAGAGGGAGCCTGAGTATGGGGAGGGGGGAGGAAGGGGTGGGAGTGAAGCATGCATCTTACAAAGAAAAGGGATGAGGGGCGCCTGGGTGGCGCAGTCGGTTAAGCGTCCGACTTCAGCCAGGTCACGATCTCGCGGTCCGTGAGTTCGAGCCCCGCGTCAGGCTCTGGGCTGATGGCTCGGAGCCTGGAGCCTGTTTCTGATTCTGTGCCTCCCTCTCTCTCTGCCCCTCCCCCGTTCATGCTCTGTCTCTCTCTGTCCCAAAAATAAATTAAAAACGTTGAAAAAAAAAAAAAAAAAAAAAAGAAAAGGGATGATAATGTAAGATCTTTGACTCTCACCTTGTAGCTCCCAAGCCTCACATTCTGCACAGCTGTTGCCTTCCTTCACTCTTGTTCTCCTCCCCTACCTCTTTTATTTCAATTGACTTCTCTCAAATTTTTATTGAATTTAAGCATCAAGTGGGGAGAGAGAAGGTGAGGAGAGGAGACAGTTGCAAGGGAAGTAGAAGGCCCGCCCCAGAGAAGCTTAACACCAAGCTAAGGAGATAGCACAGGGGCATCTGGGTGGCTCAGTTGGCTGAGCATCCAACTCTTGATTTTGACTCAGGTCACGTCTCACAGTTCGTGAGACTGAGCCCCATGTTGGGCTCTGCGTTGACAGCGCTGAGCCTGCTTGAGATTCTCTCTCTCCTTCTCTCTCTTCCCTTACCTCACCATTTCTCTCTCTCTCTCAAGAAAAATAAATGAACTTAAAAAAACGGAGATAGCACAGACTGAGTTTGTCTTGACGTCTAGCATCTTCAGAGCTCTTTGAAGCTTGCAGAGCACTTTCCCACCTGTTTCTTTATTGGATCTTCCTATGACCTATCCTGGTGGGCAGGGCAGGGCAGTCATTCACAAGCTCTGTTTTATTGATAAGAAAACTTGAACCTGATGAAGAAAGTGACTTGTCCAAAGTCCCTTGACTGGCCAGGACTCACACCTAAGTCATCTCTGATTTTGTACCGTCAGATATTTTTGTTTTGGGGTCTCAGCCATTAGGGAGTAAACAGTCCCACTGGGGATATGAGGCATGCTGCTAAGAAGCAAATAGTAGACCACAGCAGAGCACTGGAATACACAGGACTCGGGGAGCCTGGGGGTGGAAGGGCGAACCCCACCCTCTGTAACAGTTTTTACTACAGTTATCTTTCCCAGGAATGCTATCACGTTAGGGCTGGAACTTTAATAAAGTGGGAACTGTGAGGTTCTCCAGCAGGGGTCAGAAAGCCAGGGCCTCCCCATCAGGACATCCACATTCTGGTCTTTGCAAGAGGAAACCTCTCACTGCACCCCTGGGAATCTTTGCCCTAATTCATTATCAAACTGCTTGCAATTATCAAACTGTGCTCCCTCAAGTTGACCTTTAGCTGGGGAACAGCTATATTTAGAGAAAACCAGCCCTTTGTAATTACCCCCACTCAGATTACTTAAAGGTCGGCAGCAGATGTGACAGTTTGATCCGTGGGAAGGGCTGTTTCCAGGATCCCAGGATAATTATTCAAACCAGACAATAATTAGCAAATGTTTTCTACAAATGAATCCATCCCTGTTGTTCAGCCCCAGAAGGGAGCCCAGAAGGCTCACCAGGCCAAAGTTGCCCCCCGTAGATATGGTACCAACAATCCCCTCACGCACATCCACCCCCTTACGATTTACAAAGAACTTCATACGACTGAAGTTCAGCGACGCAACTTCATACGACTGACTCCTCACACCAGCCTTGTATGAGACACACTTCTGTACTTTACAGGTGAGGAAACTGAACCTCAGAGAGGTTGAGTGGACTGACCCAGTCACATGGTTGAACCAAGACTTAACTACAGGTCTTCTGGCTCCAAATTTCTTGCTCTTTCCTAAGAAAATGTCTCGTTCAGCGAATGTTTATTGTCTACTTTGATCCTGGCCTTTCGGCGGGCTGCAGAAAGGATAGGAAGACCTCAGCACTAGCCCCTGTGTTTGGAAACTCAGATTGCCGGGTGGGGTAGAGAGATGTGAAATGTTGACAGGCTAGAAATAGCAGCATCTCTAATGAGTGTCCATAAACTCCCTGCAAGAACAACTTTGGATATCAGAAGTTAAGAGTCCCTCTATCTAAAGAGATTAAAGAAGGGTTTTGTGACAAATCAGCCAAAGACAATGGAGGAAGGCTCCAGATGGGGAGGAAGAAAAAGCATTAAAAATGGAGTCAACTGACATCTTCACTTAGGACATTTAAAGTAACTAAGTAGGGGCACCTGGGTGGCTCAGTCGGTTAAGCTCCCTACTTAGGCTCAGGTCATGATCTCACAGGTCATGATCTCACAGCTCATGAGTTTGAGCCCCACGTTGGGCTCTGTGCTGACATCTCAGAGCCTGGAGCCTGCTTTGGATTCTGTGTCTCCCTCTCTCTGCCCCTCCCCTGCTCATTCTCATTCTCTCTCTCCCTCTCTCACAAAATAAATAAACGTTAAAATAATAATAAGGCTAATATTGGTAATTAACATCTATTTAGAGCTTACTACATTAGTGGCTCTTCTTTTTTTTTTTTCTTTTTTTATTTATTTATTTTTTTTTATTTTTGGGACAGAGAGAGACAGAGCATGAACGGGGGAGGGGCAGAGAGAGAGGGAGACACAGAATCGGAAACAGGCTCCAGGCTCCGAGCCATCAGCCCAGAGCCTGATGCGGGGCTCGAACTCACGGACCGCGAGATGGTGACCTGGCTGAAGTCGGACGCTTAACCGACTGCGCCACCCAGGCGCCCCCATTAGTGGCTCTTCTAAGTACTTTCCATGCATTCATTTATGTGCTTGTCCCTACAACCCCATGATGCAGGTACCATGGGTCCTAACATCATCCGCATTTTATAGGTGCAGTAACTGAGGCACAGAGGGCTCATGGGAGGTGATGCACACGGGATCATGCACTTCTGGTGAACAACACCAGCAACACAGCTGCAGAGACACAGCGGTCCAGGTGAGAGAGGCGGAGGGCATCTGGAAGACTTCATGTTCTTTTTCAGTGGGCAGAGATGCTGGAGTCGGGAGGTCCTTAATCCAACATGACTGGGGTCCCTGTAGAAGGCTGCCAAATCAGTAGGAACCGGCGCACCTCCTACATGCGACTGTGACCTGGTGAGATGAGCTTGGAGTGGACGACTTCTAGGAATAGACGGAGTCGCTGCTGAGCACCCTTCTAATTCAGAGATTCTGTCGTTCCCATGATGTGCATGCAGAGGGAGCGTCTTGTCAACGACCCAGGCTTCGAGATAGCGAGCTCACAAGGACACACAAAGGTGGGTGTGGGGGTGACATTAGCTTCATTCCATCACCAACGGAGCGTCCCCTGGGGAGAAATTAATACCTCATGCAAATGTGGGTCTGAGGTTTGCTCATGCTAAGCTTGAGGGAGAGAGAGAGAAAGAGACAGAGAGAAATGACAAAGTCTTAATAAACCCTGAGGATAAGCTCCACCACGAAAATATCGTATACCTCTTTAGGGAAGAAGATATTTATCCGAGACTTCAGAAGCACTCATTTACCTACACATCATTTATTTTTCCATTTATTATACCAAATTTCCTCCATCCTCTTCATTCATGCAAATCCCCAAAGGTCTGCCCTGACTGCGGGTTCTTCAACCAGCTGGCATTTACTGGGCCCCCTCCCAGTGTCAGGCCTAGGCTAGGCTCTAGGGACACAGTGTGGAAAGAAAAGCCTGGAGCACAGGCCGTCGGTCTGCACTGTCCAATACTGCAGCCACTAGCCACGTGTGGCTATTTGTATTTAAATGTATATTAATTAAAAGGACTTAAAACTCGGGGCGCCTGGGTGGCTCAGTCACTTAAGCATCCGACTTCAGCTCAGGTCATGATCTCACAGTCCGTGAGTTCAAGCCCTGCATCGGGCTCTGTGCTGACAGCTCAGAGCCTGGAGCCTGCTTCAGATTCTGTGTCTCCCTCTCTCTCTGCCGCTCCCCCACTCTCTCTCTCTCTCTCTCTCTCTCTCTCTCTCCCTCAAAAATGAATAAACATTTAAAAAAATTGTAAAAGAAAAAGGACTTAAAATTAAAAACTCAGTTCCTCAGCCACAGCGGCCGCATTTCAAATGTCTAACATGTGGACGGCATTGTGTCCTGCAAAACACCATGCAGACCTGGAACAATTTCATCATCACAGAATTTTCTGTCAGAAGTGCTGGGAGATGAAACAATGCTCATACTGGGCAAAAGGTGAGCCTGTTGTAATTGCTAGCTGTTCTGTACAGTAAGTGTTTGACGATTCTGGTTTTTAATCAATTCATACGGCCCTCAGCTCAGCTTGGGCCGAATGAGTGAGGTAGGGCAGTTCTCAGATACATTTCGGCACCACGAGCACGGTAACAAGAGACTTTTCAGGGGGACATAATGTATGGACACAACCAGACAGCAATCGGCAATGCACCTGCTCATTGGAGCCCATATTGTGGTGCGTGTGCACGTGGGGACTCACATACACTCACACACATGCGCTCCTGCACGGATCTGCTCAGATACACACAACCGCACAAATAGGCACACACAGTCGTTAACCCACACGCTCTTCCACGCCTGTGATTGCATATGCAATCACACCCCACTCTTGCAGATGCACACACACGCACACACACACGCACACACACACAGAGTGTTCTACACAAAGGCGTCCTGCATTACTGCCAGGTTGTCACACATGATTGAGTTGGCTACAGTTAAGTTCTGTGGCTTTTTGCTATCCTGATATAATACAGAAACAGATGGCCCAATTTTTCTTGCATTTTCCAGATTCAAGATAAATGCCTGGGAGCCCCACGGTAACCCTGTCCTTGGGATCCGTCCATTCATTCACCGTTCAGCAAACATTGATTGAGGGCCTAGAAATCGACAGAATCACAGAGGAGGTTGGTAACTAAACCACAGAAATTCCACCACGGGTATCAGGCTCGGAGGAGGGAGGAGGTATCATCCTACAGCACACGGGGCCTCCAGGCCCCACCCTGGGACCAAAACTGCAAGGGAGACCCCACCACTGCCCCCCAGGTGCCCCTGCCAAGGATGACAGGCTGTAATTGAATGGGGGCAAGCTGAGGTGGGCGTTAAATCTCTAGGTGGGAGCAGATGGTGTAGATTAGAGGCATTCAGGGGTAGACAAACCTGCCAGCCTCAGCCAAACGTCCTCTAGTCTCTTACCTGCGCCTTCAAGCCCTCTCTCCTACCCTGCACTTGCCGTCAGCATGCAACCGTGCTCAAGTCTTCCCATTTCAAAAAAACCCTCACTTTATTTCACGGCCCCCTTCCTAACATCCAACTATTGTCTAAATTCCCTCAGTCACAGCAAACTCCCCAAACTACTGTCGAACCCTCATCCCAATTCTTGAGCCCATCGCAGCATGACTGGTGACTGTCCCCAGCTCCACAAAGCTGCTGTCCCCGACTCACCAGCAGCCACCACCCTGCCAAGTCTGCTGGTCGCCGTTCACTTCTGTCCTGCCAGACCACTGTGCTGCACTTTATGTGGCAGGCCAGTTCCTCCAGAGTCCCTTCCCGTTCTCAAACTCTGCCATGCACCAGGCACCACGGGGGACAGTAGTAAGTGTGAGTCTCCAATCCCGCTGTCTGGGGATTCAGGGTTTAGTTTGCCATTGTGATGAGACCCTGCTAGGATGCTTTATGATGCAATAAACACCCTTGGTTTAGGGAAAAATTACATCCTCCAGCAAGGAGAGGTCCCGCATGCCACCTTCCCTGCAGGTGAACCCCAACATTCAGCTTTATTTTCCTGGCACATTGAACCAATGGCAGTGGAAGAATTCATTGATGGGTTCAGGAGGGTAGATAGAATCTAGAGTCTTAGAAGTCTGTTCTGGGTTAAATTGTGTCCCCAAAAAGATGTATCAGAGTCCCAGAATACCAATACCTCAGAATGTAACCTTATTCGCCAAAAAAGGTGATTGCAGATGTAATTAGTTAAGATGAGGTCATACCAGAGTAGGGCAGGTCCTTCATCCAATATGACTGGTGTCCCTATAGGAAGGTGGCCATGTGACAGAGGATTAAAGTGCTGCATCTGTAAGCCTAGGGGCACCTGGGGCTACCTGAGCCAGGAGAGTTGTAGAGCCTATTCTGATTCAGAAGTCTAAGAAGGATCCAACCCTCCTGCACCTTGACTCTGGACCTCCAGCCTCCAGAACTGAGACAGTACATTTCTGTTCTTTCAAGACACCCAGTTTGTAGTGCTTTATTATGGCAGCCCCGGCAGACTCATGGGGTCCTGCCCTCCATTCTTTGAAATGGAGCTAATCACAATGAGGATCCACCAGGGGCAACTTTGCCCAAGGCCCCAGCTCCCCACACCAATGATGAGAGGCAGCAGACCACAGGGAAAGATATGAGATAGACCTGAGTTCAAGTCCTGGCTCCATGGTGAACTGAACACCCAAACTACCTCACCCTCAAGGAATTCTGTCTTCCCATCTCTTAAGTGGGGATATTGAGGGGTGGGGGGAGGATTAACCAAACACATAGGTGTAATCTCACCAGCCCTTGACCAGAAAATAAGGTCACATTGACTTCTCGTGACCAAATTATGGTGGCTCCAGGCCACTTGACTGATGAAAATTAGTCTCTCCAAAGCGTGCTGCAATTTCTCTAGGAGTTGTCCAAGGGAATCTCACACATCTTCACAAAACCAGACAGCCGGCCTCCCCATTTGTTCCTTTTCTCCCCCTCATTTCTGGCCCCCACATCACCCCCACCCTCCACCATGAAGCTACTTGGAGAATTCCAGCTACAGCGGGTGAGTCTGCAGCCACCACAGCCCCCAGCTCCTTCAGGGTCTGCCCCAGAAGCTCTACCCTCGGCTTCCTTCCTGGGCAGCCCGTGTCTGGTGACAGCGGGGTGGGCGTATGAGGGCTGTGCATTTCTGCCAACTTCTGCCAACTTCTGCTCTGATGGACAAACTCATTTCAAAGCTCCCCATCAAGTTGGCCAAGACCTTGTCGGGCTTGTGTGGTATTGGAGTGTCTTCCTCCACCCGGTCCTGCACATGCTCCCTCTCCTTCGTAGGTGCTGATCCTCAAAACATCTCGCTATCAGCATCTGCCTCTGGAGAACACAATCTGCAACGAGAAGCCTCACCCCTGCCCCGTCCATTGTAAGGTGGCCACCAACAGCTGGCTGCTTCCAAAGCCACCGACCTTTGGGGTCCAGGCAGAAGTGGGGAGAGGGGTCACCCTCTGAAGCAGTTTTGCTTTGCCTAGAGCCTCACAAAGTCTCCCTGGATTTCTGTGTCCATTTCTGTCCCAGATTTCTTGTCCAGAATCTTAGCAGGTGTCTCATGGGGAAAAAAAAAAAAAAAAAGCATTCTGCCCATTCCTGGCCTTCTGCTGACCAAACAGCTCAAACCCAGACCACATGAAAGGCCAGATGGGAAACAATACATATCATCCACTCCAACCTCGTCCTCAGAACACCCTCTCCTCCCCTGCTCTAAAATAAAAGCTGCCATGCAAATCATTGGTTATGAACCAGACCCAGGGTGGGGGGTGGAGGGTGGAGAGAATCGGAGGAGGAACAGGAGTAGGCTCTGTTCCGCATGTAAAACACCTAGCCCCGAGCCAGGTCCACAGCGAGTGTCCAATAAATGATAGCTATTATCATCATTATTATTATTACGAACCACGAAGCTATCACCAGTAGTTGGTCTGCTGGCAGCAGGAGGCAACGCGGGCTGGGCTGCTCCCTGCTCCAGATCACTAACCCAGGCTAAGTGGTGGTAATTACGACTTTGAGGAATACTAGTAACTGTGCCAAGTTCCAGAACAGCTACAGCAATGAGTCAAGAGGCCTCTGGCTCAGCTCCGGGCTGCAAGGCTGAGCAGAGATTTGCACAGTTGGCCGTGTGGGTACAGTCCAAGGACATTGTGGGAAGACTGTCTCTTGTGGCACCTGGGAGAGGAGAGCCCCTTGGGGACACGCAGTGGAAAGGAGGCTTGGCGGCAGCCTCAGGAGGACTGCAGGGTTCCCAGCCTGTTGCAAGGACCATGTCCCAGCAGCCTGGGCCCTGTGGAAGCCCTTCTGTGGCTCATTAAGGATCTCTGCATGGCCCTGGCTTCACAAGGAGCCACAGACCCCTATGCAGCCTGGCTGGGCCCATGCCAGGGCTGCACTGAGCAGCCAATGATTTCACCAGGAAAGCGCCAGTGCTACGCAAGGCCTCGCGGGAATTGTCCGGGGCTGAAAGAAGCCCCGGTGCACATGAAGCTTGTGACACAAGGAGTCGACGTCTTCCTTTTCAGAAAGGTGATCTCTTCCCCCTGCCCCCTTGGAAATTTGCCCCTGCCTTACCCTGAATAACCAATGGGCAAGCAGACAGGCCCGGTGAAGTCTCAGCTGAGAGGCAGGTAAAATGCTTTCTTCCCCGCAATTTCCTCTGCCTCCCTTACTCCCCATAGCTCACAGTCCCAAAGGCAGCAGGACAGGACAAGGTGGGCAGGGGCCCAGCAAGGAGCTCCCCCTGGCCCAGTACCTGGCCCCTATTTCCTGCATGTTCATAGCTCATCAGCTCCCTCCAGCTTGGAGGGGAAGGTGGAGCTCTCCCCCCAATTCCTTCTGGCCAGGAGACTGAACCTCTGCAGAATGCTTTTGCTCGGAGTGTGGAATGAGCTTCTATGATCAGTTACTTCCCACCAAGTCCACACCCCCCCGAGATCCAGGCTCATGGACCCACCATCCTCTCCCCGCCTCCAAGCTTCTGTCACATGCTGTTCCTTTTCCCTGGAAGGCCTGCGTCCCACTGTGAACTCCCAAGCATTGGTCAGTGCCCATCTCAAGCATCCATTCCTCTTTGTAACTCTCCCTGACCTCCTTCTCTCCCCTGCCTCCCCCTTTCCCAATACCCACTGATTTAATCCTTGATCCCTCCCCCGTGCTCCCACTTCACCTGAAGCTTCCTCCTAACTTTGCAAAGTATTTCTCTGTCTCCCCTGCAAGCTCCTCCACATTTAGGGGACCCTGACCCACATTAGGGGACCTCTGGCATCTGGCAACTGGGAGGCATTGCTATGTATTTATCGCAATGATGGGAAAGGAACATTTTCAGGTCAGAGGACAGGACAGATCAATGGGGAGAGATAAGAAACGACTCAGAAGAAACTGGGGGAAAAAAAGAGAAAGAAGGGAGTAGAGAAGGAGGGAAGAAGAAGGGACAGGCGTGAGATGGAGGGAGAGTGAGCTTAGAGATGGGGAAGTGGGGATAGGCTGGTGGCTCACGGACCGGGCCCCATTATACCTTCTGTGGGCGGCTCCTTGCTCCGGGTGCTGCTCTTGAAGGCTGGGGATGGCGGCCCTGGGAGACACCCAGATGGCAGTACAGGCGAAAGCAGCAGCTCCATAAAAGATGTGCCTGAAGAAGGCGCTGTTGGTACCAAGTGGCCCCTAAGCCAAACCCGAGATCAACCCTGGTCACACGCCAGGTTCTAGCAAAAACCCCGGGTCTGAATTCCACTTACTCTTCAGGCTTTGTGGTCCATCTGCCAGTCTGCCAAGTGGCCCTGACGCCAACCCTTGACCAAGCACTCCCCTGGCCTACAAGGGGCATCCTGCCTTTCCTTCATCCTCACAACTATGTTAAAACCAAGTCGATTGTTCTCTTGGTTCCGGTCTCTCCCCACCTCCCCACTTGTGTCTGGCTTCAGATATTGACACTGTGAGTTTGGTTAGAGTGTCAATGGTTTCAAACTGATTGCTACATAACGGTTCCCTATGCTGTCCACGCTCACTAACGCAAGGCCCATATCTTGCTTTCAGACAGCGGCGTAGGACCATGAGGTCTGGGCCTGGATCTTCATTGATAAAATGGGAGCTAACTGGAAAACTCACGTGCTGTTTTATTTACTCATAAGTCCTTGGGGCCATGTGCCTCCAGTGAATTGCCTATCTGGGCCTGGACAGCACATACAATTGCCCCTCAGCTCCCAGTTCCAGTCCTCTGATTGGATGCTGGGAGCAGTCCCCACTCTCACAGACCCCACACGCTCTGGGAATTTGCAGGCTTTTTCATAGTTAGTAACTTGAGTCTTAGCGTATACCTTGCAGAACCTCCCAGGGATGGATCCTCTTCCCCCGGCCTGTGTGTAGGCCAGCAGGGGCCTAGCAAATGCCTACTGAATCAATGAATGAATGAAACAAGTAAATGGAGGAGCGAATGAATAGATGTGTGTACTAAAAAAAAAATCCATGAATGATAGTATGAATGAATAAATGAGTGAATCAGGAAGTCGGGAGACCCACTGAGCACTAGAGGCTACTCCAGACATCCAGGAGGCAAGACTGCGAGATGAGCCCCTGAGAACCTGCATCACAGCCTTTATAAACACTTCCTTTTTCCATTACAAGCGTGACCTGCCTTTTGGAAAGACAATTTAAAGCACATTGTCCCATTCTCTTTAATGTTAACTAGTCAGGACTTCATGATCATTTTCTATCTCAAACCCTCAAGAAGAACCTCGGATTTGAAGTCTGGGACTGTTTGGGCTCCAGGTATCCAATGAAGGCGTAGGGTGCTGCAAGAGGTAGTGAGCTCCCCATTGATGGGGTTTATCAGCAGACAGTGGATATGGTGAAGACAATCTTCTCTGATAGGGTTCCTCCCAAGTCTGAGTTTCTCTGCGCTGCATGTAAGTGGAAAATCATCACCCAGATCCTTCCCCTAGTTTTTCCCTTTGGGTGACACTCAGTACCTGATAGAAAGAAAGCATTCAATAAACAGTCGCTACATGCCATTCATCTGGGAAATGACAGGCTGGATTCCCAAGCATAAAAATTCTATAGCACCCCCTACTGGCACTTATCATAGTTGCAGCTTAACATGTATCTATTAAAGTCTGGTTCACCTACTAGGAGATGAATATTTCTCAACACTTTTTAGGAAGCAATGTAGTATGGTGGTTAGGAGCATGAGCTGAGTTTATACTGCGTCTCTTCTGCCTCTCCTGTGTGACTTTGGGCAAGTTACTTACCCTCTCTGTACCTCAAATTCCTCATCTATAAAAAGGATGAGAGTGCCTACCTTCTGTGGTTGCTGAGGGTGTTAAGTGAAATTATTCAATCTATATGATTTGAACAGTGCCTGTCACATAGTAAGTAACCAGAGCTATTATTTTAATAGTTTTATTTCAGTAAGTAACTGAAGCAGTTACGATTTTAATAGTTTATTTATAGGAAAAACTATAGAGTCACAATTACTTATCCTCCAAACTTCATAAATATTTTCCATCATATGTCAGCATAGTTTGAAGGCAAAGCAGTCAACAATTTGATTCCCTAAAGTTTAAAAAAAATTTTTTTTTACATTTATTTATTTATTTTTGAGAGACAGAGCACAAGTTGGGGATGGGCAGAGAGAGAGGGAGACACAGAATCGGAAGCAGGCTCCAGGCTCCGAGCTGTCAGCACAGAGCCCAACGTGGGGCTCGAACTCATGGACCGTGAGATCGTGACCTGGGCCAAAGTCGGACGCTCAACCGACTGAGCCACCCAGGTGTCCCTCTCTAAAGTTTTGAACTTCCTTCAGTGTTCCTTCCCCAAGCCTACTTGAAGATGTATTTTGTTTTTCAACTCAAGGACACTCTCTTCTTCAATTATAGAGTCACCTCTGTAAAGCAGTCTGCTTCTGGGATTTCCACCAAATGGACAGTGAATTTCCTGGGGCTCTGGCCCTCCCTGTCTACTTTTACTTATATTCCACATTCATTCTGAAGTTCTTTTCCTTTTTGCTTATCATTTGTGTACTACCTCTTCAAAATCTTCATCTGAGTTTTGGGAGAATTTCTTAAGCTAGTTTTCTAATTAATCAGCTGCTCTTCAAAGTTTTCATTTGGCTAAGTACAGCCTTGATGGAGTAGAAGCGAATGAAAAGCATACCTTTTCTTCCTAAGACCTCTTTATTGTTTTCAGGTTATTTTATTTATTTTTATTTTACAGAGAGAGAGCACAAGCAGGGAAGAGGGGCAGAGGGAGAGAGAGAGAGAGAGAGAGAGAGAGAGAGAGAGAGAGAATCTTAAGCAGGCTCCACACTCAGCACAAAGCCTGATGTGGAGCTCGATCCCATGACCCTGGGATCATGACCTGAGCTGAAATCAAGAATCAGGCACTCAACCGACTGAGCCACCCAGGTGCCCCTTCAGATTGAGCTTTTAAAATCAACATAATGGCATCTCATACAATAAGGAGGGCTTTTTAAAGTTCTTCTATACTTTCTGCAATATTTTTCCCATCACATACAATGTTTGTGCTGAATGGGCAGCCCTTCTCTTTGAACTGCTAAGTCTTTTCACAAAACCAACATCTTTTCACCATTTCCTCATACTTGTTGATCTTCACCTTGGGTAATCCGCTAGTAATTAGTAAGTTACTATATCTTCCCCAAAAGTGACCAAGGGCAATGAGTAATTGGGGTTCATAAATTAAAATTAGCTTCAGCTACAATGACAAAATTTAAAAAAATATATAACAGTGGTTTAAAGAAGATATAAGTTCATTTCTCTCTCAAGAAACAGAAATTCAGAAGCTGTCAGTGTATCTTTTTTTTAATGTTTATTTTGAAAGAGAGAGATAGAGAGCAAGCAGGGGAGAGTGAGAGGGAGACAGAGAATCCCAAGCAGGCTGCACACTATCAGCACAGAGCCCGACGTGGGACTTGAACTCACGAATCGTGAGATCATGACCTGAGTTGAAACCAAGAGTCGAATGTTTAACCAACTGAGCCACCCAGGTGTCCCTGTCAGTGTAGCTTTGATTCAGTGTTCCACTGTGTCAAGGGTTCTGGCTCATTCAGTCTTGCTGCTGTAGCTCCCTCAGCATGGGGTCTGACCTCATAGCTCAAAGTGGATGCTTCAACTCCAGCCCTCAAGTCCATAATCCAGCCAGAAGTAGGAAGCTGGGGGGAAACTCATACACCTCCCTTTAAGAACACTTCCTGGGGATGGCCATCATCATTTCTACTTATCTTCCAGAGGCTAAACCTCAACCATATAAACATACCTAGCTGTAAGGGAGACTAAGAAATGTAATTTTTATTCTGAGTTGCCACTTGACCAACTAAAAATTCTGCTATGAAAAAAAGGGAGAATGGATATTAGGTATGTTTTGTTTAGGTTTATTTATTTATTTATTTTTGCAGTCTTGGAGATGGCCGTAAAAGGCCTGAATCTTACTCCTTCTTCTGCCACCAGAAATTTCTAACATAGAACTCTTCCCTTATTTCCATTTGTACCACTCTGATCCAAGAAGAACTAAGGAGCAGGGCAGAGTAAAATTGTTTCATTCCCTCCACCAACCAATGGATAGCAGAGCAAGCAGCCAGTACCTGCCTCTACCTGAGTTGCCCACTTCCATTTTTATCTTGTTTTGTTTTGCTAAAACTCTCGGAGGTCTCAGAGAAGTGGCTAAGATCTCTTTGTGGTTTTCAGAAATTATGTAGAATTTCCCTGTTACTTTGGTTGTAACAACTTCAGCAGGAACAATGAGAAGAAATCAAATTCAAGAACTTAGTTGGCATCTTGGTTCAAGAGCCTAAAACACAGACTGGACCCATGAGTCCACTGTTTAAAATCCTGCCCTCAGTAAATCCACAGGTAGATGCCAATATCCCCTGTCCTCAGGAAAACACAAATTACAACAGCATGAGAAGCCACTAGAAACCCATCAGAATGGCTCAGGTTTCAAAGATGTAGAGCCCCTGGAATTATCATACATTGCTGGTAGGAATGCAAAATGTTACTACCTTGGAAAACAGTATGGGAGAAGTTAAACATATGCTCCTCATTTGACCCAACAATTCCGCCCCTGGATATTTACCCAAAATATCTAGGTATTTATCTAGATGTTTACTCTAAAAATAATTGGCAAAGTTTTCCATGATCTGGCTCCTGTCTCCTTCTCCAGGCTTCAGATATCCATATAATGGATAGCCGTGACTGCTACTGCTCAAAACTCCAACCAACCAGCTATGTCTTCGATGCAGAAAGTACAGAGGGTGGGGCAGTCCATTATTGCTTAATACATGCAGGATTCCTGGCAAATACTGTCTTTCAGGTCCCAGGATGTAGGGAAATAATAAAAGAAGACCTAAGTGGCCAGGGGGCTGGGAACTGTTGAAAAGATGCTCTCTTAGTCATTCAGCACCTGGACATCAGTCCATCGATGCCCACCAGAGCTTGCCAGTTGCAGCAACAAACTCCTAAGTATTTTTGCTAAGACAGCCCTCTTATTTTCCTGCTGGAGAACACATTTCAAATTTTAAAGATAAAAAAAAACCTCAGATACTTTTAGTCACTCATTGCATACCACCCATAATTTGTCACTCTGTCTTGAAACCCTCCCCTGCATGGCTTGGCTTTAATGGGTTCAGCATTTAGTGAGCTAGGCAGTGGATTATGTGTGAAATGCATTAACCTCTCATATGATTGTAGAAATTGCCTTAATAAAATAGAGCTAAATCCTACTTAATAGCATAAAACAGAAGCCACTGTGTTCCAGGGATGCTAATGACCTGTGAGTCATCCTTTTTGATTTTTATAAGGTTGAACATTCGGAGTTTGTCCCTTTTTATGAAACTTTTCGGCTTGAATAACTGCTGGAAAACACACAAGTTAAGGTAAGTTTCCTGCTCACAGACAGCCAGAGAGCCAAGTAACTTCCATCAGCTTCTTAAAGCTCATCATCCTGAGACAGCTTGAGCCTCTGAGGGCACAAATGCAGAAGACAAAGAGGAAAGAACTGGTTATGGAATATTTGCCTAGTGTTTTCCTGCTCACAAAGCTCTTCTTCACCCATCACAATTGAGTCACCTCACATCACAGGCTTGGGAAGTATGTACTATTATCTCCATTTAATGGGTAAAGAAACTGAGATTCAGGGAGGTACCATAATTTGCCAAATTCTCACAGCCAATAAGATGAAGAACCAGTTCTTGGATCCAGGTCCTCTGAATTCAAGTCCCACGCTGCCCCTAAATGCTGTTTTCATATTTATCCTTGATGATAGTCACCTCCTTATGAGATGGAAGGAAAAGGTAATAGGTGCTCAGTAACCTGAAAAACGGCCATGATTTGACCTCCTCCCTGTCACCACCAACTGAGATACATCACGCCAGTATCTGTTACCTCTTAACAGGACCATGGTTTTCTGCCAGTCCTTGTAGTAACTGTAATCATAGGAATGATTATTATGTAATAACAGTAACAAAAACAGTAATAATAGTAATTGCTGGTCTTATTATTATCATGGGGTCAAGGCATGAGCTAGATTAACTATACAGTTGTCCTTAATTTTCCACCCCTCCCTGTATCAATGAGACTTCACTGATCCTTCCATAAAGAAGCAGAGACATTTCCATACCCTTTGAATCTAGTCTCTGATTTGCTTTGGTCAAGAGGAAACAGCAAAAATGATGATGCACCAGTTGTGAGCTGGTGCCCTTTCTCTCTCTCTCTCTCTCTCTCTCTCTCTCTCCGAACCTGCCACAGCCATGACTACATGCCTTGGCTTACCCACTGGAGGATAAGAGACTGCATGGAACAAAGCTGGTTTGTCCCAGCTCAGGACATCCTAGACCAGCCAGCCCCCAGCTGACCTAGTAGATGACCACAGACACAAGCAAACCTATCAAAGGTTAATTGAGTCAGGCCTAGATTAGCAGGACCCCCACCAACCCATAAACTAATGAGAAATTATAAATTATTGTTGTTTTAAGTCACTACATTATGGGATGATTTGTTACACAGCAATAGCTAGCTGCTATAAAGTGGAAGCAGAATTAGACCGAGGTCTTAGAGGCTCCATAGCCTGGATTCTTTCTTATGGAAGAAATCCATAGGAGGAGGATTCTTACTCTGTATGGTAAGAAGCCATACAGAGGCTCCATTCTGTATGGACAGGTAACGTCCTTCTAAACAACCCCAGGCAGCAGTGTTGGGAGGGATGTCAATGTCATCCTAATGGAGAAGGATAGGCTGTCTTGTACACTGAGACTTTGGACCATTGTCTATTTGAACAGGAAAGTGGAAAGACTCAGATGACCTGGGTTCTGAACCCAGCTAGATCGGTATAACCTTAAACAAGCCACACATCTGTCTAGGCTTCAGTGATCTTACCCATAAGGTGAAGAGTCAGGATGTACTTGTTAAAGAACTAGTATTTGCCAACAGCTGCTGTGTTAAGTAATGTGATACATGCCAAGGATATGAATTTTATACAATTCTCATCCTCGAGAAGCTCACAGTCTGACAGAGACATAGACATTGTGAACAAACCAAAAAAGGCAAAACATATAGGTCCCATGGTAGACAGAATAATGGCCCCCAAAGAAGTCCACATTTTAGTCCTATATCTGGGAATTTGGGACTAGGTTATCTTATGTGGCAGAGAGCAGTTTGCAGATGTGACTTAGTTAAGGATCTTGAGATGGAGAGACAATCCTGGATTATCCAGGTTGTTACAATTACAACTAATCACAAGGATCCTTATAAGAGAGAGGCAGGAAGGTCAGCATCAAAGAGAAAGCTGTGAAAATACTACTTGTACGTAGCCGACTTGGAAGAGGAGGGAAGGGGCACCAGCCAAAGAATACAGACAGCTTCTAGAAGCCAGGAATACAAGGAAATGGATGCTCCTGAAGAGCCTCCAGAAGGAACGCAGGCCTGCCAACACTTTGATTTTAAACAAATAAAACCCATTTTGGACTTTTGACTTCCGGAACAAGAAGAGAATAAATTTGTGTTGTTTTAAGCCACAAAATCTGTGGTCCTTCCTTAGCTCAGTACCTGGCTCTTAAGACATCCTCTGGCACACAAGAGATGCCTCCCAATGATTCCCTGGTGACACTGCCAGTGTCAGGCCCGAGGGAGCTTTCAAGAAGGTCTTTTGGGGTGCTCAGTCCTCAGGCCCATGGCTTCTCAGATAGATCTGGGGGAAGAGTGTCCTGAGATGTCTTTGGCTGGCAACCAAACTCCACCTCCTCTTGGCTTTTGCTGCTCCTATCTAGCCACATGTTTGTTGCAGACTGAGGCAGAGAGACAGAGAAAGAACCAACCTCAACCTTAGGACCCCTGCAACAGGGCTGCTAGGCACAGAAACTGGTACACGGTTTCCACAAAGGCATTTGGGCCACCTGAGCAGGGAGACAAGAGAAACCAGTGTCTCATTGTTGGCCAAGCGGGCACTCTCAAGGCTGCTTCCTTCCAGAAGGGGCTCCCTTTTGTAGTTCTTACTCAGATGCTGTATAGACTAGCCCTGCATAAGAACCACTGCCCGTTAATGCCTCCTATGACATCTGCTAATCTCATTTCCTCATTGCCCTGTGAAGAGAGGATGCATTCTGAGGTGTGTCCCCTCACAGACATCAGAGGTTGTCATGGATAGGTCAAACCAAGCAAGACTCACGGCTTCAAGCATGGGGATCAATCCCACCCCTCCCCTTTAGTTAATTTCATCCCCCTTGTGTTTAACATAGACTCAGCCTATTCCTCAAACTACTTCATTTGTCTCTGCAAGAGAAGATTCTCAGAGATACGCGTTTTAAACAAGTCTTCACTTTCATCAGGGTAACATATGTGATTATAGCTTTCCACCTGAGCTCTGTTGTAATACCAAGTGGTCCTTGTCACTTGAGGCCCTCAAAACCGGCCTCAGGAATTACAAATGGCCCCCCAGCCAAGTTCTAGGAAGCAGATTGACCCTATGTACTGTAAGACCATCTTACCCCTCCTGCCTTATGAGCAGGTCACTTACCTACTGCCCTAAGAGCAAGACGAGCTCCACTGACTCAAAGGCCAGAGCTCTTGCTTTTTAAAAGCGATCTCTTAGCTCTGCCCCAAGAATGTCATTCTTAGAAAAGATATACATATAGTATCACAACCATGGACAACCTCAGAGAAACTGTGGGTATTTCATGGGGATCCAAAAGTGGCACCAAAACAATTGTCTGTGTTGCTTCAGATCAATGACAGTCTTTAACCCTTGACCGCAGGAATCCCTAAAGTCAGCAAGTTATGCCCTCTGTGCCCCAGGCAATCACAGCATAGCACTTCCCCAGAGACAGAGAGTCCCACAGTCTAGCCTGGGAGCTCCAAGACCACTGACCCCACGCAGAGTTTCCGCTCACCCTGACACTGGTCCAGAGCCCTGACTGCCCTTCCTGCATTCATCTGGCTTTAGGGGGGCTGAGTGGTGGTGCCAGAAAGTCAGTCCAACCAGGAACGGATGGGCACCAAGGGAATGAAAATGTGTTTTAGAAATCATGAAGCACTACATAAACAGTCTATAAATGTGAGGTCCCATTTCGAGACTATCCTTGTCACACACATCCCCCACCCTGTTGCCCGCCCTGCCCCACCCCCTCCCACCCTCCTTACCTAGATCTTGCTCTGGGGTTGGGTGAAGCTTGGTTTTCCATCTCAACCTCTCTACTCACCAGCCGTGGGACTTTAGCCGCATTGTCTGACTTCCCTATGCCTCAGTTTCCTAATTTGTAAACTAGAGGTAAAAATATTTCTTACCTTGTGGGATTAGGAAGAGTTCATGAACGTGAAGTGCTCAACGCGGTGTCTGACACAGAGGGATAAATGCACAACCCAGCCTCATACTTCCTGGCTTTTGCACATGCTGTTCCCTCTGCCCGGAGAATTCCTACTCTCTTTTCAAGGTGCACCGTTGATGTTATTAGATCTTCTAGGAAATGTTCTCCATCCCCTCCAAGCTGAGTCCTCCACTGCCTCCTCTGTGCTCTGCACAATGGTGCCCCTCCTCCATGACAGCATTGGCCACACCAGAGTTACCATTTTCATTGCATGTTTCTCTCTCCCCAGTTATGAAGTCCTGAGGGCAGGAACTACGCCATCCATCTTTGGATCTCCAAATTATGGTTTCATGCCTGGTATAAAGCAGACACTCAATAAAGGTTGGCTGACTTAATGGAAGTAATGAACTCGTTACGCTCGTTAATGAGGGAGAGGCAAGGAAAACACACAGAAGAGTGTGACAGCCATGTAAGATATAGTGGGATCAAGCGTTCCTTCAAGCAGTGTAAGTAATAAACTCTACAGCTGTGACCCTCCACCCTACTGACTTAATTGATCTGGGGTGGGACCTGGGAATTCAAAAAAAAATTTTTAAGCTTCCCAGGTGATTCTAATGTGCAGCCAGATTTGAGAACTACTACTTTACCCTCCTGCCCTAAAGTCTTGTCCTATGAGTTCAGAGGGGCAATTCGTTGGGCTTCCCAGGTCCCACACAGCCCAGCCCCACCCCCCAAGAGGTGATGCCTTCCAAGGGGGGTTGGCCCTGGGGATCTAATCTGGCAGCCGAGCACCTGAAAGTTAGGGCAAATAAGAAAGGGGGGCTGGACAGACAGGTGAAGTGCACAAGACAGGTAAGAGGGGTGTGAGCTGAGCAATGGGTCCCAGATCAAGTCAGACCCATCACTCTTCAAGATCCAAGCAGAGGGTCCCTTCTGAGAAGGCTTTGCTCACGCACCTCCATGCCCAGAGCTCTCTGTAGCTCTCCATCAGCCCCTGCCCACCTCTCTCCAAGGCAACGCTCTCCTGTGAGCAACCCTACCTCAATCCTGGGGATCCTCAATGGTTAGTAAATAGCGAGGTGAAGAGAAGAGTCCAAATTACAGAGTATTTTTAAAGAAAAGCAGGATAACTAACTGTCTTCAAATGTAAAAAAATGCTCCCACCAAAAGCTAACAGAATAGACCCAAGGCAGCACAGAGAAAGAGAGGAGTCATCTGCAATTAGCACTCTGTTGATATGTAAACAGCAGCCTCAAAGTAGTTGAAAATAGTTTGTTTGCTTGTGTGAATTAACATTCCCTTGCAATATTATGATAACAATGGCCTACCTTAGTTTCCCTGCGCGCCTCCCCCCCAATCTTGTTTACACTCTTATTAACAGTGAAAAGGAAGCCCGGTTTTACTGGCTTCAAATCACCCTAGACTGCAGACCACCGAAGTCTGAATTAATGAGCTTGAACTGTATGCATCTGTATCCTGAAGCTGTCTCAGCTCCCCTGCACAGGTTTTCCTTCCAGGACCATGTCTCAGATGACAGAGCCTCTGTCCTCTTGGAAAATTCTATTACTGATCCTGTTTACAGATGAGGGAGTGGAGGCACAGAAAGCTGAGGCAAATGGCCTGAGTTGCACAGCATCTCAGCCCAGGGAATCTGCACTAGCACCTGTGTTCTTAATCATAAGCATCCCAGTCCTGGGGAGAAGATCCAATTTCCAGATCGGCCATCAACCGTGATCTCTTCTACCTGACCAGCCCTGGGGCTTCCTCCCCTGGCCCTGCGTGGCTCCCTCCTCTTGGTAACTGTGAGTACCAACCTGTCTTTCCAGTGGCAACCGTTTCCTGATCTATTGGCCTCACCATACCTGAACCTGTTTCCTCATCTGCGTCGATTGAGAATAGCACTGCCCTCTCAGGTTTGTTGTGGGGACGAAATGAGATGATGCATGTAGAGAGCACCTAATGTAGCACCTACTACACAGTAAGAACTTCATAAAAGCAGTATTATCACTGGCCTTGCTGCTGATGGTATATTCTCTTTGCTTCTAAGACCCACGCTTCACAGATAAGGAATCCAAGACCCAGGGATGTGTGACTTAGGGCATCCTGCCCAGTGCCACTTGGCAAGCTGACAATGGGGCAGGGATTGGAACTCAAGTCTCCTGCCCCCCAACAGCCCCTCTCGAGCAGCTAAATCCCCGTGCTGGTGCTGGGGTCCGTTCCCTCTGCAGATGCCATGAATCATCAGGACCAGTCTTAACATACACACATGCATACACACACACACACACACACACACACACCACTTCCGTTTTCTTCCCACTAAGGAGGTCTTGCTTTTGAATTGCACATGGAGGTGAAATCACTGAGCCTCTCCTTTTGCTTTGCGCCCCAGTGTACACAACAGGGTTGTCAACATGTGACACAGTGACAGAAGACGGTGTAAGTGCACGTAGCGGGCCCTTTACTTTCCACCATCAACACCACTCAGGAGAACAGAGAGTGGGCTCCAGCTAAGCCGGCTTTTCTTTAGCTTCTTTACTTCTTTTCTGATTCTTTGAGGGTGGTGAGCAGGGGTGGGGGTTGCCTCCACTTTTCCCACCTCCCCAAAATATCCTCGGCAGCAGCTGCCAGGGACCCTCCTCCAGCACAGAGCACAGATGGAGTGGAGGCCTCCATAACCAATAGCCCCATCCGTCCTCCTGCACCAAACTCTGTCTCCCCACCGACAGGCTCCTTCTGGGGGCAGGACCAGCCGGTGCCCAAGTCCTTCTGAAATCAAAACCCTCTGGATATGATTTAATCAACAAATAAATAAAATAGTATTGGACTACAACCAAAGTATAAAATAAATATATATGAGTCCATACAAAGATAAATGAGTGAACCAATAAATAAAGGGGGAGAAGAGACAAATGTCTGATGCAAAGAATTCCAAATAATTTATGTAGATCCTCTGTCCTCAACGAGGTGGACCATAACTCTCCACCTTCAGGTCCTAGGGCGTCCTTCCAAAGAGTACAGAGTATGGAAAGAGTATGGAAAGTAGGGATAAAGAGCAACTTTTCAGTGGGGAAACCAACCAACATGCCTCACCCAGCTGATCAAGCAGTGATGAGTCACGTGGATCGGATACATCCTTGATATGGTGTGATGTGAAGAGGATGGCATTCACCTCCGGGGTCTTTCTCCAAAAATCCATAACCCCAGGCTAATCATGAGAAAAATACCAGACTAATCCCAGCCAAGGGACATTCTACCCAAAACTGTCAAGATCATCAATAAGAGGGAAGTCTAAGAAACTATCCCAGCCATGAGGAGCCTGGGAAGCCATGATGAGTTGGCGTCCTCATCATCCACATGATGGAATGTGGTGTCCTGCATGGGGTCCAGGAACAGAGGAAAGACATTAGGGGAAAACTAAGGAAGTGTTCATGAAGTATGGACTTTAGTTAATAACAACACATCAGTATTGGTTGGGATTGTGATAGATGTACCAGACTGACATAAGTAGTTAATAATAGGGGGAATTATATGGCAGCTCTCTGTACTCTCTTCACACTTTTTCTCTCAATCTAAAACTAATTTAGGGCAACTGGGTGGCTCAGTCAGTTGAGCGTCTGACTTAGGCTCAGGTCATGATCTCTTGGTTAGTGGGTTCGAGCCCTGTGTTGGGCTCTCTCCTGTCAGCGCAGAGCCCGCCTCACCTCCAAAGCTCAGTCTCCCTCTTTCTGCTCATCCCCCACTTGCTCACATGGGTGCATATGCCTGTGCTCTCTCTCTCTCTCTCTCTCTCTGTCAAAAATAAACATTTAAATAATATAAAAACAGGGAGGGGGACAAAACAAAAAAGACTCATAAATATGGAGAACAGACTGAGGGTTACTGGAGGATTTGTGGGAAGGGGATGGGCTGAATGGGTAAGGGGCACTAAGGAATCTACTCCTGAAATCATTGTTTCACTATATGCTAACTAATTTGGATGTAAATTTTTAAAAAAACAAAAAATAAAAGTAAAAAAAATAAAAGTAAACATTTAAAAAAATAAGTAAAACTAATTTAAAATAAAAATCTATTTAGGGGTGCCTGGGTGGCTCAATCAGTTAAGCGTTTGACTTCGGCTCAGGTTATGATCTCGGGGTTGGTGAGCTCGAGGCCCTTCCGCCCTCCCCCTGCCACCTCTGTCCAGCTCTGGGATGACAGCTCAGAGCCTGGAGCCTGCTTCAGATTCTTTGTTTCTCTCTCTCTCTCTCTCTCTCTCTCTCTCTCTGCCTTTCTCCAGCTTGTGCTCTCTGTCTCTCTCTATCAATAATAAATAAATAAACTTTAAAACAATTATAAAAAATTAAATAAATAAATAATAAATAAAAATTGATTTAGAAAACAAAAAATAACAAAACCTCCTGGGCAGTCCAGGACACCCTGCTTACATTGCATTACCTCACGAAATCATGAATACTGCTGGAGGGCCCTTGTCCCCACCCTTGGTGTGCCTGAGGTGGGGGAGTAGGAGAAGGGCAGGCAGGGACCCAGCAAATGGACAGAGCCCACCTCTCCTTTCCACATCAGCTCCCTTTCATCTGTTTTTATCCTCACTTTCCACATAGGATTTTCACTAGAACAAAGAATTCCTCTGCTCACAGGAAAGGAACACTACTGACCCAGTCCAGTCCCACCATAAAAGTTCCAGAGAGAGGAAGGGGAATCTTCAGGGGATTCACCTAGAAAGGGACAGAGCTGGAGCTGAAGTCACAGATCATGGGGGGGTACCTCACAGCGTCCCCCAGGTGCTGCCCACAATCTCACCTGTGAGTCTGGAGCTCCTTGAGGCCCATCTGTGTCTGTCGGACCCAGAAGAGAACTTGAGACAGGGAGGAGATCAACAATCCCTGAGGAAAGAATGAAGGATATCATTCCCGTCGCATGACTGTTCTAAAATGCCAGTGCTGTCCAAAACTAGAGAATTCCGCCCACATTTCAGATAACTGCAAAGTAGAGAGGTTTCCCCGATCTATGCCCATGGAGTGTGTGATTTTATTAAAACAGACTCTTTTATATCTTTCAGTGAACCTGTGTACCGGAGGCTGGCTTTGGAGAGACGTTCATGTATCCATTCACTCATCTTAAAAGCTTTATAGAGTGCCTCCCACACATTATTAACAAGGGAACACTAATATTCATACAATTGGCATTCACCGAGCACCTGCTATGTGTCAGGCTCGGTTCCAGGAGCAACAGATGCAGCCCCGAACAAGCCTGGCACATGCGTGCCCTCGGAAAGCTTATACTCCGGCACCCTACCAGCGCCCCTTCTTGCCACTCGATGCTTCCTGAGTGCCCCTCTTTGCCACTCGGTGCTTCCTGGGTGCCCCTCCTTGCCACTCGGTGCTTTCTGGGTGCCAGGCATCATGATCAGAATCTCTCACCTGATCTTCACAACAGCCCTCACAGGTGAACACCATGGATGTCCCCATTCTTTAGATGAGGAAATGCAGGCCTGGCCCCTGGCCCAAAGTCATTCAGTCCACAAGTAGCCAAGCCAGGATTTGAACCCAGGCACTCTGAATTGGGGACGTGCATTTCAGTGACCACATGAGGGTGTCAGCGTGGGCCACGGAGGCCTGGCTGGTGAAGCACACACATCAGGCACCGTAGTCACATAGGAAACAAAGCAGCCTTTATTCCCGGCAACTGGTAATGGGTCCAGTGTCTATCCCTCACGCCCTTATATGCAGAGCTCTGTGGAAAAAGCTGAGACCAGGAGGAAAGCTTTGCCGGGGGGGGCCTGAACCTCCAAACCTAGGATGGTGAGACCCTCAGAGCAGGCCCCATGTGACACCTCTCTCATCAGAGAGGAAGGAGGCAGGGCTGCATGCCTGGCTGGTTTCGCAGGTGGAAGAGGGGCAGAGCCTCCATCCCTGCCTTTAAGATCCAGACATGCCACCCACGAGTGCAATTTGTTCCAGAGAATGTCCTTACTCTGACCCATCAGATTATCAACATCTCCCGTGGGAGGGCACAGTTAAGAAGGGGTTGGAGAGGGGACACTTCCAGGCACGAAGGGAGGCAGGAGCAGAGAGAAAGCATGGGGAGAGGAGAAACGATGTCCCCTTGTCACACTGTGGGCCTGGTCACAGGTGCCACAGGAGAATAAGATGGGCTTCCTGTCCTAAAGCAACTCAACTCGCAAGAGGGTTACACAGGCTCTAAGCTTCTACATGAGTAATACAACCCAGCAGGGCTGAACCAGCTGGTTGGGGGTGGAAGAGGCTTCTCAGAGGAGGGGAAGGCCTTGGTTCCTTCATCCAAGCTGGGTTTGAAGGGTATGTTGAAGTTCTCCACAGAGAAGGGAAAAGAAGAATACAGCAGTAAGGACCAAGACCAGAGCATGGCAGCCACGTGTGGGTCACAAGATTCTGAAGGGGCAGGTGTACCTGGAGGGTGCAGGGTCCGGCAGGCTTGTGAGGCAATGAGGCTGGGAAGATGGGCTGGGAGTCTGACTCCAGTGGCCCATGTGTGTGATGCTGGGGAACTTTGCCTTTTTTTTTTTTTTCAACGAGCCCTGGGATAAGTTTGAGTTACTTGGTTTTGTTGTGGGTTGGGGGCTTATGGGGTCAGATTTGTGATTTAGAGATTTATTCTGACAACCAGTCCAAAGAACTCATTTTCATTCAAGTAATGTCCCTGACACTCCACAGGGGGCTGGAGATATAATGGCGAACTGCGCCAACCTGATCCCAGCCATCACTGAGCTTAGGGATTGGCAGACAAGTTAGACACGAGATCGGTATTTAATTCCAACTGTGACAAGTCCATAGACAAAAAGTCCAGGGGATGCCTGAACATTTATCTAAGGACTCTATAACCTATCGGGCATATCAGAGAAGACTCCCCTGAATGAGAGACATCTAAAGTAAAACCTGAAAACTGACAAGTGTCCTCTTGGGGGCAAGACGAAAGAGCTCCATGTGAGGGGACAGCCTGTGCAAAGGCCATGAGGGATTTGGAGCATGACACACAAAGATGGCCAGTGTGCCTGGAATGCAGCGAGATGAGATTGAAAAGAGAGATAAGGAGCCAGAGAGGGCAGTGTTTCAAAAGCCATGGCAGGGATTTTGGACTTTTTCCTAACATCAGGGTCAAACCACTAAAGGGTTTTAAGAAAAATTATACCAAGATCCTGTTAGCATTTTAGAAAGACTTTTCTCCCTGGCACATGGAAAACAAGGCTCAGTGCGAGCAGGGGGAATGACTGGGGGTAGAATTAGAATCAGGAGATTTGGCGACTGTCTTTGTTGATGTGAAGAAGCAAGGGAGAATGTGAGTCTGAGGATTTGAGCTTAGAGGGAGGGCAGTTGGTGACCTAGGACCAAGAGGGAGCACAAGAAAGGAACATTGTTGGCAGGGACCAGGAATATCTGTGCAAGAATTCCTACAACCCTCACTATTCAAGAACAAGTTGCAAAGGTGGTCTTCCGAGGAGACAGGAGGAAGAGAGACCACGAGAGGCAGCAGGTGGAAGGCACCCTGGCCTCTCTAGAATCCACTGCTAGTATCTCCCAGAGAAGCTGGCAGGGAGAGGGGCCAGGAGTCTTCTGAGCCACCGTCCTGACCCCGTGGGGACACAAACTTACTTCCCACTGGCTCAGTGAAGCAGAACTAGAGGCACAAAAGTTCCCCACTGGCTGACATTTTGGGGAGCTCACAGAAGGGTGAGTTTCTCATATCCAATCCCAGCACCAATGAGGAGCTGAAACATATTGTACCCATTAAAACAGAAATGCAAATCAGAAAGTCAGGCATTTGTGTCCATGACAACAGGGGGAACGTATTTTGGCAAATCTGAGTTCATTTATATTCAAATAAATATTTCAGTCTATGACTCTGGCACTTTTTTGCATGAGATATTTCAGAACCATATTGAATGTTGCTCTCACGCTAAGAACTTGAGAATTAAAATGAGGGCCAATTTCAAAGTCTATCAGGCTCCAAGATTTAGGGTTGGTTTTACCTCAAAGAATGATAAAGTAGAGGGTGATTCAGCACATTTGTATACAGACTTTTTGAACCAGAAAGGCCAGCTCACTATTATCCCATGCGGCCCCTTCTTTGTACAAATAGGAAAACAGGCCCAAGCGAGGCTAAGGCTCACCCAGCAACTCAATCCGAAAGTCAGGGTTCCTGCCTCTCAGGCCCATGGTGTCCCCGGCTCATCAAGCCAAATGCTGCAGAGGGAAAGCAGCCAGGGGCGCCTGGGTGGCTCAGTTGGTTGAGTGTCTGCCTTCGGCTCAGGTCATGGTCTCACGGTTCTGTGAGTTTGAGCCCTGCATCAGGCTCTGTGCTGATGGCTCGGAGCCTGGAGCCTGCTTCGTATTCTGTGTCTCCCTCTCTCTCTGCCCCTCCCCCACTCGCGCTCTGTCTCTCTCTCTCTCTTTCTCTCAAAAATAAATAAACACTAAAAAATAAAAAAAAAAAGAAGGGCAGCAGGAATAAGAAGGCTTTAATAACATCATCAATTCTTTCTCTTTCAAGGGAGATTCTTTTCCCTAATTATAAAAGCCATCTACACCCTTTGTGGCAAATCTGTATATTAATGAAAACTCTACAACATTGTCTCTATACACCCTACAATTCCCTATAAAATCACCACAAACATATTAACAGATTCCTTTTCCAGTTTTTTTCTGTGCGCATGTCTTTCCTGAGCTGCAATCTTTATTTATGTATAATTTTGCACGATAAGCTTTTCTCAAGTCATGAAAAACTTTTCATATACAAAAAAGGTTAATGGGTGAGTAATATTCTATGCTATAAAATATCTGATACATTTACTAAGTCATTTATTTAATGCACTGTTGGATATTTATGTAGTCTCCACATTTTTTACTATTTAAATAACACTGCGTTGGATATCTTTGTGCTTAAATCTTGATACATCTTTTTTTTTTTTTTTTTTTTTTTAATTTTTTTTTCAACGTTTTTTATTTATTTTTGGGACAGAGAGAGACAGAGCATGAACGGGGGAGGGGCAGAGAGAGAGGGAGACACAGAATCGGAAACAGGCTCCAGGCTCCGAGCCATCAGCCCAGAGCCTGACGCGGGGCTCGAACTCACAGACCGTGAGATCGTGACCTGACTGAAGTCGGATGCTTAACCGACTGCGCCACCCAGGCGCCCCAAATCTTGATACATCTTAACACATCGGACTGTTTCCTTGGAACAGATTGCTACACGTAGAATTACTGGGCTAAAGACCACAGGCACTTGAAAGCCGCCTGGTTGGTGCCGTGTTCCAGGAAAGGTTATACTGTTTGCTCATGGAATGTGCAACGCCAATCTCACCAACACGTTCCGCACCACCCCAGCGTCGAATGGCACACAGCCCACCAAGAGGGGAGGTGGGAAAGGCCCAGATAAACACTCTGCCACCAGACTTTAGAGGAGCAAGTAGAGGTGTGTCCACCCTCAAGATGGGGAAATGTCCTAAACCAGGTGCTGGCTCTGTCCTCTGGGAGGATCGTCCACATTCATTTTTTTTTTTTAATTTTTTTTTTTAATGTTTATTTATTTCTGAGACAGGGAGAGACAGAGCATGAGTGAGGGAGGGGCAGAGAGAGAGGGAGACACAGAATCAGAAGCAGGCTCCAGGCTCTGAGCTGTCAGCACAGAGTCCGACGCGGGGCTCGAACTCACAAACCATGAGATCATGACCTGAGCCGAAGTCGGTCTCTCAACCAACTGAGCCACCCAGGCGCCCCTCACATTCATTATTTTTTTGTGGCTCCTGTCTCCGGGCTCTCAGAGACCCTTCCTGGCCCACCATCTTCCGTGGCCACATCTGAAGCAGGTGGCAGAGACCATTCCCTCCTTCAAGGCTGTGCACCTTCTAGAGCAGCCTTCTCATGCACGTTCAGGGACTCAGGAGTTGTTTCAAGGCTACTCAGCCAAATCTGTCTCAAGTCTATCTCTTTCTTGTAGCACGTTGCCAAAAGCAGAGAGTAAAATCCAGCATGTTATCGCTTTGACTCTTGCCAGCTGAGTCCCCTAGAGCCTCAGGCCCATTAGGCACATAGTCTGCCTTCCAATTTCTCACAAGGTAACGGTTGTACCAAAGGTTTTGCGCCTGCACATCCTGGGTCTCCATATTTCCAGCCTCCGAGATTCACTTCCTTGCTTCATGCCACCTGACCACCAAGGCAACATCTGATATTTTAGGTTTTTGTCACAGCACCATCCCACTCTGGTACTGGATTATATGTCAGTTGAGGCAATGCTAGCTGCTGGAGAATAACCCTCCCCCCCCCCTTCCCCAGTTCTTAGTGCATTAATACAATATAAGTTTTTTCTAATTCTCTTCAGGTCCGGAAAGGGGGTCTTGATCTGACCATTGGGCTGTTTTCCTAGTGACCAGTGACCCCACTTTCTGGGTTATTTTTATCTGGTGACTCTGTCACATTCAACCTTTGGCTTCTGAGGTCCCCATGTTCGTGGGTATTGAGCTGGAAGAGCATACGGAGAATCAAATGTGGGAGTTTTCCGTGGCCAGGTCTGGAGTGACTCACTCACATCAATTCCACTGACTTTCCACTAGAATTTGGTCACATGGCCACACCTAACTGCAAAGGAGAATGAAACATGTTGTCATCTATAAGCCAAGGAGGAAGACAAATGGCTCCTGGTGAACCCAAAGCAGAGTCTTCTGTCCTTGGACCTTCCCTCCAAGGTCTAACCCCACACTCACCTGGTCTGTCCCATCCACCACACCCTGGTCCTGGCCCCATCAACAGAGCCCATCTTTAACTAAAATCTCATTCATCACAGATTTCTTTTCATCGATTTTGACTTTTTAAAATACTGTATTGAAATATTGTGTACCTCAATGGCGAGTTTTTCAGCATCCCCTTACATTTTACATCTAGGTGAATGTCCAGTCCTCTCACCCAAGTCCCAGCCCTGCTTGTGTTGCAGAATCAAGAAGAGGAACCCCACTGGGGACTAATTTTTCCCCAATTTGAGGGAATCATTTTCCACTCTCTTCTTTTAGAAAGAACAGCTCACCCATGAGGCTCATCCATTGTCTATTATCCCACATGTTATGACAGAAAACAGAACTGAACATGGAGTCAAGTTCTAGCTCAGCCACTGACCAGCTAGGTGTGCGACGCAACACGAGTTTCTTGACCTCTCTGCATCTTCTTGCTTATTTGTAAAATGGGGATCCCAAGTCCTGGGTCATGGGATTTCTCGGCGAAATGAGAGAGCGTGTGAGAAAGCCCTCAGTCCCGGCTCATGGAGGCTTGTAACAAATATTAGCAGAACCTGAATTCCTAATGTTTACCAAAAAGGCCAGCCTGTTCTAGGTTGTGCATGAAATACGAAAATTTCTGCCCTCCTGGGTTTTTCACCTTAATCAGGAGTCAAATGGAATAATGTGTGCAAAGAGCCTTGAGAACAAATCCAACCCTCTGTGCATCTACAACCACAGACGGGCAGGTTGAGGCCTTGGTGCCCTCCTCGTGCCTGCATTTTTAAAACAGGCTGCCTGGTGGAACAGGGAAGGAAAGAGGAGCAGTGGAGCTGAGGGTGGGGCGGGTAGCGACATCGCTTCATCTCAGGCACAGTGATTCTCCTAGCAACCCCCATCAACTTAAAACTCCACCATGCCTCTTACAAAATACCTGCCAGGAGCTCTTCTCCAAAAGGGTCCACAGTCCCTGCCACCGAACATTTTTAGCACATATAAGCCAGAATTTTGAGCATAGATTTAAAGTGGTCCTGTGACATCATGCACAGAATATATAGAAACCTTCCATGAGCACAATATTTGATTTAGCTTTCTTGTCAACTGCACATCTGTCTGGAGCAGCTGCAGGGGCCAGGCACTATTCCGGGCACGGGGGGCAGAGGCAGAGTGAGGGGAATGGTCTCTGCTCCCTGAGAGGCCCACAGTCAAGGCGGGAAGGCAGGATAGACACATGGAACAAAATAACACTTTGATTACTCAGAACCCTAGTTCTGTGAGTGACAGATGCCCTACTCCAACTAGCTTATGCAAGGAAGGTACTGGTTAGGAGAATGTTGGAGTGTCTCTCAGAACCTGTAGAACAATCAGAACCAGGGACTTCAATGCTGCCAGACCTCTCTCCATCCCAATCTCTCCCCCTCGTGTGTGGCAGTGCCTTGTGGCCTGGCTTTCTCCTTCCATGCAATGGAGCACATGGCTGGGCTGCCAATATCTTCACAGCTTGAGATGTGATGGCCTTAGCTGCCCCCAGAGAGACAAATAGGACACTCCTGAGTCTAAAATTCCTAGGGAAGGCACTGATGGCTCATTTCAGAACCCAGGGAACAACAAACTGTAACCAGGGGATAGAATTACAAAGCACCAGCATGGCTCCCATAATAATTACATGGATGGAGGAAGAGTGGCTCCTAGAAAAGGGGAGTGAGAAAGACCCCCTGCAAACCACATAGGGCCCAGCACAATCAGAACCACAAGAGGAACACTAACAGGAGGTCAGAAGATGAGGCAAAAGATCTCAACCCTGGAGCTGTTGTAGTCAGGGCTTCTTGGAGAAGTAGGGCCTCCATGAAGCCCTATTAAAAGGTGGTGCATCAAGGAGCCATAAATGAAAGAGGACCAATGCACTCAGGGGCGAGGATGAAGGAGAAAGGGGATGAAGCCCTTAGCAGCCAGCCCAACTATGTGCCAGTTACCGTGGTAAGACTTTGCATGCGTTTCCTCAATTATTCCCACCCAATTAAAGCCTGTGAGGAAGAAATGAGTATCCCATTTCACAGACGAGGAAATGGAGAGTAGCAGAGATTAAGTAACTTGCCCCAGGTCCCACAGCCCTAAGTGGAAGAGCCGAGCTTTGAACCAGGATGTGTGTGAGGCCATGCCACATGGCCTGGTCTGGCGCCCCTCCCCTGCTGAGCCCACCATCACAGCACTGATGGTTTAAGAAACATCTATTCATTTCCTCAGGAACATTCTTGGGAAGGTGTGTTAGTGTGGGTCCTCTGAGATTAGAAGTGCAAAAACCCATTAGGAGGAGAAGAAAGTGAAAGAAAGTGGGAAGTTGGGGCACCTGGGTGGCTCAGTTAAGCGTCTGACTCTTGGTTTCAGCTCAGGTCATGATCTTGCAGTTCGTGAGATCAAGCCCTTCACTGGGCTCTGTGCTAACAGGGAGGAGCCTGATTCTCTGGATTCTCTGTCTGCCTCTCTCTGACCCTCCCCTCTCCTGCTCTCTCTCTCTCTCCCTTTCTCTTCCTCTCTCTCAAAAATGAAATAAATAAACTTAAAAAAAAAAAAAAAAGGAAGTGGGAAGTCACCCATCAGAAGGGCCCTAGATCTCCTCAGAACAAGCCTGCCTGAGTAGTCCTGCCATGCTCTGTCAGCAGCTGGGGACTGACACAGGAAGCATGACCTTCAGGCACATGCACCAAGGGTTTCAGAGCTCAGCAATGGAGACGCTGGTCAGTTACACTCCCAAGCTTTGGAAATGTGAGAGGCTCCTCATCACTGCCACCACAGAAGAACTGCATCACACTAACGCCCACTGTTAACCATTATCTGGAAGATGTGAGTGTTTTATTTCCATTGCAAGGAATCAGTAAAGGATCTCAAAAGCCAATGATAATTCTTCGGTGCCTTTTTCTTCCCGTGAAGGATGAGTGTCATCCTGTTTCCCCATCTATCCGCAGACACGTCAGATCTTTTCTTGCCTTTGCCCTCCTAATTCTGTTCCTACTCACTAATGCTATTTCCTTCTACTTCTCTTGGGGGCTGGGGCCCTTCAACATGTGTCTCCTTTCCACATCTGTGTATGCTTATAGATTTGATCCCCTAATGATGGAAACTCAAGCTGGTAAGGCTTTAGACACTGTCTCTGCCATGGGCATCCAAAGCACTTGGGCCTTTCTACATCATAACAATCCTCACACATCACTATAATTTCTTGCAAACATCCCATGTAATAAATTGCAAACTGCATGAGAGCAGGGGCTGTGACTACCATATTGTTGTATGCCCAGCTCCTTAGCATGGTGCTTGGCTCAGCAAACAATTCTTGAATGGATAAATCACCCAATCTAGTCTCTTACATTTTCTATGAAACACGCTTGATGACTGATTGGTTTATTTCACTCAATGACAATCTAATGATACGTCAACATTTCCAGTTGATCAATTTCACTTAACAGTGTGCTTGATTTTCCTTACTGCAAGTAAACTAAACTATATCTGTACTTTGTGGCCAGGGCCCCAGGAGTACCTGACACGAGTGTGCTCTCTGCCACCATGACCACCAGTAAGACCCTCACCATGACCACCACCATGATGCTTGTGGATTGAATGGAGGGTGCATCATCTTCTACCCCATGGAAAGGCTTGAGAGGTTTGCACATGACAGGTTTGTGAGAAAAGGTGTGACATGATCAGAGTTGAAATTCAGTAGGCTACATCCAAGTCAGTGGGCAGGAGGGATAGCAGAGCGAGCAGAAGGGAGTCTAGAGGCAGGAGACTAGTCATGAGACCATGACATCAGACAGATGAGAAGCATAAACAGTCTTATAGTCACCTAAGTCACAGAATAATTTAAGTAATTTGCATGTTCTGTCTCATATAACAATCAAACCCTTAAACCTGATTGAAAATTGAGGCTTTAGACTACTTACTCCAGACTACTTTCAGGTGGGAAGCCTGCAGTCAGACAAGAGAGACATGGTAGACCTTCCTTTTCCTCGCCTACGCTTCTCCTCCTCCTCTCCCATTTGCCATCCACCTTTCTGACATCTCCAGAGATGGGAGGCAAAGAGGAGGAAGAGGTTAGGGGAGGCTGAAAGTTCTGTTTTGACGGGTACATGGAAATCTAGCATTGCCATTCTCTGAACTCAGCAGACACTTACAGCCGAACTCTTTTTCTCTCATGGGTCCTTGGGAGACTCCATGCTCTCTCTCGGCTGCAGTCCTCATGACAGGGGCACATGTATCTCTGCCTCAGCCAGTCACTTGCCATGCCTCAGTCCCAGGGTGGCACCTGGAGCTTCTCTCTGCTGAGGTCTGATGACCAAAGTCCCGCATAGGACTTTACACTGGCTTTCTCTCCCTCACACATTCTCAGCTACACTCTTGTATTCTTTATCCCAACAGATGGGAGTGCAGTGCCTCCAAATGCAGCTACTTCTCCCAGGACTGCCTTGGGCTCCCTCGGTCAGTCTCTTGACCTTTAGTTTTCTTAGGTATGAATCGTATGCCAGTTAACGGTGTCCCTCTAACTGGAGGGGATGTACAATAAGCTCTCCAAGTAAAGCCCTTTCTCAAGATGTGAAGCAAGAGGCAGGCATCCCGCAGCCCTTCCATTGGCAAAGTACAGCTCCATCCCCTTTCGGAAGCTCCAATTCCCACATCCTCCTCTTCTTGGCTGTCCCTGTCACCTGGTTGAGGATTAAGAAGTAGCAGCTCCCATGGCTCCCCAGGGAAGGAGGCCAGAACTCACAGCACAGCTTTCCCTGAAGAAATCTTCCCCACCAACTGGCTCCAAATGTCGGATTCCTCTCCTTTTTGTACCCTTGGTGGGCATGGGGGGTTCAAGAGTTGTCAACCGTCAGCTTTGAAAACCTGTCACCTGGTCTGGCTCTATGCTCTCCAACGCAGTAGCCATTAACCCACGTGGCTATTGAGCACTTGAAATGTGGATGGGTTGAGATGGCTTCTAAGCATGAAATGCACAACGGATTTTGAAAACTAAGTACAAAAAATAAGTGAAATATATCTCCTTAATTTTTAAAATGATTAGAGCACCTGGGTGGCTCGCTCAGTCGGCTGAGCTTCTCACTTTGGCTCAGGGCATGATCTCCTGGTTTGTGGGTTCGAGCCTCAAGTCAGGCTTTGTACTGACACTGTAGAGCCTGCTTGGAAATCTCTCTCTCCTCTTTCTGCCCTTCCCCAACTTGTGTCTTCTCTCTCTCAAAATAAATAAATAAAACTTTTTAAAAAAATAATAGAATGATTATGTGTTGAAATTACAGTGTTTTGGAAATACTGGGTTAAATAAAATATATTATTAGAATTAATTGTACCTATTCCCTTTGACTTTTCTTTAAGCGGCTACTTAGAAAGTTTAACATACATAGAGCTCTTGGAAATGATACCAAAGCATGATACATAAAAGTAAAAACTGATAAGCTGGAACCTCATAAAAATTTTAAACTTTTGCTCTACCAAAGACACTAACAGGAGAATGAAGAGGCAAGCTACAGGCTAGGAAGAAATGTTTTCCAACCATGTATCTGACATGGGATTTGTATCCAGAATACATAAAGAATTCTCAAAATGCAATAATAAGAAACAGCCAAAGGACTTGAGCAGACACTTCACCAAAGAGGGTATGAGGAGGTCAAATAAGGACATGGAAAGACGTTCAGCATCACTAGTCATTGGGGAAATGCAAATTAAAACCACAAGAGATACTGCTTAACACGCATTAGAATAGCTGGAATTAAAGATATTGGCAATACCAAGATCTGGTAAAGATGAGGAATAACTGAAGCTCTCATTGCTGCTGGGAATGCAAAATGGTATGGACACTCTGGAAAAGGTTGGGCAGTGTCTTACCAAGTTAGCCATGCACTTACCATATATACTCCAGAAATCCCATCCTTAGGTGTTTGCCCTAGAGCACTGAAAATGTATGTTTACACAGAAACCTATACAAGTGTTAGAACAGCTGTTAGGGGCTGAATTTTTGTTCCCCCATCCCTAAACATTCCATACCGAAATCTAATCCCCAATGTGATGGTATTAGGAGGTGAGACTTTGGAGAGATGAGTGGCTTATGTGAGTGGAGACCTCAAGAATGGGATTGGTGCCTTTACAAAGGAACCCCAGAGAGCTCTCTCTCTCTTTCTGCCATGTGAGGACACAAAGAGAACTTAGCAGTCTGTAGCTCAAAAGAGGACCCTCAGCAAAACCTGATGGTAAGGGGGTGCCTGGGTGGCTCAGTCAGTTGAGCATCCAACTTCAGCTCATGGGGTTCATGCGTTCTAGCTCCATATCGGGCTCACTGCCCCATCCTCTGTCTCCCTCTTTCTGCCCCTCCCTGGCTTGCTCTCTCTCTCTCTCTCTCTCTTTCTCTCAAAAATAAACAAACAAAAACCTTGATGGTACCAACACCCTGATCTTGAACCTCCAGCCTCCAGAACCGTGAGAAGTCACTTTCAGTTGGTTATAAGCCCCTCAGTCTATGGTACTTTGTTACGGCAGCTGGAACAGATGAAGACAGCAGTTTGTCTTGCTAAGAAACAGCTCAAATCTCCTTCAACAGGGGAATGGATAAACAACCTGTGGTATATCCATGCCATGGAAAACTACTCACAGCAACAAGGAATGAAATCTTAACAAACAACTGGGCTGACTCTTAAAGACATTATGCTGAGTGAAAAAAGTCAATCGCAAAAGCTCACGTACTGTATGATTCCACTGATCTGGGTGTTCCTATAAAGACCAGACCATAGTGGTGGAAAACAGATGAGTGGTTGCAGGAGACTATGGGTGGGAAAGGGTGTTGTGACAAAGGGATGCCCAGGGAAGTTTCTTGTAGTGACCAGACTATTCTACATTCTGTGGTGGTGGGGACTTGAATCTATTCCCTGTGTTAAAATTCTTAGAACTGAACACTGCTAGAGAAAACAAAACTAATTTTACCATATAATTTTTAAAATTTTTTATTATTTATTTATTTGACAGAGAGAGAGAGAGAGAGAGAGAGAGAGAGAATGTGTGCACAAGTGAGGAAGGGGCAGAGGGAGAGAGAGAGAATCTCAAGCAGGCTCCATGCACAGCACATAGTCCCATGCAGGGCTCGATCCCATGAACCATGAGATCATGACCTGAGCCAAAGTCAAGAGTCGAGTGCTCAACGAACTGAGCCACTACCATATAATTTTTAAAATAAAAGTTTTTTAATTACATTGGTGGATCAAATTATATCCCTCTTGGACAGTGCTTGTCTAGCCCCTCCTTTACCACATTGTGTCTGTTCACCTGAGTCTGGGCAGAAACTTTCACCAGACACCTTCCTCCCCCAGTGCCTCTGAGCTTCCCACAATGGCGACATAATTTCTTGTACCATGGCCTATTTCCACCTCTGGACCAAAAGCATTGTGTGGGCAAGAATGTAATCTCTGTGCCCAGTTCCTGGAACAGAGTAGATGCGCAGTGATATCTGTCGAATGAATGAGTTGAATGAATCAACAGAATACATGCTTGAGCTTTTGGAGAACGAAGATGAAATATGAAATGTTTTTAAAACTCCTCCCTTCTTCTATCACAGGCTCCCAGCTCAGGGACAGGACCTCTAGGAGCTGAGATGGAGCGAGGGTGGTGGATAAGCTTGACCTGCCTCAGCTTTGGGGCACAGAAGGAAGGAGAATTAATGCCCATAAGACTAGGTCAGGGCAGCCAGAAAGCTCAGCAAGGAGGCAAAGGAAGTGAGAAGGGGATCTGGATCCATAGGTGAACCACAAAGAAGAGACAGGACAGTGGTGCAGGTCTGGAAGGCAGGAATGGGGTGTTGTCAGTCCACATCACCAGCTCCTGTTCCAGACTCCAAGGCTTCTTATTCTTCTGAGGGTTGATATTCCAAAATAAATGGGAGGAAATACGATGCATGCTGTCATAGATACAAAGTGGCCATGTTTTCAGCCTGGCGCATTTTCCAAGGCAAATGAAAATTGTTATGAAAACAATTTATACCCAGCAGACATGGATGATTGCCTGTGATGACCTTTTGCCAGAGAAAATGGGTCTGATAAAGAAAAAATGTGGGCTCATTAGGACAAATTAGAAAAAGCAAATGATTGTTCTTAAATTATGGAAACTCCAAGACGGGTGAATCTCTCTGTCCTTTTAGGACATAAAACCAATAAAACACAAAAAGAAATTGTTTATTCAGAGAAAAGCATTGCAATTTGTGTGAATAGACGTAGTTTTGTTTCTTGGGCAGTTTTAGAATGGAGATTTTTTTTTGTGTGTGAACCAAATGAAATTTAATTGACTTATTAACTCTGCTCTATGAATTCTCCTTCCATAAATCTAGCAACAACTAAAAGAAAAGGAAAGAAAAGCATTGAGAGTGAGCAAAATTAACCTTAACTTTCTATAAATGCTATCCAAAGAATATTTATAGCAGGTGTGATGTGAGAGAACTGGGGTTCAACGTTGGTGCCTCCAATGAAGGAATGTGGGTGCCCAGAATTGCAGAGGAAAGGAGAGGACAATAGTGGTGAAGCATTACTCAGCCAAGTGGCAGCGTCCTCCTACCTCCCTGATAATCTGCCACAGGCATATTGAGCTTTAGAGGTTTTTTAATTTTTAAAAAATATTCATTTATTTATTTTGAGAGAGAGTGCATACGCATGCATGCACGGGGTGGGGGAACAGGGGGGAGAGAGAGGGGAGAGAGAGAGAAAGAGAGAATCCCAAGCAGGCTCAGCATTGTCAGCACAGAGCTCGATGCGAGGTTTGATCTCACAAACCAAGAGACCATGACCTGAGCAGAAATCAAGAGTCAGATGCTTAACCAACTGAGCCAACCAGGTGCCCCGAGCTTCACAGTTTATAAAGGGCGTTCATATATATCATCTCATCAAACCCTCATAGCAATTCTCCTTCTTCATATGTGCCCATTTCACAAGTGCAGGAACTGAGATTAGAAAAAATTAAATGATTTATCAGCTAATATAAGGTATAGGCAAGATGAGAATCCAGGACTATTCATGCTGTCTCCCAAGCAATCCCTTGCTCTCTCTCTATTTTAGGCACCTTTTATGCATCAGAACCAGCAGTTACTGGATTCTTCTGTCTCTCTACAGGGAAAAGCAGAGGGAGTGCAGGCAAGGAAGAAGGTGGAGGGAAGAAGCTTTTGTCATGCAAATCCAAGCAGGTCTCCAAAACCAGTACTCAGAGAAGAAATAGGTATCAGAAAGGATAACCTAGGGGCGCCTGGGTGGCGCAGTCGGTTAAGCGTCCGACTTCAGCCAGGTCACGATCTCGCGGTCCGTGAGTTCGAGCCCCGCGTCGGGCTCTGGGCTGATGGCTCGGAGCCTGGAGCCTGTTTCCGATTCTGTGTCTCCCTCTCTCTCTGCCCCTCCCCCGTTCATGCTCTGTGTCTCTCTGTCCCAAAAATAAATAAAAAAAAAAACGTTGAAAAAAAAAAAAATTAAAAAAAAAAAAAAAAAAAAGAAAGGATAACCTAATTCCCACATCAGACAGCCCCCAAATCTTGGTGCTTAAACACAAGAAAGGTTTCGTTCCTGTTTGAGTCATAATTCAATACAGGCCAGTAGGCAGAACTCTGCTCCATATGGTCATTCAGGGACTCAACCTCCTTCCATTTATTTGCTCCGTCACTTCTTAGGGACTCAGAGTCCTCCATTGGATCACTACAAAAGCCAGAAAATAGGCAAGAAAGAGCAGCAGAAGGTCCTATGAAGGACCAAGTCTGGAAGGGGAATAACTACTTCTTCCCACATTCCACTGACCAAAATGATTCATGGCAGCCCCTCCTTCTCCATGTGTTGTGGAAGGAGGGGGAAACACAGGTGTTGGTGGAGCATCAGCAGCCTCTGCCACAATTTTTTTAAGCATTTCTTTTAGTATGAAGTATTTCCCTGGTGCTTATGGAAGACCTTTTCTATGAGCCCCCAGCCAGATCCCCCACACCTCTGGGTGATTCCCCAAGTGCAACCACGTGACTACACAGGGCCGGACATAAGACTTTTATTTTTTCAGGTTGGAGGAAGTGGACTTTTCAGGCTTATACAGCAAAATCTCTATATTTTCTTCCAACATAGCTGAGTGAAAGGGCAAACAGAAATTTGAAAGCGATGATTGCTTCCTTTGTGGGAAAGAAGGATACCCACTGAGTTGGGAACATATATGAATTCTGATTTGCAATCATTTCCACTATTTATGAGGTCACTGGACTTACTCCTGCTGAGTCCAATTTGCAAAGAGCTTTGGTTGGATCAGGGAAAGGAATATTAGAATCCCTTTGACTTGGTGATGGCCAGAGGACGGTGGGTACCAAATGCAAGGAATGTAGCCATGAACTGCAAGCAAGTGGAATCCTTCACATCAACTCCAACGTGCTGCATCCAAATGGGTGGGAAGATGCATCTCTCCAGGGAAACTGCAAGTGCTGGGTGCACTGACATTGTGATTTGACCACCTACCCCCAAAACAGACAGGGGAGTTTTTCCAAGTAAAAAACTTGTAAGAAATGGGATGCCTAAGATAAGCAAGAGTTTGCCTTACCCCGTCATCACATCTCACTCCAGAACAGCTATAGGATGCCGTCTGAGCATGGGTCTCTTGGGTTCTGCCCCTCTCTGGTGTTCTCCTGCCAATACCCCCCACGTGTCCCACAGGCACGTCTATTTTGGCATATGCAAATCCGGACGCATCTCTCCATCTCAGTCCGGCCCCCACACCTGCTCCACCACCTCCAACACCATCTCAGTAAATGATGCCACCAACATGGTCACTGAAACCAATGACCTAAGAATGAAAGATGCCTCCTCTCCTTCACTCACTGCTCCATTCTGTCAAGAAGCCCAGTCAGTTCCACCTCCCAAATGGCTCTCAAATCCAGACTGTCACTGTTCTGCTAGATTAGAGTATCTGCCTCCCAGCTGGATTTTCTGACAGTGAAAATCACCACTCCACCCCACCCACCCCACTGCCACCATCAGGAAGCAGCCCAGGGTCACCTGGGTGGCTCAGTCGGCTAAGCTTAGGTCATGATCTTGCAGTTTGTGGGTTCAAGCCCCGCATCAGGCTCTGTGCTGACAGCTCAGAGCCTGGAGCCTGCTTCGGATTCTGTGTCTCCCTCTCTCTCTTCCCTTCCCCTGCTCACCCTCTGTCTCCCACCCTCTCTCTCTCTCTCTCTCAAAAATAAATGAACATTTAAAAAAAATTTTTTTAAAGAAAGAAAAAGAAAGCAGCCCAGATGCAACACTCCCACACTTAAACCTTCCATGGAGGGGTGCCTGGGTGGCTCAGTTAAGTGTCTGACTTCGGCTCAGGTCACGATCTCATCATTTGTGAGTTTGAGCCCCACATCAGGCTCTGTGCTGACAGCTCAGAGCCTGACTCCTGCTTCAGATTTTGTGTCTCCCTCTCTCTGCCCCTCCCCTGCTCACGCTCTGTCTCTCTCTCTCTCTCTCTCAAGAATAAACATTACAAAATTTTTTAATAAAAAAAAATAAAACCTTCCATGGAATTCTTCCCCTTATTATTAAGCCTCCTCCTCTGTCTGTCCCCTGTAAACCTCTCCAGTGTGATCCCTGGTCATTGTGTCCATATCCCTGTCACCTGTGCCTTTCCCAATGCCAGGTGACTCACAGTTTTCCTAACTTTCCTCCTGACTTTGATCCTTGGTATTGTATCTGCTTCACATACACAGCTAACACCACCTGTCCTCCAACCCCACCGTCAACTGATTGGGAAGCCTTGATAAGACCCCAGGCTGAGGCACGCACTGCTCTTCTGAAGTCTTGTCATCTATGCTTAGCTCTGTGACAGCACCTGCAATGCTGTGGGGTTCTCAGTGACCTTCTCCCCTCCCCTCCTTCTCCATACCCCACCACGTGAGCTGCTTGGAGCAGGGGTGTGGCACTGGGGCTCTGACTGCAGCACAACATCTAGTAAAAAAAGCAGGCGCTCAGCAAATGCCCAGTTGCTGAATGAGCACCCAAGTTAGTAAATAAATCATATGGCAAGTGTAAAACCCTGTTCAAATGGATTCATCCATCAAGGGGGATACAGGAGGAGTAAGCTGCGTTTGGGGCATGGACTGCTCAGATGAATCAGACAATCCAGATAGTTGAGTCACCATGGCCCCAGAAGATGTGGGTTCTCAGAGAAATAAAACATATTCACTCACCCAGCCCCCAAAACCACATACTCAGTCATGCTTCAGGTGCATGCTTTGAAAAGGAGTCTGTAAAAACACAAAGCAGATGTTGTCACCGATACCAAAGTCAAACAAGATAAACCCTGAGGGGAAAACAAAATCCTTTGTGAAAACTTCCAGATACAATTGCCGGGTACCAAGGATCAGACATTTATGTGAACCAGTGTGAATAAAAGGGTGGTTTGGGTTGGTTTGTTTCTTTGTTTGTTTGGTGGTATTGTTTTTAGTGATTCCCAAAGTAAAGTGGGGTAGAGATGAGAAGTCCCGGTCCAGATCAGCCACTTTCCAGCTGTGAGACCGAGCCAGACAAGCCACCTTTCCGAGCCTGTGTTCTCACTCTAACATGGCGTGAGAAAACAGCTTGCCAAAGGGTTCTCGTGAAGGGAACGCGAGATCACGTATGTAAAACGTGAGGCACAGCACCTGGCAAATACATGTGATTTTTATTCAGGAGAATGTTTCAGAGCCCTCCCGGAGGAAGGAGAGTGAGACCATCACAAGGGCGGCTACCCCCATCTCACCGTCTCAGCTGGTCTGCCCCATCTATCTCCTTCCTCCAACTGCCCGCTTCTATGGACCCTGTCTGCTACCCTGGACTTCAGCTTGTCCCAGGCTCTGGCCTGTCCTGTCTCTGACCCTCTCAGGCTTCCTAGTCCAGCAGCTCCGGGCAGATTCAGTCTCCCTTTGTTCCTGGGAGAAAAAGACAAAGCTTGCAACAGCTGGAGACCAGACGGTCATACCTGTCCCAGCTGGCCACCGCTGGAAGTAGGTACAGGAAGAAGGAGAAGAAAAGGAACCAGGTCGATGCTCGCCACCACAAATTTTAGAAATCCCAACTCCACCACTTACTGTTTGAGGGTGGGCACATGACTCATCTCTTTGAGTCTCTAACACCTTATTGTTAAGTGAAGATTATCCTGTATTTTTTCCCCACGTTTTAACATTCTGAAATTGGGCTATGTCTTATAATTGATTCATGCATTTAATGTGATAGTGTCCCCCACCCCTGAAAAAGTTAATACACAGAGGATGTATGTGTCTTGGAATGGAAGAATTACGGGACCAGGACTTATCGCACAAGATAGTGGTACAGACTGTATGGGCCAATGCAAGTAAGTGCTCAACAAAGTGTCTGGCATATGTAGGGAAATTTCCGCAAAGGGCCACCAAGTTATTATCAGCAGGCACTTAAACCCTCTCCCTCTGAGCAGGAACCTGAGTAGAAGAGGCTACTTTGGGATGGCATGTAACTGGGAAAGTCATGACTGACACATCCAATAGTTTCAGCCAGATAGAAAGTTCAAGAATTGTGTGAGAAATAACCATGAGTTCAAGTGTAAAGTCTTATTTGAAGCAGGGCTTGCTAAGGAACAGAAGAGCAAGGCAGTGCAGCGCAAAGAACGTGGTCTACAGAGTAGGAAAACTGGGTTCTAGCCCCTTCTCTACCCCTGCTTCACTGTGTGACCTTGGATAAATGCTTTGGCTTGGTTCTCCCAGGAGCAAGTGATCTGATTGCAAGCCGTTTGTTCGGAAGGCGAAGGAGACACTGGCAGGGGCATGGGGGAAGTGAGACAGGGCAGGGAAGACAAACAATAAAGGGTACATTATTGTATCCATTTTGCAACGCAGCTTCACCCCACTACGGAAACTCCGGTGGTCAGAGTAGACCTGCAGCCAGCTGTCCCATCCCCAGGGAGCAAGGAGACAGGAGGAGTATTTATGTAACAAGTCCCATCGGTCATTGGTTGAGGGCTGCTCTGGAAGAGTCCGTCATTCCCCTTGGCCCCATTGCACAGGTGGGGAAAGTTGAGCATTGACAGAGAAATCCCTCAGGCACAGAATCACTAGTGCTGGCAGATGTCGGTGCACCAAAATGGTAAAGGCAAGGGGAAATAGGCAGGGTACCCCCGGCATCTGCTGCCAAAGGTGCATCCCCTTTAGTCTCAGTTCCCCATCTGTAAAATGGGAATAATCAAACTTAATTTGAAATTTTTGTACATTATGCTTTGATGTAACCATATCTCTCCAGCCTGGATGTATTCATTAGGGTCCAATCAGGAGAGAGAAAGCACACAGTAACTTGAACAGGGAAACTTTAATATAAGAATTAGAACTGTAACAGGAATCATAAGGTTTATAAGGATCTCAAAGAGATAGGAACACTGCCGAGTTCATGGCAACTCTGTTCACAATAGCAGAGAAGTGGAAACAAGGTAAATACGTCCACAGACAGAAAATGGATGAAGAAAATGTGGCATATACATACAACGGAATACTATTCAGTCTTTAAAAAGAAGAAAATGCTGCAACATGTGACAACATGGATGGACCTTGAGGACATTACACTAAGGGAAATAAGCCAGGCACAGAAACACAAATATTGCACGATTTTATTTCTAGAAGTTCTCTACAATAGTCAAACTCATCAAATCAAAGACTGGAATGGTAGTTACTAGGAGCTGTCAGGGAGGGAAATGGTGTCATTAATTAACAAGCATCTAATTTCAGTTATGTAGGATGAGGAAACTCGACCTGCTGAATAACCTTGAACACCATTGCATGTAGAGTCAACAGTAACATATTAGATGCTTAAAATTTAAGAGAACAGATCTCATGTTAACTTCCTACCACAATTAAGGTTTTTTTTAGTGCACACACACAAAAAGAGTTTATTCCAGGAGTAATAAAGGGTAAGTAAAGAGAACCCTGAAGAATAGAGGACTAGCCACTGTCAGGGGCAACCACTACGACCCCCCAGGGCAGGGTAGAGCCCCCAACCCCTCCCACCCTGTGCGGAGATCACTGAGGGGATGGGGGGGGTGGACGGAGGAGTCAGGGTGGGTTCCCTGCAGACACAGAAGGAATCCTCTTTCCAACTCTGTGCCACATCTTGAACCTAGATCTTAAAAATGTATAACAAGAATTTTCTTACAATTCAGTTCATGATGATCTTACCTTGAAAAATAAAGAGAGGGGCGCCTGGGTGGCTCAGTCGGTTGAGCGTCTGACTTGGACTTCGGCTCAGGTCATGATCTCACGGTTTGTGAGTTCCAGCCCCACGTCAGGCCCTGTGCTGACAGCTCAGAGCCTGGAGCCTGCTTCGGATTCTGTGTCTCCCTCACTCTCTGCCCCTCCCCTGCTCATGCTCTGTCTCTCTCTGTCTCAAAAATAAGTAAAAACATTTTTTAAAAATATAAAAAAGAAAAAGAGAAAAGCAAATACCGGGCATGCTCATGTTCTCCAAGAACTATAGTTAAGAAAGCAAAAGTAACTTTACATCCACTAGCAAATACGAATACAAAAAATGTATTTATTTCTGGCATTTCATTTTGATGACCTAAGAAAGACAGAAGCAGCTGGACCAATGAGCAGTCAGTCAGCCTTCACTTCCGCTATGACAAAACTGGGAGTGTGCCGGCCAATAGGAAGTCAGTCCCGCCTTTGACATCGCCACCTTGTGGGAGACGGACTAACGAGGAGCCAGTACCGACTCTGACATCAGAGCAGAACGCACTGTTAACGGAATGAGATCCGGCCATAGTCCAGGGCCACTGCATGAGTGTCCTGCTGGTTTCGGTGACATTTTGAGACCCTACCCAATTTGCCAGGGTTGACAGGAAGTCTTCTCTCTTTGCCTTGTATTTCCACTTCCCTCATAAAGGTGGCTACATCTAGCAACACGCTAGCTGTGCTCCACATCTTGGCGCTTGCTTCTCTTGTTGGAGAGAAATGAGGGATCTCATTGGCCAGACCTAGACATTCGTTGAGCCACATTTTATAGATGATCTTAGTTTCTGTGGTTTATGGCAAGAAGTAGGACACCCCCTTCTTCTTGCACATGGGCTTTCTTCTGCTTCCTGGGCAGGCTCACCTGTTCTCTATACTACCTGTGACCAAGGGAATGAGGCAGAGAAGCCATTCTCCTTGTCAGTTGTAGCTGTGGGGAGGGATTGGGCTCAATGCTCCACCACGTGGGCCCATTTGTTTCTGAGACCCAGCCTCATCACTCTCTTCAGAGTTCATGAAACACCCCAAAACATGAAACACCCTTATAATAGGCCCCCATTTTTTGTGCTAGCTCCAGCTGAGTTTATGACCGTTGCAAGCATTGGTCCTAATTCATATAAAGTTACAAAACAGCAACTTTGGAAGAGATGGCCCAATGAGCAGAAGACCCTGGTTCTGACTAAAGTCAAAGGATAAAAGGACAAAGACAGAGTCCCAGCCACATCTTACTTGGCTGGGTAACACTGAGACCTGACTGAATGTCTTGGCTTCCTGTATGAACAAGCTCCTAAAGCCAGGTGCAAAGAAGTAATTCAGCCATGGTCCCCAAAGCAGTCACCTCCATCACAGGGGAAGGAAACCAATACCCTGAGAGAAGCTCCCCTGAGCCCAGGAAGGGAAATTGGAAGGGGCAGGATATCAGTCCTGCCTTCCCATTTCATCCCAGATAAACAAGCCGCTGCCCAAGATGGTGTTAGAATGTTAAATCCCATCAGCCCATTTGGGTATGATGGAATAGGATGTTTCTCCAGCACCCTTATTTTTCTTGCTAAGTCTGGAGTGGTCTATGAACGTGAAGTCTCCTGTGAAAACAGTGTGTCACTGTCCCTATGACTTTGTCCCAGAGGCTTGTACCCTCCTCCTGCACTGCCCTGGTCTCCCTCTGCCCTATATCCACCTTCCTCAGTGTCAGTGTGAAAACGAAACCCCCAGGTTGGCTGATGCCCTCCCCACTTTCATTGTGAGTGTCATGTCCTAGTAAGGCTCTCCCTGATTTCCCAACCTACATGGGTCCCCGACCCATGTCATCATGCTCCCCATTTCTCTCCCATCTACAGCCCTACCACTATTTGTGATTTTATATTTGGAGGAATGTTTGCCTTCCCTACCAGATTGTTAGCCCCATAAAGGCAGAGACCACCCCCATGTTTATAGCAGCACTATCAACAATAGCCAAAGTACGGAAAGAGCCCAAATGTCCATCGATGGATGAATGGATAAAGAAAATGTGATATATATATATATATATATATATATATATATATATATAATGGAGTATTACTTGGCAATCAAAAAGAATGAAATCTTGCCATTTGCAACTACGTGGATGGAACTGGAGGGTATTATGCTAAGTGAAATTAGTCAGAGAAAGACAAAAATCATATGACTTCACTCATATGAGGTCTTTAAGAGACAAAACAGATGAACATAAGGGAAGGGAAACAAAAATAATATAAAAACAGGGAGGGGAGACAAAACAGAAGAGACTTATAAATATGGAGAACAAACTGAGGGTTGCTGGAGGGGCTGTGGGAGGGGGGATGGGCTAAATGGGTAAGGGGCATTAAGGAATCTACTCCTGAAATCATTGCTTCACTATATACTAATTTGGATGTAACTTTAAAAAATAAAAAATAAATTTAAATTATATATAAAAAAAGGCAGAGACCATGTCTGTTTTGCTCATTACTTATTTCACGCACTTGAATATAGCAGGCATGTAATAGTCGAATGTATGGAGTATGGCCAACGTTCTGAAGTCAGACTGGTTGGGTGTGAATCCCAGATCCAGGGGAATAATGTGGAATGATAATAGTATGCTCAGGGACTCTAGGAAGGACTAAGTAAAAGTGCTTACCATAAGGCCTGACACATATTAGGTGCTCAATAGATGTTTATTAATATTAGTGTTATTGCCATCAGTCTGATAGGAGGAATCTAAACTTGCGAACTGCCCTTGTGCTGATGACTGACATCTGATACTTGGGTTTCAATGTTGTCTCCTAATGACAGATTGAAGGAAAATACACAGTCCTGATTAGACATAAGGCCTCATAACTTAGCTACTTATCCCATGGGGAAGGCTACACATTGGATGAAGTCACCCCAGGACCCAGGGAGTCATGAGCACATAAGTGTAAGTGTAGAGAAAGAGCCACAGTCAAAAGAAGGTTAAGGGTTATCCATTAATGCTTCTAAAAAGGACACCACCCTGAGGACTATGGTCTATGTCCTTGTTTACTTCTTACTCTGGGCAAGTTGCTTCTCCCCTCTGGATTTGTTGCTTTGTTTTTGACTATGAAATATATCATACCAAAGGTTTAAAACACATAAGTAAATGTGAATAATGACAAGAAAATGAAAATCCATGTACACACAACCCTGGCCAAGAAATAGAATACTGCCAGTTTCTTAGAAGCCCCCTAAATACTCACCATCTCATACATTCTCCTATGGATTCCACCCCACCCTAAGCTAACCACTCTGTCAATGTTGTTTGAACCATTCCTTAGGTTTTCCCTATAGTTTTATCATCTATGTATGAATCCCTAAACAAAATATTATTTTACTTACATTTTTATGGATTTTCTGTAAATGGAATGATACTATAGATGTTCTTTATGACCTCATTTTTTCACCCAACATTGAATTGTAGGATCATCCTAGTTAATGCAAATAGTAGTAATATGTGCACTTTCATTTCAGAATAGCAGTCCATTGCATAAGTTTAACACAATTTCTTTATCCATTATACGATCCAATACATAGACATGTTGGTTAAGTCCATTATCGTTGCTACTATAGAAAATGATGTTATGAACATTTTGTACATGTCTTCTGGTGAACATGTATAAGAGTTTAGGATATACTCTAGGAATGGATCTGTTGGGTCATAGCATATGGACGTGTTCAACTTTGCTAGGTAATTCCAAAATTTTGCCAAAATGGTTGCATAAATTTACAACCCCCAGCAGTCGTAGATGAGAGTTGTTATCCCACATCCCCAGAAACTTGATGTTACCTGTATTCTTAATTTTTGGCACTCTGACGGACATGTAATGATTATTGTTTTAATTTGCAATTTCCTAGTTATCAGAGGTTGAACATCTGTTCATATGTTTATTGCCCGTTCATATCTCCTCTTGCGGAAAATATTTGCCTATGTCTTTTGCCCCTTAGTCTGATACAAATGTATTGTCCTTACACATTTGCAGTCATTCTTTATATATTCTGGATATCAATCCTTTGCTGGTCTTGTGTGTTATAAATATCTTCTCCTGGGGTATGGCTTGTCTTTTCACTCAATGTTGTCCTGTGATGAGTGAGTTCTTAACTCTAATATAGTCGAATTTATTAATCTTGTCTTTACAACATGTATGCTTCATGACTTCAAGGTTATGAAGTATTCCTCTATTCTAAACATTTTCTAGTTTTTCTCTTCATTTCTAATGATTTAATCCACATAGAATTTATCTTTAGATTGTAAGGTTAAGAACCAAAATCTTTTTTTTTTTTTATGGAAGGATTACCGATTTTCTCAGCACCATGAATTGAGTATTCCGTTCATACCCTTCTAATTTGCATTGTCCACACCATCAAGAGTCAAGTTTCCATGTATGCATAACTTGTTTCTGGGTTCTTTCTTCTATTCCATCATCTTATTTATCTATCACTATCCTGATTACTATAGCTTTATGATAAGTCTTGCTAATCTGGTACAGGAATATCCTCCTCGCTTATTCTTCCTTGGAAGGATTTTGGCCCTTTTCTATACTCTATTAATGTAAGAATTAATTTGTCAAGTTCCCACTTCACTATAAATCTAACTGGAATTGCACTGAATCAAAAGAGCAGTTTGGGAAATTTATATCTTTATAATGTTGGATATTTTATCCAAGAACCATGATACATCTACTTATTTAGCTTGTAATTTAACATATTTCAAAAAAATTATAATTTTCTACCTAAAAATTCATACTTTTGTTGTATTTACTCCTAGGTACTTTTATATTCTTGTTACTAATGTGAATGCCTTCTTTTAAATTTTAAATTCATACATGATTGCTATTCAGTACAAAAATTCAAGTGACTTTTGTATATTGATTTTGTATCCAGCAACCCTGCTAAAGTCTCATTTTGATTCTAATAACTTATCTATAGTTTATTTGGGGTTTTCTAAAGAGTCAGTAATAGATCTGCAAATAACTATTTTTTAAAAGATTTTATTTTTAAGCCATCTCTACACCCAATGTGGGGCTCGAACCCACAACTCCGAGATCAAGATTCCCATGCTCCACCAACTGAGCCAGCCAGGGGACCCTGTAAATAAAACTATTATTTCTTCTCTCCTCATCTTTATACCTTGTATTTAATTTTTTTACATATATATCTTGTCATGGAACTGGCAAATGGGATAAGCATTACCATTATTCCTACTTTTATAAACAAGGAAACTGAACCTCAGAAAAATTAAATAACGTGCCTACAGTCTCAAAGCTAGAGATAGACATAGTCAGGATTCAAACCTCAGTCTCGCCATTCCAAAATCCATATTTTTATCCCCTATGCTGTGGATTTCTTTTCTCTTCCCCATCACACATAAGCATTTGAGATTTATAAAATAACTGATCTGCCACTGAGAAGGATTTTTGTTTCTTTTAAAGAAAAAAGAAAGATTGTTTCAAACTGGTCAATACATCTGCACCATCTGCAAGCCAAAAAAGAAAAAAAAAAAAAAAAAGGAGAGAAGGGACCTAACATACTATTTTGCATATGTTTACTCATTCAGTCTTTTTTTTCTTCCAAGATCTTAATTAAATTCAAGTTAGTTAACATAGAGTGTAGTATTGGTTTCAGGGGTAGAATTTAGTGATTCATCACTTACATAAAACACACAGTGCTCATCCCAACAAATGCCCTCCTTAAAGCCTGTCACCCATTTAGCCCATCCCACCTCCCCTCCAGCAACCCTCAGTTTGTTCTCTGGATTTAAGAGTCTCTTCTGGTTTGCCTCCCTCTCTGCTTTTACCTTACTTTATTTTTCCTTCCCTTCCCCTACATTCATCTGTTTTGTTTATTAAATTCCACGTATGAATGAAATTATATGATATTCGTCTTTCTCTGATTGACCAATTTCACTTAGCATAATACACTCTAGTCCCAACCACGTCGTTGCAAATGGCAAGATTTCATTCCTTTTGATGACTAATATTCCATTGTGTGTGTGTGTGTGTGTGTACACCACATCTTGTTTATCCATTCACCAGTTGATGGACACGGGCACTTTCCATAATTTGGTTATTATTGATAGCACTGCTATAAACATTGGGGCACACATGCCCCTTCAAATCAGCATTTTCATATCCTTTGAATAAATATTCTTTGGATAAATATCCTTTGGATAAAAACCCCACACTGTTTTTCAGAGTGGCTGCACCAGTTTGCATTCCCACCAACAGTGTAGGAGAGTTCCCCTTGTTCCACATCCTCACCAACACCTGTTGTTGCCTGAGTTGTTCATTTTAACCATCCTGACTGGTATGAGGCAGTATCCCATCGTGGTTTTGGTTGGAATTTCCCTGATGGGGAGCAACGTTAAGCACTTTTTTATATGTCTGGTATTGCTCATTCTATCCTATCAGTAACCAGCAAGTTGAGTGTTAGTGTCCCAGTTCTGCAGCCGAGGAAACAGAATCTCAGAGAAATTAATATTAAAAAAGCAATGACCAAAAAAGGAAACAGAATAGCAAAATGTGTATATTGCATCAAAAAAAATTTTTTTGTAATAGTCTCCAATTATAATTTGCAACTTAGTTTTATAGCTCCAGGTAAATACAAAAGGATGAGACCTTGGAAAGATTCATTGTGAGTTCCCTGCAGGTCCATGGAGACAAAGAACCCTTCCATAGACTTCTTCTTCATGGGGGCCAGGAAGGAAAAGAACTGGGAAGTCTTTTGTTCTTTTTCATTCATTCATTCATTCATTCATTCATCAAATACATTATTTATTAAGGACAACCCGAGTCCTGGGGCTATGGTTGGGAATACAGTTGGGAACATGGCAGACACAATTCCTGCCCTCATAAAGCTTTCAATCCAGCAACAGAGTCCAGCATTAAATCAGTAATCACTAGTCTGCACCCACAGTACCCAACTCCAGGACCCACCATCAGGCAAACAGAAATCCCTTGTGAAGTTGGAGCAGACGGTGCTGTGCTCCTGGGCAATCCTCAGGTCCCCATGTGGAAGCTGCCACAGTCCTACTGCAGGCTGGTGAGTCCTCCCCGCTCTCCTCCTTGGTTTCCTGCAGCCCCAATGTTGCTGGGAGCCTGTCCATCAGCGTGCCAATCGCAGGGGAAATTGAATCCAGGGGCTCTTTCTAGTCGTGTTTGCTCACTTTTTTCTTAGCATGATCTTTGGTTTCATTATATTTAGATATTTCTTTTATTTATCCATGCACTAGGAAAAAAAAAAAAAGGAAAAAGGAAGGTGCCTCTTTAAACCAAGCGTGAAATGTATTAGGAACCTAAAGTTGAGAATAATGGGCTTTTTTTTTCCTCCTGGAAAGCTAGCCTACAGGAGGAAAAAAAAAATCCATTCAAATAATTTCGTTTAGTCCTAAGTATAAAATAACCGAAGTCAAGGTGTCTCTGCTGTTATTATTTTTTCTGATGTTTTTGACACTCGCGTGTGGAGTTCTCCGGCGTTCACGGCTTCCAGAGCTGTGAGCTCCCACTTGGTATATTCGTAATACTCCTTAATATTTTCATTTTGATGTAATTTGCGGCCCCAGCTTTTTAAATATCCGCTCTGTAATAATGTTTAATTTCAGGGGTCACTCCGCCAAGGAGTATATTAAAGCTTATAAAACTCATTTCCAAAGCTCAAATATCAAGCTGTGATCAGGTTAGGAGGGCAGCATCTGTGAATATTTCATCTTTTATCATGCTGATAATAAGGAGATGACAGAGGCACATTATTACAATGAGAGAATTGCTCATTTCAGGCCTGGTGCTGGAAGCTGGGGTCTGCAGTGTGTATTACTCAATAAGAGCAATTCTGATATGAAAAGCAAGTTTACTGAGGCACCACTGTGTCTTATTTGATTGGAATGAATAATATATGGAGAGCTGCCGTTCGGGCGGCTGCTGGCCGGGGGAGGGGAGGCTTGCATGGAGAGGTGCACTTGGGGATAGACGGCGAAATAATTTATCAAAGGATGTGTTTTATGGCCTGAAAATAAAGTTAAGATAACCGCTGTTTATTAGAATCATTATTTCGGAAATCTGTATTCTGGAAATCTTAAACATGTGCTGGCTTACGCAGGAGAAGAATCTTGATCCCTTCAACTGGTAGAGATGCCTCGTAATTATCTATTTGCACACAGGAGCTGAGTGAATTTGACACCCGGGCTGATTCCTGCCACATTCTCCATTGGCAACTTTCATTATTGCTTTGCGTCAAGCCAACTTCATCAAGCGGGAACCTTAAAACTCTGGTTTTTCTGGTGGTGAGATGATGAAACACCAACCAGAAGGAGTGCATCCCTTGCCTGCTGGAGAAAATCAAGCACGAACCACCTCTAATTATTGTCCCCCACCCTAACAGTTGCCTCTGCACCCACACCAGTCCTCTCCCCCGGCTCTAGCATGGTGGAAGAGGGGTGCCTCCCTGGTCAAGGACTAACCTTCACAGTGCCACAGATCTCGTCCCTTGCCACCTGTTCTGACCCACACGAAGAGCCATTCTCGTCATCTCCAGGATCTTTCATGGCTCCCCTGTGACTGGTTGCTTCCCTTCAACCTCTGAACATGCTCAAATCATTCCCATCCTAAGAAAAAGTATCTTAGATCTTGCCCTTCCCTCTCCCTCCAGCTACCACCGTAGGTCTGATCTTACCTTCTCATCCAAGTGTCTCATAAGAATAAAATACACTTACTGCCCCCACAGACTCACATGGCATTCACCCCTGACCTCATTTATTCTGACTTCCGTACCCACCATTCCACCAAGACCACTCCCACCAAGGTCATGGATGCCCTGCTAACCACCACAGCCCCTGGGAACTTTTCATTCTGCACCTAGCTTGACTTCCCAGCTGCATTTATTATTATTTATTATGCATTATTGTCCCATTATTTCAGTACACTACTTGCTGGTTCTCCTCCTTCCTAACTCCCTGCTCTTCCTCTGGTTCCTTTCCTGGAAGCTCTTCCTACCCTCCATGAAGGTGTTGGTGTTCTGAAGAACTACCCCTTTGCCCTCTCCACACTCCGCTCTCTCTGCTGGGCAAGCAGCATTTAGGACTGTGACTATAACTACCACACGTTGGCTGCTGACTCACACCTTATGATCAACAGTCATTGGTTGGTCATCCAACCTCTTTCTTAGAGATCCAGATCCATATATCCAACTGGGTGCCCCACCAGCACTCCAAACACAACAGATGGAAAATTTAAAGACCAACACAAACATACACACCCTGTTCCTCCTCCTTCTCTTCCTCCTGATAGTCCTGTCTCCAATGAAAACAGAACCCTAAAGGCAGTCACTCAAGCCAAAATACAGGCCGGCATCCTCAACACATCTACTTAAAGTTGATTGAGTCCTATTGATTCTTTTAGTTTCTAGAAAATAAATACATCTGTTACAATTTCTGATTATGAAAATACACACTTATTAAAATTTTTTTCAGACTATACAGAAATGAATAGAGAAGAATGGAAAAATCACCTAACACCTTCCACCCATACATATTCATCATTAATACTTGATATACACACATCTAGCCTTTTGTTTTTGATTTGGACCTTAGCCAGTCAACATTTATTGAGTGCCTACTATGTGCCAGTCATTGTATTGGGCATATATACGCACTTCCTTTTTTTAATACAAAAAATAGGATCTTAATATACCCATGCCATCTTTAATTTAACAAGGGACATCTTTCTATTTTGATAAATTAAAATCCAAATAATTCATTTAAATAGTTACATAACATTCCACTGAATGGCTTTAGCATAATTTACTTATTTAATAAGCAGGTCCCTGTTGATGGATATTTAGGTCGTACCCAAAATATTATGTTAACAATGACTTGCAATAAACATCCTTATATATAAGTCTCTTTTCACTTGTATGATTATTGCTTTGGAATAAATTCTGGAAATGGAATCGAAGAGCTCCAGGATATGCACGTTTTAAAATTTTTGATAAATATTAGCACGTGCCCTCCAATGATATAACAATTTGCTTTCCCACCAATATGTTTCCTTACAACCTCTTTGACACTGAATATTATCAATCTGTTTACCTCTGCCACTCTGCCAAATAGCATTTGTTATTATTTAATTTGGATTTCTTTTATTACTATTGAGACTGAACATCTTTCCCTACTTTTGTTGATATTTTTTATTTCTTTTGCAAATTGCTTGTGTGTGCCCTTTGTCCTTTTATTTATGAGATTGTGCTAATTATTATTATTATTATTGATATATATGGACTCTTCATATGTTAGAAACAACAATCATTTACCTAACATATATATATGTTGTGCACATTTTTAACCAGGTGGTAATTACCCATCTACATGTGTTTATAATATCTTCAGAATAGCAATTTATAATTTCATGTAGCCTAATCTAATAACTTTTTTTATGGTTTCTGTTTTTGAAGTCATGCTTAGAAAGAACCTCCACACCACTAAATTATAAAAAGATATAAAGATGTTTTCCCATGTTTCCTTTTAGTTATCCTTAAGCTTTAATTTTTACATTTTAGTATTTTTCATTCTAAGATTCCTCCTGATGTAGTATTTATTAATTTTAACATACAGGAAAATAATACAAACAGGGGATTCAGATTCAAAAGAGAAACTCTCAGCATACTAAAAATAGAAGGAAATTCCTCAACCTGATAAAGGGTACATATGAAAAGACAAACAAACCAAAAAACTACAACTAACATAATTAATGCTTTTCTCCTAATGTCAGAAACAAGGTGAGGATGTCCACTCTCACTATTTCTGTACAGCATTATATTGGAGGTCCCAGCCAAGATGACAAGGAAAAGACAGAGGATTAGAAATAGATAGTACAAAGATTAGAAAAGAAGAAGTCAAATGATCTTTTTTTTTTTTGCAATTGACATAATTGTAGAAAATCTCAAGGAATCTACCAAAAAATATCTAATAGAGCAAAAAAGAAAATTTAGCAAAATCACAGAAGATCAATATACAAAAATCAATTATCCTTCTAGATCCTAGCAACAAACTATAGGAAAATAAACATTTTCAAATGACACAATCTGTAATAGTATCAGAAAAAAATGCTTAGAATAAATTTAAGAAAAGATTTCAGGGTGCCTGGGTGGCTCAGTCAGTTAAGTTGCTTGTGATTTCGGTTCAGGTCATGATCTTGCGCTTTGTAAGATCGATCCCTTCATCGGGCTCTACACCAACAGCATGGAGCTTGTTTGGGAGTCTCTTTCTCTCTGTCTGTCTGTCTGTCACTCTCTCTCCACCCCCCCACTCCCTCTCAAAATAAACAAACAAACAAACAAACAAACATTTTTTTCTAAAAGATCCCAATACCACTACACTGAAAACTACAAAATGTTACTGGGGGAAATTGAACAAGATTTAAATAAACTGAGAGATATAGCATGGTCACACATTAGAAGATTCTGTATCACAACATTGTTCATTTTCCCCAAATTGATCTATAAGTTCAAAACAATCCCAATCAAAATCCTAGTGAGATTTTCTTGTACCAATTGACAAACTGATTCTAAAACTAAATGGAAATACAAAGAATCTGGAATAGCTCAAGCAAAATAGGAAAAAAAAGAACAAAGTTGGGGGATTTACATTATCTGATTTCAAGATTTATGCTATAAAGCTACAGTTATCAAGATAAAATGATATTGGTATACGGGTAAACATATAGATCAAGTGAACAGACTGGAGAATCCAGAAATTGGCCAATATATGGCCAATTGATTTTCAACAACATAGGCACCAACATAACTCAATGGGAAAAGGACTATGTTTTAAACAAATGGTGTCAGAACATAGTCATATAAAAGAAAAGGAAATTCAACCTCTACCTCATACCGTACACCAATATTATTTTGAAATGGATCAGAGACATAAACATAAAACCTAAAACTATAAAATTTGTAGAAGAAATCATAGGAGAAAATCTTTGCAGTTTTGGTTTAGGCAATGATTTCTAAGACAGGAAAACAATACATTAGTCATAAAAGGGAAAAAAAAGATAAATTACACTCCATCAAAATAAAACATTGTGTTCTTTAAAAGACACTATCAAGAAAAGGCAAGCCACAGACCGGGAGAAAATATTTGTATCACACATATTTGTCAAGGAGCTTACTTACATCCAGAATACTTAAGAAACTCTTATGGATCAATAATAAAAAGACAAACTACTCAATTTTTTTAATGGGCAAAATTTTAATAGATACTTCACAAAAAGACATACAAAAGGCCCATCAATTCATGAAACGATATTCAACAACATTAGTCATCAGAGAAGCACAAATTGAAACCACAATGAGATACAGCACTTCACGCCCACTGGAATGGCTAAAATCTGAAACCCAGACAATTCCAAGATCAGATGATGGGGATGTGGAAGAATTGGAGTATTCATACACTGCTGGTGAGACTATATAACAATACAACCACCGTGGGAAACAATTTGGCAGTTTCCTACAAAGTTAAATGTATGCTTATACAACCCAACAATTCCACTCTTACCTATTTACCCAAGAGAAATTATATATAATGTATGTGATACATAAATAATTTAGGTGCATAATTATATATGTATATATATTTATACATAAGTGTTCATAACACTTGTACTCATAATAGCCGCAAACTAGGAACAACAGAAATGCCCATCAGCAGGTAAATGAATAAACAAATTGTGCTGTATCCAGACAGCAGAATACTACTGTACAAAAAAAATAAAAATAAAAAAAAAGGAACTATTGATACACCTGACAACATGAATGAATCACCACAAAAGACTTATGCTGAGTAAAAGAAGCCAGATAAAAAGCAGCATGCGTTGTAGGATTTATAGGCCTCCATTTATACAATATACTAGAACAGGCAAAACTAATCAACAGTGATAGAAATCACAACAGTGGTTGCATCTACGGCCATACCACCCTGAACGTGCGCAATCTCATCTGACCTCGGAAGCTAAGCAGGGTCCAACCTGGTTAGTACTTGGATGGAAATCAGAGCAGTGGTTGACTGGCAACAGGAAACTTTCTGGGTGATGGAAATGTTCTACATCTTAGTTGGGCTGGTAGTTACACAGGTGTGTACCTTTATCAAAAGTTATCAACTTGTATGCTTAAAACATGTCAATTTTCTTTAAGTTACATCTCAATAAAGTTTACTTTAAAAAAAAAACGCATTAGAACAGGATTTTGTCCTTGATACTTCTCAAAGCCAGTATCTTTTCCTCATGTTGCTGGATTTTTTCTCACATTTCCTCCCCGCACACTGTTTAGTAAGAAGCAGTGGGTGACACCTAGCAGATGACGTTAATCAAGATTCTTTAGGTTTTAAGTAACAGGACTCCAATCCAAACTAGCTTAAGAACAAAAGTTGGGCTGGGGCACCTAGGTGACTCAGTCACTTAAGTGTCCGACTCATGGTTTCAACTCAGGTCATGATCTCACAGTTCATGAGTTCGAGTCCCGCATGGGGCTCTGTATAGGCAACACAGAGCCTGCTTGGGATTCTTTCTCCCTCTCTCTCTTTGCCCCTCCCCCACTCACACTGTCTTTGTCTCTCTCAAAATAAATAAATAAACTTAAAAAAAAAAAAAAAGAACAAAAATTGGGCTGACCAAAATGAGTATCTTGGGTAGAACTGTAGTGTGTTGCTCTGTGGGATTCTAGAGCATTCCATCCCAAGAGCACTGAAGCCCTGGGCCCCTCTGGTACCCCTATAAGGATTGCAGTTGATAAGGGAGGGTGCAAGCAGAACACTGCAGAACAAAGTTTGCCTAGGAGTATATCTATTCGATCCATTCCTTCCATTTGTCCTTTTCAGAAAATGGTGCCCATGAAAGAAATAGAGAAGGGGGCTCCAGGGTGCCTCAGTTGGTTAAGTGTCCGACTTGGTTTTAGTTCCAGGCATGATCTCATGGTTCATGAGTTTGAGCCCTGTGTCGGGCTCTGTGCTGACAGTGTGGAGCCTGCTTGGGATTCTCTCTCTTCCTCTCTCTATGCCCCTCCCCTGCTTTCTCCCTCTCTCTCAAGATAAATAAATAAATTTAACTAAAAGAAAAAAAAGAAATAGGGGCGCCTGGGTGGCGCAGTCGGTTAAGCGTCCGACTTCAGCCAGGTCACGATCTCGCGGTCCGTGAGTTCGAGCCCCGCGTCAGGCTCTGGGCTGATGGCTCGGAGCCTGGAGCCTGTTTCCGACTCTGTGTCTCCCTCTCTCTCTCTGCCCCTCCCCCGTTCATGCTCTGTCTCTCTCTGTCCCAGAAATAAATAAAAAAACGTTGAAAAAAAAAATTAAAAAAAAAAAAAAAAAAAAAAAGAAATAGAGAAAACTGGAAGTACTTCCCCTAATGATGAGGGTTCCAACACCTTTCCTTCCCATATGGGGGAAAGACAGGGAGAAGGAACACGATTCTTCTTTGCCCATTAGAGTTCCCAGAGGAGATAACGTCTTGTTTTGCAACCTAGATTCATCTATTGCAACGCACAAAATAATATGCCATCCAAAACCCGTGGGTTGTTGGTTCTCCCAGGCTTTCGTTCTGAGTTCGGGCACTTCAGGAGGCCAGTATGCCTGAATCCACATAAGAAGGGATCAGGGTCCACCTCTTGGCATCCATACGAACACCCAAATACTAAAGTGCTATGTGTGCTCAATACAGGCCAAGCTCTTGGTAGGACTAGAAGGCAAGATAGGAAGGAAGGCAAGAAGGGAGAGAGGGAAGAGGTAATACTTAAAGTCACAGACTTATTCTCAAACTGAACAACTCATCGGCATTACACACCTCCCGCTCCACCTCTGTGCCATGCTCTCTATGCCTTGGAGAATCCGCTGCTATTCCCTCCACCCTCTTCCATTATCTTCACTTGTCCAAATATCACCCATCCTTCAAGGCACAGCCGTGGGCCATCCCCCATCACACTCTCCAGGAGCTCCCACCCATGCACTTGGCCACTCCATTAAAAGACTGGTCTAGCCTTATTAGCAAGTCTATAGCCTCAGAAGCAGAAAAAGTGCTGCTCATCCCATTTATTGGGCATATTATTCTCGTCAGCGGCTTTTAGAGGATTTTGCTAATGGCTTAGGGACAGTATGCACCATCACAATTAAGACATTGCTAATAAATTAAGTTTTTATGGACATAAATCAGCAGGTATGCTTATTCAGCTGTTACACCTCACTTAGGAGTGGGCTTCACACCTTAAGAGAAAGCATATTTCTATTCAGGAGTTGTAATGGCCTTGTTAATGGAATATTAATTACCTCACTTGTTGGACAGCAAGATGTCTGCTCCTGCTCTCTTGTCACAAGTGTTCTTGGAGAAAGACACTTTTCCAACTTTATGTCACCATGGCTGATGGATCTCAGCGAAGCCCACTCCATCGTCCTCAGCAGAAAGACAGAAGAATGAAGTTCACCCTCCCGTGATGAGCCAGGTAAACGAAGGCTTCGGTGGTGAGACTGTACAGCCTACCTTCCCCCAGAGATGCTGTGAAGCAGAAGGAAAGCTGCGCTGAGAGGTAGGAGGCCTGACTTCTTACTTCCTGCCTTAGTTCAGGTTGCCATCAATGGGGCAGCCCAAGCAAACATTTGCTTCTCACAGTTCTGGATCTGGGAAGTCCAAGCTCAAGGTATCAGCCGATTTGGGTCTCGCGTGAGCCCACCTTCTCGCGGTGTGCCCGTGGGGTCTGCACTTCAACATGTGTTCATGCAGGGAGCAGAAGCTCATGTCTCTTCCTCTTTTGTGAGGACACTAATCCCATCATGAAGACAACAGTTTCCTGACCTTATGTAAACCTAACCACCCCATTCCCCTAATACCATCACATTCAGGGGGCATTTGGGGGCTCAGCTAATTAAGCATCTGACTCTTGACGTCAGCTCAGGTCTTGATCTTAGGGTGATGAGTTCAAGCCCCTTGTTGGGCTCCACACTGGAGCCCAACTTAAAAAATAAATACTTAAAAAAAATTACCATCACATTAGGGGTTAGGGTTTCCCCACATGAATTCTGGGGCGGCGGTGGGGAGGGGGGGCGGAGACACAAATATTCAGCCCATAATACAATAACCAACAATACAATACTCCAAGAATAACCCGTAGTGTGACCTGATCTCAGGCAAGCCACTCACACCCTTAGGGCTTCCCATTTAACACATGAGTATAATAAAGTAACCACGGATAAAACTAAGTGGAAAACCCAAGCCTGGGAAAGATACCAATATGGGACCATTCTGTGATTACCTTGCCAAGACTGTGGGGGAAACACCAAGGATAGGAATGGATTTTTGCCTGGGAGGGGGTAAATATTCTCACTGTCAATTATCCCACAATGTCATTAATCTGGGAGAAAGAAACAGTCCAGCGTTGTAGGTGGAGAGAGCAGGGGACTCCTTTGTCTCTACCAAAGCAGGAGGGCATCTTTGGCTCCAAACTCTGTAGAAAGGAAGTACTGAAGAAGAGTGGGCTGCCCCCCATCCATCCAAGGTGGGCCAGAGAGAGCAGTGCAGAAAGCTCCACATTTTATCCACAGTGCCAAGGGCGACAGCAGCCCAAACACCAGCCATGTGAGAAGGCAGCCCTGTTCAGTTAGCTTCACAGGCAGCAGGTGCATAGCCCCGTCACCAACAGTGTGAGCATGGGAGTGACCCTCTAGACCCAGGAGAGCAGGGCCATGCCATGAGAATACCTTGAAGAGGGGTATATTCCAGCAAGAAGGTGAGTGAAAATTGAACCATGTAAGGGTGGCGACCCCACCCTGTTCTTGAACCAAGTCATCTGAAAACCCACTCAGCAAAGGAAGAGCTCCATCAGGACCTAGCACCGCCTCAAATCACTGTGCGATCTTAGACAAGTCCCCACCCTCTCTGGCCCTAGTTTCTTTCTCTCAACCTGTTGATCTCAAGGTCAAATGGCCTCTTCCTCTGAGAAATATCAGTGAAAATGGCTTCAGAACACACATCACCTTTCTTTTCTTCATCTAGGGGGAAATTCTCAGACCCAGGCACCTGCTGGAAGAATTTCTTTGCATCCGTTTAGCATATCAATTCTCACATTTTCTGCTTGAACTTCAGAGCAAAGGACTTGGAAAGCTGAGCCTTTGCCTTTTTAATGCAGAGTTTTGCATATTCTCCTGGACTCTTTCAGTCCTCTGTGCCCTTCCATTGCCCACCACTGAGCAGCCCTGTGCCCTGGTGAGGCTCCGGCCCATTCCCTTCACAGATAATTGGGGCAACTGACCTCCCCCTGCATCCTCTCCTCCTTCTCCTCCTCCTCCTCCTCCTCCTCCTCCTCCTCCTCCTCCTCCTCCTCTTCCTCCTCTTCCTCCTCCTGCAGTGAGAGAATAAAAGTCCAGCCCAAAGTGGGATGCAGAGGAGTGAAGAATGGGAACAGTCAGTGAGAACCCCAGAAGGTGGGGTGTGAGTACAAGGAGGTTGTGGCTGGGGGAAGCCATGGTTTACAAGACTGAGGAAACAAAACTGAAATCACTGATGTTCTGCACTGAGCCACTGGACTGCAGGAGGCCATGGAGCTATGTCTGGGCTGAGAGGCTATCACACAAGCTGTTGCATATTTCAATGTCAGTAGCATCCAAGAGCCTCTAGGCACCTCCCAGAGGCAGAAAAGGGAGGGAAGTCCAGTCTGTGACAAGGTGCCCTTACTCCCCTGTAACACATTGTCCTTTATTTACACCGCAATAGAACTGCAAACCCAGAGAGAGAAATCTACTTCTTGCCAGATGTCACCTTCAGAGGTGCCTCAGTCAGCTATTGCTGCATAACAAACAATCTCAGTCACTTACCACAATAAGCAATCATTTAGCTAGAGCATCTAAAGGTCAGCTTGGGCTCAGCTGGGCAGCAATAAACTGCAAATTAGGTCTAAGTCTGCTCCTCATTTCTCTCATTGTCACTGGACCAGTAGACTAGCTGAGACATGCTCTTCTCATGACAATGACAGAAGCACAAGAAAACAAATGGAAACATTTGATGCCTCTTGAGGACTAGCCCAAGCTGGTACCCTTTGGCTTCTGTCCCCTTTCATTGGATAAATCAAGTCATATGGCCAAGCCCAAAGTTAAGGGCCAGGGAAATATACTTTGCCTTACAGAAAGAACTGCAAAGTCACATGGCAAAGGGCATAGAGATACAGAGAAAGGTAAAGAAGTGAGACCAATTTTGCAATCTATATAAGGAATGAGTCCTATAATGCTTCATGGCTGATGAGACGTTTTTCGTACTCTCTTGAATTTATTCCTCATAACAACCCTAAAAGATAGTGATTATATTTCCATTTTACAGATGAAGAAATTGAAACTCAGAAAGAAGAAGGGACATGTGTGAGATCACGCTGTCATTGAGCATAAGAGAGTGTGCACCAATTTCTTCATTCAGTTTCAAGTCCAGAATGTTTGCCATTAACCCCAATGCTGGCTTTCCTTAAGGAGCCTCTAGAATACCTGGGATTTGTGGAACCGTCCCCTATTACTTATAGAAGGGCCTCCCATTATTTTTTTGGATGGCATTCTATGGATGGCAAAAAGGACCAGGATGTTCTTAACCATAAATTAAAGGGTTTGGATCAAATCAGGAACAGCAAATATCTGGTATGCATGCTACAAATAACCATTCCTACATCCCTGGCAGACATCACTAATCAATGATGTCACTATTTCCTCATGAGTCTCAAAACCTCTCTCTACGCAACACAGCAGACAGCCATTGCTATTGAGTTGCAAAGGATGTGGAAAGTGAAGACTATTTTTAAATACTGTATAAACTTTTTCTGAGGCCCATTCAGCCCCAAAAGGCTCTGATTCTGAAAACAGCAATACTGTAGAACAGCAGCATGGAAAGGCCACCTGCTTGGAATCCGAAGAACTGATTCTAGTCCCAGCTCTGCTGTAGTTCACCCTGTGTGAGAAAGACAATTAAACTTCACTGAGCGCTTTTTTTTTTTTTGCATCAGTTTTGTGACCTTTAAAACCATTTATTTCAATTCCATAAACATTAATTGGGTACCCACTGTGTGCAAAGCATTGCTGTCAAGGAATCAAGAAATGAATGCGACACGGTCCCTATCCTGGAAGAAAGGCAGGGGGATGGGGAATGCTTTCATTCCTGAGGTCCAGTCAAATGCTAATAGTCTGCTAACATGACACTAAAAAGCACAAGACATCATCATGGGACTCATAAATCCTGCAGCCTCCTCAGGCTCAAAGAGCTCCTCCCAGGCAGGAGCCTGGGGTTCTGGGTGAGGCGATCTGACCTCAGAGTAGGGGTCACCATGCTCCATTGTTCTCCATGCTCTCAGAGTAGATGGCAAAACTTTCCAGGCTTATCTTCTAAATTTTAGGGTCAAACGGCCCGGGGTGTGAATCCCAGCTCTGCCACTTATTAGCTTTGTGACCTTGGACGCAATCCACTCACTCACTGAACAACTGATTTCCTGACCTTAAAAATAGGGAAAAGAATCATCACTGCCACATGTGGTTGTCTGTATCTATTATACAAGCAAACTTATGCAAATGCCTGCAATGCAGAGTCCCTGAATGAATTCACATCCTTTGCCTTCCTCTCCTCCACCAGCCCCATGCTCCAACTCAGAGCTTCTCCACCCCAACTACACAAGGGAGTCCCTGGACAGCTTTTTAAAAGTAGAGATGCCCATGGGGTGCCTATGTGGCTCAGTAGGTTAAGTGACTGACTCTTGATTTCAGGTCAGGTCATGATCTCACAGTTCATGAGTTCAAGCCCCACATCAGGCTCTGCGCTGACAGCAAGGAACCTGCTTGGGGTTCTCTGTCTCTCTCTCTCTCTGTCTCTCTCTCTCTGTCTCTCTCTCTCTGTCTCAAAAATAAATTAATAAACTTAAAAATAGAAATGCCCATGCCTGAACTAGAACCTCTGGGGATGGAGCCCAGGGAGTCGTGATTTTGAGCCCTCCCAAGTGCTGCTAATAGGCAGTCACAGTTGAAAGCAACCTCTCTGGATGTATGAGTCAGGGTTCTCTAGAGAAATAGAACCAATGGGACATAGATATAGATAGATATAGATGTATAGATACAAATATAGAGATACAGAGATAGAGATACAAATGATATAGAGATAGATATATAGATGATATAGATGGATATAGATGATGTATATATAGATACGAAGAGATTTATTATAAGGAATTGGCTTATGTGATTATGGAAGCTGAAAAGTCCCAAGATCCGCAGTCAGTAAGCTGGAGACGCAGGAGCCTATGGCGTCAGTTCCTCTGCCAGAAGATTCAGCCCCACCAAGCCAGGAGGATACGGAGGCCTTGCATCACCACCTCTGCCAGGCATGCTGTCATGGAATGCATGTTCTAGGAACTACCCACGGTGTCCCTCCTGCTCCCCCGTCAGAGCCGGGAGCCTGTGCAGTGGGGCCGCTATTGTTTGGGGAGGTGGTGTGCGTGTATATTCGAGGGGTGTGTAAGTGTGTGTGCGGACAGCTGCCTACCTTGGCACTGGACATCCACCCAGCCCCTTCCCACAGCCGGATCCTGGTGAGCATTTCTTCATTCACCTACTCAGACACAGACTGAGCACCTGCCAGGCGCTGTCCTAAGTGCTGGGGACGTGATGGCTATTGCAGTCAGGCTGTAGGTGTTCAGACATTTCAGTATCACATACTAGCTTTAAGAATCAAAATATTAATATTTCTGTTGGCACAGTACCATTATTTCAGTATCTTTTAAAATTTGAAATCTGAATTACTTACATCTGGACAGATACCCAGAAATTTTTATGCTACATCAAAATTTCTAACTGGCCCAAGAAGCGCTCACTTAGAAATCCCTCTGTTTGTATTTCTCCCCTGGTATTGTTAAAATCCCATGGCCTGGATCACTGGGTCTTTGGTAATTGTTTGCTTTTCCCTTCAGTTGGTTGGGCTGAGTGCCATTAGTAAGTCATACTGTTCCCAAAGCCAGTCTGGGTTCTGCTGTTTTTCTGAGGGCCCAGTGGAGTCTCCTTAGAATAGGAGATGAGGGAACCCATTAAGTCAAACAAAAGGAGGATATGGCAGCAGGATTGGGGGGTAGGGAAGGGACAAGTGAAGAATGAGGTCCTCAGATCCTCCAAGCTTCCTTTCCCCAGGGCTAAATTTGCTCTTCTCCCCTCCCAGGAAAGGACTGGATCCCCTACTGGTGCCCAATTCCTCTTCCCCTGGGTACTTTACTTTTACCATCATTCTCCTGGAAGAACAAAATTGCCTCGGTCCTACCCTGGCTTTCCTTCAGGAAGAACTTTGGATAAAGCATAGAAGATTTTGGTGGCCACATCTCACCTTTTTTAATGAAATGCCAACATTTTGGTCTTCCTCAAAATACCATATTGTCATATTGTCATTTTGATCCATGCTATAGCTATAACCACTACAATGCAATGAAAAGCAAACCACCCTACCCTCAGGGAATTTATATTTTAGTGGAGGAGACACAATATAGAAATGAGCATACATATAAGATAGCTTCAAATAATGGCATAAGTTATATCAGTCATTTTTGCTGCATAACCAACCATAGTATATTCCGTGATTTTTTAAATGACCATTTATTCTTGTTCATGAGACTACAGGTCAGCTCGGCAGTCCTACTGGTCTTGTCTGGGCTCCTTTATGCATTTACAATTGGCTCACATCAGCCAAGTGGCTCTGTTTCTAGGGAAGGCCAATGATACCTCAGTTTCCCTCCATGTGTTCTCTTATCCTCCCCCAGCCTGGCTCAGGTTTCTTCACATATCAGTTGTTGGGGTCCAAAAGGAACAGTGGAGGGCTGCAAGGCTTAGAGCTGGCACACTTTTATTTCTAAAACATTCTCTTTTTTTGAAGTTTAATTATTTGGGGGGGGGGGGAGAGGCAGAGAGAGGGAGGGAGAAAGAGAGAATCCCAAGCTGGTAGCACAGAGCCCGATGTCGGGCCTGAATTCATGAACTACGAGACCTTGACTTGAGCTGAAATCAAGAGTCAGATGCTTAACCGACTGAGCCACCCAGGTACCCCTAAAACATTCTATTAGTCAAAGTCATAACTCCAGCCCAGGTTCAAAGAATGGGGAAATTGATTCTACCTGTCAATGGAAAGTGTTGCAAAGTCACATTTGCAAAGCAGCATCAGTAGACAGAGGGATTGAAAATTGTGGCCATTTTGCAATTAACAACATGGGTTTTAAAAAAAATTTTTTTTAACGTTTATTTATTTTTGAGACAGAGAGAGACAGAGCATGAACGGGGGAGGGGCAGAGAGAGAGGGAGACACAGAATCTGAAACAGGCTCCAGGCTCTGAGCAGTCAGCCCAGAGCCTGACGCGGGGCTCGAACTCACGGACCGTGAGATCGTGACCTGAGCCGAAGTTGGACGCTTAACCGACTGAGCCACCCAGGCGCCCCAACAACATGGGTTTTAAAGAAAATAAAAGGGGATAATGGAATAAGAAAGCAACAGGAATGAGAAGTTTCTTTATATTAGATCAGAAAAGACCTTTCTGAAGGGATAATATGTTAAGTGAGATCACAGTGATAAGAAAGAGCAACTATGCATCAAAGATTAGGTAGATGAGCACAATAAGCAGTGAGAGCAGCATGTGCAATGGCCCTGAACAGGAAAAAAAATCTTAGAATCTTAATTGTGTTCAGGATTCAGAAAGGAGTTGGGCCTGAGTGGAGTAGGTAGCAGGACATGCTAGGAGATTGAGACAAATAGGCAGGAGGCCCTCACGTTTGGCCTTATAGGTTATGGTAAGATATTTGGACCTTACTTTATTTTTGCCTTACAATACAATTGACTATATTCTCTATGCTCTACCTTTCATCCTCATGATGGGTTTCATTTTCAATATGATAAGAAGGTTTCAAACAGGGAAGTGAATGATCTGATCAAAATTCTAAAGAGGCCACTTGGGCTGCAGGAGCGGAGCAAGGACATCGTACAGGAGATCGTTGTAACAGTCCAGGCAAGAGATGCCATGACGCAGACTGAAATGGTAGCAGGGCTGGTGGTTAAGAGGTGGATGCTCTCTGCAATAGATTTTTGAAGAGTCTGCAGGACTTACTAATGGATTAGCTTTTAGTGGTGTTAGTTTTTTTCTTAAAAAAGATGACTCCAAAGTTCTTGCCTTGAACCTCCGCAGGAATGATGAATTACTGAATGAGCCCCATCACTAAGATAAAAAGATGGTGAGATGAACGAGTTGGGAAGAGAGGAGTAAATCAAGAGTTTTTTGTTTGTTTGTTTGTTTGTTTGTTTGTTTGTTTTTGACTGAGGGCACATTAAGTGCAAACAAAGATCCCTCACGAACACAGACACAAGTTTGTCTTTAACAAACAGGAGGGGTGCCAACTGTGGGGAATTCTGCTGCAATGGCGGAAAATGCAGATAGAGATGTTACCCTGGGGGTTAGCAACATGGAGCACCACTATTCCTACCTTCCAGAAGCAGTATCTCTCTGCCCCCTGGACATTCCTGCAGCCCCTTAACAACTTCTCAGGCCACATGCCCTGCTTACCAATTTTAGCCAGTTGGCCACCCCAGCCAACTACCACCCACTACAACTGTCATTCAGATCACTGTCAGTCTGTCCCCAAGGTTGGAACAGACTTTGAACAGTGCCTCCCTCCAAAAGGAACTACAGACTTTCCTGAAGATTGGGGATGGTGGTGTGGAGAATGAGGTGGCATATTCTCAGGGTATGAGGACCAACAGGTGCCTCAGGCCACAGAGGTCAAGTCCTTCTGGAAGCTAGAACTGGCAGATGGTTCTTGAGAATCCTTCCTGAGGTCCCATGGTCCCTTGGAATACAGAATGCAGGCAACCACTTTAATATCAATGACTGACACAGTTCTTGGTGATAATAGCATAGGAAGGGAAGCTAAACAAGGTAGGTCAAAGCAAGACCTTTTGGCTTCCCAGTTCTACCTCTGGGCACAACAGGCTTACCCTAAGTGTGGTGTGGCTGGAAGAGTCCCAATGATCCTCACTCACTGAGTCCCAGTCAAAAGCTGGGTCCATGCTAGAAACCTCAGGGGATATCCTGGTGATGCTGAGAGCACCATCCTCCCTAGAGCCTCTATTCTGGTCCCTTGAAGCCACCTGAAGTGTTGGTATGATTCATAAATACATTTTTATTTGCTTCTCTCTTGGTATGCATGTCAGCCCAGGTCTCCAGGAAGCAGGTGCTAGGACAGAATTAGAAGTGCCAGGTATTTATAGTGGGGAAATGCCTGTGAAGGATAAAGGGGACCTGAAGCAGGAGTGATCAAGGAAAGCTTTTCATATACTGATCTGACACCTCTGACAGGAGAGGGGGACAAAAGAAGGATTGGGCAGAAAGAGCCACAAAGTGAAGTTCAGCTCTGAGAATGTCATGGCCAGGCCAATAGGAAGCTTGGGGCAAAGATGGCCCATGAGAGGGCTCCTGCATTTCCAGGCAGAAATGGCCCAGCTCTGTGACCCCACAGTGCTCAGTCATTGGCCAGGAGCAGCCCTGGGACGATGTATCCTCAGCTGAACATCACAGCAAGTCCAAAGGAGCAGCACCTGGAGCCCATCAGCCAACTCTAGTCACATGGCTCTTTTGAAGGGAAAGCTAAGTGGCCCACCTCCAATGGCCACCTTCACATGGCTGACGTCATCATAAAGATGCTTTGTTCTCAGAGGATTTGTTACACAGGTGGCCAAAGGATGAAAGAGTCAAAGGGATGATGAGTCTCAAATAGCAGGAACAAACCAGAAGAAAATAGGTCAAAGCAAAGCTATTACAACTCACATGAGAGTTAGAACACTTCTCGTTTTCTTCTGGCCCCACTGGGTTTTATCAATTTATGGTTGATTAGAATGAGGTTGGATAAAAAGGATAGCATAGGGATTATAGTCAATCACATCATAATAACTTCGTATGGTGACAGATGGTAACTACACTTATCAGTGTGAGCATTTCGTAATGTATCAACTTGTCAAATCACTATGTTGTATGTCTGAAACTAATATAACATTATATGTCAACTCTACTTCAATTAAAAATTTTAAATTTTTCTTAAAAATAAAGCAAGGTGACTTTTTCCCATTTACTTACAATGGCTTATGAATCTCTTGCAGTTGATTATTCAGTGTAAGGTGTCAATGAAAGTTCAGGCCCAGGTCCCATCTTGGTCCGAGGACATTGGCTGAGGTCAGAAGGGAAGGAGATCTGAGCCCAGCATAGCTCATGGCACTGACTCTCTGCTCCAGGCTCCCATGAACTCATCATCAGTACTGAAAAGCTGAGTGTATGGTCAAGAGCCAGTCAACAACAACAACAAAAGCAGCAGTAGCAGATTCTTCAGGAAATAAAAAACACAAGACTCTGCAGCTCTGTAGTTGAACTATGGAATCCATAAGAAATATGAAGGTGAGCAAGGAGGGACAGCCCCTGAGGAAGGCATCTGTCTGGTGTAGGAGGACACGGTCTAAACCCTCTTTGAATTTCCATCCACTAGAAGATGAATAAACATTTGTGGAACGAACTAGTGAATGAGCAGGAAGGCAACTTCCCCATCATCTGAAGTGGATACTTGGAAAGAGCAAAAGAGAAGTCAACCCCAGTCAGGAGGAACCAAGGACAACTCCAAAGGCCCAGAACCAAGAAACTAGTGTTGGAGGCAGGAGAAGAGACCAACACTGAACTGGAAGCCACTCGATGGACTCACAGAGAGGACAGGAGGAAATCACGGTGGTGCCCTGGAAACAACAGAAGCTGCCAGCAACATGAGGTACCCCAGCACTCCTCAAAGAATGTGAGCGGATGGATTAGAAATGAGCCTGTGGTGGGGTCTGAGTCAGGAAGACATTGTTTGGTTATTATTCGTGGCCTTCTCTGACACCCAGACCCGTGGGACCAGAAGAATCTCGACTTAGTACAGATTGCTGCATTATCATCACAACAGCAGTGAGACATAGTAATTACCCAGCTGTGGAGGCTGAGGTGAACTGGCAGAGGTGTATTATGGAAGACACTAGAAGAACTTTCAAAAGGAGAGGAGAGGTCTGCCAGGACATGACAGGGAGGGCAATAACTAATTCCTGTGGATCCAGAGCCCAAGGGAATGGTATCAGATACCTGGATACCTGATACCAAATACACTTCCTGGAGGGGAAGTGCTAAAAGGGGAAGGATTCAGAACTTTCATCAGAAGGCCCGGATCCAAATTCCAGGACTCCCACTTCCTAGCTGTGTGTGCAAACCATTTAACCCATCTGGTTCTCAGTTTCCTTGTCTGTAAAATGGGGCACGTATATAACATCTATCTCAAAAGCAGTTAGTTGACAGCAAATGAGATACTGCTGATGCAGAACTTTATGTCCCCATCTCCGTGTTACCCCCACACCCCACCACTGCTCACGCAGAATTGTGTGCAATGCTGGTGCTCACACTGTAAGTTAACGGGACTGTGGGATCAGGCCTCAGAGGGAGCTGATTTGAGGTCTCTGTTCTCACACACTGGCCAAGGCAGAAGCCAAAACTAGCATCTCTCAAGAACACGTATTCTCCTCAGGGGCATCTTGGTCCCTTTTGGTACAACACAAGCAAATAGCCCGTGTGTTCCCCCACGCCAACTGCAAGACTGGCAAAGCGGGCGTGAGATTAATGGCTTTCATGTATAACAAAGGCCTTCCTGCAAAGAGGCAGAATTCAATATGCAAGCCCCACCACCCAGGCCTCGGACCCCACCTTCCCGGCTCAGTGGACAGCAGCAGCTCGAACCCGTAATGTATGCATGCTCCGGCTGCTGGGCCCAAGTTATTATTCATTACGGTTTTCTATTACCCGGTGATAAATGACGCCCCCAGGCTGGCGTTGCCCCCAGAATGCTTATTACGGCTCACTTAAGTAGGCGTTGATTTAGCTTAAATCGGTTGTTCTGTTCAGCCCAGACACGGGCCTGCCCCAGCTTTGCCTCAAAGACTCCCTTCACCAAGGTTTAATTGAATTCTAACTACTCGTGGCCTCCTATTAGGGAAGAATGGGGTAGGAGGCCCAAGCCCTGGTGGTCTCTCTAGCCCTATGTAATCCTAATTTGATAAGGGTCTTCCCTTTGACTCTAGACAATAAATTTGGACAAGCAACTCCAATTAGGCCAGAAAGAGCTGCCTAGATGGACTTAGCTCACAGGGAAATGATGAAATCTCAGGTAGAAGCAGCCCTTGGAGTGTCAGTGTGACTGTCCCTGAGTACTGCCCTTGGATCAGGCCATTCAGGCCATCGTGTCTACGGGCTGCCCTGGTCCATCCATCAAATTGTTTATTAAAGTAACAGAGCCAGCCCTGGCCCTTCATACAGATCCAACCCAGCTGAGCATCCCTGGAAGAAAAGTGGCCACACCAGAGACATTGTGGCTACAACTAGGACCACCATCATTCATTTATGCAGAAATGCACAGGTGCTCTTGGTGCTGGGTATGCAAGAATGAATGGACAAACAGTACCCTCTCCCATCAATGAGTTCGCATTATAGAGTTTTATTTATTTATTGCCGATTATGTGCCGGACATTGTTTTAAGGGCTTCCCCTAAGCTACCACATTTGTCACCATAACCCCATCAGATTTCCCTGTTCTACAGAGAAAGAAATGGAGGCTTGGAAACATTCAGCGATATGCCCAACATTGCTTAAGTGAGAGAAGGTCAATAAGCAGGGGGCACCTGGATGGCTCAGTCAGTTGAGTCGGTCCGACTGTTGATTTTGGCTCAGGCCATGATCTCACGGTTTGTGGGATTGAGCCCCGCCTTGGGTTCTGTGCTGACAGTGCTGAACTTGCTTGGGATTCTCTCTGTCTCTTTCTCTGTCTGTCTGTCTGTCTCTCTCTCTCTCTCTCTCTGCCCCTCCCTGGTTTTTGTTCCTTCTCTCTCTCTCAAAACAAATGAATAAACATTAAAAAAAATGCAATTGGCATACACTACCTTTATGTCAATATTTTTCAGAGAAGGCTTAAACATTAAAAAAAAACGAGGTCAATAAGGGATGGCCTAGAATTTGAACACAAGCCTACTTCCTCCCGTACTTCCTCCTGTCTATGTTGTTATACATTATTACACCCTTTTATTTGCCTAGCACATTAGAGGTTATGGTGTACTTTTCACCTTCACTAATAATCCCAGCACAGCCTCCTGGACAGCAGCTACTAGTGTCATCATCTATACCTGCAGTTGTTAAGAGCTCATGATCAGATTGGCCTCATTTAGAATCCTTGCTCCGCCTTTTACTCAAAAAAGTGTGACCTTGGACAAGTTATTCGTCCTTTCTGAGCTTCCATTTCCTTGGCTCTAAAATGGGTGATAATAATAATGCTACCTTGGAGCACCTGGGTGGCTCAGTCACTTAAGCACCTGACTCTTGACCTTGGCTCAGGTCATGATCTCACAGTTTGTGAGTTTGAGCCCCAAGTCGGGGTCTGTGCTGACAGCATGGGGCCTGCTTGGGATTCTCTCTCCTTCTCTCTCTGTCTGCCTCTGTCTCTCTGTCTCTCTCTCTCAAAAATAAATAAATAAACATTAAAAAAAAAAAAAGTACTACCTAAAAGGTTGTGAGAATTAAATTGGAAGTTGCATGTATAGCCCTTAGCACAGTACCTTGTGTATGATACACCGTGGTCTTGAGTCCTTGGCAGGAATGAAGAAATGCTCAGGAGATCAACTGTTCTTGGTGGGAAATAAGAAGTCGTCTTCAACACAGAGACAGGTCAGGAGGGTGTCAGCCAGACCAAAGTCCCAAAGACCTGGTGATATTTGGGAAAGAGAATTCCTGCAGGGGCAGAGTCTGAGGCTCAAAAATGTTAAAGACCATAGGAAGTCTGTGGGTTATCTCCCGTATCTCCTGCTACCATCACCTTTTCTTTCTGCCATAGCAAAGTTCTGTTTGAAAAAGCCTATGAATCGGGGTGCCTGGGTGGCACAGTCGGTTAAGCGTCCGACTTCAGCCAGGTCACGATCTCGCGGTCCGTGAGTTCGAGCCCCGCGTCGGGCTCTGGGCTGATGGCTCGGAGCCTGGAGCCTGTTTCCGATTCTGTGTCTCCCTCTCTCTCTGCCCCTCCCCCGTTCATGCTCTGTCTCTCTCTGTCCCAAAAATAAATAAAAAACGTTGGAAAAAAAATTAAAAAAAAAAAAAAGAAAAAGCCTATGAATCTCAGCATGGGAACGGAGGAAGGAGTGGTCATTGCATAATAGTATAATAAGGACTGGCACTTCTCAAGCACGAAGTATGGCCCAGATCCGCACTGCTCGATACCCTCAACTCACTTTACCTCATCACAACCCTCTGAAGCAGGTGCCATCCTTAGCATCCATTTCACAGATAAGGAAAATGAGGCTCAGAGAGATGAAGGAATTTGCCCAAATAATTTAACCGCAATTAGTAAACAGCTAAAACAGAGCTCACATCTGGCTTTACCTTCTTACATACAGTGTCACCTTCCCTCAGAGGGGAGCACAGCATCCCCGAGGAGGGCTTTGACAGCATAAACCAGATGAGAATCCGAGGCAGTTTCTATACACCCATTTCCTTTACTCTGTTCTTAACGTGCCAAAGAGCCCTACAAGCTGAGGAAGAACTGAGAGTGGCCCAAAGTCAGAAACAACACGGGCCAACTGCCTTGTAAGTGGTCAGAGACCACAGAGTGCTCTTCAACGAACTGGGCAGATAATAAAAATGTTGCAAACCGTCAATCACATCTTTAGTCCCTCAGCTTTCATTTCTGTTGTTGGTGTCTCCTTTTACTTAAAAATACAGGTGCTGTATCCAGCTTCTTCCTCCCTAAGCTTCCGAACTTGCTACTCACAGGCTAGAGCCAACAGGGAGGCACGGTGGTGTGTACAAGCTGGTACATCTCAGAGAGAAAAGGGAGGTTTGGCGTGCTTGTGTTACCCGAAAAGCTAGGCAACCTTCCCAGTGTGCAGTCCTTCCAGGGCCCCGGGGTCAGTGTTGGTAGTGTTCCGTATAAGGGGACACACACACACACACTCACACACACATACACACACAGGTGTCCACCTGTGCCCACCCCCACCCCCCGGGCACATACCACATGCTGTCCGGTCCAAAGCCAAGAACATCTTCTTTAGACAAGGTCACTTTGGGGCTGCTAATAAAACTCAGTTATGGAATTATTCATCAGGTTTAAAAAAAACACATCATTTTCATCATAAAAAATAATATAACTATGTTACAGAAGAAGTGAAAAATAGAACAAACAAAAGAAACAAAAATAAGCCATAACTCATTCACCCTGACGTGAGTCCTATTAGCATTCTCCGTAGGTTTCCTCTCTCCCCAGCTCTAGATCTTACCTCCTGGTAACTGTGGTGCTCTTGCAACGGTGTCCCCAGTGTTTCATGGCCCCATACGACATCCTAAAGATTTTCGGCACCATATGCAATCTTCATGACTGTCATTTGAATGACCGCCTCATACTCCATGGAGTCGTGCTATCCCTCACTCGGCTATTCCTTTGGTGAGCATGTCACTAACCTAAGCAATGCTGCCATGAACATCTTTGTATTTTTTGTGTCCTTCCCCAGTCTTTGGGATTATTTCCTTAAGATGACTTTTCCACATAAATGCAATATCTGGGTGCAAGGGAGTGACCCACGTTTGCACCCGGCATTAATGATCACCACAAGTGCGGGAGACTATCGCATCCACTGCAACATTGTCCATGCCGATGTTACCTTTTTAACTCACTTAATAGGTTAATCGAAATGATACCTCTTCGTTGTCTTAATTAGCTTTGGGGAAGGGGGTGTCCTCGTAAAGGGTCACGGCATCTTGTCATTTTCAAGCGTTGAGAGCTTTGGCCTCAAATAGTCTGGGGCTGAAAATATAATTCTGCCATTTCACCAGCTGCATGCCCTGCCTTACTTAATTCTTCAGAGCCCCATCTGTTCTTCTCATCTGCAAAATGGTGATGATGGTGCCACCTACCTACAGGGCTGGCATCAGGATGACACAAAATGATTGATCTTAGTCCTCTTCCTGGCATATGATTAGCACCACATGTTTCTGGTTGTAGTTTATCAATAACTTTAAAGCACTACAAAGTCTGATTATGCAGTCAATAAACATTTATGGAGGTTCTGGAGATGCAAGAATGAATAAACCATAGGTCTTGTCCTTGAAGAGGTCCCAGTCTGGTGGGGATTGAACAAAGGAGAATAAAACAACAGCATAGTGTTACAGTTAAGCTCAGAATACGCTCTGATGATGCTGCATCAGAGGCACAAACTGAGGGGGCACAGGGGCAGAGCCATACCTCATCTGGGAGGGCAGGGGGCGAAGAGAACATTACGGAAAAGGCACAAAGGGAGATGGGCATTGAAGAATGGGTAGTATTCCCATGGGTGGACATGGGGGGGCCCAGGGAGGGGGCACAAAAAAAAGGCCTGGAAGTGAGGAGTTTTACCCAGAGCGGATGTGGGGAACAGCAACTAGTCCCACTGGGTTCATGGGCCGCAGATCTGACCCCACGGGGCAGTTGATCTGATTCCAGGAGGAGCCTGCCTCATGGAACTCCCTGCTGGCTCCCTCAGCCTTTTCAGTGAGGTTAATACTCAAGATGACTGGTGTGGGGAAAGGGGAAGCTTAAATTATAAATCCCTCTTAGAGCTGCCTTCTGACACTCCTTGAGATCGAAGGATGCTGATAAATAAGGCCACCCTGTGCAGAACCCCAGAGGACTGAGCGGTACCTTGTCAGACTGGAAAGCCCTGACACGCTGGGGAGGGAAAACACACACTGTATCTTCCAGGGAACCTTACTATGAAGTCTTTTTCTCATGGTCTACCTGCTTCTTCTGTCCATAGCCCCAGTGGGCCATTATGGCCAAAGGCAGTGGACATAGCTCAGCTCTGCAAAGGAAGTTTAGGGAAAATCTATTCCCCAAGACCTCATGCCATTGTGACCTCCCCCATCAAGCCCTCTGCCATCCCCCTGGCTTTCTCCTCAGCGTTAGCATATCCCTTCTTCATCCTCTCTTACAGACCCATCCATCCTTGTTTTCCCATTCGCTATACCCACATCGTATCTCCTGTCCTCACCAGCTACATGGTTGTCTTCGCCCATTCAGTCTGCTATGACAAAAATAACATAGGCTGGATGGATTAGGCAACAAACTTTCTCACAGTTCCAAAGACTGGGACATCCAAGATCAAGGTGCCAGCACATTCCTTGTCTGGTGAGGGCCTGCTTCCTAGTTAGACGACCATCTTCTGGCTGCGTCCTCACATGGAGGCCTGGAGGAAGGGACAGAAAGTTCTCTGGGGCCTCTTTCATAGGGGCTAATCTCATTCATGAGGACTCCACATCATGATCTAATCCCCTCCCAAAGACCCCACCTCCTAACACCATCATACTGGGGATTAGGTTTCAACATAAGAACATGGGGGACACTCAGGCTACAACAATGGCAAATTCCTTGAAGGCAGGGCTGTGATCTGCTTGTCTTTGCCTTTGTTTCTTTCATTCCCATTCAGACACCGCTCCAAAGTAAAACTGAATCAAAAAACAATCAAGCAAATGGGGATTGACCTGAACACAGGGTGAACACTGACCATCAGGAGCAAGTCTGGGACTGGGATCCCAAGCACTTAAGCATCTTTAAACCTGTCTCCTCTTCCCTCCTCCTTCCCTTCCTCCTCTCCTTCCTCCTCCTCATCTGCCTTCCTCCCTCTCGTTATCTCTCCTCCTCTCTCTCCCTTCTTCAGATCCACCAGGCCTCTTGTCTCCTCTCCAGACATTCAATTCCTATTTTCTTCCCTATAGACCAGCTTCTCCCGGCTCAAAGTCCAGGGCAGCCTTACTACAACATCTCAGTTCAAGCCAGCAGCTTTGTATGACCCAGACTCACTCCAGTCTTGATTCCAAACTTCGAAGAGAAGAGAGAGAATCGGACTGGCCCAGCTGGTGTCAGATGCTCATCCCTGATCCAAGAGCACTCATGATATCTAATTTTTATGGAGTACTTCTTGAATACCAGGTACTGCTCCAAAGGCTTACACATATTGACTCGTTTAATCCTTATACCAAGCCTTTGAAGTAGGTTCTACTGTTAGCCTCATTCTACAGATGAGGTAAGTTCCATAACAAAAATCTGGTTTGCATGACTGAATTCACATAACTGGCAAGTGATGGAGCCAGGACATGAACCCACGGACTCTGACTCCAGAGCCGAGGGCTTTAACATTATACTGTATTGGTCTGGGACATCATGGACTACGGACAGCGCCTAGTGGAGAGACAAGGCACCTATCCTCAGAGATGGGCAGTCATCAAAGAATTGGATGGCATCCTTGAAGACTTTTTACTCCTGGGACACCTGGATGGCTTAGTAGGTGGAGCATCCGACTTCAGATCAGGTCATGATCTAGTGATTCATGGGTTCAAGCCCTGCGTCGGGCTCATTGCTGTGAGCATCTGAGCCCACTTTGGATCCTCTGCCCACCCCCATCCCTGCACCTCCCCCACTTGTGCTCTCTCTTTCAAAAATAAACATTAAAGGGGCGCCTGGGTGGCGCAGTCGGTTAAGCGTCCGACTTCAGCCAGGTCACGATCTCGCGGTCCGTGAGTTCGAGCCCCGCGTCAGGCTCTGGGCTGATGGCTCGGAGCCTGGAGCCTGTTTCCGATTCTGTGTCTCCCTCTCTCTCTGCCCCTCCCCCGTTCATGCTCTGTCTCTCTCTGTCCCAAAAATAAATAAAAAATGTTGAAAAAAAAAATCAAAAATAAACATTAAAAAAAATGTTTATTCCTGCTCAAAAGCAGCAGACGGATGGACGGATGGGTGCGTAGATGTGTGGAAATTTGACAAGGCCATCTCTTCCCTGCTCAGCCCATTCTACAGGAAAAGACTCTATCAGCTAAACTAGGACTCTGACAATATCTTAAGTTTAAAAGAAAGGGTCAGGGGGAGCGTGTCCTCTTACCCTTACCTTCAGGGCTTTGGTATTAAAGCAACAAAAGCTGAAACTCCTAGGTAGGAAAAGACAACGTACCCCTGAGTTTATCCACTGGATCATCTCAGATTGGGAGAGCGGGAGAATGCCTAGAATATAAGGGACCAAAGTGGCTAGGCCATTAGGGGAAGGAAGAAGAGAAAGGATAGGTTTCTCAGAAGTTTCCAAGTGGGACAAAGACCAATGGGTACACGGCACCCATGACAGGAAGGTGCTGCGATGAGAAGGTGTGATGGAGGGGGAGGGGTGAATACTAAGATCTGTGGCCTTTGGACCCACCTGAGAAGATCCCTGTGACCAAGTGTAGCATAAGGGCTGAGGAGCACCCCACCTTTTAAATACTGAGCAGGCTTGAACAGAAAGCTAATCCACAGTGACCAGAGGGGACTGAAGACCAGAGTGGATCGGGTAAACCCCCCGCCCCCAGGGCATTTGTACTACTCAGCCATGGCGGGAAGGAAAGGAACAGAACAGAGGATATGAAGTGGGGTCTAAGCTGATAACAGAGAGCCTGATGTGGGGCTCAAACTCACAAACCACGAGATCATGACCTGAGCCGAAATTGGGTGCTCAACTGACTAAACCACCCAGGCACCCCCAGAAAGTTTCTTCAGCAAGTCCTCTTGTCTCCAGGGCTTTGGGCTTCTGCTCTCCTGAATGCTTTCTCCCAAACGTCCCCCAGTGCTCAGAAATACACACACACACACACATAAACACAGTCACGTGTGCACATATGCACACAAACAGCAACCATCTCTTACTATCCTTCAGATATCCATCCTTCTAGAATGCCTTCAACGCCGGGTCTTAAAATCCAAACGTACATTGAAAGTGGTTGTATGTATTCCCTCATACCTCTGAAAAGGGTTCTTATAAGTCTATAGTGCATTTCTAATCAATGGTGTGTTAGGTTTTAAGGGGTGCCTGGGTGGCTCACTTGGTTAAGCGTCCAACTTTGGCTCAGGTCATGATCTCACTGTTCATGAGTTCAAGCCCCACATCAGGCTCTGTGCCGACAGCTCAGAGCCTGGAGCCTGCTTCAGAGTCTGTGTGTCCCTCTCTCTCTGCCCCTCTCCCACTCATACTCTCTGTCTCTCTCTCAAAAATAAACATTAAAAAAAAAACTATAGCAATTGTTGGGAGGCCTGGGTGGCTCAGTCAGTTCAACATCTGACTCTTGGTTCCAGCTCAGGTCCTGATCTTACAATTTTGTGACATAGAGTCCCGTGTCAAGCTCTGCGCTGACAGCTTCAAGCCTGCTTGGGATTCTCTCTCTCTCCCTCTCTCTCTGTCCCTCCCCCACTCGTGCTGTCTCTGTCTCAAAATAAGTGAACTTAGAAAAGAAAAACCATGGCGATTGTTGAATGAACACAACACAAGCCCCCTGCTCCTTCCCCTTGTACCCCATTCTTCTCCGCTTCTGAGACCAGCCCACTCTCTCCCTTGTTTCTTGCAGCCACCCTGTCTGTACCCACTCCCTGTTCTGGCTTCCACTGTGGCCACCGGATCCACAGCCACACTCAGAAAACTTTGGACAGGAATGCCTTCTTTGTGAAGGAGAGGGGACGGCACGGAGTGCCACAGACCTCATAGCTTCAAAGGTCCGGTGCCCTGACCCAGGAGAGAGGGTCTGACCTCTAACAGCTGAGCAGCCTAACACATCGGCAGAGTTTGCTGCACAAGACCCAAGTTTCTTCAACGTTCTGGACTGAGCCATTCATCAGCTCTGACACCGCAGGCAGCTTCCTAGGCAAACAGCTTTATTGCTGCATGAGATTAACCCAGACTGTGGTAATTTGTAACAAAGATAAGAAAATTGCACTGGTCTCTTAGAAATAAATCTGAATTCCAGAGTGGACAAAGGGGACTTCAACTTGAAATCTGCTATTTCAGATATAATCATATTTATAACAGCCCCTGAAGAGTATGAAAAGCCAAGGGCAGTTTCTTGTTGGAGGTGTCATTTCAGGACCCACCATTATGAAATCAATTTAGCTGGAATTCTTAATGAGTCCAAACCCCATCTAACTTTTTTTTTTTCCAAACCCCACCTAACTTTAATGAAAGATTATTTGGCCTGTTTGAGAATCGTTCCCTTGTCTATCTGACTTCATGATATGGGGTATTGGGGGTGGCTAATGGGGGATGAGGGGATGTGAGGTCAGGTGACCTGCCTCTTACCAGCTGTAGGATCTTAATGAACCAGAGATGATAATAGAGGCCCCTCCCAGAAGCCTTGTCATTGTCATTAAATGAGATAAGAATGTGAAAGGAGAATACAGACGTCAGTGATTAATGAGTACCTGTTAACCTAATAGGTACTGTGGGGTTGGGCTCTTACAACTGCGCCCAGCGAGGCCTTAACTTCACCAGCGTGGCCTCATTTAATCCTCCAGATAATCTCACAAAGAGGGCATGGTAAGTATCTCCATTTAAAAATGAAGAAACTGAAGACCAGAGAAGTCATGGAACTTACCCCAGGTCACACAGCTGGTAAGGGGCATGACCCGGATTGGAACACCTGCCCTTGGCCACTTTCCGATGCTTTCCCATAGGCAGCAGTCTCTGTGTGAGCCACAGAGATACAAAAGTGACAACCATGTGATGCCCGACCTGGCAGAGCACACAGCCTGGCTGTAACACACACCCATAAATAAGTACCTTCATATCTACACATTCAATGCAATCCCAATCAAAATTGCACCAGCATTCTTCTTGAAACTAGAACAAGCAATCCTAAAATTCATATGGAACCACAAAAGGCCCCGAATAGCCAAAGTAATTTTGAAGAAGAAGACCAAAGCAGGAGGCATCACAATCCCAGACTTTAGCCTCTACTACAAAGCTGTCATCATCAAGACAGCATGGTATTGGCATAAAAACAGACACATAGACCAATGGAATCGAATAGAAACCCCAGAACTAGACCCACAAACGTATGGCCAACTCATTTTTGACAAAGCAGGAAAGAACATCCAATGGAAAAAAGACAGTCTCTTTAACAAATGGTGCTGGGAGAACTGGACAGCAACATGCAGAAGGTTGAAACTAGACCACTTTCTCACACCATTCACAAAAATAAACTCAAAATGGATAAAGGACCTGAATGTGAGACAGGAAACCATCAAAACCTTAGAGGAGAAAGCAGGAAAAGACCTCTCTGACCTCAGCCGTAGCAATCTCTTACTCGGCACATCCCCAAAGGCAAGGGAATTAAAAGCAAAAGTGAATTACTGGGACCTTATGAAGATAAAAAGCTTCTGCACAGCAAAGGAAACAACCAACAAAACTAAAAGGCAACCAACGGAATGGGAAAAGATATTTGCAAATGACACATTGGACAAAGGGCTAGTATCCAAAATCTATAAAGAGCTCATCAAACTCCACACCCGAAAAACAAATAACCCAGTGAAGAAATGGGCAGAAAACATGAATAGACACTTCTCTAAAGAAGACATCCGGATGGCCAACAGGCACATGAAAAGATGTTCAACGTCGCTCCTCATCAGGGAAATACAAATCAAAACCACACTCAGATACCACCTCACGCCAGTCAGAGTGGCCAAAATGAAGAAATCAGGAGACTATAGATGCTGGAGAGGATGTGGAGAGACGGGAACCCTCTTGCACTGTTGGTGGGAATGCAAATTGGTGCAGCCGCTCTGGAAAGCAGTGTGGAGGTTCCTCAGAAAATTAAAAATAGACCTATCCTATGACCCAGCAATAGCACTGCTAGGAATTTATCCAAGGGATACAGGAGTACTGATGCATAGGGGCACTTGTACCCCAATGTTTATAGCAGCACTCTCAACAATAGCCAAATTATGGAAAGAGTCTAAATGTCCATCAACTGATGAATGGATAAAGAAATTGTGGTTTATATACACAATGGAATACTACGTGGCAATGAGAAAAAATGAAATATGGCCTTTTGTAGCAACGTGGATGGAACTGGAGAGTGTGATGCTAAGTGAAATAAGACATACAGAGAAAGACAGATACCATATGGTTTCACTCTTATGTGGATCCTGAGAAACGTAACAGAAACCCATGGAGGAGGGGAAGGGAAAAAAAAAAAAAAAAAAGAGGTTAGAGTGGGAGAGAGCCAAAGCATAAGAGACTGTTAAAAACTGAGAACAAACTGAGGGTTGATGGGGGGTGGGAGGGAGGGCAGGGTGGGTGATGGGTATTGAGGAGGGCACCTTTTGGGATGAGCACTGGGTGTTGTATGGAAACCAATTTGACAGTAAATTTCATATATTAAAAAATAAATAAAAAATAAATAAATAAAAAAATAAGTACCTTCACTACACTGATGATAAGTAATGCCCATTAAGTGCTTCTATGTGCCAGACACTATTGTAGGAGCTTTGTACAAATCTCACTGACACAACCAGAGGGGGAGGTGGACACTATTATTACCCCACTGTAGAGATAAAGGAACAGGGTCAGTGATGTTAAGAGAGCATCCATTTGTACATAGCGGAAGCAGGAATTTAACCCGAGCTACATCCTTCCTCTTCTATTGCAAGAAGAGGTGCTACACGACAGAAATGCTAGAAAAGCCATGAGAATCCGGGTTTGAAAAGGGGCCAAAAAGTTTCCCCAGAAGAGGTAACTCTTGAGGTGGACGTTGGAAGAAAGGCAGGAATTGGCCCAGCAAACTAAGGGGAACACCAAGCAAAATCTCAGATTACCCTGAGACCCTGAATGAGCCCACCTATCAGCCCCATGAGCCAGAAGATAGTCAGCTGCACTGAGCTGGCTGTTGAGAGCATTCATCTAGAAGGCAGGGACCCATGTTAGCCTTCTCTGCACACCCCAGGCCTGGCCCTGATACCCTTCTCCGCACACCCCGGGACCTAACCCTGATTAGGCACTCAGTATCTTTGTGGAACAGAACCGAGTCCACAGAAACTTGGACCTAGCCGAGCTCTTGAAGACTGGGTCATCCAAGTTCCTCATTTTCCAGGCAGCAAACAGAGCCCCAGAGGGGAAAAGAATGGAGACTTTACAAATCCCATGTGTACATGGGCCCAGAGGATCCCAAGGCAAAGGGGGCAGGAAGGAAGTAGAACAGAGTCAGGGGAGCTTGCCATTAGTGTGAACTGGGTCTGAGCTAGAGGCCTGAGTTAAGGTCATGACGAAGGATAGACACTAATAGAAAGAGGCTACTTAGCATGGAAGTTGTTGACAGATGGATCCCTGATTGATTTGGGGTTCTGACTCCCATTGGCTGCTTACACAAATTAACTTATCTGAACCTCAGTTGCCACATTTGGAAACTGGGGACAATAACGTCCATCAGAAGGTTATTGCGAAGATTAAGGGTAATGATGCAAATAAAGAACTCAGCACACAGTACATGCTCAATAAATAGTACTGATTCTGAGGGTCCCAATGACACCCTTTTTGCCAACCTCAGTCAGTAGCCTATTGACCTGATTCCCCTCCTGCCCCACCTTGTTCATCCATCACAGTTCTTCCTGCCTGCCAGAGCCTCCCCCAGGAACTCAGAAATTCCACAAAATTGGTGAGACTCAGTGGCAACAGCTCCACTAAAACGGCCTAAAATTTCTTAAGAGAGGAGGGAGGTGTGGATTGATCTGGATTAGTCAAAGAGTTTGCTTTCACCAACAGGTGTGGGCAGAAGACCCAGCACAGAATGGGGTCCCTGCACCCAGCCCTCCTCCCGGCCCCAGTTTGAAAAGGTTCTGAGGGGACAGGTTGGTTCTCAGACATCAAGCCCCCTGTCTTTAATGTCTTCATTACCCACTCTGAAAAACAAGACTACAAGTTCAAGGATCTTGCGTGGAGCACAGAGGCTTCTTGTCGAGGTCTAGTCAGAACAAGATTGGGCGGGGAAAGGGGGGGGGGCTCATTTTAGAAACTTCCAGAGGAAAAGTTCCCGAGAATGGATTCAATGCCCAGGTGAGCACCCAGCTGGCCACTTTGCCAGCAACTCCCCACGCTCCGTCCTTTTCCCCCAAACCCTTCCGCCTCGAGGGTCCGTCGAAACGTCTCTTTCATACTTTGCCCGGAAAGAAAGTAAATATTTTTCAATGAAATTCCGCGATCAATTAAACACCGCCTCTCTTTAATATGAACGTTGAACCAACAGCGGCTGCACGCTCCAACAAGAATATTTAAAGCAATTAAACTTTAGCTACTTTTAAAACAAATTCTTTTAAATGCTAATGACCATTGTTTTCGCACTTGATAAGTAAAATTTTGTGTCGAGCAAGGTTAGGTGATTGCAATGATTTAATTGTACTTCTCAAAGAAAGGAAAATGTTAAAAAGAATGCTAAGATGGACCTCTTACCACATTCCTACAGCAAAATGTCCTGTAACAATAGAACCATGATTTGCTGAAATTAAAATGCTATTATGGTGAAATTAGGGCTTCAATATTTTTAGCAGCCTTAATAGGCCTTGCATTTTAAGGGACATCTGATAATAGATAATTACATTTCATCTTAAAGAAACTGAGTTGTTTTCTTAAGGAAAATACTTTTCTTTCTTCCAGAGAGGTTAAAGCTGAGCCATCATTAGAAGCAGCACCCAGCTCCAGGTTCCTGCTTCAGCTTGGGAAATAGAGATTAGCATATAAATAGCCTTCGGTGCCTGCTTGATTCCAGCTATTTTGCGTTTCAATGTGGCATCAGAATGCACTTAGCAAGAAATGTTCGAGAGGAGAAAGAGGTTTGTAATATGTCGCTTTTATAGAGGGGGGAACTTTAAGTATAAAAGATCATTCACTCCTCTGTGGGCTTTTTTTTTTTTTTTTGTATCCTTTCAATGCCCCAATTACAGACTCCGAGGAGCCAACAGGCCCCCTAGAACGGAGCCTTAGTTTACGCGGCAGCTCTTTCTTTGGACCTGGAAAATAAGTCAAAATGGTGCACAGGAAATAAGATAAATACGTGCTTCCTCCCGGATTTGGTGGCATCCCTCGGGGGGCACAGGCCGGCCCTCTCTTGTCACCCCTGCGCTACCCATCAGCAGTGGAGACGAGGGACAGACGGCTCCTCCAGGACCCATTTTCTGGAGCGATGAGGGACACTCCTGGCTTTCTGCCTGAAGGCAGGCGTCCCTCCTGGGAAATCTCAGGGATTGGGCCCAGAGCCCGGGGTTCTTCCTGCCCTCGCTTGCCCACCACTACCCGCACACATGCACGCATTCGGGCTGCCTGGGGGCCAGGCAGAGTCTTGGGCTATTACAAGATGTTTCTTACAACCCACACTTTCCTCTGGCACAGGGCAAGGGGCAGTTCTGGAAAGAGTGGGGCTCACAGCTCTTCAGGGGACACAGATTTTCCTGGACGTGGCAGCAGCAGAGGAGCTCTGTCAAGCAAGTGGTGACCCCCCCTTTCGGCTCCTGGGGTGGCTTGGCCCAGCCCGGAGCCCTGGGTTCCCCTGCCATCTTGTTAATGGACCCATGATGAGTTCCTCCATCTGTAAAAAGGAGAATTGCAAGCCCTGCCCCGCCCACTCGTGAGGCTAGCAGAGGGAAAAAGTAGGAAAATGGATGTGAATGAACTCTGGAAGCTGTCGCCTATGTTAGTAGCATGTGATTAGGGTGTTGGTGAGGTTTTATCCTGGATGGTCTGTCCTTTTGTCCTGGATGGTCTGTCCTTTTGTGCACCCGCCCCGGGGCCTGAAGTGAGAGGGATAAGGAAGAACCAGGTTTCAGGAAACCGGGTAGGTAACAGCCCTCAGCTGTCGGACCAGATGCACCTGTCTGGGTTGTTGAGAGGCATCTCTGGGAAGACAAGAGCTGGGGCTGAAGACAGAGGTGCAGGCGGACCTGGGCATCAAGTCCCAGCCTCACCACTGGCAGCAGCGGGAGTGTGTCATCAGCTTCTTCCTGGCTGAGGGACCCTTGATGAGGAACGCTTTAAGGCGAGGCACCTTCCAGGGATGTTCAGAGACTCAAAGTAGAGATCAGATGGAAAGGTCTTCAGGAACTGTAAAGCAGGGTGTTTGTTTCCTTCGTGTCCTTTTGGCCTGTGCACAGAGGGAGTAAGCAACAAGCCCTGGGACCCACAGCAAAAGGGGGTACTGGGGGACTAGCAATTTGTTCACACCTCTCTTGCTCTTAAACCCAGCCGCCTTCACCACAGGAAAGTGTCCTGGTGGGCCAGGGGACTGCCTGGTCTCTACAAAATTGGCCCGATGTCTCCAGGGTCCCTCTCATGCTGCACCATGTCCTATAGACACCCTCCTACCCCCTGGGCACTGCCTTTCTGGGAAGGTCACCACCACTTCCATTGGGACCCTGGTAACCGAGGATTCTTACCGGCAGCAGTGGGGCAAGGGTGCCAACAGGCAAAATCTTTGTTTCTTTTCCCCTCACTGTGCCACAGCTTCAAACACTGGTGCTGACAAAACAGTGCTGATCCTGGACCCCATGCATGAAAGTAGGTTTTCATCCCAAAACACTACGGTGGAACAGATGCGGCTCCTTGCAAGGAAGGCATTACTTGGGTGACTTAGTGACGGGCCGGCACAGTGGGCCAGAGGGCATGGTGCACTCAGGCCAGAGTTCCGGATCCTGGTCCGCTCTCTGCTGCTGACCTTGGGTGAACTCCTTCCACTGTGTGCCCAGGTTCCCCACCCACAGAGGGAGGGCTCTACATCCATCTCCAGAGGCCCTGGTAGCTCAAACCTCCATCTGTCCCATATTACTGTTCCCCTGGGTTTCCTCTAGCCTGAACACTTTTCGCTGTAGCCAAGATGCTCAACATCATCTGTTTTGCAACCCAGGCAACTATGCTATGATATACCAGCTTCCATTTTCAGGATCTTTTATTATCCCCATTTTATGCATTAGGAAATTGAGGCTCAGAGCAGTTGCCTAACTGACCCACAGTCACACAGCTCTTAGGGAAAAGCCAAGATTCAACCACAGGCTTTGACCCCACTTCAGAGCCCACGTTCTTAATTATTGCACACTGTGGCATTTTCCCAGGTGACTGCCTAGGGACTGTTTGCAATCAACATGATTATCTTTGGTGCCTCGAATTGTTCTCCAAAATTTGATACAAAGAACATTAATTCTACTGAGTGCTGATGGTTTTCCTCGAAAGGGACTTTCATGATCAAATGAGTTTCACATTGAGTAAAACAAATAAACAGTTCTTTAACTGCAGGAGTTCTTAGAGACTTTAAGATGTGAATAAGGTGCATTTTAAATCTACAACAGGAGATAAAATATACAATTTCCCCCCAAGTCTCTCTCTCTCTTTTTCCAGCAACTTGGGTCCCACTAACAGACTAGAATTCTACAACTTTGGTACTCAGGTGTGAGGGCTCATACTCAGGTATGAGCAGGCATCACCTGGGAGCTGGTCAGAAATGCAAAACATCTTGGGGCGCCTGGGTGGCGCAGTCGGTTAAGCGTCCGACTTCAGCCAGGTCACGATCTCACGGTCCGTGAGTTCGAGCCCCGCGTCAGGCTCTGGGCTGATGGCTCAGAGCCTGGAGCCTGTTTCCGATTCTGTGTCTCCCTCTCTCTCTCTGCCCCTCCCCCGTTCATGCTCTGTCTCTCTCTGTCCCAAAAAATAAAATAAACGTTGAAGAAATGCAAAACATCAGACCCCACCTAGACCTGCTGAACCAGTCTGCATTTTATTTTTTATTTTTTTTTCAACGTTTTTTATTTATTTTTGGGACAGAGAGAGACAGAGCATGAACGGGGGAGGGGCAGAGAGAGAGGGAGACACAGAATCGGAAACAGGCTCCAGGCTCCGAGCCATCAGCCCAGAGCCCGACGCGGGGCTCGAACTCACAGACCGCGAGATCGTGACCTGGCTGAAGTCGGACGCTTAACCGACTACGCCACCCAGGCGCCCCTGAACCAGTCTGCATTTTAACAAGATGCCCAGGCGGTCTATATGCACAGTAAAGTTTGAAAAGTACTGGTTTATGATATACATTTAGGGAAGCGTGGCTAACTCATCATGGCTAGCGTCCATGCACAAGCCATCAAACCGGAAAAACCCGTGGTGAAAAAGTATCAAGAATTATTTGGCATCACGTGAACCAAACAACTAGAGTCAGAATTAAGATGAGATGCCGTGATATCACGCAGACATCAGCCAAGAGCATCCCCACAACAGAAAATCTCTTCTCATTCCCAATGGGATGTAAAAATTGATAGAGGTGGAGGGTATGACAATACTCTTTGCTAAAGACACTCCTAGAATGTAGACAGGGGAAGCATTGCATACCTCTTCGTGAAATCTGAAGGTCCTTTTTTGTTTCAGCTTTATTAAGGTACAATTTACATATAAAATTGCAAGATAAAGTGTACATCATGGTGACTTCATACACATATGCATTGTGAAAGGAATCCCCATCTCGTTAATTAACACATCCATCACCTCACAGATTTATCTTGGTTTTTTTTTTCAGTGAGAACATTTAAGTTCTGCTCTCTTAGCAGATTTCAATTATGCAATACTGTGTTATCAACTCTAGTCACCATGTTTTACATTAGATCCCCAGACCCTATTCATCTTATAGCTGAAAGTTTGTACCCTTTTACCAATTTCCCCCACCCCCTGGCCCCTGGCAACCACTTTTCTACTCTGTGTTTCTGTACAGAGAAGACATATACCACATCTTCTTTATCTACTCATTTGTTGATGGACACTTAGGTTGTTTCCATATCTTGGCTGTTGGGAACATGGGGGTGCAGGTATCTCTTCGAGATCCTGTTTTCACTTCTGTTGGCTATATACACAAAAGTGGGATGGCTGGATGTATAGTAGTTCTATTTTTAATTTTTTTGAGCAACCTCCATACTGTTTTCCACAGCCACCACACTAGTTTACATTCCCACCAACAGTGCATGAGGGTTCCTTTTTCTCTACATCCTCACCAGCTCTTATCTATTGTCTTTTTTATTTTAGCCATTCTAAAAGGTATGTGAGGTGGTATCTCACTGTGGGTTTGATTGGCATTTCCCTGATGATGAGTGATGTGGAGCACCTTTTCATGTACCCATTGGCCATGTGTATGTCTTCTTTGGAAAAATGTCTGTTCAGTTCCTCTGCCCATTTTGTAACCAGGTTGGTTTTTTGCTTTTGAGTTGCGTGAGTTCTTTATATATTTTTTATGTTAACCCCTTATCAGATAGGATTTGCAAATATTTTCTCCCATTGAGTATGTTGCCTTTTCATTTTTAGTGATGGTTTCCTTTGGTGTGCAGAAGCTTTTTAGTTTGATGGAGTCCTGCTTGTCAATTTTGGCTTTTGTTGCTTTTGCTATGAAGGTCTTTTATTTCTTGGGAGTATACCTCTATTTCCTGCAGAAGTAGTCAAGGTTATTGGACATCCCTGAGCTTATCACCTGCAGTACTCTTGGAAAGTGGCCCCTTGGTCCCTCTCTCAGTATCCCAGAAGACAGCCTGAAGGATACAAAAGCCTGTCTCAAGGTTTTAAAAATCACAGCTTAAATGACCCATTCATGCAAGATAAGACCCATGCCTAAAGAAAACTGCCTTTGCTTTTGGCTGCAATTATTTCAATTCATGTGGTCACACTCTCTCAAGTTGACCTGACATTTCAAGCTGCAGCTTGATATATCTTTGCTCAACACAAGATGGGGGAAACAAATTAGTTCGTATCTAACGACCTCAATGTTTTGGGGAGACAGAAATCTTCCAAAGTATGTGTGCAGAGAGTTTTAGGAACTGGCCTGAAGACAAAGAGCTTATAGGTGATGGCATCTGGATTAGAACCCAGATCTGTCCAACTCCTAAATCAGGACTCTTCCCGTTCTAGAATCAGAAAGAGGATACACATGCATTTTTCATACTCTTCACATTAGGTTTCTATGGAGTCTACTCTTCCCTAGACCCCTCCTATTTTTTTTTTAATTTTAATGTTAATTTATTTTTGAAAGAGAGAGAGACAAAGAGTGCAAGTGGGGGAGGGAGAGAGAGAAGGAGTCACAGAATCCAAAGCAGGCTCCAGGCTCTAAGCTGTCAGCACAGAGCCCAACTCGGGGCTTGAACTCATGAACCGTGAGATCACGACCTGAGTGGAAGTCCGATGTTTAATTGCTTAACCAACTGAGCCACCCAGGCACCCCAACCCCTCCTTTTGTAATGCAAAACACCTCTGTCTCCCTCCCCACCTCCCCAGCTCTGTTCTGTCTCTGGGTTCATTCATCTTTATTGAATTTCTTTTTTCAGGTGCTGCCCAATGTACCAGCTGGCCAAGATTGTTTTCCTATTCTAAATTGTCATGCAAATCATTTTCTAGCACTCCCCATAGCTAGGAAGACTCTGCCTCCCTCAGTCACTGAAGCAAGCCCTTATCAAGGATTGAACTCCCCAGCCCCCTCGGGAACCCAGGTAACTAGCAACCTGTCAGTCAATTTAGATGCATCTCACAGCCAAGAAATCCAAAATGGAACTTGTAAATCCCCCCTCAGTCTTCCCACCTGCCATAGGGCACAATCATACATTTGAGAGGGGAAAAAAGTCTATTCCTCTCTGTTCTTTGCCCCTCGTATCTTATCTATCAGCAAGTCCTTTCCACTCAACTTCCACAACGTATGCTAAATGCATCACTTCTTGCCTTCGCCGCTGTCACCACCCGTTCTAAACCACTGTCATCTCCCACCTGGACCACTGCAAGAGTCTTCTGACTAATCTTCTAGCTTCCTTTTACCTGTCTGCCCTCCAGTGTATTTTTCACAGGGCAGCCAGGGTGATTGGCCACCAGAAACAGCATCAAATCATACCACTCCCCTGCTTAAAACCCTTCCTGACCAGAATGCAGGCACCATAAGACCTGGGATCCAACTGTTATATTCACCTCCACATCCCCAGTGCCTGGTGCAGAGTATGTACCCAAGTAAATATTGCTTGCATGAATGAATCAAATAATAACCTTAATCGCAAACAAGAATCTTCTGTGATGTATATAAAAATGGCCCTAATTCTTTTTTAGTTTTTCTTTTTATTTTAACATTGTGGTTGGTCTCCTCTAGTTTCTGAGGAGATGTCAACGTATCTAGACTCAAAGCAATTTATTCCTCCCCTTCCCTCCAGCCAGCAGAGGCAAAGGAAAAGGAATTTGCGACTTACACGCACAGATGCATCTGACTTCAGTTATGTTGCTTGAGAATAGATGGGAGATTATGCTGATTGAACTGGACATTTTCCATTTTTATTATTTTAATTATAAACATAAACTATTGGTGGTAAAATCAAATGGAAATCTGCCTATCAATTTCACAATTAGCATCTCATTTCAAGAGACCAATCAACTCAAATGAGGGCCAGTGACCTTAATCTCTCCCCAAATATAGTCCTTCATTCCTCTTATTAGTTGAAAATCTCCAAACTATGAAATATTTGGGTTAACCCCATGTTTGCATCAACGATGCTATTACCACATTTAAATAAGTCAAAGGACTTTTGTGACCTCCGTGTTACGGTTTGTATGGACAAAAGCGAGAGGCTAAGGCTGTGCAAATCAAGAGAAATAACAAGGCCACTTAAATAGGGCCTCTCTTTTCATTTATTTTTCTAAGACTGTGGAGGAAGTGTGATTTTTAGAAGACTTATTTTGCCACCAATTTGATAAAATTAACCCAAGAGGAGAGTAAATCCCAGAAGTCAAACGCAGCTAATTTTACTCCTAAAGATCTGTTAAAAGTCCAATTAGAAAAAAAAAAATTCTCTTTGTGATATAGAAGGGGAAAAATTTTTGTTTCTCAAGAGGAAAGAAGAAGAAAAAATAAATTTGACCTGGCAAATCATACATCTACAGAATATCAATATACCTACATGGATTAGAACCTGACCATATGCTCGGCAGAGTTAACAACTATTCCCTAAAGACCGAAGGCTCTACCGAGATAGATACAGGACATGTATACATGGGTGCCAACCAACCACTAGAACTGGGCAGACCAGGTACCAATGCATTTGTTAACAGCTATCTGGGTGATTTCATTTTGGGGGAGACTTGGGGTGTACAAGATGCCAAAACTACCCAAGAAATGTTTGAAGGTCAGCCAAGAAGCTGCCAGTCCTAAACACCTGACTCCACTGATTCACGTTCATTGAGTAGCTCCATCCAAGTCTTTGCTGAGGTGACTGATTTTTCTTCAACTTGCCCGCATTGATGATCAGCTGTTTGGGATCTGTCTAGCTAGAATTCTTGAGCTTCGAGAAACAGAAACCAACAAAAGCTAAGCTTAGCCAGCAAAGGGGAATTGTTTAAAGGAATGTATGTTTCCACGAACTCAAGGACACAAACAACACTGGACCTCAAGAAAGACCTTGCTCTGTGTCTCATTTCTGTTCTCCTCAGCACATTTGCTTCTCAGCTCACGAGGCAGAAGAAAATAGGCACCCCTTCCTCCCAAATTCCCATATGTTCCATTCCAGCCTTTACTAGAACCTTTGAATCTCAGATTCTGAGGAGAAGGAATTGAAGTCACCAAATTTGGGTCAAGTATCCATTCTGATACATCGAACCATGACCAAGGAAGGTTGGTCACATGGTAGAGACATAGCTACAGGAGTATGTAGCCAAGGATGGGGAGGGCAATGCAGGAAGATCACTGTGAGCCGGGCAGAACCCTCCAGACAGTATCCAGTAAAGGACTGTATTGTCATAACCAGAGACAACTAACTGGGCCCAACACACAGGGTCAAGGCCAAGCCAAATGGTTCCCCTTGTTCCTCTGGTCAGACCATCTCCTTAGAGAGAGAAGCTGGCACCTGGTCAGGACTGACAGCCTACAGCCACACAGCACTCCAGGTGTGGAGCCCTGGCTCTCCTCTCTCAGAGCAACCTGCATTCATACTCTTCATACTGTTTATAACAATTGGTGGTCCTACGTTTATTTGTAAGCTCCTTTAATGTGTATCTCTCTCAACCAGTCAGCTGGAAGCTCTATGAGGTCAGGTACCATGTTGGTCCTACTCACTTTTATGTTCCTGGCACCATGCATGGCACCTAGTAGACACTCACTGAAGAGATGTTGAATGAATGAATGAATGAATGAATGAAACATAGGAGGCCAGGGAAGCTTTTCCAGATGATCTGGTACATGAGTTGAGGTTTGAAGTACAAAATAGTCTTTTAGGAGAACAAGTTGGGACAGAGTGTCTGGAAGAGAGAATAACAAGTACAAAGACATGAAGGCACATAGCACCAACACCACAGAGACCGTGAGGCAGGTTGGGGACAAGAGGGCTGGCTAGAAAGGGGAGATGGAGGCCATCCCATGGATGGCCTTGTATAGAGACAGGAGGATTTGGAGCTAAGCAATATATGTCTAGATTTTAGACAAATCTATCTGATGGGCATGTGGGGGCTGGACTGGAGGCAGGAAGTCAAATTAGGAAGTCTATGGAATCACCCCAGAGAGAAAAGAAATGGCAGCGGGAATGAGGAGGAAAAGATTTTAAGAGCTATTAAGGAAGCAGGATCAGCAGAAATTCAGAGAGGACAACTTTCTGCATTTTATTACATTGTTATTTATCACATCTTATCTCCCCTGCAAGACTCTGAGCTTCTGGCTCTGTCTTCCTCATTCCTGGGCTACCAGGGCTTGCACTGTGCCCACCCAAAGCACAGCAGGTGTGTTGAAAAAAGAAACTAACGAATGACTGAGTCACAACCACTAACCAAGTGGCACCAGCAGGCTGGGGCTTGATGCCAAGAAGCGTCCTTGGAGGATTTCACAGAACTGGGCTACTTGTATGCTTGTCTTGCCTCCAAAAGAGCTGAGAGCTCCTAACCCTTTATACCCACCTCAATCCCCAGCACAGGCCTGGGCTCAGGGCCACATTCCTGTTTTTGTTTTTGTACTTTTTTAATTTTCAAAATTTTTTTTCCAGTTTTATCACAATTGAATTGATAGCACTGTGTGAGTTTAAGGAGTGCTGCCGAATGAACTGACTTACATATGTTGTGAAATACTTACAATAAGTTTAGTTAACATCTATCATCTCCTACAGATACCAAAAAAAAAAAAAAATGTTTTTTTCCTTGTGATGGGAACTCTCAGGAGCTACTCTCTCAATAGATCTTTCAAATATATCACACAGCAGTGTTGACGATAGTCACCATGTGGTGATACATGACATCCCCAGTACTTAATCTCATAACCGGAAGTTTGTATCTCTTGGCCACCTTCACCTAATTCCCTACCTCCCTGCCCTCCACCTCTGGTAACCACAAATCCGATCTCTCTCTCTCTTTTTTTTTTTTTTTTTTATGAATTTGATTTTTTTTGGTCTGCTTTATTTCGTTATTGTTGTTTGCTTGCTAGATCCCCATATAAGGGAAATCATATGATATTTGTCTTTGTCTGGCTTATTTCGCTTGGCATAATGCCCTCAAGGTCCATCCGTGTTGTCTCAAATGGCAGGACTTCCTCCTTTTTTATAACATTCCCATGTAATGGGTTGAACCGGAATAGACTGATATGGGATAGGGCAGACTTTCTATTCTTTAGGAACCACCTAACATACAGACCTAACAGAGAGAGGGTGGCTGGCAGAATGCTGCCTGCCAAGGCTGAGGGTAGGTGCAGCAGGAGAACATGCCCAGGGCTTCTGGGGGGGAAACTTAAACCTGACTGAACTGCCCCTCCCAGCCAAGCACCAGGAAGAAAGAGGGTAAAACCCCTCAACAGACCAAAAAAATGCTAAACCACCTGAGCCAAAAGCAGAATCCAAAAGCCTCAAACAGCCAGATTGAGCCTGAACAAATACTAGAAGCTTCTTCTGACCCTAGGAAACGATGCAAGAGAAGGAAGGGCGTTCCGGCTCTGTTCTCAGCAAACGTATGATGAACGCCCGAACGCACTCGTGAATGAATATTTTCTACCTATTCATGGCAACTTTCAAAAAAGAGTTAAGACTGGAAATATATAATTTCTAACGAATAGAGATACTACATTTTACCTAGGAATCTATTATTATCTTGATCCACATTAGTTCAAGCTGAAAAATAGAGTTTGCTTCCAACATTTGCTTCACTTCAATACAAAGTCACAGAGGGAAATCCTAAAGTAACTGGACCATGTCATACATCCTAATGCTCTCTGTGCTTGGGGCAAGCCTGGCATTTCCACCCACACCCCCATGGGTGGCAACTTCCCAGCAGGAGACAGAAAGCCAAGCAGGGAGCAATTAGCCCATGACTCGTTTAGGCCTGATGGCCACCCTTAAAATGGCCACTGTCCTGTCCGCCAACATTTCTCGGTAATTTGCTCTCTACACACATAAACCAGTTTGAATGGAGCATCGTGAAGGGGAAGAAGGAAAAGAAAAAGGAGAAAGCTGCCTTTTGTGAAAAAACTCTCCTGCGCTATAAATATGTTGGTAGGCTTTCTTATGTCTTTTTGGTTAAGCAGGTTTAACTTACAGATAACTCCTGGTGGTACTGAAACCCTCTGCCCAAATGTCACTTTTAGTGGTGCATAACATTCAAGAGGATAAGCCATGACTTACTTAACCATTAACCTCGTTTGGGGCAATCAGGCCTATTGTTATTGTTAAATGACCATCTCTCCGCGCATAACCCTGTCTCCATATATCAGGTTAACTAGAAGGGAGAAGCAACTGAGGAAGATAATGGACACAACTGAGCACGTTTCCTAAAAGAAGATGTTGCCTTGGTGCCCTGGACAGATTATAAAACAGGACCAAGACTGTCACTTCTCAGTACCTTCTGGCTTGAAGAACACCCTAACACCAAAATTCTCCATAACTGGAATCCCAGTCATCTGTATTTTTTGACCCTCCCAGGAAAGAGCCACATCTCACACAAAGAAATCTCTCGCAGGTGCACAATAGGGCCAGGACTCCTCACTGAAGATGACAGAAGCCAACAGTAGGCACCTTCTGCAGCAAAGGAAGACTATTTGACAGCTCACAGCACCAATGGGGAGAAGCAGGCTCAAAAGCAGGTAGAAATCCAGGAATCCAGGAGTCTGAGTAGAACATAGCTGTGGCCACTCCTGGAGCCACGGCCTCCATCTGCAGCCCCCACGGCCACCAAGATGAATTCTGACCTGTCCCCACCTCCGGGCATCATTCAATCCCGAAGTCACTGCACAGAGCAATAGCAGCATGATTGACTGAGCATGGGCCACATGCCCATTCACATGGACACCTGACCCCTTCCCTTTCTGTACTGGCAAGCAGCGAGGGGGTGGGGGTGGGGGGGCGGGAATGGCTTTCTTTCCCACCTAGCCTCCAAATCGGAAGAGTATTTGGATACTAGGCATTCCCAGAAGACAAATATCTACTGTATACCTCCTTGATCTTTATGACTTCATCTGACTTCCACAACAACCCTGAGAAGGTAGCAGAGCAGAACTTCTTCCCCATCTTACCAACAAGGAAACTGGGGCTCAGAGAGAGTAACTAACTTGCCGCACTGATGTTAGGGGGAGAGATGAGCTCTTTCTGCTACTCGGAACCACCTGTTTGTGGTTTGATGCTCTAAAATATTGACAATGAATGTCTCTCATTTGAGCAATGAGTTATTGGAAGAAGATCAACTATCCCAATCATCAGATACAGTACTTCATAAACTTACTGATTTGCACATCATTTGTCTGATTTTGGTTGTTGTTAATACGTTTCCCTCCTGGAGAAAATACTCTGCACGGCGAGCTCATCTGTTCTGCCATTCGATGCATTAACACCTCAATGCGTGGACTAAAATTTAGAGGTGAAAAATCTGGCCCTTCCAGCCAAGACCAAATATCATTTATCTTAACCTTGCATATTAGGAAGACTTTTAAAATGCAACTTTGAAATACATTGGAAACAAAGGTGTTCCGTCCCATTGTTTAGATGACTCTCTTTGTTCATTCAGCTGCCATAACAAAATAGCACAGACTGGGTGGTTGATAAACAACAGAAGTTTATTTTTCTCGCAGTTCTGGAGGCCAAAAGTCCAAGATTGAGGCTCCAACATGGTCGTGTTCTGGTGAGGGCCCCCTTCCCGGTTCATGGCCATTGCCTTCTCACGGTGTCCTCACGTGATGGAAGTGCAGAGGGAGCTCTCTCAGACCTTTTTTGTGAGACGCTAACCCCATCCCGAGGGAATGCTCTCATGGCCTAATCACCCCAAGGGCCCCCACCTCTTAATATCATCACACTGGGGCTTAGGGTTATAACATATGAATTGATGGGGGACACAAACATTCAGACCACAGCAGAGAGCAAATCTTCAAGGAAAAAGTTGGAGCTTGTGAAATTTTAGAGCCGTGCTAAATCTCAGAGGTGGCTTGCTCCCTCTACTCTGCCTTCTTCTGGACTTCAAGCAGACTGGGAGGGGTCCAGGGTAGAGGATCCAGGGAACCTCTCTGGTGGAAAAATCTTGGAGCAAGGTTGCTAGCAGAGGATGAAAGCTTGGTCTCCAAACAAAAGGACACTTTGGCATGGACTAAACCACAGCCATTAAGGGCGCCTGGGTGGCTCAGTCGATTGAGCATCTGATTCTTGATTTTGGCTCAGGTCATGATCCCAGAGTTGTGGGATCAAGCCCCGTGTTTGGGCTCCATGCTGAGTGTGCAGCCTCCTTAGGATTCTCTCTTTCCCTCTGGCCCTTTCGCCTGCTCGCACACCCTCTCTCTAAAATAAAATTAAAAAAAAAAAAAACTGTTCTCAAAAAATTAATAAAAATTTTTAAAAAATAAAACATAATCCATTAATATTTCATCTCCTTTAATCACCAGCATAGTGGGTGATGAACATCCTTGCCTAATTCTGAACCAAATTCTAGTTTTCAGCCCCAAGAGTTTAGTGAAATTTAACAATCAGAAACGGAGCGTGGATCCAGGATGTCTGAGGCACACATTTTTTACAATAAAATTAATTGTATGTAATTATATATTCTCACTTATGTTTGTATATGTGTAGGGGGAAAAATGTAGACTATAATGCATAGTATTGTCATTTCCAGGAGTAGTAGGATTATAAGGGAACTTCACTTTCTACATTATATATTTTTCTGGGGTTTGGGTTATTTTCAATGAGCAAGTATTTCTGTTGCCATCAGGAAAAACAAACACACAATAAAGATAAATGTCATCTTTAAACGGTGGTTTTCCAACCTGTCAAACCAAGCTGATATGGGCACATTGAAAGATCTCTTACCACAATATGGCCACATCAACATGGTGACATCCAAGAGCTCCCTTGGGGTCACAGAAGGCATTGAACAACATTCTGACCCCCACCCTCCTGTCAAGCTGTGGTCACTGGCTCATCCCCCTGACTTGTCCCAAGCTTACTGGGACCCCAGGAGGAAGCCCTTGGGCAATATTTTTAGCTGGAAGTCTTAAAATCTCAATGGATCCAAATGGATCCACGAATGGAACCAAGATAGCTGTCATCAGGGCAAAAAGCCCATCCTCTGTGGTCATTTCACCACATTCCGGGGACTCTGTAGAGAAATGTGTATAATGTATAAATAATAGAAGGCTGAGGTTGGGGGAAGAATCAGGGAGTTCCTAATGACCTGACCAGAAGATGAATGAGGGAAGAAATAAGGTGAATGTGAAGTGATCTAATTCTGGATGGTTATTAGAATTATGAGCAAACTGCCCCAGGCTTTTAAGTCAAGTCATATTGCTACAGAGTTACTGTTTGCAGATGCACAACAGGAAGGGAGAAGCTTTTCATGCTCCCGCATCTCGGCCGAAATGTCAAGAATGTTGTCCAGTTTAAAAACTGACTTAATAACATTAGTGTCTCCTGCCTGAGCCGGTCACAGACCTTCGTGGTGCAAAATGTCAGCACGCAATTTCTCTCACCCAGACAACGCATGTTTGTCTCCAAGTCACACAAGAGGTAGGTGTCAGCCTAAGGAGGTGGGTAACAGCCTAAAGGTGTGTCAAGCCCCAGGCCTCTGCTCCAGGCCCCCAGTGGAAGGAGTTGGCAGGGGGTGGGGAGAAATGCCAGCTGTCTGAACAATTCAGGGGTCTGCCCCTCCTCCTCAGGCAGAGACAAAGGCCGAGGGATGCAGGGCTGGTGCCCAATCCACCTGTCCGCACACGACCCACCTCCAGAGCCAAGTTGTGGATAAGAGGCTAGGATGTCAAGGCCACAAAAAGGCTCCCAGAGCCAGCAAGGACAGAACTGGGGACCAGAGATAAGAGCAAATATGTGAGGGGCCTCCTGTCCCCAGCACTGGGGACAGCTGTGACAAAAACCAACAACAACAACCTGTCCCTACCCTCCTAAGCCTCATAGCCTGTAGGGAAGGGGAAAACCAACAGGACACAAATACTACAAATAAAAACATGTGGTAGCAGCTCCAAGGAAAAGAGAGGATATTCTGAGAAGTCACGGCCAAGGAACGTACTGCAAACTGGGGATAAGAATTCCTCAGGGAAGTGACTTTGCATGGGAACCTAGGACGGGGAGGAATTGAGTATTGCAGGCCTAAGGAATGGCACGTGTCAAGGCCCTGGACTAGAAAAGCCTTTCAGACAATCAGGGAATAGAAAGGAAAGCAGTGCGACTGGAGCATTGTGGGCAAGGGCAGGAGCAGCCCAGGCAGGGCTGCCGGGACCCAGGAGGCAGCACAGGGTACAAATGCCAAGAGCCTGTGCTTTGGAACCCAGAGGTGGGTTCAAATCCTGACTCTACCAGCAACTAGCTGTGCGATCTGGAGTAAGTGACTTTACCTCTCTGAGCCAAATTCTTCAAACACACAAAAGGGGAGAATAATCCCTGTGTCTCAGGGCCAATGTCAGGATTCTGTGTAAGATGCAAAAAGTGCCTTTTTGGCACATTAATGGCCCAGAGTAAATACTCAATGGATGAAAGTTAGTGTTGATGCTGACACCATCCGATGGTTTGGGAGTGGCCAGACTGTATCTTTCCGTTGTGCCAGCTGCCCTGGTATAACTTCCTAATGCTCACTCTGACCCCTAACGTCCCAGCCCAAGCCCGGTGTCTTTGATAGAACTGTCACTTTCAGTTATTCTGCAGGTCAATCTCCTGTTCATTTCTTCTCCCTCTGCTTCATACCTGGGCCCACTGGGGCTCCCACCTGCACCGCATCCCTCCTGCCTCTGGCCCCAGCAGCAATCCTGGCTGTTTCAGGCAGCCCCAGCCGCCTCTAGAGCTGGCATAAAGCCAGAGCCACAGCCCTGATTCCAGTGGCTCAGCCATGATCGCTGGGCTCCACAGCTGCTCAGAGGTTCAGGAGTCCGGACCACCTCCTGCCCCGCCCCACTCCACACTGGCCCCTCTCAGGCCTCAGAGACCTGGCTGTTGCCTGGCCTAGAACCTCTAGGTTTCCTGCCCCAGCACTGTGATTACATACTGGTGGCCTGGGCCTGGCCCCTGCTTAAATCCTTCCTACCTGACTCCTGCTCAAGGGCCACAGCACAGTAACATCTCATAGGGCCACAGCCACCTACAGGAGTCCCCACCACCACCTGCCTTCCTGCCACCCAACCCACTAGCCTTCCCAGGACCACGGGGACCAGTGTCCCATAAGCACTGATCCACACTTCAGACCAAGGCTTCGGGTCACCTGGCCACTTGGCCTGGGCCCAGATGCCCCCTCACTAGCCATGCCTTTGCCTAAATCCTATCCCCGTGTATCATCCCTGAGCCCACCTGAGTCAGAAGAACACAGTGGATTTCTACATTGGCATTCTCCCTTTCTCCACAGCCCTCTTCCAAATCCAGAGCTCATCCTCTTAAGGACATCACTGTGAAAACCCAATCCAACTCTGCAGAAGAGACTCCTGAGAAAAATAGTTTTTAAAACCATAGATTTTAGGGTGCCTGGGTGGCTCAGTTGGTTGAGCATCCAACTCTTGATTTTGGCTCAGGTCATTATCTCAGGGTTGTGGGATCAAGCCCCATGTTGGGCTCTGCACTAAATGTGGAGCCTACTTGGGATTCTCTCTCTCTCTCTCTCTCTCTCTCTCTCTCTCTCTCTCTCTCTCTCTGTCTCAAAAAACATAGATTTTTCTTATAGCTAAATCTGTTGAGCATTTGCAATGCACCAACTGCAGCTTATATGCCTTGTATCATCTTGGTTAATCCTTGTTTAAAAAAAAAACAAAAAACCTCTGAGGTAGTCTCATTTTACAAACAAGAAAACTGCAACTCAGAGAAGGCAAGTTACTTTCCCAGAATCACACAGCTAATAGGTGGGATGCTGAGATTCACTCCCAGGGCCATCTGACTTCAAAGCACACACTCTCGACCACGATACCACACTGCTTTCCCATCATCAGAGACACCAGCCACCCCAGACACAATGCCACTTGGCCCATCTCTGTGCAGCTAGAAGAGTGAGGCTCCGAGAAAGAACTTGACTTCTTGAGGCCACACAACTAGTGGCAAAGCCTAGACGTTTCCAGGCTCACTGGCCCAGGGCTCTGTTATCCACATCAATCATTCCAGCAGTGCAGGGTAAGCAAAGTATATATGGCCAATGATGGTGGCCTCCAGGGTCAGAGGAATACTTTAAGACTTAGACAGAGTAGGGGTGCCTGGGTGGCTTAGTCAGTTTAGCGTCAGACCGGCTCAGGTCGTGATCTTCACAGTTTGTGAGTTTGAGCCCCACGTCAGGTTCTGTGCTAACAGCTCAGAGCCTGGAGCCTGCTTTGGATTCTGTGTCTCCCTCTCTGTCTGACCCTCCCCTGCTCACTCTCTGTCCATCTCTGTCTCTCAAAAATAAATAAAAATGTTAAAAAAAAATTTTTTTAATGTCTATAAAAAGATTTAGACAGAGTAACTGATGTCCACAGCTATGCTAAATTGAAAAAAAGAGTTGGGGCGCCTGGGTAGCTCAGTTGGTTGAGCGTCCAACTTCAGCTCAGGTCATGATCTCGTGGTTTGTGGGTTTGAGCCCCGCATCGGGCTCACTGCTGTCAGCACAGAGCCGGCTTCAGATCCTCTGTCCCTCTCTCTCTGCCCTTCCCCCGCTTGCACTCTCTCTTAAAAATAAACATTTAAAAAAGAAAAAAGAGTTAAGCTCTGCTCAGAGATATCCTGGGGAGACGAGGGTATCACTTCCAGAGTGTTCCTGCTTTGAAAGCCCAGTGGTGGCCCTTTAGAGGGTCCTGAAGTTTCCAGTGAACTCAGAAACTCTGCTGTGTGTCCCGACACAGGGTGTGGCTGGGCTGAGCAGCTCACCTCTCTCACAGTCCATCTCTTGGAGCCCAATTCTTGCCTCTCTCTTACTCCATTTTTCAGAGCCCAGGAATCAGAGTCCAGAGGACTACATTTTGGTCAACGCCAGTGATGATAGTAATCGGCTCCTCTCCTAAGCCCCTTTCGCAACACTGGCCACACTCACAGCCCTAGAAGGGTCAGCCTATGGTGCCATGTACTCCACTGTGCTCCATAGCTGATTGGCCACAGACAGACACCTGACTCAAGAAGGCCCAATGTGGATTATCTCCTCCTGAGATTTTGGGATGAGGCCCCAGAGCCTGTGGTGTTAGCTCCGGCAGTGGAGCTGAGAGGTCAGGAGACGCAGGGCCCAGGCTCCCACCGTTCTGAAAGAACCACAATGGGCTTTGTGCAGACAGATGTGTGACCAGAAGTCGGGCTGTGGAAAAAGAGAATGAAGACGCCTTGCAGAATGAGAGGTCATGAAGTCCCTCTCCAGTGGTGAAGCCCGACAGGACAGCCTCACCATCCCCCACAAAAGCATTGAACAAGGCCTCCTATCTTCCCCAGCTGCCAGCACCCACACCCACCACAGACGTGCCTTCAGTTCCAGAGCAGCCACCCCTTGCTTCCAAACTGTTCGACCATCAAAACAAGGAAATCCTTTCTCATTCACCACTCCTTCCACACCTCTAGCCACAAGTCCATTAGACCATGACCCACCCACCCACACACATCCCTTCTTTGTACCTAGCCAGACAACTTTCCTGGGGCCTTGGCGGTAAGGTCTTGAAATATCTGAGCCATTCTAGCTGTCTGGCTCACGGTGGTCCAAGGAACAGCATTTGCAATAGACGTTTTCAGCTGCTTGGAATCTTTTCTTTTCCCAAATTGTCCCATTCCCCTGCTGGGACTGTCAATCATATGGCCCCACCTCCACATCCCAGGATGGCCAATCAGAATGCCCCAATCCCACTACTCAGTGAACCTGGGAGGGGTGGGCACGTGACCGAAGCAGGCCGACCCTCCCAGTTGCTGACGAGGAAGCCTGACATACCCTAGGTAAAACAGAAAGTCACAATGCAAGTTTGGGAAGGAGGTTTCTCTTTCTTACATTAGCTATGCCCAGAAGGTGTCTTGGGGCAACTTGGAAGGGGTGGGGGGGGGGTGGGGGGAGGGAGGCATGTATTAGGACAGACCAAACTAGTTTGTAGGAAGACCTTAACCATGAAACCTCAGAGGCATAATACAATAAAGGTTTCTGTCTTACAAAGTACTTGACAGTCCCCAAGTTCTCCGTAGCAGAGGCAAAAACAAAGTTAGCGCAGGTGCACCAGCTGGCCACCGCCTTAACCCCTAGTGACCTACGTCACTTCCCCTCAAAGTCTATTGGCCAGAACTAGTCACGTGGCCTCCGCCCACATACAAAGCAGGCTGGAAAATGTGTGAAGAGGGCTTATTCGATGAGCAGCCACCGCTGGAAGCCATATGAAATCAAAAACACCTTCAAATAGGACTTGAGCCGGAGTTCTCACTTCCTTTGAATTTTCTCCAAGGCCTCCAGTAGTGTGGCTTTTAATGGAGAGCCCCGCACCCAGGAGCCCAGGTGAACATTTTGTTTATCCTGCCCTGAGGAAAAATCACCCAGTTCGCCTCTGCAGCCACACCCCCCAGGCTGGGCACCGAAGTTGTCCCACACCGAGGCACCGCCTCCTCCAGGACAGGGCCCCACAGCTCCCCCCACCCGCTCCCCCCACAGACCACCAGAGTCCTGGCCCCCTCCCGCAGCCCTGGGAGTCCTGGGGGCTGGGCCGCAGAACTACACCAAATCCTCTAGGCCGAAGCATCCGTGGAAAAAAAGGCCCTTCCTGAGCAATTAGGCCAACACAAACAAATTGGCCCAGAAAATCAAAGCTCCCACAAGCGCAGGGACTTGATCTTGAAGGAAGACAACATTTCCAGCCTTGTACCTCTTAATCAACACAATTATGCAGAGGCCTTTGCCGACAGTCCCCCTGCCAGTCTCTACCCAAGCCCCAGATACTGCTCAATTGGTAACAACCTAATTAGCGGAGGAAGGAGAGCAGGGAGGGAGCGGGGCCGTCACAGCCTCCTTTCCAGGAGGCTGCGCACCTTCAAAGGAGCCTTTCCAGGCAAGTGGAGGGCTCTCCTGAGCGGGGAGCTCAAGGTGAGAGGGAAATGGTGGCTCCGGCTTGTAAATCAGCACCGCCTAATGTAAACAGTGTACTCTTCCCGCTTCTAATGAGCCCATTTTCCCCCAGCTGGAAGGGGCCAGCACTGGCAGGGAGGCCTTTGATGTGATTCACTGGAAGCTTGATGCCTGCGCTGAGGTATTCTGTAACAGGCCGAGCCCTTTCATCTCGGCAAAGAGAGACACCCCTCACATGGCAGGCCCACCTGGAAGACAGGTCTTTTACAATAGCGATTCTGGAATCAGCTGTCGAAGGAAACCAGATGGTTTTGCTTTTACTCCTCTTGATCAAATTAGCCCGGAAGCTGTGTGGCTTCCTGGAGGCGGAGAGGGGTGGGTGCGGGTGGGGTAGGTGTGGGGAGGGGGGGGGTGGTGAGGGGAGGTCACAACGGAATAGCTTATGCAAATGTACTCATTTAGAGAACCACGAATGTTCTTAAGGAAATCATCTGACTAAATTAGGAAAAATTGTTTTTGATCAATGAGGAGACTTAGACCAAACTCCCCCCATTGCACCGCTTCCCCCACCCCTTGGCTTCCCAGAGGGTCACCCCAGGCCTGGGGGATGGAGAGGCACCGAGGTGGGAGCAGGTGAGAGCCCTTCTCAGGCTGCCTCAGGAGACACGGAGGCCAGGAGACTGCACAGAGGTGGAGGTGTCACTGAAGAGCTGGGACTTCCCTGGCTCTCCTGCTGAAACCACACCTTCCGCCTCCCTCTGCTTGGGACTCAGGGCTAGTGGGACTCAGCTCCCAGAGGACAGATCCCCGAGACTTTCCATGCTGTCCTCCCACGCCCCTCCTTTGGCCTCTTGCCCCAAGTAATCCTCTCTCTCCCCGGCCCCACATTCCCCATTGTGCCCCAAAGCCAGACCTCTCCACGCAAGGCTGTGTTTCACCAGGAGATCTCCCGCCCTGCGTATCTCGTCTCCTCCCCACCACAACCCTAGAAAGTAAGCAGGGCCTCACGCACCGTGCACGGAGACTGCGCATGCCATACTTCTTGTTCATTTGTTTTGCACAAGAGGAAACCAAGGCTCAGAGGGGCTATGTAATCGGCCCAAGCGTCCCCAGATAGTAACTGCCAGAAAGAGTTGTAAACAGAGCCTGCCTTAAAGCTGCCAGTGAAAACCAGTAACATCCCCCTTCACCACCACCCTCCCCCCCACCTCCCAGCCCCCACGCTCTCACACCAGCTGTTCAGGCAGCAATGCCCTCGAAGCCAGGGCAGGGACCAAGGTGTTCATTCACTCAACAGTAGTGGGATGTTCCAGCAGATCCTAAGCAGGGCCTGGGGGAGTGATCAAGGACCCTCACACACACACACACACACACACGCACGCACACACACACACACACACACACACACACACAACTTTCCATCAACTGATTTACATAGCAGCGGAGGAGACTTCTGGAAAAGGACTCCAAGAATGTCAGCACCTGGGGCACAACTATACAGGCGGTCTGCAGGTGTGCCTAGGAGTCTGGAGCTCTGCAGAAGTCAAATCCCAAGGAGGGCCTATGGGGTCCTGGGAGAGAATCCACCCCAGGGAAGGGCCCAAGGACCAGGCAGGAGTGGTGTTTCTGGGTGGCTGCTTCTCCAGCCTGCCCCAGCCGGCCACCCAAAGGAGAGGGAGAGGCTGTGGGGCCAAAGACCACAGGAGGTGTAGAAGCTTGACGCCCAAGCACCCCTACTTTGGGGCCCCAAAAAGCAAAACACAACAAAGGACACAAAATTCCCCACGATTGGCAGCAGAGTGACAGGTATGGCTCCAAGGGGGCAGGGATGGTGGCCTCCAGAGAAGAGCATGGGCACAGCCCAGAGCGGCACCCCTGCCTCGGAGGCCACAGGGTTGTGGCAGTCCATCCAGACGGAGGAGGCAGAGGCACAGCCAGGGCCACACGCAGCACTGCCAGGAGGTATGGTGGGGTGGGGGAGGCAGAGAGAGTGTGTGTGTGTGTGTGTGTGTATGTGTGCATGGGCTGGGGAGGGGCAGAGGGAGAGGGAGAGAGAGAGAATCCCAAGCAGGCTCTGCACTGTCAGTACAGAGCCCCATGTGAGATCATGACCTGAGCCGAAATCAAGAGTCAGACGCTTAACTGACTGAGCCACCCAGGCGCCCCAATGATGCTTCATTTAATCTCACAGCAATGCTATGAGGTAGAGACCATCGTTGGCACCAGTTGAGGAATCTGAGAATCACAGGGTGGAAACGACTTGTCCAAGGTCACACAGCTAATAAGCGGCAGCATTGAGAATTGAATTCAGGTCTGAGTCCAGAGTCTGGGCTTTTAACCAATACCGTACACTGCCTCCTGGGAAAACCCAACTGGATAGACAGACTGTAAGGATCTTCTGTGTGCAAGACCAAGTTCACCAAGACATAAAATAAGCATGGAGCTGCCTCTCAGAAGTGGAAGGAGAAAAAGTTGAATCGTTACACCCTTAAAATATATTCACATAAAGCCCCAAGCAATCACTCTTAAAGAAGCCAAACCTCTTTCACCTGTTATCTGAGCCAGAGAAGGGAAGTAAAATTTTCACTTGTCAAGTGTGTAAGCTGGGAAGATAAGGAAGGTTAGAGATGATTATGACCTCCAAGACGGGGGTGCACAGTGAGGGGAAATGAAGATTTCATCGTCTAAAATGTTTGGGTCCCAGAGAGGGAAGTGCCTTCCTCCTTCCATACCCAGGCAGTGTGCTCAAGGCAGCTCAAGGCAGCTGTGCTCAAGGCACAGTCCGCTTGGCCAGGGGGAATCAGGCCTCTCGGGATACAGATAGAAAGCAGAGACGCTGGTGAGGTCTCTAAATGTAGCAACATTTTTCTGTTGTTCCTCAAATATGTGAGGCCTTTTAGGGTGCATAGCAAGTCTGGGCATGGTGTGGCATTCTCTGTGGGTTCTCTGATGTCACCCCCCTGTCCCTGGTTTATAGTTTGCTTGTTGGTTGGTTGGTTATAAGTGCATCAGGAGGTCACAAACTCATGCAAGTGTATTTTGATTGACCTAAGCCAACTTAGGTCATTTTAACCCTCTGACCAATGGTTGTTTAGGAATGGGCATAGGATGCAGTTCTAGCCAATGAGACATAAGGGGGGAGGCTGCCCAAGGACCTCTGGGATCTTTGATCTCAAGGGGAGATGCCTGGCGCAGCTGCAGCCTTCTTGTGACCACGAGAGAAATAGCTTACAAAAGAGTCCCTGATGAGGGCACTGAATGGCAAAAATAACCTAGTTTGAAACTCCCCTAACTCTAGGCTTCTTCTTATGAAACACTAAACTATGCATCTTCCCTAAACTTTTTTTGGTTGGGTCTTCTGTTCCTCATAGCTGAAAGTGACCTAACTGATTCATATTACGGGAAAAGCACTGATCTTGGAGTTCAAACTGGTTCAAGTTCAAATCCCAGTTCTGGAGTATGACCTTGAGCAAGTCCTCAGATCTCTCTGAGCTTCATCTTCCTCCTGTCTTCCTGTAGGAATACAGTTGAACTTATTCATGACAAATACTTATGGATACCTAGTCTGGAGGCTGCAAATATGAATGGCATGGTCCCTGCCCTAGGGGGGCTCAGTTGGTGCCCTGACATTTGCCCAGATAATTACCATCTCTCCTTTAATATATGACAGCATTGATTATTAGATGCTAATTACTAATTACTAATAAGAAAGGAAAAAATATTGCCAATGAAACTAAGGTACGATACTTTTTATCACAGAATTATTTTATTCTTATCAAAAGAGCTCTATTCGACCTCATCAGATGTGGTTTTTTTAAATTATATATCACTCTGAGGCATACACATAAAAAGAAAACCATAAGCAAAATTATGTGCTTATGGTCTCTAAACACATTCAGAGCCCAACCTTTCTGAATCACTTTTCTACTGAGAATGGTTTATGGCCAGGCTGTCGTCATATAATGTCATCCTCTGACATCAAGAGCATAGATGATGGTGCGTTCCTTCAAAGAGAACTCCACTGCCATCTCTGGGATATTCTTCCCTGCTGCTGACATCCACTTTTACAAGTTCCAGTTCTGGACTTGTCTTGGTCTTACCAGAAGGCTGTCAACCGAAGATTTACAGACAAGAACCCAGACTCATATTCCTTCCTTGAATGGCCTCTAACTGGCTTATGACTTTTACACAGACAGGTGGATATGGTCAGGACAAGTCACAAAGAATAATGATCACTGTCCAGCACGCACAGGCAATGGTAACCACATCGCGACTCTTACTTCTCCAACAGTAACTATGACAGTGTCATGCCTGGTGAAAATGCATCCCGGGGCTCAGTTGGATAAGTGTCTGAGTCTTGATTTCAGCTCAGGTCATGATCTCACGGTTCGTGGGATCAAGCCCCACATCGGGCTCTGCGCTGACAGTGTGGAGCCTGCTTAGGATTCTGTCTCTCCCTCTCTCTCTGCCCCCTCCCCTGTTCTCTTGCTCTCTCAAAATAAACAAATAAATAAACAAAAAAACAAACTTTAAGAAAATGCATCTTGATTTCAGAAATATGAACGTGTGGAAAATCTTAGAAGCAATGAACTCCAGTAGTTTGGTAATTGGGCTCTAGTGTGATCTGGGCTAACTAGACTTACACAATTCTAGAAGCTGAAGGAGAACCTACTCCTGTGGCAGAGGTAGCCTTTGAGCAGGAGCCCGAAGCATAAAGAGGAATGCACCATAAAGTCAGGGGAGGGCATCCTGGGCTGAGGGAACAGCCTGTGCCATAGATGGAAGCATGAAGAATCATGGAACACCTGGCAAATAGTCAAGACTTCCGTGAGTCTTACGTGGGAGGAAATTAATAAACTACAAGGTATGGTAAGATAATCACGTGATCAGATCTGCATCCTGGAGTGATCCCTATGCAGAAGAGACAGACGCTTGGGACTGTGGTGGGGGAAAGGGGGCTGTCGCATAATGAAGCTGGACCCAAGGTGGGGGCAGGGGAGGGGAGCCGATTTCTAAACATGGCTTCCAACCAACAGCTCTTTGCATCCCTCTATGCACAAACTGCTCTTCACGTCAAGAGGTGGAGACTGATCCCCCTTCCCTCAAATCTGGGTGGATATGTGACTTGCTTTGATCATAGAATTTGGCCCTAAGAGAGCTGGCACCTTCTACTTTTCCCTCTGGAAGCCAGTTGCCATGTAAAGAAACTCAAGGAAGACCACTGGCTGTCTTGGGCACCGGGATACTGCCACATGAGTGACCTCTGTTACACTGGTGGGGGCAGAGCCACTCAGTTGGACCCGGTCAACCCACTGAATCAGGAGAAATAATAAATTCTCATTTTTAAGCCACTAGGTTTTGGTTTGCTTTGTCACATAGCAATAGCTAACTGACACCTGGAGGGATGGAGAGGTGGAGAAGGAGGGGGGGGAGATAATCATGAGGGTCAGGAGAAAAGACTTCATGAAAATTGTGCACACGGAGTGTATGCACCATGCCAGACCCGCAGCTAGGGCCTCTGTGTGGGTGGGGGGAGCAGGTGGGGAGCCCCCTAGAGTTGCTGCTGCAGACTTGGAGCAGAACCTGAGCCTCTGTATCTCGGAATGCACGGGCAATGTTAAAAGGCAAAATTCCTTGCTTCTGATGTGATTTGACAAACAGCTGCACACCCTCTCAGGGCAAGCTGCGGTTGAAGCCAGGGGCAGGGATTCTGCCCCGGGCTCCCGTGGGGTTCACGGTCTGGTTCCACAGAGAAATAAAAGAGATTTGGAGGAGGGAGAGAGCACACGCAGTTGTAAGGGTCGAGATAGGCTTTGGGGAAGAAGAGAGCGTTTCGATTGTTCCTTCGAGGACAGAACATTTCCACAAGGGATGCTAGATGGAGAAAGCATTCTGGGAAGGGGGAACAGCAGGTGCAAAGGCACGGAGGTGGGCGGCGCACAGGGGCACGTGGGGAAACTGGGAGAGGTGAGATTGGGGCTTGCGGGGAGTGCAGTGGCTCCGCTGAGACTCCCATGGGCTCCCTCACAGAGCAGGGTTTGCAGTTCTGCTCACGGCCATTACTTTTCCCTGTCACCCAGAGCCTTAGAATTGTCAAGAGTCTGGCCCACCCCACTTTGGATCTTCCTCAACCTTACCTCAAACATCTGAAAACATCCCTGATCCATGCAGAGAGGGGGGGACTTGGGGTCAGGAGCCACGGCTTCTGGTCCAAACATTGTAACCTACTAGCTGTGTGACTTTGGCAAATTACTTAACTTGTCTGAGCTTCTGTGTTACCTGTAAAGTGGGAATCAATAGCATCACCTGCCTCACAAGTTGGTCGTAAGGATTAAACGAAATGAGGTGTGTGACTGTGACTTTTTTTACATGGCATTTTTTTTCTTACCCATTCCTTTTGGTTCTACACAAAGGAAGTCTATCTAAATAGTCCTGTGTTTTATTTTGGTTTGGGTTTTTTGTTTTGTTTTGTTTTTTGCTTTTTGGGTTTTTTTGTGCTAGGCCCTTTTCCCTCCCCACCTGGATGGGTGGGTTGAAGACAGGAACAGTCTTATGTAGCCCATTCTGTCCCTCTCTTACTCGTCAGGGTCTTCCAGCTGGCAGAGCAATGCATTCTGCCCCCCTCTCTGCCACCCCCAGGAACCCACGGTGCTCTAAGGCAGAGGAGCCTGCTGACAGGTCCATGGAAGTCAAGAGAGGATACAAAGGGTGAAGAGTGTTGTCATATGTTTGAGGGAGAACAGAAAATAGCTGGCATATCACCAGCAGGAGACTGGTTCAGTACATCATAGCATACATCGTGTTGAGAGGGGTGCCTGAGTGGCTCAGCCAGTTGGGCATCTGACTTCAGCTCAGGTCACGATCTGGCAGTTTGTGAGTTCGAGCCTTGCATCGGGCTCTGTGCTGACAGCTCAGAGCCTGGAGCCTGCTTCAGATTCTGTGTCTCCTTCTCTCTCTACCCCTCCCCTGCTCGTGCTCTGTCTCTCTCTCAAAATAAATAAAAACTTTTTTTTAAATAATAAAAAAAAAAAAAGACAGACTTACACAGGCAGCACAATCAGCTGCCCCTATAATAGAGACAAACGGCCTTGACGTCAACAACAACAGTTATGACGATCGCCATCACTGCTTACTGAGCAGTTACTATGTCCGAAAGCCTGGGCCAAGTGTTCTGTGCATATCCACACTGAATCCGTGCAATAGGCATCAGAAGTATATTTTATTATCCTCTTTCTTCAGATAAGGAAATGGGGCACATGAGCTTAAGTAATTTTCCCAGAGACACGCAGGCAGAGAGCTGAAACTTGACCCCAGGCTACCCAAGTCTGAAGTCTTTGCCCTTTTTGTTTGGAGGGACTGTCCATAAGGGCACATCTGTGAACCTGCACAGGAGGGAAAGAAAGGTCTGGCTGTAATGCAAGGATGTGAAACAGACTCAAAGTCAGCCGCATAGAGACTTCCAAAACCGTGATGAGCTCCCTCTTGATGGAACAGCCACTCAGACACTTAGTCCTGGTAGACAGCACAACATAATGGAAAATCAACTGGCCTGAACTCAGCCTGGAGTCCCATGAAACAGTTGTGTGACCCCAGGAGGATCCGCCTCCTTTCTGGGCCTCAACTTCTTCCTCTGTGAAGTGAGGGTGTAAGGCAGGTTGACTTGGGCAGAGCCCCTTCCAGCTGAGATTCTAAGGGGTTCTGACACCCCAAGTCTCTGCTGAGTTGTGGTCCTGCTCCCCCTGAGTGGAGGGGAGCCCCGATCTGCCCAGCAGAGTGCACCCTTAGTCCATGGGCAGTGGGTCTCGCTCAGAAAAGAGGTTCGGTTCTGAAAACAACACAACTGTGTCCACCGGCAGACGTCCCTGGCTCCGCTCCCGGGCCTGGCCGGGTCCAGGAGACAGTCAGACATGGACACATTGATACATACTAAACTCTTGCCCTAAAATCTCCGTGACGCCTGAGGGTGAACTCACATCAGCCCCACTTTGAGGACAGAACAGTAAAGGAAATGGAGGGACATTGGGCAGCTGAGAACACCGAAGTGACGCTCCCGTGTAGGAGGGCTCTCCCAGCATGGCCTCCCGCAGCTCCACTGCCCCCCAAAGGCTGCATATCACAAACACTTGCGACTTTCTGCACAAACACCTTCTCTCTGGCTGGAAGCAGCCCTCAACCGATGACGGAGACAATACCCAGTTTCCTTAGCCAGGAAGTGAGATAGCTCTGAGACGTGGGCAGACTGTCTTCCAGAGTTCCCAGGGGGCTCAGGCTCCAGGTACCCACAGTGGAATTGGCCATCCTTCCCCTTCCCTGTCCCCCACCCATGTTTCCTGGGATCAGCTCCTGAATAAACTACTGGGACTTGAATCCCTGTTTGGGAACTTTGAAACGGGGCAACTGGCTAAGTGAAACTACACTTCCCAGAATTCCATTTCCTGGATATTTCCGGCCAATGTGGGCCACAAAGGAATTCTTGCAGAAGACTGGGAGGGCAGCAGGGAAGCCACAGCCATTTTGGAGCTCGCACACTCTGTGACTGGGCTCCGTTGGCATAAGGTCCACACCTGCTGCACTCTCCCTGGACCTCCTCTCAGCTTCTCTGACCACCAGCTCATGCACACGTGTTCTGCACTGTGATACGGGGCCCTGGTTTCTGCAGGACACCCCACACCATCAGGGGCAACAAGAACCGACCCCAACTTCCCGGAGTTCTCATAGGGTTCCAGCTCGTTCCTGCTGTCCCTTACTCTCCATCCATCCTCCCTTCCTGTCTGCCTGCTGGATTTCAGCCTCCAGTATCAGGCACAGCGATCACAGCCTTACAGAGACTCCCACAATGTGTGAGGTCCGGTCCTTATAATAATTCCCTTAAATGTGGGTATGTATTGCTCCAGAAGAAAAATCAGAGACAAAGTGTGTCAGAATCCAGGCAAACCCCCACTAGGAGATGCATTTTGTGTTTTGCTTCTTCGTGGTGACAGGTGCACCTCTCCAACAGTCTTCACCCATACACCTTGTCTCAGATTCTGCTTCTGGGGGAACCCAAACCAAGATAGCCAGGAACTCCCAGGATATATTGGGATGAATCGGTTAGACCTGGAGTCCCCACAGGTGAACTGAGACAGAGCCAGGGACATAGCACCCTCAGGACAATATTGGGATGCCATCTTGACCCCGCCCCCCTGGCTGGCAGGGCCCATCTGCTACACAACCAAGCTTTATACTCACACCTCACATTTCCTCCTGTTCTAAGAAGACAACACTGGCGCACTCTCGAGCACCCAACAAGAAATATTTCTGTGAAAATGTCAACAGCATTATCACTTTCTTTCTAAGTGGTGGCATATTCCCTAGTGCTCACCATCAAGAACCTTGGTGCAGAATCAGCCTGTTCTCCAGGGTTGAATCAGAAACCGAGTTCCAAAGAGTTAGAAAGAGCCACACAAACCCTCCATCTAGTGAAAAGAGTTAAAGGCTCAGCTGGAAGCAGGCTGGGGTTTTCTGGGCATTCTTAGAGGTCGGCATCCATGAAGCTTGGGAATCCTTTCAAGCACCATCTCTAAGCAAAGCAGTTTGTTCCCTCCTCAGCTTTGTCACGGGGCTCTACACAAATACGCACTGGCCCAATTACCCCCAGGCCATGTAACACTGCTCCAGTTGACCCTGAGCTCCCCAAGAGCAAGATGCTGATGACAAGCCAGGATCCCTGGCCCCCCAAGGCAATGCATGGGGGATCATAGTGAAGGAGACCAAAGGAAAGGTGCTCTCATGGTCCCCAAACACTGACCCTGGAAGAACACTCTGAAAACTTCTCCAACCTCTTCCTTGTGCAGATAAGGAAACTGACACCCAAGAAGGAGAAAGTTATATGCAAACTATGATCTCCTTGAAGCAGGAATGATGGCTTGTTAGTCTCTGGTTTCTCAGAACCAGCACTGGACCCAACACAGAGTAGGCATCAATCATTGCTAAATAAAGGAAGGAAGGGAGGGAGGGAGGGAAGAAGGAAGGAAGGGAGGGAGGGAGGAATTCATCTAGTCATAATAAACCTAGAACTGGAGGCCGCCCGGCTGGCTCAATGGGTAGAGCATACAACTCGATCTCAGGGCTGTAGGTATGAGCCCCACACTGGGTGTAGAGATGACTTAAAAATAAAATTAAAAACAAATAGAAATAAATAAACAAACCAAGAACTGGAAGTCAAACCTCCTGACTACCAGGTCCTTCCTCTCTCTTCATGCCTCCCCCAGCCCACCCTCAAGCTCACGTCTGATCAAAAATACAGTTGCGCTTCCATTGATTACCCACAATCCTCTTGAAAATATTCACCCAGAATCCCCTTGGGTTGCTCACCCAGATTCCTGGCTCCTCATCTGGGAAAGTAGAACTTTTGGGACAGCGATCAAAGGCATTTTAAGGGCAAAGGCGTGAAAATCCTGGTTGCTAAGGCAGCTTTTCCAAGCCCATCGGCCGAGAGTCTCCAGCTGTGAAAAGGAGCATAGAATTAAGACAGCTTTCAGTCCTCACCACCACCTCCAGCCCTGCGTTCCCCACATAATGGTCAATGGGAGATATTAGCATCTAAATTATTTTAAGGAGATGTAATAAGATTCACCCAGCAGGCCATTAATGACGAAAGAGATTATTACTGGAAAAAATCCAAGACTGACTTTGAGCAGAGTTGGTTCATCTAAATGACCCTTTCCCTGCACCTCAGATGATCCTGGTCCCCAGAGATTATACAGATTTGAAAAAGTAACTGCCAAGGAACACGCTCACGTTTATGCAAGAGGATCTTACAAAAGGAATCTCTAGAGAATTAGGGTCAGGAGTGCATAGCAGTGAGATAAATGGGATGTTCCCTGAATCGTAAGAATCCTCTGTGGCAGAATTTACAGGAAGCATCTCCAGTCTCCATATTTGGCAGGCGTCCAGCCAGAGTTGTCAAGTATTAGATTAATTTTAATTCAATGCAAAAAACCACATTAGTGTAGTGTTGCAATTGAGAGTTGAAACATACAAAAGCCAAGAGTCCTTGAAGTGAATCATTCCAAAGCCTGAGCATCATTTCAAGCGTCCATCAAAAAAAGCACATTCTTCAGAGCATTCCCCAGCTATCTGCCACGTTCAAATCGTACTACTTAGCCAGGTAAATGGGCCACTTGGCAGTGACCTGAGGATGGAGCTGGTGATAAGTGTTGCTCCGCAGGTCCTGGTCACAGGAGTTAAAGTTCAAACTCCTTGACACGGCATTCAAGACCTTCCGCGAGCTAGTTTCAAATGCCCTCCACAACCTCATCTTTCAGTACAACCTTCCATGGTTTGCAGGCTGCAGCCACGCCGGACCTTTGATGACCACTGGTAATCTTCCTGCCACATTTCACCTGCTCTGTTCACTCAGTCTGCTCCACTCAGAGCCCTGGGAGAGAGAAGCCCCACGCACCATCCACTGCAAGGTGGGGCTTACCTCCCAGCCTCTGCTTATTGTCGAGGAGGAAGGGAGCTCCTGACACAGAGGAGACAGGCCACTAGCTAACCATCAGCAAATCAGATTTCTCTTGAAAATTTGAACTAAGAGACACAAGTGACAGTTAGTAGGCAGACAGTCTTGAGCCCGTAAACGGAGAAGACATTTTGAGGCAAGGTACAAGGATGAGCAAGCGAAGAGTCACCTCGCAGAGAGAGCAACACAAGAACCACAGGATGGAGATGGAGAAAGCATGGGTCTGGCTTCCTGCCTCTCTTTCAAGACCCCTCCCCAGGCCCGCTGCTGTTGGGGCCTGTGAGATGTCCCATCTCCTGATGATTATTTCTCTCACAAACCATCCTGAGTGAGTGGCTTTCGTGGGATCCATGGATTCTCACTGGGAACACGAAAGAGCAGACCCCTCGATGTAGGTAATGCCAGTCATCCAACTGGTCACCCAGTGGATGCTTATATGGATGGCCCATATACCGCCCCCTGCAAACCTACATCCAGCAGTACCCCTCCAGCCTTTGCTGCTGAGATGGCCTCACCCCTGGCAGGAAGCCCTGTGGACGGTATATTAGAGTTCTCTGGAGAAACACAAAGTCAACCATTACAGGTGGTATCTATGTTTAAATGTCCCTGCTACATGCGACATAGGCTCCTGGTCACACCCCTCTGGCCTGTGGAAGCTCAGTGTGGTCACAGCCACTCCTACCAGCCTTGCAGCTGTAAATTATGTTTTTTTTTTTTTAACGTTCATTTATTTTTGAGACAGAGAGAGACAGAGCATGAGCGGGGGAGGGTCAGAGAGAGAGGGAGACACAGAATCGGAAGCAGGCTCCAGGCTCCGAGCTGTCAGCACAGAGCCCGATGCGGGGCTCGAACCCACGGACCGTGAGATCATGACCTGAGCCGAAGTCGGACGCTCAACCGACCAAGCCACCCAGGCGCCCCTGTAAATTATGTTTAAGCTCATGCTGATCACCACTGCACTGTGTCTCAAACTCCAGGGGCAATGTAAGGTCTTCTTTTTAGACTTAGGCTTAGAATAATCCCCCCACACACACACACATACATACACACACCCCACTCTATGGATGGGGTCACTGGGGGGAAATGCCATAGCACTCGAAAAACGTTTTCAGGAGAATGATTTCTTGATTGTCTTAGAGCATATGCCAAAACGGGGTACCATCTTGGCACCCTCTTATACTAGCTCTGGTGGTTGCTGTGTATTATGAGACCTCCACCAGTGGCCATGCCTCTGGGCCTTTGCTTATGCCCACCTTCAACCAAGAATGTCCTCTTTTCTCTTCTCTTTTCTCAACGCTCATGAAACCAGGTACCATGTGAAAGCAAAGCAAAAAAAGAGAAACCTGAGCTTGCATTCCTCACTCCCAAAGTCAAAGCCCTGCAGTTACCCAGGCCAGCCCCCTTAGATGACAATTTGGAGACCATCTGTTCTATCAGCATGCCACCTGTGGTCTCAGCCCCACCAACAAGCAGCTTACCAAAGTATTCCTACGTTGTCCTCTTCCCAAGAGGATTTCAAAAAGATGCGATTTTTCTCCATCACTTTCCAGTTCCAGTGATGCCCCTTATACAGCTGCCGTCTGCCCTGCTGCCCCCCCCCCATAATCCAGTTCTGAGTGCCTGCGTGGGGAGGGCTGGCCTGACCCAGCTGGACCTTATGGTGCCCAGGGGAGCTCAGGGAAGCCTCACTCGAGACTCTGGAACACCGGAAGTAGGGATGAATTCAACAGAAGCCATGAGGAAAGCTGAGGTCCGGAGAGCCAGGCAAGCTATGACTTCAAGAGAGGCTGGGGGGGGGGGGTGGGCTGAGCCCAGGGGCCTGTCTGTTTCCTCGGTGCAGAAACAAGAGGGATGTCAAAGGTCACCAAATCCAAGCTTTGGGACTCTCTAAAGCCTCACTTGACTCCTCCAGTGACCAGAAAAGGAAGAAAGGCACTCACATCTACTGAGACGCACAATATGCCAAGGACAGGACTAGGTGCCTTATACATGGTGTCCCAGCACGGGTCCCCACAGCCCTGTGGTGTGTTCATTCCATTGTCACTGTTAACCTCACAGGACAGAGTTCAAACTGTGGCCCGGAGGGATTAAATGAATTGCCCATGAACACTCAGCTGAAGCCAGGATTGGACTCCAAAGCCCACTCTCTTCTCCACTGCAGCCTAAGATTTTTTTTAATTAAATATTTATTAAGCAACCACTGTGTGTTAAGCTTTGCATTGGACATCTCCACTTGTAGTCATCACATGCAATCTTCTTGGCCACCTGCAAGATTAGCATCATCAGTCTCATTTTGCAGACGAGGAACCAAGGCCCGGAAAAACCAAGCACTTTGTCTAGGTAGTAACCCACACCCGTTAACCAAGTCCAGCACTCCCTGCATGGTTCCCGAGCTGCTGGGAAGCAGTTCACTACCTCACAGTAGACCATCCTCAACTGGAGAAGCTCTGAAAGAAAACCACAGAAGTCTTGGGACAGAGATTATATGGCCCTCAGCCCATGCAGGTGGGTGTTAGATTCCAAGACTTAGAAGAATCTGATGACACAGAGATATGCCCATTCTTATTTTTCTTAATGTTTATTTATTTTTGAGAGAGAGAGAGAGAGAGAGAGAGAGAGAGCAATCAGGACTGGGCAGATAGAGAGGAAGACAGATTCCAAGGCAGTCTTTGGGCTCTGGGCTGTCAGCACAGAGCCCAATCAATGCAGGGCTCAAACTTCTGAACTGTGAGATCACAACTTGAGCTGAAGTCGGACACTTAACCAACTGAGCTACCCAGGCACCCTGAGATATGCCCATTCTTAAACCAGCATTCCAGACAGGAAGGAGTATGTGGTCACCACAAGCGATATGCAGCTGTTATGGGACAGGCAAAGGCCTGAGCAAGTCAGTTTTCTTACTTGGGTCCCATTTCTCTCATCTGTGTAAGAGTGCAGTGATCACAGGATGGCAAGTAGCCAACAAACATGCCCCATTCTTTCTTTCCACATCCAAGCCAGACATTGCTAATTGAGTACCACATCATCGCTCCAACACAGCCGTCCAATCTTTCTCAACACAGTGTTCCCAGCAATTGTTACAGACTATTTATTCGACTATGAAACTATTTGCCAGTCCTAGATACACTCTATATTTCCAAATGTAAATAGAAGCATACAACATACCCACCTTTCCACCAGTGATGGCCTACCACATCCCTCTCACATGGAAGCACTCTGACTCTGACCCTTCTGCCTCCCACATTCACTTAAAAGGATGACTGTAATTACATTGAACCCACTCAAACAATCCACGATAATCCCCCCATCTCAGGATCCTTAATTTATTTATGTTTTATTTTTTAATGTTTATTTATTTTTGAGAGAGAGACAGAGCGTGAGCAAGGGAGGAGCAGAGAGAGAGAGAGAGAGAGAGAGAGAGAGAATCTGAAGAGGCTCTAGGCTCCGAGCTGTCAGCACAGAGCCCAACATGGGGCTCAGTCTCATGAACCGTGAGATCATGACTTGAGCTGAAGCTGGAAGCTTAACTGACTGAGCCACCCAGGCGCCCCAGGATCCTTAATTTAATCGCATCTGTAATGTCCCTTCTGCCACATAAGACAATATTTTCACAGGTCCTGGGGGTTAAAACGTAGACATCTTTGGGGGCCACTAATTTTCCCATTACAGGTATCTCATGGGATCGTGTCTAAGGATTAGATAATATCATTCATGTAAGCAGTTTAAGCCCAATGGCCAGCACTTGGTAAACCCTCAATAGATACTAACTATCGTTACTGCTATACTCCCAACCTCCAGCCTACACCTACTGCAAATAAGTGTTCATGAGATCATATTGCTGACACTGTCATTGGACCTCCTGGCGCTGTACCTTACCATCCCCCCACCATGGCATTTGTCATGCTATATTGTACTTAGCTGGTTACCCCCAGCTAACTTAGATGGTTCCCCCATCTCTCCAAGGAGAGCAACGCCAAGGAGGCAGCACTGGCCTCCCACAGGACCTGCCATAAAGTGAGTTCCCAGAACACGTGCCAGGAAAGGCTGAGTAAGGGCTAGACCCCCTGGTGCTCAGGGGGTGGGCATAGTGTTGGGGGTGGAAACTGGGGCTCTGATTCTCAAGACAAAGGTGGGGGCCACCATCCAACCTTCACCGGCAGCCTGGGATTAGCCACCGTCAGTCCTCTGAGCTTGGCTGGGGAGGCTGAGTGGCATGACCCCTCCCTTTTCTGCTCCCCGCTAAGATATCAGTCTTCCGGAGGAAATGTTCAACACAAACAATTAACCTGCATGCGCAGGAGCCGTGCTTGGAGCAGAACAGGAGCTTGGTCTGCGTTTGTTTCTTTGTCCAAATGCACGACTGGGTTGTCAGCCACTGGCCTGGAAAATTTCTGTTTAGCAACATCATTCTCTTCTGTTGAGAGAAACAGCCTGGGGCAGAGACCTGACATACCTTTGCTCTCTGAGCTCCACTTGATGGGTCTTCATGCAACCCAAGAGCAAGGGTTGAAATTAGGAACCAGGAATATTTTAACTCTTTCCTTTTGCAATGATAGGGGTGTGGGGCAAACTAATGTATTGAGTGGTTACGTTGTGGGTATTGTTGGGCTCCATCTAATCGTGCCATGAAGGTGGCCAGGTCCTTCAGTGCCCCCTTTCCTCGGGGAGCTTTGTTTGACCAGAAGAGGTCCAGAAAGAGGGCAGAAATTTACCTGCAAAACAATCCCCTTCCTGGCTTTTGTTACTTAAACCCTAAATTCTGTTTGGGGCAGAGGGATGGGGTTGTAGTACATTTTTTTGTTTTTTTGTTTTTGTTTTTTTAGAAAGAAAGCACAAGCTGGGGAGGGGGCAGAGGCAGAAAGGGAGTGAATCTTAAGCAGGCTCAACACTCACAGCAGAGCTCAATCCCATGACCCTGGGATCATGACCTGAGCTCAAATCAAGAGTCAGACACTCAACCAACTGAGCCACCCAGGTGCCCCTAAATCCTGAATCCTTTGAGGAAAAGAGACTATAACTATCTCCCATTATCCAGCTTCCTCTCTTTCCAGTCCCCCTACCCAAGGTACATGTGCACGCACAGGCACACACACAGACATGCATGTACATGTGTGCGTACGTGTGTGCACAGCCACACGTGCATGCACATAGGTGTGCACACACACTAGTCCACGTGTGTGTATATGCATATGTGTGCATATGCGTGTTCGAGTGGGTGTGCCTCTATGAACACATAACCTGGTGTGCATGGGTATACATACCCACACATACGCACGTGCACGTGCCCACTACACTCTAGTCATATTGAGTTCCTGAACTCATCATGCTTCCTTCTCTCACACCTCACACTGCCCAAACCACTGGGCCTTTGTACCTGTTGCATCCTCTTTATGGAGCATACTTTACCCTTCACCCCTTGGTCCCCATCTCTCTCTCTCTCTCTCTCTCCCCCCCCCCCCACCCTCTGTCTCCTGCCAGATCTACACTTGACATCTCAGTACTCAGTGCTATAAAGGCCTGTTTACTCATTTACTCATTCTGCCTGAGCAACAAAATACACAAGTCCATTTTGCTCACCTGTGTGTTCCTAGTACCTAGCATGGGCCTGTTGTGACCATCTGTGAAATGAAAGGGTGAGTGGATGCATGGATGGATGAATGGATGGATGGATGCATGGATGGATGAATACGAATAAAAGCAAATCACTAGTGGGGCGCCTGGGTGGCTCAGTCGGTTGAGCGTCCGACTTCAGCTCAGGTCACGATCTCGCGGTCTGTGAGTTCGAGCCCCGCATCGGGCTCTGGGCTGATGGCTCAGAGCCTGGAGCCTGCTTCGGATTCTGTGTCTCCCTCTCTCTCTGCCCCTCCCCTGTTCATGCTCTGTCTCTCTCTGTCTCAAAAATAAATAAACATTAAAAAAAAAAAAAGAAAACAAAAAAAAGAAAAGAAAAAAAGCAAATCACTAGCTCATACCCAGGGTTACCCCAGGGAAATTATTTGAACCACAGTCCCCTCTAAAACCCCCAAGATTTTTGTCTATGCCCCCCAAATGGCTATGATTTTTCCCTATGCACTGCCTTGGGACTCTTGGGGCAGATTCAGGATAAGGAATTAGGGGTTACCTCATAGTTTAACTATGATCTAGAAATGCCTTCAAGATCTCCAAATAATTAACATGCCATCAGGCTGGCCTGGTCCTCTCATGGACACTTTGAAGCACAGTGACTCGAAGTGAAAGCCCATTGCTGATAGCATATCAGGGAAATCTCCATGAGATACAGTGCCTTGTCCCAGTCCAAACTGATGGTCATGCCAAGCTGAGAGATAACAGGATGAGGGCACCCAGGAGGAGCTGGTGGCTGAGGACAGGGATGAAAAATAGCTGCTTCCAGCTGGTTTTGGTTTGTTCTGAGATAGAACAAATGAGGTTTCCGTCCTTGGAAAAGCACCGTTCAGAGTGTTCTCTGAAGAGAGACCGGGAAGGGCAGGCATAACCTGAATCACTTGTAAAACTTACACCACTGTCCCCCTCCCACCCCCCCCCCCGACAATGCCACCTCCCTGCCTTCCCTGCACCAACCCCCACCCTGTGCATCCGACACCTGAGCAAACTCAGAACACCAGCCTCCTTAAGGCTTCGTTTTCTTCTCCACCCTTCCATCCCCAAGCGTGCTCCTCTTCCTAGGTCCCCGCTGGTGAATGACGCCACCACCCACCCCTCACAGGTCACAGACCTCAGCCTGCCCCAGTCTCTCCCCCTCCCCCACCCCACCGCTCCCCCACCCCAGAAGCAACAAGTCCTGTCTGTCCTTCCCGTGATAACTCCCTGTGTGCTCCTCACTCTCCACCCCGTGCCCACCCTGGGGCAGCCTCATCATTCCCCATCTGAACTATTGGGAAAGCATCTCGTAGGTGCTTCCATTTTTGTTTTTATTTATTTATTTTTATTTATTTTCTAATATATGAAATTTATTGTCAAACTGGTTTCCATACAACACCCAGTGCTCATCCCAAAAGATGCCCTCTCAATACCCATCGCCCACCCTTCCCTCCCTCCCACCCCCCATCAACCCTCAGTTTGTTCTCAGTTGGTGCTTCCATTTTTAGCCTCTTCCCAACTCAATTCACCTCCCTTGAAGTCAGCTTTCCCATACACACTCACTCCCTCAGGCAAAGCATCTCTCGAGCACCTACTATGCACCGCACACCTTGTTTGGTGACGAGAATATCAAAGCAAACAAGACACAGAGCTGTGTCTACTGCTCTCCTGGTGATGGCTCTCCACCGCCTCACTGTGGAGCCCACGCTCCTCGGAACCCAGGCCAGAACTCCCATGATGAGGCCACAGGGTGACCTCTTTGGCCACAGCTCCCTCCAAGAACCCAAAGGCTCAGCCATCACAAGATAACTCACTGGCCCCCACGCCAAGCACTGTCCTGCCCCCCGCGCCTTTTTTCCTCCCATTTCTGTCTTGCTTTTCCCCTTCTGAAAATCCTTCCCGTTCTCCAATGAGAAATGGCTCAAATGACATTTCTTCCGTGGACTTGCCATAATTCCCCAGGTTGGAACTAATCACCCAATTCTCTTCGCTTCCAAAGCAGAGCTCTAATACCAGCATTGTAACATTTATTTCGTCCAGGTTTATGGTTTAGGTAATGAGGTGGGGAAATTATTATCTAGCGGCTGACGCCAGAATTTCTCTTAGGGAGGAAAATGTTGTCCTTTGGGAAAATACCTTGAACTCTAGCCCCCCGGGTCCCTCCCTTGGGGTTCACAGATTCAGGAGGGAGGAGTGAAGAGTTCTTACCTGTGTTCCGGGGGGGCGGGCAGGGGAGGGAGGGTCCTCCTGTTCACTGCTTCCCCCCGGGGTCCTCTCTGAGGAGGGGGCACAGAGACATGAATGGAATGAAAGAATTCTGGGGGAAGGGCACTGCAGGTGGATGGAACATGGAGTAAGGTGCTGGGTGAAGCAGCATGATGCGTGCCGGGAACAAGAACCTGTCACCAGCATGTCATTGTCTTGGGGGCATGAGAACCTGCTTAGGGCCACCTGTAGATCCTGTCTCCAGGAGATACACATGAGCACAGGTGTGCGTGGCAAATATTGCTCTGAATTCCAGGAGGTTCACAGACCTTCTGAAACTAGTCATAAAAATCGAGCAGGGAGGAAGCGAGTGAGTACGTGGACCCCAGGTTAAGAATGGTTGTGCTGAATCACAAAGGCGAGACAGGAGATGAAGCTGGAACCACAGGCCGGAAACTAGTGGACACCGAATGTCACATCAGGGGGCTGGGGCTCAGCTGTTGAGTAGGAGGGGCTGCTGTCAATATGGGTCATGAAAGCCATCACAGGATATCTGCTGTGAGACTAAGGGACAGGTACGGATGAGACCGTGAGGGGAAGCAAGAATGGGGCAAAAGAGGACAAACTGAAGAGGCACCTAAAAGATGGATTGTATTCAATTCCTACAGCAGCTCTAATAACTGACCACACATTCTTGATGGCTTAACACAACATGAATTCATTCCCTCAGAGCTCTGGGGGCCAGAAGTCTGAAGTCAGTTCCATGAGGCTAAGGGCAAGATGTCAGTAGGGCTGGTTCCTTCTGGAGGCTCTATGGAAGAATCCATTTCCTTGCCTTTTCTAGAAGCTTCCCTGAGGAAAGCTGAGGCATAGGGGCCTTCACTGGTCTCCTTGAAGATCCCTCTTTGGCCTCACTGGACAGTCATATTCTCACCCACTTCCCGGATCCCATGGTGTTTCTGTATCAACCACCTGCCCAACCTGCCAGGTCCCCCAGGGCTCCAATCACACTGACAAGGCCCCTCCCACTGTGGGCAGCCACCAACAGACAGTCCTTCCAGGTCCAGGACCAACTAGGTCTACTCTGACCCCAGCCTCCAGTCTCAGCCCCAGCCCCACCTCTGCCCGGCTGAGGCGGCAAATGTCTGTCCCGCCTGACCTGGCTCCCTCCAGAATTTTAAGACAGAAAGGAAAAATGGGGAGGAGGAAAAAGACACAACCTCTTTTTACCCTTCGTTCTTCTCAATTGTTTGGAAGTTAGACTTTTGCCATAAATCTTTGTAACTACTGAGAGGGTAGTGGTTAAGAACCCAGGTGCTGATGTAAGACATCTGGGTTCAGATCTGACTCTACTCACAAGCCAGGTGACTCTGGGTGAACTGTTTTACCTCTCTGTAGCTCAGTTTTCTTATCTCTATAAATAGGAGAATACCAACAAAAATATACCAAGTGCTTCTCACAGTGCCTGTTACACCAGTGCAATAGTTAAAAGATGTAGTCAATCTGGTTTTCAATCCCAACTCCATTACCTATTAGCTATGCAGTTTTAGGCAAATCACTTAACATCTCTGTGCCTCAATTTCCTCATCTAGCAGTGGGGCTGATGTTCACCATTTTATCTACCTCATAGAGTTATGAGGAGGGGTGCCTGGGTGGCTCAGTCAATTAAGTGTCCAACTCTTAATCTCGGCTCAGGTCATGATCTCACTGTTGGTAAGTTCAAGCCCTGTATCAGGCTCTCTTGCTTGGGATTCTTTCCCTCTTTTTCTGGTCCTATCTCTCTCTCTCTCTCTCTCTCTCTCTCTCTCTCTCTCTCTCTCTCAAAAAAAAAAAAAAAGAAAAGAAAAAAACTTAAAAAAAAAGAGTTATTATGAGGAATAGATGAGTTAGTGTAACTAAATCACTTAGACCAGTGCCTGGAACAGAGTAAGCACTGTGTAAATATTACCAGTTATTATTACTTAATAAGTGAATATTAGCTATTAGTATAAATATACATTGTGTGGTTATTTAACATAAATAAGATCATACTGTCAATACATTCTGCAACCCGTGTTTTTGGTTTGTTTATTTTTAGAGAGAGGGAGTGCAAACAGGACAAGGGGCAGAGGGAGAGAGAGAAAAAAAATCTTAAGCAGGCTCCAGGTTAAGCACAGAGCCTGACACAGAGCTCAATCCTACAACCCTGAGATGCTGACCTGAGCCAAAATGAAGAGTTAGACGCTCAATCGACTGAGCCACCCAGGCACCCTTGCAACCTGTATGTTTTACTTAACAATGTGTCTTGCATTTCTTGGATGCATTTTCACATCAATATTTAAAGATGTATCTTACTCTTTTTTAAACCACTGTAGCACTGGCTACTGACCATAACAGGGAAGTACCCAGCTTGTTTAACTATACCACTGTTTGGTGAGTACTTAGGTTGTTCCAAAGTTTTTGCTTTTATAAACCATGTTGCAGTGACCATCTTTGCTCTCTGATTATTCCCTAAGTATTGCTCTGGGAAAGATAACTACAGGTGGCATGGGCAAGTTGCAGGGTGTGCATTTTTATTTTATTTTATTTCTTCTTTGCATTTCCACCTTTTTTATTGCGGTATATGTAATTGGCATATAACATTAGTTTCAGGTGTACGACATGACTGAATATTTGGATACGCTGTGAAATGGTAACCACGCTAAGTCTACTTTCCTCCTGACATCATATAAGGTTACATAATATGCAATCCAATATTGTTAACTAAAGTCACCAGGCGGTACAGCACCTCCCCATGCCTTATTTCTTTTATAACTGGAAATTTGTACCTCTTGGTCCCCTTCTCCTATTTTGCTTACACCCTCCCATCGCCCTACCCCACCCCCAGCAATCACCAATCTATTCTCTGCATCTATGAGTTTGGTTTGGCTTTTTTTGTTTGTTCATTGGTTTTGTTTTTTAGATTCCACATAAAGTGAAATAATACAGTATTTGTCTTTCTCTGTCTGACTTACTTCCCCTAGCATAATAGTACACTCAAGGTCTGTCCATGTTGTCACAAATGATAAGATTTCATTCTTTTATATGGCTAAGTAATTTTAAGTGTGTGTGTGTGTGTGTGTGTGTGTGTGTGTGCGTGTACATTCTAAAACTCTACATTTTTTAGATGGGTCAGTCAGTTGAGTGTCTGACTCTTGATTTTGGCTCAGGTCATGATCTCACAGTTCATGAAATCCGAGCCCTGCATTGGGTTCTGCACTGACAGTGCAGAGCCTGCTTAGGATTCTCTCTCTCCCTCTCTCTCTCTGCCCCTCCTGTGCTTGCGTGCATGTGTCTGTGCACTCTCTCTCTCAAAACAGATAAACATTTAAATAATAATAATAATAAAATAAAACTCTACATTTTTATTCCCACTCTCCCACATTTGTTTTTGATGTCACATTTTACATCTTTTTATTCTGTGTATACCCTTTAATTGCTGTATTTACAGTTATTTCTTAAATTTTTTTAATTTTTTTTTTTTTTTAGAGAGGGAGAGACAGAGTGCGAGCCAGGGAAGGAGGAGAAAGAGAAGGAGACACAGAATCTGAAGCAAGATCCAGCCTCCAGGTTCTGAGTTGTCAGCACAGAGCTCGACACGGGGCTCAAACCCATGAACTGCAAGCTCATGACCTGAGCTGAAGCTGGACACTTAACTGACTGAGCCACCCAGGCACCCCTGTAGCTATAGTTATTTTTATTACTTTTGTATGCTAGCTTTATAAGTGATTAGTCCACTACCTTTACCATATATTTTACCTTTGCCAGTGAGATTTTTACTTTCATATATATTTTTTTGTTACTACTTACTGCCCTTTCTTTTCAGCTTAAAGAAGTCCCTTTAACATTTCCTATAAGGCTGCTTTAGTGATGATATGCTCCTTGGGTCTTTGTTTATCTGGAAAACTTTTTTCTCTCCTTCAATTCTGAATGATAACCTTGCTGGGTAGAGTATTCTTGATTGTAAGTCTTGCTTTCAGCACTTCGAATACATCATGTCACTCCCTTCTGGCCTACAAAGTTTCTGCTAAAAAGTCTGCTGATTATTTTATTGGGTTCCCTTGTATGTTATAAGTTGTTTTTCTCTTTTTGCTTTTAAGATTCTTTAACTTTGACATTTTAATGATGTGTCTTAGTATGATTCTCTTTGGGTTCATTTTATTAGGAACTCTGGGCTTCCTGGATCTGGATGTCTTGTTTTCTTCCCCAGGTTAAGGAAGTTTGCAGACATCATTTCTTCAAATAAGTGTCCTGTCTCTTTCTGTCTCTTCTCCTTCTGGGCCCCTATTATGCAAATGTGGTTTCATTTGATGTTGTTTATATGTCCCTTAAGCTATCTTCACTTTCCTTAATTCTTTTTTTCTTTTTATTGCTCCGTTTTGGGTGAGTTCCACTGCCCTGCCTTCCAGGTCACTGATCCCATATTCTGTTTCATCTAGTCTGCTGTTGCATCCCACCAGTGTATTTTTCATTTCAGTTATTGTATTCCTCAGCTCTGAGATTTATGTCTCCTACTTTCTTCTATTTTCCATCTCTTTGTTGAAGTTCTCTCTGTGTTCATTCTCCCAAGATCAATGAGCGTCTCTATGACCATTACTCTGAACTCTTTACCATGTAAATTACTTATCTCCATTTCATTAAGGTTTTTTTTCTGGAGTTTTATCTTATTCTTTCATTTGGAACATCTTCCTGTTTCCTCATTTTGCTTGACTCTCTGTGTCTCTTTCTATGCATTAGGTGAAATGGCTGTCTCTCCCAGTCTTGAAGGAGTGATCACAGGAAAACTGGGAATGTGTTTCAGTCTGCTGTCTGTTCAGTGCCCTGTGGTGCTCCTTGCCCAAAACTGTCTATCCAATTGCTTCAGTCCCATGGGGCCCAGAAATGCAAGCCCCCTTGGCCATCAGAGCCAAGCATTCAAGGGACATCCCCTGTGTGGACTGCATGCACTTGTCAGCAGTGGTGGGGCCACATCTGCCCACCAGGTTGGTGGAGCAGCCTCACCCGGGGGTGTACTGGGTCAGGGTGAGCCAACCCACCAGCTTTAGAAGGGTGGGACCACAGGACAGAACTGGGCCAGGGGAAATGGCACTAGCAAGATAAAGGTAGAGTGCAAAAATGGTGTCCACTAGCAAAGTAGAAGAGAGAGTGCAAAAATGGAACCCACCAGAGCCTCCTTCCCCAGAGAGAGTTCCAACAGACCCCTGGCCCTCTGGAAGATACTTTAAGCTTAGCCAATGAGTCTCCTTCACATATGTTCTAGGCATTTTCCAACCTGCTGCTTTTGTACGGGGTTCCAGGACAAGTGGGTCTGTGTCTGAGTCCTTCAGGAGCAGAGTCTCAGTTTCCTACAACCTCTTGGGTCTCCTGGATATAAGTCTCATTGGTTTTCAAAGCCGGATGTTCAGAAAACTTCTCTCTCCAGGGTAGGTCCAAAGGGTTGGGGTGCCTAGTGTGGGGGTCAAATCCTCTTCTCAGGGATATGCACCATATTTGTGGGATCCCTTGTGCTTATGGGTCACTGCACTGGGAGTGGGGTCTTTAGCAAGACCATATCTCTGTCTTTTCTATCCATCTCAGTGTGGCCTTTTTATCCTTTGCTGTGGAGGAGCTACGCAGCTAGCTTTCAGGTCTTTTTCAGAGACAACTGTTCTAGACATAGCTATGGATTTGGTGTGTCCATGGCAGGAGGGTGAGTTCAGGGTCTTCCCCCATCTCCAACTTCAGGATGTGTTGATTTTCAGCGGACAGAGGTGGAGGAAGAACACTCAAACCAAACAAGTCTCCAAAGAAACGAGATCCTTCTTCAACTGGCTGGCTGTAAGGGAAGGAAGACCTCTGGATTAGATCCTTCTTATGCCTTTTGGGATATTTTGTCTCCTCCAGATGCTCCCTAGGGAGCCAGGAAGAGCTGCTCCCCGTTGCACCATGCTCGCCATGCATTTCGATTTTTGATGGATGCTGCTAAGTGGTTCTCCAAAGAGGCTCAACCCGCTCGTATTACCCCCAGAGTACATGAGAGCACTCATTTCCTCAACCCTTCCCAACACTAGATATTTTACCTATTTTTGTAAATTTCTATCCGTCTTGAGGGGGTAAGAGAAAGTTCATTTTACTGAGCCCTTTCTCATGAGGTTGAGCATCTTTTCATGTGTTTATAGCCATTTGTATTTCTCTTCTGTGATCTGCCTGTTTACAGCTTTAATCTGATTTTCTGTTGGGTTATTTGTCTTTTTATTGATTTTTAGGACTTTGTGATTGATTAGATGTGGGGAATGGGGAATTAAAAGTCACACCTGGTCTTCAAGTTTGGGCAAACATGGAGACCATGGGGCCATTCGCTGGCGGGGAAGCACTGAGGGGACAGTGTCCAGGTGGGGCTATTGGTATATGGCTGGATAGAGACTGGGGCTGCCCCCTCTGGGCTGCTGCCATATCCATCCCCCCCTTACACACATGGGGCTTCACCCTAAGTGGGACCCTTGGCTTGGAGGGCTCCGGACCATCATTCACAAATAATCAATAGCAACTGAGTGCCCACCATGTGTCAGACACTCTCCTAGGCAGTTGGGAACATGGCAGTGAACAGACAAGAATCCGGCTCTGGGTGAGTCTATATTTTAATTAGAGGCAGATAACCAAAGTAAACTATAAATAAGATAATTTCCGATAATGATAGGTGCCATAAGGTGACAAAACAGTAATATGATAGAAAGTACAGATGGGGAGCACCTTTGGTTGGGTGGTCAGAGGAAGACTTTCTGAGGAGGCAACATTTGATTCTAGATCTGCATGATGAAAAGGGGCCCTGCCAAGATTTGGGAGTAAGAGCATTCCAGAGACAATGGCAGGAGTCAAGGACTGAGCCAGGCCGAGGCTGCATATTACAGGTATGGAAAGAAGACTGGCACGGTTGGAGAGCAACAAATAGGAGGGTGGGTGGGGAAAGGCAGTGTGAAAAGAAGTCAGAGAAATGGAGAAGGGCCAGATCAGGAAGAGGTCCTTGAAGCCATGGTCAAAAGCTTGGAGTTTATGAGACAGTCCTGATATGATCCATGCCTTAGAGCACACTTCATAGAGAACGGATTATAGGGGAGCATGAAGAGACCAAGAAATCCAGCTTAGAAGCTACTGAGGTGGTCCAATGAGAGATAGTAGTTGTTTGGATGTGAGTAGTAACAATGGGGATGATGGGGCGCCTGGGTGGCTCAGTCAGTTGGGCATCTGGCTCGATTTCAGTTCAGGTCGTGATCTCATGGCTTGTGAGATAGAGCCCCACACTGGGCTCTGTGCTGACAGTGAGGAGCCTGCTTGGGATTCTCTCTCTCCCTCTCTCTCTGCCTCTACCCTTCTTGTTACCGCGCCCCCCTTCTCAAAATAAATAAACTTTAAAAAACAAACAAAACAATAGAGATGACAAGAAGTGGAAAATACACAGCTATCTTTTGGGTAGAGCCTACAGAACCTACCAATGGACAGATGTAGTAAGCAAGAGCAAGCAAGGAGTCAGAGGTGACTCCTCATGTTCTGGTCTGAGAAATTAGGCAAATGGTGGAATTAGATGGGGAAGATGGTGGGGGTGGGCATGAATGATTTGGGCAAGAGCAAGAGAATCAAATGTTTTAGTTCAGATATGTTAAGTCCAAGGTGGTTATCAGATATCCTAGGGAAGCTGGGCCTCGGGGAAGAGTCCAGAGCTAAAGGTACAAATCTGGAGCTTTCTGCAAACAAATGGAATACTGCATATTTATTGCTTTGTGGCTTGAAATCCAACTATCCACCTTCTTCCCAAAAAGTACCGAGATCTCCTTTTTAATAATAGAATCCTCCTATCAACTCGGCAGGAGGCTAATTCCCAGTCCACTGCAGCCCTGACCTGAGGACTGAGCTGGGGAAGAGAGGGTCGGGTCATTGAAAACCTTGGCATCTTCACCCACTTCCCAAGGCAGGCATATGATTTAAGTTCGGCCTATCAGACCCTCATTCCTGATTCTTTAAAGCTCAAGCAAGTGCCTCAACGAAGGAAGGCACATTCCCAGATCAAAGTCATGGTGGTGGCTAGTGTGTGTGAGGCTGAGACTCTCACCAAGGCCTGACCTTCACTACAGTTCCTACTACAAAGTCCCACCTCTTTTCCCAGCCTGGTCTCCCAGATCCCATGTAGGCTCCAATGGCCTTTCAGTAGATTTACTTTTTGCTCACAGCAGCCACAGTTCCTTTCTGTTGCTCACAATCAGAAGCCCTGACTAATATATATAATATTTATAAGGTCATGTGGCTAGGGGCGCCTGGGTGGCTTGCTCAGTTAAGTGTCCAACTTCACCGCAGGTCATGATCTCATGGCTCGTGGGTTCGAGCCCCGCGTCGGGCTCTGTGCTGACAGCTCAGAGCCTGGAACCTGCTTCGGATTCTGTGTCTCCCTCTGTCTCTGCTCCCCCCCCCCCCCACCCCACACTCATGCTCTGTCTCTCTCTGTCTCCCAAAAATAAACATAAAAATTTTTTTAAAAAGAGAGAGACACCAAGAGCTTTCTCCCTCTCTCTCTCCATGTACACATACTGACAAAGGGCCGTGTGAAGACACAACAAGAAGGTGGCCCTCTACAACCCAGGGAGAGAGCCCTAGCCAGACATCGACCCTGCTGGCACCGTGATGGTGGACTCTCCAGTCCCCAAAACAGTGAGAACTGTTGTGACAACTTCCTGTTGTTTAAGCCACTTGGTCTCTGGTGTTTTGTTATGAGAGCCCCAGCTAAGACAGAGACCAAAAGCTCCAGGGCACCAACACCTCCCAGTGGGGAAGGTATTACTGATCTCTTTAGTAGTTAACCCAGCCTGGAGCTTTTTCTCCCAAGAGCTGGGATGGCTCTCCTGGAGAAGGACCAAGATAAGGCCTCCTAAGTGGGGATCCTGGTGTGGCAGAAGATAGGATATTTCTTTTAAGAGCAGAACTGGGGTGGAAGATGAGAAGAGTCATAAGGATTTGTTGTCACCAGTGTTGTCACCAGTGACTTAGCCCCGGGAGGTGATCTGTCACAGTGTGGAGAAAAAAAGCAATATTGCAGTAATGAAAAGGTTTAAAAAAAAAAAAAAGCAAGGGGAGAAGGATATAGCCAGAAGGGAAGAGGAGCTCGTGAGATCCCAAACAGGGAAAATTTCCCCGTGGCCATTCCTAGGGCAGAAGCTATATGGGAGTCAGATACCCATAACGTGAAACCACTTAGAGCACCCCAGGGCTGGACCAGCACCGATGACATTAGTCCCTGAAAATGCTCACCACCACCTCCCTCACCCCAAGTCCTTGCTCCTGCACCTGAGCCTCATTCCTCACCACCCTAGGAGCAAGGACATTGGCTACAGCAGGGGGGTGAGAGAGCAGGGAAGGGGAGTGGAGATCCAGGGGGTGGGACCAGAGTCTGTGTGGTCTGGGATAGGGCCCATCCTAGGGGAGCACCCTGGGGCTGGAGGCTGGACAGATGGGCAGCAGGGAGGGGACATGAATAAGGAAGAGATGTTCTCACCTAGAGAGTATCTGTAAGTCGGATGTGTAACATCTGAAGTTTTCCAACTGTAGTTTTCAACTTTACTGTGGATCCAAATCACCCAAAATGCAGATTCCCTGGAATCTGTATTTTTCATAAGTCCCCCTCCCCACTGCCCAGCAGTTGAGACATCCCAACCTCAGCCAAAGTCTTCCAAAGGGGCATGTTTATCATACGTTCTGCCTTCAGCAGGAGTTGCCGAGTTGGAAAGCATCATTTTCAACTGTCCCTTATGTTAAGAAGGAGGAGGAGGAGAAAGAGGAGGAAAGGAGGAGAGGAGAGGAGAGGAGAGGAGAGGAGAGGAGAGGAGAGGAGAGGAGAGGAGAGGAGAGGAGAGGAGAGGGGAAAGGAATGAAAATTAAAAACTTCAAAAATTTTTTCAAGTCAGACTGCAGCTCCAGTGACTCTAACCTCTAACCCCCAAAAAAGCATCACAGCAGCTTTCAAGTGTCAATCCAAGTGCTGAGCCCCCTGAATTATCTAACCTTCAGCTTTAAAGAACCAGAGCAAAAAGGTCAGAAGGAAAACTACAGTACGTGGCAGGAAGTTTTTCTGCTTTGGATACTTGAAAGGTAGAAGACTTTCAGAGAGGGACACAGCCGAGAGAAGTCACCCATTTAAAATTAAAGATCCTCAGCCGAGCAAGCCAATTCTTTGAAACAGCTTACTTCTGACTTAATTTGACCTGTTATTGTTTAAATCATTAGGAGGAATCTTTGGAAAACACAGAATTGACCCCCTCACTCCCATGCTTCAAACCTTTTGTCAGCTCCCCAGCATCTGGAACTGCATCCCCCAAAGTGTGACCTGCAGCAATGGCTGTTGGGTAAATAAAGGGCTCCTTGTTGTGAATAAGTTTGTAAAACACTGGGTGAAACCAAGTCAGACAGGTTTTCCTACAGGACTTGTCAGAGCCCTTATTATGCTAATGAGCACCAGCCATTGCTGGGACTGTGATGTGTGCAGCCCTTCCATCCCTGACCTGACCGCCACGGAACCCTTGTTTCAGGACTATGATCCCATGGACCCTGTTTGGGACCAACCCCTTAGTCTGGCACTCAAGGCCTTCCACACCCAGCCCCAACCCCCGTTTCCACATGCGGCCACACGTGACGTCCTAATCGCACCAGCTACTTGCCCTTTACCAAGCCCTTGAAAGGCTTCAATGCCCTGCTCAGGCTGCGCCCACCGCCACGGACACCTCTCCTCCTCCTCTTTGCCATCAAACTTCTACTCATGTTTCAGGCCCTTGCTCAAACACATGGCCTCAATGGACCTTCACCTGCTCCCTCCTGCAAAGGTTAACTGCTCCCCGTTCTGGGCTCTATCACAGAGCTGATCAACCTGCACTGTGATTAGCCCGAGTCTCTCTGTTATTAATTGAGAGCTTCAAAAAGGCTGGGAGTGTGAGCCGACTACGGAAATATGTGTTGGCAATATTAATAGCTTCCATCTGTTGGCACTTCCTAAGGCCAGGCATTATTGTAAGCTCGTGACATGCATTAACACATGTACTCCTCACAACGTCACTTGCTGGGTAAGTACAACTATTATCAATTATTATGATCCCTATCTTAGAGATGAGGAAGCTGAGACTCAGAGAAGTTACCGTGCCCAAAGTCACATGACCAGCGAGGGGCAGAGCAGGCAGGTACCCCTATGCTCTCGAGCACTGTGTCACTTGAGGGCAGCAGAGGCGAGCCAGAGTCCAGGGCTGGCTGACTCAGAAACTACATGAGGGCACCAAGAACTCAGTTCTTGGGGCGCCTGGGTGGCTCAGTCGGTTAAGCTTCCGACTTTGGCTCAGGTCATGGTCTCACGGTTTGTGGGTTTGAGCCCTGCGTCAGGCTCTGTGCTGACAGCTCGGAGCCTGGAGCCTGCTTTGGATTCTGTGTCTCCCTCTCTCTGCCCCTCCCCCTGGTTGTGCTCTGTCTCTCTCTCTCAAAGATAAATAAACATTTAAACAAATTAAAAAAAAAAAAAGAACTCAGGTTCTTTATATCTCTCCGCTGTGCCCTCTCAGTGAATCTGCCCTCGGGCTGGCTCCCCTCATGGTGCCAAGACAGCAGCAACAGTCCCAGGCATCACGGGCAGACACAACAATCTCCAGAGGAAGAAAGGGCACATGGAGTAGAGAAGCTAGAAGCGTCTCTGGAGACAAACAGTTTGACCTCCTAGGTGTATGACCCCAGGCAAGCTAAGAACATGCAAAGATACAGCAAAGATGGAATGGACTGTCTTAAAAGGAGCCCCCCATCTTCTCTCACCCCAGGTTTTTCCCTATAACATTCTTCCATCCCTTCTTGGCCTTTTTTTTAGGAATCAGCTTCAACCTCACCTCCTCCAGGAAGCCTTCCCTGATGACACCCCCCAGGCTGGGTTCAATTTCCTTGCTGTGTGCCTCTGAGCAGTCTGTCCTTGCCTCATTGTTGTACTCACCCCGCAATATTGAAACTACTTGTTTCATTGTCTGTCTTCCACACCAGGCTATGAGCTGAGGGAAAGCAGGGAGCGTGAACCTTGTCACCATCCCCAGTAACTGCTTCAGTGCCCACCACATGCAAGGGCCTTAAATAGTAGCTGCTGGGTGTTCCAGGAGAAGACATAAGGTCACTTAACTGAGGTATAGGAGCGCGAGCTTGGCAATTCAGTTCAGTCATCTTCAGGTGTTGAGGTGGACAATTCGGGCGCATCAGCTTGTCCTTGTTCAAGGGCATGGAGGAGCCTTGGCCTCGTGTCCAAAGAACAAGGTGAGCCATGTGCAAGAAAAATGGCTCCCTAGATTTTCCCCCAGAATCTGGGACAACCTTCCCAAAAGTACAGTCAAGAGTCAAGGGGCGGGGCGCCTGGGTGGCTCAGTCGGCTGAGCGTCCGACATCAGCTCAGGTCACGGTCTCACGGTTCGTTGGTTCAAGCCCCGCGTCGGGCTCTGTGCTGACAGCTCGGAGCCTGGAGCGTGCTCCAGATTCTGCGTCTCCCTCTCTCTCTGTTCCTCCCCTGCTCTCACTCTGTGTCTCTCTCTCTCTCAAAAATAAATACAGATTTATTTTTTTAAGAAAATTGTTTTAATAAAATTTAAAAAAAAGAGTCAAGGGGCAAAGTACAGACTCTTAAGTCATACAAACCCTAGAGGGTCAAGATCTGAATCTGCTGCTTCCCGGCCATGTTTTAGGGCAAGTGTCATCGTCTCTCTGGGCTTTAGTTTCTTCAACTGTAAAATGGGGTTAAAAGAGATACTTCCTCCAAAGGCAGTTGTAAAGATTAAACAGCGTTCTATAGAAAGCCTAAAACATAGTCAACCGCCAATAAACACTGGCTGCTGTTGGCAGTGTGCACATTCGCAGTGACAAAGCAGCACAGAAGCGGTGGCCTGTTTTAGAACCGTATCTCTGGGCCTGGTCTCTGGAGCCCCAAAGAGATTCCCTGCTGGGAACGACATGGTGCACACAGGGTGGAAGGTTCACTGGCCGAGCACACCACTGCCTCTCAACAAAGATGAGCTCATGACGACGTAGACGAGGTCATCGACAACAGCTGAGAAATGCAGGGCAGCGGGCAGGGTCAAAGCCAAGCTCTCTGAGTAATAATGGCTAATTGCATATAGAGCTACGGAAGTGTTTTAGGAATAGAACTCTCCTCAATTTTTCCTCTAGGTCAGTTTTAGGAATCCCTGCTGCACAAGCTGTTAGAGAAGCTCGACAGCATGTTGAAAGGGTGTAGACAAAGGGTCAGGACACTTTGATTCTTGCCCCCGTTCTGCCTGAGGCTTGCTTCCCAACCTTGAACAGGCCCATGCCCCGCTCTGGCCTCGTTAGCCTCGGCGACCTCCAAGCGTCTCCGGGGCCTGCGGCAGGTCTCACAGGGCGGTGGCTAAGACAGCAGCCCTTCCCGGGTTCAAGTCCCATCTCCACCACCTAGACACCGTCACCCTTAGCGGGTCATCTCCAATGTCCCTGAGCAAGTCTCGAGCTTGTATCTCAACTGGGGATTGTAATTGTGCCCACTTCACAGGACCTACCTACCTCTGTTCTCCCACCAGCTCTTATGAGGATTAAAGGAGGTAATTACATAAAGCTCTTAGCCAGTCCCGGCACAGGAGCACTCGATAAGTGGTAGCTGTTATGATTATTTTGAGTCAGTAATTCTCTTGGCACTTTTGATGACAGTGAAGCCCGGGAAAACCTTGCACACACCGTGCATTTGACACAGATGCATAAATCCCCTCCAAACAGGGACATCACAGCCCACAGGGTAGCGAGGGGCTCTGTCCCAGGGCTTTGTAGCTTTCCGCTTCACGCAGCCTCAAAGTGCCTTTGAACCAAACACCTTATCAAGGCCTTTGGCTCTGAGCCTCTGTCACGTTAGGCATTAGCTGCGCTCTGCTACTTAAACTGATGGCTGCTATTCCCAGCAGGAATAGACTCCACCTTAAAAAGAAAAAAAAAAAAAAAGTGCTTGTAGGGTTTGGGAAAGCGACAAGCCATACTTTGTCTCCATTACTAGTTTTCAATGTTCTCCTTTAAAAGGAAAAAGAAAAACTTTTGCTCTGCCAGTGGTTAAAAACCTGGGTGGGAGAACCAGACGTACTTGGATTTAAGTCCAGGCTCTCTACCACTCACTACCCATGACTGAGCACAAGTTACCTCATCCCGCCAAGGCTCCGCCAGAGCGCTTGTAAAAAAAGATTAGAAATAGTACCTACCTCTTGGAGTGGCTGGTGGGATTATATGTGACGATGCAAGTAAAGCTCTTAGCATAATATCCGGTGTGCAGTAAGGACTTAATAAGAAGGGGACATTATTACTGTCACCAAGAAGAGCTAGTGGGGAGATGAATTCACAAATGATAAGGTGGGTGGCCGGTGGAGAATTCTCCTTATGTAACCCACCCATGATGGCGTTTAGCCAGTTGGTAAATGTTACCAAGCACGGACAACCTAAGTGGCTACTGCAGTCCCCCCTAAACTATTATACGATTAACCTACATATCATGTTTATTATTTACTGTTCGTGTCGCCTCCCTAGAATGTAAGCTCCTCGAGGGCAGGGTCTTTGTGTCCTTTGTTCGCTGATGCATCCCTAGCACCCAGCGCAGTGCCTGGCATATAGTAGGTGCTCAGTAAATATCTAAATAGCTGCTGAAGGAATGAATGAAAATACTTTGGAACCTGGAGAAAGTTACAAATGTCTATCATGACTCATAGATAGTTGTTGGTAAGATTCTTTTGCACTCACTGAAAGAGTTTGCATTTAGCTGATAACCTGAGACACAGCCAGACACGCCTCAGACCTGAGGCAACGGCTCACTGCACGCTCCACCTCCAAGGCAAAACACGGCAATAGGTCACGGGGTCTTTGCATTTGGAGGTTCTTCCCCCTTCGGTCCTGTCCCTAAAAGGCTGTGTGTCACAGGGTCCTACCGTGGATTCTCTTCCCTCATGTTCTCCCTCCTGAGCCAGTCCCCTCCCCGGGTGTTAAATACCTCTCCCTGTGCTGGAGCCTCCCGGACCCCTTTGTCTCCACCCAGGGAAGCAAGCTGCTTCCCTGACTTTTCAGCCTGGATGAGCTGTACACAGGACCCGTGCCAAATGAAAACACGGGGCCCCTCGCTCCAACTTTAGTGTGAATTTCAAGACCATGGCAGCAGAGCATTGAACCAAGTGCAGAACCCTTCTGAGCGCAGGGCGACTGCCCAAGGTTGCTAACCCACAAAGCCAGCCTTGACTGCAGCCATGAAACCCAAACCAGTCCGAGGTTTAACGCGCCATCATTCTCCCACGCCAACGCGCTCCTTCTCGTAAGTTCCTCATTCAAAGAACATCCCGCCATCCACCCGGTCAGCCGAGTTACAGTGTGCGACACTTCGCCTCAGCCCCGGCGCCAAAGTCTATGGAGTCCACTTCCCAGAGGCCTCTGCCATCTGTCTGCACAGCTCCTTTCTGCGGCTGCCCTAACCTGGGCCGACAGCCTCCTACCCACTCCTTGCCTCCCGTCTCCCACCGCCTCCAAGCCCTTCCGCAGATCACCACACAGAGATCTTCCTGAAGCGCAAATCCTTACCATGAAGTCCACGCTCTTCGACGTGACAGAGAAGGCCCAGACGATGTGACCTGCTCCAGCGGCGTGTGGTGACCACGCCGAGCTTTGTCTAGATCCTTGCCACGCGCCATTCCTGGTGCCCGAAGCACCCCGGGGCTCCTACTGCTTTCCCCTTCAGTAGTTTCTTCCTCGAAAGCTTCCTTGACCCCCACACCCAGAGGGGTCCCCTCTCCTCCGGGCTCCATTGGCTCTTGTTCCTCCTCATCTCAGCATCGGTCATGAGATGTCTAATCCCTGTTTGCTGGTCCAGTCCCTCAACAGGTGGTAAGCTACTGAGGGTGTCTCCGTGCTCCCCACCACATTCTAGAACCGGCACAGTGCCTGGCTATTTAAGGCCATTGTAGCTCTAACTGGGGCAGAGTCTAAGTAAGAAAATGGAGCGTGCTGACCTTCCAGCTGATGGGCCAAAAATAAACAGCTAAACAAACAAGCTCCATCAACACACCTTCTGCAAAGTCTCTCTAGAAGGGGTAGGAGAGGGCGCCTGGGTGGCTCGGTTGGTTAGGCATCCAAGGTCATGATCTCGCAGTCTCTGGGTTCGAGCCCCATGCCGGGCTCTGGGCTGACAGCTCAGAGCCTGGAGCCTGCTTCAGATTCTGTGTCTCCCTCGTTCTCTGTCCCTCCCCCCACCTACGACCTCTCTCTCTCTCTCTCTCTCTCTCTCTCTCAAAAATAAACATTAAAAAATTTTTTTAAAAAGATATGAGAGACACCAACCACACAAACTTGTGCATGCATTTATCATAGGGCAGGTGGGTACGCATTTAACTCCGGGATGGGGATGGGCAGTCGGAGGGACAATCATACTTCGTTATTTCCTCTCCGATATTCAGCACCACCCTCCACACCCCACTCCTACTCTAAGCTTTTGGGGCAGGGCAGTTAGGACCATCTGGGGCACCATCAAGGCAAGCTCAGGCCCGCCTGAGGTCGGCTAAGTACCATCTTGTTACAGAAACAAGGAGGAGAACAGACCCCTGGACCAGAGGCAAACATTTGTGCTCCCTATGACTTCATTTTCTGGTATCCTGATCGTTTAAAAACTTAAAAAAGAGCAGGATGTCTTTTCTTTACCCGCATACCCAATCATCAAGAATGCTGAAACTGTTTATATCATTTTAGAGGAATAAGATAAGAAAACATCTTAAGAGGAAACATGACCCATACTTTAAGAGATGGACATCATATGCAGGAGAACATTCTGAATGAGATCAATATAAGCAGAGTTCACTGTATTTTAAATAGCAAGACTTAAGTAGGCTTTTATTCATAACGGCAATGGACAGTCCTTTAAATTATGCTGAAGCATCAGGGGGACAAAAGGAGCGAGAGAAGTTAAGTGATGGTCCGGAAAGCCTATCTGCCGGATCCTAAATGAAGCAAAATTGAAATGCATTTTTCCAGAAAGCTAAACAAATTATAAGTAGGAACAATTAGGTAATGACAATTCCGCTAGTAAAAATGCATATATATTTCTGCGTTCCTATTTATAACAGGGCTACAAGGTGTCAGTCCTCCGGTTACTGCCGCACGGAGGCCGAGCTTTAATTTAGGATAAAAATACTCAGGGAACAGGAGCAGGGACTTCGGTCTAGATAGAACGGTAACCCACAGTCAAGATTACCCAGCTAGTTCGTTCCAGATTTTGACCAGGAAGGCACCAGGGAATAAACAGTTCGCCCTGAGAAAGAGGGGATTCTGAACTGCCAAGGAATTGTTCCCATAGTCTAAAAATGCAAATATCGTTTTAGGAGCAACTGTGAGTTGTGTCATCGAAAGGCACCTCAGAGACATGTTTATTTCTTAAGGAAAAAAGAGAAAGAAAGAGAAAAAAACCAGGGAACTTTAGAGCTTCCGTTTGGACTTTTGAGACCGAGTTTACCAAGTAAATGCTCAGCACCATTTTACGGGGCTGCTGGTTAAAGATTCCATTTTGATTTTAATGGGGAGATCAGTGAAATCTCCAACCCAGGCCAGCTCCCACCTCCCCTCCTCCATCTACCAGGAGAACAAAGTATTGGAAGACGCGCGTCCCGGGGAGTCGTCGACATACGTGGATATTTCTAATTTACCGATAGAAAACTCTCCAGTTAAAAAAAAAAAAAAAAAAAAACAGGCCAGCTAGTAATCTATTTAAAACCACGGCTGACATGATAAATGAAACAGAATAAATGTATACAGAGACTGAGCCTCCCCGGGAACGCGGTGGGGGGACCTGAGCGCTTCTGCTGACAGTGACTTTCCCGTCAGTGGCCTGTCTCTCTTGGAGGCAGCTGTCAATCACGGGCCAGCCCGCGCTCCCGGGGGGGTTCATTGTGCCCGCAGACAGTTGTGGAATAACTGCTCCTAGGCGTCGGAGCAGCAGATGGAGTGTATCTGTCAATCATTGTCACTAATTATTAACTTCTGTCACTCAGAGCAAGGCAACATCTCGGCGCCTGATCCGCTGTGATTTGATCTGCCACGCCACCTCCGAGACAGACAGAGCAACCCTTCATTCCGGTCACACTCCCAGCACTTTGCTGGGTCAGCCGGCGTGACTCAGTGTTCTCGCCACCCCGCCCCCGACTGCCTGGCGCACGTGGGTGTGCACGGGCACGCGTGCTTCCCGAGGGCAGCCACCGTGAGGGGCCTCCTCCCTGGGCCCCGGGGCCGGGGGCGCTGCCGCTCATTAATTATTGAGGAAGGACGGTTGTATCTTGGCCGCTGGCAGAGACAGGGCCAAAGTGTAAAAGAAGACCAATTTGGAGGGTTTTCTTCTCTTCACACCACCCTGGGACCGGCGATTATCAGCCGAGTTCACATTGATTATATTCCTCTGATCTTTTCTCAACCCTCTGATTTTGGAGCTGGAGATGTGTCAGCCTGAATAATTAATTAAGGCATCTGTAGCAGGCTTTGCAAACAGGAGTTGCAACCTAAGGGGATATTTGCTACCCTGGGTTCAGAGAGCCTCTCCGTGACAAGACTGGGAAAGGGGCTTAGAGAGCTTCAAGGCCAACCTCCCCCACAGTGGGACATGACCCACCCGAGGTCACACAGCCCACTGCGCCGGCACCCCAGGGAAAGCTCTCGCCGGTGCACATACATGGAGCTCAGGAGCTCCTGGCTGCTGCACCCGCTGTCCTCCACCAGACCGCCTGGGCAGATGGACAAACGTCCCCTGGAGCGGCTGAACAAGCGTTGGCGGCCACCCACTCATGCTCTGGAGTCCAGACTGCTGGGTGCCATTGGATAAGTCACTTTCCCTCTCTGAGCCATGATTTCCTTATCTGCCAAACAAGGATACCTCCAGAACCTTCCTAAAAGGCGGGCTGCAACAGTTCAACGAGAACATTCCAGGTTAAAGTACCCAGCACGGTGCCTGCCCGGCACACTCGAAGGTCTCAATAAATAAAAGCCACGACGGTTCACACCACATCAGTGCAGGGGCTGGTCTCAACTCAAAAAGTAAAAATTGGATTTTAAGATCCACTGGGAAATGCTCATCAATTATTATTTTTTTAAGTGCAAGTGACTATATTGACGTTAGCCAAGCTCTAAGTCTAACAAAGCTAGCTGTAGCTCCCATAACTAGGTCCTCAGGGGCCCGCTTTGGTGGATTGACAAGGATTTGTGGTAAGCATATCAATCGTTTATGTGTAAACAGTAATGCACCTGTGGCTGGGGCTCTTCAAAATCAGTTGTCCTCTTAGGCAACTAAAGCACTCCCCCTCACTTCGGTTGCCATTCCTATTTGCTTTCTCGACGGAAGGGGCTCTGGGGAGTTCTAGCCCAACCCTGATTAGAAAACAAAGCAAATTCCAAATTCTAAAATCACAAAATCTGACCGCATTTGCAAAAGCACCCCACCGGTTCCAGCACCTTCCGGGGATGCTCCAGGCCACCCAAGATGAAAAGCTGGTGCTTTCCCTAACCCCCAAAGATCCCACCAGACCCCCTGCTCCAGTTACAATGCCAGTGTAACAAATTATCCCCAAACAAGGTGGTATAAAACATTCATTTATTATGCTCTTGGGTTCCGCGGGTCAGGAGTTCAGACAGAGCACTGTGGAGGTGGCTCCTGTCTGCTCCATGATCTTGAGCCCCAGGGCTCCTCAGTCATCTGTCTCCTTTGTAGCCCCTTCACATGATCTCTCCAGCACCCAATTAGCGCCAAGGTAGTCAGACTGCTTACACTGCAGCCCAGGTTCCCGATGGGCATGGGGAGGAGAAGCTGGGGAGGGAAGGGGAAGAAGAGGCAGGGGAAGGGAGAAGGAAGAGATGCCACCCGTCACCTTCCATGACCTAACGTCCCAAGTCAGGCAGCCTCACTTCATGCTGCCTTGATCGTACTCTCTTGATCAAGGCAGTTGCAAAGCTCCGGCCAGTTTCAAGAAGAAAATCAAGCTCACATTGTAAGAAGAGCACAGGTCAGATGTATACTGGTGTAGCCATCTTTGGAAATCACAATCTGTCACGCCTGCTACGAGCACTGTCCTGGAGGCTGGAAGCCAGACACGCCATCGTCAGGGAAGGCTCATGACTCCAGCTCTGGAGCTGGGTGAAAAACTGGGATCTGAGTTGAAGATCACACAGAGGACAGACACCCTGAGTGGGAAGAGGTCTTGAGGACACTCCCTTGACATCACGCTCAGACTCTTCTGCACACAGTGGATTCGGTCACAGCCAATGCCTTTGCCGGCTTTTACCCTGCCAGTGCCTTGAGATGAGAGACACCCTCCAGTTCCTGGGATACACCAATCTCCTCCTGCCTCCGGGCCTTGGTGTATTCCATTCCCCCTGCTAGGAATCCTCAGGGCCAACTGGGATGAAATGAATCACAGCATCATATCATGGTCACCTGGCAGAGCCCCACCGTACCCCAGCCTGTGGCTGCCAGCAGCCTTGCTGGAGGAGAACTCGGGTTTATCTGTTCTTTTCTCTACAGGCTCTATATGGGTTCCTTCCGGCTCCCGGCCAATAAACAGTAAGACTTGCTGTCTAAACAACATCCGGTTCTGTGGAGTCTCCAGTTTTATGCCCCAAGTGTATTCACGCCCTCCTGCTCGGGTGACCAGACCTGGGGCTTCATGCAGACATTGTCCACTAGAACTTTCTGCGATGATGGAAGTGTTCTGTGCTATCCAATTCAGTAGCCATGAGCCACCCATGGCTACTGGGTACTTAAAATGTGGCTAGTGCAACTGAGGAGCTAAATTTTCATTTTAGCTTGCTTTGATTAAATTGAACTTAAATTGGATGAGCCCTCGGTGTTGTATGGAAACCAATTTGACAATAAATTTCATATTTTAAAAAAATAATAATAAAAATAAAAATAAATAAATATATTGAACTTAAATTTAAGCAGCTGCATGTGGCTAGGTGCTACCATATTGGACAGCACAGATTTCCATTTTTCAGCCCTTAGAGCAGATTCTAAGTCCTAAGGCAGAAAAGAGACTTTCAAAAGAGGTTGCTCAAGGACAACCCTACCGATGACAGGCTCACCTCTGTGCCTCCAGTCCCCATGGGTCCTGAACAGCTTGGACATCACTTAAAGAAGGGGAAAGAAGAAATTACAAAACGTAACCCTTCCCTACTGATTGCTCCATTCAATCCAGTCTTTTCTGAAAATTATATTCAGACTGCTTCTCTCGCTAAATATTAGAAGGTCGGGGAGCTGGAATTCAGCATCAGAAATCCAACAGGCTTCTTCCCTGAGCATCCTCTCCATCATCCCAGCATCTGCCCAGAAAGCAGAAAACATCCCGGGCCAACTGTCTGTCCTTTAATTCTGAGAGACCAGACTGCAGGAGCCCCCCTGCAGGTGCCCCCCACCCCCCCGCAAGTAGTGGAGCGTGTTACCAAAGGCATCTGAGAACACCGGGATGGGCCATCGACTTCATCTGAGGCTGACCGGGGCTCTAGGCAGAACTAATGGCTCAGTTATAGACCTCATTAGCCAGGTGGGATTTTAGCCTTTTCCTTACTGTGATTTGGGGCTGGGGCGGGGGATGGGGGTCCTCCCTCTACTACTGAGGGGAAGGAATTCTGCAACAAGGTTAGATTACTTGCCATTTCTGAGAGGGAACAAAAATCAATTAAAAAAAAAAAGAGTCAGGGAGAGGGTAAAAAATGAATTTCTTCATCGTGTGTGCTGATCACTTAAGATAGGATTTTCCCCTGCGGGGAATACCTCAAAGAGTAACAGTACTTCTGGGGCATTTGATAAGGAAAAAAGTTCTCTCTCTGTGGCGATTAACGTTGCCATCTCCCACTTTTTCCTGCAAAAGGGGCTCAGAACTCTTCCATTCAGTCTCCAGCTTGATGTAGCCTCCTGGACTCCCCGACTCCCTCACTTCGGGGTGCTCAGCTGGGGGGAGGAACCAGCGCGCCAGGCTCACCGTGGACAAACGCATGCCCTTCAGACAACACAAATGCATTCTGTCCCTCCAGCAGACCTTTCTGGGGGAAAACCTGGCCATCATTCCCCCCGGATGAATCTCTTCCTAGAAGACAAGGAACCAACTCCCCGACACCAAGCCTCCCTGCCCCTCCCCCAGTACTTAGCCAGAAGCTTCTAGCACTGCAAGCAAGTCTCTCTGTGCTCTCATAACCTCTGACAACTCAGATCGCTAACCATATTTCCGTTGGAGAAACTTTTATAAAATATTACAATCAATTCAATTGCATTAACACATTTGAACCTCGAAGTTCAACACAGTGGAAAACACAATACTTCTCTATTATATCAGGTGTCTGGTCAGATATATATCACACGAAACTGAAACCAGAGGCACTGGGGGACCCTGTTTATCCCAACTTAGCAAGAGGAATTATCTGACAGTTGGAAATGAAAAACTACTAATAAACATTACGGTTTATTGAAAAGTTTAAACAATAAGATTAAGGGAACTTCTGCAATATTAAGAAATGTATATTATCCTACTTTACCTTGCTTGGGGAATTCCTCAAGGATTTATTATTCTGTTACACCACCAAAAAGCCTGTGTTATGTTAAGGGATTCTGCCTTCCTGCCTGCATTCCGCATGAATCTAAAATTAAGAGGCAATCTTTCTTTAGCACATTGTACTTCCCTAAATTAGGTTTGGTTTCCAGAGCAGAATTTGGAAGTCAGTGGGTTTTTTTTCTCCGGGTACCAGTGGCCCCTAATAATAAACGCTCTAGAGAAAAGAGTCCCCTGTCCTGTAGTGCTTTTGCTGTGGGCACTGAAATGCATACCTGTAAGGCCTCTGAGGATACTGGGAAGGGAAGCTAACCTCTAGGGCTGGAAGCCCAAGGTACAAAGAGAGGGAGAGGAGGCCCAGGCTGCTGCTGGAGGGGTCAGGCCTTTGGCCAGCCAGGAACAATGAGGTCCTCTGGAAGCTGTGTTTTGGGCTTCCAGAAAGCAGCCTCCAAAATCCTCACAGATGGCAGCGAGTTGAGTGGCCTTGGCCCATAACAAAGTCCTGCTTCCTGAATTCCCTTGTTCCCTGCTCTCACAGCTCACCTCTCAGAAGGTCTCTGCTTGGCCCCCAACGGCAGGCCAATTTCTCTCTCCAGGCATGAGGACTTTCAGGAGAGGCAAGCCAGAGTGTTGCTGTCCGGATCTAAAGCTCCAGATGGGAAAAGATGGCCAGCCAGCTAACAACATCTCGAGACTCCCGATTCCTCCACTCTAAATTTGGGGGGGGGGGGGGGGGGGGGTATTGATAATGTAACACAGGTGCAGTCCCAGCCTGGGGTTTACATACGTATCTACATACATGGGGACTTTTCAAGCCTTCCCAGGATGTGACTTGAGTCCCCAGACTCACGTGCCTGTGCTCCAGATTCTGTTCCCCTTGATGTCTGTGTTCTGTCCCACATCCCCCCCAGGTGCAAAACTCAACCCCTTGACCAGAGTCCCCTGGAAATCTATGCACACCGAGCACTTGACGAGTTCCAGTAGAATTTATGAAGATTTGGGAGCGGCATGAGAAGTGGGGAGAGGGAGGGGCCGCATCAGGCAGCACAAAGCGTGCCCCCACGCGTCCCTCAGTCCCAGCTTACCGAGCATCTCACAGCTGCCAAGCGGCCATGAGGATCCCACCACCCCAACGATGCCTCCTCTCCCAGGCACCCATGTCTTTGAATTGTTTCTGCACCCTTAATCATCCACACCTGCAGCCTCCCAGGGGGGACAGCTTTAGGGATCGGGGCTGATGGTACAGCCAGATCTCCCTCCCGTGCTGCTCATGGGACACTGCCAGTGGCTAGGATTTAAGGCTTCTCTCCTCCACATTGCTAATTAGCACCTGCAGAAGGTGATTCTATAATCCTGGTGGTGTTCGTGCCAGCCCAGCCTGAATAACAGGGTGCTTGGATCCAGATGGAGAGGATCCATGTGGAAGTCCGGGGCAAAGAGACGGGCATGATTTTCTCAAGGACACTTGACTCCTTAGGTAGCCTCTAGAAATCTTTGTGTTTCCAAGTTCGGTTTACCGCCACTGCAGAATGGGCAACATTCTCTGTCCATATTGGCTCTGGTTAGATATTCACTGGCATCTTTTACTACTTTTGTCTCAGGATGGCTTTATCTCACCAACCTGCTCCTGCGGGCTGTTTGATTCTTACCCCTCCCTCCCTTACAATCTAATTAACTACAGGCCTTTATGCCTCTTAAATGGCCCCCTCAGGTGGAGGTGTGAGGGCAGAGCTTGGCTCCCACAGGTTAGCTTGTTGAGGACTTGCTTTCATCCACTATGTTCATGTATGTTGGAAATGTCCCCAAATGCATTTTAATCTCCATCTGCCATTATAGGGAAATTTTCCCAAATTTTTTTATTATTACATCTTGTAGTTCTAGAATATAACGTTTAACCATCAAACCTCAAGACAGGCTTGTACATCAAGCTCCAAATCTTTCCTCTCTTGGAAATTTTTGCATCGTAAATCATCAGCTGAACACCCAAAAATGCAAAGGTTCGCACTGGTCCTCAACTGTGTTCTCTTTGTCCCCAGCACAATGGAATGAACATGCAAACCTGACTTTCCTCAGGCCCCCAGGAAGCCACCAGGCAGCTGCATTTCTAGTCTAAGGAAGGTCTTTTTGCCAAAGTGGACACTCCAATGATGCCCGCATATCTGATTTACAGAATTGGGGGGAAGTAGTCAATGAGGCCAAATATAACAGAAACCTCCTGCATCCACAGCAGGACCCACTCACAGTGACATGTGTCCCTGGCCCTGTAGCCATAGCCCCCAGATCATCTCTAAGGTGGAAACCTCTAAACCCAAGCACACTCTGTGCTTCGTGGGAAAGACAGGGGTGAGCTGCAAGGTGAGGCAGGTGCTAAAAACAAGGGTTCTTCTGGCTAAACGTCAGGAAAATCCTTCCTGCTTCACAGAATCTCTGGGTGAAAAGAAACAGCATTTTAGCCCATTATTGTACCCATTTCACAGATGGGAAAACTGAAGCACAGAAAAGCAGTTACCTGCCAGAGATCACACTATTGTACTATGGAATGTGTTATTAGTTCTGTCCACCTTTTTTTTTTTAACGTTCATTTGTTTTTGAGAAAAAGAGAGGGCAAGTGGTGAGGAGCAGAGAGAGAGAGAGGGGACACAGGATCCAAAGCCAGCTCTGCACTAACAGCAGAGAGCCTGATGTGGGGCTTGAACTCACGAAGCGTGAGATCGTGACCTGAGCTGAAGTTGGACGCTGAACTGACTGAGCCACCCAGGTACCCAGTTCCATCCACCTTCAAAGACCTTTCCACTAGTTAATCACAGTCCCCCACCTCACTCCCCAGACACCCCCGTCATCCACTGCCTGAATCCCTACCGCAGTGTCCATATCTAGTGGCCGTCCTGCCTCTTCTCAAACACCTGCTGGGATAGAAGGCTCACGCCCTTCCAAAGCATCCTCTGTCCCCCCTCCACCTCCCACGCTTTCTTGCCTCTTCAGTGGGGAGAGCCAGGAAGCCATCCATACCCCCCCCCCACCCCACCCTGCTGAGGCAGGATGATAAGAGGAAAGTCTTAAACCCAGCTTCTAAAAAAATTAACTAGCTGGGGTGCCTGGGTGGCTCAGTGGGTTGAGCATCAGACTTTGGCTCAGGTCATGATCCCACCGTTTGTGGGTTAGGGCCCCACATCGGGCTCTGTGCTGACAGCTCAGAGCCTGGAGCCTGCTTCCGATTCTGTGTCTCCCTCTCTCTCCGCCCTCCCCTGTTCACACTCTGTGTTTCTGTCTCTCAAAAATAAATAAACATTTAAAAAATGTTTGTAATTAACTAGAATCATTCAATACAAGAAGAAAAAAAAAAAAAAAACAGAAAATCCAGCAACATCCAGGAACCTAGCCTGCTCCAGAGCACTTATCAGCTTCACACCTTCAAGGAAAGCAGGGAGCAGGGCAAGGAAATGAGTGACAGAGAAGATGTCGCGCCTGGTACCTAATCTCTGTGGGTCCGAGCAAGTCTGACTGCACCCATCTGGAAGACGGCTCCTATCACCAACCCAGCTGAACTTCCAGGGGAACTTGGGCTGGCTCTTCTCACATCCTCACCCTGTGTCTAGGGGAAACGATAAGAAAAAGCTGCTCCCAAGGAAAGGACACGAATTCTGTGGATTGACAGAGCACTGCAAGTGTTTGACTGATTCCACTTGACTGAGGGGTTAGAACCAGCTTCACCATAGTGTCTCCCACAAGCTTACTGTGTACCAGGCTCTCAGCTGGTATCCTCACCCGGCACTGCATCCATCCCCTAACTCCCCCTGGGAAGTAGATACTATTACTGTCCCCGGGTCATAGATGAGAATTTGAAAGCCGTCTTTGTCTCTTTACCGCGCCCCAGGCATTTGGCTCCTGGAGCCCCAGCTGCCCCCACGCTGCCAGAAAATGGCAGAGCTAGAATGTGGCCCCGCCAGGGTTCGGAGCCTGTGCTCTTAACCAAGAGCTGTGCTGCCCCAGCATATTGTGGCTACAGCATATTGTGTGATGACCACACAACGGGTAGTATGCCTGCTAGTAACGTTTATTTATTTTTTTTATGCCAAAATCAACCAACCGACAGACAGAAAATCATACAGAAACCACAAGTCCAAAATCGCCGGGTCAGAGCCCAGGATGCTAAAAAAAAAAAAAAGCTTCTGAATCCATTTTCAACGCCAGTATAACATTAAAAACTCACAAAGGAAAAACCCAACATGAAGCTGGTTTGTCTTACTTATGAATAGTGATTAACAATCTAAATAGAGGACGAGCGACCAGAGTGCTGCCACATATTAGAAGGTCAGCATACAGGGCCACCTGGGTGGCTCAGTCGGTTGAGCATCCGACTTCGGCTCAGGTCATGATCTCACAGCTCTGAGTTTGAGCCCTGCATTGGGCTCACTGCAGTCAGCGCTGAGCCCACTTTGGATCCTCTGTCTCCCTCTCTCTCTGCCCCTTCCCCTCTTGCGTTCTGTCTCTCAAAAATAAATAAATCTTTAAAAAAAAAAAAGAAAGAAAGAAAGCCAGCATACCATGACTACATGGAGTTCATCCCAGGAATGCAAGGCTGGTTCAATTTTAGAAAATCTGTTACTGTAATTCACTATAACAACAAATAAAAAATAATAATAAGGATCATCTTATAGATGCTAGAAAAGAATTTATATATTTCAACATTCTTTCCAGATTTTAAAAACAGAAAAAAAAAACCTCTTAATAAAATAGGAATAGATGGGTATTTCATGAACATGATTTACACACCTTGGGCATCAAAACAAAATCCAGACCACACTGAGTGTTGACAAGGACACAGAGCAAGCAGAACTCCCACACATTGTTTGTGGACATGCAAAACACGTGGAGAAAAGGTCTGGGGGCACCTGGGTGGCTGAGTCGGTTGACTGTCTGACTCTCGATTTTGGCTCAGGTCATGATCTCAGGATTGTAGGATCAATCCCTACGTCAGGCTCCACACTGAGCATGGAGCCTGCCTGGGATTCTCTCTCTTTCCCTCTGCCCCTCTCCCCTGTTCACACACTCTCTCTCAAAAAAAAAAAAAAAAATTAAAAAGGGAGAAAATGTCTGTTACTTTCTTATAAAACTAAATATACACCAACCTTGCAATCCAGCAATCCTACTCCTTAGAATTTTCGCAAGAGAAATGAAAGCAAATATCCCAAAAAGACCTGCACATAAATGTTCATAATACTATTATTCATATTAGCCCCAAACCGGAAAGGACCAAACAACAGGATGAACTGGTTAAACAAATGGTGATATAGTCATATAATGCGTGTCTGAATCTGCTCAGGCCGCCATAACAAAATACCATAGACTGGGCAGTTTAAAGAACTGAAATGTATTTTCTCATGGTCCTGGATGGAGGCTGAAAGTCCAAGAAGACAGTACTAGCATGGTCAGGTTCTGGTGAGAGCTCTGTTGTTGGATTGCAAATGGCCACCTTCTCCCTGCATGCTCACATGGAGGAGAGAGACAACAAGCTCTCTGGTGGGGCACTGATCCCATCAGACCAGGGCTCCACCTTAATGACCTCACCTAACCCTAATTGCCTTCCAAAAGCCCCATAGTCAAATACCATCACATTGGGAGTTTGGGCTTCAACATGTGAATTTGGGGGGAGATGCAAACATTCAGTCCATACCGATGAAACAATATTCAACAATAAAAAGAACTATTGATATCTGTGGCAACATGGATGAGTCTCAGAAACACGCTTTGTGAAAGAAGACTTACACAAGAGTACAATCCCTTTTGTATCAAGTTCTAGAATCGGTAAAACTGATCGGTGGTGGGAAAAAAATCAGAACTGTGGCTGCCTGAGGTTGGGGGATAGGGACTGAATTGGGAAAGAGTACAACAGAACTTTCTGGAATGATAGCAATATTCTAAATCCTGATAAGAGTTTGGGTTACACAAGAACATGAATTTATCAAAACTCATAGAATGGCATACTTAAGATTTGCGCATTAAGTTGTATGTAAATTTTACCTCAAAAAAAAAACAAAAACAAAAGCAAATATTGACCTCTGGTTAATGACATGTATGCTGAAATTTTTGGAGGTAAAGTGTACTGATGTCTTCAATTTACTTTGAAATGCATCAAAAATAAATAAATAAGATGGATTGATGGATGGAAGGGAAGGGTAGATGGATAAAAATGTAATAAAACGAGTATAATGAAATGTTAATTGTAGCCAAGTAGGAGCTGGGAATGAGTGTTCCCTACGCAACTCTTTCAACTTTTCTGTATTTGAATTTGTTCATAATAAAATGTTAGAGGAAAGAACCAACTTCATACTTCACAGTAAAATGCTAGAAGCCCTGCCATTAAAGTCAGAAATAAGTCAAGAATACTTTCTATCACCAGTATTATTTAATTTCTTTCTGAAAGTGCCAGCAAGGTTACAAACTCAAATGCCTTCAGGGGTCATGCAGGTAATTTTTAAAAGTGAAGATAATTAGGTTTTTAAAAACAGACACTAGTTAGAGGCACCTGGGTGGCTCAGTCAGGTGAGCATCTGATTTCAGCTCAGGTCATGATCTCGTGGTTTGTGGGTTCGAGCCCCGCGTCGGCCTCTGTGCTGACAGCTCAGAGCCTGGAGCCTCCTTTGGATTCTGTGTCTCCCTCTCTCTCTCTGCCCCTCTCCCGCTCACACTCTGTGTTTCTCTCTCTCAAAAATAAAAATTAAAAAATTAAATTAAATTTAAAAAATAGGGACTGGCTAAACTCTAGAATCAGGACCTATCTCAGGGCAGAGGCTCATGCGCTCCAGTGTATTTTTCCCGGCAGGAATACCAGCCCAGTGTTGTCTAACCACCTAAAATTTCAAGTGAAGCTGGAATTTCAGCTTTAATATATGGGCACAAACTCGATTTTTTTTAAAAGATGGTTGAATTATTTTGCAAATACAGAAAATACACCTGGTCCTACAGCAGTTAGTTTTCAACCTCCATTCTAGCAAATAGATAAGAATAAAAAGGAAAAAAGGAAAGGTAAACCCAAGAGAATCAACTAAAGATCTATTCAAAAATCCAAGAGCTTCAGTAAGGTGACTGATTACAGACATAATACATAAAAATTGATAGCTTTCCTATACATAAACCACAAACTATTAGAAAATATACAGGAAGGGAGGAAACCTCATTTATAATAGTAAAATAAAAGGAAATAAACCTAATAAGAAATGCACAGGATCTATGAGTAAAACATTAAAACTCGACTGAGGGTGTAACAGAAAGCATAGGCTAGGGGCACCTGGCTGGCTCAGCTGGTACAGCGTGCAATTCTTGATTGCAGGGCTGTGAGTTCAAGTCCTATGTTGGGCATAGAGGAGAGAAAGAAAGGGGAGGGGTGGGAAAGGAGGGAAGGAAGGAAGAGAGAAAAAGAGAGAAAGAAAAGGCTAAATGTTGCAGAAACAACCACCACCAAAATCTCAGTGGCTTAACACAACACAAGCTTATTTTTCTCACCTGAACTCAGCTGTGTATCTGGGTGAGTGATGGAGACAGTTGTCCTCCACGTGTGGCTCAGCAATAGGCTTGCCTTCATCCCGTGATGCCTCATGCTCCCGTGATCACCAAAGCAAGGGAAAAGAACGCAGAGAACCACGCTTGGGTTTGTCACCGCCTCAGCCCCAAAGTGTCACATGTCACCTTTGGTCATATTTCACCAGCCAGAACCAGGTATGTAGCCCTGCCATGTACAAGAAGCTGCAAAACGTACAAGGAATGAATTAAATACTTGCTGAGAATTTACTGCGCCTGCCCCAGAGTAAATGAAAGTCATAATGTGATCTTGATTTAAAAGACTCACGGAAGATATCAATTCTCCCTAGTTAATGCTATAAGTGTAATATAATCCCAATTAAAGTACCAACAGGAGGGGAGGCTGGCTGGCTCAGTTGTGGAACATGTGACTCTTGATCTAGGGATGTTGAGTTCGAGCCCCACGTCGGGTGTAGAGAGGACTTAAAAATAAATAAATAAAGTACCAATGGATATTTCTTGGAACAAAACAAGTAAATCTTAAGTTCATGTGAAAAAAGAAACATGTAAGTATAGCCAGAAAAATTCTGGCAAAAGAAATAGTAATGGGTATGGGGACTAGCCCTACTACATACGAAAACATATTTCAGAGAATCAGTAATTAAAATAATTTGGTACTGGGGGTGCCTGGCTGGCTCGGTCAGAAGAGCGTGTAACTCTTGATCTCAGAGTCATGAGTTCGATTTCCATGTTGGGTGTAGGGATAGATCACTTGAATAAATAAATAAAAACTTAAAAAAAAAAAAACAATTCAGTACCAAATCATGAATAGACAAACCAATCAATGGAAAGAATAGAGGGTCTAGAAATAAACACATATCGAAATTTGGTGTATTAAAAAAGCTGGCATTTCAAAACAATAAGGAAATTTTTTACTATTTTATAACTAGTGTTGGGACAGCTGGCTATGCATACTGAGGGGAAAAGTCAAATCCTGACCTCACTTCCTATACTAAAACGTATTCTGGATAGATAAAGGATCTAAATATTAAATAAAACTATAAAAATACAAAAGAAAACATGAAAAACATTTGAAATTTTGAAAAGATTTTAAGATCTAAGTGAGATACATGTTCCATGAATTATTTCAAAACTAACAAATATAACTACACAAAAGTTTGAAAATGTCTACCAGACAAAACAAATACAAAAGCAAGAGAAAATGGCAAACTGAGAGAAGGCTAATGTCCACATGATGTAAGAACTTTCAGAGATCGAGAAGATGTCCAACAACCCAACAGAAAAATGGTAAAAATAAATTAATTAATTAAATTTAAGAAAAAGAAAAATGGTGACAAACAAAAAAAAAAAGGAATAGAAATCACTTTTAAACACCTGACAAGATGTTCGGCTTCAATCATCATGAAATACTGCAACAGATTATTATTTTTCATCTATCAGATTGGCAAAAAAAAAAAAAAATTTAGTGTAACAATACCATTTGCAGGTGGACACAAGAAGATGCCAACATATGCTCATGTACTGTCAATAGGAGTGTAAATTCGTGCAAGTTCTTTGAAGGACAAATTGGCAAGAAGTTGAAAATTTTCAACCTACGTGTCCTTTGATGCAGCGATCTTTTTGTGTTTTTTTTTAATTTTTTTCAACGTTTATTTATTATTGAGAGACAGAGAGACACAGAGTGTGAGCAGGGGAGGGGGCAGAGAGAGGGGGAGACACAGAATCCGAAGCAGGCTCCACGCTCCGAGCTGTCAGCACAGAGCCGGATGTGGGGCTCGAACTCACGAACTGCGAGATCATGACCTCAGTGGAAGTAAGATGTTTAATCAACTGAGCCACCCAGGCACCTCTGATACAGCGATTTGACCTCTAAGAATGTTTCCTACAGGAGGCGCCTGGGTGACTCAGTCGATTAAGTGACCAACTTCTTAAGCAACCGACTTCGGCTCAGGTCATGATCTCGCGGGTTCGTGAGTTTGAGCCCCGTATTGGGTTCTGTGCTGACAGCTCAGAGCCTGGAGCCTGCTTTGGATTCTGTGTCTCCTCTCTCTCTCTCTCTCTCTCTCTCTCTCTCTCTGCCCCTTCCCCACTCATGCACTGTCTCTCACTTGCTCTCAAAAATAAGTAAAACATTAAAAAAAATTAAAATTAAAGAATGTTTCCTACAAATACACTCACAAATGTGTGCAAAAAGTACGTACGAGAGTAGTCACTACAGCTTTATGCGATCGCCAAAAAAAGAAAAAGAAAAAAAAAACCCTGAAAGCCCTAAACATGCACCAATAGGATAGTTAAATACATCAGAAATACAGTAAATGTTGTATAAAGAGACGCTAATAAAAGCAGATGCCCAAGGTGGGAGAGGAACCCCCACAGAGGAGACAGGGACTGGAATCGACTTCTCAATGCATTCTTATTTCTACTATTTTGATGTTTGAATCCTTTGAATGTATTATCTATTGCAAAAAGCAAAACTGAATTTTAGAACAACAAGAAAAAGAATGAATCGATCTATCTCTGCCAATACAAAACGATCTGCAAATATAATGTTAATTGGAAAAAGCAAGCTACAGAAGCCTATCTCGTATGCCACCACTTGTATGGGAAAGCACAGGCACTGCAAATGTCTAGAAAGATACACAAAAACTGCTAACAAGGGTTTCCTCTGAAAGGAAGCTGGAAATCTGGGACGGTAGAATCACTTTTCACTTCATAGCCACTAGTACTTGTTTTTAACCAAATATATATAATTTCAATGCTTTGATCCCCAGATCAAAATAATTGGGGTAGAATCACCAGGAAGAAATCAGCAGAATCCCACAGAAGCACTGAAGTAGACTTTGTGGGAAAAGAACTACCAGAGCAAGGAAAGGGCCCCCTACCAGAATTCAGTGACCTGAATGATCCACCTGGCTGGGCACTGAGCTTTGGGAGAAGGGCGAGACTTCCAAGTCAAATCCACCCAGCTTCACCCCTGCCTTTGCTACTTGACTAGCTGTGTGGCCTCAGGCAGGTTCCTTCACCTCTCTGTGCCCCTTTCTTCATTAATTCAAGGGAATTATTACACTTGCCTCTATTATAATAACTTTAAAAAATGACACCGTACAGGTAAGGTGCTTATGCAAAAGCCTGGCATGTAGCAAGTATTTAATTCGTGGCAACAGAAGAAAGGTTATATTGGCTATTGTACCCTGATACCCTGGAATATCACAGGACTTTTGGGGAGAATTAGATCGAGCTAGGCCTGATAACCTGGTTAAGATCTCCAGTCACATTCTTACTTCAAAAAAAGCAAGTGAGAGACCAGAATGTTTATCAGGATTGCATTTAGGGGTGAGGGAAATAAACTACGATTCCCTTTTGATTTTTGTTTTAAATCCAATTGTCATGAGCATTAAAAAAGTCGGCGGGGCTACCTTCCGATCTGTAAAGGCTGGATCTCTCTGGAGAGATTTGCGAAGGACGGGTTGGAGGGACGCCGGCCTTTTACTTTCTGCATTCGCCGTCTTGTTTGGGCTCTTCTCCACTAGCGTCCGGCGCCCTTTGGATTTTCAAAGCCAAGGCTTTTTCATTAGAAAATGACTGGGAACGAGGAGTGCGGCGGGCGCAGGCCCGCCGCTCGGCCCGGGGCCCCGGAGCGCGCAGCCCGCGGCAGGCCCGGCGCCCGCTGCGCCCGCGGGCCGCGCCACCGCGCCATCAGCGCCGCCATCAGCCGCGCCGCGTGCGGCCCCGCGTCCCGCTGCTCCCGGCCGCGGGCCCCCGGCGGCAATAATGAGCCACGGCGGCGTGACCGCGGCCCCGGGCTGCGCCGCCGCCAGCCGCGCGGGCGCCGCATTAGCATTTTAGACGCCTCCCTGTTTGTTCTTTTGTGTCAGTTTCCAGCCCGAACGCGCCGCGCGTCCCGGGCCGCGGACTGAGCGCTGGGGCCACGAGAGCGGAACGCAGCGGCCCGCGGCTGCCTCTGGGGGGCCCCTGCAGTCCGCCCTGTCCGGCCAGACCCCCCACTTTGGGACGGCGTGCCAGGCAAGGAGAGGCCGGAAGGGCCCGGGGCAGGGGCGAGGCCTCGCCCCACAGCCTACCCCGACCGGGGTCTTCTCCCCGGGAAGCCTCCTGCCCTCCGTCCCTGCAGCTCCGGACCTGGCGAACAGGCTCTGGCGCCAGGCGTGGGTTTGAGTGCAATGATACGGGGCCCTGGTGTACAACCTCTTCTATGTGTGCCTCAGTTTCCCCACCCTTACAGATGAAGCTGGGTACGTATCTCACAGGAGTCCATGCTTGTGAAAGCACTTATCTCAGTGCTTGACACGTTATCTAATTTATTCTTCAACAACCCTGAGAGGTGGGTATTAATACTGTCACGGTAAACGGGGCTCCGAGGGGTGAAGTGGCAGAGGTCTTGACAGCCAGGAAGCTCGCGCACTGCCAGGGGAAGCAGCCGGGAGCAAAGTCTGTCCCGGAGGTAGACTGAGGCGTGCACTTCGTAGGACTAAAGTTTTCTGGCCCAGGAAGGTTCGCAGGAACGAGTGAATTCAAAAGAGGAGGCTGGAGAAGGAGCCTGTGCTCCGGGTGGCACCTTTTAAGAAGAAGCTAAGGAGCCCTGAGGTTCGGGTGTATGCGTGCAGGCACCTGGTGTCCCAGCATCAGCGGGAATGGCTGTCTCTTCCTACCATTCATGCGTCATGTGTGGCTGAGCACTGCAATTGCCTGGGGGTGACGGGAGAAAGGGGAGGGGGCCATACGTACCACAAATCAAGTCAGTGTCACACTGGCATAAGGATAGACATACAGATCAATGGAATAGAATCAGAAGTCCAGAATTAAGTGTTGACATTTGTGGCCAGTTGATGTTTGACAAAGGTGTCAAGATATCTCAGTGGGGAAAGACCACTTGTTTGAACAAAGGGTACTGGTACTACGGGGTAGCCACACCATGGTGTACAAAAGTTGACTGAAAAAGGATCGTAGGCCTAAATGTAAGAGCTGAAACTGTAGAACTCAGAAGAAAACATGGGAGTAAATAGTTGTGGCCTCGGGTTAGGCAGTGGTGTCTTAGGTACGATACCAAAAGCTCACAAGCACAAAGAAGAGAAGCTGAATTGCTCCAAAATTAAAAGCCTCCATGCTGCAAAAAGGGAGGAAGGAAGGAAGGAAAGAGAGGGAAGGAGGGAGGAAGGAAGGAGAGAAAGAAAGGAAGAACAAAGAGAGAAGGGGAGGAAGAGAGAAAGAGAAAAAGAAAGAAAGAAAGAAAGAAAGAAAGAAAGAAAGAAAGAAAGAAAGAAAGAAAGAAAGAAAGAAAGAGGAAGGGAGAGAAGGGGAGGGCAGAAGGAAGGAAAGAAAGGGAAGGAGGGAGGAAAGAAGGAAGGAAAGAGAGGGAGAAAGAAAGAAAGAAAAAAGTGAGAAAGAAAAAAGAGAAAGGAAGGAAGGAAAGAGGGAAGGAGGAAGGAAGGAAGGAGAGAAAGAAAGGAAGAACAAAGAGAGGGGGGAGGAAGAAAGAAAGAAAGAGGAAGGGAGAGAAGGGGGAAGGAAGGAAGGAAAGCAGGAAGGAAGGAGGGAAGGAAGGAAAAGGGAGAAAGAAAAGAAGGAAGGGAAGAGAGGAAGAAAGGGAAGGAAGGAAGGAAGGAAGGAAGGAAGGAAGGAAAAGAAAGAATGAAAAAAGCAAGAAAGAAAAAAGAGAAAGAGGAAGGAAGGGAGGAGGAAGGAAGGAAAGACAATCCCCACAAATAGGGCAAAATATTTGCAAATCACATATCTAGTGTGGAACTTGTATCTACAATATATAAAGAACTCTTACAGCTCAATAATAAAAAGACAACTGAATTTTCTAAATGGGTAAGGAATATAAACAGACATTTCTCCAAAAGAGGTATACAAATGCCTAATAAGCACATGAAAAGAAACTTACATCATTAGTCATTAGGGAAATGCAAATCAAAACCACAAGGAGATACCACTTCGCACCCACTAGGATGGCGATAACCAAACAGACCCACAGCACAGGCAGAAATTAGAGCCCTCAACACTGCCAGGAGGAGCACAAAATGGTGCAGCCATTGGAAAACAGTTAAACAGAGTTACCATTGACCCAGCATCTCTACCTCTAGGTATCTATACTCAAGAGGACTGAACACATAGGTCCACACAAAGACTTGTATGCGAATGCTCACAGCAGCGTTTTTCACAATAGCCAAAGTGGACAAAAAAGTTCATCAACTGATGAATGGATGAATCAAATATGGATACCTGCACTGTGGAATATTATTCAGCCACAATAAGGAATGGAGTACTGACCCCCCACTACAACATGGAAGAATTTTGAAAACATGATGCTAAGTGGAAGAAGCCAGTCAGAAAAGCCCACATATTGTATGATTCCATTTATATGAAATGTTCAGAAGAGGCAAATCCATAAAGACAGAAAGATTAGTGGTCACCAGGAGTTGGGGAGAGGGCATTCTCTCAGATGGGGACAAGAACAGATAACAGGAAGTAACTGGTAATAGGTGCAAACTTTCTTTGGGGGAGTTGAGGGGGGGTGGTGGTGAAAATGTCCTGGAATTAGACAGTGGGGACAGTTCCACAACCTTGTAAATATATAAAAACTACTAAATGGTAGGCTTTAAAAGGGTGAGTTTTATGGTATGTGAATTCTATCTAAATAAAACTATTTTTGAAAAGAGGAGGGATTCGAGCGTTACTTGTGCCAGTACAAATCATTTTCAAAGTTAGGCAGGTTGGGGGACAAGGAGGAAGTGAGTTCCAGGCACAGGGAACAGCACGTGTGAATCTAAGATCTGACAGCAAGAGAAGAGCCACATGGGGGGGGGGGGGGCGGGGACATGGAGGAAGTCAGAAGGGCCAGAGAATAGCGTGCAAGGGGGACAGAGGCATGCACTCGCACAGACCCGGACTCACACCCTCCCATACCTTCTACCATCTGTAGCTGCCCGTAACCTGGTCTCCCTCAGATCCCTCAACACACTACCCTCTCCTACCTCTAGACGTGCTTTCCCTTCTGCCGGGACCTCCCATCATCCTTTCATCCACCTGGCTGATACCTTCCTGTGCCGCCACAGCCTTTGGAAACCAGCCCTCCAACCTCCCCGCTGCCCCACCCACCCCCGGCCTGTTCCATCCTCCTCCAACTTAGCACGTCTCCACCTCTGTCCTCCCAGAGCCCCAGAGCCATTGAGTCCCAGGGGCCATCGATGCCTGCCTGGCTTCCCTCTGGGGGCCGTGTGGCTAAGGTGGAGTGTGGCAGATACTCAGTGCAATCTTCAAACTCGAGTGTCCAAGGAGTATATGTCTTTTCTTTAAATAAGTTTAAGCCCAGCTCTGAAGGCCCAGCCCTCTAAGCCATGGGCGATGTTATCACTCACTTTTGGGGTTCTCCTTGCCCCAGGGTTGCTCTGGGGTCTTGGGGTCTTGGGCCTCAGAGGGGCCCCCCGGTCACCAGCAGTCACCTGCCCTACTTGTTCCCAAGGACATGCCTGGGAGGCCCAACCTCACAGCCCCACCAGCTCTGCTATCTCCAGGCCACACAGCCGGCCTTCTGAGGTCATGTTATCTCTCTTGGAAATGGGGCCCTGCAATTCTCTTGGAGGGACCCCCTGCTCTCTCCCTTTCTAGCTCCATGAAGTCTCCGTCTTCTCTTGATGATTTCCAATGCAATCCCCACTCTGTGAGACACCATTTATTCAAGGAGCCTTGGCTTTTATTCTTGCTTTGCCCTGTGCAAGAATCCATGAGGCAGAGGAATTCGAAGGGCCAGGCTACTGGAGCACAGAGATTGGGGAATAGAAAAAAAAATAAGCAAGATGCACTTATATGTCAAAAATAGATCATGCCACAAGCATGCACCAAAAAGCCTTAATAGGTTGTGAAGGGCCAAGCCTTGGGTAGAAGTTGGGTACAATGCCAAGGCCAGCCTGTGTGGGGCTTCGCCTACCTCCACGTGCAGATATCACTCGGGAAATTTCCGCCAAAGCAGGCCATTGACCAATAATAATTTGTGGAATGGATGAACGAACAGAAAGGTCTGACTTCTTCAGTCCCAAACAGCCAGCTTTCCTGATCGGCCAGCAAGCAGGGCTGACAAAATCCAACATTAGATGCTTAACACCCACCATCGGCCTCTGGCCCTGTCTGGTTCCTGTGTTGTTCTAGATCAAGGGCAGGATCTGCAGCCTGGATGCCAGTGCTGACCACCCCCAGTGGGGCTGCTACTGAAGAGAAAACACCTGGTTGGGCCATCTTGGGAACACCCGTGGTAGTACTCGCGTTGAGCGAGTGCTTCCTGAAGCCAGGAACCCCTCCTTGCGTCCACACTGTATTGCATTCAATCTGCACCTGAGTCCTGCTGCATTCTTCCTTTTGCACTGAGACAGCTATAGCACCGAGAGGTGGGTCCAACCTACACCTGTCTGTCTCCAACGCCTGTGCTCCTAACCACCCTTCCACCGACTGCCTCCAGTTGTTTTAAAAAAAAAAAGGTCTGGAAATTTACCCATGATGGAAGGAGCAAACTCAGTAGCTTTGCAGGGAGACAGTTACTGGCTTCCAGCAGTTTGAGGGAAGGGGCCGCCCCGTCCGCCCGGCATAGGCCCACAGCCAAAACCAGCAGGGCCCTTGAGTAGGTGCCACTGCCCTTGACACCATCCTCACGTCTAAGACTGCCGTGTGGTTCTGGGGCTCAGCATACAAGGTCAAAATGCCCAAGACAGTCCTAACCACATCATCCCTCTGCCAAAACACCTTCAGTGCTCTCCCATCACCTCCGTAACAAGACCCTCCACCTTTCCCAACTCCCGTGGAATAAGCACCAGCCTAGCGGCTGGAGACCTCGCTTGGTTTTCCTCCTGGGTCCTCGGCTTCCCCAATGACAGTCGCATCTCTCAGCCCTTGCCGCTCAGATGGCTTGACTCCGGGCACATCTCTGCAGCCTTATCTCCCAGCGAGTGCCCTCATACTCCACCCAAACCGCTTTCCTTCCTTTCCTCCTGCCCTCTCTCCCCTGGGTCTCTATTCTCGTTGTCCCTTCCCATAAAACCTCTTCCCTCTTATCTCTGCCCACCCACATTCTCCTCCCCCTCCCAGCTGTAGCCCAAACATCACTTTCCCCAAGAAGCCTGCTCTGATCCCAAGAGGAGTCATCTCATCCCGTCTGAGCCCTCCCAGCCCAATGTCCACCACCGTCCCGAGGAACACAGCTCTCCTACCTTCTTTTTATGGGGCTTTATGCCCATACGAGGCAGGATGTTGTTTGGGTTAAGGGCGAGATTTGGAGTCAAACAAACCTAGGTTCAAGTCCTAGTTCCCTCAAGTGCGATGATCTTGGGCAAGTGACTTAATGGTCCTGAACTTCACTTACCTCATGTGTAACATAGGAATAAAACAGCACCTCCCTTAGAGGGTCGTAGAGAAGGTTAAGTAAGACGATGCGTGTAAGAACTCAGGAAGTAGCTGGTAATACTATCGTCTGGTCTTTCTTTTTCTGCAAGCTCCTTGAGGGCAGACATACCGTCTTTCTCATCTCCTTACGGAAGCTGAGCACAGGGGCTTCCTGAACATGGTTAAACATTTTTACAATAAATGAAACAATCAGAAATAGTTTCAGGCTCTACACCTATGTCCATAGCAGCATTATTCACAACAACCAAAAGGTGGGAGTAACCCAAGTGTCCATCAGTGGATGAGTAGAAAAACAAAATGTGGCATAGTTATAAAACAGAATAGTAGTCAGCCTTAAAAAGGAAGGAAATTCTGACAGATGTATGGATGAACCCCGAGGACATTATGCTAAGTGAAATAAGCCAGTCACCTAAAAAAAAAAAAAAAATACTCTATGACTCCACTTATATGAGGTACCTTGAGTAGCCAAATTCATAGACATGAGAAGTGGAATGGGGGTTTCTTTTTTTTTTTTAATATGAAATTCATTGTCAAATTGGTTTCCATACAACACCCAGTGCTCATCCCAACAGGTGCCCCCCCCCCCCCGCTCCAGTGCCCATCACCTGGGAAAGGGAGGTATGGGGACTGTTTAATGAGTACAGAGTTTCAGTTTTGCAAGATGAAAAGCATTCTAGCGATTGGTGGCACCCTGTGAATGTACTCACTGCTGACTGTACACTTACAAATGAGTAAGCGGCATTTGAGGGGGGTACCTGGGTGGCTCAGTCAGTGAAGCACCCAACTTTGGCTCAGGTCATGATCTCACAGCTTGTGAGTTCGAGCCCCGCATTGGGCTCTGTGCTGACAGCTCAGAGCCTAGAACCTGCTTGGGATTCTGTGTCTCCCTCTCTCTCTGCCCCTCTCCTACTCTCTCTCTCTCTCTTTCTCTCTCTCTCTCTCTCTCCCTCCCTCAAAAACAAATAAACATTAAAAAAAATTTTAATGTTTGAGTACAAATATTGTTTTAATGTCTGTGAGCCACCCATATATAGATACGCTCAAAACGAGCTCATTTTTCTTCTCCTTTCTGCTCCGAAGGGTGACATAGAGATCATCAGCACATGAGGGACCTGAGCGACCTCCTGATTACAGGATAATATTCATACAATGAGGTTAAAAGCACTGGCTGAAAAGTTCTTTCATAAAACCTGCTTCATGAGAAGAGAAAATAATTTATGAGAACATGAACAATTAGCACTTTGTAAAAAAGAAATAATGCACTTAACTTGATCCCTATATTTAACATCAATTAAAGATTATCCTCATGAATGAAACTCGACCTGGAAATTAACAAGGGATTTAAATTGCATTATGCAAGCGACAGAGAGAAGGGGGGGTGCACCAGTTCAGGGTTTCCAATATTCGGCTAAAATGGTATCTACACAATGAGGCCCTGGCCACTTCCTTGCATTTCTGCCAGCTGGAAGATATTGTTGCAACATACAGGAACATTTGTTTCAGCTCCCAAATCCCGTGATAAAAATCCCTAGGTAGCTGCAAGCAAAAGGTTGGCATCCTTCATTTTTAAAAATAACTTCTGGGTCATTTTTTTTTTTTTAACCGATAAAACTAACCAAGAGATTCCCTTAAAAAAGCATGTCTGCACTGGTCCTAGATTTGAATCTGGATCATTTCCATAGAGCTATCCAAGCGAGTCTATAGGGCAAGGCTAGATCAGAAATTATATTCTGGGTCACCTGGTTCCAAGTCACAGAGCACTTTATTCCCTAAAATGAGCAGCTCAAAGGGTGTGAAATGGGTCTTAGAAAACAAGTGTGGACTATATTTGTGTGTGTGTGTGTGTGTGTTTTAAATAGTTACCATGTATTGAGCCAGACTCCATGCTAAGCAACCCAAAACCCATGAGGCCAGTCCTATTACCTCCATTTTACAATGAGAAGCCTGGGAGGCTCACATGGGCAGACGTGAAACTGAGACCTGGGCACCTCTGTTTCCAGAGCTCACTGGTAATCGCTATCTGTCATGGTGGAGGGCAGATAGGGTGACAGAAGCACAGACCTTCAAAGGACAAGCACAGGACCCCTTCCCCAAATGCTCCAGAGCCTGTCTCTAGAACCAGAGACTGAGCTCTCTCAGTCACAAAGCATCCTGCTACTTCCCAGGGTTAGGGTTAGGGTGACATGTCAGGACCACAGCTCTGATGCTGATTGCTAAGAATTGCCCCACTGGGACGAAGCAGAGAGCTTCTTGCCATCTTCCAGACCCCCTGGAAGAAAGTCTTTTTCACAGCCCAGGAAGTGCCCCTGAGAGATTTGGCTTTGGTTTTGTTTTGGCTTACTGGTGTGTGTGTGTGTGTGTGTGTGTGTGTGTGTGTGTGTGTCCTATCACTGTCACTCTTGCCACATCCAAGTTTTCTGGTTATTGTTCCCAGTGTTAGATCTGGGGACAATTTACCTCTTTGCTGAGAAGGAAAGAGGGAAACTCAGCTCTCACAATCCTGGCTTAGTGTGTGTGCGTGCAGAGCACAGGTTCCCCCATTGTTATCTTGGGAAGAGAAAGCAGATGTTAACCACTACCCCTTGAGAATTCACCTTGCTACGCTGTAAAATTCTGCATTATTAACATTCCAAAAATCCTTCCACTCTTGTACGCATTTTAGATGGGAGTGAATTTTTGAGAATTCAAAAATGTGGAAAGAATGGAGGTGGCAAGAGTTTATTAAATTGGCCCAGGGCAGTTTTGAAATTTGAAAGTTTCTCACTCTCCGTGGCTCTGGGCCAACTCTGCTGAGCAGTCCGTGCAGAGCCTCCTCATGGAGTAGCCCTCTGCATCCTCACAGAAGGTGAAAGGCAGGTACAATGTGGTACCAAGGGAGAAGAGATTTATCCGGGATCCTGGGGCACGCCAGGAAGAGAGGACGGTGGAAAAGGAAGACGCCCCAGGTGACTTCACAGTAAGTGCACTAAATATTAGTTACATGAACGCATCATTTCTTAAGACAAATACTTCTAGGGCAACTTCTCTTTTATGTAAGCCAGCAGTGAAATGCAGCGGTTTCTTTCTCTAACCTGGCTGACCCACTGGAGAGGGACAGAATGGTTTTGGGTTTGCTTTTCAAACAAAGAGAGAAGCAGCAAAGCCAAATATCCACTCATTGCAAAACCGTAAAATAATTTTGAAGGGTATTTCCCAACATACAAATGTGCTTTGCAGCAAGATGACTCCAAGTTTCTGCAACAATAGAGGAGAGTAATTAAGTCCAAGGCTTTGAAGTCAGAACTTAGGCGGAGTTCTGCCTCTGTCCCTTTCCAGCTGTGTCACTTGAGGCAAGTTAATTAACCTCTCTGAGGTTCAGTTTCCTCCTCGACCAAGTGGGAAGAACGATAGCACCTACGTTCAAGGGTCTGCTCTGAAGATTAAGGAAGATAATGGAGATTAAATGCACAGTACCTGACACATACTAGGTGCCCAAGAAACGCTGGCTGCCCTGCATTATTATTTGCATCATCGTTGCTGTTAATGCATTTTTTAAAGCACTTTGGGCCCCAGGTGCAGTAGCATCTACCCATCCTGCCCTCAAGCCCCAGCTGGGGTTTGGTTTTGCATCATGAACTGGACCCAAGGATCCCCTGAATGAAGCAAACTGCAAAATAAAGGCCCCTTCCCACAGGAGAGGCTTCTCCCCAATCTACCCCTAAATCCAATCTACCCAAACTCCCCTCCCCACCCCAGGGTTTGATTTCAGAAGTCCCAACTACAGAAGATATACAAAGAACATTTGAGGGAGGGAGAGGAGAAAGACAAAATCGAACCGAAGTCCTACAATTAACTGATTAGCCACAGCCTCCGATTGATGGACTTTTTCGTGTACTCTCTTTTAAAGAAGAGAGGGACAAAAAGCCAGCCTCTGTGATCTGTCTCCCAGGAGGTAAGTTGTTCCCTAACCCAAGCACAAAATGCCACCCAGAGAAAACTCGGGCGAGTCCCCGCCACCTCCTCCACGTCGGAGACGTGAGAAAGGAAAACCCACTGTGGGTCTGTTGTAAAAGGTTAGGCCCGAAACCCCGGAGCCCGGAAGACGGGGTGGACGTTTGTGCAAGATTGCCACGGATTCGGATGGAACCAAAGACGACGGGTCTCATTTACGCACAACCACCGACCTAGGTAAGGGACCCCGGGCCCGGCCTCCGCGAGCGTTTGGGGCCGGGAGCCTGCGGCAGCCGCAGCGCCGGGGGTGGGAGGCCGAGCGCGGCTCCCTGCAGAGGAAGCTGTGCAGGCGCTCCCCCGCCTGAGTAGACAGCCATCCATCACTCCAGGAGAGGCAGCGGTGGGGACGTGAACTCGGTCACCTCCTCCCCCTCCCCCTCCCCCTCCCCTGCAGGCGCGGAGCGGCAGAGGCGGTGGCGGCCGCGCGGGGAACGGAACGCGCTGCAAACCGCTTGGCTACCCCCCTTTGCAAGACTGACGCCGCCGCCGACACAAGTTTTGCCATTCCCCACCCCCCACAGCCTCTCCCGCTGCCTGTAAGGACGGCCGCTCTAGGTGCTTGCGCGCGGTCAAAGGGGGCCCTGCTCGGCGGCCCCGGAGAGGCCCCTCTCCTCCCGAGCGCGCCCCAGGGCCTCGGGGACACTCGCCTTCCCCCCTCCGTGGCTGGCGGGCTCGCCGCGACCCCGCCGATTGCACGGCTGTGCGGAATAATTACCGAGTAATTTGACGGCGGGCCTGACAGGTGCCAGATCCGAGTCCCCTTCGAAATCGAAATTGGCCGCCTTCTGCGTCCTTGGTACGCAAGGCACGGTTAACGCCTGGGATCCCCTTGGAGTCGCGGGGCTCTCGGTGGCGGGAGTGCTCTGAACCATTGCGGCCTGAGCCGACTTGACAGCCTCCATTAGAGAGCGTCTCCTTCATGGAAATTGTAATCTTAACAGAGGGGCAAGTGTTGGGTACTCCCTCCACCGCCAGGCAGGCCACCTTCCCCGGTGACAGGATCAGTGGACGTTCACACCACCATTCCCTAACTCCGCGGCCGGCCCTCCCTCATCAGACCTGGCCTGCAGGGCCCCACTGGGCCAGGCATGGCCTAGAGGCCCACAGGAGAGAGAACGACGCCCATTGAATGCCTGACCCCGCTCCTAGGCCTAATGGTCCATTCGCTCTGGGACAAAGCCTCGATGCTTCTCAAAATCAATGCAAACTGCAGAACTTGGCGAGGACTAAATAGAAAAGCCTTCTGAGCAAGACTTGCTGGCAGCAAGAATCCCAGACTGAAACACCTGGTTGCCCTGGAGTGACCTTGACAGAGGTGTTCCCCCTCTGGGCCTCAGTGTCCCCATGTCCCAGAACCAGAAGCCGTGTCACCGACAGATGCATAAGAACAGCCACTAGGTCAAAACAAGTTCGGGTTGAGCCCCCTTCCTTCCTAGAAAGCACAAAAGCTACCTCCAGAGGAAGAATTTCCCTGGAGAAGGGAGGTGGGAGGTGTTTGCAGACCTCACCTGCCCAGGAGGCAGCTCCCAGCAGAGTAATGGAGGATCCTGGAAGGCAGACACCCTAAGAATTGGAGCCTGAAAGAAAAGGGGCAATAAAATCAATCCATACTTCCTATCATACTCTCCAGGGACAACAGGACTGACCCCAGCCCCCTGGGCCCCACCTTCTCTCTACTCTGGGAAAGGCAGCGTTTGCCCCACTGTCACCACCACCAGCACCAAGGCTGCCTCCTCTGCACAAACGGCTGCCTCTCTCCAGTGGCTGGACCGTGGGGAGGGGCAGGTATGACTCCATCTGCCATTGTGGCTCTTGGGTGGGAGGACCGTCGCTGTGGCTAAGAGGCCCGCGGTGACTAACCCCAGGTCGCTGCGCAGCTAGTGCGAGACTCCTCACAACCAAGTCTGGGGGAAAGAGCAGGGGGCAGGCTTAACCCCAGGCCACGTCTAAAGGGTCCGATCGGGTTAGGCCAGGTGACCTCCGGCCGCCTATTTCACCCCGCTTGGCCTCGAGGGCCGGCCCAACCAGGCCCTGGACTCGCGTCCCGCATTGCCCAGGGGGTTGCCCCGGGGCTGGAAGCGCCCGCCGCCCCGCAGCGCTCCCAGGGCCCTCGGACCCCGCGCTGCAAGCCCTCGCTCCAGCCCAGGCAGGGCTTTCCAGCAACTCTCTTCCTTTGGTCGCATGGACCCTGCAACCCCGGGCCTGGGTGCCAACTGAGGCGCCTCCCTTGGAGCAGCCCGCGAGGCCAACCGGTCCGGAGCGTGGCGGCGGCGCCCGCTGAGTCCCCTCGCGGCCCGCGCTGCGCGGCGGAGACCAAGGCTGCCATCTAGCGGGCGCCACGGGCCGGCGCCGCGGGGAGACTGGAGCCAGGCTGGGGCGGAGAGGGCTCCCGGCGTTTGCGGCAGCGAGGCTGGGCTTGGAGGCCAAGGACTCGGTTGCAAATTCAGCACGAGCTGTGTGACCTTGGACAAGTCTCCGGCCGTCTTGGAATCAAACCTCCTTTCCCGGTGATAAGGGAGAGGATAGGGCTTCTCCGCTCGGGGTCGTCGGGAAACGCGAGACCCCCAAAGTGGCGCACCTCAAGGCCACCCCCTCGGTGCGTCGGCTCCACACCCCACGCCGGTCCAAAATGAGCCTTGAGCTATAACGCCTTCCCCCAAAGACGAGAGAGGAAGGAGGCGCTGCGGAAAGGCAGCAAAGCAGGAATCCGCACTGAACAGCAGGATCCTTTTCTAGGAATTGTAAACCTAGAATTGTAAATAAAATGCTAATGATTTATTCGTGCTCAAACTCCGGGGGCTGCGTCGCAGCTTTTGAAGACAATTCCAAGAGAGGCTTTCCAGGAAGGCGGGCCTCCCCGCGGCGCCTTCCAGGGCTCTCGGGGGCTCCGGGCCGGTGGTTATCTTCTGAGAGCTCTGAGCCTTCCTTCACTGAGGCCTGGATGGGGTCAGAGGAGGACCCATCCTTCTCCTTCAATCCACAACTGAGCCAAACCCCTCAACACTCACCCATCATTCATTCAACAAATATTTACCCATCACCAAGTACCTATTAAGCCCTTCGCTGAATAGTGGTGATCAAAACAGACCTGAGATTCACATCTGGTGGGGAAGGTTGATTTAGTGAACAATCGCACAAATAAATACATGCAAATCACAGTCAGTGCCTCAAAAAAAAAAAAAAAAAAAAAAAAAGTACAGATTTTTTTCGAACTTCCAGTATGGATACCATGAAAGTTCTGAGAGCTCCCGTGGGCCCTAAGGATGATGGCATAGGCATGATCCTGCAATAAGCCTTTAGTGTCCTAAATATTTTAAGGCATTTATTTAAATAATGAGCTTTTAAAAACAAAAATAATTCAAACAATATGCATATGTATCTGCAGCTGCCATGATGTCTGACCTGGCTGGGTAAAGCAGGCTCACTGAGCACCAGCTGGTGGAGATGTAAAGCAAAGAGAAACAAAGAGAAAGGGCAGACCATTCTCCAGCCAGCCCAACCCACCAAAGCAGCAGAGATGGCCTCACTTCCAGCTTCCTCTGTGGACTAAGCAGGAGGTGTGCAAGACCCTCCTAGAGGCTCAGAGCCACCCAGAGAAGCTTCACAGTGGCCACAAATCCTACCCTTCAGAAGGGGAGACCCAGAGCAGCCTCACCCAGCCGTCCAGCAGTAACCTGCAAATGCACATTACATACTGTTTTTAATGAGTATCTCTTCCCACACTCTCTTTCACGTGACTTCTTGAAAACTGGTGAATCTCTGGTCAACGCTGACCTTTTTCAGGTCCTTTTGAATGTAAGACACAAAGGTACTAAGGATGATCAGGATTCCTGCCTACACCATTAAGCTGGCTTCTTGCATTTGGGGGATCTCTGTAAGTCCAACGAAATAGTTCCTTGGTCACTGGTCACCCAAGACCATGTTGTTGAGGAAATTCAGCCACCCTGCGAAGGGCCATTCTGAATGACGTTCATTCTTTCGTTATTGGACAAATATTTATTGATCTCCTGCTAGGAACTGACTCTTTACTGGGCTTTGGGAATATAAGAAGGATCAAAGAGCCTCTGCCCCCAGAGGGCTCACAGTCCAAGTGAAGCACCTCAATTTGCAAAGTGAGGAATTCTGGGGTTCCCTCCCCTGCCCAGCAGTGGATCCCAGCACAATCCTGTGAAGCTGAAATTAGTGTATGTTTTGAGGGAATTTATAAAACAAGTCCCAAAAACTATAAAAAGAGATCGGTATTTGGTCAGGGCAACCAGAACCAAAATATAAATAAAAAAATCAACCAACCAACCAACCAATCTCCTTGGGGTACCCTTGTCCCAAAACCCACCCCAAAGACTGAACTATATCAAAAATCACACTTTATTTCACAGGGCAGAGTTCCAATGGTTTCTTTAAAATAATTTGCATGTTGGGGCGCCTGGGTGGCGCAGTCGGTTAAGCGTCCGACTTCAGCCAGGTCACGATCTCGCGGTCCGTGAGTTCGAGCCCCGCGTCAGGCTCTGGGCTGATGGCTCGGAGCCTGGAGCCTGTTTCCGATTCTGTGCCTCCCTCTCTCTCTGCCCCTCCCCCGTTCATGCTCTGTCTCTCTCTGTCCCAAAAATAAATAAAAAAAAAAAAAAAAAAAAACGTTGAAAAAAAATAAAATAATTTGCATGTAAAAAAAATTACTAGTAAAAAAAATGAATAAAATCCAGCTATGGGCAATAACACGGGCAAATGTCATAATGTTAAATCAAAGAAACAAGACAAAAGACCACACACATCACAGGTGGTTCCATTTATATAAAGTTTTAAACTTTGCTTTTAAAGCAGGAGCTAGCAAGAAACTATTTGGGTTGAAAATTTATGAAGAAAAGCTAGTCAGTGGTCCTCATAGTCAAGATAAGGATTACTTCTACGAAAGAGGGGCTTTGAGATAAAGGAGGGGCACACAGTGGGCTTGTGGGGGGGGGGGCTCTGACAATACTCTATTTCTTGAACTGCATGGCGTTTGCAAAGGTATTTCCTCTATAAATGATTTGCCGGATTGTATCTGTGTCTTACAGACTTTTCTATGTCTGTGATATAAAAACATAAAAATACATATCAGAAAGCATAGTCACAAGAAAAACATATTCAAGGAAAAGGAAGAAAAGGACTACCTGGCGTAGCTTTTAAATATATTATAATTTTTTCAAACTGAATTCTTCAGTTTGGGTGTCTATACCCTGCCTGAATTCTCTATAACCACTTGTATCAATGCTTTTCAGTCTTTCATGCAGCTGCGACAGATTCCTGACTCAGTCCTACAGACAGAGGGAAGGCAAAGAGCTTGGCCCAGGAGACTTGAATTCTAGTTCTGCAGTGTTTCCAATTCGCTGTGTGACCTTGGGCAAGTCCCTTCCCTCCCAGGGCCTGTTTCTTCTACTGCACAACGAGGAGGTCCGAGATGATTCCCCAGGCCTGTAATTATGTGAGAGGTGCCCAGTATGTTGGGTGAGGTTTTCTCTGTTCTAGAACCCTCTTCCCACCTCCTGCAGGACCCACCCCCGGAGCCCAGAAAATCCTGCAGGGAGATCACACTGTAGAGCAAGCAAGCATCCCAAAAGCCAGGCCATCAAACAAACATCCAAGGTGGCAATCTGAAACTGCCTCAAAGGCTGTTCCCAGGGGGTGGGCACCCCACCTCTCACCACCTCCTAGAACCCGTATACAGAATCAGTTCCATTGCTTCGTTCCTCCCCTCTGCAGAGCCAAGAGCTGTCTTTGGGCCTGATGTCCCTTGGGGACGTGAGCGCTGCTAAAATCCCATTGATTAATCGGGTCCCACCCTTGGATCAATGGCTGGCATTAGGCAAGCTTAGCGCTGTTTTATTAGTCTGGCTGCCCTCTTGCAGCTGTTATAGATGAAGAAATAAAATGAGGAGGAGAGGGAAAAAGGACAAAATCATTAGTCTGAAAGGAGCAAAAGAGCATCTTCTCTGTTTTGTATTCAGATTCAGAGCTGCGCTGGGAGCACACAACAATCCATTTTTATGCTGTTTCCAGAAGTTCAGCTCAGCCTCCCAATTTCCCATTTTGCCAGATATCTGAGATCCCAGGAGTATTCTGTCTGAAGCAGCTACCAGCCCGGCCTCTGAAGCCATTTTCCAGGACCCCAAAAACACCTGAGGTTCCACTCATTGATTCATCTGTTTCTCACAAGGGCAGGAGGCTTCTGCCTGATGTAGGGCAACAGGCCGGACTATCCCCCAGATAATCCGTCTCTCAAGTGTCATATTTGCTCTAAAGGGACTGGCCCTTCACAGGCCCTGCAGAGAAGCCTGCCACACGGTCCCCACCCTGCCAAAGCTTTGGTTCCAACAGAGGAAACCCACAGCCTCTGCTCACTGAGGCTCTCCAGAGAGGCGCTTTGAATTAAGACCAGAAATGCTTTTAAAAGACTTGGGTCTCTGGCCTTCTAATGATGACCTCTTCCTTAATTTTGTGATGGCTTCATCTGCCTCCTTCAATCATCTAGGTAGCTATAAAAAGCTAAACACCTCCTACTAACCCCATTAGGATGAAAGCGGAGGGTTTTATTATTCATTTTTAACAGGAAGAAACTCAAACCCCCCAGGAAGTGTAAAAGGTAGGGTTTTGATGTATCTGGAATGGAGAGGTTGCGACAAAGCGGACCCCAGGACAATGGGAAAGAGTAGGGTGACCGGTCTCTGCAGAAGGGAAATGAGCTCGGGCAGTCCCGACCCACTCCTCCAAGGCTCCTGAGCTCCGCGGCGTGCACCGATTTCAGACCCTGCCTGGGAATCCAGGAATAACCCAAATCCCCTAGAACACCGTCTCCCGACAATTATCTGTTAAACATTTGCAACTCGCACACAAAGGTAACTAAACGGAATGGTTCCCTCCAGGACCGCACCGTTCGTAACAGTAATAAAGCCCCTGCCACAGACAGCGTCATTATCCAAACGCCATTAACATCAATATTCGTATCAAATGCCATCTGGCAAAAGAGCTTTTGCAGGCCTAAGCTCCTCCTACTCCGGGACTTGAAGTCTGGTGGGTGGGGAGAGGAGGGCAGGGGGCCCACTCAGCCTGTGCTCAGGGCCTGGCCCACAGGCTGGTTCCCGGAGGGCACCAAGGTGTATGGGGGGGAGGGGGGCGGACAAGGAGGGCGACAAAACTCCAAGCCTAATTTATTCACTGTCATTGACTTTTCTTCAAGTCTTAATTATGAGGATGCAACCAAGCGCTCCTTCACATTGTCATAATAGGAAACTGATTGAGTATTTATATAAAACCTCGGAGAGATCATTGTTTTGAAGAGAAACGGAACTTAACCTCCCGCCGGTCCTCAGAGCTGCCTGGCAGACAGCGTCACACACAGAACCCTATACTTAAGTTGAAAGAAATTTCTGCGGGGAGTAATTACCTGACCCCAGAACACTGGTTCTTCCTGGAGAGAGAGGCTGGGGGGCGCGGGGCACAGCTGAGCTCCTCCTCTGGGCCGGATCCTGCTGCCCCAGCCACTGAATCCGTGCCTCCCAGGTGGCCTCCTGAGAACCAGAGGCCGACTAGCCATGTAGCCCGGCGTCCCTGAGCCTGAGTGTGTGCAAGAGAGAAGACAGAAGACTTCTAGTGTTGGGGTTTCACAAAGTGGTGCTGGCCACAGGCAGGAAGAAATACAGGAGCAGGCTCCAGGGAGATCCTAACAAACCGTGAGCCTTGTCTTGCCCTGTCAGTTTCAGCTGTTACACTTATGAATATCTATAAATAAATATGTGCTGCATGGGGTTATGGTGAGATTCAGATGAAATAATAGTAACGATAGTAACAATAATAATAGCAGCTATCTATTGGGTTCAGGGCACGCCAGGTATGAGCCTGAGGGCTTTGCATTGTATCTTGTGGAATCCTCCCCACGACCATGTGAAGTTAAAAAGTATTTATCCCCTTTTCATACCAGATGAAACAGAGGTTCAGAGAAGTTAGGTAATCTACCCGAGCCAAGTAAACTAGTAAATGGAAGCTGGAGTTTGAGCCCAAATCTACCCAACCCCGGAGCCCAAGCTCTTGACCACCATCCTGCCCCACTACCAAAAGCATTTTGTAAGTTCTGATCAGCTGAGCACAGGATCTGGAGGTAGAAGGCCAGGGTTCTAGTCCTGGCTCCACTGCCTCCTAGCTGTGTGACCTTAGGCTAGTCACTTTGCCTCTCTGGGTCTCCGTTTATCTGGCTGCCTCCCAGAGAGGCAGTGATGCTCTTATGAGAGGAGGGCTGAGCCTGACTGCTCTTCCTAATGGGTAAAGGCCTGCTCCGATGAAACGAGTTTCCCTATCAGGAGCAGAGTGGATCAGCCGCAAACAGCAGGGAAGTGGCAGCAGCAGAGAGGAGTGGCTTTGGAGAAACCCCAGGGAAGGAGGCTCTGCACAAGCCCAGGGTCTGGGGCAGCCAAAGATCAGAGTGACCATCTCCAGGCACTGGGGCTCTTTAGAGAGATGCTGCTTGGGCCGGGGGCTAAGGACACGCCTCTGGCCCCACACAAGCCCACTTGGGGGCAACCACACCCTTGGTCAGAACCAGGGACCAGGACAGTGGTAACAGGATACAATTACCCTTCACAGCAGCTGCAGTATCTTGCATCCTGAGACGTGATGGGCCACCAGCAGCACTTAGCTACTCCGATTTGCACCCTCTCGGTGAACGTGAGGATGTTAGGAGGCAAGAAGCTCTCTCTACCCCGACTTTAAATCCTGCCAGAAAGACACAGGACTCAATAAATTCAAAAGAAAAATTTTAAGAGAGTTTCCTGGGGCACCTGGGTGGCTCAGGCAGTTGAGCGTCCAACTTCAGCTCAGGTCATGATCCCGCAGTTCGTGAGTTCGAGCCCCAGGTCAGGCTCTGTGCTGACAGCTCAGAACCTGGAGCCTGCTTTGGATTCTGTATCTCCCTCTCTCTTTGCCCCTCCCCTGCTCGTGCTCTGTCTGTCTCTCTCTAAGACAAATTAAACATTAAAAAAAATTTTTTTTTTAAGTGAGCTTCCCAACACTGGATGCATCCACACACCCGGCCAGGGATGTCCCAGGGAGGAATTCCAACATCGGGAGGGAGGGCTTCGGTCCTAGGACTTTGGTCCTAGAGCGGCTCTTTGTACTCACCCAGCACAAAGCCTCCTTACAGGAGATGGGGACCTGCTTGGAGAGGGGACAATGCTTTTCTCTGGGAAAATGGAAGTCTTAGACTCCGGTGCGGTACTGTTCACACTCTGTCCCCTATGATAATGTCAAACAGTCCCACACCCCATCCCCCTCCCTGCAGGCCCCCTGGGGCTGACATGGTGGATGGACCCTTGCCAAGGAGCCAGAACAGAGTAGATCCAGAGGCCAGGACAGAGCTGGGGTTCCCTGGTGTGGGAAAGCAGAAGGAAGGCAGAGTCAGAACACAGCTCAAAGAGTCCAGAGCAAGGACTTGAGTCCAGCAAGGCAGTCCAGGATCTAATGGGAGGTCCGAATGCTTGCATCAAATGGCAGCCAGCATTTAGAACTCGCCTTGATGGCCAGTGAGGACATGACTCAGGGCTTGGTCTGCCTTGTTCAAAACACCCCGGGGAGGGTGGGTGCTTGGAGTGACTAAGAGCGGCTCTGGCCACCAAGTACCCTAGACTGCCCACAGAACCTTCTGTAAACCTCGGGCACATCTTCTCTGACTCCCGTCTACTAATAGCACAACCTTGGCAGAGGGAACTTTCTCCTTTTCTGCTTTTCCCTAATGCATTCAGGCAGAAGAGCCATTAATACTCAACAAAGACGGAAAAATCAAAGGAGGGAGACAATTTTTTACTGTATTTTTTAAACATTTGGGTAAGAAAAGTCAGATGTCAAAAAAAAATCCCCATTTACATCTTTTAAAATGTGAGCAATTAATATTTTCCATGGAGGTTCATGCTCCCTCTCTTCATTCTGTTTGCAGGGTATTGTTAAGCCATGCTTTGTAATTTGTTGCATGTTTAAATATTCAGTCTGTATTTCATTTGGGCTACACGTTTAATTCAGCCAACATGTTCATTTTAAGATCAATACTGTCATAACTATGTTGAAAAATTAAATTATTGTAACTTTATTTACATTTCTTAAAAGTACTGTGAAAATTATTCTTAACCAGGACCTAATCAATGTTAGAGTCTAAAAATATGCCACTCTGCATGAAGCTATAAAAAGATTAATGTACATTTTTTTACAAGAAATTAGTAGCTTAATGAAGTGGATAAAAACGCTGTCACAATTTTTATTGGATCTAAATTGCATAGTAGTGGAGGTACAGTAAGTGCCTTCCACATAATGACATAATGAGTCATGACTGGTGCTGGAAGGCTAATTTGCCCTTAACTGACACAAAACCAGAGAATTAACATCCCAGTCGCTCTACGCCAATAGCAGATGCATTATTTCATTGCACAGCAGGGTTTTTAACTAAACTCTTAACTGTAGAAATATTGATCTATTCTTCTGTGAAATGATGAAATTGAAATTTTTTAAAAGGACGTCTTAAATTATGGCTGCGGCAGTGACATTTGCTTTCAGAGTGCCATGCCTGTCGACAGATGCAACAGGAGAAACTTGGTGAGGCTCATACCTGTGCTTTAGAGGCTTTGATCAGAGCAGAGAGGAAGGGGGAGTTTTGTATCAGAGCAAATGCTGGCATTTGAGAGACTGACCGATCATCTGCAGGTGCCCAGGTTCTGGAGTGAATGCTCTTGGACATTGTCCTAGCCCCTAAATTGGTTTGCTTGGAAGACAAGATTTAGTGCTTGCAAGTTGTTTTGAGTAACACACTCACCAGATCGGTGGTACTCAACTCAAGTTCTAAGTACCAATTTCGTGGTGAAGAACAGAATAGGAAGTAGCTGGAGGAGCTAGAAACCCTTCTAAGAGACAAGTCTGAAGTTAAAGATGCTGTACTGCCCTGGTTTCCATTTTGTCATTTACCCATCCATTCATTCATTCATTCATCTTGTATTTATTGGGCACCTACCAAGTGCCAGAGATGGACAGAGTAACCCCCCTTTGGTGGCTGCTGATACTATCAAATAGTGCCGTGCAGCTTCTCTGTTTAACCAAATGAATCAAAGTTCATCTTGCTTTGAAATTTTCACAGTAAACCTGGGACTAACTGCAGGTGCTTTGAGCTATTACCACCCGGGAATTTAGAATTTAAAAAAAATGGTGTACTAACAGATAGACATCTTACACCTCTTGTGTGTCTCTGTTTGACTCCTTGGATTAGCATTAAAAAAAAGAGAGGCGGGGAGGGGCACCTGGATGGCTCAGCCGGTTGAGTGTTCTGACTCTTGGTTTCCATCACGAGTCGTGATCTCGTGGTTTGTGAGTTTGAGCCCCACATCGGGCTCTGCACAGATGGTGTGGAGCCTGCCTGGGATTCTCTCTCTCCCTCTCTCTCTCTCTCTGCTCCTCCCCACTGTCTCTCTCTCTCTCTCTCAAAATAAATCACTAAACATTTTTTAAAAAAGAGAGAGGGAGAAGCAGCAAAATCTGAATTCTTTATGCTGGAGGACCAAGGAAACCAGATCTATTTAACTCAATGCAACAAGCCTGTATCATATCACATGACCTAGGCCCAGGGACACAAAATACCTAGATGTAATTGGGTCCAGCCTATAGGCCAGTGGTTGGGTCCAGCATGTAGGCCAGTGGTTCTCAGCAACACTAATTAACATTAAATCACCGACAGCCTTATTTAACTGGTTTGGAACGGACCTGGTATCACTATTTCTCAGAATCATTCCAAGTGATTCTGGAGTATGGCTGGGGTGGAGAACCACCTCTCAGGAAGAGAGCCACAGACTGGGCCAAATGAGGATGCATAAAAGGAGGGCAATTGGTTACATTGGAAACTGCAGACGATAAATTTGCTCCCCTGCTCTGAGGCTAGGACCATGCTCTACTAAGAAACCAATAAAATCTCCTCCTCACCTTCTCTTCAATATTTATAGGATTTTTTAAAATGCATGTATGTATATTGTTAATTATAGAAAAGGATACATATTCATTGTAGAAAAAAATTGGAAAACACTGTTAAAAAGGTAGGGGGGAAAAGGGGCTTTTCAAATCCCTGTTCTTTTAAAGAGGTATAAAAATCAGTTTGAGGGGCTCCTGGGTGGCTCTTGGGCGTCCGACTTCGGCTCAGGTCATGATCTCGCGGTCCATGAGTTCGCGGTCTGTGAGTTTGAGCCCCACGCAGGGCTCTGTGCTGACAGCTCGGAGCCTGGTGCCTGCTTCAGATTCTGTGTCTCCCTCTCTCTCTGCCCCTCCCCCTCTCATGTTCTGTCTCTCTCACTCTCAAAAATGAATTAATTAAAAAAAAAATCAATCGGTTTGAAACACCCTAAATTTGATTCTTAAAGCAGGAACGAAAGGTCCTGTTCTTGTACCCCCATCAACATTGAGTATCACCACTTAGAGAAATGTCCATTTGATAAAGAGAAAGGGAAGCCCGTTGCTATTTTAATTTGCATTTCTTCTCTTCCTTGTGGGGTTTTATCATTTTTCATATTTTTGGCTTCTTTGTACATACATGTCACACACTAATATCTTTTCCTTACTTTCTTTTGGAATGTGTTTCTTACTGATTTGTAAAACTGTATTAAAAACGTTAATTTTGGGGCACCAGGGAGGCTCAGTTGGTTAAGCCTCCGACTTCGGCTCAGGTCATGATCTTACTGTTGGTGAGTTCAAGCCCAGAGTCTGGCTCCTTGCTGACTATGTGGAGCCTACTTGGGATTCTCTCTCCCTCTCTCTCTCTCTCTCTCTCTCTCTCTCTCCCTCCGTCCCCCACACTCACACGCATGAGCCCTCGCACTCTCTCTCTCAAAATAAATAAACTTTTAAAAAAAGTAACTTTGCAGATGTCTGGCTTATTCGGTTGGAAGAGCACACCTGACTCTTAATCTCGGGATCGTGAGTTCAAGCCCCAGGTTGGGTGTAGAGATTACTTAAATAAGTACATAAATAAATAAACTTAAAAAAAAAAAGAATGTTGACTTTGTGTATTACACCTCAGCAAACAGGTTTGCCTAGTTTCTCCTGTTTTGTTTATAGTAGTCTATTTTGACATTAAAAAGTTTTCATTCTTTTTTTTTTTTTTTAAATGAGTCGAAAAGAAACTTGGATGATTAACTGACTGAGCCACCCAGGCGCCCCAAGAAGTTTTTCATTCTTATGTTAAAAAAAAAAAAAAAGGAACAATAAACAGAACTCTGCATTAAATTGCCTCTACTATCTTTCCTTTCTCTCTTCCCTACCCTCCTTAAGTGCTGACAAGCCCCTGGGACTTGGAGTCAGAAGATCAAGGTTCACTCTCCAGCTGTGTGATTTAGGGTACGCCCTTCACTTCCGGAGCCTCTCCTTTGCCCACCTGCAAGCTAACTTTTGTCAGGATGAAATTCACCACTCTAATGGCGAGAACTTTGCTAGCTTATTCACTGATATATCCCCAGAACCTAGAACAGAGCCTTGCACCCATAGGTACTCAATATTTGTTGAATGAATAAGCATCTGGCTTGGACCCTAGCCCAGAGCAGGCAGGCAGGCAGGCAGTAAATATCGGTCACCAACAGCAATCCCCGACTGCGCTGTTCCCAAGAGTTCCTCAAGGATCGGAAGCTGTATCTCCCAGTCCTGCTGCTTGTACTTTTCCTATGATGCCCCGCCACAGTGAAGTATGGACTGAGTGTGGAGTGCAAGGCCAGGCCTCTCCTGAGCACCCCTGATGGATACAAAAGAGGGCTAACACACAGACCCGGCTCTTCAGCCTGGCGATGGCCCTTGCGGGATTTCATTGTACATATAGAACAATTAAACAAGGGGAGGAGATGGGCCAGGAGATCAAGAAGGGAAAAGCAGGGGCACCTGGGTGGCTCAGTCGGTGAAGCATCCGACTCTTGATTTTGGCTCAGGTCTTCATGATCTCATGATTCGTGAGGTCAGGCTCCAAGCTGACAGTATGGATCCTGCTCGGGATTCTCTTTCTCTCTCCTCTCTCTCTGCCCCTCCCCTACTCTGTGCACAAGTACTCGCTCAAAACAAACAAACAAACAAAAATAAATAAATAAATAAATAAATAGGCTTTAAAAAAAAGGAAGGGAAAAGCTGGATCAGGGAAGGCGTGTTACAGAAGGAGGTGCCCACCAAGGGATTTGAAGGGCGAAGACACACAGGCGTCCCCCCTCATCCACGGTTTCTCTTTCCGAAGTTTCACTTTCTGCAGCGTCCAGTTACAAGGCGGTGGCAGGGAGGGGAGTGGCGATTGTCAGCCATGGTTCCAAAGCAGATGATCCTCCTTTCGACGAATCCTCGGGTCAGTAGTAGCCTATGTCACAACACCTACATCATTTCACCCCTCTTCATCTCCTCACACAGGGATTTTTATCATCTCACATCATCACAAGAAGGGTGAGTGTGGAACAGTAAGATATTTTGAGATCTCTACACCACATTCACACTACTTTTATTACATTATATTTTTATAGTTGTTCTATTTTATCATTAGTTATTGTTACTCTCCTGCTGTGCCTAGTTCGTAAGTTACACTTTCTTATAGGTGTGTACAGATAGGAAAAAACATAGTAAGTGTAGAGGTGGGTATCATCTGTAGTTTCAGGCATCCACTGAGAGTCTCCTGTGGATAAGAAAAGCTATTGGTATAGGAGGGAGGAAGCTGGTAGGCCAGATGGTAAACCATGACCTAGGCTTACTTTTATTCCTTCTTGACCACAAGGCAATTATGTTTTATATTCATGATTTCCCTCATCCGGACGATTTAACTTGCTCATTGACACTTGTACCATATGCTAATGTATTGGGTTTAAGAAAATCTCTCCTTTTATACTTTTACATATACCAGGGGGAGAAATGGAAAACCCAGGAAAACGTGTGAAATCCAGAACATTCAGCCAAGTTGGGTTTTTAATTTCTGTTCTAAATAAGACTCCTAAGTGGTTTGTGTTCAGCTTACAACTGGTTCTTCACTGTTTTGAGTGCAGACCGCTTGGGGAATGAGGGGAAGGCCAGGTTCCCTTAGTTGGTACATGTGGTTTTGCACACAAATTCAGGACTCTCCAAACACTTCCACTGACTCCCACGGTCATGCAATGAGCTTCCTGCATTAGAAGTTTGCCTTGGGGGCTCCTCCTGGGTGGCTCAGTAGGTTAAACATCTAATTTTGGCTCAGGTCATGATTTTGTAGTTCGTGGGTTTGAGTCCCACGTCAGGCTCTGTGCTGATAGCTCAGAGCCTGGAGCCTGCTTCGGATTCTGTGTCTCCCTCTCTCTCTGCCGGTTCCCACTCGCACTCTGTCTCTCTCTCTCTCAAAAATAAACACTAAAAAACTTTTTTTAAAAAAAGAAGTTTGCCTTGAAGAATATCTAGCAAACCCCAGACTTCAAATTCTGTAATCATTATAATTTCCATGGCCTGAAAAACCTTATTCTGTTGGCATTTCACAACTGGCTACAAAAACTGGATTTTTTTTTAAGTTTATTTATATTTTTGAGAGAGAGAAAACGTGAGCTGGAGGGGGCAGAGAAATAAAAAGAGAGAATCCTAAGCAGGCTTCCCATTGTCAGCACAAAGCCCTATGCAGGGCTTGAACTCACAAACCATGAGATCATGACCTGAGCCAAATCCAAGAGTCAGATGCTTAACCAACTGAGCCACCCAGGAGCCCTGAAACTGGATCTTTCTAGTTCACTTCTTTCCAGACATTATTTGCCTTCTCACTCACTACCAAACTGAGCCCCCGGCCAAGAATCATGACCTACGTAATGCATCGGTGTATATACATCAGGACAACACCAGCGGCTATAACACACAAAGCTCATAATCCCAAGACCTCACATCAGAGACGTTTATTCACTGCTTATGTAACATCTCGATGCAAGTGCTTCTGGTCATCAGACGGCCCTTCCCAAAAGGGTGATCCAGGGATCCAGGATCCTTCCGTGTCGAGGCTCTGCATTTGTGACAGTGTTGTACTCATCGGCAGCAATCCAGCGGAAGGAGAAAGCATCGTGCGCCGAGGCTCATGCCTGAGAGGATTTTGATGGGCTAGGCCCGGAAGCGGACGTCACTTCCGCTTGGATTGTGTTGGCCAGAGCTTGGCCACCTGACCCTCCCTAATTGCAAGGGAGGCTGGAAATGTTTAACCGGGGCCCAAGGAGAAGAGACAGCCTGTTTGTTGAATAGGTGTCCTCCCTCTGCCACAAAGGGTGCCTACAGCTACTCTGAAAGAGCTCTGGGGAAAGCTGTTGAGAGTCCTCAAGTAGACATTTTCCTTCCTCCTTTTGTAGACTCAGCCTCTAAGGTGCTCTGCTACTACTAAGAAGGCAGACCTTTGGCGTCAGACAGATGGGACTTCAAGCCCAAGCTCTACCGGTAACTAGCAATATGTCCCTACACGTTCCTTAGCCTCCCTGTGCCTCAGTTTTCTCACCTGTAAAACGGACGACAATAGCTCTAACTTCGGGACATCGGGTAGATTATATGAGAAGGCATAAGTAAAGCTCTTAGTACAACGGCTGGTGAGTTGTAAGCACTCAAATATTACAGTGCCAATGCTACTGCTAATAATTATAACAAAAAGAGTACTCCCATTCTTCTAGGCTTTGAAAACGAAGAAAAAAATCTGAGAGACAAACACAGATTCCTGTAAGAATTGAGATAAAATGTGGCAAGGGTCTGGCCTGGGGTAAAATTAAAAAAAAAAAAAAATACCAGTTAAGCACTTTTATAACCATTCTCTTGAATCTGAAAGAAATCAAGAATAAATAATTTAAGGATCCAATAACACATTGCGAGAGCAGAATCGAGGACCTACAAAAGCATAAAGTGGCCCAGATCTCCAATTTGGAGGTTTTTCAAAGTCACCAATACCCCTAAGCAAAATTAAGGTCTCTTTATTCTCATCCTCAGGTATCTGCGCTGCATTTCGCATTTCACAGTCTACCTGGTTTTTTCTTGCTGCAAGGATTATTCTGACTTCTTTCCCAGCCATCCTCCTCCTGCTGATTGACCATGGCTTTCCCCAGGTTCTGCCCCCGCCCCCTCAGTATGCCAGCTCAGTCTTCATTCGGCTCAGCCTTCTTCCCCTCCATCCAGCTCCAGAGAACACTTGCCCTGAGATCCTGGGCCCCCTGACACCTGAATGAGTTCCTTTTTGCCAAATAGCTTGCCTTTCTCAATTACGCCATTTCCATCAATAGACGGCCACTGGGGTCACATAGTGAGGAAACAGAGCCCAAAGAACCTTCGGTCTTAGACACCTAACCAGAAGGAGCTACAGTGCAGCACAAAAGCACCCTCCAAGTACAGAAATGGCAAACAGTTCCATTTCCAAAATCAAGACAGGTGTTAGGGAAATAGCCAGTGGGGCTGTAAGCTTACTTCTCAGTTCATCTTCCAAAGCTGTAAAGCCAATGCCTTTTCTGGGACAAAGCCCCAGAACAGAGAGTTCCAGCACAGCTTTTCAGAATAAGATAAGCCCAGTCTGCTCAAAACAATTAACACTCCCTTCTCAGCTGACTCGTTACCTGGAACACAAAGCTTGCTTGCCTATTTAAATAGAGAGAGGAGAGAGGACATGGAAGGAAAGGGAGGACCATTACCAAAGTGAATGTACCAGCACTTGTCTTTAAAAATAACAAAGAACAGGGGCGCCTGGGTAGTTCAGTCGGTTGGGCGTCAGATTTCAGCTCAGGTCATGATCTCACAGTTTGTGGGTTCGAGCCCCACATCGGGCTCTGTGCTGACAGCTCAGAGCCTGGACCCTGCTTCAGATTCTGTGTCTCCTCTCTCTCTGCCCCTCCCCCACTCATGCTCGGTCTCTCTCTCTCTCTCAAAAATAAATAAACATTAAAAAACTTTTTTAATAACAACATTGTAGAAGATTAATATTCCATTTTAGTAGCCCAAGCTTTTTTGTTCTGCAGGTTATGTTGTTTTAAACCAAATTAATTGGGGTGCCTGGGTGGCTCAGTCGGTTGAGCGGCCGACTTCAGCTCAGGTCATGATCTTGCAGTCCGTGAGTTCGAGCCCCACGTCGGGCTCTGTGCTGACAGCTCAGAGCCTGGAGCCTGTTTCAGATTCTGTGTCTCCCTCTCTCTGACCCTCCCCTGTTCATGCTCTGTCTCTCCCCGTCTCAAAAATAAATAAAAACGTTAAAAAAAATTTTTTTCAAATAAATAAATAAACCAAATTAAGTGCTGTGTGCCTTCTGATGTTTGGTCACTTTAGCTCAAAAGATGCTTTTCAAAGTGTAAGGGTCTTGGGGCGCCTGGGTGGCTCAGTCGGTTGAGCGTCCGACTCTTGATTTTGGCTCAGGTCATGATCCCAGGATCGGGGGGATGGAGCCCTGAGTCAGGCTCCATGCTGAGTGCGGAGCCTGCTTGGGATTTTCCCCCTCCCTCTCTCCCTCTGCCCCTTTCCTCCCACTCACACACACACACTCTCTCTCTCTCTCAAACAAATAAAAAACAAACAAATAAATAAAGTGTAAAGGTCTTAAAGTGGAAGTTATAACACTTGTGTAACAACATATTGGGAGTAACAGGCACTTTGAAGTGGGGTCTGGTCGGGGGGGTGGTTTCCTTCCACTATTTTCCTTCAGTTCAGTTCCTCATTATAACTGTCCTTTTGCAATTTTCACAATTATATTCTAAACAGTTCTGAAGATAAATTGATGTATCTAGTTCTTTTTACATTAAAATCTGTCTTTGCAGGGGCGCCTGGGTGGCTCGGTCGGTTAAAGCATCTGACTTTTTGGCTCAGGTCATGACCTCACGGTCCGTGGGTTCAAGCTCTGCGTCGGGCTCTGTGCTGACGGCTCAGAGCCTGGAGCCTGCTTCCGATTCTGTGTCTCCCTCTCTCTCTGCCCCCAACCCCACTTGTGCTCTATCTCTCTCTCAAAAATAAACATTTTTTAAAAGTTTTTTTTTTTAATCTGTCTTTCCAGAACAGGGTCACACCTGGGGATCGTAGAGAGATGCTATGGCCCCAGAAGAAAGAAAAACAAAGGCTGTGGAAGAATAATGTACTGCAGCCTTTTCCCTTGCAGTGTTTTAGCTCTCAAGAGTGAAATAATTACAACAGACCTTATTTGAGGCAAAGGAAACTGATGAAAGCAGGTAATTTAATTCAGATATGTGGCTTTTCCTTCCATGGGAGTTTTTAAGAGCACACACATCCACGACAGATGGCCTAGGAAGCACGTAGTCCTGTCTGCTGTATGTGGAATGTGGAGAAAGCCGCCTTGTTAAAGCCCCTTTGTAACTCATAATCCCCCGAAGTGAATGATGTTATGACCTCTGGCCTATCCCGCCCCTTGTTAAAAAGCTGATGTAGGGGCGCCTGGGTGGCACAGTCGGTTAAGCGTCCGACTTCAGCCAGGTCACGATCTCGCGGTCCGTGAGTTCGAGCCCCGCGTCAGGCTCTGGGCTGATGGCTCGGAGCCTGGAGCCTGTTTCCGATTCTGTGTCTCCCTCTCTCTCTGCCCCTCCCCCGTTCATGCTCTGTCTCTCTCTGTCCCAAAAATAAATAAAAAATGTTGAAAAAAAATTAAAAAAAAAAAAAAAAAGCTGATGTAGTAGATACAAAGAGTGAAAATCACAAACTGCTGCCCTTCTAAAATGTCTCAGATCAGTCCTGAATGTTATTTCAGGGGAAGTAACTTCAGCAATTCTTTGGATCTCTAAGTTGGATGTACACCTGGGTGATCCAGACAGTTTAAACTTTCAGGCAGAGCAAAAATGTAGGAGCAGGAAAGCTAACTGCTGTGTTTAAATAGTACAACACCGCCACCTAGAGGTCAAACCCTTCGGGATTGGACACAAGGGCCAAACCAAGGGAAAAGTTAGGCATGTCGCTACGGGGACCAGAGAGGCAACCCCTCCTTCGCATCAAAGTGGCAATGAAAGGTGAGTTAAATGAGCACAGGCTTTTTTTTTTTTTTTATGAGATATTGAGGAAGTGCTGCGTAGTAGAAAAATATGCCTCCCCCATCACAACGGACAAGAGCAGGTGCTGAGCAAATCACCAAGAAAAGGGCGGGGAGCAGACAAGGTGCAGGGATGGGGGAGTAGATGAAAAGGCAGTGGTTAGAGTGCTTTTTACGGAGGATCTGGCATTACAGGTCACGGGGAAGCTGATTCCAGGTTGAAAGAACCGCGATTGTGAAAATATACAGGCTTTATACTCTCTTACACAACCAGGTCACCGAAGGTTGTATTAAGACACTTGGAAATGGACTCCTACTTACAAACCCACCGAAAACATTTCAGTAAAGTGCCCTTCAGTGTATTCATTACACACTGCTTGAGTAGGCATTCCTTTTTTTTTTTCTTCCCTTGAGAGAGGGTGAGAGCGAATGAGTGAGCAGGGGAGAGGGGCAGAGGGAGAGAGAGAGAGATAGAGAGAGAGAATCTTAAGCAGGTTCCACACTCAGTGCGGAGCTGATGCAGCACTCGATCCCACAACCCTGAGATCATGAACTGAGCCAAAATCAACAGTTGGATATTCAACTGACCCATCCACCCAGGCACCCCGAGTAGGCATTTTTTTAGAGGGTCACGTAAGCTTAAGAACATGGGGTATAAACCAACGTAAAAAGCTTCTCTATTGCAGTGTTCTCAGAACCTTTAATATTTGACTGAAAATAGTCATTCTCCAAAAGACTACAGAATGTTACTTCCCAAATTTGACTATAGGATTCTTTTTCCCCAAAACATTCCCCTGGCAAACCCTGCCTCCCTACTTAGGGAAGCAAGGCCAAGTGGTGGTTTAGAGACACAAGTTCTAGGGGCGCCTGGGTAGCTCAGTCGGTTGAGCATTTGACTTCGGCTTAGGTCATGATCTCGCGGTCCGTGAGTTTGAGCCCTGCGTCGGGCTCTGTGCTGACAGCTCAGAGCCTGGAGCCTGCTTTGGATTCTGTGTCTCCCTCTCTCTCTGCCCTTCCCCTGCTCATGCTCTGTCTCTCTCTCTCTCTCTGTCAAAAATAAATAAACATTAAAAAAAAATTAAAGACCAAGTTCTAGAATCAAGCTGCATGGATTCCAATTCTAACTCCACCACGGAGTCCCTCTATGCCTTTTTTTCCACCCTCAAAATAGGAATATGGTACCTCCTTCACAAGGAATAGAGTACCTCCACGAAGTAATACACATATACCCCCTAAAATAATTGATAGGAGTGGCTACCCCTTCATGTCTCTCCTGGCGGCTCCTCATGTCCACAGGCTTCCAACTCTGGGCCAGCAGTTCAGGGAAAATGCTATTCACAGAAACACTCCAGCCAGCCCCAACTTCTGCCCAATTCCCTTTAGAAGCTATGTTCCTTTGGGGGTCTCTGGGGGACACAGGGGAGTGCTTTAAGTTACTTTACTAGCTTAGATGGAAAATACTGACGTTCACGAATAACCTCTTTTGGATAAACTAGAAAGGCTTTCAGCATTTGCAGAACAGGACAAATAGAGAACCTTAACAAAATCCACAAATCACAGGCATTGCTTTCCCCAACTATAAAGCTTGTAAATATCATAATTCTAGTTTTAAAATCATTTGTTTCTCTGTGAATGCACAGAACTCAACATGTAGGAGGTAGATTAACTGACAAATACCTTCAGCATCTATATTGGGACTTCATTGTGTGTGTGTGTGTGAGAGGGAGAGGGAGAGAGAGAGAGAGAGAGAGAGAGAGAGGTTGCAGTTCTCTCTGAGGTAGCCTGGAACAGATAAGCAGGCAACCCCTTCCTAATAGTTTTATAGGATTCTTCCATTTCCTTTCATCCTGAGTTGTCTCCCTCATTCACTGTCTCTATTTCACCCTTTTTCAACTTTTCTCCTTAGTCACTCCTGAATTTATAATTTTCCATAGCAGTAGGAGAAAATTTTTTCTTGGGCGCCTGTGGGCCATGGTGTACTCATCTTGAGGCATTATTTCTGTTTAACCGATAGAAGCCTGAGGCCGGAGACACGGGCAGGCAGCCCTGGGCCGTCACATCCGGAACGCAGGCCCCATGGCACACTAACTACATCGAGGACTTCGTTGGCCAACCTTGGTTTTCCAAGGCAGTGCCAGTTTACACCCATCACTCTGGCATAATTATTGATGGCATCCCTTCCACTCTCAACAGCATCCTGGGTTGGAGTTTAATTTATATGGTCATCCCATCTGTGATTCCAGACAAGGATTCTTTACTCCTCTGGACTTCAGTTTCCATAATTTGAAAAAGGATACAGGATGAGGTATTTTAGGAGGTTCTTTTTGTAATGTTTATGCGCTTTCCATTTCAAAGTCATCTGATCATGAAAATTAAAAGATCTTTCAACTTCGGGGCGCCTGGGTGGATCAGTCGTTAAGTAGCCAACTTCGGCTCGGGTCATGATCTCACGACTCATGGATTTGAGCCCTGCGTCGGGCTCTGTGCTGACAGCTCAGGGCCTGGAGCCTGTTTCAGATTCTGTGTCTCCCTCTCTCTACCCCTCCCCCTCTTGCTGTCTTTCTCAAAAATAAACATTTTTTTTTTTAAATCTTTCAACTTCTATCCATCTTCCTCCCTTCTATAAATGAATGTATACCCCAATCAGTTTAGATCCCACCTAACTAGATCAACATAACTGACATTTAAGGGTCAATAAGAGTATCCTAGGGGACACCTGGGTGGCTCAGTCAGTTAAGCATCTGACTCATTGATTTCAGCTCAGGTCATGATCTCACAGTGGTGAGATGAAGCCCCGCATTAGGCTCAGCATGGAATGTAGAGCCTGCTTAGGATTCTCTCTCCCTCCTCTCCCTGCTCCTCCCCCACTCGTGCTTGCACTCTCTCTCTCAAAATCAACAAACACTGAAAAAAATAAAAATTAAAAAATGAGTATCCAGAGCCACCTGGGTGGCTCAGTCAGTTGAATGTCCAACTCCTCGTTTCTGCTCAGGTCATGATCCCAGGGTTGTGGGATCAAGTCCCATATCAGGCTCCACGCTGAGTGTGGAGCCTGCTTGGGATGCTCTCTCTACTCCCCCATCTCCTGCTTTCCCCCCAAACCCCCCATCTCTAAAATTAAAAAGAAAAAAAAGAAAAAGAAGAGTATCCCAGTCACTAGAAGAAATGAACAAACTGGAATTGGCACAAATTTTGTATACGGCGTTGTACTTAATTCATCTCCTTACCCCTTCCTGGCTTTAGATATAACACATCAGTCGTGCCAACCCTGAATACTCCCCACCATGAGAGAAATTTGTCGGTATGAAACACAACCAAAAAACCACGTTCACGGAGGCCTAGACTTCCCCACCCTAAGCAGAAAGGGGCCAGGAGAGAGGTCTGGACACAGGTATGAAATTCCTGCATCAGGACAGAGCTTGAAATCCTAAAACATATGGCATGTCAACCATACGTGGCAGCAAAAGAAATGGGTAAAATGAGACAACCCAATGCTCCATCACCCCACTGTCTTCGTGGCTGAGGCAAAATAAAAAACAGGTTTTGGAGTAAATACATTTATTGATACCCATTTTATATACTTCAGTGAAATAATCTATAAATATAAAAGCGTTTTCTTTTGGATATCGCCATGGTCCATGTAAATACTCAACAGTCAGAATCATCTGCAGGAAGCACTTCAAGTCACACTGTTAGGTTTACAGACCTGAATATACATATTTCATTAAACAGTGGCACTTATGTACTCAAGTGGTCCAGTGGCTTTGGATACAGGACTACTGGGCATGTCGAGTAAAAATAATGTGTAACTTTAAATCAACGGACAGGGTATCAACCATCAACAAAAAGAAACAATTACGAATTAATATCCTAAGTGAAGAAAGTACCACAGTTGACACTTGGTGTCAGAATACTGGAGACAAAGTATGTTTAATGACACATGTTGTGGCGCCATGTGCTCTCTCCGACTCCCAGTGGACGGCCCACCAGTGCCTTAGGGTCATTCATGGTTAACAAAACAGCAATTCTTAAAGAATCTAAACAGCTTAGAACAAAAGGTGTGTAGCGGCTGGTACCAAGTTTAAAGAAAAGGGAGCTAAGTATTTCAACGACATGATGAAATTTCTCCCCTGGGAGGAGGAGCTTGTGGGGAAAACAAATTTGTTCAATTCCCATTGTTACACCGACCATGATCACTTATCTAATGGAGGAGAAAGAACCCAGGTATCTGGTACCCAAAACACAGGTGCAGATCTGTCTTCTGTCTTAAAGTTTCTTCCTCAACACTCCCCAGAGAACTAATGCAGCAGCCACTGTGGAGCCTTGCTCTAGACCTGATGCAGCATAAAACCTTCTCATTTCTTCGGTAACAAGTACAGGAATGTCCTTTGCTGCGGTCAGACCATGTGTCTTCTGAGTTAGCAAGCAAATGCATTTAAAAGGTCTTAGGTGTGCAACGTCCAAACTTGAAATCTGAGAGGCAGTGTTAGAACTTAAGCAAGGCAGGATTTTTAGAGACTACTCAAATGAAAACCTAAGTGAAGCATATAAAAATTCAGTTCTTTCTATTATTTCCAACTGGTAATCGACAGCAACATTCTCCGGTAAGGATGGGTAAGTGGTGTTATCTCCAGGTCCAAGATATCCCAACTACTTAACACAGGACCCCAAAGAGGAGAGTTCTGGGGTCTTTAGAATTCTTTCTTGCCATTTAAAAAAAAAAAGAAATAGTAGCTTCAGCTGCACACCACTGGTTGAAGGGGTTTTCATCCAAATGAGAAACTCGACCCCTCGTCTCTAGTGGGACAGGCACCAGGATTCCCACAAGCGGCAACTCCCATGTCCTGTAGCACGTGGCATCTGACCCTGGAGTGAAGAGTAAGCTGGCACAGAGCCCCGACAGCTGGAATTCAGGCTAGATGGCATTTCGCGGCGTGCCATTGTGTGCCAATGCTTTCAGGCTGGGGGCACTGGTCTGGTGACCACAGCTCCTGTGAGAAGTCACACCCACCTCAAAAACCTCATGAATAGCTTTTCGGAAACAGTGGAAGTTGTAGTCTATTAAACCTGCAAGAGAGAAAAAGAAGATCAAGCCCCCTGAACGTCAATGGTGAAATTAGCCATTAGGAAATACTTAGCGACAAAAGAAAATGATTGGTATGTATTTAAAAAAAAACACATAGGAATTTTATGAGGAATTTTCTATGCTAAAGCATGTGCCCAAACTGTTAACACTCGTTACCTCTGGGGCCTGGGAATAAAGCAGGTCAATAAATAAAACAACCAGGAAGGTAAATGTGCTAAGAAAGCTTACAATAAAATCTAAAGTGAAAGTAACACATTTTTCAAATTATCAGGCTTTGCCTTTTACAAGTCTTTCGGGTGGCCAACGAAGGGCTGAAGGGGACGGCTCGCGCGGCAACCTGGCACACTGCTCAGGAGAGGCCTGGGGTCTGGGAGGCACCAGAGAGGCCCGTCAGGCAGCCTCCACCTGCTCCTCAGCAAGGCAGCGCCTTCATCTGTTTCCTGAATGGTTTCCAAACAAGATTTTGGTCAAACAGTTCTGTTTTGTGACAGAAAGGGCTAGCTACCTACCAAAAATCCATTCTTCCTTAGTAAAAGAAACCCAATTTTGGATGAGCACAGTGGTGCTCAGCTAAAACATTACATTTCCCAGCCTTCCCTGTAGTTCTGTACGGCCACATGACCAATTCTGGCCACTGAGATAAGTGGAAGCATGTGGGACCTCTGTGAAATCTCCTTAGAAGGAAAAGGATGCATTCTTTCCCCAGCCCTGTTCCTCCTTATTGTGTGGAATACAGAGTTCCAGGAGCCATTCTGGACCATGAGGTGACCTTGAGCTGAGAACAGGAGCCAGTGAGAAGAACAGAGGTCAGAAGAAGCATCAATGCCCTTGAGGACACTGTGACATACAGACAACCACACAAGAAACCAGTCAAAACATGGTGTCAGGGGCGCCTGGGTGACTCAGCTGGTTGAGGGTCCAACTCTTGATTTCGTCTCAGGTCACGATCTCATGGTGTGTGGGTTCAAGCCCCGCAGCAGGCTTTGCGCTGACCACGCAGAGCCTGCTTGGGATTCCCTCTCTCGGTACGTTTACTACTTCTCTCTCAGTACCTCCCCAACCCTCTCTCAAAATAAACAAACTGCTTAAAACACACACACACAATATGGTGTCAAAACGACTATAAATGTCAAAGAAGTCTAAAGGAGGGAGAGCCCAGTGCAGGGCAAAAGCAGCCAATGAAAAAGCCTCAGGGAGGAGGCAGAACTTTGGGGGTACAGGCAAGACTTAATTAAGCAGGAAAGAGGGGCAATATCACCAAAAAACCAGCAGGGAGCTGGCAGTGAGAAGATAGCACAGGTGGAAGACACTGGCATGACTGCAGACAGGGACAGAGAATTCTCACTGGGAAGCAGCTGGAATCAAGTATGAATAAGGAGATTACAGCCAAATCTGGGAGGTCTTTCAGACTCAGAAAAAAAAAAAAAAAAAAACTATAAAAGTTTTGATAAGTTCAATTACATTAAAATGGACTTCTGTGAAAATGGTAAAAAACTGACAATCAGGGAGACTTGAACACTAGCCAGAGATTTGGTGATATTATGAAACCACCGTTCATTTTTTTTTAATGTCTATTAATGTTACTGTTATGTTCTTAAAAGGACACTGTCTCTTAGAGATACCTGCTGAAATCTGTATAGACAAAATTATTTGATCAAGCCAGAGGTTTGTTCCAAAATTATCCAGTAGGAAAGAAGTACAGAAACGAAGTACAATTGGCTATGATTTTGATAATCATCCAATCTGGGGGATAAATAAAAGGGGTTCATTATGTTATCTTCACTACTTTTTTGACAGTTTCCACAACAAAAGAGTAAAAAATAATAATGATTTGGCTGGTAGGATAAACAGAAAAGCAGGAAGCAGGAAGATGGGCACATGGACATTCACTGTGTTATTCTACTTCTGTATATATTTGAAAGTTTCCATAACCAAAAAGTGGTTGTTTTTTAACTTTTTTTTTGAAGTTTTAAGTAATCTCTATACCCAATGTGGGCTCCAACTCATGACCCCAAGATCAAGAGTCACACGCTCTTCTGACTGAGCCAGTCAGGCACCCCCTTTTTTCCAAGTTTGGCTGTTTTTTGTTTGGTTTTGTTTTTTAAGATTAGAATGGAGAAGAACGAAGAACTTATAAGAACTGGCATAAAAGCTACCTGCCATGAAGAAAATGTCTGCCCTAACTAGTAATTAAAGTAAAAATTAGAACCAAATAAGATACCATTTCACACCTACCAGATTGACAGGCATTATCAAGGACATGAAGTGACAAGAACTCCCACACAGTACTGCCAGGGGCGAAACCAGTAAAGCTACTTCGGAAGGCAATGTTTAATAAAGCTGAGGTTGTATGAATACATCTCTGTAAACTCCACTACTAAATACATCCTAAGAGAAATTCTCCACATGTGCAAAGGCAAATGTGTTCATTTGTCACACCTGCATATTTGTTGCAAAACTGTATGTGATTTTAAAAATAATCTAAACGTCCAGCAAAAAGAAAATAAATTGTGGTATATTCAATCCATATAGTATGGTGTGGAGAGAAAATGAATGAACTGAACATACATGTTATCGATACAAATAAATCTCAAAAAAGATCTTGAGTGAAAAGAACAAGCAAGCTGCTGAAGACCATTTACGTTTTTACATCATTTACACAAAGATACACAATACGAAGCTCTATGTTAAGGAAGATACAAAGTAAAGAATAAACCATACATAGGAAAACCAAATACTACATTCAACATAGTGCCAAGGAGACTTCAAGCGAGAAATACATAAAAGACAAGTATGTCTCTACCATGTTTTAGTTCTGAAGCTCAGGAATACACACGTTTTTGTTTTACCCCAAAATGTTGTGTATCTGATGTGGTTTAGTAACATTAGTGAAATGATATTCATTCATTCAATATTAAATTACTACTAAAAATGCAGAAGGAGCAGGGACTTGTTACAGTGAACAGCAGAGAGCTATTATAGATCCATGAGAACTCAAACAACATGATGAAAGTCATTTTCTGAAAGCTAGTCTGCCTTTGGAATAAAAGACAACACATACCAAAGCTCTGAAAACACATGCCAAGTGCATAACCTCAAACAGGACTTTACTGCAGCACCACAGGCCTGGATTGGAGTCACTGACAGTAGAAACAGAAAGGAAACCCAAGAAACAAATAGTAAGATTGGATGAAAATTCAATGTCAACAGTACAGGAAAAGAATAGAAAAAAGAGAACACAGAATACCTTCTGTGAAATGATGTGCAAGGGCCCCATCAGCAATGCCACCACACAGTTACCTGACTACAAGATATCTGAGCTTGGACACCAGAAACCATCATAACTAGTAACAAAAGTAGGTAGCCAAGAGGGTCATGAAACAGAAGTGAAAGTATTCATCAGTTTTGACACCACATACAATAATAGTCAAATGAAATGAAAATGTCTTACTGACAGCTCCAAACGTGGCACTGGAATATGGGCCCAAGTCAGAGCTGGAGATGTGAATATTTCAATCAGCTACATAGAGAAAATTAACTGAAGCCACGGCTTGGATGTGCTGGCCAGGGGAGTAAGTGAAGAAGCGAGCAGAAAGACTTGGCTCTGAAGAATGCTCAGGCTGAGAAAAATGGCCGGAAGAAACTTGAGAGGTGGTCAGAGAAACAAATACATAAAATAACCTGGAGAGCTCAGCGTTAGGGAAGCACACAGAGAGGAAAACTTCCAGAAAGGAGGGACTGGCAGGGCCATATGCTTCCGAAGGCTGAAGAGGCTACAAAATGAAGAAAGGCCACTGTGCGTAGCAGGAAGGGACCTGGGAACCTGCCAAAGAAACCTCGGTGCACAGACTCGGGTGGAAGCCAAACAACAAGCACTTGGACATGTATTAAAAGGACCCCAAATAAGAAAGGCTGGAATTAAACACTTGATTCAACATCAAAGATCGAAAGAAGGATAAAGACTGGACTATACATGGAAAGGAAGGGACAAGAGTAGTTTGAGCTGATAATCCTCTAACACTGCAATATTATTTTCCCTTATTTCAAGAGCCTAACAAATGAGGACAAAGAAATTCCAATAAAAACAACCTTTTAAAATGCCATTACCTTTTCGTTCAAAACTTTCTTCCCTAAGAATGCAGACCAGTGCCAAAAATTTAGTCACTTCCTTTAAATAAAGGACAGTTGTATTATTCAGCTTGATAATTGCCATAGATTCTTTGTCATAAGCACTTCCACTTCCATCTTCCTTTAACCTGTTTTAAAAGAAAATATTCATTACAGGTTTCCCAGCGAGGTGTTCTGTCACATTTAATTTGCACAATGACGAGTCTTTCTACCCAGTTTCCCAAGTGTCTTTTGAGAAAAATTACTGGCTTAAATATGCTGGAACAGAGGTTCTCATTTAAGAAATACGGCTCCCAGACTAGGATGCAATATTCCATGTGTTCACACCATCACCTTATTTACCTAGGATACACGGAGTTCAACAGGTTTCAAGTCTTCCTCAGTCATAACTCATCTGCACTGATCGCATGCAAATAAAAAAGGCCCCAACATAAGAGGGCTGCCATCGGGGAAAAAGGAGGAAGCATAAAAACTAAAATGAAGAGAGTCTGTCAAACACACCATGGAATCCTAATCCTCGCTTACGAAGCGAGCCTTCAGGTCTGAAACCTATTTTATTTTACTAGAATTGTCAGAATTATACGTAGTTATCCTTCAAAAGATGTAAATCAAGAGTCAAGTAGGAAGCAAATATAATAATAAAACACACCAAAGTGCGTGCATGGATTGTATGAAGAATGGTAATGGAGATTTTCTCTTTTATAACATGCCTTATGATGTATAATGTATTTTACAATGTACTTTACACTGAAAAAAAAAAGATTTTGCAACTAAATTTGATTTTTAAATTATAAAAAAAGGGGTTATTAAATTTTATTTTAAAGAAAAAGCAAAAGTTCTATTTGTCCATTTTCAAAATTAGGAATGGGAACAAGAAACTTTCCTGAATAATATAATAAACAAAAATCACATTTTTACTATGGGGAAAAAAAAAAACAAAGGAGAGCCTGTAAGCACAACAGTGGAAAATAGAAATAGAAGACAGGTAAAGAACAGGTAAGAGAAATGCATTCTCCTCCTCAGAGGCAGCTGGAGAAAGACGTGGACAAATCAGGCTGAGAGACCAAGGTGAAGGGCAGGAACAGAGCAATGAAAAAAGAGTTCAGATCAGGTGGAGAGAGGAACAGATAAAGGACACAGGTACCAGAAAACAAAGGTAATGTCAGAGCGTCAGAAAGTGCCTTGAGAGTGCTGATGTTAATATGTGAGGGGGATCAGGGTTCTTATAAGCAACAGAGGCTGTTGGCTTTTGAAATAACAGTAATTCTCCAGAGTTTTCACTCATCCTCTGGACTATTCTATAAAGTCACACACTTTTTTAGACATTTATTTTGGAAACATAGATGTGTGGGTCAAATTTTTCTATTTGTGAGTTCTGACATCCAAAATTCTGATTTCCTGTTTCTGAGCTCTATGAAAGATTAAGGATCCCTCATTCCCACAAAGCCTGAAGTTAAATTAGGAACCAGGACTTACTGTGTTATTCCAAATGTTTTTAATAAATAAATCTACTTTTTTGATCTAGCTAAGTCCCTAAGGGAGAAGACACAGTGCAAAGCCCCCAAATAATGGCAGAAACTTTCAGTGATAATGAAGTCTGGCATTAGCACACCTTTTCAACTGCTCTTATCCATCCTCTCTGAAGGAGTAAGATATAGCAGTCCATCTACAGAGAAATCACGTTCCAAGTTGAAGAACTATGGTCAGAACAATTCCACTCCACACAGTACCTGCTAGAAGCCTCAGAAATTAATCCCTCTGACAAACTGAACAGGTAGTTTTCCATCTGTCTGAGGTCTTGCAAAAATATGTACGTAACTTACCCATATATACAAGATACATCAATTACAACATCAATCATGTCACAGCAAAGTTCATAAGATTGCATATCCACAGGTGAACTGTCTGTTGCAATGTAGATTTTGCTGACAACATCGAAGAGAAAAGCTTTTTCAATACCTGAATTCTTGGAAAAACAAAATTGGGCAAGTGTCAGTTTTAAGAATCAAAATTTGTAATTTACCTAATATCCTGAATGACTAACACAAAAGGACATTTTTAAATGTACAACCCCATACCAAAAAATCAAAAGGTATTTGGTTCAGAGACACTTCTGTTATCCAAGGAATAAAAGTGGAATTATTTCTCTGCTCTGATTTACTAACTTGATTGCACTAAATCTGTTTCTTCTTCCTCCTTTACTTAAATGGATCATTTGCTAAGATGCCACCAAAAAAATTAAAAAAAAAAAAACCCTCCAAAAATCAAGCCATCCTACATTTTCAATAATCCTTTCTTGTTACAATAATCAATCTCTGATTTGAATGACCTTGCTACCAGAAAGGCTTTCCATGGCAATTAGCAAAACATAAAAGAATTAATATTATGTCAACATCTAACATACCCCAAAGCCCAAAAGAACTGGGGATCACTACATGCTGAGTCCTTCAAAGTAATGTCTGGGAAATATAAAGGTTGAATGTTAAATTTATTGAAGGAATATCCTGTTTTATTAAGCTGAATCCTCAAAATAAGAAAGGTGAAATATGATACTAAGATTACAGTTAGCAAGGAAAGGAAAAGATCAATTTTTCAATGTGACCTCCAATAAAGCAGAGATTAAGCAGGCGTCAAATTCCCAAAACCCAGTCTTTTCCAGTTACTACTCCTCACGCAGGAAACAGATATTATGATTTTTTTCATGAAGATTTTTTATTAATTAAGAAATCATGAAGAAATTTTTCATTAGTCCATTTTAAGATCAAAAGGGTGAGCACTAAAGTGCTCAGAAAATAACTCAAGCCATTTTTTTAATGTTCTTATGATTTATTTTACATGTTAAGTGTGTCATTAGTCTTTCGGCCTGATTCAGACTAATTCAAGCCAGTTTTTGGAGACGTTGATAACACAAATATATTCAAGAAAATGGAATCAGAGACTGTAGTGAATTAGCTCACTTACTGATATAAAGATATTTAATAGGTTTTCCAAAGTCGGCAGTTGTGGGATGAGTTTCTGCACCACCTTACTAAAGGCTTCAAATATTGAATGGTCATAGATACTAGTCAAATAAAAGCTGAAAAACACAACACAGTTTGATTATTTTGGAAAATAAAGTGACAATTATCATAAAATATAAAATTTTAAGTTTTTTATCATTTCATTTCAGGAAGTTGAGACAAAGCCTTTTTACACAAATGCAGCTTCCCCACTTGGCTTGTAACCATCCATCCCGTTACTGCATTTACACAGAGGGCAATTCCCTAGTACCCAGAAAAGCATTTCCAGATGCAGAAACCTGAATATTCACCTAATTCTTTGCAACCTGATCCAAACAGCTTGATTTCTTAAGCTAATAACGGACAAAAACCAAGATAAAAACCAAAAGAGATGACAGAGAAGGGTGACATTTATTAAATAAGAATGTAATTCATGTCTCTACTAAAATGTCATCTCCTCAGAAAGCTCTTTCCTGACCCCCCCCCACCTAAAACAGCACCCCTTTCACCTAATTTAATTTTCTTCATAGCACTGTTAAGTACCTAAAATTACACTATACACTTATTTGTAAGTACTTTTGAGCTGTCTTATTCATCAGGATGCGGGCTTCATGAGGACAGAGATTTGACAGTCTTGCTCATAGCTATAACCCCAATGCCCTCAACAGTGCTCATAAATATTTGTTCAATACACAAATGAACACAATTGATGCTTAGAATTTATATAAATAACATATTTAGAAAGATAGGAGCTAGGGCCCTATTGAGAATGGAACAGGAATCTGGTAGCCTAAAAGGACATACAGCGGAGAAGTAATATCTATAGATTTAACAAAACACATGTGAGAAAGAGACACTTTTTAACATTTTAAACAATACAATTTCACCTGCTTTTTAGGTCAGGAAGTATACTTTTCATTACACAGTTGTTCTATTTATTTACAAGCTTATATTAAAGTCAGAAACACAGAACTGTGGATTTCACACTTTACGGGTAATTTAAAAATACTTTCAAGGAGCTGACCTAGGACCCTAACCCTACGCAAGATGGGGCTTGCCTTTAGATGTTAGAGCAATGAAAGAGAGAGACCAAGATGAGCCCCTAAAGGCACTAAGGACAAAAGAGCATTTTATTGTTTCCTGTAGGCAAGAAGGTTAGCAATATGAGAAGATCCTGCAAGGTCTGTGACACCTGGAGGTAGATGGGGACATGGAGAACCTGAGACACACAGGGCATTTAGTAAGCTGAGTTTCTAGTAACTGGAAGTCAAATGAAGCCTAATCCACAGGTATACTAGTAATTAACAAAAGCTAGATGCAGAATTCTAGAGGTTAACAAGGCCTAAGGCCCTATAAGGAACTAGAGAAAGGGATGGCATGTACCACTGGGGTGGGCTGCCCCAGAAAGGGACACAGAAGTAGTGTAAAGATTAGAATTCCCATGGGCACTAGGGAACACAGGACAATCACGGCCTAAAATCCACTGTTAATAGTAGATTCCCAACAAGTAAGATTGAGGAATTTAATAGGGATGCATTTTCATTTTCTCTTACAAATATTGAATAATTTTTTAAGTGTGACTTACTAATAAAACTTTTAAAATTTTAATCCAGGCAAACTATAGACCAATGAGGTTTTTTTCTACAGGACCTCCTAGAAAAATAACTGAAAGACCTTGGAGCCTGAGACCCTAGGGAATATTAGGGATAGGGATGGGGACTGGCTTGAGCCTATAAGGAAGTCACTGTAACAGACCAGGGATAAGGAAATAGCTACACGTGTGTCTCCCCACTTCCTCTTTAAGCTTTTACATCATCAAGAGAACATTTTCTTGGGTACTTTTTATCACTCGTATCTACCTATACCACCAAAAAATTACAAAATATAGAATATTGCTCATATACTTTCAGAAGACAAGCACATAAACCATCAATCCTATCTAGTAGGTGTTTTTTTAAGTAATAATTTTTAATTATATTTAACTATGAATCAGTTCTTTAAACTTAACAGGAACCCTAAACAGATTTATAGACTAAACTCACCTAACCCAAGCTTTAGAGATTCATAAAAGCATAAACTGGTTTTAAAAACATACAAAAGATACATTAGAGTCCAGATTTGAAACCATATCCTCTTTAAAAGACCCTTCCTACTGAAAAAAAAAAAATATATATATATATATATACGTATGTGTGTGTATATATATATATATATATATACGTATATATACATATATATATACGTATATATATATACGTATATATATATATATACGTATATATATATACGTATATATATATATACTGTTAAGAATCAAGCTAGCAGAGTTCTACAACAAATGTGACAGAGTCTTTGAATGAAGGCAAAAAGAAAGAAAAAAAAAAAAAAAAAGATGAAACCAAGAGAGGGAAGTCCCAAAGCAGATTTATGCCATGAGGAAACAGGCTGATCCCAGTCTCTTGAGATGAATTTCTACAAGCACCAACGAAAACACTTAACATGACTTCAATCTCCAGGAAAATGCAAAAAACCGGGAAAGTAACTTCTCAATAACATCAGGCTCCCAAAACTGAATTCGACATAGAAGAGATCAAGAACATTACAGCTTTGGGAAGGATATACCAGTAACAGAAAGCTACGTGTTTGTAATGACAGAGATGGGAATACATTTACACATTTTTCAGGGCTCTCATATCAAACACACATGTTGTTACCTAAGGTGGAGTTTTTCTAGCCCAGCATCTGCAAGGTCATCATTGGCCCTTTGATGAATGTCCCTCTGTGTTTCTATTTTGTGATCATCAGACAGACCATCAACTTTGTGAATAAAAACCTCAAAATTCATGTCAGGGTTAACTTTGTAGGCTTTAGAAACAGTAATGTGAAGTCTTGTTAAAGCCTCCATGTAGTCATCCTGTAAGTCAGAACAAAATATTTTTTTAAAAAGAAATCTTGTAAAAGTCAGTAACGAGTTAAGAAAGCCTCAAACCACCTCTTTCCCCAACCATAGAAAATATATTATCCTAATTATTCACAAATACTCAAAACATTCAAATACACTAACATACTTTAATCTCTCTAAATCTTTAAACTCTCCAGATAAAAAAATGTAATTACCAAGTTAAAGCTTGCAATTTTTATATATTGGTAATATAAGGAAATGGACATGTCTTCCCAAGAGAATTTTTTAAAAGTAATCCCAGCTCTGCCATTTATTAGATGTGTGACTTTAAGCAGGTTGCTTAAACTTGTGATCTGAGTTTTCTTCATAAAAATTGGCCTTACCATACCTACCTCACGATATCGTGAAGAATAAATTAAATTGGACCAGGTATGTGGAAGCATCCATTACAGAGCCTGTCACTCAGAAAGCATTCCCGACTGATGTTTAAGCTTATATAAAGTAAGCTTCTTAAAGACAGGGACATGTCCCATCCTTCTCAGTGCCTTTCACGTGCTAGGCCCTCAATAAATGCTTGTTGAGCTAAACCCAATTTGGACAGCCAAGGAAACCAGTCACTTTAATATTTACTCAGTTCTCCTCGTCCTCCTTATATTAAGGGCAAAGAGGAGATTTTTCCAGTGAGTGACATCACTATTATGATAGTTAATGAAGTACAGCAATATCCACTACGAACAAATAAAAGTGGAAACCTGCTCATTAACTGGAACTCAAAGATAATAAATAAGCCACTATCTCCTAATCACCTCTTATTCTGCACTCGCACAATGGCATGCCTGCTCCCAACACACCTCTGTGGCTGCATCTCTCGTACCGCAAAGACTTCTACAGGCAAAGAAATAAGCAGCAAGAAGCACATGATAAAAGAAGATAAACAACTTTCCTTTGTTTCTACATCTTTTGACAGCAGAAAAAAGAAGTAAACATCATTATTCCTAACTACCTGTGCATCAATGACATATATCAACGCTCCGGTTCCCCTGAAGATCATCTCGTAGTCAAAAGTTGGGTCAAAAAAGTCCATTTGCCCAGGAAAATCCCAGATCTGGAAATTCACAAAGGAGCTATTGGAAATGTCATCTTTATAGATCTTGTTGGTACTTTCCAAAAAGAGGGTCTCGTTGGGTGACATTTTATGAAACACCACCTGTTAAAAGAAAGAAGATAATTTTATAACTATTCAACTTTGTATTTCAAGGTCAAAGTTCCACTCTGAATTCACATATAAAAAACGTGATCCTACAGCAAAAATGTTTAAAGAGATAAAAAAGTGAATGGTGTATCCATCAGTACTCACTACCCTTTGGCTTCTGAGAGATGAGAAGACACCAAATTACTTTCCATCAGGCCTATTTTGGAGCTAAAGTTTTCTGCTATTTTCTCTGCGCCATATTCAATCCTAGTTGTAGCAATGTCTCTCGTGTTAGTTTTGTTTTCTGTTAAACTTATTAATTCTGCCAAAATCTGCTTTAAGATTACAAACACTTACAGCTAAAGTTTAAGATTTTTGTTCATTGAAAACTTACTGGGATGCCTATATCAGGCTCTGGGAAATTATTAGAAATGTAACTGACTAGACTCTGTCTTCACTGAGTTTGCAGTCTTGTGGAAGAAATAAAACAGACAGTAATTATACCAAGTAGAAAGTGATATATGGGGGGAAATAGTGATACATGGGTGGAGGGGAGGTGACAAGGAAAAACAGCTCCCATGAAAGAAGAAATAGTAAAGGTAATGATTGAGAATCAGGATAATCACAATCCATACAATTCTAACATAAAGCTAATTTGTCCCTGTCACTTTCTAGAAAAGGAAAATAGGTGGTTACTCCCAAGGTCTAGTCAATGAGTAACAACTGAGAAGAATGAAGTGCAGTTTGCTAAAGCCCTACCATAAACGTACTCAAATTTTGCTACAATAAGTGAGATGATAAATAAAACCCAGCAATCCAGTAAATTGGGAAGTAAACACAACACAGTAATCCAGTAATTTCGGAAGAAGGCTACTTTTTAAAGCCATCACGTTTACAAAATATCACAGATTTATTGTGGACAGACCTTTGCAACAGACTGGAAAGGGCAACAGACCGGGTATCTGGCGTTTTAATACCAGCTCACTTGTGTGTTGTGTGTGTGGGGGGGGGGGGGGGGGGGGGGGGGTGGCTAGGGGAGGTGGTCAATCTTGCCTCAATTTCCCCCTTACTAAGAAGGGTCTAGCCCTCCATCTGTTCCTGGCAGACCCAAAGTGAAAGCAAATGGGCTGACCTAGGTCTGCAAATACTCTCGAGGTCTCAGAAGATTTTTGTATCGGCACACATACGGGAGGACTTCACGAGTAACTACACTCGCCTGGCCACCAGTACTAAAATTGGAGGAATAACAGCCCCCGAGCCCCAGGAAAGTTAAATTCTCCTTCGTAGTAGTAAGAAGAGCAAGCATTAAAATGGCCAGTGACTTAGTCACAGCTCTTCCAGACGCTGCTCCCTGGGGCTCACCTGGGAAGCCCTGCAAACTCAGGCCACCTGAAGTGAGAGGAATACACAAAAACCGGGTAGGGGAGGGAGTCAGACAAGTTCTCCAAGTTGGGACCGGAGTGTACGTCCCAGTTTCGGAAAAGCACTCAGGGGCTGGGTCCCAGGGGGCGGAGGTCCCGGGTGGTGGCACCGGCACCTGCCTCCCTCCAGCCAGTCTCGCTTTCAGGGACCCGCTCGGCCTCAGCTGACTTGGGCGTGGACTCCCAGGTCGGGGTCCTACGCGGGCCGTGCCTCTGGCCCCGCTCCCCAGAAGACAAGAAAACGCGCGGTGGGGTAGCCCCACCGGCCAGCCCGGCCGCCGCCCTCCTCGGGGCCCCCCACCCCCGCCCGGCGGCCACCCGAGCCCCCGGGAGGGGGAGAGAGGCCCTGGGGGACCCGGCGCGGCCCCACTCACCTTCTGGATGGAGGACTTGCCGCTGCGCCGGAGTCCCATGAGCAGAATCCTCGGCTTGGAGCTGTCAGCGCCCCCTGGGCCACAGCCTCCGCCGGCCCCCGCCCCAACCCCACCGGCCGCGGCTGCCGCCTCCTCTTCCTCCTCCTCCACGCCGTAGCCGAAGTCCTTCGGGAACGAATCCGCCGCGCCGTAACTGCCGGCCAGGGGCGTCTCCTCCGCCCCGTACTGCAGGGACATGGTGCTGGAGCCGCCGCCGCCCGCGCCCTGACAGGCCAGGCCAGGCCAAGCCAGGCCGCCGCCTCCCCACTCCGCCGCCGCCGCCGCCGCCCCCGGCAGCCGCCACCGCCGCGCGGCCCGCCCCCTGGAACCCGGCTCTCATAGGCTCCGCGCCGAGACCCAGCCCCTCATTGGCCACCCGAGCTGCCACTCGGGAGCAGCAGGGTAGGTGGTGCCCGTCACGTGCCCGGAATCACCTGACTTGGAGCCGTGGAGGGGGGAGGAGGAGTCACGAGGAGGGTGGCCCGGCCGGCCGAGCCCTCTGCCCTCCGCCCTAGCGAGCACCCCGGTCCTGCCCAGCCACGCGCGGTGCTCCTCGCCGTTCCCCTGCCTTCTTAGGAGCTCTGGAGGCCATCGCAACGGGAGATGCTCTCTGGGCATTTGGGGGAAGAACTAGTTGTGCTCCTACAATGGTACTCGCCCGACCAGTATTTATTGATGCCCGCGATGCCCTGGGGGGACAAGGGACACAAAACTGAAACCGACTCGGACCCTGCCCGCCCTCAAGTTGCTCGAAGATTGATAGAGATCGGATCTCTGCGTAAGTAGCTTCGGTACGAGGTATGAAATGGAAAGGTCAAAGGTGAAGATAACAATGTTCGGGAGTTGGGAGGGTGAGAAAGTCTGTAAGGAGGTGGTGTCTCAGCAGGTCTAGATGGATGGATCTGGTAGGTAGGGAGGAGGAGCCAGTCTGAGTGAGGGTAAAGCCTCAACCAAAGGCAGAGTCATGGGTGTGATGCAGTTCCTTCTAGCAGGTAGCGGGATCCTGAGAGGAGAGCAAATGCAGCCAAGCTAGAACTGCTTATCCTCCTTCAGCAAAACAGACAGTGGATACCACCACCACTTTAAACTCAATAGGACTCAATTTTCCCTCCTTCCCACCTAGTCAGTCTACTTTTCATGTAATTTACCCCCCCCACCCCCAATAGAACATTGCATCTTCTATGACCTTCAGTTCACAAACCAAAGGAATGAATAATGAAAGCAAATTAAAGCCAATGCTTTCACCAAATACGTTTGAGATAGCTAGAGGAATTTTCATCCTTGTCAGGAGTTAGAATTGGAAATTTGACGAACCAAGATCCTCTTAAAATGGAGGTGGTGGTGGTGGCACTGAACTTCCAAAGAAACGAACTTCTAGATTGTGAAAGGAAAGCATGTTCTTGTAAGTCTGGGACTTGGCTACGTCTGAATCTGTAAGTGGAAGGTAGGACAGACACATCCTTAGAAGTCATCTAGTCCAATCTCTCGCCTAAAGAGAATCCACCCTATGACACCTGTGGCTGTTGATAATGCAACATGCACCTCAATAGTTCCAAGGGAGGAGAGCTCACTATCTCAAAAGGCAGCCGCTTCCACTGAGGTAGGATTTTGTTTGCAAGTCTCCTATTCAGACCAAAAATCACATTCCTTGGAGCTTAAAATGGATCACAGGAGTAGTCTTCATCTTTTTCATGACAGCCATTCAAATATTAGATTGCAGTCTTCATTATCCACTAAATCTTCTCTGTCCCACATAAAACGTACTCTGTTCTTTCGACCATCGCTTCTATGGTGATGTCCGATAGAACTTTCTGTGAGGATAGAAATGTTCTGCAACGATGTAGAAGCCAGTGTGGCCTGAGCATTCGAAATGTTGCTACTGTGAGGAACTGAATTTTTTTTTTTAACTTTAATTGCCAGATGTGGCTAGCGGCTCCCATACTGGGCAGCACAACCTTATATTTTCAAATGCCCTCTCTCTATTGATCGCTCACTGTCTTTTACATGCATGTGAGTTTGTCAACATCTACCAAATGTCTGGCACCCACAATGCAAAATGACCAATACAGCCGTCAGGATGACTGTTTAGCATCTGGACAATACTTCTATTATGCTTTACAGAATGGATTTTTTTAATATATATATCCAGAGTATATGTGGCTCATACTGATAATCACTAGAACTAGTATTTTGTCAGCAATCCTAGTGCCTAGACTTGTATTACTGCATTTTTTTTTTTTTTAACCTAAACATAAGACTTGACACTTCAGCTTGTTGGTGCAGGCCCAGAATTTTGGGTACTCCAAGTTGTTCTTTTCAAGTTTGTTTCAATATAGTCCACTAACCAGCCAACTTTGTGGCATTTACAGATTTGGCATTACACCATGTGACCCATGTGTAGTCTTTTACAATTTACAAGGCGCTTTTCATCCATTATATTTAATTTGAACCTTACAACAACCCTGTGAGGTAGGCAAGATATGAAATCTACATTGTATGGACAAGGCAGCTAAAGTACAGCAGGAACTGAATGGATGAGATCCTTTTTCTACTCCACTGAGCAACTTCTTGTATAGTCTCTTCATCCAGATCCTTGATAGAAATGATGAAGAAGATCTCCAGAGGCCAGGCTGACTCTGAGTTCTTAAATAGCACTGACTGGTACAGCAGTTGAAGCAGGTCAGCTCCCCCCCCCCCCGCCCTCCGTAAAAGTGCAGTTAACCAACCCACAGGTTGCCATTCTGTCCAAAAGGATAGTACAAGAGACAGTAACCTGAGTTACATAAATATTAATACTAGTCCCATGGGAAAAAAGCAAATGAGGGTTGGCTGCCAGGGAAAAAAAAAATTCTGCTTGTCTGTATTCCACAAAGGGGCTGTCATACCAGTTGCTTAAAGAAGCCAAGTCTCCCTCTCTTCCAAAATCCCCATGGGGCCATGTTTTATTATTCTTATGATTCTCAGCACTTCCTATCCCACATTGTAATTGCTTATGTATATGTCTTGTAACTAATTTCAAGTCATTTATCTTTATAATACCCAGCACTCAGCCCACTGCTGAGCATGTAGGAGGCCCTCAAATTGGTAAAAGATAAACCAATTCCAGTGAATGTTCTTCCAGTAGTGTCTGGCCCCCCTCCAAAAACGAACTTGTGACTAAAAGAGACAGACCATTGCCACATTCTTGCCAACATGACTGATTAAAATGCCCTTACAATTAGCCTGGTCACAGTTTCCAGCAAGTGCTGATGCTTTTGCTAGTTAAATCAGCTGTCATCGGTTCGCTTTGTTTTCTACGTGTGTTTTGACCAAAGCATAAAGACGGGTTCTCTAACAATAGGGTTAGAATATATGAAACAGGATTCTTAATAATGTCAGTCAGCAATAAGGAAAATAAGTGACCAATAAAATGAAACACCTGATTGTAGGTCTTCTAAAAGAAAGGAAAAAGACTAACAAACAAGAATATAGTGCTTTACCATTTACAGATCTTCACATACATTCCATTTGACCCTCACAACAACCCTGTGAGGTAGGCAGCACAGATACTATTCTCATTTAACATATGAGGAAAGTGAATCTCAGAGCAGTTGACTGATGTGCCCAAGGTTCTACAGTTAGTAAATAATTTGTATTAATATCAGTCTTTGGCCTAAAAATTCAGCACCCAACCTCCCCTCATACTTGCCCTACCTACTTCACAGGGATAATGAAGATAAAATGAATTCAAGGCTAGAAAAATACTTTGAGGGGGAAAAGCACTGTATAATTATACCCGCAAACTATAATTTTCCACGATATATGGCTCATTCCCCTTCTTATCCCAGCTTGTGCATGAACCCAGAATTTTAGATTGCCTCTGTTCTGTGATCAGCTAAGCAACAAGTAAGGCAGGGGAACAGTGTGATCCTGCTTTAAGTTATTATAAATTACAGTCAGATAACTGCTAGTATGGCAAATCGAAAAACAACACAGGCCAATGTGCAGCTAGGACCCAATGAAGCACAGAGAAAGCAAGGCAACGTTATCAGGTAGGGCATGATTGCATAGAAGGACACGTGGTGTCAGAGTTCACACTGGCACACACACGGTTATCTAAGGCAGAGTGGTGGCAAAGAAGAGTTATTTGTTCCACGTTATATAAACAAGAGCAGAAGATTCATGGGAACCCGTGCAAAAGCATCTTCTGTCACACAGATCTTTCCAGCTGCCTACAGAGGATATAAACAACAGTGTCGGCTTCATTTTAAAGAATGAAGGTACCTGTGCTCATATCCTGAACTAAACCAAGGAACAGCTCCATGCTGAACTTCCTTGGCTAAAATACCACCAGTACCATCATTCCTAGTCAGACTAATAAACAGAATGTCTTTTAAGGTAATGAATTAGATGGCTGTGTTTAGATTTTTTTTTTTTTCGGGATTCACTTTGGATTCTCCTGCTTTTAAGACCCAAAGAAAGTTATATTGAGTTTTTATTGGTGATTCTAAGTATATGTGTTTATAACAGTTAAAGTGTGGTAGGTGAATTCAACATATTAAAAGAGTTCTATAGCATCTGTTCAGAAAAGATTATATACTATACAAACTATTCAAGTCATACAAAACCATTTTGTCAGTGTCTTTTCAATTGAGAAGATTCCTATTCAGCACGCTTCTCCTCCTGAGGTGGTTCATACTGAGCAAGCTATAGGGCAAAGACAGAGGAGTTTAGGTGAATCTTATTCTAAATTGGGTAAAAAAACTTCATAATAACAAAACAAGTTAACTATTATATTCAACTTAATTACTGAATCAGTAACTTTATAAGAATATTCTACTCTCTTTAAGCCACTTAAAATTAATACACTTTAAGATTTAATGCAATCAAGTCTGAGGAAAAGTCTTTTTCGTATAAACCTTTAAAATTACTGGGAACCCAAAACTGAATCCCAGTTCATACCGCACTGCTCAAATACTTGATAGGCAACAACCTATCTGTATCTTCCCAAGGATGTTGTGGCTTCTGATAAGGTACTTTCTTCCTCTTTACCAAAGTTTTACTGAGCTTTCTCTCAAAAAGCAAAAAAAAAAAGAATAATGTAACATATATTAATCTAGCTAGTCAATGAAAAGCAGCTCATGTCTGACTTAAAAGGTCTAACTTAACCAACAAGTTAACTGGTATTTGTGTTGTGGAATCTTGAATAATTTAAGGTACTGCATTTTCTATTATGCTAAACTGGTTCTCTGCAAGAACACTAGGCTGAGATTGAGATTATTCGAATTAGCTGTCAGATGCGAGAAGAGAGACTTCGCTGTGCTTTAGTTCCCTCACCTACAAAATGGTCTGTGTCCCTATCTCACTTATTTCGCAAGGTTGTTGAGAAGATAAATCACATTATGAGAACTGCCTAATGTAAAATAAGTTATGTGATTCAGAATGTGGTAAAACCTCAAAGGCTCAGAGATGACTAATTTGAAGCTTATGAAGATTCTCACAGGAATTTAAACAAAGAAAAAACTTGAGCAATAGACAAAATTCAGTGCAAACAAATTAACACATTACAGGGCCACCACAATACAACTGTGCACATTGCACACTACACAACTGTAAGAGGTGCCTTTCGCAAAGCAGTGACCCTACACTGATCTACTTACATCAACTGCTTATGATTCCCCAAAATTTCCATTTACTCATAAGCAGCATTAACCAATGTTCTCAAGTTTTTCTTGATGCAGGTTCCCAAGAACCTCTTCTTGACTACACTTTGCTTGTCCTATTTACAGTCTGTGGTTTTCTCCATAGGGCGTCAGTTCAGCCTTGCAGTTGAGATTATTTCTCCTCCTCCCTCCCCTACTATCCATTTTAGTGAGGTTCTGATCTTATAATCATTAAAGGTGAAATTATTTTTAACATGAATTCTTTTAAAACATTTACCTTTGTTTTCAGTTTTTTATTTTCTTCTACAATAGCTTCATATTTCTCTTTCATTTCTGCCAATTCTAGGCGAAGCAGCTCTATTTCTGGATTTTCTGGGGTAGCAGCTCCTAAGTGATGCTTTAAAAAACTAATATCAAAGTTAAGAATTTACTTGAGCTGAATGAAACTAATGAAATAGCTCAGAGTAGTATCAATGTCTCTGATCACAGTCACCGCATCTTACCACCAGCATTTACCCAGAGATCATCATCGCAAAACTTAACAGAAAGTAACTTTTTCAATCATCAAAAATATTTTAAATAGTATCTATGTGAAAAAATAAGAGTTCCAAAAATAAGTCCTTTTTCTGACTTGAAAGATGAAAAGGATACTCCAAAGCACTATTAGGTTTCTCTGGTTCTTCATATAAGGCTACCAATACTGCAAATCAAAAAGCAGAAAAAGCAATAATTAAAGTCTTAAATTTGAATGACTGAAATTATATTCCACAGCCCAGTAAGTATTAAGTGCCTATTATACACTAAGCACATTGATAGGACTGCCATGCCATGGCACACACAGCAGATAACCTCCCTGTTCTCAACAAATTTATACTCTAGTGCAGAAGATAAGCAAAGGACTAAACCAAACAAAAAAAAAAAAAAAGAAGAAGAAGCATCAAGTGTCAATACAGGATGATGGATTATGGGAGCACATTGGAAAAACACCTAACTCAGCCTAGGGCACCAAGGAAGGCGTCCTAACAAGGGGAAGTAAGACCTGAGACCTGGGCTATGAGGGTTTCAGATAAAATGGGAAGGTGAGGGGGTGGGGAGGGCAAGAGAACACATATTGAGGAACTGAAAATTCAAGTATGGCTAGATGGAGCTGTGAACAATGTGGCAGGAAAGGAAGCTGGCAAGGTGGTCAGGAGGCCGACCAGGGAAGATCCTGCAAGTTCAGTTGGACTTTGATCCTAAGAACAACAGGCATATAATTAAACAGTTTTAAGCAGGAGAGTGACAGGATCACTCTTGACTGCTGTGTGGAAGATCCAGGGTGGGACAAGGATAAAGGCAGGAGGAGCAGTTTAAGAGGCAGATGTGGTAATTCAGCTGAAAAAGATAGTAACCTGCACTAGAGTGATGGAGGGGTAAAAACAAAGATAAATTTGAGAAAATTTTTGGAGAGAATCAACAGGGCTATGATAATTACTGGAAGAAGCTTTGAATTGAAAATATGCTTCAAGGATAGAGTTTCATACACAACATGCTAAATAACCACCAACCAAAAACTTCACCAGTAATCAACATGCTTAAATCAACATTAAAATACATACTTCAGTTCATATCCAAAAGCTTACATCAGCACTGACTTGTTCATCTTCTACTGAATAAATTCCTCCTAGGATTTACTACTCAGATATAAATCTCTCTAAACCAGTGGTTAAGTTTTTTTGTGCAAAGAACCCTCTGAAAAGTGACAAAAGCCAAAAAAATGTAACTACACACAAAAAAATGTGCATCTCTAGACCCCAAGTTAAGAAACTGTTGTAAGACAACACTCTTCCTTTTTAGTTTTTTAGCTCTAATAACTCATCAAAATATAGACAGAAAAAATCAAATGGCAATGACTTAACAACCAGCACTGAGTTCTGATAGTTACTCTTCTAAGTGTACTTACAACACTATTTTTTGAGAAGTCGGTATGTCTACATCACCACCACCCTCTCCTCCCCCCTCCTTTCAGTGTTTTTCTTTACTTTTTCTTTTTTTTCAATATATGAAGTTTATTGCCAAATTGGTTTCCATACAACACCCAGTGCTCATCCCAAAAGGTGCCCTCCTCAATACCCATCACCCGCCCTCCCCTCCCTCCCACCCCCCATCAACCCTCAGTTTGTTCTCAGTTTTTAAGAGTCTCTTATGCTTTGGCTCTCTCCCACTCTAACCTCTTTTTATTTTTTTTTTTCCTTCCCCCCCCCCGCCATGGGTTTCTGTTAAGTTTCTCAGGATCCACATAAGAGTGAAACCATATGGTATCTGTCTTTCTCTGTATGGCTTATTTCACTTAGCATCACACTCTCCAGTTCCATCCGTGTTGCTTTACAAAGGACCATATTTCGTTCTTTCTCATTGCCATGTAGTACTCCATTGTGTATATAAACCACAATTTTTTTTATCCATTCATCAGTTGATGGCCATTTAGGCTCTTTCCATAATTTGGCTATTGTTGAGAGTGCTGCTATAAACATTGGGGTACAAGTGCCCCTATGCATCAGTACTCCTGTATCCCTTGGGTAAATTCCTAGCAGCGCTATTGCTGGGTCATAGGGTAGGTCTATTTTTAATTTTTTGAGGAACCTCCACACTGCTTTCCAGAGTGGCTGCATCAGTTTGCATTCCCACGAACAGTGCAAGAGGGTTCCCGTTTCTCAGTGTTTTTCTTTAAATAACATACTCAAACTTGTTTTTTTCTTCCACTGATTTCCACCGATCTCTGCCAACTAACTTTTAAGACATGAATACTCTTACCTTTTCTACCTCTTGTTCCCCACCCCGTTTCTTTCAGCTTCTAAATTGGTCAGTGGTACTACAAGGTTGATAATTACAGAACATAATGTAAATAGCAAGTTTCCTGTGCTTTTCTATAGATGAAATATACTTCCTTTTAATCAGACAAGAAGCATGCCATACCCCGCGTTTCCCTTTTTTGCCTTAGCAGCCGGGATTTTTAGAAGTTGAAATGGTACTCAAAATAACTCAAATGCCTCTTTTTCCAAATGACTTATCTTTATCTTTAGCCATATAGTGTTTTAATGTTAGAAGCAATTTCAGATCCTCTTGGAAATAAGCCGGATAAAAATTCTAAATTAAATATGTGTAAAGTACATATGTTTGAAGCTGAAAAACATCAGATTTTAAATACGTCACATCAGTAGGTACTATGTTGTCTGGCATTATTTAGGAGACTGGAAATCTGCAGTGGTTGAGGAGTTAGATGCCAGTGGATGTGAGCAAGGGAAAAGAAGCCTTCAGTGGTTTCCAGTCTCATGAAGGAAGATCCATGTATGGCACAAGGCTGTACATCTTCAGTTACCTCCTGCCAAGGTCACTTCTCTACCTTTTAACATTCTTTTACTCTGTCTAGCCACTCCGGCCTCCTTGAACTTCCTGGAACTCTTAACATCACATTTCATTCAGGTCTCTACTCAAATGTTACTTCTTGAGAGAGAAGTAACCACCACCTCTTATGAAATGGCACATCCATAGCTCTTTATCCCCTTTGCTGGTTGGTTGGTTGGTTGGTTGGTTGGTTGGTTGGTTTGGTGTTTTGTTTAGAGAGAGAATACAGGCAGGAACCGGGGGGTGGGGGGTGGGAATCAAGCAGGCTTCACACTCAGCATAGAGCCCAACACAGGGCTCGATCCCACAACCCTGGGATCACAACCTGAGCCATAATCAAGAGTCGGATACTCAACCAACTGAGCCAGCCAAGCGCCCCTCCTTTGCTATGTTTCTTATTCATAACACTTGACACTGGCTGGCACTATGTATTTATTTATTAGGTCTCCCTCAACTAGAATATAAAGCTCATTTAGAGCAGGGACATTTTTTTCCACTGCTGTATCCCCAGTGTCTAGAACAGAGACTTGAATAAAATGGTTAAATGAAAGAAATGAACCCACAGAATTTTTTAAAGGGGGGGGGGGGTGTCAAAGAAATTTCAAGCATTTGTGACACTTCAAGAGAGGACAGAGCATAGCACTTTCATAGGTACTCCTGTGTGTTTGCTGAAGTGTAATTGCAACGAGATAGGGAAACTGGTACCTGAATCTAACGTAGGCAGCAATTCAAAATTACCAGCCCATGCATGGGAATTAAAAGCCCTGCTTTCTGCTAAGACCCAAAGTTGTTATTCTCCCAGAATTGTCTCCTAACCTTTGCTTCTGGCCAAAGAGCAGTTACCAAATTCTTTCTTTCCCAGACACCTCTCGTGTGGACCCACGTCATTATCCCTGACAGCTCTTCTGTTCTATACCCTTGCAAGTTCTAGCCAATGAGTTGAATGATGCATAGCAGGCATTCACATTATTGCTGAGCTAATGAAATAAGTAGTACCCCCAACCACCTCTTGGAACTCTCCAGTTTCAAGCTCCTTACTCATCTTAGGTCTTGAACCCCCCCCCCTCCGAGAAACAGATACAGTGTAATAGCTTCTATTTTAAAAAGTGAAAACAATATAACCATTTTTATGTGTCCTCAAGCTCTTTAAACTGTAATCCTACTTATGAAACCTGCACAAAGTAGGAATTGGTATAGCCTACGAAACCGGGGTTGAAAAACCACAGCCAAATTTACTATGAATCGCCTACTTTGGGGACTGAGTTCATTTAGTTATTTCATAGACAGCTTTGAAATCTGGTTAATCTTCCCACTTGCCCTTTTTTCGAAGGAAAATGCTTCTTTACGTAATTTGGGGTCCGCAAAAACTGTAAGGAGGGAGGAGTTAGGATCTCAAGGTCTTTATCAAACATACTGGCTGCGGCCACTCGAGGCAAAGCAACGGAAGTTGGAGGGACTTTGCAACAGCTGCAGGAGTTTCACTCCCCGCCCGGAGGGTGGTAGCGTGAGCAAGGCTAGCCCACTCGAGCGGCGTCCGACAGCCAGCAGCCAGACGTGCGCCAGTCCCTACTGGACCCCGAGGCCCACTTTGCTGGACCCCAGACAGGTCCCACCTGTTCTCCCTCCTTTCCCACGCCTTGGCCCGACAGGGACGCAGCGCCAAGGAGCACGACGTGGACACGAGGAACCCTCTCCTAGCCCATGCTCACCCTTGGTCAGCGTGTCCAGCACCCCCGACTTCTCCAAGTACCTCCGGAACTGCTCCCGCTTCGAGTCGGCGGCCTGAGGAGACACGGCGGGTCAGTAGCCGAAGCCCAGGGGCCAGAGCAGGAAGAAGGCGCTGGGAGTCCGGCAACCCCGCCTCCGCCTCGCTACCGCAGGCCCCCAAAACCTGCGCGCGCACCCCCATTCCCACCCGGAGCCGACCAGCGGCTGGCTACCGCCCGCACGCCCCCAGCCACGCCGCGCCCCCCTCACTTTGTAATGGGCCATAGTGACAGCGGCAGCGGCGTAGCTGGCGCCCGAGACCGTGGCTGGCGGGCTCTAAGCAGCACTGCTCATGCGCGGAAGGCCGCGCGCGCCTGCGCACTTGCGAACCACGGTGTGAGATCGCGGGGGTGTGGCCTGTTTTCATGGCGACCAGGACGCTCTGGATGCCCCATAGTGAGCTAAGCCGAGGGAGGCTGCGTACGCCCGCCTCTCCGCTCCCGGCTCAACACCTCTCCTTCCTCTTCCGGTCCTCGCGGCAATTCGGTTGCCTAGCGAGAGGCGAGGTTTTGGTAACTCGGGGAGGGTGTCCAGGTGGGGCCAAGGATGGGCGTGGCGCCCGGGGGCGCGGCCTGCGGAGTCCGGGAGCGCTGGGACTAGCTGGGTGGGATCTCCGGGCAGCGGTGTGCGAGCGGACCAGTCTCAACCCGGGCCTCATCGTTATTAGGTGTGGTAGCCTATACGTGCTGGCTTCTTGGCTTTCGTCCCGAAAAGGTGCGCACGACCGACGCAGGGCGCCCCTTGGGTTTCCAGTGGCTTGAGAAGAGCGCTTGGAATCGTATGTTTCGGCTCCAGCTTTTACTTTCGCAGTTTGTTTTGTGGCCGGCTTGATGTGGGCCTCTGGAGGGTGAGCAGTAACGTGCTAATAATAGGCCTTTTGAGCTCTTTCTGTGTGCCTGGTACTGTACTAAACACAACGTTTCTTATTTTAATTCTCACACTATCCCTGTAAGGTAGCTACAGTTAGTAAAGTGTCGAGGTTAGAGGACTAGGGAGTGTAGAGATACAACTCCAATCTGGACACTGAATCACGATGTTTTAAAGCCACCAATCTTTTTAAAATTTTATTTACTAAGTAGCAACATTTTGATTATACTCAAGAGACATCAGGTTGCAGTCTATATAAGGAAACGAAATTAAGTCCCAGGGACAAACAATTTAACCATTGTCCGGAAATAAAAGATTAGTAACTAAAAGGGAGACTTAATGTAGAATCAGTATAGTCTCCTAAGGCTCTGCTCCCATCAAGGAAAAACGGAGTTCCAAACCATTAAGCCTGGATTCTTAACGTGACGTTCCCGGAATCAGTTTTCACGAATTCTGAAGGGAGCCTGTGAAAAAAGTAATCCTGATCCGGTAGCCCTCCTTGAATTTAAAACTGCCCCATCACCATTTAGAATTAATGTGTTTTTCCTTTTTGAAGTAGGTTTGCAATTGTCTGCCTAAACAGCTCGTCTTTAGAGCTGCCCTTATTTGTTTTGCCTACTCCACCACCACCACGCTAGGGTAATAGAATATGCAGGATGTCTAGAAGTCAACAGCTGTTCAGATCTGAAGGTCTGTGGGAGCCCGCCTACCGATGAGGTTGTTTGTCAGCAGCGCTAAATGATTTGGAGGGCAAGCAGTAGAATTATTGCAGCTTCTGATCAAATCAGATTCTAAGGACAACCGTCCCAAAGAATCAGGAGTGTCTGGAATGTCCAGACAGTCTCCCTGGGAAGGAGGAAGGGTTCTGTTTGTGCCCTCTCTGAACTGGCCCTTGAGGTTTCCTTTAGGAGGTGACGTCCGATTTTCACCTTCAGTAGAGGGACCCCATGTAGCACTAAGCCACCTCCGTTTCCAAGCACAGTTAGCTGGCAGAGAGAAAGCTGTTTGAGGCCACTGTCCCACGTGGTCGTCTGGATCTATAGCAACACCTGGAATAGAACCTTGACCTCTAGAGTAGTGGTTCCTTTTGCTGTCTTTGCCATCGATTTCTTTCTTTCCCTTTAATGGGTTACCCACTTCTTTTCTAAATATTTTGCGACTGTCTTCATTATTACATGAGCTGATGTGTTGAAGGTGACTACGGGTTGCGCTAAGTGTGCACATCTCATTAGAAAGTACAGTTTCTTGCCCATCCAAAATGCATTTCTCATCATTTCCATTGTGATGGTCAGGATCTGCCTGAAATGCAGGTGAATTTAAACTAGGGCACACTGCTGTGTGTGTTTGCTTTTCCATCAACAAATAATAATCAGGTGCAGGAGAGAGTCTCTTCAGTGAATTTGCAGATGTGCTCTGGTATTTGGCAAGATTTTGTTTTGACTTGTTCACAAAGAATTCATTGTGCTCATCCTTCAGTTTATATCGTCCCCAAAGCCCTCTTTTAATCTTTTTAAAACCTAGGTGGAAAATTTCTAGAATATTTAAGAAAAGTGAAACAGTGGCTATAGACTGCATAAATAACAGGAATATTGTCTTTTCTGTTGGTCTTGAGACAAAACAATCAATTATATTTGGACATGGGTGGCTGTGGCATTTAAATAAAGGCTCTAAATGAAATCCATACAAAAGGTACTGTCCAATCATGAACCCAACCTCTACCACAGAGCGAGTGAAAATGTGTATCACGTAAGTGCAAAGCAAGGTCCCCCTGAGTGGGGCTTTGCTTAGTTTCCTTTGTTCCAGCTGACAAAGTTCTTGCTCCAGTCTCCTCCTGTCCCAGGGCATTTCACATTCCACCCCCTTCAGTGCCCCTCTCAGCTGAGCTTTCTTCCTCTGCCTCTCTTTCTCCAGAACTTTCAGTCGGTACAAAGCATGGCCCATATAGACCAGGGATGGTGAAGACACAAATATCACCTGCAAGATCCAGTATCTAATGAGGGAGATGGGAAAGGCCTGGTCATAGCATACATTTCTGCAGCCAGGTTGTTCTGTATTACAGATGAAGCCAGACTGCTCGTCGTTCCAGACATCTTCAGCTGCTACACCCAGAACAAGCATTCGAAATATGAACAGGATAGTGAGCCAGATCTTTCCAATTATGGTGGAGTGGATGTGAACCTCCTCCAGGATGCCTCCAAGGAAATTCCAGTTCCCCATGTTTATTTAGTCAGCCATCTTAGCTCTGAACCCCATCAAATAGGAGGCAGATACATTCTTCCATTCTGAAGGGCATGCTATTTCGTAAAGCAAACCTATGGCCAAAACATGAACAAAGCATCACTCTTTTAGTGTGCTGGTTGCTTTAATTTTTTCCTAGAGATCTGTGATAATCTTATGAAGAATATATTTAAGATACCAGGAATTTTAAATCACTTATGTTTAGACCTCATACTGCAACAAAGAAGGGGAGAAAAGATACCTGGAGGAGGGGTTGTGTATATTCTGTATGAAGAACAGAACTGTAGATGGGGTGCCTGGCTGGCTCAGTCAGAACAGCATGCGACTCTTGATCTGGGGTCATGAGTTCGGCCCCCACATTGGGTGTACAGATTACTTAAGTAAATAAAAATTTAAAAAATAATAATAAAGAATAGAACTGTAGGATTCCCTACAAGAAAGGAGTCTTGTTATTATTAGCTGAAGCTTACTGTTTTACTTTGTTAAACTGAGAACTTCTGAAGAGGTTCCTAAAACTACTGACATGATCTTACAAACCTATTTATTAAGATTATATAAAAATTATAGCCAGGGCACCTGGGTGGCTGAGTCAGTTGAGTGTCTGATTCCAGCTCAGGTCATGATCTCACTGTTCGTGAGTTCAAGCCCTGCATCGGGCTCTGTGCTGACCGCTCAGAGCCTGGAGCCCACTTCAGATCCTATATCTCCCTCTCTCTCTCTGTCCTCCTCCCTAGCTCGTATTGTCTCTCTCTTTCTCAAAAATAAATAAACATTAAAAATTTTTTTAAATTATAACCAAAGTCAGTGATTTTTAAATCTCATTTACACACAAAGGAAAATGAACGTGTTTCATTTAACAATTCACTAAGATACAGTAACGAAACCAGAGGAAATGGATCTGGCTCTTGCTATAGGAATTTAGATTTGTTTTTAATCCACATTTAAATGTCTAAATTGCTTTCTGGCAGCTGTTGAGCATTTTCAGAAGTCAGAAATTTCAGTAATATTTATGAATATTCATAAAATTCTTAATTATCTATGAAAAATTTTGTACGTTTTTATCATCTTAAAATGAACTCCAAAAATTCTCAACTATTTCTGTACTACCAGAATGTTATTAGATAGTTCTTGAAATAAATGGATGGCTGATGTGGTGGTTGTATTATACATACTTTCATTGTAATTTTGTAAATTACAAATTGTCAAATTTGTAAATTTGTAAATTTTGTCAAATTACAAATTGTCAAATTGTCAAATTGTAAATTTGACATATTTAAGACATATATCTTGCTTTTGAGGAAGGAGCAGGTGGGTAAATCATAATTCAGATGCTTGGATTATCAGATAGTATGTTCCATAGTAAGGTAGATATACTAGCGTATCGAAGAGGAAATATATCCCATGGGAAAGATTAAAAAGAGGGAATGGTTTCATCACTTAGGTTTAAAATATCAGTGTGGTGTCTACTCCTGACACGTTGCACTGTATGTTAACTAAAATTTAAATAAAATTTTGAAAAAGAAATTAAATTGAAAAATATATATATCAATATATATCCTATATCCCTCGTCTAAAGGGAAATGTTACATATGCAAGTAAAATCCTGGGATACTGTAGCTACACGATATGTTCATCATAAAAATCTTATGAGGTAGATATGTTGTTTCCCCATTTACAGACGAGGAAACTGAGGCACACCTTAAATTACCCAAGGTCACACAGCTGAAACTGGCATTAAAACTCAATCAGTGTAGGGGTGCCTGGGTGGCTCAGTCAGTTAAGCATCCGACTTCGGCTCAGGTCATGATCTCACAGTTTGTGGGTTAGAGTCCCACATCAGGCTTTGTGCTGACAGCTCAGAGCCTGGAGCCTGCTTCCCATTCTGTGTCTCCCTCTCTCTCTGCCCCTCCCCTTCTCATGCTCTGTCTCTGTCTCTCTTTCTCAGAAATAAACATTTAAAAAATAAAATCAGTGCAGCTCTAAAATCAGTTCCTATTCTACTAAACTTATTTTTCCTCTTTGCACTGAAACATTAAGAAATCATCTGTTTTCCCTTAAGTTTATTTAAATTAAGTATGTCAAATAGTGGTAGTTGGGCTTTTTAAACAATTAGTTCAAAAGTCTTTATTTAGTTCCTTTTCTAAAAGCTTCATACAGTTGAAAAGATTCAAAACCATCAATGTTCTAAAATTTAGTTGTATTCCTGAGATAGAGAAAATTTCTATTTAACTTTATTATGTTAATAATAGTATATTCTTTGATCCAACAATCCAAAACACTTTCAAGTGTAAGAAATTGGTATTATTCATGTTGTTTATAATACTTACAAATTGAAAATGTCCAAAATAACTATCAATACAAGAAAGACAGCATTGCACTTAATAAATAACAGTACATCCATGGTATGGTACTATGCAACCAATAAAAATGATAAATATATACTAATATAAAAAGACATTTGATAAATTGTTTCAGTTTATAAAATAGAACAGTATGACCCCATAATTATATATTTTTATAGGTAGAGATGCGTCCAAAAAAGCCCAGAAGGATATTCATCGAGATATTAACTATGATTATCTCTGGATGGTGTGATTACAATTAACTTAATTTTTTGTAATATGTATTTTAGTTTGTTTTTACCATGAGCACTTTTATAATCACACACACAAAAAAATGTTTTTCTTCTCCTTAAGGGACAAGAGCATAGTATTTCCTGAAAGAAGGAGCAGTAAATTATTCAGCTACAAATCTTAGGTTCTGAAGCTTTTATAACAAATGACATGAATACTAGTCTACATAGATTCAATCCCATAGAACCCAAAAGCAAAAAATAAAAACATTTCAAACAACTCTTTCTTAATTTGCTAAAACAGAGATTAACACAAACCTGTTTAGATAAATCTGAGAAGCAAATCATGCTTATTCTCTGAATGTGCCCCCCTTTGCAGGTGTAGAGAGGTTCAGTTCAGCGCACTAAGTCAGCCATCAGCTAAGATCCTTTTGTGCTCCTCCTATGTTGGCTGCATCCAATAGAACTTTTGCAGTGATGTTGAAATTAACTCTGCATTGTCCAATAAGGTAGCCACTAGATATGTATAGTCACCGGGCACTTGTGCTGTGTCTGTGTAACACGGGAACTGAATTTTTTATCTTATTTAATTTTAACTAAAATTTAAAAGCTTCATGTGCCTAGTAGCTGCTTTATTGGACAGGACAGATAAAGAATATTTCCAATATTTCCAATAACACAGCAGTTTAGAAGACTACAGTTACGAGCCCCAAATTAAGCTGAATAGGTGGTTCCTCTATAATTCAGAGATGCTAAATTTAGAACACCAGCTGTTTGGGTGATTTTGTTTTTCTTTACAGTAGTTTTGCCTCCTGGGGAAATTAGATATCACTGTTTTTGGTTATGTGAACGATGTGGCTGGTACCAAAAAGTCTTTCTGACTAAATAGTAACTTCTTAGTCATCAATCTTAATAATCAATGGGTCATGTCCAATTTCATAGTTAAATGAATTCGGTTTCTCTGTCTAGTTTTCTGTTACATACAGTTACATTTCCATTTAGGTCATTAAAGGTCTCTCTTCAGAGCTAGTGACCTGATGGGTTGGCCATGACAAAGGACTATTTCTTTGCTGGGCTTTTTTTTTTTTTCCTAAGTTTTTTTTGTTTTTAAGTAACCTCTATTCCCTAGCATGGGACTCAAACTTACAAGCCCAAGATCAAGAGTCACATGGTCTATGAACTGAGCAAGCCAGGTGCTCCTTCCCTGGGCTTCTTTGCCAACTAACACATACTTTTCAGATTAAATGCAACTATTTCATAGGGGAAAAAATTATACATATATATTCATATTTGTATTTATGTATTATATAACTTACATATTATGTGTAATACATAAACTATGCATAAATTATTAATAAACTTGAAAAACACTAAGCCTCATTAGTAGTCAAATACAAATTTAAATGAAGTATTTCTTTAACTATCAAAAATGCAAATTTTTTTAGACATTGGCTATTTCATCTTAATGTTTTATTTTAGAGAGAGAGAGAGAGCGAGTGAGAGAGAACACAAGCAGGGTCGGGGCAGAGAGAGAGGGAGACACAGGATCCAAAGTGGGCTCTGGGCTGACGTCTTTTTCAAAGACATACCTGCTCTTGGCACAAGTGTAAGGAATCTGTTACTGTCATATACTGTCAACAAATGGATGCAGCTACTTAAAAGGCAGTTTTTTGTTGGTTTTTTGTTTGTCGTTGTTGTTAAGTAGGCTCCATGCTCAACGCAGGGCTTGAACTCAACAACCCTAAGATCAAGGCGTGAGCTGAGTTCTCAAAATAAATAAATAAACTTAAAAAAAAAAAAAGACCTGAGCTGAGTTCAAGAGTCGGACGCTCAACCAACTGAGCCACCCAGGTGCCCCCAAAATCTATCAAAATTAACATAGCATTTCTGCTTCTGGATGTTCAAAATACTCACTCAGCAAACATACTCAAAGACACACTGCATGTACTAGGAAGGTCACATAGCACTGTAGACAATAGTACAAAAGCAGCAACAACTTAAATGTCCAGTAGAGACGTGGTTAAATAACTACAGTACAACTTTCTCACTCAGCAACTCCAAAAATAGGGTCCCTATGTCACATTGTAAAGCAAGTGACCGAACAATCCATGTAGTATAATCTCATTTATCTCGTTAAAACATACATTTCATATGTATGTTTAATTAGCTAAAACAGAGAGATTAACCCAAAGCTTAGTTGAGGTAAATCCGAGAAGCAAATTCTCCTTCGAAGTTCGATCACAGTCATCTTCAACTTGTTTTCTGAACTTGTCCCTTTGGGGGTACAGAGCAGATTCAGTGCCATTCAGCGCAGTGAGTGATTAGGCATCAACGAAAATCCTTTCTCTGCACACGCTGGGCAGAAAAAGGTCTGCAAGAATACACACCCAGCTGTTGACATCGGTCACCACCAAGGGAAAAGAGCAGGGTTTGGGACGGGAAGGTAAAAGGGACTCTTATCTTTTAAGTTCTTGTCCGAATCTTTGTTTAAGCAAAAACACATGCATATTCTCACACTCAAAGAATATGTTTTTAACAAATCTCAGATCCTTTTTTCTCAAAATGTTGAACTACTTTTCGCAATATATCTAAGTAAGTATGGATGCTCCTTTCAGAATATAGCAACGTGTTTAGCTAGTTGTTTATAAATAAGACATGTTGGGGCACCCGGGTAGCTCGGTCGGTTAAGTGTCCAACTTCAGCTCAGGTCATGATCTCGCCGTTGGTTGGTTCAAAGGTTCATGGCCCACGTCAGGCTCTGTGCTGACAGCTCAGAGCCTGGAGCCTGCTTCATATTCTGTGTCTCCCTCTCTCTCTGCCCCTCTCCTGCTCACCTCTGTCTCTGTCTCTCAAAAACAAACATTTTTTTTTAATTTTAATAAAAAAATAATGAAACCGGTCAATGATGAAAGAAAAAAACATGTATTCCCTGTGTTCAGGTGGCCCCAAACTACCATTTTGGAAAGAGAATGGCCAACAATCCAGGTTCTATAATAGGAAAGGAGACAGGCTACTCAGCTTTCAGACATGACATTTTACCTTTTGTAAATAAATTCTGCCCACTCCCAGGAAAGCCACCAGCCATGGAAAGGATGAAAATATCTTATGGGTGAGAATACCAAAAGTCCAGGTACCCAGTGTGCACGAGAAAGCTAGTTCTAGGTCCCTTGGGATCCTAGACATACTTCTAGAATCTTAAACTAGCAGTCCGGGAAATTTTCAGTCTTCTTTTATAAGGTATTTCTACCATTCATGGGGTGCTCTCAGTAATGTTTGTTCGTATACTCCAAGATACTCTCAACTTTAAGTGTTTGGGGAACACAGCATCATTAGACCAGTAAGGAAGGATAGTATGGGCTTTTGAGTCATTACCAACCTTTAAATCCTGCTCCCTCCTAGACAAGTTACTTGATTTTTCTTTTTAAATGAGTTTCCATGTCCTCCTCTCTAGATGCAGAGTAATAGCCACCTTTCTGGGTTGTTGAAAGATTAGCAATAATGTATATAAAGCACCTCATCCACCCCAAAGGTGATTGAAAGTGATTATCAATAGTCTGGCACAGGTATGAAAAGTTTTTATTATCAGCACAGTACAGTATTTGTGGATTATATCAAGCAGTCTCTGCAACATATCCTCCAAGGAGACCAAGTCTCTTTTAGAGGATACATACAATGCACACCGCATGTCTGGAAAGAGCCTACCCCTGCTTTTTCTGTCCCTCCCCTTTTCTCTCTTCCTTTTCCCTCCCTCGGCATTCAGAAGCCCCTTCCCTAACCCTGATTCCTTTGTAAACAGTCTTTGCAACTGATGACTTGAATCATGTTTTGACCTCTTTATAAAATTGTTAGCATTTGCAAGGACTTCTCTGTCTCTTCGTAGACTTCAGTTTTTTTTCCCAGATAGCTCTTTTCATTATTTGGCTTAGACTAGAGGCAGGTCAGTTTGCTGGGGACAGGAAAATGTTGAAAAACACAGCAAATAAGACACACGCTGAATAAGCTGCAATTGCTATCCAAAATCTTGGGTCCTTCAGCAGTGCCTTATCAAAGCAGCTAAACACAGTGTAACCTATGGACATTCCAGCGAATCCACCCGCAATGTGGGCTGCAAAAGACACCTTGGGAGGAAGGGGGAAGAAATGGAAATAAGTGAAGAACATGCTAATTGCATATTTCAATTGCATCTCTTTTACTAAAAAAACAAGTACCATCAGAGTCAAACAAGAGCCTTAAAAGCCTGAGGAACAAGGCAGTGAGGCAAAAGAGACACAAAGCTGCATGTGCAAAGAGATGTTCTAAAAACATACAAAGCTAAAATATGTTATTTCATCAATCTCCAAGTATACAAGAGAGCCGTGTTTCTCATTCTCTATCATCATTGCATCGGGGATGGTTCTACATAATCCCGAGGGAATGTGTTGCATTGCCACAAGGGATCTCTGTGGGAGCGCTGTCTGACCCCACATAAATGGAATGTCAGAATGAGAACATAGATAATACACACACAAATATGCAAACAAACTACCAAATTCAAAGACTAATCACCACGAAACTGGAAATCTTTGTCAGTTTTCTTTGTATTGCAAATTCATCCAGACCCAAATCTTCTTTGCTGTTTTCAATCTGCTTTTTATTCTCTAGGGACAGTAAAATCCCTTCTCTCCTGTTTTGCTACCAGTAGCCACCAGTAGGTCAGGTGCAGGGAAGCAGAGCCGACGTCAGGGCTCTGAGACAGTTAAGTGAAAAGGACAATCCAAAAGTCTTCAGGAATTTGCTTAACTTCCAAATGGAAATTTGGCTGCCCTAAGTCATAGACTTGTTGTCCCCATTTGCTGACCCTTTTAAGCTACTGATAAACAATTTTCACTTAAAAAAATAATAAGCTGGTGGCGCCTGGGTGGCTCAGCCGGTTGAGCGTATGACTCCTGATTTCAGCTCAGGTCATGATCTCACGAGTTCGTGAGATGAAACCCTGAGTTGGGCTCTGAGCTGACAACATGGAGCCTGCATGGGATTCTCTCTCTCTATCTCTCTCTCTCTCTCTCTCTCCACCGTTCCCCCCTCTCAAAATAAACTTAATAATAATAATAATAATAATAATAATAATAAACTGAACTCACCGGTGACCCATTTGCAGGGACAAAGAACCTTCTGTAGAGAGCAAATCCCATATCCGACACAACTAGAAAGAAAAACAACCTGGTGAAGCCCCAGAATCGCCACAACAGTGCACCAGATGTTTTTGATTCCTTTCTGACAATGGTAGCTGCTAACATTTATGGAGACTTACTCTGTGCCAGGTGCTGTAGTGAGAACCTTATGAGTTTTCATTCACTAATCCTCACAACAACCCTAGGAAATAAGTATATCACTATCCCATTTTACAGATGTATTCATCCAACAAGTATTTATTGGTTGTCTTCTCTGTGCCAGAGAAGGTGGTAGAGATACTGCAGTGAACAGCCCTGCCTCATGGAGCTGACAGTCTCGCGGGGGAGGCACACAAATAAGTAAAACACACAATACATCAAATGGTGGTAAGGGCTATAGAGAAAATGCAATGGGAGGAAGGAGGACTAGGAATGCTGGGAGTAGGATGTAATTTTTAATAGAGTCGGGGACAGTCTCACTGAGAATATGACATTTGAGGGAGATAAGAGAGCAAGCCGTGTTGACATTTGAAATAAGAGTCTTCCAGGCAGAGGGAAGAGCAGGTGCAAAGTCCCTGAGGCAGGAAATGTGCCTGGGGTGCTGGAGGAATCCCAAAGCAGAGCTGCTGGCTGGATGGGTGGTTTTCAAAGTGTGATTCCCTGCCCCTCCAAGCATTAACATTCACCTGGGAACTTACTAAACATTGAAATTCTCAGGCCCACCCCCAGCCTTATTGAACCGGAAACTCTGAAGATGAGGCTCAGAAATCTGTTTTAACAAGACCTCCAGGTGATTCTAGACTACAGTTTGGGATAAAATTATAGGTGAGGGGCGGGAGACCAATCACGGAAGGGCTTTAAGGAGCCGGTGTAAGTGCTTTGACTTACTGGTAGGAAACCTTTGAAAGCCTTTGAGCACAGGAGTGATATGATCCGACTTATGCTTTTAAAAGATTATTCTGGCTGCTATATAGGAAAGAGCGTAAAGGAGCAAGGCCAGGGGCAGGAAGACCACCTAGATTATTGATATTGCCGCAATCCAAGTGAGGAATCACCGTGGCATCTTATACATAAGGAAACAAAAACACAGAGGGTAAGTACTTGTCCAAGGCCACACAGCTCAGAGGCAAGGGCAGGATTTGAACCTTAAGAAGTCTGGCTATGGAGGGGCGCCTGGGTGGCTCAGTCGGTTGAGCGTCCGACTTCAGCTCAGGTCATGATCTCACAGTTTGTGAGTTCGAGCCCTGCGTCGGGCTCTGTGCTGACAGCTCAGAGCCTGGAGCCTACTGCAGATTCTGTGTCTGCCCCTCCCCTGCTCATGCTCTGTGTATGTGTGTGTCTCTCTCAATAATAAATAAACGTTAAAAAAAAAAAAAAAAAAGAAGTCTGGCTATGGAGGCTTGCCTCTCACCCACCGCACCAACTGCCTCTAAGAACCACCAGGCCAAGAAAGGAAATGAGTCCACATTCTCCAGTGGAACAGTGAGAGCCCAGAACTTAGACATTCTTCAAATAAGTCAGATCCATGATGCAAAAAGAGCTCCTGGGGTTTCTTGGCCTAGAAGTCCACCCTCCATGTGCCCTGCACTTGGAAACATCTCATGCAGCTGTCACATTCCACACCCCAACTCCCTGTGCTCCACTTAGTGAACCACTGTGTCCTCGGAGATGGAAAGACCCAGTCCTTGCCTTTGGGAAAATACCATCAGGACCATGTGTTCTGTCCAGTTCCCCTTTCAATACTGTATTGATCAGCGTTCAAGTGACTAGACAGGAATTGAGGTCGAGGAAGTATTCAATTTAACTATACATGACGAGTACACATAAATGCTGGATAAATGTGGCTGTGTCCTATTTTCAATCATTTGAATTTCTTAATCCAGTATAAATAACAGAGAACTAGAAAGTGGAAGAAAACCACTGGAGGAGGGGGTAACAACTGGAAACAGTTCCTCTGGTCTAGTCTTGCACAGTGGGAGGCCTCCTTTCAAAAAGCTTTTGTAACCCTCAGCATGTCAGTTTCTCCAATCTATTTCTCTCTGATCATGTCCTTCCTGCAGATCTCTGCCTAGCTCTTTCTGCTTCCTAGGGGAGTTTGCTTCTGCCTTGCTGCAGTCTCTACACTGAGACATGTCTTCCCACCTGAAAAGAAGCCCCTATTCCAATGAACCAAGTTATTGTCCTTGCTAAAAGTTTGTCGCTAATTTTAAAAGAGTTGCCTCGGGGCGCCTGGGTGGCGCAGTCGGTTAAGCGGCCGACTTCAGCCAGGTCACGATCTCGCGTCTGTGAGTTCGAGCCCCGCGTCGGGCTCTGTGCTGACAGCTCGGAGCCTGGAGCCTGTTTCCAATTCTGTGTCTCCCTCTCTCTCTGCCCCTCCCCCGTTCATGCTCTGTGTCTCTCTGTCCCAAAAATAAATAAAAAACATTGAAAAAAAAAAATTTAAAAAAAAAAAAAAAAGAGTTGCCTTTATGCGGATTTTTTTGAAGAGTGAAAATGTGAGCTTTCTTTTTTCCAAAGGTTAGCTCAGTTGCTTTGTTAGAAGACATATCCAACAAATAATGCTTCAGGAAGGAAGGTCCTCAAGGCCAGGCCAACTGTCCTTCACAGTTAAGAATAATATTTACCATTTTTTAAACATTTTGTTTTAAAACTATACATTTCGCAAGGAAACAGGTTTAAAATAAGACTGTACTTGTGTTTTGTTAATCTGGCGTGTGTTAACTTTTCTCATCTTTAATAGTAGGCAAACCAGGCAGAAGAATCTTTAGAAATGAAGCGTGCCAGGAGGTGGGGAAGGCTAACATTAGCGGCTCTTACCTCCTCTGTAAGATAAAGAAGCCGCTTTATTACTTCCCTCGGGAATGACAAAATGTTACATAAACTATTTTTGGAGATTCCCTGTGCATGAGGAAAGGGTTTTTACTCCAACATTGAAGAGTATTAAAACCATTTCCCCATCAAGGGTTTGAGGCTCATTTTACAAAAGTCATTCATAATTACCTAAAAGAAACAGACTGAAACCCAGGTAACCTGTGTGTAGCAACATTTTTTTTTTTTTTTTTTTTTTTTTTTTGGTCACAGGACTTGTCCCTTGGTCCTGATAGTGACGCTCAACAGCTCAGGTGACCGCTCTGCTCCACGGCAACTCTCCTCATTGACCCCAGGCGCTCACTCTCCTTTCTGTGCTCACAACTTTACCTCACATTTTCAGCTTCCCACGGACAAAAATAGTATAGAGAGTATGTATAAGCTATAAACAAGTCACTTATCTTCTCCCAGGATGAAATACTGTTTTTACAGCTAAACTGTCTGTGAACTGGATTTAGTCTCTTTCCTCAGAGGTAGTTGGCCCTGTTCCCAGCAATGTGGATAATTGAACTCGATACCAATTAGCAGAACCATTTTTGCTTACCATGGGGACGGCCCAGATCTTGGGTTTTATCAAGCGTCACCTCCGTGTTGGCCATCAAGTATGAGCCTACAGTCCGACCCCCGGGTCTGCCTTCTCCCCACACCCTCTGTGCGGCTCCGGCTTCAGCTGGAGCAGGTTCAGAGACACAAGGCCCCAGCTCGCCTTGGCTCCCTTTGTCTTCTACCCAGTGTGTCCCCGCCACCACCCAAGATCCCCCCTGACGTTCAGACCCAGCTAGAATTTCCACCTCCACTCCAGACTGGGCACTCTTCCTAAATTTTTTCAGCATGTAATTCTCTACTGTAATTCTTGGAGATTTCCAAAGCCACATCCGCCGTCCTGCTAGTTCCCTGACCTCTCAAATCCTTCACCCCCTGCTCCTGTCTTCAGCCCTCAGCCAGCACCCTATGCTTGGATCCTAGATCTGTTTGGGGTTTTTTGTTTGCTTGTTTGTTTGTTTTTAATCTGAGAATTTAGAAACTGAAGAAAAAATAGATTAGGTCAGTGGTTTTCAAGCTTTCCCTCCTCAGACAAGATCATATACAGAATCCAAGGTACGAATGAGAAAAATCCAGAATATAAAACAGGAAGTTATTGTGGTTGAAGTAGACAAAATATCTGACTCTCTTGACTTCCCCCACTCCAGAAAGAAACAAAAAAGCAAAACCTCATTACTGAGGCACCTCTAAAAACCACCCATGAAGCCCTGTGAAAACTCCTCCATTTACCTTTCTGCTTAAGGCTAGGGAGCCACAATTCTTTGTCACTCCTTGCCAGTGTTTAGGAAGCCTGAGGCTTCCTGGAGGGCAAACCAATAAAATGGAAGGTGCAAAGTGTTCACAAAACAAACTTACTTATGAGGATGATGATCAGGAGTCTGACAATTCCAAAGGCAGGGATCATTTCTCGAAAATTCTTGCAAAGAGATAAATAATAACAGTCATAATACGAGCTATCTGTTGGCAAGTGAAACCCCAACTGTGCTCTCTCTTCGTCTACTTTTTTGTTTAAAGTTTCAGTGTCCAGTATTTACAAAATAAAGCAACGCGGCAACAGCCCAGTTTTCAAACGCATTTGGGAAGTACAATGGTGGTGCCCTTTGGAGAACAAAATGAAGCATGATATTTAACTCTGTGATATAAACTACACATAACTGAATTAGCAGGAAATAATCTAAATATAAATAATATGAAATCAACACTTAACATGTCATAGAGAGATGATTGATAGATAGATGTCAAACTAAGTCTGAGAAAATATGATTTTTTTTGTTAATATACATTCGATGCTTTATCCTCTTTCCAAATAGAGGCTAGCTAAGGGTCAACTAAACTTTGAGTATTACCTTAATTTTTTTAGATAATTTCCCCCAAATTTAAAATATTGGTTAAAAAAACTTAAAGTTTTAGCTTTGAAAAATCTCAATCCAGTTTACAGTATCCTCCTGTGTTACCAAAGAACTGCTGAGTCAGAAAGGTATCTCCACTTTTGGGGCACCTGGGTGGCTCAGTCGATTGAGCGACCAACCGGCTCAGGTCATGATCTCACAGTTCATGGGTTCGAGCCCCGCGTCGGGCTCCGTGCTGACAGCTCAGAGCCTGGAGCCTGCTTCTGCTTCTGTGTCTCCCTCTCTCTCTGCCTCTCCCCCACTCATGCTCTGTCTCTCTCTGCCTCAGAAATAAACATTTAAAACAATTTAAAAAAAAAGATATCTCCACTTTAAAATTTATTGAGTTACATCTCCCTTCCCTTTCAAGTTATTAATTCTCTTCCTGAAGAGTAAAGATAATGAAATACCCATGTTTATTCTAAATCAATTATTTTCAAACTGTTGGGGTCACAACCTACAGTAGGAAACAATTTGCATAAAAATCCAGGACACATATAAATCAAACAGTATTACATGTGCTATAAACTGAATTTTTAAAATTATTTTATTTACTTTTTTATTTTTTTTCCAAGTAGGTTCCATCCCCAGCATGAGGCTTGAACTCATGATTGAGAATTGCACTAAGAGAATTGCTTGAACTAAGATTGAGAATTGCACACTCTACCAACTGAGCCAGCCAGGTGCCCCTCTTTTTGTTTAATTTTTGGTCACAATCCCTGAAACTATGTTCAAACCACTAATGGGATTGCAATCCAAAGTTTGAGAACACTTTTCTAAATGACATATTTTGGAATAGTTTTATAACTGCTTCATATTTTTCCTCCTAGAGTATTTTTAAAGTATACCTATGTGGTTAATGGGTTAACAACTAATCAGGATTTAACACTAGGCTGAGGCTGTTTTGACAAAGTGGTTGGCAGGGCGCCTTGGTCGCTTAGTTGGCTGAGTGTCCGACTCTTGATTTCGGCTCAGGTCATGATCCCAGGGTTGTTGGATAGAGCCCTGAGTTGGGTTCCACATTGAACATGAAGCCTGCTTAAAATTCTCTTTCTGCCTCTGTCTTTGTCCCTCTCTCCTCCCTCCCTGCTCGCTCTCTCTCTCTCTCTCTCTCAAAATAAATAAATAAATAAATAAATAAAAGTGGTTGGCATTCACACATACTATACCACGGGAGCATAACATGGTATGCCAACTTTGGAGGGCAATTTAGCATTTATCTATGAAAATGTAAAGCCTTCGTCCAATAAATCCACTTCTAGGAATTTATCCTAAAAAAAAAAAAAATCACAAATACAAAGAGATAAATGTAAGAGAACATTCTTACAGCATTATCTACAAGTGTGAGAAGCTAGTCACCTCAATTTTTTTTTTTCAGTGAAGGATTAAATCAGGATACAGCTATACAGTATGCTCTGGAGCCCTTGAACAGACTGCAGTGGATTTCTGTGTACTGATATGGGTAGATGGGGCCAAGATAATTCTACATTAAGATGTACAACAGTATCTTTAAGAGTTGGTCCAGGGGCGCCTGGGTGGCGCAGTCGGTTGAGCGTCCGACTTCAGCCAGGTCACGATCTCGCGGTCCGTGAGTTCGAGCCCCGCGTCAGGCTCTGGGCCGATGGCTCGGAGCCTGGAGCCTGTTTCCGATTCTGTGTCTCCCTCTCTCTCTGCCCCTCCCCCGTTCATGCTCTGTCTCTCTCTGTCCCAAAAATAGATAAAAAACATTGAAAAAAAAAAAAAAAATTAAAAAAAAAAAAAAAAAAAAAAAAAAAAGAGTTGGTCCATTTTGGTAGCCTTAATTTTGGCAGGATTTTGAATACAGACAGAACAAGGTTTGAGGGGTGCCTGGGTGGCTCAGTCACTTAAGCATCCAACTTCGGCTCAGGTCACGAGATCAAGCCCCACATTGGGCTCTGTGCTGTCAGCACGGAGCCCACTTCGGATCCTCTGTCTCCCCATCTCTGCTCTTCTCCCACCCCTCCCTCCAAAATAAACATTAAAAAAAGAAAAGAAAAGAAAAAGGTCTGAAAGGAGGTATATGAAACCGTTAACAGATACTGTATTAGAGATTTTGACTTTCTATTTTTCAATTAAAAAATTTTTTGGGGGGCGCCTGGGTGGCTCGGTCGGTTAAGCGTCCGACTTCGGCTCAGGTCATGATCTCACGGTCCGTGGGTTCGAGCCCCGCGTCGGGCTCTGTGCTGACAGCTCAGAGCCTGGGGCCTGTTTCAGATTCTGTGTCTACCTCTCTGTGACCCTCCCCCGTTCATGCTCTGTCTCTCTCTGTCTCAAAAATAAATAAACGTTAAAAAAAAAAAATTAAAAAATAATAATAATAATAAAAAAATAAAAAAATTTTTTTTTTAGTATTCGTCATTTTTGAGATCAGGAAATAAAAATAAAGATTAAAGATGAAAGAAAAGTTCTGGTGCCAAGAAGGAAGACAAGTGCTCCGCGAATATTGATAAATGAAGATACCATGATTCCCAAATACCAGTTATCGTTTAAAAGAAAAAAGTCCATAGATTCCATTCCCAAAGTTCTTACCACTAGAACATTCATAAAATAGCCTCCCATCAGAGCATAGACTCCTCCTGAAGCACCCACAAGATATCTGAGTGGGTCAAAAATGGAGCTGGCAAGGGACCCTAAAGAAAGAAAAACACAAAGGATCAGACATAACTGTAAGAATCATGAAAAACAAGTCTATAATGTAGAAGTTGGGACGTTTGGACCATTACCATATTAACAAGCAACAAATTTATTCTGTTTGTCCCTTCCATACTATAAAGGTATAGACGCGTGGGCTAACTACCTCCATTTTTTCTGAAATATTAAACAACATGAAGACAGAATAACAAGAACAAAAAGCACAGACTCTGGAGCTCTGGAGCCAGAATTACCAGCTGTGTGACTTGAGCGAGTTTCTTAACCTCTCTGCGCCTTTGTTTCCCTAAAAAATTGAGATATTAATAGAACTTACCTCAATGCATTGTCGGGGAAGTAAATTAGTTGATGTAAACACTGCCTGACGTGTTATGTACTTATTAGTTATTGTTTCAAAATATTGCATACCTTTAGCCAAAACTATCAAAATACCTGAGACATTCCAACATTTTTTAAAATGTTTGTTTACTTTTGAGAGAGAGAGAGAGAGAGAGAGAGAAAGCAAGAGGAGCAGAGAGAGAAGGGAACAAGCTCTGCCCTGACAGCAGGGAGCCTGGTGCAGGGCCCAAACTCATGAACCCAGAGACCATGCCATGAGCCGAAGTCGGACACTCAACCGACTGAGCCTCCCAGGCTCCCCGATATTCCAACATTTTGTTATCTAATGGCTAGCTTTCTCATGGAGTCAAGATGTGGCCTCAGAACCCTTCTCAACACAGCATTCAATCAGATCCACCAAGAAAGATGAAACTGTTTACTAACCCAAACAAGACTTTAAAACCACTTTATGCAAACTCTAAGATGTTCTCTCTGTACCGCTCGGTTCTACTACTCAATTTTTTGCTTTGAAGACCCTCCTTCATTCCTTAGGATACTATGTAATAGCTACATAGTGCAAGAAGGACAAAGTGGCCTTAGGAATCCTACAAACAGAGGAGTAAACAATTACCATAAGATGCAGAATAAAACAACTACTGTGATTTCTTAAATGTAATGAATTTGCTATGGAAGCACTTAGGAAGGAATGACTTTTTCAGCAGAGGTGTGGAGGCCCTGGCACTCTGAGAAGGAGGAGATAACATTTTGGTTAAACTCTAAAATATCTTTGGGGCACCTGGGTGGTTCAGTCGGTTAAGCACCGACTTCGGCTCAGGGCATGATGTCACTGTTCGGAAGTTCGAGCCCCACGTCAGGCTCTGTGCTGACAGCTCAGAGCCTGGAGCTTGCTTCAGTTTCTGTGTCTCCCTCTCTCTCTGTCCCTACCCTGCTAGCATTCTGTCCCTCTCTCTCTCTCTCTCTCAAAAATGAATAAATGTTAAAAAAATTAAAAAAAAAAAACCTAAAATACCTTTAAGATTTGGAAGGAAAACAAAGGAGGAGAAAATATTCAGAACTTAGGGAACTGGAAAAGCAAAGGCATAGAAACAAAGGTATATGGATGACTAAAGATCACTGAGTCCAGTAGGGTTAGGGCAGTGGTCCTCAAATGTTAACCTTCAGACTAGGATTGGAGTGATTGCATCTTAATCACATGAGTAATTTATTTTTAAAATACAGATACAGGGCACCTGGGTGGCTCAGTCGGTTGAGCGTCAGACTTCTGGCATAATCTCGCAGTTAGTGAGTTACAGCCCTGCATCAGGCTCACTGCTGTCAGGGCAGAGCCCACTTCGGATCCTCTGCCCCGCCACTACCACCACCCCCGCTCATTCTCTCTGTCAAAAAATAAAATACAATAAAATAAAATAAAATAAAATAAAATAAAATAAAATACAGATACAGGGGTGCCGGGGTGGCTCAACTTGTTACACGACCTACTTCAGCTCAAGTCATGATCTTACGGTTCGTGGGTTCGAGCCTCATATTGGCTCTGGGCTGGTGGCACAGAGCCTGCTCTCTCTCTCTCTCTCTCTTTCTCTCTCTCTGCCCATCCCCCACTCAGTCACTCTCTCTCTCTCAAAATAAATAAACTTTGAAAAAATAAACAAAATAAAATACAGATACAAATGTCCACTTCTGGCCATGATGGAGTAACAAGGATAAGATTTTCTCTCCTGCTTGGAACAGCTAAAAGCACTGGACAAAATGAAACAGTGATCTCCAAAATATTGGACATCAGATGAGAAAGGACAGTAAACCCTCAGAGGCAAGAAATAAATGAGGTGACTTTTCCGATCGCCCAGCTTACTGCCTTGAGAGAGAGGATTACAGGCTATAATGTGTGAAGGGGGAATCCAGGTAGATCTCAGTGAACTTTAAGTTGATGAGATAGAGTTTGAAGTCCAGATAGTAGGGTGCCTGAGTGGCTCAGTAGGTTGAGTGTCCAACTTTGTCTTAGGTCATGATCTCACAGTTCAAGGGTTCGAGCCCCATGTTGGATTCTGCACTGACACCTTGGAGCCTGCTTCAGATCCTCTGTCTCCCTCTCTCTCTCCCCCTCCCCTGTTCGCATTTTCTCTCTCTCAAAAATAAATAAACATTAAAAATAAGTAAATAAGGGTCACCTGGGTGGCTCAGTCAGTTAAGCGTCAGACTTCAGCTCAGGTCATGATCTCATGGTTCATGGGTTCAGACCCCACGTCAGGCTCTGTGCTGACAGCTCCAGCTTGGAGGCTGCTTCAGATTCTGCATCTCCCTCTTTCTCTGCTCCTCCCCTGCTCTCACGTGCTCTCTCTCTCTCTCTCTCCCCCTCTCTCAAAAATAAACAGTAAAACAAATATTAAATAACTAAAAAATAAATAAAGTCCAGATAGTGCTAGGCAGCTGGAATTTGCAAGAGAGACCACCAGAGAGGAAAAGAGCTGCACAGAGAGAGGCATGTGAGGAAACTACCTGAGCCAAGGAAAGTTCCACCAGAAAAGAGTAAAGGGAAGAGTAAGTAGCTTTGCTCTCACAGCACCAGAGAAGCTAAGTAACTTTCCAAGCTAGAAAACTGCATAATTCTTGGGGCATTGGTTAAAGTACACAGAAGAGTCCTGCACCAGTAGTGGGTAACAGCACTAAATATGACTCAAAAACACAGTTTCAAAAACAAAAAACAAAACAAAAAAAACACAGTTTCACCTTGCAAATCTTATCAAGGTTTCAAACTACTTCCAAGTAACCGTGTTCCAGAACACATTCAAGGAATATTTATAGGAATACAGTAATATTCACCATCCAAAGGTTAAATGTCTAGCATCCAAACAATAACTATCAGACATGCAAAGAAACAGGAAAATACGACCCATAATGAAGAGAAAAATCAATCAATTCAAACCTCCCAAAACTGACACAAGTGTAAGTTTTAGCAGATAATGCTAATAAATAATTATTACAACTGTATACCATATGTTCAAAAGTTAAGTAGAGACATACAAGATATAAAACACCCAAACTTTTAAAGATGAAAACTACAGTGTCTTGGGGCACCTGGCCGGCTCAGTCAGAAGAGCATGTGACTCTTGATCTCAGGGTCATGAGTTCGAGCCCCACACTGGGTGTAGAGATTAATTATGTACATAAATAAATAAAACTTCCTTTAAAAATAAAGGAAACTATAATCTCTAAGATGAAAAAAAATAAACTGGTTGGGCTTAATTACAGATTAGACATTGCAGAAGAAAAGATTAGCAAACATGAAGATATGGCAGTAAAAGCATCCAACATGAAACACAGAGAATAATATTTTTAAAAAGAAATATAGCATCAATGATCTGTGGGTCGATTTTAAGCAGCCTATTAAACACATAATTAGAGTCCCCAAAGCAGAGGAGAGAAGTCACGTACAGAAAAAATAATTGAAGAAATTATGGCCAAAATGTTTCCAAAGTTTTATGAAAACTGTAAACCCACCAATCCAAGAATCTCAACAAATTCTAAGCACTGGAAACATGAACAAAACTACATCAGGTCACAACAAAGTCAAATTGTTCAAAAGCAGTGGAAATCTTAAAAGCAGCCAGAGTAAAAAGACATGTTTCATACTGAGGAACAAAGGTAGCAGATTTCTCATTGGAAATAATGCAAATGAGAAAATAGGAGAGCACTGTCCTTAAACTACTGAACAAAAAGTACAGTCAAGCTAGAATTCTATGCCTAGTAAAAATATATTTCAAAAGTGAAGGCAAAATAAGAACTTTTTTCAGACACACAAAGGCTGAAAGAATGGATAACCAGCAGACCCATAGAAGAAATGTTAAAGGAAATCCTCAGGCAGAAGGAAAAACATCAGATGGAAATACGGAATTACACAAAGGAATGAAGGGCACCGGAAGTGGTAAGAACATGGTCGAACCCACAAGATTTTGACTTATGACTTAAATCCCTATAGAAGAGGGGCGCCTGGGTGGCTCAGGCGGTTGGGTGTCCGCCTTGGGCTCAAGTCATGATCTCACCGTTTATGAGTTCAAGCCCCAAGTCGGGCTCTGTACTGACAACTTGGACCCTGGGGCCTGCTTCGGATTCTGTGTTTCCCTCTCTCTCTGCCCCTCCCCCAATCGCACTCTGCCTGTCTCTTTCTCTCAAAAATAAATAAAAACATTAAATAATTAATTAATTAATTTAATAAGAAACCCTGTAGAAGATACCTGTTTAACAGTTTACCTACTTAACTACTAGAAATAATAAGTGAATTTGTCATCCTTGGAGGATACAAGATCAATGTACAAAAAAAAAAATCAACTTTATTTCTATGTCATAGCAATGAGGAATCAGAAATGGAAAAATTTTTAAACAGTACCATTCACAGCTCATCAAAAATATGAAATATGGAGTTAAATCTGACCCCCCCCCAAAATGTGCAAGGACTGACCCTGAAAGCACAGTTCCTAATATTTGAAAAATGATAAATCATACTTCATCGAAACTTTAAAACTCCTATTCTTCAAAAGATACCATTAAAAGCATGACAAGACAAGCAACAGACTAGGAGAAAATATTTGCAAGTCATATATCTGATGAAAGACTTACAATCAGAATATACATTATTATATATAATAAGAAATACAATCCAATTTTAAATGGGGCATAAGATTTTTTTTTAAATATAATTTGAGAGAGAGAGAGAGCACATGCACATGGGGGAGGGCAGAGAGAGAGAGAATCTCAAGCAGGCTCTACATGATCAGCACAGAGTTTGACACTGGCTCAGTCTCCCAAGCTGAGATCATGACAGGAGCCGAACTCAAGATTCAGATTGTCAACTGATTGAGCCACCCAGGTGCCTCTAAATGGGCATAAGATTTAAACAGATACTTTACCAAAGAAGGCAGGTGGATAGCAAGCAAGTGCGTGAAGATGTTCACCATCATTGTTAGGAAATGCAAATTAAAACCCAGTGAGATCCCATTATATACCCAATAGATTGGCTAAAATTAAAAAGAACGATGATACCAAGTGTTGCTGAGAATGTAGAGGAGCTGGACCTTCTGGTGGAGGTACAAAATGGTACTATAGTTGACCGTTGAAGAACACGGGTTTGAACTGCTCAGGTCCACTCTTATGCAGATTTTTTTTCCCATTAAATACAGTACAGTACTGTGAACGTATTTTATCTTCCTTATGATTTTTTTTTAAGTTTTATTTATGTGGGGCCCAAACCCACAACCCCAAGATGTTTTCTCTGGTTTACTCTATTGTAAGAACACAGTACATAATACATATACAAAATATGGGGGTGCCTGGGTGGCTCAGTCAGTTAAGCACCCAACTTTTGATTTCGGCTCGGGTCATGATCTCATGGGCTTTGCTCTGAGTGTAGAGCCTGCTTGGGATTCTCTTTCTCCCTCTCTCTCTCTCTGCCTTCCCCTGCTCATGCACCCACACATTCTATCTCTCTATCAAAATAAAGACTTAACATATATACATACATATATATTGTATGTATATACGCATTATTTGACTGTTATCAATAAGGCTGCAGGTCAACAGTAGGCTATTAGTAGTTAAGTTTTGGGGGAGTCAAATGTTATATGTGGATTTTCAACTGTGTGAGGGGGGTCAGTGCCCCTACCCATCAAGTTGTTCAAGGGTGAACTATACCAGGTATCACATAACCTAACAATCTCACTTACAGATATATATCCAAGAAAGCAACACAGAAACTTGTACACAAATGTTCATAGCAGTGTTATTCATAATAGCCAAAAAGTGAAAACAAACCCAAATGTCCATCATTTGACAAATGAGTAGAACAAAATGTGGCACAACCACACAACGGAATATTGTTCAATAATAAAAAGGAATGAAGCACTGATATGTGCTACAACATTGGTGAACAATGAAAATATTATGCTAAGTGAAAAATGCCAATCACAAAGGGCCGTATATGGTATGATTCTATTTATATGTAATATCCAGAATGGGCAAATCTAAAGAGACAGAAAGTAAATTAATGGTTGCTTAAGGCTGGGGAATGGGGTATGGTACAGGGTTTCTTTGGCAGACAAAAATGCTGTAAAATTCAATTGTGATGATGGGTATATAACCTTGTGAATTAAAAAAAAAACCCACATTGAATTATATACTTTTTAAGTTTATTTATTTATTTATTTTGAGAGAGACAGAGACAGCACAAGTGGGGGAAGGGCAGAGAGAGGGAGAGAGAGAGACTCCCAAGCAGGCTCTGTGCTGGCATCCCAGAGCCTAATGTGGGGCTCGAACCCACAAAACCATGAGATCATGATCTGAGCTTAAACCAAGCATTGGACACTTAACTGAGTGAGCCACCCAGGCATCCCTGAATTATAGATTTTAAATGAATGAATTGTATGATACATAACTTACATCTCAGTAAATCTACTTTAAAATGTTACCAGTCTCTTAAATGTTAAACATATCCTCTGATAGGACCCAGCCATTCCATTCCTAGGTATTTACCCAAGAAACCCAAAAATATTTGATTACACAAATACTTTCGTTACCCAAAAAAAAACTATCTGATACACACAAATGTTCTAAGTAGCTTCATTTGCAATAGTCCCAAACTGAAAACAACCTAAATGTCCATCAGCAGGAGAATGGACAAACTGTGGTATATCCCTGGCAATAAAAAGGAATCAACTATTTAAAAAAATTTTTTTAATGTTTGTTTATTTTTGAGAGACAGACACACAGAGTGTGAGCGGGAAGGGGCAGAGAGAGAAGGAGACACAGAATCCAAAGCGGGCTCCAGGGTCCGAGCTGTCAACACAGAGCCTGACGTGGGGCTCAAACCCACCAACAATGAGATCATGACCTGAGCCAAAGCTGGACGCTCGACACACAAAGCCACACAGGTGCCCCAAAAAGGAATCGACTATTGATACACGGAATAACATGCGTAAATCTCAAAATAATTATCACAATGGACCGAAGCCAGACAAAAATAGAGTACATACTCTATGATTGCATTTATATAAAATTCTAGAAAATACAAATTAATCTATAATGATCAGTAACTGCCAGGGAAGGGACAAGGAGGGGCAACAGAGAGAGATTCCCAAGGGTCATAAAGAGCAATGGATATGTCTATTATCTTGACTGTGGTGATAGTTTCCTGATTGTATACACATATCAAAACTTACCATATTATATACTTTAAATGTGTGCAGCTTATTATATGTTAATTATACCTCACTAAATAGAAAACAAGACAAAAACACAGATCCCAGGGCCATATGCCCAGAGATTCTGATTCAGTAGATCTGGGTGGGATCTGGGTCGCTTTAGCTAGGACAAGCTCTCTAGGTGATGTGATGATCAGTCAGCCTGGGGAACACGGGTGGGACTGCAGAACAGCACTTCTCAGTCTTAAATGTGCATACAAATCACCTGTGGATGTGTTCGAATGCAGATTCTGTTAGTGGGTCTGGTGTGGGGCCCAATAGTCTGCATTTTTAACGATCTCCCAGGTGATACCAATGCTGCTGCTCCGTGGACCACCTTTGCCAGGAGCAAGGATGGGGAAACGAAAATTATTTGACATATTAAGGAATCTAGAAAAAAAGCAACGGTGTGTACTTATCTCCAAACTCATCAAGTTGTATACATTAAATATGTACCGATTTTTGTCTGTTCATTATACCTCAAAAAAACTATTTAAAAAAAAAACATTTTACATCAAGTTCCCCCTAACCTCTTCATGTATAATTTCTTTTTTGGAATATTAATAAAGATTATGCTTTCCAAGAAAAGGGAAGAAGTGAAAGGCAATGGGACCACATAGTGGAGGGTAACAAGCAATCTTGGATGTTTTGACTTTCTTCTGGGCACTGGCAATGTTTTAGGAAGCAAATAATACCATCTAATCTATGCTTGAGGAAGGTGACCCAGCCAACAGTGTGAAGGGTAGACTGGAATGGCAAAGAGATACCTGCCAAAAAGCTGTTGCAAAAATAGGCAGAGGATGTGAACAGGTTATTCACCTTCTCTCTTCTCTCCCTCCTCTGAAACCGAGGAAAGGCTGAGTCCACACGTTGAAATCAAGCTGCAGGGGAAATGGGCATTGATGCTAGAGCCAGGCAGGACCCCATCAGCACAAAGGTTTTCGAGGATGTACACAGGAATGGAAAAACAGGTGTGCGAAGCAATGGAAACAGAAGGTCGAAAAACAGGATCCACAAAAGTAGGAGGGAAGCAGGATGGTGAGCTGTGTCACTAAGCATTTGCCAGTTCTATGCCTTTAACACATCTCATGAATGCTTCCTGCTCTGTGGCCCCACTCCTCTGGGACATATGAAGGGAGAACTCCATGCGACAGTGGAGGCAAAGATCACACTCCTGCGTCTGCAAGCCAAGGGGTGCCAAGGACTGATGGCCACGGCCAGAAGCCAGGGGGAAGAGAGGAAGGATTCTCCCCCACAGTATCAGAGGAGAGCATGGCCCTAATGACACCTTGATTTCAGACTCCTAGCCTCCAGAACTGTGAGGCAGTGTGGTTCTGTTGCTTAAACCATGCAGTGTGTGACTCTTTGTTATAGGAGCCCCAGGAAACTTATACAAGCACCCACTGCAGTAGAAGTATCTGAACTTATTTATGGACTTAGTACATGTATACACGTACTACTATGAACTTAGTACGTGTATATACGTACTACTATACTAATGCAGGTTTGTTAATGGTGGGTACATTTTATTGGTTTTCTTTCATAGACTAGTATTTTTTTTAATATAAAAATAGAATTTTTAAAGGATGAAACATTGACTACATGATATTTTTAAATCATTTCTACTTTATTAATGGTACAAAAATGTGTATCAAGCCATGAAGAGACAAGGAAGAGACGTAAATATATATTGCTCAGTGAAAGAAGCCAATCTGAAAAGGCTGCATGCTGTATGATTCCAACTATCTGACATTCTGGAAAAGGCAAAACTATGGAGACAGTAAAAGGATCAGTGGTTGCCAGGGGTTGGGGGTGGGGGGTGAATAGTGGAGAACAGAGGATTTTTAGGACAGGGAAAATACTCTGTATGATACTATAATGATGGATACGTGCCTTTACACATTTATCCCAAACCATAGAATGTACAATGCCAAGAGTGAACTTTTTTCTGGATTTTGGGTGATTATGATGTGTCCATGGAGGTTCATCAATTGTAACACATGCCCACTCTGTTGGGGGATGTTGATGATGGGGGGCTATGCATGTGGAGGGGGCAAGGGGTGTAGGGGAAATCCTTATGCCTTCCTCTCAATTTTTCTATGAACCTAAAACCACTCTAAAAAATCAAAATAACTTATAAAATCTTTCAATGAGATTTTTAAAATAAGCCTCATTCTTTTTTTAAAATCCTCATTAAATATCACAACCCTGAAGTACAAAGGTATACTTCTTTTTATTTATTTATTTATTTATTTATTTACAGATACAGCCAACTGATTTTTGACAAAGGCCCAAAAAATTCAATGAAGGAAGTAGAATTTTCAATAAAAAAAAAAAAAGAATCTCAATCTAAACCTCACATCTTATACAAAAATTAGCCAATTCAAAAAGGGGTCACATATTTCAATATAAAGTGTAAAACTACAACTTTAGAAGATAACGGAAAATCTTCAGGACCTAGGCTAGGGCCCAGTGAAGAATTCTTAGATATGACCAAAAGCATGATTCATAAAGGAAAAATTGATAAATCAGAGTTAATCAAAATTAAAAACTTCTGCTCCATGAAAGATTATTAAAACAATGCAAGGACAAATACACACTGAGAACAATGTACCTGTAAACTACATATTCAGTAAAGGGCTAGGATCTAGAGTATGTAAAGAACTCTTAGGATTCAATGGTTTAAAAAAATCTGATTAGGAAATGGACAAAAGACATGAACAGGTATTTCACTAAAGAGGTTATACAGATAACAAGGAAGCACACAAAAAGGTGTTCAACATCATTAGTCATTGGAGAAAAGCAAATTAAGACCATGATATCACTACACAGAGCACAGCTAAAAATAAGAAAGGTGACAGCACCAAATGCTGGTGAGGATGTGGAGAACGGAATTACTTATACAATACTGGGAGGAATGCAAAATGGAACAGCCATTCTGGAAAACATTTTGGCTGGTTCTTAAAAAACTAAATATGCAACTACCATACAACCTAAAAACTGTGCTCTTGGGCATTCATCCTAGAGAAATGAAAACCTATGTTCACGAAACTCTGTACTTCTGTTCACAAAAACCTGTACACAAAGGTTTCTAACAGGTTTATTTGTAATAGCCCCAAACCGGAAACAACCCAGGTAGTCTCCAACGAATGAAGGGTTAAACAAATGGTGGTACATCCATGCCATGGAATACTCCTCAGCAATAAACATGAATGAACTGTTGGGGCACCGGGGTGGCTTGGTCGGTTAAGCCTCTGACTCCTGATCTTGGCTCAGGTCATGATCTCACAGTTTATGCGTTCAAGCCACATGTTCGGCTCTGCACTATCAGCACGGAGCCTGCTTGGGATTCTGTCTCTCCCTGTCTCTGCCTTTCCCCTCTTTGTGTTCCCTCTCTCTCTCTCAAAATAAATAAATAAACTTAAAAAAAATTTTTTTTAATTGTTCAAAAAAAAAATGAATGAACTAATGCTATATGCAACAACCCACATGAATCTCCAGAGAATTATGCTGTGTGAAGACAGCCAATCCCAAAGGTGATATATATATATATACATATATATGGAATATATATACACATGTATGTATATATATGTATATATACATATATATTCCATTCATACAACATTCTTGAAGTAAGAAAATTACAGAAATAGAGAACAGATTAGTGGTTGTCAGGGGTGAAAGAGAGTGTGGGGTGGGAAAGAAGAGAGTATGGCTGTAAAAATGCAACGTGAGGAATCCGTTGTTTTGCACCGTGGCTGTATCAATGTGGATCTCCTGGTTGTGATACTGTACTATAATTTGCGAGCTGTTACCATTGGGAGTAACTGGTTAAAGGATACATGAGATCCCTAGGTATTATTTCTTGTAACTGTGATGTAAAAAGTGTAACTTAAAAAAAAAAATGTTTACAATAAGTAAATAAGTGGATGGATGGAAATTCTAATATTTTCTGCTCAGACCAAAGTGGGTCATCTTAAGGCACACCCAGTTTCAGAGATCACAGGCATATGCTGCTAGCTCCTACTGAGGTTTTGGGCCCCTCCAGCTCTTCTCTACATTCTCTTCAAGCTTTCTTTCTTAAATGGAAATTTGCTCATGTTACTTCCCATGATCACTAGTCTGACACATTGGGCCTTCATGATCTGGCTGTAGGTCTCTCCCCAATATATGTGCCCGGACACCAAACTACACATGACTTCCAACTGTACAAAACCCTGTCTGACTGAAATACCTGAGGACAGGCACAACGACTTCTATCTGCTTATCTGTTTTGTTTTGTTTTGTTTTGTTTTTTTGAGAGAGCTCATGAGCAGAACAGAGGCAGAGAAAGAGGGAGAGAGAGAATCTTAAGAGAGAATCTGCAACCCAGCATGGAGCCTGATGCTGGGTTCAATCTCAAAACCATGAGATGATGATCTGAGCCAAAATCAAGAGTTGGACACTTAGCCGACTGAGCCACCCATGTGCCCCTCTATCTGCTTTTTTTTTTTTTTAATCTTTATTTACGTTTGAGAGAGAGAGAGACAGAGTGCAAGCGGGGGCGGAACAGAGAGAGAGAGAGAGACACAGAATCCAAAGCAGGCTCCAGGTTCTGAGCTGTCATCACAGAGCCCGACATGGGGCTCGAACCCAGGAACCACGAGATCATGACCTGAGCCAAAGTCGGACACCCAACCAACTGAGCTACCCAGGCGCCCCTCTATCTACTTACCTTACCTCAAATATTTTAATTCTAATCAACTTCTTTCTTTTTTTTTTTTTTTTTGAGTTTATTTTACTCACCATCTTGAGATCAAGAGTCACATGCTCTTCTGACTGAGCCAGCCAGGCAACCCTCAAACTTACTTTTTTCTTTTTTAAAGCTTTATTTATTTAAGTAATCTCTACACCCAACATGGGGCTCAAACTCATGACCCTGAGATCAAGAGTCACATTCTCTTTTGACTGAGCCAGCCAGGCGCCCCTAATTAATTTATTTCTAATGCTTATCAAATTCCCTAGCACAGACTAGGAGTGCAATAAATCTTGACTGAAATGTTTATTACTTTTTGCTTTGTTTATTGCTTCCTAAGAGGCACGGATTCTGTATTACCCTCAGAACACTAACCTGCAATCACTCCAGCCAGGTACACCAGCCCTACTCGGAGGCCTTTGTGGACCATTTCCAAGGGAATACCCAACATGAGCTGCATAACAAGATTCCCCAGGATGTGCTGAACTCTGTGGAGATAAACACATTATGAGTAACCCACATAGTTATTTCTTTGGGACATTAACAGAGTAGTTACAGACTTGCTTAACTCAAATTCCATTCTCTAATTTTTTTAGGTGACTTTTTAAAAATAAAATCTCAACACAGACCTTCAATATGTAAGATTAAAGGACATTTTAGAAGTATACATTTATAGGTTCTATTTTATAACAGTAACTGACAATGTCAAACAGAGAGTGATGAGGCTAGCTTAGGGAACATAAACTTGAATTTAGGTTTAGATGACAATTGCCATCTTACGTCAGCCCCAGCATCTGATTTTGTTTCAGTTGCATGGTATTGAGAAAATCCTAATTCACTCATATTGAGTTTAAATTTCAATAGTTTGTTTTGTTTTGTTTTTGTTTTTGTTTTTTTAAAGTAGGCTCCACACCCAAAATGGGGCTTGAAGTCACAACCTCAAGATCAAGAGTCACATGCTCTACAGACTGAGCCAGCCAGGCGCCCCAAATTTCAATAGGTTTTTAAACAACCAGTCTTGCAATCTTAGGCTATTCTTTAATAAAATAGAGATGGCAAGAGAAACCCCTATTCCCACTTCTACATTAAAAAGTCGAAAAACAAAGCTTACCAAAATGAAAAAGAAAGTTTACCCAGTAATATTAGCTAAATTTAGTATCTCCCATTACTACAGTTGGCCTAGAACATAACTGACTATACAGGTGGTTTTTATTATAGTTTTTAAATAGGTAAAAATATTTTTTAAAAAAATTCGTATTCTTTTGCTTGTCAAACTCCATAAGTATCTCTGGAGAATCTCTGAATGTATTTTGGTACATTCCCATATTACAGTAATCCTTAATTTAGTTGCTATGTAGCACAAGACTTTTTTTTTTTTTAAAGAAGATTTCACGTTAAACCAAAAAGGTTAGGGGGCGCCTGGGTGGCTCAGTCAGTTAAGCATCTGACTTTGGATCAGGTCATGATCTCATGGTTCATGGGTTCGAGCCCCGCATCAGGCTCTGTGCTGACGGCTGGGAGCCTGGAGCCTGCTTTGGATTCTGTGTCTCCCTCTCTCTCTGCCCCTCCCCTGCTCACGCTCTGTCTCCCTCTGTCTCTCAAAAATAAATAAATGTGAAAAAAAAAAAAAAAAGGTAAAAAACAAAATAGGTGTTGGATCTTCCACAAAGTGCAAGAGCTTTCATATTTGTTTTAGGGATTGTGTTTTTGGGTTATAATTTACTTAACAAATTACCCAGCAGGGGTTCTCAGGGCACACCCTGCAGAACAGATTACTTACCTCCATGGCCACATGTGCACCCAGCCACAACTATCACTGTCCAAGTCATCTCCAAAGATATCCAAGAAGTAACATGTAACTCAGCACAAAATAGTCTAGCAAGGACAGTTACACTAGTCTTAAGGAGACCTCAGAAAGAGCATTTGGAACTACGTGCACTTTGTGAATTTGAGCAAAGTCACAGGAAGCCATCTCATCTTATCCTTTGGGAACAGCTTGAGGATAAAGTGACCAACAACAACCAAAAAAACCCAAAAACAAAAAACAAAGAATCACCCTCAGCATTCTTTCTGCGGCTCAATATCAAGAGTAGAAGTGGCATAAAGATGAGATCCTGTCGTATACTCGGAATAGAAATCCCAACTTTTCCCAGCCAAATTTTATCTACCCTTCCAGGTACAACTTGAATGCATGTCATCTGTGAGACCCTCCCCATCCCAATCTTTCCATCTTTCTGTTTATGTTACAGTAACTAATCCCATATCCATGTCCTTACCACTTGTCTGCCTCCCGTAGTGATGCCAGGAGAGCTAATGTTGACTTTGCCAACCTCTCCTAGCTAGGGATAGCTGTGTCTCATGGTTCCGGCTAATGAGATGCAGGTAAGAGTGGCGCTGACGGGGGACTGGAAAGAGAGCTTCTTTCCTGACAAAAGGGATTGATGTCACCAGCACCTGGTACTACCTTTCCCCTTCCTGCTTTTAATACCAAGCTACAGCTGCCGACTGGCAACCATGAGAGAAAGGTCAAGGGAAAAGCAGAGATGCCAGCACAGAACCAAGAGTCTTGGCTTCATTAAACTGACGAATTAGCCACATACCTCTGGGCTTCTTACACGGTAAAGAATTAACCTCCATTTGTTCGGGCCCCCATTCGATTTTTGATTACTTCCATCCAAAAGCATTCCTAACTTTTACAACCCCATATGTGACCTGTCCTACGCAGCCTTGAGAAGTCTTTCTGAGGGTCTTATTATATATCAGGCACTGCAAAAATGACATTGTAACCGTTGTCTCATTTAATCACAGCAACATTGTGAGGTCGGTACTTACTACCCCACTTCACAGATGTGGAAACTGAGGCAGCAAGATGTTAAGTAACTACCCTGTAATACTATGTGGCCTTGCATTACTATTTAACTGACTGTCCCCCTCATAATAAAATTTAAATGTGGTACAGGAACCACATTTGTTCAGAACGTGGTAGATGGAAGACCAAACTGAAAGTATCCATAGAAACTGAGCAATTAGCAATTTTGCCCTTGACTTGTCAAGCCTCTGAGCCCTGTGTCCTGCCATGGATACCTATTTAGCCACTGGCCAGAGTCATCCTTCAAGGTCCAGGGCTGGGTAGGTCACGTAGGTGAAGTTGGCCTCATCTGAAGCCCCAGGCGTTCAGTGGGGAGGGTGGGGGCCAGCAGCAAGCTGCTCACTGTCTGCAGTGGGTTCTGAGTCGTGGGTTCTGAGTGAGGTCATAAAAAGACTACTAGCGTAGAAGAAGCTATAAACGAAAACCAATGCCCATTGCTTGTATTATTCCAGACGGAATAAAACAGTACTATACACTCAGCAAAATGCTCGTGAATTAATTCTTTTTAAGTGTGTGGCAGGGGTGGGTAGGGAGAGACTGATGATTCATGTCCTAAAGGGAACATTTTAACAACATCAAACAACATACGTGTGGGAACATACGTGTGGTTGAGTAATGATCGGGTCTCTTCTCATTACTGTTCCTATATAATTACCAGTATTAGGCAGCCATACACAACACTAAGTACACTGGACTGGGGGTTAGCACCAATGGGTTGAGGTTCCAGCTCTGCCACGTGGCCACGTGACCTGGCGCGAGCAATACATCCCCTAAGCCTCAGACACGACGCAGCAGTAATAACACCTGCCTCCTAGGGTTCCTGTGAGGATCCGGCTAGATTATGGACATGTAAGTGTCTTATCAATAATAAAGCACGAACCAAATGTTGGGGGTGACGAGTACTCACAGTCAACCTCCTCCGTCAGCGACTTAATAGCATTCCTTACCCAGCATGCACCAGCATATAGGAGATAAACCTCCAGGCTTCCTCCCTCTTCTCAGGACTGTAGATAAAGGGACTCTCCAGGATGCCTGTGTCCAGGGTGATCCACTGTTTCTGAGGCTTCCACACAGCATAGTAAATAAACACTGCCAGCTGACCGGGAGGGGCAGACAGGAATGTTAACCACCTTCTGCAGAGAGTGGCCCCATTAAAGCCCACGGACACTACCTTGGTTCCAAATGATTAGCTCTCAAGGGGGCCATTCCGTAGCAAGTGCTCAAAAGATGACAGGAATTAAATTTCCCTGCTGCATATCTGCCCACGTAACCGTGGTCATAGCCTACTTCCTCCAGTGAGTAGGAGCGGCCCCACACCAAATATGAAGAAAATGCTTTCTGAGCCCCCTACCCCCCTTAAATACCCTCTGCCCTCATCTTTCCATTCCCATTTGGTCTCTCATTTACAAGGTAATATTAAGTCACTGCTGGCTTCCAAAGAATAGGGAAAGGGAACAATAATAACTTTCAGCCGAGAAGCCTGGCAAACACGACCTTAACCAAGTGATGAAGGTTCACGTCACCAGGGATGCCATGTGGAGGTCCCCTACTCCCTGATGTGATAGGATGAGAAAGGCACTTCACCTCTGCGTGTTCCTCCCTAAAACCCGTAACTCCAGTCTAATCATGAGAAAAACATCAGACAAGCCCGCATTGGGGGATAATCTACAGAATACCTGGCCCATACTCCTCAAGATTATCAGAGTCATGAAAACAAAGCCTGAGAAACTGTCGCAGATTAGAGGACACTGGGGGAACATGACAACTGAATGTGATAACTCTGGGTTGCAGGATACAGAAGGGATAGAAAGAGGACATTAATGGAAAAGCTAGTAAAAATTGATATTAAGGGGCTCCTGAGCGGCTCAGCCAGTTAAGCGTCCAACTTAGACTCAAGTAATGATCTCATGGTTTGTGAGTTCAAACCCCGCATCCAGCTATCTGCTCTCAGCGCAGAGCCTGCTTTGGATCCTCTGTCTCCCCTCTCTCTCTCTCTCTCCCCCCCCCTCTCTCTGCCCCTCCCCTGCTAACGTTCTCTCTCTCTCTCTCTCTCAAAAAATAAACATTAAAACAAGAAAGATTTGAAAATACATACATAGAGGTGTGCCTGGGTTGCTCAGTCGGTTGAGCGACTGACTTCGGCTCAGGTCATGATCTTACGGTTCATGGGTTTGAGCACCGCGTCAGGCTCTGTGCTGACAGCTTGGAGCTTGAAACCTGCTTTGGATTCTGTGTCTCCCTCTCTCTGACCCTTCCCCACTCACGCTCTGTCTCTCAAAAATAAATTAAAATGTTTAAAAAAAATTTTTTTTAAATACATACATACATAAGAACTTTTATTTAAGGGGCACCTAGGTGGCTCAGTAGGTTGAACATCCAACTCTTAATTTCAGGTCAGGTCATGATACCAAGGTTGTGGACTTGAGCCCCACATCAGCATAGAGCCTACTTGAAATTCTCTCTCTCCCTCTGCCCATCTCCCCTGCTCGTGCTGTCTCTCTCTAAAATAAAAAAATTAGGGGCACCTGGGTGGCTCAGTCGGTTAAGCATCCGACTTCGGCTCAGGTCACGATCTCATGGTTCGTGGGTTTGAGCCCCACATCAGGCTCTATGCTGACAGCTCAGAGCCTGGAGCCTGTTTCAGATTCTGTGTCTCCTTCTCTCTCTGCCCCTCCCCCACTTGTGCTCTGTCTCCCTCTGTCTCAAAAATAAATAAACATTAAAAAAAATTAAAAAATAAATAAATAAAATAAAATAATTAAAATTAAAAAAAAATAAAGCTTTTATTTTAAAAACTGATTTTGGAGCACTTGTGTGCCTCAGTCAGTTGAGCGCCCAACTCTTGATTTCAGCTCAGGTCATGATCTTATGGTTGTGGGATCGAGTCCCATGCAGGGTGCTGCACCGACAGCTCGGGGCCTATTTGGGATTCTCCTCCTCTCTCACCGCCCCTCCTCCACTTGCTCTCTCTCTCTCTCTGTCTCTCTCTCACTCGCTCTCACTCTCAAAATAAATAAATAAACATTAAAAAAAAAAAAAAAAACACCCTTGGGGCGCCTGGGTGGCTCAGTCCGTTAAGCGTCCGACTTCAGCTCAGGTCACGATCTCGCAGTCCGCGAGTTCGAGCCCCGCGTCGGGCTCTGGGCTGATGGCTCAGAGCCTGGAGCCTGCTTCCGATTCTGTGTCTCCCTCTCTCTCTGCCCCTCCCCTGTTCATGCTCTGTCTCTCTCTGTCTCAAAAATAAATAAACGTTAAAAAAAAAAACAAAAAAAACACCCTGATCTTTCAGGGTGCCTGGCTGGTTCAGTCAGTAGAGTATGTGACTCTTGATCTCAGGGTTCTAAGTTCGAGCCCCACATTGGGTATAGAGATTACTTATAAATAAATAAATAAATAAATAAATAATAAATAGTTTTTAAAAAGACACTGATCTTTCTGTGAGAGACAAATACCCACAATGGTTGTACAGATTACTTGAAAATCAATCAATCAATCAATGATTTTTAAAAAAGAAACTGATCTTTCTGTCAGAGACAGATATCTTAGCACCCACTTTACGACCCTTCCTGGGAAAACTGCCCTTTCCACAGCACTGACTACAACAGTCATGTTTTGTATCACGTGACCTTATCCTATTATGCCCAATTCCCCCAGACCCCCAGTACTCACACACCTGATTGGACCATGGGCAGGCCAGCCAATCCATAGGCTGGAAGGATAACCTGATAGAGTGTGCCAGGAGTGTTTACTCATTACCCTTTTCTTTATCGGAACCATAAGAGGCTAGGTCCCTATGATGGTTCATTTTATGTGTCAATTTGGCTAGACCATGATACCCAGATATTTGGTCAAAATCATTCTGGATGTTTCTGTGAAGATATTTTTTAGATGAGATCAATGTTAAAATCAATAGACTCTGAGTAAAGCAGATTACCCTCCATAACGTGGTGTCTCAACAAATCAGTTTAAAGCCTTAATAGAACAGACTGACCTCCTCTGAGGGAAAGGGAATTCTGCCTTTGAGGGAAAGTATGACTGCCTTTGAACTACAACTACAGTTCTTATCCCCCTAGATCTCCAGCCTGCTGGCCTACCCTCGATTTTGAATTTGCCAAGCTTCCACAGTTACATGAGCCAATTCCTTAAAATCAATCAAGTTCTCTCTCCATATCTATGTAGAGATGGATGGATGGATGGATGGATAATGTGTGTGTGTTTGTGTGTGTACACACTCGATTACTTCTATTTCTCTAAAGAACCCTGACTAATACCATTCTTGATAAGGAAGTGGAGACATCAGTGGGAATGATCAGAGACTTCCTAATGTCCCTGAAGTCACACCCCGCACACATGCATCTTCTGCCAATTTCTTTTTTTTTATTTTTTTTTAACGTTTATTCATTTTTGAGACAGAGAGAGAGACAGAGCATGAATGGGGAAGGTCAGAGAGAGAGGGAGACACAGAATCTGAAACAGGCTTCAGGCTCTGAGCTGTCAGCACAGAGCCTGACGCGGGGCTCGAACTCACGGACCGCGAGATCATGACCTGAGCCGAAGTTGGACGCCCAACCGACTGAGCCACCCAGGCGCCCCTTCTGCCAATTTCTTTATGAGACATCATGGTGTAGGAGAAAAAGGTAGGTGAGATGAAGCTCAGGAAAAGCCCAGTGCTGGCCCAGTCATACATATGTGACCTTGGGCAATTCATTCCACCTCTCTGAGCCTTGTACCCTTTTCTGGAAAATAAAAGGGCTTACTTGATCAGAGTCTGAAGACACACTACATGCTACCACAGTAGACATCATTAGAGGATTCCATTCTTTTTTTCCCTACTGAAATGTGGCGGCAGCCTATAGTCTATAGAAGCAATCAGTTCATGAGATCAAACCAATCTGTGACCCCAAGATTATTTGGTTTCCAAAGGCCCAACATCTAAAATGAAATGAAGCCACAGAAATAGTAGTCACAGCTGGGAAGGGGACTTGCTTGAAAAATAAAACTCACCCTTGGCTGAAAGTGACTGGGAACATATGAAAGACCTAAGGAGACTTCAGAGAGGGTGAAGTTGAGTTCCGCGTGGGCTGTGCCTGCCACCACCATGCTCTCTTCTCTTCTCTAGATGTGATCGAAGCCCCCGTGTGTTTGCAACTCCCCAGGGGTACTTACACTAGTGCCCACCACCCAACTCACTCACCTCAGCAATGCTGATGGAGATGATGAACACAGGGGGTGGGAGGCAGTTAGCTCTCTCCAAGTATGTTCTTCGAACCTTTTCAGGAAGCATCCATTTTGAGACAACCCTGTGGACCTTTTTATTCTTGAAGGGATCTTTACCTCCCCCATCCTCTCGCATTTCCTTCTCTTCTTCCAGCTCTCCTTTCATGTCTCCATCCAAATTCAGAGTCACATCCTCTATCTCCAAATCGCGATCAGCAGCCATTGTCCTGGGTCTTCCCTCCACCTAAAAGGGACATGAATGTCAAGGAAAAACAGATGACTCTATAGTCCTTGGGCCACAGATCTTTCCTGAGCTGTCTGGTACAACCACTGGTTTGTTTCCTCGGCCTTTCCTGGATATTAATAGAAGGCAGTTGAAGATCTGGTGCCCACATACTCACAATATCCATATCCTCATCCCTAGCATGTAATTGTGACAAAGCAATAGGGTCTCCCCAAATGAGGGAGAGGGCTCCCCGGGGTCACTTCTATCGCCACCACCCAAAGAGTGGACTAGAGCCTTGGAATAGAAACCCTACCTTGTATGTCCCTTCCTTCCCCTCTGCCACTGACTGTTAAGTCAACCATCAGCGTAAGAGATGCCTTGGCCATGAAGTGATGCATCTCAGAGCCCAAACCATACACACCGCATAACTGAACCCAGTCTCGTCCAGCTAAAGTGAATGGTCTCCTTTCCCATTTTAGTTTCATCTCGCTTCTACTCCCAGGCCAAACACAGGTCTCAGATTTCTGACTCAGAATCAAAAATAGTTTACCGAGCATCTACTGTGTATCAGGCACTATGCTGGAGCCTTTCACATCTATTGACTCATTGGACTTCCACAATAACCCCAGGAGGTGGGGATTTGTAGTCCCATTTATGGATAAAAAACTGAGCTGCCCATTCTGCTCCCCAAAAAAGAATCAAACCTACATCTTACCAGCTCTCTTCCTAAACCAGCACTGCCCATTCGGTAGCACACTCGAGTTAGGAAGGCCATTCCTTGCTGGTCCTCCAGGCACAAGGTTAATACCCTTGCTGAAACACATCTCCCCAACGATGCTCTGACATCCAAAGCTCTTGGCTGAGTTCTTCCTAATTTCCACATCAGGTATTCCCTTGAATTCAATCCTCAACATTCAATTATTCAAGTATTTATTCAGTAAACATCTATGGAACACCTACTAGGTATCAGGCCACCATCCCTAGTCCAAAGGGTTGACAATGTAATGGAGAAAACAGAGGTCAATAAAAATCATACAAATAATTGTATCATTACACTGTGATGGGGACACCAAGCAGGTGTATAAGATACCAAGGCAGCATGTCTGTAACAGAGACGGCTGATCCACATACTTTCTTATCCCTATGCCATGTACTGTCCTTTCCCTGTTGGTCTGGTTCTGTTATTTTTTTTTAATGTTTATTTATTTAGAGAGAGAGAGAGCACAAGCAGAGGGAGGGCAGAGAGGGAGGGAGAGAGAGAATCCCAAGCAGGCTCCACACTGTCAGCTCAGAGCCCAATGCGGGGCTTGAACTCACAAAACGTGAGATCATGACCTGTGCCGAAAACAGGAGTTGGGCACTTAACCAACTGAGCCACCCTGGTTAACCAGGCACTCCTAGTTCTGTTATTTTTTACTCCTAGTTAAACTACTTAAATCATTCAAATATTTCTGAGGTCAAAAGTGGGGGGAAGGGCTGGAATAGTGAGGGAAAAAAATGTTGCAAAATAGTTGTAGAGTACAATCCAATTTTTGTAAAAAGTAACATACTGTTAAGACACAGAACAGATGAACAGGAGGGAAGGGAAGCAAAAATAATATAAAAACAGGGAGGGAGACAAAACATAAGAAACTCTTTAAAAATAGAGAACAAACAGAGGGTTACTGGAAGGGTTGTGGGAGGGGGGATAGGCTAAATGGGGAAGGGGCATTAAGGAATCTACTCCTGAAATCATTATTGCACTATATGCTAACTTGGATGTAAATTAAAAAGTAATAATAAAATAAAGTAACAAAAATAAATAAATAAAGTCAACCTCACACACACAAAAAAAGTAACATACTGATACACAGGAAGAAATCTGGAAAATTAACCATGATTATATCTGCATGGTGGGTGGGATTTCACGAGATTTTTGCCTCCTGTGCAGGGGTGGGCCCAGATTTTGCAGAGCCTAAAGTGTAAACAATTTGGGCGGTTTTCCTTGGAAAAAATAATATAAAATTAAAGTTACAAAATATAAAAATTGCAAAAGTAGATACTGGCCTTTGAAGGAGCCCATGCAAATGAAAGAGACCTGAAGTTTATTAGCTTCAGAGGCAGCCTCTGTTTATATTTGATTTTTAAAGGTTTTATTACTATTTTAATTAAAAAACAAAAAACAAATAAAGGTGTGCCTGGGTGGGTCTGCCAGTTAAGTATCCAACCAGCTCAAGTCATGATCTCACAGTTCATGAGTTCCAGTCCTGCATCAGGCTCTGTGCTGGCAGTGTGGAGCCTCCTTGGGATTCTCGCTCTCTCCTCTCTGCCCTTCCCCTACTCAAGCTTTCTCTATGTTTCAAAATAAATAAATAAATAACTTTAAAAAATAATAATAATAATAAATTAGAAAAGAAATAAATAAAGCCATATCTATGACACCTTGACTTGATCCTAAAGTCTCAACTACTGTACTATTTCTCCCCTCCCCTTTGTGGCCTAATATCTTGAAGGAGGAGTCTGTACCCCTAACCAGATGGTCATCTGCATCCTCCATTGGAACTGATCTCCTGAGTTACACCCTTCAAACAAATCCACTTCAAGGGCACCTGGGTGGCTCAGTTGGTTAAACGCCCAACTTCGGCTTAGGTCATGATCTCAGGGTTCGTAAGTTTGAGCCCTGAATCGGGCTCTGTGCTGACAGCTCAGAGCCCAGATGGAGACTGCTTCAGATTCTAGGTCTCCCTCTCTCTCTCTCTCTGCCCCTGCCCCACTCGCATTCTGTCTGTCTGTCTCTCTAATTTATTAAATTTAATAAATTTTAAACATTTACTAATGTTTAAAATAAATAAACATTAAAAAAAAGTTAATTAAAAAAATCCACTTAAGGAGTGATGTGAGTCCCAATCACGCAGGCAGAGCACCGCTGGCATTTCAAAGCACATACCCACGCAAAATCTCACATACTCCTCAGAATAAGCTGAAGTAAAAAGAAGGCAAGGGTTGTGTTCCCAATTCTCCTCATCTTCAACCTTCCTAACAGACCTTCTTTCATTCATCTCTCATCTCAACCATATTTTATTCACTGACTTCCTTCTCACGCCCTCAAGCCACAGGCATCCCCTCTGCGTGCTTCAACAACACTCTTGTCCTGCAATTGGACTTCTCTAACTCGGTGAAGAGGAGCTAGTGGCAAGGTCACTAGAGGACAGGAACACAGGCTTTGACACTAGACAGACTGGGGAATGGCTCCGTCTTATTTTTCTTTGCAACCTCAGGCAATGGCCGCAGGCCTGGTACCATAAACCCTAGCATGGTGGTTGCAAGGGCATGGGGGGAAGGGAGAAAATGGGGAGTTGTCTGATTTAATGGGTGCAAAGTTTCAGTGTAGGAAGATAAAGTTCTGGAGATGGATGGTGTTAAGAGTTTCACAACAATGTAAAAGTACTTAATGCCAATGAACTGTATACTTAAAAGTGGCTAAAATGGTAAATTTTAAGTTATGTATATTCTACCCACCACCCCCAACACACACACACACACACACACACACACACACACACACACTAAACAATAATGCAAAACTTTCAAGGTCATTGCAAAGATTAGATACAGTGTATCACCCATATGTGCTTCATCAATGATATATATATATATATATATATATATATATATATATATTTTTTTTTTTTTTTTTTTTTAAATATGACCCACGGAGCCAGATGACTGGGATTAAAACACAGCTCTACTACATTATCAACTGTAAACTTAGGTAAATCACTTAAATTCTCTGGGCCTCAGATTACATTTTTTTAAATTGTGGTAATATACACGTAACATAAAAATTATCACTTTAGGGGCGCCTGGATGACTCAGTTGTTTGGGCATCCAGCTCTTGATTTCAGCTCAGGTCATGATGTCATGGGTTTGCGAGTTCAAGCCCTGCATTGGGTTCCGTGCTGACAGTGCAAGCCTGCTTGGAATTCTCTCTGTCCCTCCCCAACTCGCTCTCTCTCTCTCTCTCTCTCTCTCAATCTCTCTCAAAATAAACAAGTAAACTTAAAAAAAATTACCACTTTAACCATTTTAAAGTATACAATTCAGTGTCATTAAGTACATTTACGATGTTATGTAACCATCACCACTATCTAGTTCAGGAACTTTTTCATTACCCCAGACAAAAACTCCAAACCCATTAAGCAATCTCTCCATTGCCATCTCTCTCCAGCCGATGGCAACCACTTTTCTGTCTCTATGGATTTACTTATTTGGGGGACTTCATGAAAATGGAATCATACAATATGTGGCCTTTTGAGTCTGGCTTCTCTTAGAAGAAAGTCTTCAAGGTTCATTCCTTTTTTTTTTTTTTTTTTAATAGGTACCACACCCAATGTGGGGCTTGAACTCACAACCGAGATCAAGAGTCATAGGCGGAGATGATGGGTTAAATAGGTGATGGGTATCAAGGACGGCACTTGTTGTGATGAGCACTGGGTGTTGTATTTAAGTGATGAATCACTAAATTCTACACCTGAAACTAATATTACACTGCACATTAACTAACTGGAATTTAATAAATTTGAAGAAGGAAAAAAAAGAGTCACATGCTCCACCTACTGAGCCAGCCAGGTGCCCCAGGACTTCATTCCTTTTAGTATAGTAATTAATTAAGTATAGTAATAATAAGTATAATTAATATAAGTATATAACTAAGTATAATAATTAATATAGTAATTCTATATTTAACTTATTGGGAAACTCTCAGATTCCATTTTGAAGTGGGGATAATGATAGAACTTACCTTGTAGCATTGTTGGAAAGATTGTTGGAGGTAATGGGGGCTCCTGAGTCAGTTAAGCCTCAACTCTTGTTTTTGGCTCAAGTGTTTGGCTCAAGTCATGATCTCACTCATTTTCCCTCTCTCTCTCTCTCTCTCTCTCTCTCTCTCTCTCTCTCAAAAATAAATAAATAAATAAATAAATAAATAAATAAATAGACAAGCATTTTGAAAAATCCTAAGAAAAGATTATTTGAGGTAATGCATGTAAAGCACTTAGAATAGTATCTGGCACATGGGAAACACTCCATAATTTTATTATTAGCTATGGACGGATGAATGGGTGCATGGATGGATGGATGGATGGATGGTTGGCTGGCTGGAAAGATGAAAGGGATGGGCTGAGTCTAGGGCCTATTTTCATACTGCAAGTTACTGGAAATCAACTCATACTGCAAGTTACTGGAAATCAACTCATACTGAATTTATTCTTAAAAATACTTCATTAGGCAGTTTCCACATTACAATAGGTTATATTCAGAAAATTTAGGGAAGAAGAGAATTCCCCTTCCATGTGACTTTTCCCCCAGCAACTTTTCTGAAAAGAAAGTCTTCCTCCCTCCCCTACATCTTCCACCTTCCCACTCACCCGGCCTCCCAGGGACAGACACTAAGTCTGGAGACCTAATTATTGCATTAATTTTCCTTGAATGCTGTTGACTATTTCCAGTTTTGTGACTTCTCACGATTGGCAAAACACAGTGTGGGTTGGAGACTCACAGTGTTTAACTGCAAATATTAAAGCATTTAAAAAATTTTTTAATGTTTATTTATTTTTGAGAGACAGAGACAGAGTGCAAGCAGGGGAGGGGCAGAAGAGAGAGGGAGACACAGAATCCGAAGCAGGCTCCAGGCTCCGAGCTGTCAGCACAGAGCCTGACGCGGGCCTCAAACTCACAAACTGTGAGATCATACCTGAACTGAAGTCGGACATTCAACCGATTGAGCCACCCAGGCGCCCCTAAAGCATTTTAAAAATAAGTTCAACTAGTGATGATTAACATTGTGTTAATAAGCTCTACTGTAAATTGAAATACCATACACGATCACTTTATGAGGAAATAAAATTTTACAATGTTAATATAACTTGATAGCTATAAAAGGAACTAGAAAACTAAGGCTTACATTTCCTCAAAATTTTCTCTTTTCTCCAGACTTCAAACTTTCCAGAAATTTTACAAAGTCAAGCCCACCACTTTAGGTATTTTAATGAAATGTATTTCCTGTGCTGCAAAGATATCTGCCCCATTCGGTTTAGGCAAGACTCACTGTGGCTGTGCTTTCTTCCTTGGCAGGGAGAGTAGACAGATCTGACATGCAGTTCTAGCTACATCAGCCTCTTGCAACAGATGAAAACGTTGGTGGCCACTGCAGGGTTTGGGGTTTACCTCTCTTCTCAATGACGGTCACACTCTGACTTCCCTCCCCGTCTGTGTGCCCTGTTGCTTGGAGACAGGGGCCTCTCCCTGATTCATCCATCTCTCCAACATCTGCTTCTCAATACTTCCAGTCTCTGACATTCCCTGTCCCTCCCACTCCTGTTTATCTTCTGCTCCCACACCTGAATTTCTGAGCACAGCTCACCACCCTGGAAACATTACTAATCAAACAATGAAAAGACTGTCCATACTTTTGGGGCTGTGGGAAACAGGTGCAGCCTTTTGGGAAGGCAACTGGGCAGTAATTGCCCAAAATAGAAAAGCATATAACTTTCAACAGAACCACCCTCCTCCTAGAAATCTATCCTGCAAATGTATCTGAGCAAGTATACAAAGCTATATTTCAAAGATGTTCAGTGCAGAACTATTTACAGCAGTGAAAAATCACAAAGAACTAGAATGTACTTCAGTTGGGTTGTTGCATTTCCTGCCTGTTCCAATCCTTAGGTAGTTAGTTCTTCCTTACACTGTGCTGAAATCTGCTCACCAGCACATTTGCTCCCGGGTCCAATGTTTTCCTCCCTAGGCTAATCTAAGGTTATGGCATTAATTTTGTCCCTACATGGGCGTGGCCTGGATATTCCATGGGCTCTACAGGTCAAAGTTGGGGTAGGGTCTCTGGAAGCATACTTTAGATTACCGGAATTTTTGGAGGCCCAATTAAATAAAGCAGGATTCTCAAAACAAGTCAGCAATGAATACAACACATCATAGTCTTAAAGAGATATAAATTATTCTCTTTCTCAGCTATCAAATTATTCACTTTGTCACTCTCATCACAGTGTGATATATTGAGAGGCATTATTTACTGCACTGATTGTGTTTCTTACTAAGCAAAAATCATCCAGGTGTCTTGAGCTTTCTTTAATGTTGGCTTGATGTTGTGCCTCACCTCCTTCCTTTTATCTTTAGCAGGTGGCTGTCAACTCTGTTGAAATCTCTCTCTCTCTCTCCTTCTCCGCCCCACCCCCCCACCCAGATCAAAATCAGGTGGCGCTGCTGTGAAAAGTCCTCATCCTACCAGTATGGAACAACGAAGGTGGACTGTTAAAAAGAATGTTGGAGGAGTAGAAAAGACTCATGTTCTTCAAGTCAAAATGAAGATATTCCCCCTGTGCATCAAAGACTTTCTCTTCATGGTTGCCAAGTATTCCTTTTTTTAAAGTTGGCTCCATGCCCCATGTGGCCCTCAAACTCACAACCCTGAGATCAAGAGTCAACTGCTCTACCAACTGAGCCAGCCAGGTACCCCAGCAAGGATTCTCAAGGAAAGGAAAAGTGGGGAGGCTCAACCGGCTAAGCGTCTGACTCTTGGTTTCTGCTCAGGTCATGATCTCACAGTTTGAGTTTGAGCCCTGCATCAGACTTCACACTGTCAGTGCAGAGCCTACTTGGGATTCTCTCTCTCTCTCCCTCCCTCTCTGCCCTGCCCCTCCCCTCCCCCCGCCTCTCTCTCATTCTCTCAAAATAAATAAATAAATAAATAAATAAATAAATAAATAAACTTAAAAAAGAAATTAGAGGAAAACTGGAAAGAACTTCCTTACATCCTGTCTTTGTGTGGAATAAGCATTGCTCATGATATGAATCATGGAGCCATTGTGTTGGCCAAGGATTGGAAAGGGTGGGGCAATGCTCATTTACCCAGAACACTCTTCTGCCTTAAAAAAAAAAAAAAAAGTAGAGGGCGCCTGGGTGGCTCAGTGGATTAAGCGTCCAACTTTGGCTCAGGTCATGATCTAGCATGATCTAGCGGTTTGCTCCCGCGGTTTGTGAGTTTGAGCCTCACATCAGGCTCTGTGCTGACAGCTCAGAGCCTGGAGCCTGCTTCAGATTCTGTGTCTCCAGCTCTCTGCCCCTCCCCCACTCACGCTCTGTCTCTCTTTTCTCTCAAAAATAAATAAACATGAAAAAAAATTTTTTTTCATGTAGAGAGAGATTTCCATAAGGAGATTTACACAGGAGACCCTTGACAATGGCAAGAGATTTTTCCAAAGACCTTTCAAGAGCTGGGGTACCTGGGTGGCTCAGTGGGTTAGGTGTCTGACTTTGGCTCAGGTCATGATCTTGCCGTTCACGAGTTCGAGCCCCGCATCAGGCTCTGTGCTGACAGCTCAAAGCCTGGAGCCTGCTTCAGATTCTGTGTCTCCCTCCCTCTCTGCCCCTCTCCCGTTCACACTCTGTCTCTGTCTCTCAAAAAATGAATAAACATTAAAAAAAATTTTTTTAAAGACCTTTCAAGAGCCTTAGTAAACCATATAGTATCTCCCAAAATTGTGTTAAAATTATGGCCAGAAAATTCTAAGCGATTGCATTTCAGACCCTAAATAATTCTATAATTGCAGGTGTAAGGTTATTTATAAAGTTTGTTATGTGAGAAATATCAATTAACTATGTTCAACACTCTGCACCCAAGGTCCCAAAGAAGAAAAGAAAATAGAACCTTGGTTCATTAATTGTGCCTCTTTCGTCTTTATGTAAACTTTAACCTCTCTCTTGAAGACCAGTTTCTTCACTGGCTGAAGCACTCATTAAAACAACTTGCCAAAGCACTTTTCCTTGTACCTATGTTACGCACATCATACATCTCTTGGTGTCAGGGATCCTAGACACCACTGAACCTGACATTCCATGCCAATGTACCCAAGACTTCTACCTGTGGCAAAACATAAAAAATAAAAGTCACTTTCTCAAACCTCTTCACTTTCTTCTCATTCCTATTTCTGGCACTACCAAGTGATTTATTTTTAGGAGTCTTTTCTACTCCAACAAGAAACAAAGACTTTAGTCACTACATGCAGGTTACATAAAGGCTGTAACTAGTAGAGAAGAGTGAAGTCATGTGAGATGTCAAAGTGGAATGATGGGCCTGGCTCACTAACTAAATGACTAGCAAAATCATTCAGTTCACATTCATTCACAACGGGCCTTTGAGGGTAGCTAATGAAATACGAAAACTGTTAAGTGTTGAATCTGCACATGTCAGGGACTCCCAGTACATTCTTTTGATAATGCTTATATAATGGTCATTTGTCAGGGTTCTTGGAGAATTCCCAATCTCATGAATCCCGCTGGGCAGCAGGGACCACTTCCCACTACAGAAGGTAAAAATTCCCAATCCTAACTGTTCCAGGTCCCTAGGCAACTGGGGTTCAGGTATGTAACTTGGGCTTGACCCATTAGCTGCATTTGCTTAGGATTTTTGAGGCTGGAGCTTCAAGACTGGTTAAGTTCTTTCCAGCGGTGACGATAAAGCAGTGGCAACAGTGCCCACTGTCCAGCCTCGCCATTGGGTCAGTTTGACATCCAGCGTCCAAGGCCAGCTGTATCTTGGATACAGGCTGCAGCAATGAACATGGAGCTGCAGAAGCAATAGGGCCATTTTCACCTACCTGGCTCTGTGATGATTTTGGTGTAGTTCTCTGCCACAGGGAGTCAAGATGGAAATAGGCACCCAGGAAAGGAAAGGGATTTGCCTCTCTGAAAACCCAGAGGACTAAATCAGGCCCACCTTCCCTTCTTTTTTTTTTTTTTTTTTTTTTAATTTTTTTTTTTTCAACATTTTTTATTTATTTTTGGGACAGAGAGAGACAGAGCATGAACGGGGGAGGGGCAGAGAGAGAGGGAGACACAGAATCGGAAACAGGCTCCAGGCTCCGAGCCATCAGCCCAGAGCCTGACGCGGGGCTCGAACTCACGGACCGCGAGATCGTGACCTGGCTGAAGTCGGACGCTTAACCGACTGCGCCACCCAGGCGCCCCCCACCTTCCCTTCTTCATCTCACCCAGGAGAGCACAGGCACAGCCACCCGCCTTAGGACAACTCTTAGGTCTCCCTTTGTCTCGGCTTATTTCCCAAACCTGGTTTCTGCAGCCTTCCAGTGATTTTGTAACCTACCTGTGATACTGTGAAATACTAAAAAACAAATATTTTCCCACCCAGTTCCTGGCACAGAGCTCCTAAAACCTCTGGAATTTCCTGAGTGACAGGGGTGGGAGGAGCATCTTCTATTATTCATAATAAGCCCCTTTCAACCACACCTGAGTTTATGCTAATGAAGTGACTCTTGGAGGATAGGGCTGGTTGCCTAAGGAAATGACCACGGGATTAGAGGTTAGAGGGTTGGAACTTGCAGGCCCACCTCTGGGAATGGAAGAAGGGCTAGAGATGGAGCTTCATCACCAAAAATCAATAACCAATCATGCCTATGTAATGGAACCTCCATAAAAACTCTAAGCAAAAGGTTCATAGAGCTTCCAGGTTGGTAACCACAGTGAGGCGCTGGGAGAACAAAACACCCAGAGAGGGCATGGAAGTTCTACATCCTTTCCTGTATACCCTGCTCTATGCATCTCTTTCATTTGGTTGCTCTTGACTTGTATCCTTTATGATAAGCCAGTACTAATAAGTAAAGCCCTCTCCTAAGTTCTGTGAGCTGTTCTAGCAAATTATTAAGCCCAAGGAAGTGGGGTGGGGGGAGGGGTCACAGAAACCCTAAATTACAGCCAGTTGATCAAAAGTACTGGAAGTCCAGACTTGCAACTGGGGTTTGAAGTGGGGAGCAGTCATATGAAACTGAGCCCTTAGCCAGTGGGGAAGTTAGTGGCAGAATTGCTTGGTGTGAAAAACCCACATATTTGGTGTCAGAAGTGTGAATAGGAGTCGAGAAATAGTTTTTATTTTCCCACCCAATGTGCTTTCAATAAAATTTATTTACTGGTGTAATCAACCTGAATCACTCTCTGCCCTTGCAACCAAGAACCTAATAACACCTGAATAGCCAAGAAACTCTTCTACCTGCGGTCTTCCTGTTATAAGTTAAACTCATTTCTTGTTCTGTGTGAGGGAGACACAGTGCAAGGAGAGCACAGAACCAGGAAACCTGTTCTTTGGTCTAGACTCTGCCACTTCCTGGCTGTGTGAGCTGGAGCCTGTCCCTTCCATGCTCTGAACCATGGCTCTCTCTCATGTGCACAGTGAATTGGACAGTCTGCCCCCCAGACCAGTAGTTCTCTAAACTGGCTATGCCTTAGAATCTCCTTGAGCATTTGTTTTTCAACATCAGTTTCCATACAGCTTCCTGGGCCCTACTCCTGAAAACACTAATTGGGTAGATTTAGCAGATCTCTGACAAGTGACGTAGAGACAGCGGCACCTTTGAGACCTCAAAGTAAGGACTCCAGGGTCCAGTCCTCTGACAAACTCTGTGATCATCCAACAGAGAGTTCCTGGCACACAGGAGGAGTTTGGAAAATACTTACACCTGTGTAAAGGGTAAACAAACTCTCTGCAACTTTTCTGTAAATCTAAAATTATTCCAAAATAAAAAGTTTATTTGAAAGAATACTGGAAGGAGGGGAGCCTGGGCAGCTCAGTCAGTTAAGCGCCCAACTTCAGCTCAGGTCATGATCTCACCTGAGTTCAAACTCTGCATCAGGCTCTGCGCTGACAGCACAGAGCCTGCTTCAGATCCTCTGTCTCCCTCTCTGTCTCTGTCCCTCCCCTGCTTGCTCTCTCTCAAAAATAAATAAACATTGAAAACAAACAAACAAACAAAAAACGGATACTAGAAGGAAGGAGAGGGGAATCTATCCAGACCACATTAACCAAAACTCTTACATCACTTTTTGTTGAAAAGCACCTCCCACTACCCTTTTCCTCTACATTCCATCCTATTATCATTCCCATCGCTGACCTGTCAGAGGAGACCCACAGAGCCACCACACCCTCATGGCTACAAAAGGACTCGTCAGCTGACTTTTTGCTGGGCACTGTGAAGATCCGAGTTCTGCTCCCAGCATAGTCCTTCATTTCTCTGTGCCTCAGTGTCCTCAGCTGTCAAACAGACCCCCTTTCTCTTCTTCGTATCTCACAGAATCATTGTAAGAAGCAAATGCAATAAGAGTTGCCATAAGAGTGGGCACTTTACTGCCTGCCAGATTCTATGCTAAGCACTCAATGAGCATTCTCTTCATTAATTTTCACGACCTTATAAAATAGGATAATAACATGGGGCGCCTGGGTGGCGCAGTCGGTTAAGCGTCCGACTTCAGCCAGGTCACGATCTCGCGGTCCGTGAGTTCGAGCCCCGCGTCAGGCTCTGGGCTGATGGCTCGGAGCCTGTTTCCGATTCTGTGTCTCCCTCTCTCTCTGCCCCTCCCCCGTTCATGCTCTGTCTCTCTCTGTCCCAAAAATAAATAAAAAACGTTGAAAAAAAAATTAATAAAAAAAAAAATAGGATAATAACAAAAAAAATTGTTTTTAATAAAACAGGATAATAACACCCCCATTTTATAGATAAGGAAACTCAGGCTCCAAAGTAACTTGATCAAGGTAACGCAGCCAGTGAGGGGAGAGCTGGGAGAGGAACCCAGGGTGTCTGACCCACAGACCCTGTGTGCTCCTCGGCCCTGTGATTTCTGTGCACCAAGTGTTAAAGAAGCGTACATCTTTATGTTGATTATGTTCATCCCGTCCTTCCCTCTACCCTAATCTCCCTCTTCTTCCCCCAGCTCCCCAAACAGACCCACACCAGAGTCTGGGGGTTTCCAAGTGGCAGGCCATCAGCCCAGAGGATGGGGCTGGGAATCCCCACCATTCCCACTGCTGCCACAGGGAGTCAGGATGGAAATAGGCACCCAGGAAAGGAAAGGGATTTGTCTCTCTGAAAACCCAGAGGACTAAGTCAGGCTCACCTTCCCTTCTTCATCTCACCCAGGAGAGCACAGGCACAGCCACCCGCCTTAGGACAACTCCTCTTTGGCAGAAAGAGACTTTCGATCATTAGTTTGTGCTGTTTTGCTAGTTGCATTCAAATGAGTAGGTTCTAAATATCTGAATTGTTTCTTTAAACAGCTGGCCCCACCCATTCATTGGTACCAGGCCGGCCCTTGCCAAGGCTGAGTCCTGCCTTGATGTGGCCTGGGAGCCCAGGAGGCTGGGCGGCAGGCTGTGCTGGGTGTACCCAATTTTTGCCCAGCCGGACCTGGCGGGGAGGCTTTTGGTGGCGTTGCTAGGCAACCTGGGTAATTGGAGAGGCCACAGATTGGGCTTCTGGGCCACAGAGATTAACAGCCTCCTTCATCACACTGCAAACCATCATTATGCCCAGTTCCAGGGGCCTGCAGCAATCTCTGTGGTTTAGCCTGAAAGAGCGCTTTTTTAGCTACAGAAATTAAGAACCAGCCTTTCGATATTATGGGTTTGTGGCTGTGGTTGTTTTCTTTTTGCTACATCTCTGAGGATACGCTCGGAACAAATAAGCAAAAGATTTGAAAACAAAAAATGCTTTCACAAACCCCCTTTTCCAGAAGTTTTTCTTATTCCTAAAGCAAAGCAAACTTGCACTCAACTTTGAGGGTAACTAAGGCAGAGACACTCTGCCTCCCGAGGTCTCTGCACACCCACTATGTGTTAAAAGCTTCTCCCTTGGAATCCCACACAACCGTGGCTGTGATTCGGGGTGGGGAACCGGGGCCTTTGTCATGGGCAAGGCCTCTCAATAGGAAAATGTCTTTTTGTGTCTCTCCCATTAACAGCAATTGTAATATCCCCCCCTTCCTAGTCTACAGAACCACTTTTACTTATACCATTTCAGTGGATCCTCCTAGCTGCCCTGTGAAGATGACATCATTATTATTCCCATTTTACAGACGAGCAATGAAAACAAAAGAGGCAACTGTGATCAGATACCTACCCAGTCACACGAAAGCTGGGACATAAGGCCATTTTTCTGAGGCCATCCTGAGCTCTCCACTATACTATGCTACTTTCCCCAGAGCTATCTAAGATATGACATATATATTTGTACCTTATTGTAATATAAGTAATAGTAACAATAATACACACTGGTGTAGAGACACAAGAAGCTCATCCTGTACCTCATACTGTCCTCAACACATCATCCTTGTTGATTGTGGTCAGGCTTTCAAAGCTGCCTCGTGAAACCAATTTGACAATAAATTTCACATATTGAAAAAATAAATAAATAAACAATAGATTTGAAATAAAAAAAAAAACTAAAGGATGATAATGATACTTGTAAAAAAAAAAAAAAAAAAAAAAAGCTGCCTCGTGTACACTAGGGAATATGGAAGAATTCCCAGGGATGGACACCCTATTTATCTACGTTAACAGACCTAACATACCAGAGTGCAGGGCTCAAGAGAGACACTGACCCTGAGCCACCTCTTCCTTAATTTAAGGAGAGGACTCTGTTTTTTTTTTTTAATTTTTTTTTCAACGTTTTTTATTTATTTTTGGGACAGAGAGAGACAGAGCATGAACGGGGGAGGGGCAGAGAGAGAGGGAGACACAGAATCGGAAACAGGCTCCGAGCCATCAGCCCAGAGCCTGACGCGGGGCTCGAACTCACGGACCGCGAGATCGTGACCTGGCTGAAGTCGGACGCTTAACCGACTGCGCCACCCAGGCGCCCCGAGAGGACTCTGATAGCATTATGATACTACTACGTTAGCGCCTTAAGTAAGGAGGCAGAATCATTGCTTTCATTAGATATTTGTAGGTACTTTTCAAAAGGTCTTTTAGTACCTCATTGGCAATGTTTCTTGAACAGTGGTCTTTTGATAATGACCAACTGTGCTAGTGTGCACGGGACTAGGGATTTCTTGGGATGTAGAACTTGGGACGCTAAAATCAGGACAGTGCTGGGCAAACTGAGGACAGTCACCTGTCATAGACCACCTACATCAGAATCATCCGGGGAGGTCAGGTGAAAGTGGCTGGTTCTAATCCTATGGCAGTGGTTCTTAACCTTGGCCACACATCAGAATTATCTGAGAAGATTATAAAAAAATATTGATGTTTGGGCTCACCCCAGAACAATGGCATCAGAGCCTCTGGAGCTAGGGCCTGGATACTGTATATTTTAATGTGCAACCCAGACTGAAAGCTCATACCCTAGAGATTTGGATTCAGAGGGTCTGGGCTGGGGTCTTGCCCAGGAATCGGCATGCCTTTTTGACAGCTCCCCAGGGGATTCTTCTGTACACCGTGGTTTAATAACCAATGAATTCTTACATGATGTATGCATTCACTGGACAAGCATTCCCTGAATGCCTTCTGTATGTTGGGCTCTGGAAACACAAAGAAAAAAACAAAACAAAACAAAATACCTCCTGTTTCCAGGCCCTCCCTATCCAGAAAGGAATAAAATTCTACACATTGTTCCAACACGGTATACTGTGATTTAGATTTATAAAGTGAGTCAGCACCAGCAGGGTGATTACAGTTAATCTGTTCACAGAAACCTAGTGTGATACACAGATATAGAGATAGATAGATAGATAGATAGATAGATAGATAGATAGATAGAGTGGGATTTGTTTCTCCCGTCCTTGAATCTGGGCTAGCCCTGTGACAGGCTTTGACCAATAATACGAGGTAGAAGTAAGTAGCACCTCCCAAGGCCAAGCCTTAAGCCTGCAGCCCCCACTCTTGTTCCTCTTGGAAACCTGATTCCATATGGGAAAGTTGGCTACTGGGGCACTTGGCTGTAAAGCATGCAGCTCTTGACCTCAGGGTCCTGAGTTTAAGCCCCATGTTGGGCATAGAGCTTACTTTTAAAAAACAAATAAATAATAATAACAGAAGCTAAAGGAGCACGTGGGGTGGCCCAGTCAATTAAACACCCAACTTCCGCTCAGGCCATGATCTCTCAGTTCATGAGTCTGAGCCCCGCACCAGCGGGCTCTCTGCTGTCAACACAGAGCCTGCTTTGGATCCGCTGTCTCCTTCTCTCTCTGCTCTCCCCAGCTTACGCTCTCTCTCTCTCTCTCTCAAAAATGAGTAAACATTTTTTTTTTTAAAAAAGTAAAAACTAATAATAATAAGGCTGATACCCTGAAGCCACTATGTTATGAGGAAGTCCAAGCTACTCATATGGAGAGAGAGACCATGTAGAAGAGCACCAAGGTGCCAGACCTATGAGTGAGTGAAGCCTTCTTAGACCTTATAGCCCAGCTCATCCACCAACTGAATATAGCCAAGTCAGTGACGCCAGCCAATACCATAGAGGGCAGAAGAACGGCTCAGCTGGACCCCGCCCAAATTCCAGACCCACAAAATCATGACAAAATAAAATGATTGTTTTAAGCCACCACATTTTGGGGTTATTTGCTAACACAGCAATAGTTACCAACATACGTCACCAGAACTAGAAGACAGAATGGCGTCCCATACCATTCCACCTTCCCATTAGCATTGTCCATCTTGGTATCCCTCCAGAGAGTAGACTGCTGATGTCTTACCTGAAATAGTCTCCATCTCAGTTTCCACTCCTGCCCCCGCCCTCCAAAACAAACACAACTATAAATCAGAGTCTAGCAGAATATAGCAACTCTCTCCTTAAAACCTCTTAAAGGGGAGCACTTGGGTGGCTCAGATGGTTGAGCGACCAACTCTTAATTGCGGCTCAGGGCTTGATCTCGCAGTTCGTGGGATCAAGCCCCATGTTGGGCTGCAGCGCAGAGCCTGCTTGGGATTTTCTCTCCCTCTCTCTCTGCCCCTCCCCCCCTCGCACTCTCACACTCTCACTCTCTCAAAATAAATAAACATTAAGAAAACACCTCTCAATGGTTTCCCACTGTCTTCCAGATAAACACAAGATCCTTATCAAGGCTGGTAAGGTCCTGCACAACCTAACTTCTGCCTTCTTTGTAGAATTTTACCACTCTCCCCCAACCTCTATTTTTTCTTTTATACACTGTTTCCCTTTTATATATATGTATTTTTATTGAAATATTATTTTTGGGGCGCCTGGGTGGCTCAGTCGGTTGAGCTTCCGACTTCGGCTCAGGTCATGATCTCACAGCTCGTGAGTTCAAGCCCCGTGTCGGGCTCTGTGCTGACAGCTCAGAGCCTGGAGCCTGCTTCTGCTTCTGTGTCTCCCTCTCTCTCTGCCCCTAACCCCCTCGCATTCTGTCTCTGTCAAAAATAAATAAACATTAAAAAAAAATTTTTTTTAAAGAAAAAAAATGAAATATTTTTATTGAAGTATTATTAGTTTCAGGCATACAAAATAATGATTCAACAATTATATACATTACAAAATGCTCACCACAATAAGTGTAGTTACCACCTGTCACCATATAACATTACTGTAGTACTATTGACTATATTCCTATGCTGTACTTTTCATCCCCATGACTTATTTTATAAGTTGAAATTTGTACCCCTTAATCCCCTCCACTTATTTCACCTATCCCACCTCCACCTGCTTTTGGCAACCACCAGCTTATTCTCTGTTTATCCATTTGCTTTGTTTTTTAGATTCCACAAATAAGTAAAGTAATTGTCTTTCTGTCTGATTTATTTCGCTTAGCATAATACCCTCTAGGTCCATCCACGTTGTTACGAATGGCAAGATTTCACTCTTTTTTATGGCTGAATAGCATTCCATTGTATATATCACATCTCCTTTACCCATTCATCTACTGGTGGACCCTGAGGTTACTTCCCTATCATGGCTATTGTAAATAATGCTACAATAAACATAGGGGTGCGGGCATCTTTTTGAATGAGTGTTTTCAGGGTGCCTGGGTGGTTCAGTCGCTTCACTTAAGCATCCGACTCTTGATTTCGCCTCAGGTCATGATCTCATGGTTCATGAGTTCAAGCCCCGTGTCAGGCTCTACCCCAACAGCTTGGGGCCTGCTTGGGATTCTCTCTCTCCCTCTCTCTCTCTTTCTCTCTCTCTCTCTCTGCTCCTCTCTCTCTCAAAATAAAAAAAATAAACAGTAAAAAAAAAAATGAATTAGTGTTTTCATTTTCTTCAGGTAAATACCCAGAATAAGAATTACTGGATCACATGCCATTTCAATTTTTAAATTTTTTTAGGAAATTCCATAATGTTTTCCACAAGTTCTTCTTTCTATCCCAGGAACACCCCAAGCTTTCTCCTGCCTCAGGGTCTTTGCACTTGCCGTTCCCTTGACCCAAACCTTTCTCCCTCACCCCTTCACCCCTCCCACACACCCTAATGTATATACACAAGGCTACCTCCTTCATAACAAAAAGCACCTCCCTAGGAAGTCTTCCTTGACCCACCCCTCTGCTCACCCCAGATATTCTATCACATTCTTCAGCTTATTTGCTCCCAGCACTTGTCACCATCTAAAAATATCTGATGTGTTTATTCATTGTCTGTCTTTTCTACTCGAATATGAACTGCAGAAAAAATAGAAAATGTGTATTTTTTACTCCAACTGTGGGTGCTCAGTAAAAGTTTGCTAAATAAGCCATCGAGAAATGGAGAAGGAAGGAAGTATGGAGTAAGAGAAATCACAGCAATCAGAAAACCCTGATCTTGCTTCACTTCTGCCTCCGCTTACTTGCGGACAAGCCACTTCAGCTCCTGAGTCCTGGCCACGAACCTCATCACCACCCTGATGCACATGGCCAGTGATGTGTAATGTATACCATATGCCAGAAGTCTTCACATTGTTTTGCTCACGAATCCCCATTAGATTTTTTTTTTTATGTTTATTTAGTTTTGAGAGAGAGAGAGAGAGAATGAGTGAGTATGCGTGAGCAGGAGAGGGGCAGGGAGAGAGGGAAACAGAGGATCTGAAGCAGGCTCTGGGCAGACAGCAGAGAGCCTGATGCGGGGCTCAGGCTCACAAACCATGAGATGTGACCTGAGCCGAAGGGAGAGGTTCAACTGACTGAGCCACCCAGGTGCCCCCCCCATCAGATTTTGAAAAAGCTATGACCCTTTCACACATTTTTATGATAATGACTAAAATTATTTTTCACAAGTTAAAATAGTTTCCAAGATAGAATTTTCTGGGGAGTGCCTGGCTGGCTCAGTTGGTAGAGTAAGTTAACTCTTGATCTTGGCTGTTGGGTGTTCGAGCCCCACGTTGGGTGTGGAGATTACTTAAAAATAAAATCTTTTAAAAATACCAAAAGAGAGAATTTTCTGGCATAGTCTTATTAGAAACGTGCATCTAAACCTTGAAGCTATAGATTTAGCTGATTCAATTTACGAAAAATGTCTTGCCATGTAATCCAGTTGTTAAAGTCAGGCCTTACTGTCAAACCAATCTGCCAAACCAGAATAATTCTCTACCTGTAAGAAAATCCACCTTCATTTTTAAAATTTCTACAAATGAGTTTATCCATATCCCCATGACAATTAACTCAGGTCCCAATTAACTCTATGATACAATAGAAAAAGAGCTAAGGCACATACATTTAAAGTAGAGTAGCATAATGGGTAAAAGCACAAATTCTAGAGGGGAGGTTCTGGAGTTCAAGTCCTGATTCTGCCACTCAATAGCTCTGTGACCTTGGGTGACTTATTAAATCTGTGGTTGCTGGGGTGCCTGGCTGGCTCAGTCAGTAAAGCACACAGCTCTCAATCTCAGGGGTTGTGAGTTCAAGCCCCAAGTTGGTGTAGAGCTTACTTAAAAAATAATAATAAAACAAATGAAAAGTAAATTCTAAGAGTCTGTAGTAAGGCACCACCCCTTCAGTTTATCTTACCTAATCTCTCAGGAACAAAGCATTCTCCAATTGTCCTGGTTTTTAAATCCCCAAGCAATGCACCATAGAATGATTCAGGACAAATCTAGTAAAGCTAGAGAAGGGAAACAACAAAAGCAGAGTTAGGGTCTCCTGGCTGGCTCAGTTGGTAAAGCATGTGACTCTCAATATCAGGGTCTTGAGTCTAAGCCCCACATTGGACATGAAGCTGGAAGGGAAGGGAAGGGAAGGGAAAGGAAGCCAGAAGGGAAAGGAAGGGAAGGGAAGGGAAGGGAAGGGAAGGGAAGGGAAGGGAAGGGAAGGGAAGGGAAAGGAAGGGAAGGGAAGGGAAGCCAGAAGGGAAAGAAAGGGAAGGAAGGGAAGAAGCAGGGAAGGAAGGAAGGAAGAAAGGAAGGGAGGAAGAGAGTTCACAAGGATAACTTAAAAGAATCCAGTCAAGCAGATTGCTGTTAGGAAATACCTATAGAATCTGAAGGTCTGGAAACTGATTCTCTGAAAGCTATCCATGCCCACGTACCCCCAGTTCCATATTTAACACAAACTCCAGGGCATATTCAGAGCCTAATATAATTCCTGGTGTCCCACCTACAACTCCTTCTCTCTCCTTTACGTAAGAAAGCACAAATTAGCAAGCAGTATACCCCAAAATTTGCTCCCAATTTTGCAAATGTAAATCATTTGTATATTTCAATACTTTTATTAGAAAGAATAGATCAGGGGCACCTGGGTGGCTCAGTTAGTTAAGCATCTCTTGAATTTGGCTCAGGTCATGATCTCACGGTTCATATGTTCGAGCCCCTCATCAGGCTCTGCACTGACAGTGCAGAGCCTGCTTGGGATTCTCTCTCTGTCCCTCTCTCGCTGCCCCTCCCCCATTCATTCTCTCTCTTTCTCCCCCCCCCCCCCCGTCTCTCTCTCTCAAAATAAATAAATAAACTTAAAAAAAAAAAATGGATTGGCTGTAACCCAGCAAACAGCTGAGGACAAAGCACCAGTAGATCAGGACACAAAGCAAGTTAGGAGGCCCTTCATGAACCATTATGAAGCCCAAAAAAGGAAGTCCTAACCCAGATCCTAAAAAGAAAGGTTCATTTGCTCAGACAGGTAGGAACTCTGTTAGGCCTAGAGATCTTGGTGCCATTTCCGTGACCCCCATGCATCAGCCACACTTCTGAAATACAAATCAGATGGTGTCCTCCTTTTGTTAAATCCCTTCAATAGTTACCCAATACCCTTGGGATAAAATCTAGTGTCCTTGACAAGGCTCATGACCTGAGCCCTGCCTATTTATCCATCCTCATTTCTTGCCATTCTTCCATATATACTCTCCGCTTCAGCCATACTGAGTCCCTAGCGATCCCAGCTCCCACCCTGCACTAAGCCTTTTCATGAGCATCTCTCTCTGCCAGAATCTTCCCTCCCCAATTTGTTCACCTGGTGAAGTTCTAACAACCCCTTCAAGACCCTGTCCTAAACACCTCCTCTGCAAAGCCTTACTGAACATCGACCATGAGCCTGCCATTGGCTAGGCCTTGGATACAGTAGAGAACAAAGCCAACTTGGTAGAATTAAATGCCCCTCATAGTTCCCTCTCCAGGCTCTGCTCCTGTCTAGGGTACCATGTCTTCTTTGTGTTATCACCATCTCCCCCACAAGGCTGTGAGTGCCTTGAGGATAAGACTTCAGTTTTATTCATCTTTGAATCCCTATCAGGGAGCCCACAGAATGTATCAAAAAATGTTTCTTGGAGCCATTTAGCCACAAAGGAGTCATGCAATATTTCTTTTTTTTTTTTCTTAATTTTTTAAAAAGTATATTTATTTATTTTGAGAGAGAGAGAGAGAAAGTGCAAGCAGGTCAGGGGCAGAAAGAAAGAGAATATCCCAAGCAAGCTCTGCGCTGTCAGATCATGACCTGAACTGAAGTAGGAGGCTTAACCGACTGAGCCACCCAGGCAACCCCAAACACTTCTGTATTAGGGATATACAAAGTGCTGGTTACACAACTGTGAACAAACAGACATGGTCCCTGCCCTCTTGGGACCAATAGAGCACTTGACTGAATGAATGATGGATGAATAAGTGAATGAATTCATGAATCAGGAAGAGGTGTGCTCCTCCCCGCTGGGACGAAGCAGCCCAGAGCAGGAGATGTCCAGGAATTAAGAAACTGGTGTCTAGGAAGTTGGGAGAATGATCATGTCCTTTTGTTCTTTCCCATACAGAGGAACTTGAAAGACAAGGAGTTGAACAAAGAGCATGGAGTCTAGAGTCCGACCTAGTCTTGAATTCTGGATCCATTAGTTACTAGCCATGTGACCTTAGGCAATCCCTTAGCCTGTTAGTATCTTCATTTCTTCATCTGTAAAATGGGGATAATAATAATATCATAACAGGGTTATGATTCAATGAGATAATGCATTTAAAAGCCCTTAGGGGTGTCTGGGTGGCTCAGTGTGGACTGAGCATCAGATCTCAGCCCAGGTCATGATCTCACAGTCCCTGGGTTCAAGCAGCATTGGTCTGTCAGCACAGAGCCTGGAGCCTGCTTCAGATTCTGTCTCCATCTCTCTCTGCCCCTCCCCTACTCACTCTCTCTCTCTCCCTCTCAAAAATAAATAAACATTTTAAAAATGTTTATTTATTTATTTTTTAATTTAAAAGCCCTTAGCCTGAGGCCAGGCAGAGTTGGTTTTAGGAATTGGTAGTTCCCATCACTTGCTCAATGTGAGTGCAAATTCAGAAACTGCAGGAGAGCCTACTGGGAACATCTTTTCCCTCCACTGCAGTCCCAGCCCTGGTCCAGTTCTTCCCTACCCAGTCCCACCCCCACCCCTTTTGAGCCTCCCTCTCCCATCTCCACCTTCCCCTTTGCTACCCATTCTAGGTTTACAAGTCTGCCTAAGTGCTTTCAAGGCCAGGGGTTGTCTCACAGATCTTTACAACCCTACAGAGAGGGGAGGTGGCGGTAGGGAGGAGCAGGGCAGGGAGGGAGCCAAAGAAGGAAAGAGCACAGGTGTTTATTGAGGCCCCCACTACGTCTTGGGCACCCAGCTGGGTGCCTGATATGCGTTGTCTCCTGCCGTCATAACAACACCACTTTAGGGATGAGGAAGCCGGGGTTCAGGAAGTGAACAGGAGAGCTGGAATATGAATCCAAGTGTCTGAGCAACCCCAAAATAATCTTCCACTCTGCCAGGCTGCCCACCAGCTTATAATTATTAAACGTGTGTGAAATACATACCAGTTTTCCTATTCCCAGAGATTGTGTGCCCCCTCCCCCAGAATCCAGGTATATGCTCAAACAGTGATGAATAAACAAATGAATAATAACAAACGAATGAGCAAAATCCCTCAGATACCGGTACCAGGAAGGAGGAAACAAATAACGTTGGGGAGGCGCCTAGCAGGAAGAAGCTGGAGAGGCTGTTTCCCATGGCTGTGGTCTCTAATGTGGGGAAGGAGGTCTAGCAACTGGCTTGGTTGGAGGGAGAAAAAAGTTGGGGACAGACGTGGGGAGGGAGGTTGCTTCCTGGGGGAAACATGAAGAAGGGAGAGAGCCAGTGATCGACCAGAACCTTGAAGGAGAGTGGCGTGACCTGGTCCCTGCCAACCGTGTCCCTGGGGGAGAAGCCAGACACAGCCCCCCCCCCACTCCTGACTCAACATACTACTTTTATTTATTTATTTATTTATTTATTTATTTATTTTAAGCTTATTTATTTACTTAAGGAATCTCTACACCCAAGGTGGGGCTCGAACTCACGACCTGAGATCAAGAGTCGCATGCTCCCCGGACTGAGCCAGCTGGGCGCCCCTCAACATGTTACTTTTAAAATGAAAGTTGCAGGATCCCAAGCGGCCATCCAGAAGGATACTCCTGGAGGGAGGTTGCCAAGAGAGTACCCCACGCCGGCTCCTTCCCGCAAGAGCCCCGCAGCCTCTGGCCTTTCTGACCCCCCTGGCGCTTCCTGCCCCGCGGCCTCCTCCCCACCGCGGGCCTCCCTCCACCCGTCCCAGCTCCCGCTGCTTACCTCGGGAGGCCGACGGCAGTCCCAGCCGGGACAGGCTGCACCCCCGCGTTCCAGGGCGCCTGGGCCAAGGGGCTGGCTCCCCTGCCCTGAAGTTCCCGCCCTGCCAGGAGCTCCTTGGTCCCTCCCCCAAACTAAAATCGTCCCAACAGGTTCCCAGCCGCCCAGCCCAGGGGGAGGGAGGCTGAGGAAATCCCCTCCCCGCCTTGACACCCGGCCTGGGCCGGGCCAGCCAGCTCTGCAGTCTCACTCCTGGGCTGGCCCTGGATGAATGAGTCCTCCCCTCCGTCTGCCTGGGACTGAGCCAGGGAGCCTGTGACAGGCTCTGCTCTTTCTCTGTGGCCCTGGCATTGAACTCCGTTCCGCCTCCGAGTCCTACCGTCCTGCGCTAGGTCTGCATCTGTTTCCTTCCCTACTCGGCCCCCACGGGGAAGACCTCAGCAGGGTGGTCTTTGGTTGTGCTGTGGCCGGAAGCCAGATCTGGTACTGGACACCAGAGTGCAGTGACTCGATGACCCTCAGCAGAGATTTAGTGACAAGCCCCCTGGGTTCTGTCTGACAAATGCATTCTGGGGCTCCTGGGTGGCTCATTAGGTTGAGCTTCAGACTTGGGCTCAGGTCATGATCTCACTGAGTTCAGCCCTGCATTGGGCTCTGCGTTGACACGGCAGAGCCTGCTTTGGATCCTGTCTCCGTCTCTCTGTGCCCCTCCCCAGCTTCTCTCTCTCTCTCTCCCTCAAAATCAAATTAAAATTAAATTAAACATTTTTTTTAATTACAAAAAAAAAAAAAACTAGTTCTATCTTGGCCCCTGGTGAAATAGGTTTACCAGTTTCTGATTATTCATTCAATGCATTTGGGGAATAACTCTCATTGTATGTTAAAGATAGAATAAAACAGGCAGAGAGGGAAATGTTGGGACCCGAGGTCCCTGGGTGGGAAAAACGTACTTTGAAACAATGCTGGGAGCTTCTGACTACAGCAAACCCCCTCCGGCTTAAGGTTCCCCTTAAGAATATAACAGACACCATCTACTCCCCCCTCAGGTTTCCCTCAGGAATTTGACTAAAGACCTAACTAAAAATAAGTAGTAGGCCATAAAATGTATGACCCACAGATATGGCCATAGACCACCCCTCCTACAATGGAAACCAGCCAATCAAGAATGGACAACCCAGCACCTAAAGCTATCTAGCCAATAAGGATAGAACCTGAGAAGTAACAGGTGGGAAGTGGGGGGAGGGGGGGGAAGGGAGCACCAGAACCTTATAAATCGAGGAACCTTGCCTATAGTCCACAGGCATTCACTTTCCAATGACCCCTGTCTGTAAAGAGAGCTTTCCTACTATTCTTTCTTTCTAATCGTATATTGTAACAAACTTGCCTGCTGCTCATTTGGGTCCACCTCTTCATTCTTCCAAGTGGTGAGACAACGAATCTCAGGTATTGTGGTAAAAAATCCTGCAACAATTGTACTAGGCGCTGGGGAAGGATATGCCCTTAAATATTCTTTGTAAATTAATAAATTCTCATTTAGGATTTGTATATCAGTTGCTTGTGACCCTCGTTAATGTGAATCAGTACCTACAAATCTCAATTCGGAGATGTTATGCTCATGTTTCTAAGCTTGCAAAATTCGGAGCCTGACCCTGAACTTGTTGAATTCACCAAGATCATGTCCCTTTGGAGCCATCGAATCAGTCTTTTCAATGCTACCCCACCTAACACCATCCCTCCCCACCCAACGACCATCATGGACCTTTTCCCAGTTGGAGGTTCCGTTTGAAGTTTCTACAAATGTTTGTGTGGCTTTTTTTCCTCCAGCAGCTCTTAGCTGCTTATGCAAAGAAGGTGGTAGGATTGATTCAAGTTTGAGTGGTACAGAAAGACAAAGGCCAAGTACCCTGCCACCAGGGTCCCAGCACCAAATCTCTGAGAGCTGCTGTTACCCACACCATCCCTTGGGACTGGCTGTCGTATATGTATTTTGCGACCAACATTGGTCATAGTGATTGGACCAGAGAAGGACATTTGACCATCAGGGGATGGCCAATTCATTTCCCTTTCCTAAAAATTTGCATTGGAGGCAGAAAGACTCTACTCTTGTAGTTAAAATGAAAAGCAGTAAATCTGGGAGGTATAGAGAGTTCCTTATGTGGAGATACACGGTAAACTAATCTCCGTGCACTCTGAGCTTACCATATCATCTGGGGAGAAAAGTCTTTCCTTCCTGTGTGTCTCTTTTACTACTCACACACGATGCTTCACTTCTGACACTTCTGGTCACCAGCTATGTGGTCTTCCCCCACCAAGCAATTCTCTGAGACACCAGCTGGGTGTCTGACACTGTCTACCTGGGGATAGCATCAGATCCCACAGGTTAAGGGCTCAGTCCCACAAGACTGTCCACTTCAGATGCCCATCACCAGTACCCACGTTACCCACAACTTCTTTTTTTAACTTTTTGTTTAAATTTAATTTTAGGAGGGGGGTAGAGGGCAGAGGGAGAGAGAAAAAGGTGTAGGGGGAGGAGAGAATGTTAAGTAGGATCCATGCTCAGTGTGGAGCCCTAAGAGGGGCTCAATCCCAAGACCCTAGGATCATGACCTGAGCTGAAATCAAGAGTGCTCAACTGGGGCGACTGGGTGACTCAGTCGGTTAAGCATCCGACTTCGGCTCAGGTCACAATCTCACGGTCTGTGAGTTCAAGCCCCACATTGGGCTCTGTGCTGACAGCTCAGAGCCTGGAGCCTGCTTCGGATTCTGTGTCTCCTTCTTTCTCTGCCCCTCCCCCACTTGTGCTCTGTCTCTCTCTGTCTATCAAAAATAAATAAACGTAAAAAAAAATTTTTTTTTAAAAGAGTGCTCAGCTGACTGAGCCACCCAGGTGCCCCACTCACAACTTCTGTTCTACTTGGCTGCAAATCAGAGGTTCCCATACTCCTCTCCTCTGGTTTGATTAGTTTTGTTAGAGTGGGTCACTCCTGGGAATACTTACCATTACCAGTTTATGAAAGGATATGATAAAGGATGCAGATGAATAGCCAGATGAAGAGATACATCAAGCCAGAGTTGAGAGAGTCCCAAGCACAGGAGCTCTGTCCTCATGGAAAGAGAAGGGGTGTGTACCCTCCCAAATTCACGGTTGGTTCACCGACCTGGAAGCTCCAACTCCCTCCCCTCTCTACAGAAATGGGAGGGGCAAGGCTGAAAATTCCAAGCTTCAAAAGGCTTGTTCTTTCTGGTGGCCAGCCCCATCCAGGAACCAGCCAGGAGCCCACCCAGAGTCGCCTCAATAGAACAAAAGATATTCCTAGTGTCCTTATCACTTAGGAATTTACAAGGGCTTTAGGAGCTTTGTGCCAGGAACTTGGGAGAGACCAGTATATATTTTTTATTATCTTACACACATTGTAACACCTACCACAATGTATTTAAATTATCTGTGTATATGTCTTTCTCTTTCCCTGCTAAAGGGCATGTCCTGAGATGATGAATTCTTCAAGAGCAGTCACCTACTCTGTTTCACTTTGTATCCATGCAATGACACCAAAGTATGAAACAGTAAGTGCTTGTTTAACTTTTGAACTCAAGAGCATCAACAGTTCCCCCCTGTAGCAAGTGAAGGCTCCCTCAGCCACCAGCAGGTGTCAGGACATATCTCTGTAGCTTCTGGCCATCAAGCTCTTCATCTGAATTGTGATCCATAGCGGGTGGTAAAACTGCAGGATAGTTCAAGGCCCCAGAGTATCAGGCCACTCAACAGGAAGCACTATAATCTAGGCTGCATAAAGTTACTCATTATGTTCTTCCAGATTCCCTGGAGCATGTTTCCCAAATGCTGAATTCTCTCCTAAATATGTTAGATAAACTACAAATATGAATATCCCATTAGGTTAGCTTTCCTTCTCGGTTTTAGCATTATATGTCTAAAGGAAATATAAATTTTTAAAAAGGTATTCTGTTTATGAAACAAAGACCTATAAGCCATTCACAGAGGGACACCTGGGTGGCTCAGTCGCTTGAGAGTCTTACTTTTGATTTCAGCTAAGGTCATGATCCCAGGGTCAGGGAATCAAGCCCTGTGTCGGGCTTCACATTGGGCTCCTCACAGAGTGTGGAGCCTACTTAAGATTCTCTTTTTCAGGGCTCCTGGGTGGCTCAGGTGGTTAAGTGTCCAACTTCAGCTTAGGTCATGATCTCACAGTGTGTGAGTTCAAACCCCATGTTGGGCTCTGTGATGATAGCTCAGAGCCTGGAGCCTGGAGCCTGTCTCCGTCTCTCTGCTTCTCCCCTACTCACAATCTGTCTGTCTGTCTCTCTCAAAAATGAATAAACATTAAAAAAAAAATTCTCTCTCTCCCTCTGCTCCCTCTCCCCCACTATCTCTCTCTCTCTCTTAAAACAAAAAAATTTTTTGCAGAAAACTCAGTACATCAGAACTAAAAACACTAGACAAAATGTAAAGAAAATCTTATTTAGTGCATAACTGACCTTGACGGTTATCTGAGGAATCCCTAGGAGAAAACAGGAGTAAACCAAGGCTAAATGAACTAATCTATTTAAAGAAGACACACACCCCCAAATTAAGAAACTGGGAAAAATTGGGGGGTTTTATTATTGAAATATAGAGGTACCTGGGTGACTCAGTCGGTTGGACGTCTAGGTTTGGCTCAGGTCATGATCTCCCAGTTCGAGTTTGAGCCCCACCTTGGGCTCTGTGCTGACAGCTCAGAGCCTGGAGCCTGCTTCAGATTCTGTGTCTCCCTCTGTCTCTCTGCCCCTCCCCTGTTCATGCTCTGTCTCTCTCTCTCTCTCTCTTTCTCTCTCTCTCTCAGAAATAAATAACCATTAAAAAATTTTTTTAAGAAATATAATTGACACATAACATTATCTAAGTTTAAAGTATACAAAAGAAGGGTGCCTGGGTGGCTCAGTCAGTTGAGCGTCTGACTTCAGCTCGGGTCACGATCTCACAGTTGATGAGTTCGAGCCCCGCGTCAGGCTCTGTGCTGACATCTCAGAGCCTGGAGCCTGCTTCAGATTCTGTGTCTCCCTCTCTCTCTGTCCCTTCCCTACTCATAATCTGTCTCTCTCTGTCTCAAAAGTAAATAAACATTAAAAAACTTTTTTTAAATTAAGTATACAAAAGATTTTTTTAAAGCATCTAAAAGCATATGGTCAAACTAACCAAAAGAAAGTTCATATAGTTATGTTAATGTCACACAAAATAGAATTTAAGTTAACAAAATTATCAGAGATAAAGAGGGCTACTATAAATTGAAGAGTTTTGATTTACCAAGAATCTACTATAATTCCAAATGTATGATTGATAGATAGATGGATACCTAGAGATGTATATAGGAAAACTTTGTTATTAGGATCTTATAAAAGAAAAACTTAGTATAGTATAAAGAATATAGTCAATGGTATTGTAATAGGGTTGTATAGCAACAGAAGGTAACTATACTTGTGATGAGCATTAACATAAGGAATAGACCTAGCATAGAATAGACTTATCCAATCACTATATAACTAGTGTAACATTGTGTGTGTCAACTATACTTCAATTTAAAAATTATCACAGGGGCCTCTGGGTGGCTCGGTCGCTTAAGCGTCCAACTTCGGCTCAGGTCATGATCTCACAGTTCTTGAGTTCAAGCCCCATGTTGGGTGGGCTTTGTGCTGACAGCTCGGAGCCTAGAGCCTGCCTCGGATTCTGTGTCTCCCTCTCTCTCTGCCCTTCCCCTGCTCACACACTCTCTCTCTCTTTATCTCTCTTTCAAGAATAAATAAACATTAAAAAATATCATATATGTGTTTGTCTGTATCTGGAATGCCCTAATACAAGATATCTGATAGCACCAAGGCATCCATTCTATCACTTATCACCATACTCTGTCAGCGCAGAGGGTGTTCCTTAAACTGAAAATCTTGCTCAAAAGCCCTACGCAAGAGGGAGAATTTGTCTTCTTTATCTGCATCCATCAGGATTCTAAATTGAAAGCAACCCAAACCAACTCTGGGCATTTTAAGCAGAAAAGCAATTTATTAAAAGAACATTAAGCAGCTAGTAGAATTAATGAGAGGACTGAAGAGAAGAATCACATTCTGGGCTGCACAATGAGAAACAACCAAAGTCAACTTGCAGAATGGAACTGGTGGTAAGGACACCACCTGCTGTGGTTGCGGAGCTCTGGACGCGTGGCTCGCTAGTGGTACCCTTGGCATTGAATACTGGCTGTTCATTACCCCTGTAGCACTGCTTGGCCGGGAACCGATCTTTGTAAATACACACTGCATATATTCCCTAATGCAGCAGAATCTTGTTTTCTTTTTTTTTTTTTTTTTTTTTTTCCCAGAATCTTGTTTTCATTGTCCCAAGTTGCTCTTAGGCTCCTCTTTCCTGATCACAGACCTGTGATCTCCCTGGGAAACAGGATGGGAGTATAACCCAAGACAAGGTTAATCAGCATTTTCCCTGAGATTCTTCAAAGCAAAGTTGGGAGGAATATGCTCTTTTCCTTTCTGGAAGAAAAAAAAAATTGTGGCTAACAGGAGTCTGGAACTGCTGGCAGCCACAGATCTACCTTCATGGTGAAGTCAGATTTATCTTCCATAACAATTTTACCATGCATTAATAAATTTTTCTAACAGCTTGTTGAGACACAATTGGCATAACAGAGACAAATGCCGATCAATTTTTATCATTTGTTTAAATCTAGGCTCTATGCCCAATGTAGGGCTTGAACTCATGCCCCTGAGTGATATGTTCCGCTGACTGAGACAGCCAGGCACCCCCAAATCCTTCATTATATGACAGGTAATATTCACCCTTTTGCCATGCACAAGGTTCTGGGGATTAGGAAGTGGATATCTTTGGGGGGCATTATTTAGCCTCCCACACAGGTTAATAATGGGACATACCTCATATAGCTGTTTTGAGCCATATCTGAGTTTGTACATACATAGCTCCCAAAGAATGTTGGCTATTGTGTTTATTATTATTCATTTTGGTAATGTACCTTATTGGTTTTTTAGCCATCTCATGTCTGAACACCCTTCTAATTTTGAGAAATGGTTTCGTTTACTGGTCTCAGTAGAAGGGAGAAGCCCAACTTGTGTTACAAAAATTTGAACGGAGGTGCACCTGGGTGGCTCAGTCAGTTAAGCGTCCGACTTCAGCTCAGGTCATGATCTCGTGGTCCGTTGGTTCAAGCCCCACGTCAGGCTCTGTGCTGACACCTCAGAGCCTGGAGCCTGCTTCTGATTGTGTGCCTCCCTCTCTCTCTGCCCCTCCCCTGCTTGCTCTCTGTCTCTGTCTCTGTCTCTGTCTCTCTCTCTCTCTCTCAAAAATAAATAAACGTCAAAAAAAATTTTTTTTTAAAGTTTGAAGGGAGACAAATATTTGCCCTTCCTATCTCCTATCATCCAGGCCATGGGCCAATAACCAGGGTTTGGCCAATAAGATGCTCATACCTGTGACACTGGAGTCTTATAAAGACTCAATTTGGGGCGCCTGGGTGGCGCAGTCGGTTAAGCGTCCGACTTCAGCCAGGTCACGATCTCGCGGTCCGTGAGTTCGAGCCCCGCGTCAGGCTCTGGGCTGATGGCTCAGAGCCTGGAGCCTGTTTCCGATTCTGTGTCTCCCTCTCTCTCTGGCCCTCCCCCGTTCATGCTATGTCTCTCTCTGTCCCAAAAATAAAAATAAAAATAAAACGTTGAAAAAAGAAAAAAAAGAAAAAAAAAAAAAAGACTCAATTTGAAACCATTAAGGGCTGCAACAATGATGTCAAGAGTCTGGAAGCAACAAATGTCCAGTGGTGGTGTTGTAGTCAGACTCTACTGTGGAGAGAGAAATGATCAATGCTGTCTAGCTTTTTTTTTTTTTTTTTTTTTTAGCTGTTCCTTTTCCAAGCCTACTTCTTCTATTTTCCCTTCTTTTCTATAAGCTATGTAATATCCTTCTAATAAATTCATTTCTGCCTAAGTTGCCACTTTTGGCTTCTATTGTTGCAACTGACAACCCTGATTAATATTTATTGGAATTCTACTGGTCTGCTGTTTGTGACACTTAATTAACCGTGCTTATTAGACTTCCTGACGATGTGCCCCCTGACGTTAGGCACTGAGGACATGATTAGAACAATTTCATGAAGTTGGAAAATGTAACAAAGAGATAATTGATTATGTTACCTACAGCGAGACAGGGAAAATTTTGGTTTAAATTTCCCAGATCAGAGCAAATTTTAAAATTCAGAACCATTAAAAAAACTAAAAAATTAAAATAAAATTCAGAACCATCATGAAATGTGGCAGGAAACCTTTATTCCTGTATCCAGCACTCTGGAACTGTTCGAAACTGGCTCAAAAATGTAGTAATTTTTAATAAGTAGTACAAAGACAACTGGATATCCACATGCAAAAAAATGAAGTTTGCCCCATAGCTCACACTATACACAAAATGAACTCAAAATGGATCATAGACTTAAATATAAGAACTAAAATTATAAAACTGCTAGGAGAAAAATAGGAGTAAAGTCCTTGTGACCTTGGGTTAAGCAACAGTTTCCTGGATGTGACAGCAAAAGCACAATTGACAAAAGGATAAATAGGTAAGTTGGGCTACCTCAAAATTTATGTTTGTGCTGCAAACAATACCACCAAAAAAGAAAAAATGAGAGAAAATACTTGCAAAATGGGAGGAAAATATTTCCAAAGTCATATATCTGATAAGGGGTTTGTCCAGAATATATAAAGGACTCTTAGAACTCAAGAATGAAAAAGACAGAAAGCTCAATCAAAAATTGAGCAAAGAGGGGTTCCTGGATGGCTCAGTTGGTTAAGCGTCCAACTTCGACTCTGGTCATGATCTCACAGTTCATGGGTTCGAGCCCCACGCTGGGTTTTGTGCTCAGAGCACAGAGCCTGCTGTCTCCCTCTCTCACTCTGCCCCTCCGCCTCTCATCCACACTCTCTCTCTCTCAAAAATAAATGTTAAAAAAAATTTTTTTTTAATCGAGCAAAGAACAGTTAAGCCTCCAACATCGGCTCAGGCCATGATCTCACAGTTCATGAGTTGGAGCCCTATGTCAGGCTCTGTGCTGATAGTTCAGAGACTGGAGCCCACTTTGAGTTCTGTGTCTCCCTCTCTCTCTGCCCCTCTCCTGCGTGCACCCTCTCTCTCTCTCTCTCTTTCTCTCTCTCAAAAATAAACAAACACTATAAAAAATTTTTTAATTGAGCAAAGAATTAGAATAGATCCTTCTCCAAATAATATATACAAATGACATAAGCACATGAAAATATGTTCAACATCATTCATCATTGGTCACTAGAGAAATGCAAATAAAAACCCCAGTGAGATACCCACCTGGCATCAGCCTGACCTCTAGGGAAGCAAAAGAGGAAAGGACATTGAGTTCAACCAATGGCTGATGGACAACCAGTGGTTCATGATTTAATTAATCTGCTTATATAATGAAGCTCCAGTAAAAACTCTGGACTCTGAAGCTTGGTAGACCTCCCTGGTTGGCAAACATTGATGTGTCAGGAAGTGATACGCCCTGACTTCTCAGGTAGAGGGCATGAAAGTTCTCCATTTGAGGCCATCCTGACTTCTGAATCTCTTCTTTCGGCTGGTCCTGACTTGTATTGTTTATAATAAAAATTTAATTTTAAGTATAGAACTTTCCTAAATTATTTGAGTCATTCTACCAAATTTTCAAACTGGAGGGGGCTGTGGGAACCCTCACATTTGTAACCAGTTCATACTAATTGGGGGTGGCCTGGGGATGACTGAAGTTTGGGTGGCATCTGAAGTGAAAGCAGTTGGGGACCATGACTTTTAATCATGGGTTCTGTGCTAACTCCTGAGGGGTAGTGCCAGAATTTTATTTTAGTGCACGAATTGGTGTCAGAATATTAGCTTATATGGCAAAAGATGTAATTAAATTAAAGCTATCTTGAGATAAGGATAATCCACCTGGATCATCCAAGTGGACCTTAAAGTCAATCACATGTATCCTTGTAAGAGGGAGGCAGAGGGAGGCAGAGGGAGATTTGCCACAGGCAGAAGAAGAAAAGGCAATGTGACCACAGATGCAAAGAGTAGGTTAGTGTAGCCACAAGCTGAGAAATGCTAGCAGCCAGCAGAAACTGGGAGAGGCAATGAACAGATTCTAACCTTGGAGTGTTTAGATGGAGAAGATCCTGGCCAAGGCCTTGATTCTTGATTTTGACCTAGTGAAACCTATTTCCAACATCTGACCTCTAGAATCACGTGAGAATAAATTCCTGCTGTCTCAAGCCACCAAGTTTGCGACAATTTGCTACAGCGGCCATCGGAAACCAACATATCTCATTTAAAGATACAACCGAGGCCCAGAACAGTCCCCAAATCCTGCAACAAGGACAAAGTCACATTTAGGCTACCTGGCTCCAGAGCCTATGCTCCTAATGGCTACACTGTCCTATAGTTAACAGAAAGAAGATTCCCACAGCTCACCAACATGCTATGCTTGCCACATTCACTTCTTCACAGCACACCCTCCTGGGGGTGCTGATTTCTGCATTAACTTCCTCTAGGCTACAGGAAACAAAGGCATCCCTAGCTTACCACAGGAAATGGGAAATTGGTGTCAAGATTCACAGATAAGAAGCACAAAAACCATCCTGGGCTGTATGTTCAGGCTTTGTGCAACTGAACCATGGTTCTTTGCCATTTAAGAGACAGTAACAGCTCTAGTGCACAAACATGACTCCAGTGGTCGCTCCCTTCCCCCATCCACAGGAGGTCCTCTATGTATTGCTTCCTACCCAAGTCACTCCTCCATTCTGTGAACACAGTTGATCTTTGTCCTTGCCCCTGCTTCTTCCTGCTGCTTCTACTGATCTCTTCTGACCCTGTTCTTCCATCTTCTGCTTGATTTCTTCTTTCTCATGGATGCTACTATCTTATGGCTTCTCCTTAGAACTTTCTCCTTCTGTGTCTCAACTACTGTTTCACGCATAGGCAAATGCCCCCAAAAGGGATATGGTGAGGTTGGTCAAGCGCTATCTGATCTGGTACCCTTATTGGTTAGAGCTCTCTTTCTAGACCACTTTATAGTGTTTAGATTGCACTCAATATATCAAAAAGCAGCTACATAATGGTTTTTAATTTTCAAATGCTGTTATTTGCAAAATGCTGGAAATCCTCTCCTTTGCAGTATTCAATCTTAGAATGAAAAAATTTTAAATGTCAATTAAAACATATGTACAGGAGTACACAATTTTTCAAGACTGTTTCAGATGATATAAGCAAAACAGGTGGTTCTATGCCCAGCTTCTCTCTTTGTTGGGGTCCCACAGCAAATAATGGAAAGAAAACGAGAGCTGAGTTGAAAAGTAAAGGAAAACTAGCTGAATGCATCGAGAGATACTTTCTGACTTTATTAGTAAGAGCTGTGCTTGGCATTTGAGACGCATTATCTCAGTTAATTCTGGTAATTCACCAGTGATACAAGTTCATTTGACGGGTGAGCAAACTGGGTTCAGAGAGGCGGCAACTGGCCTAGGCTTACCCAACATGGTCAAAACCAGAGCTGGGATTTGAACCCACATCTGCCGGATCCTCAGATCTGTGTTTTAACCACATCATGACGCTCTTGGCCAGAGAGAAGAGAGGCCTCTGCTGCATCCCACGTCTAGGAACAGCTGCCAGCAGCAATGGCATTTAGGGCCACCCCAGCAGAGAGGAGACTCAGGCTCAGCTCAGGGAGGGATGGCAAGAGGACGCAAAGTATTGCGGTACCTGTGGCTAATAACACCTGTTGCTAAAATTGCTATGTAGTACCTGTTGCTAATACCTGTTGCTAAAATTGCTAATACCTGCTAATATGGGTTCTACATCTCAGCAAAGGAAGCCAGAATGTCTTCTGGTGGCCTAAGAAAAGTCACCATTCCCATACTGTATTGCAAGTTAGGGAGGGTGGCCTCTGCTGTCCCATCCTGTCTTGGGGGATGGGGAGCAAACATTTGCCACCAGATGATTATTCCCCTTTTGTTCCATGCTCCTTTGACGTTTGTGGTATTTAGCTTATCTTTCTTTTTCTCCCTTTTATTTGTCATCCTCCACCAACTTTCTGTTTACTTCCCCTCAGAAATAACATAGTACAGTGGCTAAGGTCATGGACTCTGGACCCAGACCTTTTGAGTTCTGGCCCTACTCCTTACTAGCTGTGCGATCTTGGACAAATTACATACACTCCCCATATCTTAGTTGCCTTTTTAAAATCTTACCGTGTAAATATGCATACTTCCGATCCATTCTTTTTAATAGCTGCATTAGATGTAGCATACTTTCTCCAATCACTGCTTGAATGATAAACATTCTCTTTAATCTCAGTGTTTGGCCATTGTACACAATGCTGCAATAAACATAGATATAGCCAGTGCTTTTCTACCCAGAAGTGGGATTTGTAGATGAAAGGGTACGGTTTTATTTTATTTTATTTTATTTTATTTTATTTGTAGAGAAAGAGTGCACAAGTGGGGGAGAAGGGTAAAGGGGGAGAGAGAGAGAATCCTAAGCAGTTTCCACACTCAACACGGAGCCCAGTGTGGACTGGATCACATGACCCTGGGGTCATGACCTGAGCTGAAATCAAGAGTCGGCCATTCAACCAACTGAGCCACCCACACACCCCTGTTTTTTATTTTTAATATGTGTTGCTGGCATGCTTTCCAAAAAAGCTATAGCAGGGGCGCCTGGGTGGCGCAGTCGGTTAAGCGTCCGACTTCAGCCAGGTCACGATCTCGCGGTCCGTGAGTTCGAGCCCCGCGACAGGCTCTGGGCTGATGGCTCGGAGCCTGGAGCCTGTTTCCGATTCTGTGTCTCCCTCTCTCTCTCTGCCCCTCCCCCGTTCATGCTCTGTCTCTCTCTGTCCCAAAAATAAATAAAAAACGTTGAAAAAAAAAATTAAAAACAAAAAAGCTATAGCAGGAGCACCTGACTGGATCAGGTGGTAGAACATGTGACTCTTGATCTCAGGGTCATGAGTTTGAGCCCCACATTGGGCATAGAGATTACCTAATTTTAAAAAGGCCATGCTACTTTACAGCGATATATAATAATGCCTCTTTTTTAGTAATCCCATCAGCAATAAATATCACCTGAATTTTTGAATTTTCAGAATCTGGTAAGTATAAAGTGAAATCTTACTGTTACTTTAATTTGCATTTCCCTGGTTATTGTGAGTCTGAGCACTCTTCTATGCTTCTTGTGCATTCAGATTTGTGAATTACTTCTGCATGTCCTTTGTCCATTTTTCTATTCAGTTCTTAGTCCCCTTCTTGTCCATTTGCAAGAATTCCTCTTATGTGGTAAATATTAACTGTCTGTTCACTCTTTGCATTTCCCCCCCAAATTTGTTGCCTGTTTTATAAATTCATTCAAAAAGCTTCATTTAGTCAAGTAGTTCCTGCTTTTTTTTTTTTTTTTTCTTTTTAAGTAGGTTCTACACCAACCATGGGGCTTGACCTCACAACCAGAGATCAAGAGTTGCATGTTCTGCAGACTGAGCCAGCTAGGCGCCCCTACTTTTCTAACAGCTGAGTTTGCTGCCTTGGTCTACCTCATACCTAGGTTATACATATGGTCTCCTACATTTTCTTTTCTTTTTTTTTTTTAAATTTTTTAATGTTTATTTATTTTTGAGAGAGAGAGTGCGAGTGGTGGAGGGGCAGAGAGAGAGGGAGTCAGAATCCAAAGCAGGGTCTAGGCTCTGAGATGTCAGCACAGAGCCCGATGCAGAGCTTGAACCCACAAACCATGAGATCGTGACCTGAGCCAAAGTCGGACGCTTAACCAACTGAGCTACCCAGGCACCCCTTTTCTTTTTTTAATGTTTATTTATTTATTTACTTATTTTTTGAGAGAGAGAGAGAGAGAGAGAGAGAGAGAGCATGCATGCATGTGATTTGGGGAGGGGCAGAGAGAGAGAGAGAGAGAGAGAGAGAGGAAGAGAATCCCAAGCAGGCTCTGCACTGTCAGCACAGAGCCCTACGTGGGGCTCAATCTCATGACCATGAGATCCTGACCTTAGCTAAAATCAAGAGTGAGTCACTCAACCGACTGAGTCACCCAGGTGCCCCCAAATAGTTGCTTTTTAAAAAATATTTTCTGGGGTACCTGGGTGGCTTAGTTGGTTAAGTATCCAACTCTTGATTTCGGCTCATGTCATGATCTCACTGTTCCTGGATTCGAATCCCACATAGGACTCTGTACTGAGAGCAAGGCTTAGGATTCTCTCTCTCTCTCTCTCTCTCTCTCTGTCCCCTCCCCCCCAATAAATAAACGTTTAAAAAATCGATAAAATAAATAAATATTTTCCTCTTTAAATTATGTAACATATCCAAATTTTATCAAAATGTTTTGAGCATCTGCAGTTTATGCAGGTACTTTATCAGGGAAGGTGACTTTTTTTTCCTCAGCTTTACTGAAGTATGATTGACATACACATTTGTATCTTTAGGTTGTACAATACAATTTTTAAAAGTGTATAACGTGATGATTTAATATACATATACATTTTGAAATGATTACCTCTGAGGTAATTAATACATCCATCACTTCGCATAGTCATGGTGTGTGGTGAGAACGCTTTAAAATCTACTCTAAGCAGGGTACCTGGGGGACTCAGTCGGTTGAGTGTCTCACTTTAGTTCAGGTCATGATCTCACACACAGTTCGTGAGTTCAAGCCCTACACTGGGCTTTGTGCTGACAGTGGGAAGCCTGCTTCAGAGTCTCTGTCCCCATCTCTTTCTGACCCTCCCCTGCTCGTGCTCTCTCTCTCTCTCAAAAATAAATAGAAATGAGACTGTGTGGCTCAGTCGGTTGAGTGTCCAACTTTGCCTCAGGTCATGACCTCATGGTTAGTGGGTTCGAGCCCCGCGTAGGACTGTGTGCTGACAGCTTGCTCAGAACCTGGAGCTTGCTTTGGATTCTGTGTCCTCTCTCTGCCCCTCCTCTGATTATGCTCTGTCTCTCTCTCCCTCTCAAAAATAAGTAAACACAGGGGCGCCTGGGTGGCTCAGTCGGTTAAGTGTCCGACCTCGGCTCAGGTCATGATCTCACAGTTTGTGAGTTTGAGTCCCGTGTCAGGCTCTATGCTATCAGCTCAAAGCCTGGAGCCTGCTTCGGATTCTGTGTCTCCTTTCTCTCTGCCCCTCCCCCACTTGTGCTCTGTCTCTCTCTGTCTCTCAAAAATAAATAAATGTAAAAAAAAATTTTTTTAATAAGTAAATGAAAAAATATATAATAATTTTAAATAAATAAATATTTTTTAAAAAACAGGCAAACCATAAGAGACTCTTAAATACAGAGAACAGGGATGCCTCGGTACTTCAGTCAGTTCAACATCCCACTCTTGATTTCGGCTCAGGTCATGATCTAACAGTTCCGTGGGTTTGAGCCCCACATCAGGCTCTGTGCTGACAGTGCAGAGCCTGCTTGGGATTCTGTCACCCTCTCTCTCTGCTCCTCCCGGCTCTCTCTCTCTCAAAAATAAATAAATGAGGTTTAAAAAGTCTTGTTGAGTACAGAGAACAAACTGAAGATTGCTGTAGCGGAGGCGGGTGGAGGGATGCGTTAAATGGGTGATGGGCATTAAGGAGGGACTTTTTGGGATGAGCACTGGGTGTCATATGTAAGAGACAAAAACACTGGGTTCTACTCCTGAGGCCAAGACTACACTGTATGTTAACTAACTTGAATTTAAATTTTAAAAAGTATTCAATAGTTGAAAAAAAGTTTTTAAATGCTTTAAAACCTACTCTAAGCAAACCTCAAGTATACATGACAGTAATACTAACTGTAATCACCATGTTGTACATTAGATCCCTTCCTACATTTTCTTCTAAGACTTTTATTATTTTATATTTATATTTAATTGTAAATATTTAAGTCATCTTTCAAAATTGTACAAGATAGGGGTCAAATTATTTTCTACCATATACAGAGCCAGCTCAATAGCATCATTTACTAAAGGAACCATGTTTTTCCCTCTATGACAAATGATACCATTGTCACATGCTGAACTGTCTAATACACTAAGATCTAGTTCTAGATTTCTATTATTTTCCACCGAACTAGTCCTATACAACATTATATTAATTTGATTACAGCAGTTTTATGAATACTCTGACATCTGGTAAAGCAACTAGTCCCCCTTCACTGTACTTTGTCATACTTTTCTTCGGTTATTCTAAGGCCTATATTCTTCCATATGGATTTAAGATTATTTTAACAATTCAATTCAAATATTTCCCAAATGGGGGCTCCTGGATGGCTCAGTGGGTTAGGCGTCAACTCTTGGTTTCGGCTCAGATCATGATCTCGTTTTGTGGGTCTGAGCCCTGCATCGGGCTCTGTGCTGACAGTATTCTCTTTCCCTTTCTCTCTGCACCTCCCCAGCTCTCTTTCTCTCTCTTTTTCTCTCTCTCAAAAATAAATAAATAAACTTTAAAAAATAAAAATATTCTTTGTTTTCATAACATTGTTACCCAAGAGCAAAAACTTTCTTTTTTGTCTAGCTACAATTTTGTGTTGTTCAATAATATTTCACCATATTCTTCATATATGACCTGTGACTTTGTTCAACTATTTTTTATTTTTTTATTATTATTTTTAATGTTTATTTATTTTTGAGAGAGAGAGAGAGAGAGAGAGAGAACCAGAGACAGAGCATGAGTGGGGGAGGGGCTGAGAGAGAGAGGGACACCATCTGAAGCAGGCTCCAGGCTCTGAGCTGTCAGCACAGAGCCTGTCGTGGGGCTCAAACTCAAGAACCACAAGACCATGGCCTGGGCCAAAGTCGGACGCTCAACCAACTGAGCCACCCAGGCCCCCTGACTTTGTTCAACTTAATTTTAGGTGTTTTTTTGTTTGTTTGTTATTGTGGCAAAATACACATAAAAGTTACCATCTTAGCTAATATTACACTGTATGTTAATTATACTGGAATTTAAAAAATAAAAAATTGAAGAACTAAAATTATCATCTTAACCATTTTTAAGTACATAGTTCAATGGCATTAAGTACATTCACATGGCTGTGCAACCATCATTACCACCCATCTCCAGGACTATTTTCATCTTATAAAACTGAAACTCCATGCCTATTAAAAAATAATTCCTCAATCTCTCCTCCCCTCCACCTCTGGCAACCACCATTACACTTTCTGTCTTTACGACTTTGACTATTCTAAGTACCTGCTGTAAATGGAATCATGCAGTAGTTATCTTTCTGTGATTTATTTCATTTAGACTGATATCCTCAAACCTCATCCATGTTGTAACATTGCAGAATTTCCTTCCTTTTTAAAAGAATTTTTCTTGTTTTTTTATTTATTTTTATTTTTTAGAATTTCTTTTCTTTTTAAGGCTGAAAATATTCAGCCTTGTGTTGTTTGTATATACCACATTTTGCTTATCCATTCATCGGTCAACGGATGCTTTCATTGCTTCCATGTTTTAGCTGTGGTGAAATAATGCTGCTACAAACACGAGTGTATAAATATCTCTTCGAGACTCTGCTTTCAAGTATTTGGGTATATACCCAGAAGTGGAATTGCTGGATCATGTGGTAATTCCATTTTTAATTTTGTGAGCAACCACCATACTATTTTCTTCAGTGGCTATGCTATTTTACATTCCCATCAACAGTACACAAGGGTTCCAATTTCTCTATACCCTCACCAACAGTTGATATTTTCTGTTTTTCTATTAGCTGTCCTAATGGGTATGAGGTGGTATTACAGTTGTAGTTGTTGTTTTTTGAAAGAAAGAGGGCGCAAGTGAGCAAGGGGCAGAGAGAGGGTGAGAGAGAGAGAGAAACGGGGCTCACCAGATGCAGGTGATTATTTTTCAGAGAAAGAATGGGAGCAAGGGAGGGGCGAAAGAGACAGAGGATCAGAAGCAGGCTCTGTGCTGAGAGCCCAATGCTGGGCTCAGACTCTCAAACTTTGAGATCATGACCTTAGCTGAAGTCAGATGCTTAACCAACTGAGCCACCCAGGCACCCCTGGTATTATAGTTTTGATTCACATTTCCTTAATCATTAGTGATATTGACCTTCTTTTCATATGATTCTTGGCCATTCGTATATCTTCTCTGGAGAAATGTCTTTTCCAATCCTTTGTCCATTTTTGAATCACATTTTTTTGTTGTTGAAGGGTTTTAGAAATTCTCTATGTATTCTGTATATTAATCCCTTACAAGATAGATGGTTTGCAAATATTTTCTCCTGTTTTGTGAGTTGCGTTTTTACTCTATGGATAGTGTTTTTTGATGCACAAACTTTGAAATTTTTATGAAGTCCTATTTTTTTCTTTTGTTATTAGGGCCTTTGGTGTCATATCCAAGAAAACATTGCCAAATCCAAGGTTGTGAAGTTTTTGTTCTATGTTTTCATCTTTTTTTTTTAAGTTTATTCATTTATTTTGAGAGAGAGTAAGAGACAGCTGCAAAGAGGGGGCCAAGGATCTGAAGCAGGCTCTGAGCTGACAGCAGGGAGCCTGACACAGGGCTTGAACCTGTGAACCACGAGGCCATGACCTGAGCCAAAGTCGGACCCTCAACCAACCAAGCCACCCAGGCACCCCCCAAAGTTTTCTTCTAAGAATTTTATTATTTTATGTCCTATATTTAGGCCATGGATCCATTTTGAGTTAATTTTTACATATGGTGTTAAGTAAAGGTCCAACTTCATTCTTTTACATGTGGATACCCAGTTTTCCCATAAGCATTTGTTGAAAAGATGTGTTTTTTTTCTTTACTGAATGGTCTTGGCACCCTTTTCAAAAATCATTTGACCATACATGTGTGTATGGGTTTTAATCTGAAATATGCTCTTTTTTATTGCTTTCTGGTTTATAATTTCAATTTTTATTTCCTATTTGATTTCAGTGTTATCTAGGAATACGCAGGCATCCAAAGGTATTCCTATCACCTTTTTAAATAAGTTTACTTTATTTTAGTTTTTTAGTAATCTCTACACCCAATGTGGAGTTCAAACTCCTAACCCTGAGATCAAGAGTTGCATGTTCTACCGACTAAGCCAGCCAGGTGCCTGCCATTACCTTTTTATTATATATTTCTAATTTTATTGGGTTATAATTAAAGTGTGCTCTATAAACTTGCTTTTTAAAAAAAGGCCTTAATATTTTCTTTTGACCCACGTATATGGTCTAATTTTGTAAATGATTCATGTGCATATTTAAAAAATGATATTCAGGGGATGGTAGGTTCCATAAATGAATATTAAATCACATTTCTTTATTCAATTATTCAGTTCCTTTATGTTCTTGCCTGTTTTTTCAGTACGATCACAACATGATTGTATTTCTTTTTTTTTAATTTTCATTTATTTTTGAGAGACAGAGCGTGAATGGGGAGGGGCAGAGAGAGAAGAAGACACAGAATCTGAAGCTGGCTCCACTCTGAGCTGTCAGCACAGAGCCTAGCATGGGGCTTGAACTCACAAGCTGTGAGACCATGACCTGAGCTAAAGTCGGATGCTTAACCGGCTGAGCCATCCAGGCCCCCGATTGTATTTCTATCAGTTCTCTTTGCCTTTTTAATAGTTTTTTTTTAATATGTTCTCTATGCCCAACGTGGGCCTTGAACACCCCAAGATCAAGAGTCACATGCTCTACTGACTGAGCCAGCCAGCCAGGTTCTCTCTAATAGTTTTTGCTTTGTATAGTTAGCTGCCATGTTATTTAATTTATAAGTGTTAAAACTTCTTAAGTTATGCTTTCTACTATTATATCATACCATTGAGTGCGGGGTTTTTTTGTTTGTTTTTTTGTTTTGTTTTAGATTCCTCCTGACATTAACATTGCTTCGTCTACATTCTGTTTATTTAGCATGTGCTGGATTTACCTTGCCCACTCCTTACTTTCAACTTTTCTTTATTACTGCATTTTAAATGTTTCTTATATACAGGGCATCTGGGTGGCTCAGTCAGTTGAGTGTCCGACTTCGACTTCGCCTCAGGCCATGATCTCATGGCTCATGAGTTTGAGCTTTGCAATGGCTCTGTGCTGACAGTTTGGAGCCTGGAGCCTGCTTCAGATTCTGTGTCTCCCTCTCTCTCTGCCACTTCCCTGCTCACAGTCTCTCTCTCTTTCTCTCTCTCTTTCAAAAAATAAATAATCATTAAAAAAATACATGTTTCTTATATACAGTACTTACTTGGGTTCATTTTTAACTCAATCTGATGATCTCTGTCTTTCAGGGGTAGTTCTATTTGTTTACATTTAATGGCAATTGATAACACTCAGTTCTTGGTCAATACTATGCTTATTATTTATTTTACCTTGCTGATCCTTCTGGTTTTATCAAACTATCATTTGTTCCCCCTTTTTCTTTTTTGTTAATTTTTGAGTTCTCCCATAATTTTCCATTTTATTTGTGATTTTCTTTCCCTATGCTTATATTACCCATATATTTTTCTAATATATAAAAATACCAACTATTTGCCTTACAGAGATACTTTCTCGCCCCTTCATTTCCTTCCCTTCTCCCCAAAAGATAAGATCTTTTAGAATACTTTTATTTCCCCATTCTCCACTCACATGAAAACTTTAGATGGATTTTACCACTTCTTTCTTGACTCCCACTCCAAGTCCTAGGTCTTGCTCAGATAAGTTGGTATTTGTTTCAGGCTATTTTTTTTTTCAGGCTATTATTAGAATTTCCTGGGGTGCCTGGCTGACTCAGTTGGTAGAGCATGTGACTCAATCTCAGGGTTGTGAGTTCGAGTCTCATGGTGGGTGTAGAGATTACTTAACAATTAAAAAAAAAATAGAGTGATAGGCATTGAGGAGGGCACTTGTTGGGATGAGCACTGGGTGTTGTATGTAAGCGATGAACCACAGGAATCTACCCCAAAATCCAAGAGCACACTTTACACACTGTATGTTTGCCAATTTAACAATAAATTATATTTTATAATTTTTTAATAAAAAAAAGAGTTCACTTTGCAGTATGTTTCTTCAATCTTAATAATGTTTTTAGCCTTTATATTACACAGTTCCTGATAGTTTATTAATAGCCAGTGGATATATAGTATATATTTCCAGGTAGTCTATTAGTGTCCAATGGATCACCAATGGATACTGTTAGACGAGGGAGTTCATGGCACACAAAATATGGCTAAGAGGAGCTCAGTCAGCAAAGCATGTGACTCTTGATCACAGGGGTTGTAAGTCTGAGCCCCACAATGGGCATAGAAATTACTTAAAAATAAAATCTTGGGGTGCCTCGGTAGCTCAATCAGTTAAGCATGTGACTTGGGCTCAGGTCATGATCTCATGGTGAGTGTGAGCCCCTGAGTCAGGTTCTCTGCTGTCATTGCAGAGCCTGATTCCAATCCTCTGTCTCCCTCTCTCTGCCCCTCCCCCTCACGCATGTATGTGTGTGTGTGTGTGTGTGTGTGTGTGCACGCACACGCGCTCTCTCTCTCTCTCTCAAAAAATAAATAAACATTAAAAAATAAATAAATAGGGTGCCTGGGTGGCTCAGTCAGTTGACTGCCTGGCTCTTGATTTCAGCCAGGTCATGATCTCACGGTTGGTAGGTTCAAGCCCTGTATGAGGCTCTGCCCTTACAATGCAGAGCCTACTTGGAATTCTCTCTCTCTCTCTCTCTCTTTGCTCCTCCCCTTCTCTGTCTCTCTCAAAATAAATAAACTTTATTTTAAAAAGTAAATAAATTTTTTACATGTATTTATTTATTTATTTTGAGAGAGAGAGTGTGTGTGTGTGGTGTGTGTGTGCACGTGCACACGTGCAATGAGGGGGGGAGAGGGGCAGAGAGAGAAAGCGAGAGAGAGAATCCCAAGTTGAACATGGAGCCTGATCTCATGATATCATGACTGTGAGATCATGACTTGAGCCGAAATCAAGACCCAGTCACTCAACCAACTGAGACATCCAGGCACCCCTAAAAATAAAATCTTTTTTAAAAATGGCCAAGAAAAAAAAAATGGGCAAGAATTCCTACCCTAGAGAATCCCAGCTGCCCTCGTAACTTCAATTGTCATTTCTACACTAATGACTCTAATTTTTTCTCTGGCCCAGACTTCTGAATCCCAGACCCACAGATTTATACACACACTCTCCACTTGAGAATCACACGTGATGCTTTAAAGGAAACTCTAACTCAACATATCCCAAACTACACATTTCTTCCCCTATACTTACCTGATCAAAACTTTCTCGGAAAATGGCACTGGGAAAGCTAGAAGCTTAGGAGTCATACCTGAGTCCTCATCTCGGTCACCTCCGTGCCTAATCCTCACCAAGATCTGTTCATTTTACCGTTATTTTTATTATTTTTGTTTTTCTAAGTTTATTTATTTATTTTGAAAGAGAGAGCACAAGCAGGGGAGGAAGAGAGAGAGGGAGAGAGAGAGAGAATCCCAAGCATGCCCCACTCTGTCAGCACAGAGCCTGAGGCAGGGCTAGATTCCAGACTGTGAGATCCTGACCTGAGCTGAAATCAAGAGTCGGTCACTTAACTGACTGAGCCACCTAGGACCCTTAGTTTTAATATTTTTTTAAAGTTCATTTGTTTTTCTTAGGGATCTCTGCACCCAACATAGGAATTGAACTCATGACCCTAAGATCAAGAGTTGCATACTCTTCTGACCTAGCCAGCGAGGCATCCCTATTTTATTTTTCTTAAGTAGGCTCTGCCTGACATGGGGCTTGAACTCAGGACCCTGAGATCAAGAGTCTCCTGCTCTACCTACTGAACCAGCCAGGTGACCTTGTTCATTTTATCTTCTAAACTTTGCTCAAATCAGTCCACTTCTCTCCATAGCTTGGAGATCATTGGTGACTTTACCTGTTTTAGTGGAATGGGAGGGGCAGAAATCAGACTGATGTGGGTTGGTGCTTGGTGGGTAGGAAGCATGTAAAAGAAGACAGCAAATATAGACTACTCTTGAAAACTTTAGGCAAAGAATTCTGGAAGATTTTGGAAGATGGTATCCTTCTTTCCTTTCACTCCCATCCCCAACTTTAGTCCAGCCATGCTCCTGGGTCAGACAATTACTGGCACCAGTAAACAGAGCCCAAAACCTATTACTGAGCGCTCACAGGGTGAATTAGCAAAGAAATACCCGCAGGTAGGGATACGAAAGAATTTGCCGGGACATAAAAGATTCCTTGTAATATTATAAAACTAATACTGCCAGGCATGAAAATGGACAGATAAAATAACCTTTTTACTGATTTCCATCCACCCCTGCTCTCCTTCAACCGGTTCTCAATACAGCTGCTAGGAATCTTTTCAAATGTAAATCTGATCATACTTAAACTCTTTTGTTCGCACCACAACCCCTGAAGTGGCTTCTCACTGCTCTGAAGATAAAGGTAAAACATCTCTGGGCCGCCAATGGGGCATTAAATGATCAGGCTCCTGTCTTCCTCATCAGTTTTTTATTCCCTGACACTCCTCATTCATGCTCTGTACCACAGCCACTTGAGTCTTCTTTTGGTTCTTCAAATACATCATGGTCTTTTTTATAATAAGATATTGGATATGCTGTTCCTTCAGCTTTGGATGTTCCCAACCTGTCTTTGCTTAGTTAATTCCTAGCTCAAATATCCCTTCTTCAGGGAAGTCTTCATTACTCTCCAAGATTGGTTAAGATGTCCGATGCACTCTCTCATGATATTCTCTCCTTTTCCTTCATAATCCTTGTCACACTTTGTGATTATATATTTGTTGTTGTGATGATTTGATTAATGTCTGCCATCTCCAACAGGCTGGAAGCCCTAGGAACCGTGTCTCTTTTCATATCATAGAAGCCTCCACCATGACAGCATAGTGCTGGTAATTAGTAATGTGTGTGTATGTGTGTGCATGTGTATGACTGGTCAAGTGACTAGATATGCAAAGCAATGTAGACCTGGACTGTGGTGACCTCATGAGATACCACATTGGGTGGCCGTCAGAGTACCTCATCTGCTTCCCTCAAGGATATCTCTCTGTTTGGGCCACTGTCAACTGCAACTTATAATAGGATATACCACCTACTTGTTTGGTTTCTGAATCATCTGAATCCACCCTCATTCAGCAATGTGGACTATCAACTTTCAGGGACAGACAGAACAACCCCGAAATAATTACCATTTATTCATTCGACCAATATTTATTCTGTGCCTACCCCTACTATATTTAAACACTGTGCTGGGGTGGGGAAACACAGATGAATGAGGCCTGCTTATTATTCTCAAGGAATTTATAGTTTTGATGCACAAATATGTAAACAAATTATAACTTCCTGTTTTAAAACACTAATCTTACAAGGCACGCTCAAAGTTTTAAAAGATCACAGAGAAGAGACTGATTATCAAAGCATTCAGCAAAACCCTAGCTAGAAAAAGTGCTGTTAATGATGACTCAGAGGACACACTTTTTAAACATTCTAAGCTCTAACTTTGGACCAGTTTAGACCACAGAAAACAATTTACTAGGACACATTAGACAAGCCCCTTAAAAAATAACCATCACTAGGTTGCTTTTATGTCCTTGGCTTTTATTTGGCATAACAAGAAACGTCTGTTTGAATCTTGCTTTTGCATTTATTGTTCAAATCTTGATTACTTTATTATATCATTCACTGGTTCCCAATAAGGTCGAATGAGCAACTACCTTCAGAATTAGAATTTTTAGGGGTGTCTGGGTGGCTGTTGTTTGAACGTCTAGCTCTGGATCTCAGCTCAGATCTTGATCTCAGGGTGGTGAGCCCCTGCAAGGGGCTTCACACTGGAGGTGAAGTTGACTTTAAAAAAAAAAAAGAATATTTAGCTATGGCAAAAAATCTATGGTCTGTCTTCTCTGATGCACTAATTCCTTTTAGATGCCATGTAGTATGTTTTCATTTTTGCCCTGGCAGGCAGGAAGCTCAAAACTAAGTTTCAAATTCAGTCACAGACATGTTTAACTTCAGGCTGATTGTGATCTCTTTTTAGTTTGGCCCTAATGTTTTATTTCTAGTTTTCTAGCCTATGGTAAACCTTCCTTATGTCTTTACAAAAAGAGATGGGATAAAATATAACATCTGTTATGCTCAGTCATCTTAGAATTATTTCTGCTATTCGTTAAAGATAAATTAAAAAAAAAAAACAAACACTTAGCCTATGTTTGGATCTTGAGAAAAGCAACAGAATAAAGACAAAGAATGGGACTGAGGTAGCATCCCCACATTTTCCAACTCAAATCTTGGGGCACATTGATCTGGCATCTGGCTGGCCTGTTAGAAAAGAGTATCTGAAACTTGGGACCGTTTTCTGGAAAACCCCAGGCTATGTTGAAGCAGACAGATCCCAGGAGGTATGGCCATTATTTAATGTATATGAATATTTATAGGAAGGTTTTAACATTTTTTGGATCAGAGCTTCTTTGGTGAACAGTTGAAAGCATTTGACCTGCTTCCCAGTAATACATAAGCATATTCAGTTTCTGAAAGCGAAACCCTCTTGTTATCTATGTGCCTTTCCAGAATTTATCAAAAGCACTTTACAGCTGCCACTGCTGTAAAGAATTCTCATGGCCCTGAGGAAGCACTGAGCTGCCAGGTCAGATGCGGAGAGACTGGCAAATGAGTAACCAGCTTAAGTTCTTAATACTCTGACACCATTCTAGGATGATTTAAGCCAATGGGTTTTGTTTGTTTTTAACTATTTTGAGTAGCAGACCCCTTTGATGAGCTGAAGATACGGGTCACGTATTCCAAAACACACACACACAATTTTGTACACAATCTCATGGCATTGGTGTACTTCCTAAAGTCCATCCTCAGGTCTCAAGTCATGCTTAAGTGAAGACTTCCTGGACTCGGCAATGCCCTTGAAGACCTTTCAGAAGGCCCCTCTCTTCCATTATGGGGACTAGAGCGGCCTAGATAGGTTTAAGTAGAAGGACGTTTACCGGACTCGGAGACATCCGACCCCCGCGACCTCTCACCGGCCACTCCGAACTCTCCCCTCCCCCACGCCCCTGCCGCGCAGGTGCGAAGAGCTAAGGGGCCACCCCGGCGCGACGGCTCGAGGAACTGTAGGGGGACGCCGGGTGGGGGTGGGGGATGATGGGACCCCGCGAGGGGCGGAGGCGGGGGCGGGGGCCTTCCCGAGGTTGCTTGGCGACCCGGCTCTCCGCCCAGATTGTTCCATTTACTCAGCGGGAGGCGCCGGGGGCCGGAACGTGGCTGACGGGCCTCCCAGAGCGGACCTCTTCCGGCTTTTCCCCCTCTGCCGGGCGGTGGCCAGGGCCCGTGACGTCACAGGAGGCGGGGCCAGCGCCGCTGCCGGGTGCTGAAGGCGCCATTGGAGCCGGCTTGGCTTGCGAGCTCCGCTGAGGAGCCGGAGGTTGGCCTGCAGTTGCCTCCGCGTCCGCTCCTGGTCTCTGGTCCCTCGGCGGCATGGCGTGCGGGGCGACGTTGAAGCGGCCCATGGAGTTCGAGGCGGCGCTGCTGAGCCCTGGTTCCCCGAAGCGGAGGCGCTGCGCCCCTCTGCCCGGCCCCACTCCGGGCCTCAGGCCCCCGGACGCCGAGCCGCCGCCGCTGCTCCAGACGCAGACCCCACCGCCGACTCTGCAGCAGCCCGCCCCGCCCGGGAGCGAGCGGCGCCTTCCAACACCGGGTAACCTGCGCTGCGGGCTTGGCAGGAAGCCAGGCCCAGGCATTTTTTTTTTGGGGGGGGGGCGGCTCTGGGCGCTGGGCTCATTCACCCACAGACCCCCTCTTTGCCCTCGGAAACGGGAACTGGGGTGCGCTGGGCCTTATCGCTTCCGGGGATGGGAGACATCCGGGAGGGGTGGTGGGGCCACAGTGTCCGTTTTCGGTTTTCCTGGAGCTGGAGAGACTAGAGGGGTGAGCAGAGGAAGATGGGGATATCCCTGGCCGCTCTGGGCCCTTCCCGTGCGCGAAGCCCCTCCTGCCTTCGCTGCCCGGGCCTGCACAGAGCCGCCCAGCAGATCCAGTGGGCCATGGAAAATGGGATTCTCCTCACGAAGCCGTCCTTGAGGGTGGGGGTTGGGGGCGGGTTCCTGGGAAGGGGCCTGAGTGCGTGCTGTTCACTGTACTGTAGCTTGGAGGGAGACCTGATTTCCTGAAGTCTTTAGGGACCGGAGGCCGTCGCAGAAGTCATGGAATCCGATTTAAACCTATTTCTAAGGGACTGGCCGTGTTTTTGCTAATTGTATGGCTGTTGTCTTGTACCATATATGGCTTGAAATCGGTAGGTCGTTAACTAGAATTTATTTGAGAATCCTTAAACATACAGAGATTCCAGAAGCAGGATTTCAGCTATCCGTAACAGAGGCTCTCTTTCAGTCAGGATTCCACATGGCCAGGGAAAGGGAAGAGCTAGTGTGACTGTAAAGTTAGGACAACCCCTCTCCTCTCCCCCCCCCCCCCCCCCGCATTGTGCAGGAATAGAGGGGAAAGTGCATCAGAATTAATATGTAGCAGTTTTAAAGGGCTCCCGGAGATGGGGGAGGGTCCTCAGAACTGGACTTGAGCAAAGTTATTTCTTTGTGTGTGTTTTTCTATTCCTCAATCATGAGCAAAACCTTAGGACCGCCTTAATATCATTCTTTCCTTACCCCCTTTCAGTTACCGATGCCTTTGGGCTTTATTTCCTTTTTCCTCTGCATCTCCATAATGCAGATTTCAGGCCCTCATCCCCTCACAAGATTCCTGCAGTTGCCAGGCAAGCTCTCCTAGACACTATCTCTCTCACGTTCACCTTTTCTTTATCCTGGCATTCAAAGGATTTATCAGCTATGTCTTACCTAGACTTCAACACGTTTTTTTTTTTCCCAAACTTGCTTTTGCTCTGTTTTAAGTCTCCCATCCGTTACCTGACTATCCTTGCCCCACAAGGAACTCTGTTACACTTTAAATTCCCTGATCACTTACTATTTGGAAAGCCCTACCTACTGAAGGAGATAATGTTTGCAAAAGTTTTTTTGTGAAGAGTCCTTCAAAATCAGGGGACAAAAATGCCCACTTGAAGTGATATTTTTTGTTCTGCTGTTCCTACAGACACCAAGAATAGTCATATAATCTTTCTGGATCTCTCTTCTGCAAAATAGAATTAATACTTGCCCTATCTGTCTTCATGGATTTTATGCAAATATCTTATTTCTTCTAATACTACCCTTTAGACTAATTCTCCTGTAGTTCACATTACAGCAACTGTTTAGTAAATGATTATGGAATGCCTTTGGAAGCTTCGGTGTTGCAGAGTGCAGTAATGGGAGTCCATTTTTATCTTAAATTTTTGTTTTTGCATAGATCATGCAAACTACCTTCTTGGCAATTTATATTAAAATATCTTACTTAAAATATTTATTTGCAAAGATTGATCAGTTAAATTCCTTAATGCTCATTGGAGTATGGTTCTGTCATGAAAGAAAGTATGAATGATTGATTATATGATGCTTTGGCTTAAGTGAAAGATGCCTTCTGGACTGAAAAGGAAGAATGGGGGGAGGAAATTTTAAGTTTTTATTTATTTATTTTGAGAGAGAGAGAGAGAAAGAGAGAGACAGCAAGTGAGGGAGGGGCAGAGAGAGAGAGGGAGAGAGAATCCCAAGCAGGCTCCTCACTGTCAGCATGAAGCCTGATGTGGGGCTTGAACTCAAGAACTGTGAGATCATGACCTGAGCCAAAACCAAGAGTTGGACCCTTAACTGACTGAGCCACCCAGGCACTCCTGCTTCACTTTAAAGAAAAGATAAGTGTCATAGCACTTTTTGTGGAAAAGGCACATAAAATTAAGTCTTTTATTGCTTAAATGAGCTAGGTGGATACCAGACATAGGAGGGTGTTGCTAACTTGTAAACATGGAGTGAGTCTAGGTGCAGAGCAATTAATTGATCAAGACTTGAGAGTTGGAGAGTAAATATCCAGATTGAGGTAGCATTTTAGCTGGGTCTTTTTTTTTTAATGTTTATTCATTTTTGAGAGAGAGACAGAGCATGAGCGGGGGAGGGACAGAGAGGGACACAGAATCCGAAGCAGGCAGGCTCCAGGCTCTGAGCTCTCAGCACAGAGCCCAATGAGGACTTGAACCCGCAAGCCTTGAGATCATGACCTGAGCCGAGATTGGACGCTCGCTCAACCGACTGAGCCACCCAGGCGCCCCTCAGCTGGGTCTTGAATGATGTTGGGAAAAGAAAGATACCCACATTTCAAACAAAGGGAAACTGTTTGAGCAAAGGCCAGAAAACGTACAAATTAAGGATAATGTAATGCAACTGGGTTATAGTGGGAGATGGAACTGGAAACATAACTTGGGGCCAAGTCTTAGAAGGCATGGAATTCCATGATAAGAGTTTGGATTTTGGTCTGTAGCAGCTAGGAATCATTGTAGAATTTTGAGGATGGGCTTAGTCTGATATAACCTGGAAACATAACCTCAAATAATAATAGGAGGCAAGAATTAAAGTTAACTATCCACTTTTTTTTTTTTTTTTAATGTTTATTTATTTTGAGAGAAAGAGAGAGAGAGTCCCAAGCAGGCCGTGTGCTGTCAACACAGCCCGCTGCAGGCTCGATCTCATGAACTGTGACATCATGACCTGAGCCAAAATCAGCAGTCTGATGCTTAACTGACTAAGCCACCCAGATGTCCCTAAAGTTAACCATCCGCTGTTAAAAAGAAGTTTGCATTTTCTTTTTAAGTGGCCTTCTTGGAGAGAAAATCACATCTACTTCCTTATTTTTCTTCTCTGCATGCCATGTTTCAATTCTTGGATATGCTAGTCCTTTAACCAGCCTAAAAGTTGTATCTTTCCATTTCTTCACTTCGCCATACAGGAGGCACTTAGAGGTTTATCAAAGACCTTCTGTTCTCATGAGCATTGTCCTCATACTTGTCCTTTCTTGTTTCAAGTCTTCACAGTTCCTTACATCCTTGTATTGACTCTGGCAAGTATATGCTGGAGAATAATACGTTCTAAAGATGAAGTGAAATCATGGGGCGCCTGGGTGGCTCAGTCGGTTAAGTGTCCGACTTCGACTCAGGTCACGATCTCGCGGTATGTGAGTTCGAGCCCTGCATCGGGCTCTGTGCTGACTGCTCAGAGCCTGGAGCCTGTTTCAGATTCTGTGTCTCCCTCTCTGTCTGACCCTCCCGCGTTCATGCTCTGTCTCTCTCTGTCTCAAAAATAAATAAACGTTAAAAAAAAAAATTAAAAAAAAATAAAGATGAAGTGAAATCTTAATAAATTCAGGGGACTTAAAATATGAACTTCATAGCATTTTTAAAGGAAAGTTTTGCTAATCCTACATTGTGTGTTTAGGCTGAGGGTTAGTGAATTTAGCCGCATGTAGAGCTACTTTAAGTTTGTGTCAATTCCTGGGCTGTATGTACTGTCACTTGTTATTAGAAGATTAAAATCTTTGATTTTGATTTTCAAAACTTTATCAGGTAGGCATTTAACATTTATATTGAAGAGCTAGGCTAAAGATCCTGAATGACTTTTCCAAGGTCATAGTCACATAGCTAGGAAGAAGCAAAATGGCATTATTAACACTTAATCCCATTTAAATTTTTTTTTTCAACGTTTTTTATTTATTTTTGGGACAGAGAGAGACAGAGCATGAACGGGGGAGGGGCAGAGAGAGAGGGAGACCCAGAATCGGAAACAGGCTCCAGGCTCCGAGCCATCAGCCCAGAGCCTGACGCGGGGCTCGAACTCACGGACCGCGAGATCGTGACCTGGCTGAAGTCCGACGCTTAACCGACTGCGCCACCCAGGCGCCCCACACTTAATCCCATTTAAAAAATAAAATTATAGCAGAGTATACATTAGAATAACATGATTAGGGTGGCGATATGATTTTCTGGGTTTTGTGTTTGATAAAGAGGCTTTATTATCTGGAAAGTGGATACATATTCTACCACAAAAACGAAAAACTTGAAAAACTTGAAAACCACCTCCTTCCAGACTCTTTGTTGTCTCTAGGAATGTACTTGAAAGTGAATTTGTGTGTCCTGGATTCCCTTCAATAGCATTAGCAAATTTGGTTCAGGACTGCTTTGACTCAGAACAGTAATCTGAATCCTATCAAATATTGCCTCCTAGGATCAGAAAGTTCTTTTCTAAGCCCTGATCATCAATTCCAAGCAGTACATCTCAGGTCTTCCCATGGTCTGTGTCCGGGATTTCTGGTGTCCTCTCACCCAAAGATCTTGAGTCCCAACTGGGGCAAGAGTTTCATTTTTAGAAGGCCTGTGTAAGAGAATCCCCCTAATATGCTAGTTTGTAAAATTGTGCAGCTTAATGGAGATGAAAAGTAGCTCCTTGTTAGGTGAAGGATGAATTTTTTTTATTTTGCTGTAAATTGTACTCGTTAATCCTAAAGCAAACAGCAGATCTGGTCTTCACTGTCACAGGAAGACAAGCAAAGGGAACTATCTGGGAGGCTTATGCTAAAATAGCTGCTCTTCTGTGTATTGTTAAAATAGCAGTAAGAGGGCATACTGTGGGAGTTCTAGGAGGAGTACTTTATTCAGTATCGACATTTTTCTTGCTAATATTAATAACATGGGGGAAGAGACAAGAAGTTTGAAGAAATGGCACAATAAAGTGAATGCTCAAAAAGTGTGTTTCTTTTTTATTAGAACAAATTTTTCAGAACATAAAACAAGAATATAGTCGTTATCAGAGGTGGAGACAATTAGAAGTTGTTCTTAATCAGAGTGAAGCTTGTACTTCGGAAAGTCAGCCTCATTCTACAGCACTCACAGCACCTAGTTCTCCAGGTAAGTGAGTATTAATGTGGACAGACCATTTAAGAGTTTGTAAATGGGAAAAAAAAACGGTAAATGCTACTTCAAATGATGGTTTCCTAATCCAGAATTGATTTCATCTAAAGCAATAAAATTGGTACAGTGTATGCACTATATTACTACTTATAAATAGTTTTGAAACCATAGAGTCATGAAATTGGAAAAAAACCTTAGGTTGATTTGATTTGGCTTCTTTCATCCACCCAATGCAGAAGTGCCCTCTGTAACTGCAGTGTCTAATATCATAGTCATTACATTAGCCACATGTGGCTGTTTAGATTTTAGTTAATTAAAATTTAATAACATTTTAACATGTAGTTTCTTGGATGCAGTAGCCACATTTCAAGTGCCGAGTAGCTACATGTAGTTCTAGTATTAGCACAACTATGGGACATTTCCATCACTGCACAAGTTTGTGTGACAGCACTGCCCTATAACATTGACAGGTGGTCAGAGAGGATGTGCTCAAAAATAGAATCTCAGGGTTGGAGAATCTTCATGGTCACATAGTTCAACCATCAGTCTTGCCTGCCATATCCCTGCAAATAGTTAACAGGCTAGTGTTCAAACATCTCCATTGGTGGTAAACTCTGTCCTTTTAACAGTAAAGGAGTTTTTCCTCACAAAGTATTCTACTTTTTAATAGTTCTGAGAGTTAAAGATTACCTTTATTAAAAATCGTCTCCTTACAGAACACAAATTGTGTTGACCAGGACCTAGGGAGAGAGAGGAATAAGAGGGGAAAAGCTTAATAGGTAAGGGGTGTTTGTTTGGTGTGGTGGAAATAGTTTGAAACTAGATAAATGTTGTCCCAAAATTGTTACTAAATGACACTGAATTGTTCACTTTAAAGTGGTTCATTTTATATGAATTTCACCTTAAATAATTTTTGTCTTATAACCCAAAGGTCCTCACAACACCCTTTTAAATTGCTCTTGTACATTCATGAGTGGCAGAATTTTCTTTTTCTTTGTTTTAATGTTTAATTATTTTTGAGAGAGACAGAGAGGGTGCAAGCCGGGGAGGGGCAGAGAGAAAGGGAGACACAGAATCTGAAGTAGGCTCAGGCTCTGAGCTGTCAGCACAGAACCTGATGTGGGGCTCAAACCCACAAACCCCAAGATCATGACTTGAACCAAAGTTGGACGTTCAATGGACTGAGCTACCCAGGTGCCCCATGAGTGGTAGACCTTTCAGTGGTAATAGTTAGCAGGTCTGTCTTTAATTTTCTTTTGAGATTTTAGTAATAGAATTTTGAAGTGATAGAATATGTTATGGGTGCAGAAAAACAATACAGTGATGCCTGGGTAGAACTTTTGGTCAGGTTTCATTTGTAGAGAAGAAATTTTGGTTTTGGTTTAAGTAAAAACGACTTGTTTCAGAGTGTTAAATGGCTCATAGATTAAGTGGGCTGAAGAAACTGATTCTAGGCAAAACTCATAACTGGGCTACCAAAGGAGCTGCTGTTTTTCCCAGGATCAGGAACCCAATTTCCATGTTTTCTAGCATTCCAGTGGATGTTTTGGTTTCTAACTCCATCTTAAGAACATTTCACTCTTCTCTTCCTAGATTCAAAAGGGATCAAGGATGAGATATGTAGTGCTTAACTGTCTCCTTCATTCATACTTCAGTGACTTTGCTAACATTTTTTCATAGTGGGCAAATCACTTGGTCTCCTAAGCATCAGACTCCTAGCCATTTCTTTTCAGAGTCACCTGTGGAACTTAAAAGGTAGCCAGGCCCTAACCCAGAATTAAATCAGAACGTGTATCTTTTTGTAAATTCTATGGGTAATTTTGATGCACCACCTCACTTAAACAGAGGTCTAGATAATCTCCAAGGGTTTGGGTAGCTCTGTGAATCTGCTTTCTCTAATCCAGAGTAGAGGCTTTATATCAACTTTTTGTTCTTGTTCTTTACCAAGTGAGCATTGAATATGGGCTTACATTGTTCCTCCTGCTTCTCAATTTACCTTTGGCCTTACTTTGTAAAACTAATGGCAGAAGTTCGGAGAATTTTATGAAAATATTCCATGTAGAGTTGTGAAAAATAACATTTTTCTAAACAGTTTTTCTACTTTAGGACTGTTTGCATAAAGTTATTCATTCTGAGCCTTAGAACTAGAGTGTACTGTTGAGACTGGATTTGTCTTGGGGCACCCAGCTGGATCAGTCGGTAGAGCATGCAACTTTTATTCTCGGGGTTGAGTTTGAGCTTCACATTGGGTGTAGAGACTACTTAAAATCTTATAAAAACAAAACAGAACAAAACTAGGTTTGTCTTTTGGCCAGGTACCTCCTGGATGAAGAAGGACCAGCCCACTTTTACCCTCCGACAAGTTGGAATAATATGTGAGCGTCTCTTAAAAGACTACGAAGATAAAATTCGGGAGGAGTATGAGCAAATCCTCAATACCAAACTAGCAGGTAGGCTGAGGCAGCAGCTATGCCATTGTTAATAGGGTTCAGTAAATAAGATTCAGTTAAATGGTAACTTAGAAAAAGAGCTGGACCTCATGTAAGAAGGTTTAATGAGTTGTGAATATTGTTACTCTCTGGTGATTCTAAACATTTCATTTATACTTTTATGGAAAGGCTTTTCATTTATATTTCTGAAATGAGATAAACTAAGCTTTTCTTTTGAAAATTTTCCATGTAAATAAAGGTGTTAAGTAGATTATTTGGGTTAACCTCCTTACAGGTGGTTGGGAGGAGTGGAGTATAGTCTGTATATTCAGACTTCTGGTGGGAGTCACTTGGTGGATGTGGAAAGTCAGACATCCTGTGATTCCGAGGTACATTAGAGTGAAGTTTGGAAAGCACAGCTCAGGTTAGAACAAAGGAGTTGATAGTGATGTCAACAAGTAGAGCCTTTTGTGAAAGGAAGAGATCTGAATCAGGAATACAAAGTAATACCCATGTAGTGAAAGGGGACAATGTTGTGATCAGAGAGGTTTTTGGCAACAACTTCTTCCTGTAACAGTATTATTTCCTAATCTGGTGACCTACACCACATGGTTCCTCAGAATGTTAGAAACTCTGCCTTATATTGAGAACTGTTAAACCAACTGTTGGTTTAACAACAAAGTTAAATGAGTTTCTTTATAGTTGAACTTCTTTGATCCTTTAATATACTAATAATGTATATTAGAAGCAGCTCCAATATATCATTTCCCTTCTGCCCTCACCCCCAAATCGTTCAGTTGACTCTGAGTCACTTCTCTGTTCATGGAGTTCCCCCTTTATTTTTTTAATTAAATTAATTAATTTTTAAAAGTTTATTTTATATTTTTGAGAGAGCACATGCATAAGCGGCAGAGGAGCAGAGAGAATCCCAAGCAGTCTCCATGCGATCAGTGTGGAGCCTGACATGGCGCTCTGTCTCACAAACTGAGATCATGACCTGAGTTGAAATCAAGAGTCGGACTATTATAGATGATTAGTGACCAAATGTAGGAGCCAGAGATTTGGCTCTGGGATCTAAGAGGAAGTAACACACCTCAGTGGCTGTTACAAAGGAGAGTCTGAGAGTAGATAACTTAAACTGGGAAGCTAGCTCTGATCCTGACACTTGATTCTTGAAAAACCAGGGGAGAATTTATTGTTATAGTATATACTGTCTTTCCCCTTACAGAACAATATGAATCTTTTGTGAAATTCACACATGATCAGATTATGCGACGATATGGGACAAGGCCAACAAGCTGTAAGTATTGCCAAGTTTTTCTTTGAATTTTCCAAGACTTCCAGGAGCAAGATCTTGATACTGAATACCTTGTCTCCTGAGAGCAAAACCCCTGTGAAGCTAAATATTAACTAACATTAAAAAAGAAAATGTCTAGCACTGTGTAAAGCCCTTTAAATCCTCATGGAGTTTATTTAATATACAGTAAGGGAGGAACTGTCATTAGCCCCATTTTATAGGTAAGGATAACACTTAAAGAGGTTAAATAATTTGTTCAAGCTCATAAAGCTAGTAGTTCAGCCAGGATTGAAACCTAGGTAGTCTCACTGCAATGCCAATTTGTGTGTTACCTGGCTTTTCCTGAAGAAAGATAGTTTGAATTGTTAATTTATGGAAGAGTTCCTTAAGCTAGCTTATCAAGTGTGTGATCAGAATTTCTTAATTCTAGACATCTTGGAACTACTTGTTACTCAAAGCATAAAGTAATAAATAGCTGTATATCTAAACTGAAGCTGAGTCAGGTTTCTTAAATTCTGGAAAACTTAGGACTTTTTAAGTGTTGACTTGTGTCTTCGTGCCGTTTATCACATTTCCCATTGGTTAATATTTTTAAAAAGCATGACACTATATTTTTAGTTTTCTTAAACTCTTTTGTTTTTATTCCTAATTTATAGATGTGTCCTGAAGCTTTCTTGCATATCTGGGTACCAGGTTTGACCTCAAGAGATGGCTGCTGTACACTTTTTGCAACTGGTTTGGTATCACATTTCAGCTCCAACTTTGCATCCTGAGAACACTTAAACGTTTCTGCAGGTCCATTTTATACAACTTGAAAGACCTTAAAACTTTCTGGTTGCCACAAGCATATCTTTCTTTTCTGCTCATCCAATAAACAGCTGTGCCCTACTGTGATAGATTTTCCAAACAAAAATACCTGGAGCAGCAGTTTAGCAAAATATGCCCTCACTGGCACTCAGCAAATGGAGATTCCCCAAGCACAGTTCTGTAAGAAGTGTGTGTGTGAGTGTGTGTGAGTGTGTGTGTGTGGGTGTGTGTGTATTTTAAGTTATTATTTGTATTGTGCAAATTTTTTTGATCTTGGGGATTCTGGCTGTGAATTTGATGCACGACAATTATGGTTAAAAACATTTGCTTGGTCTACAGAAGATCATTAATGTTTTGTGACCATATAAGTTGTAATGGTGGATTGTTTTATGTGTAGGTATTATTGTTAAATACAGGGACTGTTTCCAGGCACAGAATATGAATCATAAGTTAGGATGGACATTAGATGTGATTATGATGACATAGCAAAGGTCTGTGGTCCTAGGTCTACAAATGCGTGGTGAGGAATTAGGACAAACTGGAGACGGGCCGTTTGACATGTGGACTCTGCCCAGCCGTGTTGAAAAATATTTGACTCCAAGCCTTAAAATACCCACATGGAGTCTGTGCTCACCTCATTCACACAGAGAGCTCCCTGGACACTGAACCTCTAAAAAGAAAAAGTCTCCCCTGGAGCAGGAGCATCAGGGTTTTCTTGGGAGCACGACACAGGTGAGCGCGGGGCTGGGCCAGCCCCTGGTGGCACTGCTACTTGGGAGGAGCCGTTTCGCCTTTGAATCGGTTATTACAAACAGAATTAGGATCCCTTGGTCAGGTTCCCCCAAATTCTTTTTAGGAGGTGACCACGTTCAACTGCTTGAGCTTTGTTTTGGCAACCCCCTGCCCAAAGTTGCTTACAGACTGTTCTTCACCTTGTTCCGAGGCCGAGGAACAGAAAGTAGCCTCTGTTTTGAGGAGGTGGAAGTTAAGTATACATTTATTTTTTACTGTGACTTGTTCAGGACCACATTTTACAAAATGCCTTGTTTCCTTTATCATTGTTTCTGGAAAGGAGAGTTCTATTAAAATTGTTTTAGTTTGAATATAGAATAGTTTTATTAAGTAGGGCTTATTTTGAAAAATTCTGAGTTTAATTCAAATGTACGCCAGTACCTTCCAAAGTAAGGTAATATTCAGAGACAGTCGTTCTGATCAGATGGCTTAGAGAAATTCTGGAATATTCATATTCGAAGATTCCTTATTAATGAATGTCTTTGACTTAAATCTAACCAAAAACTGCAACATTATTCTTTGTACATTTTCATTATATAGTGTTAACAAGCTTAGTTGCAAACAAATAAAATACTTAAGCTATTTGTTTACCTTGCCTTCTTAATACTGTGATAATGTTTATTAATTCAAATAATTTATGGGAGGCTGCTATAACCATTTCCCCAGTAAAATGTTACATTTAAGATTTATAGACTTTTTAAAAAGCCCATTAGTGATCTTTTAATAATTAAAGCACTATTTTACTTCATATTTGAAGGGTAGTTTGTTTCATCTCTTCTTTTTCCAGGGTAGTTACTTGTTCCTGGAAGAGGAGCATAGCAGTGGCTGTCATGGGAGTGGCCTTACAGTGGGATAGTCACACCAAAACAAGGGTAGGGCAGCCTTGGGAGCCATGAAAAGTCCTGAAAGGAGGATCAGGAATAGGGAATACTGCTGCACTGAAGTATTGTTACAGAATCAGTGTAATCAGTGACATGCTTGCTTGCTCACTGTTGCAAATGTCAGCCCTGTTCCCACTATATACTTCTGGCTGGGAGGTAGGGTAAGTTTCTATAAGGAAACTGATAGACACTCTCACTGCACCCAGTGTTGTTAAGCTGTTACGGTATGGTTGCCCTTTGGAGCCATAGGGTAAGACCACCATGGCTGGGTTTTAGAATCTCCTCAAAAGGGACTAGACATGTTTGTTTAGTGTTTTATCTAGAGAAGAGACAGTTCCTAGGACAGAAAATGAGGACCTATAATGTAGGCCTTAGAGTAGCAAAAGGAGTTTTTCTCCAGAGCTTGATTTCTAGAGCTTATTAAACACGGGCGTTGCCAGGTAGGGAAGCGTCTTTGTCCCATGGAAGTAGGTCAGTGTCCAGGGAAGAAGTTGATCTACAGAGATCTATAACAATGGGCCAAGACCTGTGGTCTCAGAACAGCCATATCTACTGAGCTAGTTAAAATTTTTGGTTTTAATTCCATTTGTTACCTTCTTTTGGTAAAATCTTAAGCTGAAGGGGAATGAAAGGAGTAAGTGTTCATGCTTAGGTCAGAGGAGTACAGGGGAGATGAAGGTTCCTGAGATGGAGATGACTGTTAAGAGCTCCCCAAGGAGAACAACATCAGGGAGTATAAGAATTTGGGCCAGCCTCTCAAACGTGGTGAATCTTCTCTGCCCGCCAGGGAGGATTGGTTGGCTTGTGTAGTAGTTAAAGAATGGCCTTTGGATGTGTGTAGCCCTAGAGTTTTAGTTTGTTACATCAGCCTTGCCAAGCTACTGAACTTTGTGAGCCATAGTTTTCTTGTCTGCAAAATGAGGGTTAATTGTATGTACATCATTGGGTTTTGTTTTCAAATGCGAGACTAAATTAAATAGCCCATGTGAAGAAAGTAGCCACAGCCTGGGACACAAAATATGCATTTGAAACTGTTAATAGCAAGTTTCTTTACAGTGGTCTTCATCAGATCTGAAGGCCAAACCTTCCTATCTGCAGCAGTAATTCTCAACTTTCCAGTATGAATAAATAGCCCTTTGTTAACCTCAAAATATCACATTCTCTAATTAGAATTTGTACTTTTAAGTGTTTGACTAAGAAAACAATAAAAGATGAATGACAAATGAATTCAGTAATGCCTTGCGGTGAATCTGTATTTTGTTATTCACTATAGCAGGGGTCAGCAAACTAAGGCCTGTTTTTGTGAATAAAGTTTTACTGAAATACTGCCACACCTATTTGTTTGCATCTGTGGCTGCTTTTCACAGTTTGCAACTCCAGAAACAGTATGGGCCACAGAGTTGAAAATACTTTCTCTGGCTCTTCACAAAAAAGTTTGCGGGCCCTTGCAACTGTAGCACTGATACACATTTGAAAAGCTCACAAACAAGGCAAACTTGGTGCATCATGGATTGGTGGACCAGTGCCTTAATTTGTTATCTCTAGGGGAGTTACACCTCAGGTTGTGGCATGATTTTTTTAAAAAAAGTCTCTGCTTACAAATGATTGCTAAAGTGAATATCTTAACAGAAAAAGCTAATGAAGTTTTCAAAGCAAGGATTCTCAAAGATGGGGACAGGGAACATGCTATTGGGGGTGGATGCTTAGGATGACTTATTTTTAGCATAGTTAATTTTGAAATTGAGATACAAATGTGGGTGTAGGAATTTGATGTTTATCAGAAGATAGCATAGGTTTAAAAATTGTTAAGTGTTGTTCTTAAGGAACAGTGACTTGATTGCTGCCCTAGTGATTATTTCCTTGAAAATGGCTTCAGAGAATGCTATAGTCTACAGGTACAGTTAAACTGGACCTTGAATAATGTTGACACCTTCAGGAAGAAAGCACGTTTACTTAGGGAAAAATCTCCAGCTACTCACCCCAAATGATACTTTCAAATAATTAGCACTTCATTGTAGGGAGGATTGGAAAATTACCTAAATTTGTCTAAAATTTAAGTACCTGAAGTCTTAATGGTCTCTTGTTTTTACTGATTGTTGCTCATAGTGTCTTGTCTCTACATGTGCCAGGTTCTCTATGAGCTGAATACTATATTTGAACAATTAATTATAGGAATAAACAGGATAAGGATGAGGCATCTACCTCTAGAAGGATTTCTGGTTGCCTTTACCTGGGAATATTACCAAACCTTAATTCATACTGAAAGCTGGAGGTTCCCTAGATCATCCAGATGGCACACAGCCAGGTCTCAAGTCAGTGTGAAGACTGATTTACTTTTGTTTCACCTGTATCTTAAAAGTGTAATACTTTGAAATCCCAGTCTGTGATGGGGGTTCCCACCTTTAGCTGGTCTTAGGTTTTGATTTTTGTCCCCTTCAGTCCATGAGGCTTCTGAAAGTACAGTGCAGGTATCCAGGGGCATCTTCCAGATTAACAGATGCCTTAATAGAAAGCACAGCTTTGAGTTGTAAGCTTTCTGGGTTTTCAGATTTTGGCTCAGTAATTCTTTATTACCTAGTTAGCCTTTTTTATGCTTTTAAGAAAATAATTTTTATATTTCAATTGCTTTTTAGTTGGTCTTAGCAATAGGCTGATTCAAACTTCTGATGCTCAATTTCTGGAAGTGCAAGTTCCTGTGTTTTTCGTCTCATCAGAGCTTTGGTGAAGGTGCTTAATGTAGCTTGGTACCCAACATGCCTTCATGTTAATGGAAGATAAGTAGGGAAAGACATGTTTATACTGGTTTTGAGTGTTTTTCCAATCCTTTGGCAAGCATTACTGTTGTCTTCTAAGTTCTTTATTTGTGAAGGGCAGATATTTGAGTTTTTAAAGACCAACAGGTTTTGTAAGTAGCCCTAGTCGGTCTTGTATCCACAATACCTGGTATGGAATTAATACACATAAATGACTTAGGCATTCGGATCTTGACCTCTGAGAGTCAGAGTCTAGCAAGGAATGTAAGGCAAGGTAAAAGTTGCTAAGTGTTGTGTGAATGGTACAGATAATGGACTAAGGAAAGGAAGAGATGGTTCTAAGTAATAGGGATCAGAGAAGTTTTCATTTGGGAAGGTAAAGCTGGAGCAAGTTTTCAAAAGATGAATAAAGCTCAGGCAAAAATAGGAATTGGGGGCTTGAAATGAGCAAAGGCTGGGTGGTGGGAACTCATGGTGGTGTGCAGTGAGGACATTCTTGTTTAGTCGAAGTAGAAAACTTGTAGATCCCAGGAAGAGAGCTTGAAGCTAGGTAGTAGGGGCTAGATAATGAAGGGTTTTGACTAGTAGGCATTTAGCTGTTAATCTGTGGGAATCTGGAGAGTTTGGGGGAAACTAATTCAGGAGTAAATATAAGACAGAAGGGCAAATACCAAACTAGAGAACAGGTTGACCAGTTAAAGAGCCTTTTTTTGGTCTAGAGATAACAAAGGCCTATACATTGATTGGGAAGGATGATTAAACAGAAGGCTCTGGTTTTGCCTGGCTAAGAAGAGCATGGTCCTGGGGTGCCTGGGTGGCTTGGTTGGTTAAGCATTTGATTTCGGCTCAGGTCGTGATCAATCTCATGATTCATGAGTTTGAGCCCCACATTGAGGTCTGCACTGACAGTGCAGAGCCTGCTTGGGATTCTCTCTCTGCCCCTCTCATGCTTGCATGCCTATTCTCTCTCTCTCTCTCTCTCTCTCTGTCAAAATGAATATATAAACTTAAAAAGAGCATGATCCTTATGAAGAATCTGTCTAGTCTCATTTTCCCTCTTCACAGAGACAGACTTTGAAAAGATCCTTTTTCTTTTGGTTTGGCTTGTCTTTGCCCCTCGCTTAGCTAATCCAGCCCAGTTCCATAACTGCTGCTGTGGGTTTTTTTTTGTTTGCATAGATTCTCTTAAATCTATCTCGTAAAAGCACTTTACACGGATTATTGAGAAATTTTCCTAAAAATGTCCCCTGCACCAACTCAGTCTGTCATTTTTAATGGTGCTCCCGTTCCATTGCCTGGAATTAAAGCCCTTCTTACTTGACAGTTACCCACTCGAGTGGCAGTTGTCTTTCTGCCCCCTTCTTCAAGGCAGAGTTACCTGTTCATTTGATAAATGTTAATTGAGCACCTACTATTTGGCAAGTACTGTTCTGGGCACCAGGAATATACCACTGAGCTGGACAGACAAGGTTCCTGCTCTTGTGCTTATATTCTTATGAGGTAAAACAGGCAAACTAGTAAAACAAATTAATCCAAGATTTAAAAGTGTTTAGGGGTGCCTGGGTGGCTCAGTTGGTTAAGTGGCCAACTCTTGATTTCAGCTCAGGTCATGATCTCAGTTTGTGGGTTTGAGCCCCGCATTGGGCTCTGTGCTCACAGCACATAGCCTGCTTCGGATTCTCTGTCTTCCTGTCTCTACCCCTTCCCACCCCTCTATCTCAAAAATAAATAAATGTTTAAAAAATAATAATAAAATAATAAAGTGTTCAAAGAAATAAAACGGTAATGTGAGTAACTAGGTGCCTAAGTTGGATTGTAAGGAAGTTCTAAGGAGGTGTACTCTTACATAGTACTTCATTTCAGCACTTTATTTTATGCCTTTATAAAGCTGTATAATGCATTTATGTGTCTACATGACTCTTTCACTATATTGAGCAGTTATCAGCACCTTGAGCTCCTCTCTCTGTTCGTAGCTTTTTTCTTTAAGATTTATTTTTTATTTTTAAGTTATCTCCACACCCAGCGTGGGTGTTGGATTCACAACCCTGAGAGTAAGAGCCAGCCAGGTGCTTTATTCTTGGCTCTTAAATTATGAGTGACTAAATTATGTGGCTGCTCCTTCCCTTTTCCAGTCAATCAGTACACTACCTGAAACTCTTCTTTGACTCTCAGATCAAGTAATTTTAAGCCTTTGGTAGGTTCTGTCTCTGCAGCCAGGATTACGAGAGATGTAGTCCTTACCCTAGAAAAGCTCACAGTCTATGGGAAGAAATGTGATAAAACTTGCTTTCATAAGTGTCTGTGCATCTGGACAGAGAGATCAGGGTGTTTCCTGGGGAAGACTACTCAGCTGCCCTGGCAGGTTCCCTCCAGGTAGTTTACCCTGATCTGTACTCAGGAAGGCTGACTCACTAATAAATCTGTATTGGTCTATAAAACCAGACTCCAGTGTGTTCATTTATTTTTATTTTAAGTCTGCTCTGTGTCCTATGTGGGGGTTGAAGTTATGACCCTCAGAACAAGAGTCTCCTGTTCTACCAAATGAGCCAGCAACGCACCCCTCCAGTGTGTTAACTTAGATGATAAATAGACTACTGCCATTGGCCTTAACAGTGTGGTTTCTTCATGCAATCATACCACTTGGGAAACCTAAAGTAAAGGGGCAGCTTTACGTGTCCAAATGAGGGGAGTTAATTCTAGTGATGGAATGTTTGCCAGTATTAAGTTACACCTATCACCATGAACCTGGCACAGCCTTCCCACTTAAAAGTTATGCTTCATTAGTTCCTGGTCCTGTTGCATCTTCAATTTGGTATCTTCTCCACCCTCAGTCCACACATTCATTTTTAGTTCTAAATGATCCCTCTGGTTTCCAGTGTATTCCAAGCCATCCTACGCTTTATTTTTTGTAGTAATCGCTACACCCAAGGTTGGACTTGAACTCACAATTCCCAGATCGAGTCACATGCTCCACCCACTAAGCCAGCAAGCCTCCGTGTATTGGCGCTTTTGTATCTATCACATAGCTGGGGGCTTCAGGGTGAGGGTGGGGGAAAGTTTCCCGACCGTCTTCCCCAAATGTAGCAGTGGTATCAGATACAGGCCTGAAGTTCCCAATGTAGTTCCCAATATTCGAAGAGTAGTGTTAAAGCTTTTCTCGGATTATGACTAAGGGGTGATACCGGGGGCTTAGATTAGGTCATCAGGCCATTCTCATGCGATGAAATTGGGAGCAAGACTCTACTAGGTCAGAACAAATAGCCGTGATCGCCCCGGCGAACGCCTAGTCGTATTTCACTGGGTCTCTGCGCCTCGGCTTCCGGAACACCAAATGGAAGAACTGGACTGCTCAGGCTTCTGCACATAAAGTTCTTTGACGTCGTCCTAAAATCACACTTTCCCGAAACAGAATCCGCAGAGCAAGTTAAAGGGAAGGAAAACCGAGCACCTAACAGAAGCGACCACGGACCCCTACAGAGAAAACTACGTCACTTACAACGTAAAGCGAAAGAATCCTGGAGGGCGCGCGTACTCACCATAGCAACGGCGTAGGCTCAGTTCTGGCGTGGGATTTCTGGGAGTTGTAGTTTTCCAATGTATGCCGTGTATACTGGAAGACCTGTCACAGGCACCCTTGCGCGCGCAGTGCTGTTACAGAGATATATGCGTGGTCCAGTGCAGGGGGCCGGCGTATACACAGTCAACAGTTATCTGCAGTGGAAGTCTACAGGGCTAGCGGGACTTCAAGAAAGTCCTAGTAAATGCCTGAGGAATTCGGGAAGCTTTCACCAGAAAACGCTGGAGGGGCTCCTGGGTGGCCGGCTTCAGTTCAAGTCATGATCTCATGGTTCCTAAGTTCGAGACCCACACATCGGGCTCTGTGCTGACATTTCAGAGCCTGGAGTCTGCTTCAGATTCTGTGTCTCTCTCTCTCTCTCTCTCTCTCTGCCCCTCTCTCGCCCGCACTCTCCCACTCTCTCTCTCTCTCTCTTAAAAAAAAAGAAAAAAAAAACACTTAAAAAAAGAAAGAAAATGTTCGCTAAATGGTCTGGGCAGATTAGGCATTCACCTGGGAGGCAGTGGGTAGGTGGCAGCGAGCTGGTGGAATTGTTCTAGGCAGAAGAAACTGCTCCTACGAGGTTTGGAAGAAAGAGCAATTCTAGATGGCTGAGAATACGAGGAGGTTGAAAAGCAATTGTATCTGAGGATTTAGAAATGGGAAGAAATCATCGAGGGATCTTGAATGCCAAACCCAGTAATTTGAACATTTTCTTGAATACAATTACACCTCACACACAACCCAAGCAGTATGAATGTCCCCGTACTTCGTGTTCTCCCTTGTTTTGTCCATCTTTATCACTTGCTACATCATTCTGTGTCTTAGTCCCAAGAACTCAATAAGGCCCACAGTATATGATATGAGCTCAGGAAGTGTCTTTGAATGATCAGTTCTGAGTTTTAGAAAAGCAACTGGCAGCAATAAGGAGAGTGGGTAAGAAGGGAGAAAGGCTGGATATAAAAAACCATCAGAGTTCCAAGTAAATTTTTTTCCCCACCTTCAAATTTCCCTCTATCCATGGGTTGAAATCTGGCACATCAAGCCATTTCCAATGTGGGTCTCGTTTGGCCCCAGCACTTAAAAAAATTAGTTGCCCTGCAGTTTAAAAGTGGTAGGTTTCAGTGCGCCTGGGTGGCTCAGTCGGTTAAGCGTCTAACTCTTGATTTCCACTTAGGTCGTGAATTCACAATTTGTGGGATTGAGCCCCGAGACAGGCTTTGCACTGACAGTGGGGAGCCTGCTTGCAATTCTCGCTCCCTCTCTCTTTGCCCCTCCCCTGCTAGCACATGAGCACTTTCTCTCTCTCTCAGAATAAATAAACATTTAAAAGTAAATAAAAGTGGTAGGTTTCCAGGGCACCTGGGTGGCTCAGTTAGTTAAACGTCCAACACTTGATTTCGGCTCAGGTCATGATTTCACAGTTCATGAGTTTGGGCCCAGCAGTGGGCTCCACGCTGACAGTACAGAGCCTGCTTTGGATTCTCTCTCTCCCTCTCTGTCTTCCCATCCCCACTCTCTTTCTCTCTCTCTCTCAAAATATATAAATAAACTTAACAAGAAAGTGGTAAGTTTCACATTTAAACAATAAAAGATTTCTGGCTTCTCTTGAAAAAGTTGAAGATTTGACAATTTGGAGCCCTGATATTTTCAACAGCTATAGGATGGAGCAGAGTAGCTGCAGCTGCCTTCAGACAGGACAGACCCTCTTCAGTTCGTCACATTCCACACCACTCCTTCCATCAGTCAAACTGAAGCCAAATACCAGTTGCCATTTACTATGGTGCTTCTGTTTTTATTTCCTTATAGTGCACTTTTGTTTGGCCTTGGAGGTATTTGAGTGACCCATCTTTGTACTAATCCTGCCTGGTATCTGAGGAGTGATACAATGAAATTAGTATTTTAGAAACATTCAGTGCAAAACAGATTGAAGTGAGGAGCTGCAAGGCAGAGAGGAAGAAATGAATTGGCAACCTGTTGAAGGAGTATTTGAATTAACGGCCAGTAATTAATGAAAGATTGGATGAAAGTTGAGGAAAAGGCAAAATACAACTTCAGAGTTTCCTGTCTGAATGACCAGGAAGATGCCACCAATATAAACAAGAAAATGGAAGAAGTGGAAAGTGGGGTGGCTATCAGTAGCATCTTGCTATCTCCACTATTTTCTGGGAAAGGGTCACAAATGATTAATTCCATAATCTTCCAGTATTCTGCTGGACATGTGTTAGGTGCTCAGGAGATTCCAGTTGAACTGAAACTCTGATCTCAGTGGGGGGGGGGGGATATATATATATCTGATGGGCTAGGGGGAGCAGAGGGAGAATTGGAATGCTTGAAAGAAACCAATTAAGTTGTGAGACTTTAGGAATTTTCTCTAGAGTGGGTACTCCTGGGACTTGGAGGCAGTTCACCTGTTTTGGGGAAAAACTTATGCCAAAATCCTGAAGCAGAGCAAGAATTTGGTATGTAGAAATGGAGACAGGGTGGGAATAGTGTCATTCCAGGGGAAAGGGGGGAAAAATCAGAGACTGGGTGGCAGGACTTTTCCAAGAATACAATGGAACAGCAAGGTCTTGGGTGGGGGATTAGGCAGAGGATTTTGGACAACGAGGCTGGGAAGGGTGGAAGGCTTGACTTCTTTAAATGTTTTTGAAAGCACATCACTTAAAATGAGAATAAATATTCAGCCCAAACCTCAAACACTTATTTTTTAAGTTACTTATATGTACAACTGCAGTAATGTTATGTACTTTATAAAGATTAACATCAAAAAATAGAAATTAAAGGGGCATCTGGCTGTCTTAGTTGATGGAGCATTGGGACTCTTGATCTCAGAGTCATGACTCCCACTTCAGGCATGGAGTTTATGTAATAAGTATATTAAAAAATAGAAATTAAAATGATTAGATTAAAAAAGTATTTGAGTATTTTCTTCCCTCCCACCTGGTGTATCATATCACACACACCACTTCCAAGGCCCTGCTGTAATCAGAGAGCCACTGGATATTCTGAAACACAGGAGGGGCACGGTCTCTTTCACTTTCTTGAATCTGCAAACTTTATTTACTTTTAATTTTTAAAAAAAATTTTTTAACGTTTATTCATTTTTGAGAGACAGAGAGAGACAGAGCATGAGCGGGGAAGGGGCAGAGAAAGGGAGACACAGAATCTGAAACAGGCTCCAGGCTCTGAGCTATCAGCACAGAGCCCAATGCCGGGCTGGAACTCACGAACTGCGAGCTCATGACCTGAGCTGAAGTCGGACGCTCCACGGACTGAGCCACCAGGCACCCCGAATCTGCAAACTTTAGAAATTGAGATATTAAGGAACTGTGATTTTAAATAAAAACTAAAAACAAAATAACAAAATAACAAAGAACTGTGATTACCTTGGAGAGCTTTCCATGTGCCTGGAACCGCCTCATTGTTTTACACTTAACTCAATCCCCAAAGGAACCCTAGGCTGTAGGTACTTTTATCTTTTAAGATGATATATTTATTTATTTATTTATTTATTTATTTATTTATTTATTTTTTAAGGGCTGACCTTTAATGTTTGTTTATTTATTTATTTATTTATTTGAGACAGAGAGAGACAAAGTGTGAGTGGGGAGCGGCAGAAAGAGAGAGAGAGAGAGAGAGAGAGAGAGAGAGAGAGAGAGAGAATCCGAAGCAGGCTTCAGGCTCTGAGCTGTCAGGACAGACGCAGGACTGGAACTCGTTAACTGTAAGATCATGACCTGAGACGCAGTCTTTTGCTTTACCGACTGAGGACCAGGCTCCCCAAGGTACTTTTATCTTAAGATAAGAAAACTGAGGCACTGCAAGGTTAAGGCACTTTCTTCAACGTTTTTTTTTTTTTTTTTTTTTTTTTTTATTTATTTTTTTTGGGACAGAGAGAGACATAGCATGAACGGGGGAGGGGCAGAGAGAGAGGGAGACACAGAACCGGAAACAGGCTCCAGGCTCCGAGCCATCAGCCCAGAGCCTGACGCGGGGCTCGAACTCACAGACCGCGAGATCGTGACCTGGCTGAAGTCGGACGCTTAACCGACTGCGCCACCCAGGCGCCCCTAAGGCACTTTCTTAGAGTCGCACCGAAATGGTGAAGCTAGAATTTGAATCCACCCAGCGTTAATCCACAGCGCAAGGCCGTAACTACTACCGGCGGGGATGGGGGTGGGGAAGGCATGCTTTTTCTCTACTGTGGCCTTGGTCAAGTCCCTCACCAATCCGAGCTGTCGTGAGGGTGTTAGTCACAGGGCTGAGCAGGCAGCAGGAACACACTAACCGCTAGGCAGTGTCTAAAGCGGTCATCTGGAGAGGGTCACTTTATGCCTGGTCCGTATCATCAGAGGCTGAGGCTCACGGCCGCGCAGGCGCAGACCCAGGGGCTTGGTTTCTATGGTTTCCGGGCGCAACTGCAGAGAGAAGGTCGGGCCTCGCAGTCGCGCTGCAAGAGTCGCACTGCGGGCGTCCTTTGCGGCAGGCCTCTGCGTCGCTCTCAGCTCATCCGGTAGCGGCGGTCAGCGAGGAGACAAGGGCATCGCAGCGGGACGGTAGGTGCTGCGTTTGTCTTCGGGTAGTTTAGGCAAAGAGATTTATTCCGAGATTTCTTAAACGAATTTCCTCTTGTTTTCCTGGGTGTGTGTTGTCCCAGGCCCGAACTCTGAACGTGTTTTCTGCGTTCCCAGGCCCCTACGCCCACAGGCAGGGTCACCGAAGTCTGTAGACCGCGTTTCTCTCTGATTTCTGCCGGACTAATGCTTTGGCCTTCTGTTTCTTAACCCTAAGTCCACCCACCTTACCCTGGTTTTCAAGGCCCTGAGTGATAACGGCCGCGCCACCCTCCAGCGCCTTTTCGTTCTTCGTCCCGACATGCTCTCTGAGCTCCGCGCTTCAGCCACTCCTGGGTGCTCGGTGTCCCCCAGGGCATACCCAACACCTCCGGCTGTAACTCGTGCTGTGCCTTACTGGAATACTGTGTCCACTGACCTTCACTTGGCAAAACTCAACCCATCTTAAAGGCATTTTCCAGTCTCCTAGGCAGAGTTGGTGCTTCCTCCTTCCAGCTCTTACCCTCTTGTTCTTTGGGTTCCCAGTTCCTTTCGTGTCTCCAATCTAGTGCTTACGTTGCAGCTGCTGCTTTACCCCCATTCCAGTATCTGGAACGGTACTGGATAGAATGAAAGAATGGATAGGAAACATAAAATTGAAATTCACCTGTAAATCTTTATTGGCATTTTTTGTGCTTCCTTCCAATCTTTTGCAGTTTTTCTTTGACACCGTAGACCCTTTATCATTTAACATTAAAATATATGTTCTGTGTATATTATCCGTTTTTCCTGTTGTCTGTCATATTCTAATAAGCGGGTACTTACTAGATTTAATTATCCATTTCCCTGTTGCACACTTAAGTTGTTTGAATTTCATTTTTTTTTTCAACAGTTACTGAGCCCCTGCTTGATCCCTGCCCTCACAGCGCTCATTTTGCAATATGGGAGACATTCAAATTAATAATCCATTACAGGGGCATGAAAAGTAAAGTACTCTTATGGAAAGTTGAGATGCTGTGTGAACACAGATGAGGGACATCAGATTCAGGATGATGTCACAGAATTGTCATCTCAGTTGCTACAGATAGAAAAATGTAAAAAAAAAAAAAAAAAAAAAAAAAAGACGTTTTTGTGCTTGGGCTTTTTTGTTCTTTTTTGTTCTTTTTCAGCTAATTTCTAATTTCTTCAGACCTGTCTTAAAGAATTGGGATTCTTGAGTCAAAACATAAACACTCTTTTTGATTAAAATGACCTTATCAATACAGAGTTGATTTTTATGCATTGCTTTTTAGTTCTAGTGGTTTTTTTCCCCCGAGTTTTATGAAAACAAAGATATTGCTCATCTGCTATAAACTGGAAGAACCTGTCAAATGAAAAAAATTAATGAGACTATGTTGGGAGAATAGTGTAACATAGCTTTCTAAAGGGATATTTGTCATAATTAACTCTCTCATTTTTCTTAGAAATTTCTCATTTGGTTGCACTTTTATGGCATTCTTTCTTTTTTATCTTCCATTTCAGCCATGCCTTTCTTTGATGTGCAGAAAAGGTTGGGCCTTAACTTAGATCAGTGGATGACAATCCAAAGTGCTGAGCAGCCTCACAAGATTCCAGGTCGATGCCATGCTTTTGAAAAAGAATGGATAGAATGTGCGCATGGAATTGGTGGTATCCGTGCAGAGAAAGAGTGCAAGATAGAATATGATGATTTCGTAGAATGTCTGCTTCGGCAGAAAACGGTGAGGAGTGGTGGAGATGGGATGTGAATTATTTCTTTCTTTCTTGGGGCTACCTTTAAGTGTGTTTAATTGGTCGTTGTGAATTGGCAAAACTTTTGTGGTGAAAACACTTTCTCTGTGTAGGTACCATGTCAAGGAAATTAATTGCCTTCCGATCTGAGGGGGGGTGTCTCTTGTTCCTCAGGGTTCTTCCTCGTCTTCTGACATATTTTCCTTAGCATTGTACCCTCCTGTAGCCACCAGGGTAGAAATCGCACGTGTGTACGTATTCCCATTTTTGCAGTAGGTTATAAAGCAGAAGTTATCAACCAGCCTTGGTTGTTTGTCCGTGAACATCTCTGGATGAAAATGTTTCAAGTGCATTGAACCCTCATTGGAGAAGAAGGTAAAACCCTACAGGTCTGTTACACTGAATGTGATATAAGAATCTCTGGATTAATTTCTACTCTGGGCAAGATGGAGGTGTTAATGAGATTGCTTTAGGTGAGTCTGACCAAAGAGGCAGGGGGAAAGGATGTTGACAGCATGATGTCTACCTCCTCAAGAGTTGCATGATCTCCATCACATATAGGCCTCTATTCTCCCTTAGAGAAGAAATCTTTGGGTGTGGCCTGTTATTTTGCCTATTTCTGTGCTCCAGATAAAACAAATAGAAACGTTTTTATGACTCCCAACTCCTTGGAGTTCAGGAAGGCGGTTTAGATTTTTAGTTAAAGTTGTCTGTGTCAAAAAAATTTTAATTTCCTATCTTCTAACATTTGCTATTCCAAACTTGGAAGGAATTAGAGGGTATCAGGCATTAATTTTGTATTGCTCACTGTGGGGATATCGATGATTAAATGAGTGATATTGTAATATTACTGAGGGACAGTGAATGGGTCGTGGTTAGCCACCTACCAGCTGTTTAGTTCACAATATGTCTTAACTTCTCTTCTTGTGGGCCCCAGTTATTCATTGGTCAGATTAAGACTACTCTACATGTAAAGTTTACACCAAAAGAAGGCAGTGTGGTGAGGTAGAAGAACATTGGATTGAGAGTTAGGAGAACTGGGTTGTTTTTGTTTGTGTTTTTTTAATTTCTTTTTTCTTTTTTTAATGTTTATTTATCTATTTTGAGAGAGCTAGAGAGAGGGAGAGCGAGAATCCCAACCAGCAAGGAGATAACAGCATGGAGCTTGCTGTGGGGCTCGATCTCACAAACTGTGAGATCATGACCTGAGCCAAAATCAGTTCAGATGCTTAACCAACTGAGCCACCCAGGAGCCCTGAGAGCTGGGTTTTGATACTGGTTCTGCCATCACTAGTTTTGTGACTTTGGGCAAGTCACTTCCCTTTTTGGTCTTGGTTTCCTTATCTGGAGATATTAAAGAGTTGCTCTCAGGTCACTTACTCATCCTGTGAATTTGTAACTAGATCCATTACTATTTTAGATGTCACCCTAAACGACTAAATACTTAGCCCTAAGTGAAGATGCTAGTGAATCAGGGAATTAGAATCAAGCACTGTTCTAAGTTCTTAGTGTGTAATAGTGGATTTATTTCACACAATAATTCTGTGAGATACATTACTATAATTTTTCCACTATACAATTAAAAACTTGGGGCAAGACCAAAAAATCAAGGTCATTGCCTAAGGTCATATAGCTGGTAAGTGGTGGAACTGGGATTTGAACCTGGCAATACTGGCTCCAGAGCCTGTGCTTGCATCCACAACACTAAGTTGTTATACTCAGAGAAAGGTTGGACATTAGTTGTTGTGATAGCTCAGTCATGACTAGTCCTCTGTTGAGAGGTTTTTTAATACAGAAGTGTTAAGAATACAGTCTTTTGGGGCGCCTGGGTGGCTCAGTCAGTTAAGCGTCTTGACTTCAGCTCAGGTCATGATCTCACGGTTCGTGGGTTCGAGCCCCGCGTCGGGCTCTGTGCTGACAGCTTAGAGCCTGGAGCCTGTTTCAGATTCTGTGTCTCCCTCTCCCTCTGCCCCTCCCCTATTTACGCTCTGTCTCTGTCTCAAGAATAAATAAACATAAAAAAAAAAAAAAAAAAGAATACAGTCTTTTTGTTAACTATACCGGAATTAAAAAACAAATGCAATCTTTTTAAAATGCTAATTTTTTTGTTTTTAAATTTATTTCTGTTTCTTTATTTGTTATTATTATTACTTTTTCATTTACATCCAAGTTAGTTAGCATACAGTGCAATAATGATTTCACAAGTAGAATCCAGTGATTCATCCCGTACATGTAACACCCAATGCTCATCCCAACAAGTATCCTCCTTAATGCCCCTTCCCCATTTAGCCCATCCCCCCACCCACAGCCCTTCCAGCAACTCTCAGTTTGTTCTCTGTATTTAAGAGTCTCATGTTTTGTCCCCCCAAAATGCTAATGTTTATGTCAGTATTTAGGACACCTAGAGTTATTCCTGCTGAAGTTAAACCCTGACTGATTCTTTAAGGTTAATGGAGTCTTTAACTGAATATACTAATTTTTCATACCTTTGTGAAAACTTACCAAAAAATTATTTATTGAAGCACTATTGTAGGTGCTTCTATTGAAGCACTGTTGTAGGTGTAGGAATATACGATAAGCAAAACAGCAAAAAGTTCCTGCTCTAAAGGAGCTTATATGGGGTGTCAGAAAATTAACAAACAAGTTAAAAAAAAAAAACAATAGTGTCAGGTGTTGATCAGTACAGTGGGGAAGATAAAGGTAGAAAGAAAACACTGTGGGACCTAAGTGGATGCTCTTTTGAAGAGGGTGGTCACAGAAGACCTCAATGATACGAGACCTTTGAGACTTCAAGAAAGTGAGCCATGTGGATGTGAGGGAAGAATATTCCGATTAGAGGAAAGAGCAAGTGCAAAGGTCCCTGAGCTGGAGCAGCGAGAGTGAGGGAAAGCATTAAGACATAAGGTCAGAGGTAGGCCTAGTAAGGCATTATAAGGAAAGATTCAGCTGTTTTCTCAGTAAGATGAGAAGCCATTGGGTTTTGAGCAGGGGAGTAATGCAGTCAGGATCAGTGAGTGTATTTTCTGTGTCGAAGAATCCATGTGAATTACAGCTTTTATACGGTCTTGTATAGCATGGCTTTCTTTGGTTAGGAAGCAACCAGTGTCCTACCTGAGAGGAAGAGGCAGAACTCAGGGCTTGGTAGTGACTGTTAGCGGAGAACGTATCAGATCTTTATTTCGGTGTGGTAACGAGAAACCTCGTATCGGCTATTTCTGCTTCATTCACACCCAGTGAACAGTCACCAGCAGCAGTACCAATTTCACATAGGTCAGGAGTGTATCAGCTGTGAGCTGATCTCATCTTTCAATATTTTAAGGATTTAAGTATGCACAAATATGCCTCTTAGATTTGTGATCTGCGTTTTATTATTGTTTTTGTAAATACCTGTATTCCTGTATCCAACAGGAACATTTTAATTATTTTTAAAGGAGATATTATTATTCACACCAGAAATTTGGTTAAAGCTTGGGAAGTGATTTCAAGTTATTTCTTTAAAGAAGGGTTTCATCTCCAAGGCTCTCTAAGATGAAAAGCTTCCATATTTTAAAAATGAAACCAATTTTCAGTCTCTTTCTCTAGCCCTCAACTTTATGGTGTGCATTTCCCCCTAGTTTAAATACTTCTTTCCTTTGACAGATGAAACGTCTGAGTGACATCAGGAGGCAGCGGGATAAACTGATAAAGGAAGGGAAGTACACACCCCCGCCTCACCACTTGGGCAAGGAGGACCCTAGGCCCTGAGCAGAGCTGCTGCTGATGGCTGCAGGCTGATTTTCATGTTTTCTCTTCTCCGCCGGAAAGTCCATTTGCTGAAAACTTCTTTGTGAAAGTGTCTAAAAATAAAGGATTGCTCTATCCTATTTATTCTATTTTCTCTTGGATCATACTTGTCTATAATGAAATTGCAACCTATTTTTTAAGTTAGGAAAAATGCCTCTAGCTATGCCTTAAAAATTAGCATCGAGGTAGTAATAAGCAGCATTTAATGATGCTTTTACTACGTATAAGCTACTTTAAATATGTTAACTGGTTTAAGAAGTTGCAGTATTCTTTACTGCTTTCATTCTGGTTTATTTTCCACACAACACAGACTGGAGCTGGGAGGGGGAGTCAGTAGAGAGAGTGGTTGTGTTTACTCTCAGGCCTGTGAAATCTAACTTAAAGGCTAAGAAAATGAGAACTTCAGATAATTTTGAAGAAGCAATACCATTGTTTCAATTTACTATCTTACATCACCGGTATATTAGAACTTAAAATTTTTTTTTAATGTCTATTTATTTTTGAGAGAGAGAGCATGAGTGGGGGAGGAGCAGAGAGAGAGGGAGACACAGAATCCAAAGCAGGCTCCAGGCTCCAAGCTGTCAGCACAGAGCCCAGTGCAGGGCTGGAATTCACGAACTGTGAGATCATGACCTGAGCCGAAGTCGGATGCTTAACCTACTGAGCCACCCCGGCACCCCTGGTATATTAGTACTTCTAATTGACATGTTTAGAAATGGCTTTTAAGAGAAAAATTCCGGGGTGTCTGGGTGGCTCAGTTGATTAAGCATTCAACTTCAGCTTAGGTCATGATCTCACCATTTGTGAGTTTGAGCCCCACATTCGGCTCTCTTGTCAGCACAGAGCCTGCTTCGGATCTGCTGTCCCTCTCTCTCTGCACCTCCCCAACTCACACCGTTTCTCTCTGTCTCAATAAACATTTAAAATAAACATTTAAAATAAACATTTAAAAAAAAAATCCGGTGCACCTGGGTGGCTCAGTTGGCTGAGCATCTGATTCTTGATTTTGGCTCGGTCACAATCTCACAATTTGTGAGATTGAGCCCTGCATTAGGCTCTGTGCTGACAACGCAGAGTCTGCTTGGGATTCTCTCTTTGCCTCTCTCCTGCTCTTCCCCTGCTTGGGCTCGTGCATGCTTTTTCTCTCTCCCTCTAAATAAATAAACATTTTTAAAAGAAAAATCCAGGTGTAGAAGGGAGGTATGAACTGAAAAAATTAATGTAGATGTCCTTTAGAATTTTTTCCAACTTTTTGTGTGTGTGTGTGGTAAAGTACCATCTTAACCACTTTTAAGTACACAGTTCATTGATGTTGTTTTCACGTTGTACAAGCCATGACCACCGTCCGTCCTGCAAAACTGAAGCTCTATGTCCATTAAACAGTAATTCCCTACTCCTTCCCCCAAGCCCTTGGCAACCACTGTTCTACTTTCCGTCTCTATGGTTGGGTTATTCTGCTTCATATAAGTGGAATCATATAGTATTCGTCTTTTTATGATTGGTTTATTTCACTTAGCATACCATTCTCCAGGCTCACCCATGTAGCATATTGAAGAATTTCTTTCTTTTTAAGGCCGAATAATATTCCACGGTGTCTGTACCACCTTTTGCTTATCTGTCAGTGGGCACATCAGTTGCTTCCATCTTTTAGCTTTTGTGAATAATACTGTTATGAATATGGGTGTACAGATGTCTCTTTAAGACCCTGTTTTCATTTTTTTAAAAATATATTCCCAGAAGTGGAATTGCCAGATTATAAGGTAATTCTATTTCTAATAGTTTGAGGCTGCCATACAATTTTCCATAGCAGCTGCACCATTTTTACATTCCCACCAACAGTGCACAATGGTTCCAGTCTCTTCGTATCCTTTTTTGTTGTTAGTAGCTATCTAATAGATATGAGGTAGTATCTCACTGTAGTTTTGATTTGCATTTCTGTCTGATTAGTGATGTTGCATCTTTTCACATGCTTATTACACTTGATCTTAGCCAAAAGGCCGAGAAGCGATTCTTTTCACATGCTTATTGGCCATTTGTGCATCTTTGGATAAATGTCTATTCAAGTCCTTTGCCCATTTTTTGAGTTATCTTTTGCTGAGTTTTAGGAGTTCTCTGTATATTTGGGATACTGATTCCTTACTGGATACATGATTTCCAGATATTATCATTTTGTAGGTTGCCTTTTTATTCTGCTGATAATGCCTTTTGGTGCACCAAATTTTAAATTTTTCATGATGTCTAATTTGTTTATTTTTTTGTTTGTTGCCTTTGATGTCCTATCCAGGTAATCATTTTAGATCCACTGTTGTGAAGCTTTCCCCCTATGTTTTCTTATGTTTTCTTTTAAAGATTGTATTTTATTTTTTAAAAAGATTTTACTTATTTTTATTTTTTAATCTCTACACCCCCAATGTGGGGCTCAGACTCACAACTCTGAGATCAAGAGTTGCACTCTCCACCGACTGAGCTGGCCCTTAAAAATTTTACTTTATTTTATTTTTAAGTTTATTTATTTTTGAGAGAGAGAGAGAAACAGAGCGCACGAGCAGGGGAGGGGCAGAGAAAGGGAAAGAGAGAGAATCCCAAGCAGGCCCATGTTGTCAGCACAGAGTCCAATGCAGGGCTTGATCCCATGACCCTGGGATCATGATCTGAGCTGAAATCAAGAGTCAGACGCTCCACCAACAGAGCCACCCAGGTCCCCCAAAGATTTTTGAGTAAACACTACACCCAACGTGGGGCGTGAACTTAAAATCCTGAGATCAAGAGTCGCATGCTCTACAACTGAGCCATCCAGGTATTCCCCCCCGCCCACCATATTTTCTTTTAAATTTTATAGTTTTTAAGTCTTAACCTTTAGGTCATGGATCCTTTCTGAGTTAATTTTGTAGATGGTGTTACGTAAGGGTCCAATTTCATTCTTTTGCATGTGGGTATCCAGATTTTCCAGCACCATTTGTTGGAGACTCTTCCTTAGTGAATGGTCTTGACACCCTTGTCAGAAGTCATTTGGTTGTATGTGCAAGGGTTTATTTCTGGATTCTGTTCAATTCTGCCCGTATGTCTGCCTTTATATGCCACTACCACACTGTTTTGATTGCTGCAGCTTTGTAGTAAGTTTTAAAATCAGGAAGTGGGAGTCTTGTAGCTTTTATTCTTGTTTTTCAGGATTGTTTTGGCTATTCAGGATCCCTTGAGATTCTGTATGAATTTTAGGATGAGTTTTTCTATTTCTGCAGAAAAACTGGGATTTTTATTGTGATTGCATTAAATCTATAGCTTGCTTTGGGTAATATTGACAACAATAAATCTTTCAATCCATGAACATAGGATGTCTTTTTGTATTTATGTCTTTAATTTCTTTCAGCAGTGTTTTATAATTTTCACTGTACAAGTCTTTCACCTCCTTGGCTAAGTTAATTCCTAAGTTTGGTGGGTTTGTTTTTGTTTTTTAACAAATGCAGCTGTCAAGTTTTCAATTTTTGTTTATTTATTTATTTTTAAAATTTTTTTTAACATTTTTATTTATTTTTGAGACAGGGAGAAACAGAGCATGAACAGGGGAGGGTCAGAGAGAGGGAGACACAGAATCCGAAACAGTCTCCAGGCTCTGAACCGTCAGCACAGAGCCTGACGCGGGGCTCGAACTCACGGACCGTGAGATCATGACCTGAGCCGAAGTCGGCCGCTTAACCGACTGAGCCACCCCGGCGCCCCAAGTTTTCAATTTTTTTTTTTTTTTTTTTATTTTTATTTATTTTTGGACAGAGAGAGACAGAGCATGAACGGGGGAGGGGCAGAGAGAGGGAGACACAGAATCGGAAACAGGCTCCAGGCTCCGAGCCATCAGCCCAGAGCCTGACGCGGGGCTCGAACTCACGGACCGCGAGATCGTGACCTGGCTGAAGTCGGACGCTTAACCGACTGCGCCACCCAGGCGCCCCCCAAGTTTTCAATTTTTAAAAAAAGTTTGTTTGTTTGTAATTTCTATACCCAATGTGGGGCTTGAACTTACAACCTAGAGATAGAGCTGCATGGTCTACCAACTGAGCCAGCCGGGTGCCCAAAGGATGTTTTTGTTTGTTTGTTTGTTTTACTATTACTTTAAGTGGAATTGGTTTTGTTAATCTCCTTTTTGTATTGTTCATTATTAATCTTGTAGCATTTTGAGTTAAAAAATATCAGTTGTAGGGCTTGAATATAAGGTTCTCCTCAAAAGAGAAAGTAGATTGCATTCTAGTCCCAAAATTGGGAAAAAAGGATTTGGCATTTGAGCAAGGTCCTGCTTATTCTTTGTGTTACAGGGCAGATCTTTAGCCAAGCAGCATTTTCTTAAACTAATCACCAGTCAGTCACAATGGAGAAACAAGCTGGAGTCCTTCCAGCAAGATCCCATGCCGTGTCCTGTGTCAGGTTGTTTTTCTGTGCTCCGTGCACACAAGCTTTTCTGAGTTTTTAAAGTCCAAAATGGGATTCAGTGCATACATGTTTTTGGAAAGTCAGGCAAATTGGAAGTGCCAGAGAGGAAAGCAGAATATTAATCAAGGCTTAAAGTAAGTACCTCCCTTTCATTCAAAGATCTCTTATTCCTGAGCTCTTGGTTGTTGTATGAAAGGAAACCAAATTCCAGTAGATTGTGTTTGCCTAAAGGTAAAAAATGAGCTGTAGAGAACACTGCATTGTGTTTGCTGGAAAGCATTGCCTTGATATCTTTATAGAATATCGGAAGCCTTCATTTAGGTGATATGATACCCATAAATAGCCCTGGCACAAAGCAACCTTGCCTTTTGCCTTTATATTTGGTCCATTTTGTCCCTATATTGCTTTTTTGAGAAAAAAAAAATTTTAATGAACTGTTGAAGGAATCAGCTCCAAGACACCCCTCCTTTAGGCAGTTTGAATAAGAACAAATAGGACTGTATCTTTTTGGCCAACTAGGTTGGTGCAGAACTGGGTTTGGGAGGCAGGAGGGACAAAGCTGTGAGGTTCTTTGTAACTGATGATTAAACACTCAGAGAGCAAGTTACTTGCTCCTTCAAAACAGCATTATTTGTTGCGCTTGCCTCTTCCTTCCCTACACTCTGCTAGGCAAGACTCCTTAACTCCTTTGGCCTGTGCTCTTTAACCCTGACTGCTACAACACAACACACAAGGGAAACCACTGAGTGCTTTGGCAACCCATTTAATGTAATGTAATGTAATGTAATGTAATGTAATGTAATGTAATGTAATTTTTTTGAATAGGTGATTGATGCGGTTTAAAATTCAAAAGATAGAAAAGATACGTAATGAAAAATCTCTCCCAGTCATATAGTAGTAATCCTACCAGAGGCAACCAGTATTTTGAGTATCCTAGAAATACTCTGTGCCTATACATACATAACACACATTTTCTTTGCCCTTTTTTAAACAAAAATGGTAGCAAATTATGTACATGATTTCTGCATTTTGCTTTCTTCCCTTACTGTATTTTCAAGAATGTTCCCAATCATGAACATGACCCAGTTGGAGCCAATGATTGAAACTTGCTTGGAATATTAGAAGAGAGGAATGATGTTTCCTCTGATTTAATGTGGAGGAGGTTTAAGTTTATAGGTGCTGTAGACATGTTTTATTCATTTGATTAAGCAACTGTGCTACTAAGAGGAGAAATATAAAGGTATATTTTCAATAGATGAAAAGGAACAGCCAATTTGAGAGAGAAAAACTGCTGTCTGGTAACATGAGCTTCTTCCTCAAGTCCTTTATAAAACTAGCCCTGTCCTGGGCGCCTGGGGGGACTCAGTCTGTTAAACGTCTGACTTTGGCTCAGGTCATGATCCCATGGTTTGTGAGCCTGAGCTCCACATCGGGCTCACTGCTGTCAGCACAGGACCCGTTTTGTAGTCTCTGTCCCCGTCTCTCCCTGCGCCCCCACCCCGACTCTCACGTGCTATCTCACTGAAAAATAAACATTAAAAAACCCCCGAAAACCTAGCCCTGTCTCTGGACTTGGAAGTTGTATGAGTAAATAAATTTCTTTTTCCTTAAGCCAATGCCAGTTGGATTTTTGTCACTTGTAACAAGGCCCACTGAATAGCAAATACATCAAAGTTGCCTCATTTTACATCTTAGGAAACAGGCTTAGAAGAGTGAAGTAACTTCATTGGTATCAAACATCTACGTGTAGAAGCAGGATTTGAATCTAAATCTAGACTTTCACTTTTTTTTTTTTAAACGTTTATTTATTATTGAGAGACAGACACAGAGCATGAGCAGAGGAGGGGCCGAGAGATGGAGAGACACAGAATCTGAAGCAGGCTCCAGGCTCTGAGCTGTCAGCACAGAGCCCGATGCAGGGCTTGAACTCACAAACCATGAGATCATGACCTGAGCCGAAGTCGGATGCTTGACCAACTGAGCCACCTGGGCGCCCCTAGACTTACTTTCTTTTTTTTTTTTTTTTAAATTTTTTTTTTTAATGTTTATTTTTGAGACAGAGAGACAGAGCATGAACAGGGGAGGGGCAGAGAGAGAGGGAGACACAGAATCTGAAACAGGCTCCAGGCTCTGAGCGGTCAGCACAGAGCCCGATGCGGGGCTCGAACTCACGGACCGTGAGATCATGACCTGAGCCGAAGTCGGACGCTTAAACGACCAAGCCACCCAGGCGCCCCGCCCCTAGACTTTCACTTCTGACTGTATAGATGACTTTGAGAGACTGTTGCTAATGTGATAAGAAAAACCTGGACAAAAGAATTCATAGTTTTCCATGGGACTGATAGAAAATGGTATATGTAAGGAAGCGTTGAATTGAACTCCAGAAAAAATATATAGGTAACAAATCTGATCAGCTTCCAGTCTTGGGGGGTGGGCTCCTGGTGTGGGTATGGGTAGGCCTGCCATAGAGAGGGAGACATTGCAGGGTTGAGGGGAAATCAAGTGGGTCTAAGATGACTGTTTGGAATGGGAAGACATTTTGGAATCTGGAAGAACTTCAAACGCAACAAATTGCCTGGTTCAACAATTCTGCCTGCCCCCATATTTTGCTGAGGAGACAGCGTTGAGAAGGGGCTGATAAGCATAAATAATGTAGCTGTGCACATTCTTGGGGTGATTACATTCTGGGACCCTGTCAGTTGACTCCAAAGGTGAACCAAGAACGTCTAGAAGTGCATCCAAATCAAATTCTTCCCAGCTCAAATTCTGACAAGATCTTATAGACAACACCCAGGAAGGTTGGGAGGTGGGTGAATCACAGGTGAAATCAATTTAATTAAAGCCATAACACACCCCCAACCCTACTCTAAGACGAATCTGAATGATAACCCCTCTAATGATTAGAGGAAAGGGTTTCTTAAAAAATTGTTTTAGTTTATTTGTTTTGAGAGAGGCGTGCATGCGCACACGTGGGGGAGGGGCAGAGAGAAGAGGAGACAGAATTCCAAGCTGGCTCAGCTCACAGCCCAATGGGGGGCTCGAGCCCACAAATGGAGAGATCATGACGTGAGCCAAGATCAAGTGTACTTGCTTAACTGACTGCAGCACCCAGGCTCTCGGAGAAAAGGGTTTCTAAAAAACAAGTATTATATTTTATTCTTATGCTTGATTTCTCTTTTTATGGTTTCTTATTATACTTTATTCTCCTGTTCTTTTATGTACAATATCTGATATATAGTATCAAATTGTAAGACATGCAAAGAAGTGAGAAAATGTGACCCATACTCAAGGAGAAAAAGTCACCAGAACTATTATAAATAAATATTATAAACATGAAAATTACAGAACTGAAAAATAGAATGTCTGAAATAAATGCATTGAATGGACTTAGCAGGTTGGCTGCTGTAAAAGAATCAGTGGATGTGAAAACAGATCAGTAAAAACTAAGGCAGAGAGAGAGAAAACAGATTAGAGAAAAAAGGAGTAGCAGTTACCCATGGAATAATATGAAGCAGTCTTCATATAATTGGAGTTTCAAAAAGACAGGAGAGAATATCACACATATGAAAACAATCTGAAAATGCAATTAAGAGAATAATTCCATTTACAATAGCATTGAAAAGAATAACACTTAGAAATAAATTTAACAAAAGAAGTGTAAAACTTATACTCTTAAAACTTCAAAACATTGGTCTGGGGCACCTGGATGGCTCAGTCAGTTGAGCATCCAACTCGATTTCTGCTCAGGTCATGATCTCATGGTTTGTGAGATTGAACCCCTCATTGGTCTCTGTGCTAACAGTGCAGAGCCTGCTTGGGATTCTTTCTCCTCTCTCTGTCCCTCCCTTACTCCGGCTCGCTCGCTTTCTCTCTCTCTGTCTCAAAATAAACTTGAAAAAAAAAAACCCACAAAACTTCAAAAGATTGGTATAAGAAATTAAAGAAAATTTAGGGGCGCCTGGGTGGCGCAGTCGGTTAAGCATCCGACTTCAGCCAGGTCACGATCTCGCGGTCCGTGAGTTCGAGCCCCGCGTCAGGCTCTGGGCTGATGGCTCGGAGCCTGGAGCCTGTTTCCGATTCTGTGTCTCCCTCTCTCTCTGCCCCTCCCCCGTTCATGCTCTGTCTCTCTCTGTCCCAAAAATAAATTTAAAAAAAAAGTTGAAAAAAAAATTAAAAAAAAAAAAAGAAATTAAAGAAAATCTATAAAATGGAAAGACATCATGTTCATGGGTCAGAAGATATCGTTTTGAGGATTGCAATACTTTCCAGATTCATCTACATGTTCGACATAATCCCTGTTAGAATTCCAGCTAGCTTCTTTGTAGAAATTGACAAGCTGATTCTTTATTTTTATTTTTATTTATTTTTGGAAGACTTATGCAAGCAAGGGAAGGGCAGGGAGAGAGGCAGACACAGAATCTGAAGCGGGCTCCAGGCTCTGAACTGTCAGCACAGAGACCGACGCGGGGCTCGAACTCTCGGACCATGAGATCATGACCTGAGTAGAAGTCGGATGCCACCCAGGTGCCCCAAAATCAGCACTCCTGAGAGAATAATAACAGAAGCCAGAGTCTATACTACTTTTATCACTCACAATTTTCAACATATGGTAGACATGTATACATACTGTAAACAAGAAATGTGAACCATAGTAAAGGGAAAAAGAAGTCAACAGAAACAGACCTCAAGATGATTCAGAAGTTCAGTTAACAGACAAGGACTTAACAGCATCCATTAAAAATATATTCATGAACTTAAAAAGATCAGCATAATGCATGAAAAGATAGGGAATCTTAGAAGAGAAATGAAAACATGAAAAACAAAGCAAATGAAATTTTAGAATTGAAAACTACTGTATCTAAAATTAAAAATTCACTAGATGGGCTTAACAGATTGGAGACAGCAAAAGAAAGGTTCAGTGGCATTGAAGATAGATCAAAGAGGTTTAATACAAAGAAAAATAGAAAAAAGCCAATAAAAGGAATCTTAAAAGCAGATCACATGAAAGAAGTCAGGCACAAGAAAGTATATATACTGTATGATTCCATTCATAGGAATTTCAAGAACAGGTAAAATAATGTCTGGTAATAGAAAATAAAACAGTAATTGCCTAAGAGGGGCAGTTGGATGGGGATCGAATGGGAGAGGACATGAGAGCTTTTGCGGGCAGTGGAAATGTTCTGTATCTTGATCACAGTGGTGATTACCTGGATGTACACAATTGTCAGAACTCATGAAACCATACACTTAAGAGCTGTGTATTTCACTGTATGTGCAGGATTAACCTAAAAGAAGGCAAGAAAAAAGGAACAGGAACAAAAGAACCGGGTGAAATAAACAGGAAACAAATAGCAGAGTGGGGATGCTTATACCCAACCAGATTAATATATCAGTAAATGTAAAAGGTAGCTTTTCTACTTAATGTCTCTGAAAGCTACAAAATGATGAGAAAAATCAGACAACTGCGGTAGGGTGCTTCTAAGACTCCCAGTGGTCCCCATCCCCTGATACTCCTGTCCTATGTAATCCCCTTTTCGTGGTGTGTCAGGCTGCCTTAAGTGACTTGCTTCTAACATACAGAATACGGCAAAAGTGACAGGATGTCACTTCTGAGATTAAGATGCAAAAGACTTACTTCCATCTTGCTGCCTCACTCATTCTCCTCACTTGCTCACTCTGAAGAAGCAAGGTGCCTTGGACTGTGAGCCCTACCCCCACCACCCAGCAGCAGCAAGGTAACCCTCATCTGTGCAGAGGAGGATTTGGGAGATGAGGAAACTGATGAAAGAGGTTCTTTCTTTCTTTATTTTAATTTTTTTGAGAGAGAGACAGAGCATGAGCAGGGGAGGGGCAGAGAGAGAGGGAGACACAGAATCTGAAGAAGGCTCCAGGCTCTGGGCTCTTAGCATAGAGACCAACACGGGGCTCAAACTCATGGACCACAAGATCATGACCTGAGCTGAAGTCGGAGGCTTAACTGACTGAGCCACCCAGATGCCACTGAAAGAGGTTCTTTAAAACCTGTACGTGAAATCCTAGGCAGACCCCAGAATGGCCCACAGGATAAAATAAGTAGAATTCATACGGCAGATATTTAGGCACTGAATTACAGTGAGGAATACCATGCAGGTTTTCAGATTGGTCTCTGGTCACACATAAACGAAGCAGACCAGAATATGACTGCAAGCACTCTGAAAACTAAATTGTCTTTGGAATGACAGCCCTCAAAATGAAGCCGGGACCTGGGCACTAAGCTAAATAGTGTGACTGCCAGCTAAAATAGATTTAAGTAGAATCAAGAGTCTCGTAACATAATATGCAAAATGTCCAGGTTTCAATAGAAAATCACTCATCATGCCAAGAACTAGGAACTTGAATGAGAAAGCATAATCAACAGATGCCAACACAAAGATATTTCAGATGTTGGAATTATCTAAATAAAGATTTTAAAGCAGTCATCATAAAAATACTTTAGTGAGCAATTACAAACTCTTGAAACAAACATCTCAGCAAGTAGAAAAATATATGAAAGAACCAATCTGAAATTATTGAGCTGAAAAATAGAGTAACCAAAATCAAAAACTCACCGGATGGGCTCAGTATCCAAATGAAAATGACAGAAAAAAGAATCCATGAACTTGAATATAGACCAACAGTGTAGTTCTAGAAGAAAATGTAAGAGAATGTATATGTGATCTTAGGTTGGTAAAGATTCTTACAAAGAACACAGAAGTCACTAACCCTTAAGAAGAAGTGATAAATTGGATTTCATTACACTAAAACTTCTCATCAAAAGACAGTATTAAAAAATGAATAGGCGGGGTGCCTGGGTGGCTCAGTTGGTTGTGTCCAACTGTTGATTTCAGCTCAGATCATGATCCCAAGGTCGTGGGGTTGAGCCCCGCATCAGGCTTTGCACGGAGTGTGGAGTCTGCTTAAGATTCTCTCTCTTCCTCTGCCCCTCTCCCCGACTCATGGTCTCTCTCTACAAAAAGAAAAAAAAGAAAAAGAAGAATAAGGAGGAGGAGGAGAGGAAGAAGAAGAGGAAGAAGGGAGGGGCAGTGAGAGAGGGAGACAGAGAATCTGAAGCAGGCTCAGCACATCAACGTAAAGTCTGGCATGTGGCTTGAACCCACAAACCATGAGATTATGACCTGAGCCGAAGTCAGGCACTTACCAACTTAGCCACCCAGGTGCCCCAACCCAGTCTTTTTTTTAATGGTAAAAGACTTGAATATATATTTTCACAAAGGAAGATACACAAATGGTCAATAAGCACATAAAAGATGCTCAAAAAAAAAAAAAAAAAAGTGCTAGGGGCACCTGGCCGGGTCAGTCAGTAGAGCGTGCAATTCTTGATCTCAAGGTTGTGAGTTTGAGCCCTATGTTGGGTGTAGAGATTACTTGAAAATAAAATCTTTTTTAAAAAAAAGTGCTCAATAGTATTAGTAATCAAGAAAATGTAGATTTGAATCATAATGAGATACCACTTCATACCCACTAGGATGGCCAAAAATTTTTTAAAACTAAGAATACCAAATGTTGGTGAGAACGTGGAGCATCTGGAAATCTCTTACATTACTGATGGGAGTATAAAATGGTATTGCTTAGAAAATTATTTTCCAATTTCTTTTTTTTTTAATTTTTTAATGTTTATTTATCTTTGAGAGAGAGAGAGAGAGAGAGAGAGAGAGAGAGAGAGAGAGAGAGAGAGAGAGAGAGAGAGAGAGAATGAGTGGGGGAGGGGCAGAGAGAGAGGGAGACATGGAATCTGAAGCAGGCTCCAGGCTCTGAGCTGTCAGCACAGAGCCCGACGTGGGGCTTGAACCTATGAGCCTCAAGATCATGACCTGAGCTGAAGTTGGATGCTTAACCAACTGAGCCACCCAGGCAACCCGTTCCACATTTTGATGATGGTGGTGGTTATGTGAGTGTTTACATTTGTCAAAACTCCTAGAACTATATACTTTAAAACGCGTGCATTTCATTCGTAAGTTTAACTAACCCCTGTTTTGAAAAAAATCTGGTTTATTTAACTCCAGAGCTCAAACTCTTTTTTTTTTAATTTTTTTTTCAACGTTTTTTATTTATTTTTGGGACAGAGAGAGACAGAGCATGAACGGGGGAGGGGCAGAGAGAGAGGGAGACCCAGAATCGGAAACAGGCTCCAGGCTCCGAGCCATCAGCCCAGAGCCTGACGCGGGGCTCGAACTCACGGACCGCGAGATCGTGACCTGGCTGAAGTCGGACGCTTAACCGACTGCGCCACCCAGGCGCCCCAGAGCTCAAACTCTTGAAAGATACTGAGACCACACCCATCTATCTGTATTCTCTGGTTAGAGCATTATGACTTATCAATGGAAATAAAAAGTAAATTCCTTGGAGGGGCTTACAGTTTAACCATAATTCAATGCACAATAAGATAAAATACATCTGGAGGGAAATTTTTAAAGAGTGAGGAGGAGCTGGTTTGTGAATTACCCTCTACTGAGTTTTATCACCTAAGGAGGTCACTTAAGCCTATTTGAATCACCATTTCCTGAAATGAAGGCTTTGGATTAGCTCATTTCTAAGTTTTCTTGCAGCACTCGAGTTCATTGATCGATGAACTTCCAGCTTAGCTAGTGCAGGTTGCATCAGGGCCTTGAAAGGTGGGGCAGGATTTCCACCAGCAAACTTGTGAGCACGGATGGCCATTCAGGGCAGAGGATCACATGGGCGGTTGGAAAACATAGCTCTGCTCACGGAATTGCTCGAGCCAGCGTCCCATCTTCAGAGTGAAGGTTAGGGATTGTTGGGGAGTGCTGGGGAGAAAACCTAAAAAGGGAGGTGAGGCCAGACTGGGGCAGTGACTGCCAGGCTAGGAATCTTACCAAGAGCACCAGATTGCAGAAGCGTCTAGGAAGAGGGGGCAGCAGGAGGAAAGCAATGGAGTCCTTCCCTACATGCATGTCCCTTTTCTTGATGTTTACATGCAATAAAAAAGGTCCCAGATTTGAAAGATGTTGCAGTCTTACTCAACGTCACTGCTGTATTCACCTAAATGTTAACTCTCGGTCATGTGAAAGAGAACACAAGAATCAAGGTTTCAAAAGGAATTTAGAACAGCATTTCCTCCGTGTGTGCTGTGGAATAGTACTTTTATGAGATCTCAGTATGTATTTTGGGGGGAGTTGGAAAAAGGTCAAATACAATTCAGTAAAGCCAAGTAAGCCAAGTTGTCATTTTTAACTGTAGAACTTAGAACTTTTACTGTGCTAATAGAGTTTGTGAATCTCCAAGAAAAGGGTAGACTTGGGCGCCTGGGTGGCTCAGTCGGTTAGGCATCCGACTTCGGCTCAGGTCATGATCTTACAGTTTGTGGGTTCGAGCCCTGCGTCGGGCTCTGTGCTGACAGCTCGGAGCCTGGAGCCTGCTTCGGATTCTGTGTCTCCCTCTCTCTCTGCTCTTCCCCCACTCATGCTGTCTCTCTCTGTCTCTCAAAAATAAAAGAAAAACATTAAAAAAAAAAAGGGGGGGGTAGACTATACAGTGTTACCCAACTGTATTTGGTGCAAGAACCTAATTTTGAAGAAGCGTCCCATGGGCCTGGTGTTCTACATTACCCAATTTGGAAAATGAAGGATTAGAAACTTCTTATTCACAGGGATGGAGGAAAAACAGATACTCTGTTGGGCCTTGTGGAAGAGTCAAAGGTGATAGATCATGGTCCCTACCCTCATGGAGCTCACAGTTCAGTGAGAGACAAGTATGGACACAAATAATCAGTTCATAGTAGAAAGTACTCAGTTTCATGAGGGATGTTCAAGTCCTGTGTGAGCCCAGGAAAGGGAGACAGCCTTGTTAGTATGAGAATGGATATTGGGGGTCAGGGGAGCAGAGATGGGCTGGAGGCTTTGTGGCACTCATGTTGACCCCTAAAGGACCGATAGGGTTTGGGCATGGAGATTTGCCAGATGTTCTGGGCAGAGGGTACTTGAGCAAAAGCCTGGAGGCGTTTGAGAGCAACTGTGCTCAGAATCACTGGTTCAAGCAATGGTTTTCAAGCAGAAGGAGAAAAGGGATTATTAGCAGCCCCCTCAGTTCCTCTTCAACCAGAGGTCCTCATTGTGAAATGGTTTTGTGTACCATTCTGGTACAATCAGAGAATGCTCAAGAACTACGGGGCTCAGGTGCAACTGGGTGGCTCAGTCAGTTAAGCATCTGACTCTTGATTTTGGCTTAGGTCATGATCTCACAGTTCATGAGTTTGAGCCCTGTGTCAGGCTCTGTCTCCCCTTCTTTCTGTCTCCCCTTCTCTCTGTCCCTCTCCTGCTCACTCTCTGTCTCTCTCTCTCTCTCAAAATAAATAAACATTAAAAAAAAAAAAAAAACCAACAACAACAAAACCATGGGGCCAGGGCGCCTGGGTGGCTCAGTCGGTTAAGCGGCCAACTTCAGCTCAGGTCACAATCTCGCGGTCCGTGAGTTCGAGCCCCGCATCAGGCTCTGGGCTGATGGCTCAGAGCCTGGAGCCTGCTTCCAATTCTGTGTCTCCCGCTGTCTCTGACCCTTCCCTGTTCATGCTCTGTCTCTCTCTGTCTCAAAAATAAATAAACGTTAAAAAAAATTTAAAAACAAAACAAAACAAAACAAAACAAACCATGGGGCCAAGGGGGAGCAAAGAGAGAGACCTGACTGAAAAGGATGAGATGAGCCATGAACATCGGGACAAGAGTTTACTGACAGCACTGGGGAACCCCTATAGGTTTAGGAGCAAAGGAGTAATATGATCAAAGCTTTGGAAAATTGATCAGGTGGTCTCTCAGAGGGATAGGTGGAGAGTGCAAGAAAGGCTAGATCTGTGTTTTTAGGAGGCATGTGTTGGTTCACCATCTCTGGCTTTGAGGAAGCAAGGAAAGTAGTGGAGACTAATGCAGGGGCACAGACTTGGCCTAAGGTAGTGGTGGCAGTGGAGCAGAGGAGGGGATGGAAGGGAGGCACGGTTGGAGGTAAAGTCCCTGGACTCCCAAGAGGGCGGCCCTGAGGTCCCTGCCTGGAGTCAGTCAAAATGGCATCCTCTCTCCTGCCCCACTACCCAGTCTAGGCACCTGGAGGACTCACTCGATTCCAGTAACCATTCAGAGTGAGAGTGGCACCTGTTATTTGCAGACCACAGAGATATGAGCATAAATGGCCCAGGCCAGGATTACTTAGTACTGATTTGCATATAATTTAGAGGCACTTACCTGCCAGTCCTGGAGCAACCTGCCAGTTGCTGGAGACCAGAGCAACCCTGGACCACCTGGACTTCTTCTTCTCCTCTTCCTCATACCGATTACTACCACATTATATATGGCCAGCCCTCTTGAAGGGTCTCTTTGAGTTGAGTTTCCTCCTAGTTTGACATCAGTGCTTTTGTTTCCTCATGGCACAGAGGGCCAGGCCCGGGGCCCTGGCCAAGGAGAATGATGAGGTCCCTGGCCAAAACACCCTCAAGATGCATTGAGCCGGGGCCCTTGTTGACAACCTGAATTGTTTTGTGTTTGATTTCCCAGAGACAGCACATAAGGGCAGCAGGGTTCCTCAGGCAGCTCCTGCCCTCTTGTCACTTGTTGGGCTTTGCTTTATCCAAACAGAGCAAAGAGGTTGCTCAGCATTTCTCAGCTCTGGCCAGAAGCAATGGTGGCTGTTGCTGTACACAGAACCAGAGGTGAGGCGCTGGGGACGGGGAGGGGTGAGGATTCAGGCAACAGGAAGGAGATCAGTGGCTTCCTCTTGATATTTCCCTCTCAGGAAGAAGCCAGAGTGCAGTGGATCGAAGAGACTAGGCCACTCATGAGGCCTCCTGTCTCCGAAAGAAGTCAGTGAACTCAACAGTTTGAAAATATCTGCCTTGAGGGGCCGGCCCCTGGCTGGCTCAGTTGGTAGAATGTGTGATCTTGATCTCGAGGTTGTGAGTTCAAACCCCACATTGGGCAGAGAGCTTACTCAAAAAATAAATTAATTAAAAAAGAAAGAAAGAAAGATAAAAGAAAATATCTGCCTTGAGTGTGGTTCTGCAGCCCCACCGGTGCTGGTAAGTTTGGGCACTGAAATGGCATACCTGACCAGGCTAACGGAATCACTTGTTTGAATCCGTGAGGAGAGATGGGCCATTTTTAGGCCTTTCCTTGGGCCCTCACGAAAACTCCCACATTGCCTGGATCGTCTATCTGGTGGGAGCTTCCAACACGACATTCTTTGCTGTTTTAGATCACAAAGCTGCCTCCCTCGGGGCTTCGCTTTGCAGTCACCAAGAATCCAAGGCTTTTGCTGACTTAGGTGTTTCTGTGGGCCAACCGGCTCTGTCTGTAGTGCTTCCACAAGAATGGGCTGGGAGCTTAGCTCAGGGTCACTTCATGATTAGGGGTTCTCAAAAGGAGGAATGAGCTAGCTGTTTCCTGAGAGAATTTATCTTTTTATTTATTTTATTGTTTTATTTTTTACTGTAACTGCTGAGAACAATCTGTGCTGAAGCTGAGTTTTGTGCTGGGAGAGAGAGAGAACATTTCCTCAATGATGTAGCAGAATCCTTTAAGGATCCTGCCAGTGGCTCCTTTTCTGGCGTGACATCCAGGCTTTGTTGTGGCCAACACTTCCTGAAGATCAAACACAAGTTCTTTTTTTCTTTTTTAAATGTTTATTTAGTTTTGAGCGAGAGAGCGGGAGAGGGGCAGAGAGGGGGGGGGACAGAGGATCCAAAACAGGCTCTGCCGATGACAGCAGAGTGGACCGTGTGGGGCTTGAAGTCACAAACCGTGAGATCAAGACCTGAACCAAAGTCAGACGTTTAACCTACTGAGCCACCGAGGTACCCCCCCAACACAAGTTCTTATACAGAGGCGGCAAGTTCAGACACCTACAGTAATGTAAGAACTAGCGATACAAACCTTTTGTACGTATAAGTCTATATTCATTCACTGGGCAAGGGCAGGGCTTATGGTAAACTCATCATCACCCGTTCACAGCGGCACAGCCAATTGTTTATTTATTTATTTATTTATTTATTTATTTTTTATGTTTATTTATTTTTGAGAGAGACACACACAGAGCACAAGCTAGGAGAGACAGAGAGAGAGGAAGACACAGAATCCGAAGCAGGCTCCAGGCTCCAAGCTGTCAGCACAGAGCCCGTCGCGGGGCTCGAACTCACGAACCGCGAGATCGTGACCTGAGCCGAAGTCAGAGGCTTAACCGACTGAGCCACCCAGGCGCCCCAATGGCACAGCCAATTGTTACCAAGCAGAAGTGCAGGCCAGGATGACTTTTCTTCCAACGGTTCATGGGAAACCAGAAGTCTACATTTTTATGAGACATGTGTGATTTTTAAAGGTCACATGGCCTTAATTTTTCTTTAAAGGATGTAGAGAAACTTCCACTTCCGGAAATATGGACCAGACATATTTTTCCCTGTTCCTCCTGCTAAGTATAGCTGAAAAACCCTGGATTAAGTTAAGGGTCTTGAGATAAAATCAGCCTGGATTATCTAAATGGGCCCTAAATCCAACGACAGGTGTCCTTGTAAGAGATAGAAGAGAAGACTCAGTTATACTGGAAAAGGGCCATCTTAAGATAGAGACGGAGACTGGGGTGATTCAGCCACAAGCCAAGGAATGGGGGAAGCCAAAAGAAGCTGGAAGAGGCAAGGGAGGAGTCTCCTTTCAAGTCTTTGGAGGGAGCGCGGCCCTGGTGACACCTGGATTGAGGACTCCCGGCCTCTAGATATGAGAGAATAAATTTCTGTTGTTGTAAGCCACCAAGTTTGTGCCAATTTGTGATGGCAGCTCTGGGAAACACATACAGCTTGGAATACTACGCATCACTGACAAGGACCAAACTTGATACAGCAACAACTTAGATGGATCTCAAGGGCTGAGGGAAAAAAGCCATCTCAAAAAGTCACACACTGTATAATTCCATTTATATAACATTCCCAAAAAGACAGAATTGTAGAGGTGGAAAAGAGGTTACTACTTAGTTGCCAGAGGATAGGAATGGCGGGAACGTGATTATGATGGGGCAGTGCTAGGGAGATCCCCGTGATGATGGAACAGATCTGTATCTTGACTGCAGGGTTGGTTATATGAGTCTAAAATTGATAAAATGACACAGAGCTATTTATTCACATGAACTATTTATTCACATTGTACAAGTGTACATTTCCTGCTCTTGATATGTACTATACTATAATTATGGAAGATCTAACCACTGCGGGAAGACAATTGAAGGGTACATGGGATTGTTCTGTACTATCTTTGCAACTTTCTGTGACTATAATTATTTCAAGACAAAAGATTTTTTAAAAGTTAAATAGCAGGACGCCTGGGTTGTTCAGTCAGTTAAGTGTCCGACTTTGGCTCAGGTCATGATCTTGTGGTTTGTGGATTCAAGCCCCGTATTGGGCTCGCGGCTGTCAGTGCAGAGCCTACTTCGGATCCTCTGCCCCGCCCCTGTGCTCATGCACACATACTCTCTCTCTCTCAAATAAATACATAACTAAATAAACATTTTAAAAAGTTAAATAGCATGCAGGGACTTTTGGGGGTGATTAGCATGTTCTATAGGCTTTGTGGTTACATGAGTGAATACAGTTCTTAAAACTTAACTAACCATTCTTTTAAAATGGGTGCGTGTTATTGCATGTAAACTCTACCTCAGTAAAGTATTTTAAGTTAAACAACAACAACGCCAAAAGAATATGGAGTAAACAAAATATACCAGCTTTCAGCCTGAGTTTTTCTAGGCCAAACACTGGAATATTTTATCTTTTTGCCACCCAGTGCCTTCCGAATCAACATTTATTACCGAGTATTTGAATGCTAGGTTCCATTGCCTCCCCAGCTTCTGACAGGAAATAGAGATAGGGAAATGTCTACCAAATGAAGGTGTGTAGAAGACCGTTGGAGAGGAGATACTCTGGCCTCCAGCCTAATGGAATAATTTAGATTGTCTCTTGCTTACATATCTGGAGCCATTCTCTCTCCTAATAGTCCAAGGAGCAGGCACAGAGAGCTGACCAAGCCTAAGTTATAGTCTCTCCACCTGGACAGTAATGCTTCAGCCCAAGAGAAGAAAAGTCTGGGCCAGGGCTGATTACTCATTGTATCATGTAGATTGCTATTTCTCTTTCTATACCCTGTTTCTCTGTGAGACTGTGAGTTTGGAAGGCAGAGACCTTTCTGTGTTATTCTAACCCTCTCATTGCTTACATTGAATTCAGCAGCCACTCAAGAATCCTTCACCATGATGAACTGTAATACCATTGGTTCAGGGAAATACCCAGCTGTTCATGATATGAAGGGGAACAGACTCGAAAGTGGACCTCTTTTATGTGCCGAAGACAGCAGGTAAAATACATGGAAGCCTTTCCTATCCCAGACCAACCTTCTTAGCTTCAGATCAGTTTATCATTGGAAGCATCCAAAGACCACTTCTAGGAATGAGACCTAAAGAAATAATAGCACTTGTATGTAAAAATGCACGTAGAAAAACATTTGTTGCAGCATTGCTGGGATTTAACAAATTGAAAATCATCAAAATGTCTAAGGAAATTGTTAAGTGGATAATCACATACCCCAAAGGTCATATGAAGTAGCCATAAAGAAATAAGAAGCAGACCTTGGAGAAGTTCTACATTAACAAAAAATGCAAGGCATCTAAAATCAAATTAAAAAAAATGTAACTGGCAAAAGATAAGAAAGAAAATGCAGGTTTCATAATTCAGGTATGTTACACACATATATGTATGTATACACATACATGTTTTTTTAGGTGAAAATATATAAATATGTATGAATTTAAGGAAAAGTCTGGATGATACATAATAACCAACACTATTTGCTTTTGGGATCTAGGATTAGAGGCAAATTTTTACTTCTTTAGAGAATTTTTTTTAATTTATTTTTATTTTTTATTTTAGAGAGAGAGTGCATGCGAGCAGTGGGGAGGGGCAGAGGGAGAGAGAGAATCCCAAGCAGGCTGCACGCTCAGTACAGAGCCTGACGCCGGGCTCCATCTCACAACCCTGGGATCATGACCTGAGCCCAAATCAAGAGTCGGACGCTCAACCCACTGAGCCACCCAGGCACCCCAAGAGTTTTTTTTTTTTTAAGTAGGAGGAGTTTTTTTTTTTTTAAGTAAGCTCTATGCCCAACATGAGGCTTGAACTCATGACCCCAAGATCAAGAGTCACATGCTCTACTGACTGAGCCAGCCAAGCACCTGAGTAGGAGGATTCTTTTTTAAAAATCTTCTTAAATCCATGAAAAGATGCTCACGCTCATAACAAGAGTGCTGTGAACTAAAACTGGACTGGCATTTCATTTTTCACCCGTCAGACTATCAAGGATAAAACATTTCGGTGATATTGTTTTGGCCAGAATATTGTAAGCACATCTTCTCACACACTTCAGAAGGGAGTTTTCAGTTACAACCTTAATGGTGGGCAATTTGACAGTTATCTATGAAAATTACAAGTGCATATACCTTTTGACTCAGGGATTTCACTTCTTAAAATTTATATTTCAGATATGATGTATCTGTGAGAATCGACATTTGTACACAGTTATTCCTGGCAGCATTTTTGTAATAGCAAAAGATTCTAAATCACCTGAAAGTCCCTCATTAGGATACTAGTGAAATTATGATACATCCATATGATGAAATTATACACAGTAATTTATAAAGAATAAAGCAGCTGTTTGTTTTTCTCTGAATTGCTTACTGTGGCAAAGAAATGCAGTGTCTTGATCGGTTTAGGCTCAGTTTACAAGATCTCTTCAAGTGGTTTAGGAAAGAAGCCCTGAACTTGAATCCTGGACTTTTGTCTTTCTCTATAATCAAGCTGTACCTTAGCCAGTTCTGGGCACTTGTTCCCTGCTTTGTATTCTTGCCTGATTTCATCTCTGGTTGGGTTTTGACCAGCCCTCTCAGAGGCTAGAGTTCATTCAGGCATCCATTTGTTCAATAAATATTTATTGCATCCTATTTTATGTCAGATGCTATTCTGGGGACAGGGGTATAGCAGTGATCAAAGAGACACAAGTCCTTGCTGGCACAGAACTTACCTTCTCTACCTGTCCCCACATCTGAGCCCCACATTCTGCTGCTTATGCCCATAGCCTACTGCCCAAATGAGAAAAGACCTCCAGGACAGCAGCTCTTTCTGACACCTAAAAGACAGTGTGGCATCATAGAATGAGGTCAGTTTGTAGAGTGTACAGACTGGGGGCAAATCGTCCCTCTGGTGCTTCCTGGCCGTAAGACTTGCCCAAGACGTTTATCCATTCTGAGCCCTAATTTCCTCACCTGTAAAATGAGATTCTGACAGCACATACCTTGTAGGGTCATAAGGACTGAATACACATTTGTGAAGCAAGCAGCACCATGCTTAAACAGGGAAGGTTCTGCAGATGGTAGATGTTTGAGTTTTGGATGTCAGAACCAGGAGACTCGCTGGGGCGCCTGGCTGACTCAGTTGGAAGAGCCTGCGACTCTTGATCTCGGGGTTGTGAGTTCGAGCCCCACGTTGGGTGTAGAGGTTACTTAAATAGATAAATATTAAAAAAAAAAAAAAAAAAAAAAGGAGACTCATGCAAAGGTCTTACTTGGAGGGTAGAACTGGAACCATAGAATGGAAGGATAAAGAAGAAGGCTCTAAGCAGCAGTCCCTAACCAGGGCACAGGAGCTCAGAGTGAAAGTGGCAGATGGTCAGCAGCAGCCTTGCCAGGATCATCTCTGGTCTGGGGGGGGGCGCTGAGAGTGACTAGCAGAGAGTGGGCTTCGGGACCGAGGCAGCATGCAGGTCCCAGGAATCCAGATGGCAAAGGGTCGAGGGCTGTGGAAGGCGGGCACAGAGGCAGCTGAGCCTGGTGCCACCAAGTCCCCAGGCCTACCTACATCACCACCTAGCTTTCCTCCACTCCACAGCCAGTGCCTGCCATGTCTTCAGGAGCCCCACGCTATCTGGAACCCATTCTTCCCAACCTCTCCCTCTCTACTCCTGCTTTCAGATCGGTTTGCAATCATGTCCAAATCTTTCTCTGCTCAAAAACAAACAAGCGAACAGACTCCACATCCTTCCAGTTCCCACCCTATCATTTCTCCTTCCCTTCACTGCCAAGCCTCTCCATCTCCCTCTCAACTCCCTCCAGCCAGGCTTCTACCCGCAAAAGTCTGCTGAGCCTGTTTACATCCAATCACCAATAACAAGAAAAGACGTGCTATGCATCCCGGTGCGAGCACTCTTTGTCTCTGGGCCTCTGGTCTGCAAATGTGAAATTGGGAGAGAGATAGCTGGCTTCCCCCTGCAGCATTAGAGGGATCCAGGGCCCCGCACTGCCTCTCCTATAATTAGAAACAGTATAATGATAAGGAACATGTGCACTGCATTTCATGTCACAAAGGACTTGCCATGTTCCCTGCTCATGAGCGCCTCAGTGCTTTCCTGATCACACTTAGAACAACTCCAGACTGCTTAATCCAAGGCTAACCACCCCCCCCCTCCCCCCCCCCCCCGCCCTGCCCCAGCTCCTGCCCCAGCTCCTGCCCTTCTCTCCAACCAGCCTCATCCCGTGTTCCGCCCACTCACCCCTCGCTCCTTCCCATGCCTGCTGGCTCTGCTCAAACACAGCAAAACTTATTCTTGCCTCAGCACTCTTGCACTTACTGTTTCCTTTGCTTGAAACGTTCTGCCTCTGCATTGCCCAATTTGGAAACTACCAGCCACATGTGGCTGCTCCAAATTGAGATGTGCTGTGAGTGTAAAATGCACATGGGAGTTTTGAGGACCTAGTTCACCAAAAAGATGTTGAAATACTGGGGCACCTGAGTGGCTCAGTTGGTTAAGCGTCTGGCTCAGGTCATGATCTCACGATTTGTGAGTTCAAGCCCCAGGTCAGGCTTTGCACTGACAGAGTGGAGCCTTCTTGGGATTCTCTCTCTCTGTCTCTCTCTCTCTCTCTCTCTCTCTCTCTGTCTCTCTCTCCCTCTCTCTCTGAGCCTCCCCTGCTCACACTCTCTCTCAAAATAATAAATAAACTTAAAAGATATTGAAACTAATCAATTTTTTATGCTAATTACATTTTGAAATGATAATATTTTGGATATGTTAGATGTACAGGATTGTTGTGAGGACTGACTATGCCACTGTTTGTAATATATTATTCAAATTAATTTCACCTGTTTCTCTCTACTTAAATAGACTTTATTTCATTTTATTTTTAAATGTTTATTTATTTTTGAGAGAGAGAGAGACAGAGTTCGAGCAGAGAGGGGCAGAGAGAGAGGAAGACATAGAATCTGAAGCAGGCTCCAGGCTCCGAGCTGTCAGCACAGAGCCCGATGTGGGGCTCGAACTCACAAACCACGGGATCATGACCTGAGCTGAAGTCGGACGTTTAACCGATTGAGCCACTCAGGCACCCCAGTAGACTTTATTTTTTAGGGAAAATTTTGGGTCACAGACAAACTGATAGGCAAGTACAGAGAGTTTTCATATACCTCCTGCCCCATAAACACACAACCTCCCCAGCCACCATCATGTTGCACCACAGTGGTACCTCGGTTGCCATCAATAGACTTCCACAGGTACATCATTATCATCTGAAGTCCACAGTTTATATTAAGGTTCACTTTTAGCATTGTACATTCGATGGGTTTTGACAAATGCATAATGACATTTATTCACCATTCAAAACACTGCCCTAAAAATGCTCTGTGCTCTGCCTATCCATCCCTCCCTCCCCCATACCTTCTGGCAACCAGTGATCTTTGCCTTTTTTACTTTCTTTTTTTTTCAAATTTTTTAAATGTTTATTTCTTTTTGAGAGAGAGAGAGACAGACAGAGTGTGAGCAGGAGAGGGGCAGACAGAGGGAGACACAGAATCCGAAGCAGGCTCCGGGCTCTCAGGTGTCGGACACAGAGCCTGATGTTGGGCTCAAACTCACGAACCGTGAGATCATGACCTGAGCTGAAACCAAGAGTTGGATGCTTAACCGACTGAACCACCCAGGCGCCCCACCTTTTTTTACTTTTCTTAATGTGGCTTCTGGAAAATTTAACATTACACCTTTGACTTGTATCCCATTTTAGTTGGAGAGTACCACTCTAGATGCTCACAGGCCTGCCTCCCTTCCTCTCTCCAGGTCTCTGCTCCAAGATCACCTCCTCAAGTGAGGCTTTTCCTGACCACCCTGCCCTATCTAAAATAGCAGCTCCCATGGTCCTATGCTCCTTTCTACCTTATTCTTCTTCCTGGCACTTATTAATAACTGTAGCACACTGAAATCTAGTTCTTTGTTTAATGTCTGTCTCCCCTACTAGAATTTAAGTTTTGTGGGCAACAGATACCTCCTCTGTCTTATCACTGTGTCCCCAGCTCTAATAACAGTTGGCTCCCAATAACTACTTACTTAATTAATTTCAGTATTGCTAAAGCCAAAAGTGTCTTGGCCAACTAACTGAAATGACAATGATGACAATAACAAGAAGAGTGATAGCCGAGGTGTCTCCTGGCGACTCTCTTGAGAGTAAGGAATCTTTTTTTTTTTTTTCCCCAAGATGAAGGGGGTTTTGTTTTCTTTTTGTTTTTTATTTTTTTATTTTTTATTTTTTAAAATCTTTTATTTATTTTTGAGAGGGAGAGAGAGACAGCATGAGCGGGGGAGGGGCAGAGAGAGAGGGAGACACAGAATCTGAAGCAGGCTCCAGTCTCCGAGCTGTCAACACAGAGCCTGACGCGAGCTTGAACCCGCGAGCCACGAGATCATGACCTGAGGTGAAGTACGATGCTTAACCAACTAAACCACCCAGGCACCCCTATTTTTTTTTTTTTTTAACATTTATTCATTTTTGAGAGCACAAGAAGGGGAGGGGCAGAGAGAGAGGGAGACACAGAATCCAAAACAGGCTCCAGGCTCTGAGCTGTCAGCACAGGGCCTGATGCGGGGCTTGAACTCACTAACGGTGAGATCATGACCTGAGCCGAAGTTGGTGGCTTAACCGACTGAGCCACCAGGTGCCCCACTCCTATTTTTTTTTAAGTTTATTTATTTATTTTGAGAGAGAGAGAGAGAGAAAGAGAGTGAGAGAGTGAGCAAGTGGGGGAGGGGAAGAGAGAGATAGAATCTCAAGTAGGCTGTGCACTGTCAGCACAGAGCCCACCATAGGTCTCAAACCCACAAGCCCATGAGATCATGACCTGAGCTGAAATCAAGAGTCAGACGCTTAACTGACTGAGCCACCGAGGCACCCCTGGTTTTATTTTCTTAGAGAGAGAGAGAGAGAGAGAGAGAGAGAGAGAGAGAGAGAGAGAGAGAGAGAGAATCTTAAGTAGGCTCCAGGCTCAGTGCAGAGCCCAACTCAGGGCTTGATCTCACAACCCTGAGATCATGACCTGAGCTGAAATCAAGAGATGGACGCTCAAACAACTGAGCCACCCAGGTGCCCCAGGAGTAAGGAATCTTCTTCACCAATCTTCTTCGTGTCTCTCTGGCCTGAAGTGGCCACAGGGCCATGCCAAAACCAGGCCCTGTGGCCAGAGGAAAAGCGTATCACCGACTGACTTAGGCACCATCATTTTCATCCCTTTCCATGCTCAACTTTTCAGCCACTTCCTTCTGACTGAAAGCATCTACCCTCATTGTCCCATGACAGCTTTCTCCTACCCCTTAGGGTCCAGTGTTGATACAGCTCAGGGCTCTGTCTTCCTCTCTCCTCACCTGTCACACTTGCCCTAGGTGAGCTCAATGTGGATGCTCAACTTTCTGCCCTTATCCTTATGCAGACATCTGCCCCTCCCCCAGTCTAGTTCTGGCCTTGACCTTTTTTCCTGAGCTCCAGACCTGGATATCTCCACTGGGCAGCCCAAGGGTACTTCAAAGCTAGCATGTCTAAAAATGAACACAATATCTTTCTCCCCAGACCTGTTCCTCCTTCTGTACAACCTTAGAAAATGACACTATTAATCTGCTGGAGTCAGAAATCTGAAAGTTATGCTTGGCACCTCTTTTCCATCACCCTCCACATCTAGTTCATCCTTAAGTCCTATTAATGCCTCTTTTTAAAAAGTAAACTCTACCACAGTGTGGGGCTCAAACTCACATTCTCCACTGACTGAGCCAGCCAGGGGCTCCTATTGATGCCTCCTAAAGGTTTTTGATTCTTGGGATGCCTGGGTGGCTCACTTGGTTGTTTGAGCATCCAAATTTGGCTCAGGTCATAATCTCACTGTTCGTGGGTTCGGGCCCCGCGTTGGGCTCTGTGCTGACAGCTCAGAGCCTGGAGCCAGCTTCGGATTCTGTGTCTCCCTCTCTCTCTCTGCTTCTCCTTCACTCATGCTCTGTCTCTCAAAAATAAATAAGTGTTAAATTTTTTTTTAAATAAAAATAAAGGTTTTTGATTCTATATAACTCTCCCCATCTTCAGTAATATCATTCTTGTCCAGTCTTGTCAGGACAAGTTTAAACTGGCAAGTTTTAATTGGCATCTGTCAGTGGCTTTCTCACACTCAATTTAGCCTCCTCATAGTCTATTCTCACAGCACCCAGAGTGATTTTTTTCCCATAATGCCTCTTGGATTAAGCCCCTTCCCTGTTTGAAACATTGGTATGACTATCAACAAAAAGACCAGAGATAACAGGGGTGCCTGGATGGCTTAGTCGGTTAAGCGTCCAACACGTGATTTCAGCTCAGGTCATGATCTCACTGTGTTCTGAGTTTGAGCCCTGCATCGGGCTCTGTGCCAAAAGCTCAGAGCCTGCTTGGGATTCTCCCTCTCCCTCTCCCTCTCCCTCTCCCTCTCCCTCTCCCTCTCCCTCTGCACCTCCCCCGCCCACACTGTCTCTGTCTCTCTCAAAAATAAATAAACATAAAAAATTTATTAAAAATAAAAGACCAGAGGTAACAAATGTTGTGCTTCAGATTCTGTGTGTCTCTCTCTGCTCCTCCCCTGCTGGCACTCTGTCTGTCTGTCTGTCTCTCTCAAAAATAAATAAACGTTAATTTTTTTTTTTTTTTAAGTGGTGGGGGCGGTGCCTGCGTGGCTCAGTTGGTTAAGTGTCCGACTTCGGCTCAGGTCATGATCTCATGGTTCATGAATTTGAGCCCCGCATCAGGCTCTGTGTTGACAGTTTGGAGCCTGGAGCCTGCTTCAGATTCTGTGTCTCCCTCTCTCTCTGACCCTCCCCTGCTCTCACTCTGTCTCTCTCTCTCTCTCTCTCAAAAATAAGTAAATGTTAAAAAAAAAAATGTTGGTGTGGAGCTGGAGTAAAGGGAACCCTTGTGCACTGTTGGTGATGATATAAATTGGTGCAGCCACTGTGGAAAAAAATATATAGGTTTCTCAAAAAATTAAAAATAGAACTACCATATGATCCAGCAATTCCACTTCTGGGTATATAGCCAACAGAAATGGAAACAGGATCCTGAAAAGATGTCTGTGCCCCCATGTTCACTGCACTTTATTCACAACAACCGAGATATAGAAACAACCTAAGTGCCCATCAACAGATGAGCGGTTAAAGATGTGCTGTATATGTATAACAGAATATTACTCAGCCATGAGAAAGAAGAAAATCCTGCCATTTGGACAACATGGATGCACCTTGAAGGCATTATGTTAAGTGAAATAAGCCAGACAGAGAAAGACCAAGACTTACACTTACATGTGGCATTAAACAAACAAACAAACAAACAAACAAACAAACAATTATAGAAACAGAGAGTAGAAAAGTGGTTGCCAGGGGGGTGGGGGAAATAGGGATGGGTTGGTAAAAGGTACAAACTTTCAGCTACAAAATGAATAAGGTCTGAAAATCTAATGTAAAATATGGTGATATTTTTTGATTTTATGATCATAAAATATGATAAACTGTTTCATATAATTGAAATTTGCTAAGAGAATAGAACCTAAATGTTCTCACTCCCCCAAATATTGTGTGTGTGCGTGTACGTGTGTGAGGTGATGGATGTGTTAATTCACTAGATGTAGGGAATGCTTTCACAGTGTATGTATACCAAATCATCATGATGTACACTTTAAATATCTCACAATTTCATTTGCCAGTTTTACCTCAATAAAGCTGAAAAAACAACAGATAAAAAGCAAAACAACCAACCAACCCTCGATGGCTTCACATGGAACGTGGGAGAGAATCTAAAACCCAACATTCTCCGTAATTTCTCCCGACTGCTTTTTCAAGCCTCATTCTGGACAGCCGACCCCCTAACACTCTTCATGCCAATGATTCTGAGCTTTCAATTTCTTGAGCACTAGACACTCTCTCTCGACTTCAGGTCGTTGTATATACTGATCTCTCTGCTGGTAAGTCTCTTCCTCTGCTGTTCTCACTACATTCATTCATTCATTCATTCACTCATCCAAGCTTTCATCCATTCAACAAATGTCTACTGCAAGCATACCATGTGCCAGACCCCGTAGGGATACGGCGGCGAACTGCACAGTGTCCTCATCCTGGTGGGGGAGACGGCACACAGGCAAACAAAGAAGCCAGATAATGACAAATGAGAAATGTTACACAGAAAATAAAAACATTTAAAGGAGGTGGTTACTCTATATCATATTTACACTCTCTCCTATTGCTCACAGTGATAAAATAAACTTCCTTATTCAGATTTAAAAAAAAATAAAGGAGGTGGTTACTTTATTTTTTAATTTTTAAAACGCTTTTTCAAAAACTTTCTGTATGACATTTTAACATGTTTCGTTTAGTTATTCTTGAGAGAGAGAGGGAGAGAGACAGAATACCAGTGGGGGAAGGGGCAGGGAGAGAGAGGGAGACACAGAATCCGAAGCAGGCTCCAGGCTCTGAGCTGTCAGCACAGAGCCCAATGCAGGGCACAAACCCACAAGGGGTGAGATCATAACCTGAGCCAGGGTCAGACGCTCAACTGACTGAGCCACCCAGGTGCCCCATGAAGGTGATTACTTTAGATGGGTGGCCACAAAAGGCCTTTTTTAGAGGGTGAATTTTTTTTAACTTTATTTATATATTTATTTATTTATTTATCTATCTATTTATTTATTTATTTATTTAGGTAATCTCTACACCCAGTGTGGGGCTCAAACTCATGACCCCAGGATCAAGAGTCACATGCTCTTCTGACTGAGTCAGTCAGGCACCCCTAGGGGGTGAATTTTTAAAATGTTTTTTTTTTTTTTTTTAACGTTTATTTATTTTCGGGACAGAGAGAGACAGAGCATGAACGGGGGAGGGGCAGAGAGAGAGGGAGACACAGAATCGGAAACAGGCTCCAGGCTCTGAGCCATCAGCCCAGAGCCTGACGCGGGGCTCGAACTCCCAGACTGTGAGATCGTGACCTGAGCTGAAGTCGGACGCTCAACCGACTGAGCCACCCAGGCGCCCCAACCTAGGGGGTGAATTTTAAGCTGAGTCCTGGATAATGAAAAGGGCACCAATTATGCAACATTTTAGAGAAGAGAATTCCAGGCGGCCAAGACAGCGTTGCAAGGCCCTAAGATGGGAATGAGACGAGCTTGTTAGAAGTACAGAAAGAGGATCTGATGTGTTGGAATCCAGTGAACAAGGGGTCTTGAGGTTAGGTCTAAGCAAAGACCGGATCATTATGGACCATTGTAAGGAGTTTATATTTTGTTCTAAGTGCAAGGTGGAACTGTGTGGGAGGTGACAACCTGATCTATGTCTAAAAAGGCTCACTCTTGGCTGCTTCATGGACCGGAGTGAGTGGGAACAAGAGTAGAAACAGAGAGACCATTCAGAAGGCTAGTGCAGTTGTCCAGGTGAGTGACGGACTAAGGTGACAATAGAAGGACGGAGGTGGATGAATGCAGGATACATTATGGAAGTAGTTTGTCAGCCCTTGCTAATGTAGAAGAGAACGAACGAAAGAAAAATCAAGAGTAACTACTAGATCTTTGACTTGAGTAAGTGCGTAGGTAGTGGAGCCATTTTTCTGAGATGGCAGAGATGGGGTTTTGTGGGTGGTAGGGGCAGATATCAAGAACTGACTCTAGGTGGGACATGTTGAGTTTGAGATGCCTATCAGATATCCTGGTGGGGAAGGGGATGTCAAGGAGGCAGTTGGATGTGAGTCTGCAGCTGGGATGAGGTACAGATGGGATACAAATCTGGACGTCATCAGCGTATGGATGTGAGGAATCACTCAGTGAAGGGTGGGAGGAAAATGTTCTAGGCAGAGCTTAGAAATCTGCAAAGTCCCTCCTTGTATGGGGATCCTGTGCTATTTCCTCCAGATAGCATTACTTCACAGGGCTCCAGCCTCTACTTATGCTCATGTTTTACCTCCACCTTCCATCAGATGTCTGTCTGATTCGAAAGGGCCCAAAGGAATAGGTTGGGATAGAGGATCATAGTGGAAAGAAAAGCCAGTATGGAAGAGTAAAGCTTTTTCCATGTAGACAGATGACCAGAGGAATTTCCACTTAAGCTAATACCTAGAAAGACAAGGATGAAAATCCTGGTAAAATTACCTGACCTCAAGCTTCTGGGACATGTTCCCGTTCTGTGCGCCCTCCCAGGGTGCCCTGTGCCTCCCCCATCTCCGCACCATCGGCTGAAGTATAATTGCCCTCGTCTATCTCCCCACCTAGAGTGTGAGCAGCTTGAGAATGGGGGTCCATGCCTGTGTGCTTTGGTTTGGAACCAGCAGCACAGCACAAAGCTGGGTGCTTGGCGCTGAGTGCATGCTTAATTAGTGTTTGCTGAATGGATGGATTTGAGAGTGAGTGCCATTTTCCTGATGTGGCTGGAAACCCGGGGGCCCAAGCCACAGTCGGGGGGCCTAGTTCAGGGCTCCAAATAGTCCTTGGTAAGAAGTTGTTTTTTTTTTTTTTTTTTTTTCAACGTTTTTTTTTGGGACAGAGAGAGACAGAGCGTGAACGGGGGAGGGGCAGAGAGAGAGGGAGACATAGAATCGGAAACAGGCTCCAGGCTCCGAGCCATCAGCCCAGAGCCCGACGCGGGGCTCAAACTCGCGGACCGCGAGATCGTGACCTGGCTGAAGTCGGACGCTTAACCGACTGCGCCACCCAGGCGCCCCAAGTAAGAAGTTGTTTTGATGCCCCTTCACGGAGAGAACCCTGCTCAGGTGTTTGGGGTGTGAGTTTCCCTAGTTTCAAGGCCAGTAACTTCTGGAGGGAATTAGCAGAGGCCTTCAATTGGTGAAATGGGGGGACATCGGAGGGGAACACTTCTCAGGCCCAGAGAACATTGTAGAAGGGCATAATTTTTAAGTGCCTGCTCCCTCTACTATACTGCATACCCTCAAGGACAAAGACCTGGTCACAGTCACTTGTGTTCCCGACAGAGCACAGATCTGTCCCCGGCACATAGTATTCCTCAATAAAAGATTGCTGAAATGAATTGAAGCCCAGTAGCCCAAGGTTACTGGACAGCTGCCAGCTGCAAATACCTTGGCAGATCTTACCAGCGGCTCAATCCCAGGGCAGCACTCCTGGAGCTAGAGCCTGGGGGAGATATCACCAGATGTCCTAGGTCCTAAGACCGGAAGCCTCTGGAAGCTCCACCTTCTCACAGCCCACAGCATGAATAATTCAGGACCGGACTGGTGGTCAGATTTGGGAAGGACAATGAGGTTGAGAAGAGGCAAACCTTTCGATGCTCTCCAGTCAGAGAGGCTGGGACCGCAGGCTTCCTAGGTGATTAGACAGCCCTGCCTCATGAACTCTCCCCTGCTGGTCCTGTCTATAGAGCCCTGGGCCACCGGTCCCAGCCCCTGCGGACACTCAGTATCATACCCAGCCTCCCTGCACCCTTGCCACGCTTTCAGTTTGCCTTCCCCTTGGCACCCATGTTCCTCTCTCACTGAGAAGGCTATTTGTGTTTCTGCTTCTGCTTCACGGTTTCTCACCCATCCCCACAGGAACTTTAGAAATGGGCTGCAGAATTCTCCTGGGCTGAGGCCTCTGCAGGCTTCTGTGGAGAGATGTCCCACACAGGGGCCTGCGCTACTGGCCCAGCTACACTTTAGGTTATACTTGTGGACCCCTGACCTTTCTCTGGAAGTCTAAAAGTACCTGTGATCCAAGGTAAAGAATGCTTGGCTGAATCAAAGACTGGTTCTTTGTCTTGGCTTCAGACAGTAGAGAGCAAAGGCTACAGCATGAGGTTTAGAGAGAGGCCTGGGCTCTAACCGGAGCCCCAACACTAGTTTGCTTTGTGGGCATCAGCAAGTCCTTTAATCTCTCAAAGTCTCTGTTTCCTTATTTGTAAAATGAGAATAATAAAATTACCTACTGCACGGGGTTCTGGGGAGGATTTAACAGGACAATATACACAAAATTCCCCGGGGGCATTGCCTAGTGAAATTTAGCAGAAATTTAGTAATGGTAGTTCCTTTCCTTTATTTAACATGGCAGAATGCATGCAGACAGAAATTTAGAAGGTTTCAGTGGGTGGAAATCCCCCCTTCCCCTCCCTACTGTTCCTTTCTGGGATCAGAGCTTCATTACCTTTTGCTGGGACTATTGCAATAGTCTTCTAGCATAACCATCCACACCCATCTTGTGCCTGTCCCTGGGTTACTTTCAGTCTTCTGCTTTCCACCTCCCTTGGCTGCTCATAACCATAGAATTTAGACCAAATTTCTTAGCTGGAAGTTCAAGGGCCTCTGTAAGTTGGTCCCACCCACATCTTCCTAACCTTTACAGTGAAAAAGAACCCAGAACATGAATTCTAGTCCTGGATTGGCTACTTTCTTTCTAGATGACTGAGTAAATTATCTAGTCTCAGTTTCTACATTCAGAAATTGAAGATCATAGTGCTGCCTCAAGGGATGCACTGTGATTTATATGCTCTATCTTTACTGCTAAGCCCAGTGGAGTCAATGGGAAGGGACCAGATGCAGCTTGCTCATCACTGTATTCTTAGCACTGAGCCTAGGGCCTGACACATGGTAGACGTTCAGTATCTATATCTATATCTGTTGAAAGAATGAACAGGATTGTGAGGATTAGATATGGCATGACCCAGGAAAAGCACCTTGCGTGGTCCCCCAGGAGGCACGCCCAAATAGTAGCTGTTGCTATGCAGGTTACTAGTGGAGTGACTTTAGGCAAATACCCTCCCTTCTCTGAACATGTTCACTTATCTGTACTATGAAAGCACTGAAGGCATTCCTGGCTCTTATTTTCCGAAATACTAGGCGGAGCATGCAGAAGCAGCTCAATAAACGTTTTCTCAGTGGGTGAAGCCTCTTCTAAGGCTCTAAATGGTGCTGTCTAAACAAGAGTCTGTCTGAGTTGCCTCCTGGGGCCTGGTTCCCCTCTGCCCTTTACCCCGTGGGGAAGATGGGGCCTCCTTCTGGTCCCTCCTACATTCGGAGCCAGAAGCCCAGCGGGGATGTGGACTGGCTGGGCGCTCTCCGGAAGCGGGAGCAGAAGCCCCAGGAGCAGGGAAAGAATGTAGGTTTAGGGGAAGCGGGCAAAGGGGGGCAGGCCGGGGAATGGGCCATTCAAGAACCGGGTTCGACTGAGAGGCAGCCAGGCAGCCAGGGAGGGACAGCGACTCGGGGACCGGCGGTGAGGAGCTCCAAAGGGGCGGGAGCGTGAACCAGACCAGGGTCAGCGAGCGGCCGCGGGGCCGGGGCGGAGAGGGCGCTGGAGCACTGGGCGGGGAATGTGGGGGTGTGAGTTGGCCCGGGGACCCGGCGGCCGCACGGGAGGAGTTGCGGGGGGGTGGGGGGGAGGAACACAGAGAGAGGCCCGGGGGCCGCAAGAGGACTCGGGGGGGGGGGGCAGTGCGGAGGGGGCGCCGGGCTGCGGCCGGGCAGGGGCGCGCGGGGAGCACGGCAGCGGCAGCGGGTGGGGTGCAGGGCGGGGGGAGCGCGCATCGGGGGGCGGGGGGCGGTGTCGGCGCCGGGGGTGGGGGAGCGGGTTGGGCGGCTGCGCCGGCTCCGCTTCAGCCGCTGCCGCTAGGGCGCGGGGGGCGGGGGGCTCGGCGCCGCGAGCTCGGCCATTGTGGGAGCCGCTCCCCTCGGCTCCGCGGCGCTCCCCTCCGCTGCGCTCCCGCCCCGGACGCGCCCCGCCGACGCCGCCGCCGCCTTTGCTGCCGCCGCCGGCCGGTCTCCCCTGCTCGGGCTCCCAGGGTAAGGCGCGGGGCGCGGGGCTGGCTGCAGGCTCCCTGCCTGTCCGCGGGGTGCGCGGCGGCGGCGGCGGGGCGCGGTGCTGGATGCGCCGGGCGGCCGCGCCCGAGTTCGGGCGGCCGGCGGCAGCGGGAAGGCGGGTTGACAGGCGTGGGCATCGCGGCCGCCGGGGCCTCGCACCTGCAGCCCCAGCGGTCGGGGCGGGGGAGCGCCGAGCGCGCGGAGCGGGGGTCTCCCCGCGTCGGGCGCTGCCCGGGCCAGAGGGAGGCGTGTTCTCCGGGAAGATGGGACGCCGAACCCTCCCCTGCGGACGAGAGAGCTGCGGGAGCGGCCAGGGCCGGGTGGGGAGGACGCTTCCCAGCCTCAGGTCTCCACCACTGGCCCCGGCGCCCGCTCGGCATTCGGTCGCGCGTCCGCATGGCGCGGCCCCGCTCTTTGTCAGCCGCGCGCGGCGGGCACGCGGACCCACCCGCGGCGCCCCGGGCTCCCGGGCGCGCCCCTCCCCCACCGCGGGGAAGGGGTGGAGGTAGGGTGGGGAGAGGGGCGGGGGTCCGCAGCGGGCGAGCGCCAGGCAGGTGAGGTTCCCGTCGCGCACCTGGCCTACGGCCTTCCGAGTGGTTTGGGGGCGTGGGCGCGCTCTCCTGTGAATCGAGGGTTGATGGAGTGACTCAGGTTACCGAGGGGGGAGGCGAGAGCCCCGAGGTCAAACAGGTGTTTGGGAGGGTCGGCAGACTGACCAGGGTGGAGGCGACGAGGGAAGGTCTCCCCGGGAGGGGTCTGGGACCAGCCTGCCTTTGTAGTAAATGGGAGTCTTGGGGAGGAATGGGCGGTTCTGGGATGAAGCAGGTGGCCTGAGAGGAGGGGCGTTTTCTTGGCCCCTGCCGACGCTAGGGAAGGAAGCGCGGCCTGAATTTCCCCCGAGGCGGGGGCAGTAGCTTCAGCCCCCGACCTGGCTGTAAGAGGTAGGAGGCGGGCACCAGAAGTAATTGCGGGGAGGGGGTAGGTGCTGGATAAAAGGCAAAGCTGTGCCAGGACCTGGGTCCTTTCCTTTCTGCCTTCTGTGGCTGGATTCCTTCTTGATGTTCCATGGGAAGAGGGCCCAAATGCTGCTGGCACAGGAGGTGCCCTGGCAGGGCTGTTCCGTCCACCGGAGGTTGCTTAGAGGCCTTCAGCACCGTTTAATGTTTCTTTTGTTATCTCTTCACATTCTGTGCTTATGGTGGGGAACCCCCAGAGCCTGTCTCTGCCCCTTGCTGCCTCCATGCTGAGGTTCCCAGAATCCGGGAGGAGCTGTGCCCAGAGACCCATGGTGTCTGGCCATTTAGGCCACCTCACGGTCTCCAGACAGCCCTCATAAAGGAAAGGTGACAGTCTCCTGCCCTCCCTGGACCCTAGAGCCAAAGAGAGAGCTGGTTATCGGGCTGCATTTGGTCCTGCAGGGAGGTGGTAGCTGAAGGCATGCACCATCCAGGCTCTGATGAGGCTGTTGGGGTAGTGGTCCATGGGTAGCAGATGGTTCTGGGAAGTGAGCTTGGCCTTGCTGAGGGTCGGCTGCCCAGTCGACTGGCTGGTGGAGCCCAGCTGGCCCCAGGGTGGTTATGTTTCCGTTCAGATCTCTCCACTAGCTAAACTGACCAGAAAAACTGACTTTCTGTGTCACCTCCCCCACCCCCATGCTGTGCCACTTATTTCCACAACAGCCCTTGGAAAAAGCAAACAAACATTTTATCTAATGCCTCTTATGTGCCATGTGTGGTGCCAGCCAGTTTTATATTTGCATTTCACTATGTTCTTAAGACATCCTCTCAGGTGAAATAATTACCCCATTTTGCAGATGAGGCAGCCGAGTCCCAGAGAGGTGAAGTGACTTGCCCCAGACCACACCAGTTGTAAAGTGGCCAAGCCAGAGTTTATCCCCAGGTCTGTCTTACTTAAAGTTCAGTACTTTTTCTATTAGATGTGCCAGAGATGGAATGGGAGAAATTCCTGTCTATTCTAGCTCATGCTTTGTTTCATGCCTGCTAGTGAGAGCGTGCCTTCGCTTTTTTAAAATACTTCCCATCTGCTGCCCCATTTTTATCCTTATAACATTCCTGTGAGGTAGGTCGAACAGGAATACAGTAATAGATACTGTTCATTAAGTGCTTATTGGACACCATGCACTGTTCAGCGCTTTACCTCCCTTGTGCCTTGCAAACAACCCTATGAGGTTTATGTGCTATCATCACCCCCATTTTATAGATTAGGATGCTGAGGTTCAAAGAGGTTAAATGGCTTCCCCAGGGTAGAACTTAAATCCATGTCTCTGGATCTATGGGTCTTAAAAGCTCCAAATGTACCGAGTAACAATAATAGAGGTTACTAGGAATGGGAGCTAACTTTTACGGAATATTTTCAGATCTGTGAACATCTTCAGGTATATTATGTCAGGGGATTTCTCTAAAGTCTTGTGAATTAGTTTTGCCATGGTTTAGCATCATCCCATTTTCCAGATGAAGCAACTGAGCTTCAGGGGGTAAAGAGGTCAAGTCAGGGGCAGAACTGGGACTAGACCCTCTGCTTCCCAAGTGTCAGTGTACCTCATGTGACCCGTTCCCGTTCCGTCTGTTCACCCGCGCTCCTCTCTCCTACAGATCATCTCTCCCTGGGCTCCCAGGCCCAACCCCCCTGCTGCAGCCCCTGCCTGGGCAATGTCTTCCTCAGATGAAGAAACGCTCAGTGAGCGGTCCTGCCGGAGTGAGCGGTCCTGCCGGAGTGAGCGGTCTTACAGGAGTGAGAGGTCAGGGAGCCTGTCTCCATGTCCCCCAGGGGACACCTTACCCTGGAACCTGCCACTGCATGAGCAGAAAAAGCGGAAGAGCCAGGACTCGGTGCTGGACCCTGCGGAGCGGGCCGTGGTCAGAGTTGCTGGTAAGAGAGGCCCGAGTGAGTGGGGTGGCAGGGTGCAAGGCAAGAGTGGGCCGCTGGCTGGGGGCGAGTGGTGGAGGGGTCCTCCTCAGGGTACTCTGACAAGCCAGCTGGAGTCCGCTTCGGCATTCCTGTTGTTGGAAAGATCATGGCATAACCTTAAAGAAAAACTTGAGAGGGTAGAATCTGCCACTGCTCCTCCCTGCGTGCTAACAGGGGACCTGTTTCCATTTTTGCATCTTCTCTGCCTCTGTCCCCGTGCAGTTGCCTTCATAGCTAGCTTACGTACCATTCTGGATCTGGATTTGTTTCACTTACTCTTCTATCCAAATGATTTTCCATATTACACTTTAGGCTTTACAGTTACCATTTTAAAATTTTTTTTTTTTTCCAACGTTTTTTATTTATTTTTGGGACAGACAGAGACAGAGCATGAACGGGGGAGGGGCAGAGAGAGAGGGAGACACAGAATCGGAAACAGGCTCCAGGCTCCGAGCCATCAGCCCAGAGCCCGACGCGGGGCTCGAACTCACGGACCGTGAGATCGTGACCTGGCTGAAGTCGGACGCTTAACCGACTGCGCCACCCAGGCGCCCCTACAGTTACCATTTTTAAAGGCTGCGTAACATTTCATGATGTAAAAAATCCTACTCACTTTCTACTTTTTCACCATAACAGACAATGCTGCAGAGAACATCTTTATGAATAATAACACTTGACTTTTGTTGAGTTATTTCCTTGGGCTGAGTCTTTGGAGAGGGCAGTTTCACTCACAATGCTTTCTGAAAATGTGGTACCCACTTAGCCTTCCTGCTGGGAGAGGGCTGGGGCCGCCTGCCGTAGGAGATGTCTGCTTCTCCTTTGCCAAGTAGCCGAGCATGCAGGGCAGTGGTTACAAGGACAGGCTTCGAAGTCAGAGGGATAAGGTGCCGGACGGGTGGCCCTGCTACCAGCCAGCTGTGTGGCTCTAGGCAAGTCTCTTTTCCTGTCTGAGCCTCCCTTTCCTCGGCTTAAGAATGCTTCCTGTACAGAGCTGCCTTGAGGATGAGATGAGATAATGTATGTAAAGCTCTTAGCACGGGTTTCTGGCTCAGGAAAGGGTAGGGTTGCAGAGTACTCCCTCTGCTGCTTCCTGCGAGGGCATCCAGGGCTGCCCCTGTGGGTTGTGCTCCATGTTTCCACAGGCAGCGGGGCCAGAGTGCAGATGGAAAGCTAGACAAAGCAGTGCTGGCAGCTAGTTCAGTGACATCACCCAGCTTCATTCCATCACCTAGGCCTGTCCTGCTCCCTCTTTTGTATCTCTCAAGTAGTGCCCCCTGCCCGCCCCTGCTGTGTCACCTTGCACCCGGACCTTCCAACCTCCAACTCACAGTTCTCCTCCTCCAGTCCTGCCCCTCCTCCATGTGACTAACAAGAGTATTTTGTTCTAACATGAGAACCTGATCCTGTTACTCAGCTGCTTATAAGCCTTCTTTGGCTCTTCATTGCCTGTGGAATAGAGGCCCCTCAAAGTCAGGCCCCTCTTGAGCTTCACCTTTTGCCATCTCTGCCTCTAAGCACCTTGCTGCATTGAGCTGCACCTTGATCCCGAGAGGTGTGCATCTTGCAGGATCAGACCTCCATGCTTTAGCTTTCTTCTCTGCAAGGCACTGGGAACCACCTCCCCCTTTTTTAAGTGCTGCCTCCTCTGTCCCCAATGCCCCCCGGAGGTATCCAGAGCTCCCTCCTCCGCTCTGGTATTCATACTTTTCCCTCCCCTGTGTTCCCTTGTACAGTATGGCAATTATCCCCTTTCGGGGGAACCCTCCACTCCCTCAGGACTGTTAGCAATGCTGGACCGTGTCTTGCTCATGTTTTTGCCCCCAGCTGCTTGCATGGGGCCCTGTGCCTGTTTGGAGATCAACCAGCATTGAATGATTGAATGCAAGGAGCGTTTCGAGGAGAATATGTGACAGATTGTGATCCAGGAACAGGCAGTGGGATGTAATGGAAAGCTAGACAGGGAGAGGGTTATGTGGGCTCAAATAATGAGAGAAGGGTTTTAGCAGAGGGTAGACTTGCAAGGAGGAAACCTGGCTGGAGAGTTTGCACTCCTTCTGTGGGCAACAGAAAGCCCTTGGAGAAAGGTCTTTGGTCCTTCTCAAGACCTTTGGGCCTGTGGCATCAGCCAGTCCACGGAGTTTCACAGCTGTCTCTAGGATGCAGGAGGGGCTTTACTTGTCTCCAGCCTTGAGAGGCCCCAGCTGAGGGTCCTAGGGATCCACAAAGCTCTCTCCTTCTCCTGAAGGCAGCCTCCTTCTCCTTCCTTATGCCCTCTAGCCCCATCCTCCACCACACATACATACTTATAGGCCCTTTTGTGATGATTTCCCTTTCTGGTCTGCTCCTTGCTCCAAGGGGCCTCACCGGATGTTTTGCCTGCTGTTTAACATCCCAAGTCTGGAATAAAAGTAGAGTGGACTTGAGGGGGCTTAAGGCCCAGGCAGAGTCCCTGAGGATGCTGCTGGGTCAGATGAGCAGAGGGGTGGCAGGCGCTGTGCTGTGTCTCCGGCATCCATGCTGATCTTCTATTCAACCTGATCCTGCCAAATGACTGTCTTGAGGAGGGGGCTGGGCCGGTGAGGCTGAAAATGTGGAGACTGTCATGGTTAAAAATAACTCGTGCGGTGCAGTTGGGCGTGTTTCGTTAGCAGCAGAGAAGAGGCGGGACAGCTGCTTCAAGGCCTGGCTGAAATCTTGCTGTGATTTTGGAACGTGGTGGGGACTCTACCAAGGTAATTTAGAAGGCAGCCTGACTTCTGCGGGGATTGCTTCCTTTGAGGTGCAGGAAGGGCATGTCTGGGAGACCTGGGTGCTCTGAGGCTCTCTGAAGTTAGAACTTTCATCCTGGGAGGAAATGAAATCAGTCTTGCCCTGGAAGCCAGCTGTGGCCTGTGCAATTTTCTCCTCCCCACGGGGTCTGGGTGTGAAGCCAAGTGGGGGTGTCTGCATCAGTCTCACCACATGCAGAGACCTCCCCCTTCCCCTACCCCGTTCTGTGTCCTGTGCTTGGGAGGCCTGATGGGGGAACCTCTGCTGATCACACGTGGCACACTGAGAGGCATGTCAGAGCTGAGACACCTGCTGACCTCAGTCTAAAGTCAAAACAGGTTCTAGGGGCTCCACACGTACTGTAACCCAATTTTTCCCATCCTCATCTTTTCCCTTCAGCGTGTCTCTCTCTTCTTTGCCAGCCCTATTCCCAACTCCTTAACCCTAGCCACATTGCAACAGAACAATAGTCCATTAACAAGAAAGCCTTGTTTCTGTTGATCAGTGTTTTGGTTTACATAGAGATTTCACAATAACTGTGTGTTAGGTAGGACACGTGTTAGGATCTGAGGCCCAGAGGATTTACATGCCTTGCCTGTAGTCACACACCAGTAACTACAGATCCTCCAACTCCAGGTGCATTGCTATTTCCATTTCCTTAGGCAATGTGGGGCAACCAGGCCAGGCTGAATCTTCTGCAGGTGACAATCTAAAAACCTGAGTTGGTCTCAGATTCACCCGAGAGTCCTTCTGGTCACTGCTGGGAGAGGTCTCAAGATCCTGGCCTCTAGAAAAAGGCAGAGACAGAGATCTTGGAAACTTTGCCTCTTTGAAGCCCCCTGGCTCTCTATTGTCAGTGAACAGGAATAGTGATACCCTTACTTATTGGTGGGGGGCAACAAGGAATGGGGGTGCTGTGGAAGGCACGCCAGCAAAGGAGCACAACACCACAGGAGAGGAAAGAAGGCTGTATCTCTTGGAGCTCTGGGGAGCCTGGGGGGGGTGGGGGAAAGCCGGGTACAGGACAGTGTCACACAGCTGTACACTGTACAACTCTAGGGGGCGCCATTCATACTTTCTGTCGTTGTGGATTTGTAGATTTATTATGACAAGTTTCCTGCAGATGGCAGTAAAATGTCTGAAAGAAGGGCTCCTGTTTGGGCTAGGGGCTAGGCTGGGTCCAGGAGGAATTCACCATCCACCATCCTTCTAATACCACATCTTCAGGACCCTCCTTGTTCTTGGCAGCGATATCCAAAGATGACTGAAGATGTGGTCCCCTCTTCATGGAGCTCACTCTAGTTGAGAGGAGGGCAGGGGGAAAAGAAATTACATTCTTGTGTGCGTTGTGAAAGAGGGGAGCGCAGGGACTCAGGGCTAAGGATTGGCCTCCCAGTTAACCAGTAGAAAGCATCCGTAGGATTTGTTCTTGGGGGCCTCTCAGCAGGTGCTGGTGAAATCACATTCCCAACTTACGCTGCAGTGTGGCCTCCTCCAGGAAGCCTTCCCTGATCCCTGCAGCAAGACAGCAATTGTATCTCTGCCCAGCCCTGGTTTCAGTTGGCCTTCTATTAAAGTTCATTGTTTCTGGGTACGTTTCCCCCACCAGACCTGAGCTCAATGTGTCAGGAGTCCCATCATACCCTTCCTGGTGTTGCCCCAGGATCTCATTCTGAGAGTAAGGGCTTTAGAATCTAGAGGCCCCAGTGAGGGCTGGGCTTGCATGCCGGTGTTTGCCCTGCTTTCAGAGCCTAAGCTCAGCTGCTGGAGTCCCTCAAGGGCTTACTTCTGGGGAGACAGCCTTTGAAAGCACATGCGTGGTCAGAGGAAGGAGCCTGCTTCTCTATGCCCGTGCGTCTCTCCTCCAGGATGGAAGCTCTGAGAAGGGGCCTCTCTGCTTGTTCATTCATTCGTTCATTCAATAAAAAAAAAAAAAAATGGATTGGGGTCCCTGGGTGGCTCAGTCAGTTGAGGGTCCAACTTCAGCTCAGGTCATGATCTCACAGTTCGTGGGTTTGAGCCCCACATCCAGCTCACTGCTGTCAGCACAGAGCCCAGTTTGGATCCTCTCTCTCCCTCTCTCTCTGCCCCTCCCTTGCTCGCACTCTCTCTCACAAATAAACATCAAAAAATAAATACAATAAATAAATAAATTTTAAAAATGGATTTAATCCCGGCTGGGTGCCAGGCACCATGGAGACAAGTGGATCTGGAATCAGAAGACTTGGGCAAATTGACTTCACTTCTTAGAGCCTCAGTTTCCTTATCTAAAAAAGGGTGATGATGACATATGCTTTGAGTGGTCATTGAATGAGAGTCGAACGTGTTAGACGAACACGGGTTAACATGCCGGTTACTGCACTTAGCGTGTCATTGTTGTAACTTCTCTGGGCCAACTTGGAGAGGCAGTGGAGTCTCCAGGAAGGCCTGTTTTCCCAGGTGAGCAAGGAAGGGGCTCCAGGCCTCTAAGTTCTGTCCCTTTCTTTTGTTCACACTAGGGCTTTGTCCGAGAGCAGATGGGAGTGTCTTTTCTCTGGCCAACCCATGTTGGGAAGAAGGGAACACAGGGGTGGGAAAGGGTGCCCTAAAAACGATTCCATTGAGAACCCTTATACCAGAGCCACTAACTGCGCTGGCCCCAGGCTTTTCAAACTTTGCCCCCCAGGAGGCTCCTCCCCCTTTCTAGCGTTTCTACTTCCTGGCAGTATCCTCAGAGCCCCATCCCCTTGTGGAGCTTGGCTTCAGTAACGGGAGAGATGAGCCTGAGAGTCCCCTGAAAGTGGGGCAGAATGAATTGTAGCTACACACCACCAGCTCAGCACCAGCTCTCTGAAAGTAAATCTGGGTCACATTAGCTGCAGGGATGGAAAGTGACCACGTGGGCAGAATTTTGTGCAGGCAGCAGAAAAGACAGCCAAACCGTCTTTTCTCTGAGGCTCAGGGTCTTTGTGGGACCCCAGCTGGTGAGGGAAGGTGGTTGCCACATCGCAAGGTGTCGGCTTTGTGCCGTTGGTTTCCCAGCGTGCTTTTCTAGCGACTTCCCAGGTGACACGGAGACAGGTTTGGAATGGCAGTCTGACTCACGCCTTTCTGTTCAGGAGCAGCCAAGGACGGAGGGTAGGAATGTGGAGGATGGACTGGTTAATTTGGGGGCTGCGGAAGGCTGTCATTTCTCTGTCCCACGGGGTTAGAGACGAGACGCCACCAGAGGAGCTGACTGTGCAGCGGAATCTAGGGCTGCACTGTCTTTTGTCCCAGCGGCCTTCCCCCTGGGAGGAGGACTCTGAGCCTATCTGAGTGTGAGTATTAATAGCCCACCATCACCAAGTAGTGCGATCCTGAGCCTGGCCAGTTGCTGCGGCTGGGACCTGCCGTGATTTGGCCCCAGCCTGCCTGTTGCCACCTGTCAGGTAGAAGTGGGCCAGCTTCCTGGCTCTGCCTTGGCGCTCCTGCAGGAGCAGAACTGGTGCTCCTGGCTGGAATCTCTGCCCGAACTTAACGATGCTGCTGCAGAGAAGGTCTGGAAGCCCCTGTAACTTGAAAACTCAATGTGGGTGGAAGTTTCCTCCCTCAACTGTGTCCCACCCCTAGCCCAGAAGCTACCAGGCTTTTAGCCTTGTGGTCCAGGGAAAGGTTCTGTCTGGAGCCTGGGTGGGTGTGTCTCCCAGCATGCCTTTCCCTCCTCATTCTCTACTTACTCATTTCCTCCTGTGCTCACTCTTCCATTCATTCGCTCAAGGGCATGGCTTTGGGAGTCAGCTGGAGTCCCCGTTCCAATTCCATCACTTGCCAGTTGGGTGAGCCTGGGGAATTACTAACCTCACTGAGCCTCACCTTCTCACAGTTAAAATGGGGGAGCAGGAGTACCACCACAGAGTCTCGCGGGGTGGATTAAATGAGGTTGTGGGAGTGAGGTGCTTGGCCTAATGCTTGCTATGTAATCAGCGCTGGACACACAGTAACTGTTCTCACTGATATCATTCATTCACTTGTACACCAGTTCACTAATTCATGAATGCATCCATTCATTCCTTTGCTGATTCATCGATCATGCACTTATTCGTTTACCAAATATTTCTAGAGCCACTTTGTGCTAGGCTCCGAATGGGTTTCGGAACCCCACTCCCTCCTGTGCAGGCAGCTAGGATGCAGCCTGAGCTGTGCGCGTTGCAAGCCCGGAGTTCCGAGAAGTTCTGAAAGGGAAGGCCTTTCTCCTGCTTCTGCCCCCACTGCTAGCTTAGCGCTGTGATAGCATTTGATCTGGGACTTGGAAAAGGAATAGGACTTTGCCAGGACAACCTGAAGAGAAAGGGCATGCCCCTGTTGCTGGTTTCTATTCTTGCTCCCCTTTCTTTGGCCTCAGTAGAAAGAAATGAAGGGAAATGAAGAGAGAACCAGCCGGTAGGAGTTAGGAATTAAAGCATTCAGAGGGTGGTTTGGGGATTTGAACTCGACTCTGTCCGGGAGCTCCTGAGAGCTGATGCCAGCTGGGATCCCCTAGTAAGTAATAGTTGGAGAAGCTGCTATGTAGTGAGTCCTAGATGTGTGTCAGGCATTTCATGTTACCATTCAGTCCTCACAGAGCCCTGGGAACTAGTTGCTATTCTCCCTGTGTTACCGAAGAGAGAAGGTAAGGAACTTCAGCGCTGCTGAATGTGTATGGTGCCCCCTGAACACAACACGTGCAATGTGGCCTTTGGAATTGTTCACTGCTTCCTTCAGGTTGGCCTAACTCCAACCACCTGCATTCTTCAGAACATTTCAAACATTTACTAAAGTTGTGAGAATAGTCAAATGAACCCCCGTCACCCAGATTCAAGAATTAGCAATTCAGGGCCAGTCTTATTTCACTCACACACCCCATTTTGGCCTCCCCAGTTACAGAGATGGAAGTTCCAGTAATAATGTCCTCTTGCCACCTCACTTTTTTTTTATTAAAAATTTTTTAAAAACATATTTATTTATTTTTGAGAGAGGGAGAGACAGAGCATGAGTGGGGGAGGGGCAGAGAGAGAAGGAGACACAGAATCCGAAGTGGACTCCAGGCTCCAAGCCATTAGCACAGAGTCTGATGTGGGGCTGGAACCCGTGAACCGCGAGATGATGACCTGAGCTGAAGTTGGACGCTCAACCAACTGAGCCACCCAGGCACCCCGCCACCTCACTTTTAAGCTATTATATTGCTCTTCCCCCAGCAGTAAGTATGTTGGTTTATCTGCTCAGTAGTCCAGTCTGAGCTGGAGCCAGTCCTACTCCACACATTTCCCAGAGGCATCGTGCGGGATTGTGACTTCCAAATGCCAAGGCCCTAGGGGGTGGTGTGTCCCTTCCAGTGTTGCTTACCTGATCCTCTGGTCCTTCCAGCTTGAGGTTTGTGCCCTGCTTACAGAACATGAAGAACTAGGCTAAAGCATGCCTGTGTTCTCTGTTTGGAAATTTGATTTCTGAGGATGGTGTCTGTTTTGCCTAAAACACTTCAAACCTTTGGAGCCTGGATTTGAATCAAGACCCTCCCAGTGTAATTGAGAAAGTACCCTGAAAATGGATTTCAAGGATTCGGTCTTAAGAGACTGAACTTGGGATGCAATAGGATCGAAGTCTTTAAAATCATAGAGGGAAGGAATTTTGGTCTTATGAGAGGGGCACGTGCCCCAGGCCTGCCCCGACGCTGGTGAGCTGTCCCATGTGAGCAGCCACCACTCTCTAGGGCTTCTGTGGGATTTGTGCTCAATTTCCAGGCTGCCCGTCACAGCCCCTTTAGAGGTTTCTGTTCTGAGGTAGCATTGGATGGGGAGATGTTGTTTCCACTGGAGGGGTTAGCCACACCGCCTAATTTGGGGAACCTCCCAATTTCCCCAAAGAGTGCAGACTGCCTACAGCCCTGTTTGGCAGGAACCTCAGGATGAACAGGAAGGGAGGTGGGGTGTGGTTGATCGAGTGGGGCTCACATTAGGCTGTTCCTTTAAGAGAGAAAATAAAATGGTTATATTCACAGAAAGCCTGGGAAATAGCAGAGGGGCCAGGAGCTTTTCTAGCTGCTATTGGTATATTCTGAACGCCAGGTTTGTGCTTAGTGTCGTATGTGCTTTATTTGACCTTATCCTTAAAAGAACTTTAGGAGGCAGATGGGCCATAGTAGATGGAATAGAAACCCAGAGAGTTCGGTAACTTGTTCAAGGTCTCCCAGCCAGTAAGGGGCCACGCCGGGGAACGGCACTAGCTCTGCCTAGGGCAACCCACTGCCTCCCCCATTACAAGGAACAGTAGTTTAATAATAGCTAACATCTGCGCAGCACTTCAAGGTTCACAGAGTGCCTTAACTCCCATTATCTCCACTGTGCCTCAGGAAGCCCCGGGCGGGAGAGGCATTCCACGCCCCTTTGGGACAGCTGCCTATCAGGGGTCCAGCTTCTGCTCATTTCCCCCAGTAAGGATTGGAGATTCTTTGGCATTAGCTCTGACAAGCCACGGGAGAAGGCCTAGGGAGAGGCTGAGGTGGAGAGACTTGGCCAGTTGCTATGGTAACCCAGATGGCTGAGTAACCATTTTGAGGGTTGCCATGGTGACGGGCCGCCTGTGGCAGGGATCTTGTCTTCCTGGGTGGCTGGCACCATCCAGACCTCTTCAATGAGTGATGTTACACTTTCTGAACAGAAGAGGGCAGCATGATGGTGGGCAAAGGCTTCCTACCACAGAGGGGACTGGGAAACTGGAGGCAAAGCTTAGTTAAGTGTTTCCAGGGGCTGGGCGGAAAGGGAGTTTGGGCTCCTGTTTGTAAGGTTGGTGGGATGGGTCTGGAGGCAGCTCTCCTGAGACTAGAACTGGATGATTTTCTTCCAAGATCTTGCCAAAGGAGAGGGCTTAGGGCAGCCCCTTCAGTGTCTCGGTCCAGCTACTATTTGGGAATGTAAGAGGTACAGGAGACAGCTTACCCCTGCGAGGAGGAACAGAGCTCTTGCACATACTACTAGCAAAAAATTTATTTATAAAGCATCAATTAACACATGTAAATTAATGCAGCATGAGCCAAGCTGAAGAAGTGCTGGGAGTAAACCTTCTAGATGTTGGAGGAGGAACACTAGCAGAAGGAGAAATAATTTTCCACTTTCCTCTTTCTTCTCTGCACCCGAAACCATTGGCCACTGAGTGGACACTGAATTGGATTCTTAACTGTCTTGAATCACAGATCAAGCCCATACCCTCCACCCCCATGTGTCGTCAGTTGAGGCATCCATGCCTTCAGCAAATACTTATTGAACATCTACTAGGTACAAAGCATTGTGTTGGGTCCTATGATGAGGGAAGATGAAATAGATGTTTCCGCCTCAACGAACTTTTGAACCAGGACGTTTAAAGGAGGCAGTGATGCATGCAGACACCCACAGTACATGTGGCTGGAGCCCCAGAAATGAGAGAAAGAAAATGTGGCTGGGATTTTTGAGAACAGCCTCTTCTACCTGGGTTGATTAAAAGTAACTTCATGTCGTTTCGGGTGAGCTTTCAAGATGGGTAGGATTTCATTAGGTGAAATTGGGAAGTGGAGGACATTCCAGACAAAGGCTCAGAGTTTGATTCTAGGGGAACATGCTGCACACGAGGGTATCATCGGAGATCAGCTGATAAAGGAAAGATGTCAAAATATGGAGGACTTTGAACGCCAGGCAAAAAGTAAGGGATACTGTGAGAGACAGGCATATTCTCTTCTTAAATACTCTAGCCTTCTAGCTCATCAGAAGCCACAGGCAGCTGAGTATTTTAGGGTCATCTGGTTCACTCATTCATCTATTTAATCAAAATTTTAAACAAATATTTAATGAGTGCCCTGCACGTGCCAGGTCATTTGCTAGATGCAGGTCCTGTGGTGAACAAGACCGACAACAGTCCCAGTCCTCAGGGAGCTAATGGTTTAATAAGGATGAAAGACAAGGAACTGATAGCTTCAAGTGTGATGCATATTACTAAAGGGGAGAAGAGGGGGAGGGAGGATCTACTAATCCGGGGGATCAAGGCAGGCTTCTCTGCAGGAGTTTCAGCAGAGGTGTGAGTAGGAGTGAGCCAGACCAAAAGAGGAGAGCAGTGAAGGGTCACAGCCCAGGAGGAGAGCAGGTGGGAAGGCCCTGGGGCAAGAGAGCACATCTTTGAGAAGCTGAAAGAAATTGATAGTGGCTGGACCTTAGGGAGAGGGGCACTTGATGAGGCTTAAGTGGCAGAGGACACGGAGGAAAAATAGGGCTTTATTTGCCTGTATTACCCTTTCCCCCCCACTAGATGGCCTTCTGAGTACATCTTGCTGCCTTTGGCTTCCTTATTGCTGCCTCCTTAGAAATGCAACAGCCGTCTGGCCATCAGGAGGAGCAAAGGAAAATCATAGACCAAAAGGAGAAAGCCTCAGAGCTGTCCTGATTGTGTGGTCTGGCCATAAATTTAGACCATTGCTTGGAAAAAACCAGAAACCTCCCCTTCATAGGCTTCCTTCTTTGCAACCACCCCCCCCACCCTCCAGCAGCTGCTTTGTTCCTCTATCCTTATAAAATTTTCTCAGTATAAAACAGAAACATCAGCCAAACATGTGGACTTCCCCTTTTCCATTCATTGGAAGAATTCATTACTTCAAAATCTCCTGGGAGCATTTAAATGCAAATCTTGTCAAGAAAGCTACTTGAGTCTGAGAAGCCCTCAGCCGCAACCCAAACCAGAACTTTCTTCCTTGATTACCATGTTTCTTAATAGGAATCTCAACCTCTTGCCCTCGCCCCCCCCCCCCCAAGTCCCCCAGGCCTTCAACAAAGTCTGATTCCCAGAACAGACTCTCTTTCCCTTCTTGCCCTTGTCTTTCTGCACTTTTGGCAAGCCTCAGTCACAATTCTTGAGGAACCTGCTTACAAAGTGGCACACGTAGCAGTCCTAGGAGGGGATTGAGGGACTTTTCTGTTTACTGTAATGAAAATGAGGCAGATGTCTGGGGGTGAGGGAGGTGTGTGTATTTGTGTCTGGGCCTTCTTAGCCCTACTGGAATAAAATAGTATAGGAAATGCAGATGACTCAGCACTGATACAGTCAAGGTCCCCAGAGTTAGCATTTCTGTATTCTCTGCTGTTTATGAAAAATGTGCTTATGCCATCAATCCCAACTCCTTCACCCTGCATTTTCCACTGAGTCTTAAAAACAAAACAAAACAAAAAAAAAACCCTCAACCTTATTCTCCTTCTCTTCTTAAATTGAGCTCATTAAGCAGCTGACACCAAAACGTGGACTAGCTTTTTTTAAGCACAAAGGATTAAACTGGAAGGAAATGAGCCTTTGTCCAACAATCCTCCCTGTCTGCCCTCTTTGGGCTCTTCCCTGTATAATTTCCAGTCCTAGAACTTGGACAGGCCAGCAGAACTTGATGGATGGAGAAAGATATGATTAATGACTTGCTCACCCGATTCCTGATCATGGTATGATGTGGAAACAACCAGTGTGCACCTAATGGTGAAAAGCATCATTTCTTCTTCTTAATGTGCTGAGCACTGGCCAAATACTTGGCACTACTCATAGCCTACAAAGAGGCAGGCCTCACCCCAGGGGGAAGAAGCTCCCTTTTAAAAATCTTGAGCATGGGAACTGAGATGGAAACCCAAGTCCTAGTTTTGCCTGTTCAATGTCCCATGAATTCTTTTTTTCTTTTAACCTGCTAATATGCTGCTTTGTGAGAACTGCCAGCTTAACTTTTTACCCACAACCACCGCCCCACCCCCCTGAAAAAAATCAAGTTAACAGACTTGATGAGGCTGGGGAGGATAATGGCTGGATGAGGGGAGATGGGGGCAGAAAGATCCCCTGCATTTATCGGAGTTCCTCATTCACAGCTATTGGCCCCCAGTGCAGTCTGTGAATACTGGGAGTGAAGGATACACAGATGAATGGACTGGCAGATGATACTGGGAACTCTCTTCTCAAAACGGTCCCCACTAAATCCCTACCTATATCTACTAGTTTCCTGTCATCACTTTTCTTTCTCCTGACAGATTACTGGGCTTCCCTTTTCTTCTTCCCTGACCAGTTAGGCTCCAGGATCCCTTTCTTTGTTCCATAACCATCCCGCTTTCAGTCTCAGGTCCCCACATTTCTCCCTTTCGATCTGGAAGTCTCTCTGTTCTGATGGCTGTCACAGCGCAATAATCCTGTTGGGTCTTTTCCCTCTGTAGATCCACCCCACCGTGAGGTCAGAATCCCGTGTTCATTCCTCCCCCGTTGTCATTTCTCAGCTTCTGGCTCCTCATCCTTGGCCTGGTTTACTTCATGGTGCTTGGCGTGCCCTCTCCGTTTCCAGTTCAGTCTCTTCTGTTTCTGGAAAACCCTTTGTTTCTGGGATTCCGTGTGGCCTCAGTGTTCCCTTCGGCCTCACGCTGCAGCCCCGTCCGGGTCCTGCCCCTGTCCTCATGCTGACCGTGTCTAGCCCCGGATCTATCTAGGTCTTTCGCTCTCTGCCTTCCCCTCAGTTCTCTAGGCCCTTCTCCAGCAGCTGCACAGGCCCAGCTCGGTCTCCTCCAGCCAGGGGGCTCCCTCCTTTGTCCCAGCGGCGGGTGTAGGTCAGCGCCGAACGGGGGTGCCCGCCCGCCCTGTGGCGTCGGCCCGGGGTCTCGCGGCCGCGGCGGCCCGCCCGGCCCTTCATTCGGACGCGCGTGGGGCCTCCGGCCCCGTGGCCCCCGCCTCCCGCGGCCCGCGCCCCTGGCTCCGCCGGCGGTGGTCCCCTGCCGCCCGCGACCCGCGTGGGCAGCCGGGGGGCCGGGCCGCGTCGGGCCGCTGAGGCGGCGGGAGAGGGGCGGGAACGGGCCGGGCCTGGCGCTCCTGACAGGAGGAGCCGCCGCCGCCGCCGCGCCGGGGCGGGCTGAGGGAGGAGCGGAGCGAGGGGTGGGGAGGCGGAAACGCGAGCCGGGACCGGCGGAGCGCGAGCGGCCGGGTGCGGGCGGGCTGAAGAGCCGAGCGCGACTGCCAGGCCGGGCGAGGCGGGCGAAGAGCGGAGAGCGGACTGCCGGGGCGCCGCCGCCGCCGCCTCCCGCGAGTCGCACAAAGGGCCGAGGCTGGGGCCGCCGCCGCCGCCGCCTCAGCGCGCGGGCCTGGAACCGGCGCCCGCCGGGGCCCGCGGAGAGCGGCGCGGGCGGCCATGGCCGGCTACGTGCCGGGTCAGCAGCCGGCCAACCGCAGCCAGGAGAAGGAGTTCGTGCAGGCGTACGAGGATGTGCTGGAACGCTACAAAGGTGCGGCGGGTGGCGCGGCGGGGCCCCGGGGCTCGTCGGGGGTCGGGGACTCGCGTGGGGGGTGGCGAGTGGGCCGGGGCCCGGGCGGGGTCGCGCCCACCCCGGCGTCGGGGCCGGCCCCGGACCTGCTCATTCTCGGGCCGGCTTATTTGCGGAGTTGAGATAAGCCTGCGGGAGACGGCCCTTTCCCCAGCACGGGTTATATTAGCCGCCCTATTATCTGGAGGGAGGCGAGCCGGGGCGCTGCCTCGGGAGCCCCGGCGCGGTGGGGAGTTTCAGGGGAGGAGGAGGAGGAGTCGGGCGCGAGGAGCCTCCCCGTCCGCTCCCCGTGCGGGGCTCCCGTCGCCCAGGCTCCGCCGGCCGCGAGCCCGCCCGGGGGCCCTCGCCCCCCTTTGTCTCCCTCAGTCTCCGCTCCGTCGCGTGGCGGCCGGGGTCGGTGAATGTGCACTTTTGGGGAGAGGCCTCCTCCCCGTCCAGCCCCGGGGGCTTCGAGCCGGTGGAGGCGGGGGTCTGCCGCGGCTCCCCCCCCCCCCCCCCCCCAACGGCTTGCGGTGGCCTCGGATTGCAGCCCGGAGGCGCTCTGGCTGAGCAGTCCCGCACACCAGTGCCTCCTGCAAGGTCTGGGTGTCCGCGAGAAAGTTTTGACAGGCGGAGGGGCTGCGGACTGCGGCTCCCCAACTTGTCCCCGGCCGCCCGGGGGTGCCCTTCGCGCGCGAGGCAGGGGTGGGAGGCCTCGGGAGCTGAGGGCCCAACTCCGATCTTTAACATCCCAGGCCGGCGCTTTGTGTGGCAGCTGTGCTTTCACAGACTGGGAGATTTCCCCCAGAAACTCCAGAGGCAGCACTTTCTCCTGCTTTATTCAGCGGGGCCCTTGTGACCGGGCCTCTAGTTTCTTTTCTTCGGAAGGAGAGGGAACTTCAGCTCCTATGACTGAATCCAGCATACTTGTTTACGACACCTACCCAGTGAAGGGAAACTAATGCAGAAGCTGTAAAACGCTCCCTCTTTTTCTTCCCTTGTGGCATTAGAGTTCTGCTGGAGAATGCAGCAGAAAAGAGAGGCAGAGAGAGACAGAAATGAAATGAAATGCTAAAAAGGGACCTGCTGAGGAGGTCTGCTTGTTCCCTTCTGCATCAGCTCCTGTAAGCTGTCCAGGTTTCCCTGCCTGCAGCAAGTTTTCTGTCAGCCCCCTGTGGTCTTTCTTTTTAAGAAATGTGGTTCATTTCAGAGCACAAAGAGGTTAGATTGTGCTGCTGAACTTCATTGAAAAACTGCTGCTAAGTGAATGGTTCCATTAAGTTTCCTTTGCAGGCTTTTGGGCAACCCGGCATTCTTTTTAGGCGGAGGATACTCTGGGCCTGTCTTGGGCTGTGACAGCTTTAAAAACTGGCAGGATTATAACTCGAATAAGTGAAGAAATCTCAGCACCTCACTGGATCGTGTTACTGGTGGCCTCCAGCTGAAAGGAAGTTGGATTCCTAGGAAATGAAACTAGGAAAGAAGGGGGAAGTAGGGCTGGTTCCAGGAGGGGCCTCTTGTGCTCAGTCCTTTTAACTGGCTCACTTAGTTTGCCTTTCCTCTGAAGGATTTTGGTCAGGTGTATAGGAATTTGATCCTTTCCAGGCACAGATCTCTTTCTTGAGGGGAAGAATGAGTCGAAAATGGTTGGCCATAATAAATTAACTCGAGCTGTTTGAGTTGTTGTGCAGGCTGCTCTAGGATAGGTGCAGAATTTCTCTTCCCCGACACTGCACCATTCTCACTGGGAAGTCTGGGTGGATTAGCATCCGGGCCTTTGTTACTTCGCTGTATGGAATTCTTGCATTTTCCAGATTTAGAAATCCCCTTACTGCCTTGATAGAACTCTTTACCTAAGCTGGAAACAGTGACTAGGAGTATAGTTTGGGAGAACAAAGACAGGAATTAGCTTTGGAGAGACTTGGGGAAATAGATATTGATGATGTTGGGGTTCTAGACTCTCATTGGTTGGCCACCAGATTAGTCGGAGCTCTCTTTCTGCTGCTGTTAATTTGTAGTCACTTCATTCTACAAATGAAACAGGATTTTGGTATTCAGAAGGAGAACTAAAGTTTTCAGCTGCATAAACTGTCCCTGGAAAGGGCAAAGGGTAGAAGGGAAGTGATGCATTTGTATTGTGAAGGGAATAGAGCAGTATGTATTGCAGCTGTATTAGGAATGGTTGTCAGGCATGGATTTTCCATAATTATGCCTGGCAACCATTTCCCTGTATGTTGGTAGTGAGCATGATTTTGGCAGGATTAGATGATTCAGCATGGACATAAACACTCTCTCATTTCCTAAGTATCCCAAAGGCTCTTTCAGAGCCTGACTGTCCAGCAAACAGGAGATATTAGATAATAACTCTCAATCCTAACATTTCAGAGTGGGTAGCAACCCACAGAGTCAGGGTATCGTTCTTCATTCTTTCAGTCCTTCAACAATTAATAAAATATCTGTTACAAGTAACCCAGTGTTAGGCACTGGAGGTGTCAGAATAATGAATAAGATCTGGTTCCTGCCCTTGGTTATTCACATCTAGCAAAGGAAAAGACATATGCAAACAACCAATTATGATTCTATAAGTAGTAGAACAGAGATATGTATAATGCACTGTGGAAGCAAGAGGAGGGATGAATATTTCCACTTGGGTTCATTGGGAGATTTGACAAAAGAGGTGACACTTGAGTGGGCCTTTAGGGATAAATGGGATTTAGTTAGATGGAGGAGGATGGGGAGGGGAGAAGGCAGGAATAAATATCACATGCAAAGGCTTGAAGGTACAAAGAGAATGGAGGGGTTTGAGGAATGGAATGTGACTAGTTGGGTATGACTCGAATTTTGGGAGCAGATGATACTGTAAAGGACTCAGAGTCAACTTATAAAGATTCTTTTATGGCTTTATTTCATGGGCAGTGGGGGAGTCAGTCATTGAAAATTTTAAAAAAAGCGACAAGTATGCCAATTTTATTAATTCATAGTGGCGGACATACCAATCCAGTGATTGGAACACTTACATTGCAGTCTGAGGCACCCTTTTCATTATACCATAGTGCTTATGAAGCTAATCAGATGGTTGCTTGGTACACATGGAAACAAAGGAAAGAGACATGTATTGTTTTGAGGAATATTTCATCCAGATGATTTGGGCCAGTCACAAAGTTTTCCTCTCGATAGATTGAGGTTGTTGTGAGCACCAAAGGAAACTAAGAATAGTCAGAGAGGGAGGAGAACCAGGATCTGACTCTTCCTGGGATAGGGACAAACTCTACGGAAGTAGCCAGCCACATATGGGCATAGTTTTAGGTTTTAGAGAAGAGGTTTAGAAACAAATACAATCAGGTTTCTGGTGGTTGGTTAAGCAGGAGGGTAATATGTAAGTTGGTTTGCGCAGAATTAGACTTTTGTGTTTTCACAAAGCCTTAAAGAGTCTTTACATGCCAGGCGCGGCAAAGAATAAAAGAGAACATTCACATTTCAACTTTGGTAACGTGGACTCTCTGGTACTTAAAAACGTCAGAGTTCTCACTAGGTGCCATGGGTTTTAAGAAGCTAGTTAGGACTGATTTTTGTTTACTTGTATCCCAAAAAAGAACTTACAGAACTCACTGTACAGAGAGGAGTGAAGGGTCTGTGTGTTATTTAACGTTCAAAACTAGCAAGGCAGCACAATATAGTAGAAAGAGACAAGGCTTTGAATTTCTTTAGCCTTGTGCTCCAGTCTGGTCCTGTATGACCTTGGAAAAGTTACTTAACCTGTAATCTGTGGGTTTCTCACCGTGAAAATGGGGATGATAATACTAACTCCTTGGGATTCATGAGAATATAAATGAGCTATTGGCATGTATGAGGCCATTCACATTTAGAAAAACTTCCATGGAGATAATACTTTACTTTTTACAACCTAGTTTCATATTTCTTATCTTATTTGATCTTTATAATATTTTGTAAGGAAGGTATTATACACATGGATAAATTTAGGCATAGAGACTTAAATTACTGTCCAAGAGCCAGGATCCAAGACTTCTAGATGAAGGTTTCATATTGTATCGCAGAAGGAAGTTTTAAAATCAGAGCAGTGACTTGGGTTAAGTGAGATCATTGTGAAGATACTTTACTTATTTAAAGTTTATTTATTTATTTTGAGAGAGAGAGAGAGAGAGAAAGAGCACGTGCGCGAAAGTGCAGGGGAAGGACAGAGAGAGAGGAGAGAGAATCCCAAGCAGGCTCTGTGAGATCATGACCTGAGCTGAGACCAGGTACCTTTGTGAAAATACTTTATTAATATCATTGTTGTTAGTTTTTAGCCTCTGAGGGGTAGCCCTTAAATGGCATGTATTTCCAGATCTCTCAACTGTGGAGAATTTCTTTTCCTTTTATTATGGGAGAGGTTTCATGGTATGTAAATTACTTTGACATTGAGAAAAAACATTCTTTTAAGTAATTTCTATGCCCAGTGTGGGGCTCGAACTCAGGACCCCGAGATCAAGAGTGGTGTGTTCCATGGACTGAGTCAGTCAGGCACTCCCACTTTGAAATTTTTATACAAAAACAATGTAATGCAAAGTGATAAAGTTTTGTTAACACATTGGTTGGAAAATATATTCTGAGGCTTTAGTATTGTTTAACTAAATGACTCTCTGAAGCAACCTCTTGGTTAAATGTAAACTCAGGTTTTAAGTTCCTTTTTAGAACATAGCCCTTGAATTGGAGTGGATAGCTTCTAGACAGAACAATAGAATAATTGCTACTTCTGGACATGGACACTGTTAAGTCAGAAAGTGAGTCAAGTCTGTCTGCTGGAAAATCACAAACTTTGGCCACATTCATGCTGTTGAAATCATAAAACGTGTGCATGTGCTAACAGTGCTTATGGGAGCTACTGCCTTCCTCTTGGGTTGGGCTTGCTTGGCAAGTGACATAATACACGCCAGGGAAATGCATCTGCTGATGCCTTATTATTCTGGTATGTTTCAGTGCCAATTTCAGGTTTTAGAGATGATGGTAGAAAGAAAGCTGTTCAGAGTGTACATTCCAAGATCAAAGTTCACAAGTAAATAATCATGGGTTGCAAAATGAATTTGTAGCATTTTTCTCAGTGGTCTTGAAAACACCCAGGCTCTCCTTTTACTAAATAAGGTTGGCCCTTTCAGCCTCTGGTAATTATAAGTTGAGCCATGTTGTGATGAGGTTGTGTGGTGTGCTACAGCTTCTGCTTTTGTTCATCATGATGGGAGTGTGAGCCTCAGTTGTCTTGCTTCTACCCCGGGGTGTTTGCTCATCTCTGGCCTGGAGGAGCCCTTTCAGGTCTGTTAGCTTGGTGTGTAACATCTGAGAATGGTTATTTCAACTTTTATTTGGTTACTTTTAATAAAATATTGTTTTTAATTCCAGAACTTCTTAGTTCCTGGAATAAATTACAATGAATCTCTGATTCTTTGTCTCCAGCTTTCAGGGCTTTCCATAATTTGACTTACTCTGCATACCTAATTGTATCGACGATTGTCCAGCACAGCTCTCTGCTTCTTGTGGGTAGGTCTCAGTATTCATTCCCCCTAGATTCTCATATCTGTCCCCGTGCCATTCTGTCCTCTCTTCCTGGAAGGCCCTTTACCTTTATCTTTGATTATTCAAATCTTACCTGTTTTGTTTTGTTTTTAAATTAAAGCTAAGCATGGGACCTGTGTGCTCCATGCAGATTTCTCCCCTCACTTTTTCAGAAATTCATCTCTCCTTCCTTGATCTTACAATGTCTACCTTACAGTCTCTTAACCTCTATTCTGTTTTGTATTATTTTTGCATTGCCTCATGTCTGTTAGAATCGTTTCCCAATGAAATTTTATGCTCTTTCAGCATAGGGACTTTTTATAACTTCTTTTGTAAGTGGTTGATTGGCAGGGAGTTTCTCTCAAGAGAGAAGGGGCAATCATATGAGTACTTTCAAGTCATATTTTAAAATAATTTTCTTTTCAAATTATAAAAGTAATATGTATATTTAATGTAGAGCATTGTAAAAAATACAGGAAAGTATACAGTTATAGATTATACACCTTCCTTATTTGTGTGTGTGTGTGTGTGTGTGTGTGTGTGTGTAGGGGGAGAATGGAGAGGGAGGCTGACCAACAGATAGATGTGCTCTGGCCAGAGAGAATGCAGTGCTCAAGGACAGGCCATCTGGGATCTGATACCCTCAGCTTGCTGTGGCTCCATAAATTTGTGTGGCAGTGTAAAAGTCTATTCTCATGGGGCACAAGCATTTATTTTTCTTTCTCTGTTCAAAATTTGCTTTCTTCTGCATAACCATGTGTCAGTCATCAAGGATGTGCCAGTGATCAGGGATGATTTGCCTATGACGAGTTAATTAATTGGTCAGTCAGTATCTTTCTTTTGGGCAAGGACCATGCCAGCTGTACTACTTACTGGATTCCCTCTTACCACAGCAAATTTCTATTGTGAATTTTGTTCAGAAAGGTAAACACAATTCCTTTGTGTTGATGAAAAGAATGAACTTGCTTGAAGGGTCTTTTGGAGCTCAGATGGTTTCAACCCTCAGTTGCGTTTTGGATTGAAACATAAAGGAAGGGATTTTTTTTTTTTTTTGGCTGTACTTTTTAGTTTGTGAACAATAGTAAATAAGCTCACATTGTACCTACTCGTACCTATAAGCAGATACTGTGTTGGGGAAAGTGGTAGTGGGGAGATGAGGGGCCACTGAGAAACATTAAAAGAATGATATGAGTGTGCCTGGGTGGCTCAGTCAGTTGAGCACCCAACTCTTAGTTTTGGCTCAGGTCATGATCCCAGGGTAATGAGATCGTGCTCCGTGTCAGGCTCTCCGCTGAGCGTGGAGATTCTTTCTCCCTCTCCCTCTCTTCCCCCCCTTGTGAGCATGCAAGTAGAACACTGTCAAATAAAAATGAATGAATGAATGAATGAATGAATGATATGGAGATTAGGGGTAGAGGGAGAGAAGGTCCTGAATGTTAAGATGAGGAACCATTATGAGATGGATAGGATTAACGTAGCAGTTGTGTAAATGATGGATGAGAGTGGAGCTTTATTCTCTAGGAGGTCACTCTTGTAACTGTGTCATGAGGTTAGATTAAGGGATGTTAAAGAGGAGAGGTGTATATTTGAGAGACATTTTGGGCAGGTACAGGGACTTAAGTTTAGATCCTAACATTGATAACTCTTTTTCTAGAAGATTTTGCCTGAAGAAAAAAAATTAACTACCCCTTATGCTAGGGTTATTCCAAAATAAAGGCCTCTTTTATCTTGTATAAAAATCTTTTGAAGATTTTACTCCATTTTGAACTTGTTAGATAGGGCTGTGCATTTGAACCTGTGACTCACAGTTGTGTTGCTGAGTCTTCTTATTTAAATTCACAATGCTGAGTGCCCCAGAATGACACTTCTACCCATTCTCTGGACAACCTTCATTGTATGCTTCCAGGAATACCAGCCAAGAATTGCACAAGAAATCCTCTTAAATGTCTTCTAAAATCTTCAGTTATATCTTGAACTGCTAATCTCCTAGGGTGTCAGGGGGCTTGTTTGGAGGATCCATTCATTCATTCGGAGTAGATATCTGAACCAGGTAGTAGGCAAAGTGTTGAAGAAACAAAGATATTGTCCTTGCGTCTCTGTGGTCTTACAGTCAAATGGGGAAAACCTTTTGGTAAACTGACAGTTACAGTCCATTTCAGGGAGTGCTATCAGGTAGATGCTGGTGTTAGGGAAGTGGAGGGATGTAGCCACTCTGGCCAGGGTGGGAGAGGGCCAGCCAGGGAAAGCATCCAAGAGGAAATGCCTGAGCTGTCACCTAAAAGATTCTGGACTTGGGGCCAGAAGTTCCGGTAAAGGGCATTCTGGGCAGCATGAACAAAAGTGAGTGGATGAGAGAGCTTGAGGAGAGGCAACATGGGGTATTAGTAAGGTCTGGGTGTAGGATGTGAGGGAAGGAGAAATGGGAGGAGGTGGGAAAGGTGGGAGGGCTTGAAGTGTTGAGGGGCTTTGTCATACTGTATACAGTTTGGGCTTTATCCTGCGGGCTTTTGGGAGCCATTGAAGGATTTGGGGCAAGGAAGACTATGATTGGATTTACATTTTAGAAATATTTCCCCTCTGGCAGCAGTGTGAAGGAGGACTGCAAAGGGGCAGGGCTAGTGACCAGTTAGGAGGCTGTCATAATTTAGGCAGGACGTGATTAGAGTTTAAGGTTGTGGAAGTAGTAATGCACCCAAGCGGACAAGTCAAGAAATGGGATTAAGGGGTAAAATCCATGGGTTTTGATGACTAACTGAATGTGGTGTATGAGGGGAAAGACAAGCACCTAGGATGACTTGGCAGGTTTCTGGGTTGAGGTTCTGTATGGGTGGGTGGGATCATCAACTAAAAAAGGGAGTATAAGAGGAAAAAGCTTATTTGCGGTGACTTGGCAACAGTGTTGGTGCAGGGGAAGATATGGAGTTAGTTTCTGTGTGTTGATGTCGAGGTGGTCTTTGGGATGCTGGGCAGAGGTGTCCTGCAGGTAAGGGGTGTAGCACTCACGCATAGATGTGTGATGGGTCAGTCATCAGCAATAGGTGAGTCAGTCATCAGCTTATAGAGTCCCAGGAATGGACAAGGAGATTGCTGGGAGAGTGTGTACTGTGAGAAGAGGTTTGAGGCAAAAACTCTGGGGAACTGCAAGGGGGGGGAGGGGTGGTTTGGGAGCAGAAGAGGAGGATCTCCTGAAGGAAACTGGCCTCCAAAAGAGAGTGCCCAGAGTTGCAGGAGGAAGAGAAGTGAATTCCAGAAACAGTCTGTGTTGCACAGTGTCAGATTATGAAGAAGTCAAGCAAGATAAGGACTTTTGGCTCTAGAATATAAAGGTCACCTTTACTGGAGCATTTCCAGTGGGGTTGTGGAAAGTGCAATCCCGAAAGCAAGCAGTGGGTTGGGAAGCAAATGAGGAGTGCAGACATGAAGTCCATGAGCCTTGAAACCTGGACATTGAAGAAACAGGAGGAAGGCATTCTAATTTTTTTTTTTTTTATGTTTATTTGTCTTTGACAGAGAGAGAGAGAGACAGAGCATGAGCAGGGGAGGGACAGAGAGAGAGGGAGACACAGAATCGGAAACAGGCTATGGGCTGTCAGCACAGAGCCAGACATGGGGCTTGAACTCTCGGACAGTGAGATCATGACTGAGCCAAAGTCGGAAGCTCAACTGACTGAGCCACCCGGGCACCCCCATGGAGGAGGGCATTCTAAAGAGGGGGATGTCGGGGGTGGGCAGAGGAGGGAGTTTTGTTTGTTTATCGTGACACAGGAGAGATGTAAACATGTTTAAGTGCTGTTTGGAAAAAATCGGTAGAGAAAGAGAGTTTAGTAAAATTCGAAGAAGAGAGAATAATCCATGGAGGGTGGGTTCAAGAGTAAAAAGAGGAATGTGTCTGCTGAAAAAGATTATAGAGGGAGGAAGGCAAGAATACAGGTGGTTAGCTACAGGTGTAGGAACTGGAGGGAATTTTCTCTGATGGCTCTTATTCTCTCTTTGAAGTAAGGGATGGAGTGATCTGCTCAGAGGAGGGGCTGTGTGTTTGTGTGTGCGTGTGTGTTTGTGTTTGTGTATGTATGTGTACACACTTGCATGTGCATGTTCCTTCCCTCTAGCTGCAGGCGCTCTCAGTAACCTGAGTGTAGATGCCGAGAAGGCAGATAGGATTGGTCCAGGATCAGTTTTCCAGCATAGGAGTGATGGAAGAACAAGTGGTCCTTGTAGAATAAGGGGTCCTTCCAAAAAATGTAACTGCTTGATTATTCATTGTTTGTATTGCTGTCTGGCTGGCTTGTGTTTTATTCCCCTAGCAAAATGATAAGCTTTTTCAGGGCAGGAATCAAATATGTAACTTTTGCATTCCTTTCTATCATTTAGTAAAGTATAGGCCAGAAATTGATTCATATATGTATACATGTATAAAATATGTATGTGTATGTGTGTGTGTGTATACACACACACACACACACACACACACACGAGTTGACTTAATCTCACTTTAGTGGTCAGGGGCATTTTGATTCTTAACACAGAGGCTTTTCTTACCTTTGGTCTTTAATCCTCATCTTACTATCTGGTATGGAGAGAGCGGGGTTCAATGGTTAGAGAGGGAATTCCATGCTTAGCTGTGGCATAAATCTCACAGGCTAGCTTCACTTATTCTCCCAGGGTAGTTGAGTTTAGAAACGTTTGTGCTTTCCATGAAGGCTGCAGGATTAGTATTCCCTAGTCTATTTAGACCAGGCTTGTGAAGACCAGGGTTCTTTGTAAGGCTAGACAGAGTGCCTATTGTCTCCACAACATGCAACCTCCTCCTTGTTTATTTTGGCAGGCAGGCAGCGAACGTGATGGATTTGTTCTCATGACTCAGAGTCCTCCCTGCCTTACCTTAACAGGTTCCTTATAATCACTACCTTTCAGATGGTGATAGTGTCCTTCAGCATTTATCTGACCTTTATGTCTAAAAAGAGTATTGGTTACCCTTTCCTTTGTCCTCGACTTGCTTGGTTTCTTCACCTTTAGTCTAGAGTGGAGGATATTTCCTAATGTATTAGGTCCAGCTCAGAATTGGCATTATGTGCATCCTTGGGCTGTTAATTGGCCTACTCCCCACAGTGTGCTTGTTTTCTGCTCCTTGTTTTGTAAATTTGGACTCTGTTTCAGATGAATTTGACATGAGTCACTCCAGGGAGTGGAAGGTGTGTCTCCACTAATTTGGAGAATCTTTGATCTTGTTTCAGTCCCTGGTTTGGCTTATCAGGTACAGTTTCTATGTCCTGCTAGAGGTGTGTATATCTGCTTGTGTCCCTTGCCTCTGGTTTCACTAGTGCAGTGAATGGTCCACTTCAGGGGATGCATGCCACTTTGCATGTATGGATTCTTTCTACTGTCCTTGTCATTGCTGGCAGCAGAAGTGCCTCTAAGAGCCTCTTTGAATGTAGCAGAGTATCTAACACTGAATAGAGTTCATAAACCCTCTGTCTGCCCTGTAGGACTTTACAGTACAGTAAACATTACAAATGACAAAAGACAATAAGGAATGTGTAAGCAGTTGAATAAATAATGGAAGGTCATTCCTCATTTAGCTACCATTTTCACAGTAGAACATATCCCAGAAAGAGACCTAGTCCTAAGGGAAAGGAGACCAACAGAGACAAAATCATCTTCTGTTCCAACTTGGATGGCAGGCGAGCTGCCCTCCATGGCTCCTTGATGCCGGGAAGTTTCTCAATAATGTCCTGTCTTGTCTCATGCAGGACCTTATTGCTGTGTTACCTTTCTTTGTGGCTGGGATGGGATCCTGACAGGGTCTCACTCTCCAGTGACCTGTAGCTGAAGTGGTAGGCAGGGAGAATATGCAGAAGACTTGTGTTCTCTGGTGCAATTATCTTTGTAACATTAGGAAGTGCATCCCAGACCTACTGCAAACGCTCCAGCCCTCGCAAACACCACAAATGAGCCATAAGCCCTGGGGTCAGGGTTGGGTTTGAAAGAAGCTGGTTTGGGCTGGTCTGGGACACCTCAAGGGTATAAGTATGTAGGACCCATCCCAGCCTCTGTTGGTTAGTTTCCCAAATGGAAAACAGGGACCAGAGTAGTTTAGGTGCTTTGAGGTCCTCACATCTTGTTTGTATTACTGTTACTGTTAACAAGTATGAAAACAGTATTCATGTAATACTGCCTTTTTAAGGAAGAATGGGGAACTGTCAGGGGCTGGAATTTCCCTCTACTGTCACTGTGAGAGAGAGGGAACATTAGATTCTCATCTCTTAGTCCTCTTCTTTCTGATCATCCTGTGGGTGGCTCCTGGAAAGGGGTGAGGCAGCTGAGGCCCTGGCAAGAATATGTTGTTGAGAAGGGATAAGAGGCAGTATCCAACATAGCTGTAGCACAGGTGGTATGTTAGCAAGAGAAGATAGATGTGGGGGCAGTATTCAGGGGGCTGGTAAAGGCAGAAAATATTTGCTGTCATCATTAGTTGCTTCCCTTTGCCTTTGCCTACATATGTTGTCTCACAGCAGAGCCAGAACCCCTGTGTTCTTTTGCTGTTCCTCCTTCTCCTTTTCTTGATTATATCTCATTTTCTGACTTATAAAGATGTGTAATACCCTTAATAGACTTGTAGTGATGTGGAAAGTTAAATAAAAAAGTTCCAGAGATTGAAAAGCTAAGTGGTGATTTGATTACAGTCTTTAAGTGTAACAAGTGTTTTTCTTACAATTCATCATAAACCAAAACTGCCTGGGAGCATTTGTTACTGTGTGTTTTGTTACTTAACTTTTTGTGTGTCTTTGTCTGAACTTCCCAACCTCATTGTGATCTTGTTGAAGGTGTAGGTTATAACGAATGAGATGCGTATGATGCACTTCATGAATTGAACCACTTTGCAAATGGTGGTGGTGGTTATATTTTCTTTGTATTTCCGGCAACTTCAGGCACCCTCATGATGGGTTTTTGCATGTGGTTGTCCCACAGACAGCTGACACTTGCTGTATCCAAAATGGGTGCCATCATCTCCATTCCTTCTTCCAGACCTGCTTCTGCTCCCGTGTTCCCCATCTCCATGACTGCCTTCCCCATCCACCCGATTGTTAAAGCCAGAAACCAGGGCTTCTTGTGTTCCTCTCCCTCATGCTGCCCAGGCAGCGAGTCTTTTATCAAGTCCTGTTGGTTCCATCTCCATCTCTCTCCGTCTGTCACCTCCTCCAGCCTCATCGCTAGTACACGAGCCCAGGGCCTTACTACTGTTGTGATTCCTTTTGACAACTTAACCCTTTTGTCCCCGTTGGTCTTTCTTTCACACTCCTACCTGGAAAAAAATCTTCAGAAGTACTAAACTAATCATGTCTCATGGTATAAGAGAAAATAGGTGTGGGGGCTGTGTTAAGGGGGATGATAAAGACAAAATATTTGTTGCTATCATGAACTGCTTCCCTTTGCCTACATATTTTGTCTAAGAGCAGACTTGGAACTCCTCCATTTATTTGTCTTCTTCCTTCCCCTTTTCTTGCGTACATCTCATATTCTGGTTTATAAAGAGAGATGCTGCTTGTAACCCCGCGGTGTTCCCATTGCCTATACAGTAAAGACCAAACATGCAACAAAAAGTTTATTCCCTGCCTGCTTCTTGCATTTTTCACCTTGTCAGGAAGAAGCTATATCCAGTTGCCTTACCATGCCAGGCTGGAGAATGTCTCTGTGTGCCAATGTTGTTTCCCCTGCCTGGAATTTTTCTTTTACCTGTTAACCTCACCTGCCAGTAAATTCCAGTTTACCCTTAAACACAATTCAGACATTGTTACTTTTGGGAAGCCTTTCCTTACCCTTTCTTCTCACCTGGTTAATCTCTTTCCTCCCTGCTACAGTCTTCTGATATGCATATCACAGTGGATTGTGGTTTGGTTGGTTTTATGATTATATCCTCTACACACTTTAAGTTTTGTTCCCGAGCCTTAGCACAGTGCCTAGCACATATAGGTGCTGGAGAAGTATTTGGTGAGCGAAGATTGTGCACCCAGATTTGTTACAAATGTTCGCCGCATGAAATCAGTCTACATAATACATAAGAGGATATGGCATTAAATACTAGTAGAAGACATTTCAGCGACTCCTGTTATTGGGGTAGTAGCATTAGTTTGTTAGAATGGTGTGCCATTTTTGCTCTTAAAGAATTTCAAGAAATAAAGCAGTCTCATAGATGGTTTAATTCTTCATTTGCTAAAGATAGGAAACTGAACCAGATGTTCTTTGGAGGATCCTTTTAGATCCCTGGCTCTTGAATCTGAATGTATGGCTAGCTTTCATCTAGGAGTCAGTATGAGATGTTTCTGTGCTAAGTGCTTTGTGTATACTAAATATATAATCTATCCTTTTCAAGGGCCAAAGGCCAGTGTGTTACGGCAGATGGAGAATTCCACTGTGCAGACTATAATGTAGTTTTCTCATATGATCTTCTAAGTCCTATCTCATGAAATTTTAGAACTATATATGCCCTTAACCCCCCTTTCCCTTTGGGAATGTTATAGTTCTACTTCACCTTACTCTCGGAACTCCATATTCTACTTTGTTTATCGTCTCTCTACTAGAATGCAGCGTCATTGAGAGCAGAGATTTTTGTTGTTGTTGTTTGTTTATTAACAACAACCAAGAAGAGCATCCGACATATAGTAGATACTCAATAAATAATTGTTGAGTGAATGAACTACAAATGATCGGTTCAGCTCACTCTTCTTATTCCTTGTAAGGGAATGAAGTGAGGCATGGAAAGGGGCAATAACTGGCTCAAGGTCACGTAACTAGTTAGTGTGAAAGCCAGATCTCCTCACCAGGTGAATGGTGTTTCTTTCCATGAAATCATGCTTAATTGTAGTTGCATTTGATACTGATGTGCAGTATGGTCATAGCTGTAACTGTGAGCAGAGTACGGGAGAGCAAACTAATATGGACTGAGCCCTTACTAGATGCCAGGTGCCTTATCTCATGTAATCATCACAAATAGCATCCTATGGCAGTCCAGTGACATGGGTAGATTTCACAGATGAGGAAACTGAGGCTTAAGGAACCTTAAATAACTTCCCTGAGGATCACACAGCTCATAAGTGGCTGAATTGGGTTTTGAACTCAGGCCTGATAAACCCCACTTGGCAATAGGCCTTTTTAACCTTAAGGGGCTGTATAATATTTTGAATTTGTGGTCTGAATTGCTTCAAGATTTGCAAGTCAGACTACTTTTGAAACGGTCTGATTTGAATGGCTCAAGTAGAATTGCAGAAATTGTTTACCTTAAGACAGCCCCATCTAACAGTGGGGTTGTGGGAATAGGGAGGAGTCTGTAGGGCTCTTGAGTAAAAAAAAAAAGAAACAACCCAATTCCGTGCTGTGGGTAGTGCTATATACCCCCACTCAGTTATATCACATATAGTTAAAGTTCAGACTTCCTTTTTAACCCAGGTATCCAGGACCACTATAGGAAGATGATTATGTCACACTCTTGTGCAGTACAGCTGCTTCTGAGTGTGTTTGGCAGTGCTCTTATGCCCCCAGAGCACAAAGACAATGCCTAAAATGTAGGACAGGTAGAGCAGGAGAGGAGTGAACCCAGTTGAAACTAGCTGTCTGTGGTAAGTAGGCAGACCATAATTACCTGTGTTGCTCAGAGACCTGAGCTGATAATGGGGATGGGGAGAGGTCACACCCATTCTTTGGAGAAATGATGGGAGTAAATAACTCTTAGTTTCCAATTTATTCCAGAATCATTTGCTCACCATTCAGAGTCACGGTGGTGATGTGGACTTTTGAGTTGGCACCTTGTCACCCCAATCATCCAAGCATAAGGTTAACTTTTTTTTTTTTTTTTTTTCATTAGAGAGGTCCCCTTGGAAACCAGCCATTCATTTTCATCTCCCTGTTAGCTTCCTCTCAGGTAGCTTTGTGTAGCCTGTCTTAGAAAGGAGAGTAGGGACAGAACCAGGAGGTGAGAGGAAATTGATAGCAAGGTGGTAGAGAAACAAAGGATTAGGAGATTCCTCTGTCCTTTGGGAGTTTGGCCCTTTCAGGAGCTGATTGCTGAGATGGGAGTAGAGACCTGGGAGGAGAGGTGGTAAAGGGAAACAGAATAGTGTGGCACTCCGTGGTCCTGGGAGGACCTGCAGTGTCTGCAGCATCTGGGGGCTTGTTAAAAATGCACAACGTTAGGCTCCGCCCCAGATGGCTGAGTCAGTTTTCATTTTTGCAAGATTCCCAGATGATTCTGTGCACATGAAAGTTTAAGAAGCGCCAAGTTGGTGATTAAGTGGTTCAGTGCAAGGGACTTTGGAGTCAGACAGACCTGGGATTGGAACCTGGTTTGTCTATTTACTAGCTGTGTGACCTTGTGTAAATTATTTAACCTCTCTGTGCTTCGGTTTCTCATCTGCAGAATAGGGGAACTCTCTAACTTGTAGCGCTGTTGGGGAGAGCAAATGAAATACTAGTGCATTTTTCAATTGATGATAGCTTAGATTTAATGAAATTTAGTAATGTCTGTAACATACCAGATACTGAGCCTGGCACAAAGTAAATAATAAGTGTTATTACTAATAAGTTAGTGAAATTTATAGGAATAAAGAGCCTTTCTCTCTCTCTTTTCTCTCAGTACATTTGTCTGCAATTTTATAAAAGTGTAGTCAGCATGTATATATGCTTTGGTGTTTTGCTTAGCATTATTTAATAATAGCAATTGCAACAGTGGTAGTTAACACATATAGTGCTTAATGTGCCAGGCACTATTTTAAGTACTTTATATATAAATTCATTCAGTCCTTAGAGTAACCATATGAGAGATGTATTATTATCTCTATTTTCAGATGAAGAAATAGAACAGAGAGGCTGACTTGCCCAAGGTCACACAGCCAGTAAATTGCAGAGCTAAGATTTGAATTGAGGTGGTCTGATTCTAGCATCCATGCTCTCTATTTTCATGTACTGCCATTGTTCTCAAATTTATGTGGTGTAATGGAAATCAGAAGACTTGGGCTGGATACCTGACTGCCACTAGCTTATTTGTACCTTGGTCACGTCATTTTACTTCTCTCAGCCACTTTCTGTACTGTAAAAATGGGAGAGTTAGACATGATTGATAAGGTCTCTTCATTGATTCATTCAACACATAGTGATTAAAATAGAAATTTTGGTAGAAAATCGTATCTAGGGAATTGGTTCAAAAGTACTTGTTCAAGCAGGTTGGTGTAGTTAAGAACAAGGGGTTTGAATCTAGGCTCCGCCACTTCCTGGCTTTATGGTGTTTGGCAACTTAACCTTTCAAACACTGATTTCTTCGTTAGTAATGGGGAGAATAGTTCATACCTTGCAGGGATGTTGTTAAGTTTGAATAAGATGATGTGGGTTGGCACGTAGCATATATGAGGCATATGGTGGATCATCAACATATGTGAGTTCTCTTTCCTTCTTTCTGTTCATCCAGGGATGGTTAGGAAAGCAGATATACCAGATTCAGAATTAGAATCTGTCTTGGTCCTAATGTGTTTTTTCCTTAATGGTATTCTCACTGTTAGGAGATGAGAAATAGTGGAGAAAGAGGTGTACATATAGCCAGGTACTGTCATTTAAAAATAACCCACCTTTTGATTTTAAATTAAAATTCATTTAAAAATATATAGTCTAGGGGCACCTGGGTGGCTCAGTCGGTTGAGCATCTGACTTGGGCTCAGGTCATGATCTCACAGTTCGTGAGTTCGAGCCCTGCATCCGGCTCTGTGTTGACAGCTCGTAGCCTGGAGCCTGCTTTGGATTCTGTGTCTCCCTCTCTCTCTGCCCCTCCCTCGCTTGTACTCAGTCTCTCTCTATCTCTCTCAAAAATAAATAAACATTAAAAAAATTTTTTTAAATAAAAAATAAAAATAGGTAGTTTATAATAGGATAATCAAAAAAAACATGACATGTAATTTTCCTGGGGTTGCCATAACAAAGTACCAAAACCAGGGGGCTTAAACAGTAGAAATGTATTGTCTTACAGTTCTGGAGGCCAGAAGCCTGAAATCAGGGTGTTAGCAGGATTCATTCCTTCTGAGGGCAGTGAGGAAGAGTCTGTTCTAGGCCTCTCTCCTAGCTTCTGGTAGCCTCAGAAGCTCTTTAGCTTGTAGCTGGTGATCTCTGTCTCTCAGGTTTCACATCATTTCTGTGTCTCTGTGCCCAAATTTTCCCTTTTTATACAAATCCAGCCTGATACTGGGTTAGAGTCTATCCTAATGCCTCACCTTAGCTGGATCAATTTTAAAGGCCTTGTTCCCAGATAAAGTCACATTCACAGGTCCTAGGGGTTAGGACTTTAACATCTTTTTGGGGACACAATTCAACCTATAAAAACAGAAGTTCAGCTGCTTGCTTACCTGAAGAGAGGAGTATATGTGAAATTAGCTTTTGCTGGTCTCTTAAGACTTATTACCAGGATTTTCTCAGTAGGGACACAGGAAGAGTTCAGGTTTAATCCTGGTCTTGCTAATTCTGCTCTTTGGTTTTGGCTACATATAGGAAAGAGCTGAGATGGACCTGGTTTTGTAGCTTCCATGGGTGATGTTTCACTTTTATGGGCCGAATGGATATTACTGTTATTAGTAGTAATAATAATAAAGTCCCATTAGTTGAGTTTTTACTGTGTGCCAGGGACTATGTTAAGCACTTTATATACATTATACCATTTAATTTGCAGAATGGCCCCATGAAGTTGATATTATCATCACTTCTTTTACAGAGGGGAAAATTGGGGCTCAGCTGGTGAAATAACTTGCCCAAGGTCACAACTAGGAAATGGTAGAGCAGGCATTTAAATCTAGCTCTGTGAGACTGCAGAGCTCCAGCTCTTAACCCTTAAACTTTGCCTTCACTTCCTTGAATACAACTGTCTGGCCCCAGTCTCTTTTTCTCTAAAAACTCCTGGTTCTGGAAGCATGCTGACTGAAGGGGTCAGGGAGGTGACCTTTACTTGCATTCTTGTGAGCTCTTATTGTTTGTGAGTGGGAAAGGGAGTGTGACTTCAGCTGACACTTTTTACCTAGTGGTTTAAGACTTGTCAAGGGGCCCTAGTCAGGTGTGGGACATTATGAGTTCCTTTAAAATAAAAATACTGTCCTAGAACCAAAGAGGAAAAAACATAGTTCGATTATGTTTGTCTAATTCTATTGTTACTACAGAATTACACATGCTCATTGTAATAAATTTAAGCAGTACAAAAAAAGAGTAAAAGTTCTCTTTTCTAGTATTTCTATTTCTCTACTTTGTCCGACTGGTCAGGGTAACCAGTGTTGAAGGTTTAGTCTGTATTCTTCCAGCTTTTCCCTTGCTAATCTTATTTTGGAACTGCCCCCTTCCCTCCTTTACTCCTTCCTATTGGTCACGTCTCCTCTTGTCCCATAGCCTTACCTCTTATTTATTTTTGTTGCCATATATCCGGCTTACTTTTGGGTGCCCATTGGTACTTAGGATTTATGCGTTTGCCAGAGCCACCCTCTTTCCTGAAGAGTCTTTCCCCATCTCTCCTAGTGAAATCCTACTTATTTGTGGAGCTCGGCTCAAGTCCTCCTTTTCCCTTTAATCCTTTGTAAACCATACTAACCTGTGATCACTCATTTTGCTTCTGAACTCATAGAGTTAACTTAGAAACTTAGACTACTCATTTGCCCTTTGACCATGTAATGTATCGTCACTGGTATTTTATTATTTGCATTTTAACTTCCCACATATTTGCCCAATTAGATGTGCTCCTGGGGCTCACAGATTATGATTTATTCTTCTCTCTATTCCTTATTTTGCCTAGCACAGTGCCCTAATGTTAGCAAGTATTCACTAAATGTTGATGTGGTGAGATCTTAATATTTAACATCCATTTAAAGATCAGGTGCTCAGAGCTGGAAGGCTGAGGAACACTTAACTGATGACATCATCTTGCCTGCCTGTCAGGATGGGGTGTGTGCCACTGAGAGGAGTATCGGCAGATGAAATACTTGTGCAACAGGTTCTATTTCCTCCTCTGGTGAATGGGATTAATACTTCACATTGGGGAAAAGAGATAGTAAGTGTAGGAGGAGGGCTGACAAGGGAATGGAAGGGAGGATGCTACATTGTTAGATATAAGGATATGGCTTTATTAAAAATATAAATAAAAGGATGGTGTAATGCAAAGAGAAGCTTCTTGGAACCAGTAGGCTGATTAGACAAGCAAGCTTCTCTGGTACAAACCAGTTATTAATTGCCATTTATTTTCTTTGCAATAAAACTGTACCGCCCAGCAACTTTCTCATTAGGGTGAGTCTGGAGTAAGGGCTTAGTTTAGGATTATGAAATCTAAGAGAGATGCAGGATAGTTACCAGGTTAAAGGATGGGAATATTCCTTTCTCTTGTTTGTCTTATCAGCCCTATACCTTACGGGTTGCCAAGATCCCTCTGCATTTGCTAGTAGGGGTTGCTACCGGAGTGATGTAAAACCTCTTATTTCCACACCTGCTACTTCCTTTAGCCTTATCTTGCTTTACTGATGCCCTTCTACCACATACACTAGATTTGTCATCTTTCCCATCTGTGAGGCCAAGGTGTGCAGTAGACCACCCTTCATTAGCTGTCCAGATCTTGATTGTAATCTGCCTTTCTATGCTCCACTCCTCTGCCTTCCCCAAATAGTAGGAAAGTGGAGAAAAGGAAATGGAATGTGATTGTATTAAGTCCTCTGTGGCCTAGAGGGCAAAATGTTTTGATTGCTTGATTTAGGGGTCTTGGGGTCTCCTAATATGAAGATCTATTCTTTTGTTGATGGAAGGGCATCACTCCATTCTTCATTCTTTTGCTCTGAGTCATATGGACCCAAAGAAAGATTTGTACTGGGGAGTTGGTACTTGTCCCTGAAAGGGAAAAGACCACTCTTTGACTTGATTTTTTTTTTTTTCTGTTGTAGGATATCTCATTATCCTAAGATCAGAATTAATGGTGTTTTGAACAGAGTATGAATATATGAATATATCATTATAATACATTTATAATGATTGGGCTTTGGGTTTTAAAAACACTCTTTTTAGGGGTGCTTGGGTGGCTCAGTCGGTTAAATGTCCATCTCTTGATTTTGGCTCAGGTCAAGATCTCAGCATTCGTGAGTATGGAGCCTGCTTGGGATTCTCTCTCTTCCTCTCGCTCTGCCCCTCCCTCACTCTTGCGCCATCTCTCTCCCTCTCAAAATAAATAAACTTAAAAAAAAAAAAGAAAACATTAAAAATCCCCCACCCTTTTTTAAGTACATTGTTTTAGGTTAGGTGCCTCCCTGCTCTCTTTGGGATTATTTAGCTGCCGACTAATCTGGAGGGAGTAACAGTGCCAAATGACTTTTTGTAGATCATTAAACATTGTGACGTTACTGAGACTATCTTGGTCGGGAGAGTTTTGGTCCACAGGAATAAGGTGATATCTACTTCTTTCTCTCCTTTCAGATAAATCCTCCTACGTGTCCCACTCTCTGGCTCTGGGAGGGATGATGGGGTGGTGGGGGGGGATTTAGTACATTCATCACATTGTTCAGGTCCTTTCTTGGGTGCGGTCCTGCAGAGCTTCCTCCAAGGGCTGACTCAAGAGTTCTCTTCCATTGTGGCGGTGTTCTTGTTTTTACACGTTGTACCAATTTACAGCCTTGGCATTTTGGGCAGCATCATTTGGAGGTGTTAAGTTGAGAATGAAGAAAGTAGAAATATTTTCAGAAGTTTCTTGAGAGAAAGGTTCCTTTCACTGGCACTAAATCTCTGTAGATGCTATGGCTCAAGGGCTAAAGAATTGTAAGCATATGCTCTTCTTTTTTGTTGTCCCCAGTTCCTCTGAATAACAGTTATTTGTTTGTCTTTCTGTCCTCCATGAAACTGAGCATCTTGAGAGCTGGGATGGAGTCTTACTCATCTTTATGTCCCTGATATTTAACAGTGCCCAACTCAAAGCGCTTATAAATGTATGTTGAGTTGAATGAATAGTCGAAGGAAGCTTTAAAGGCATTGACTGCAGACAGATGCATGCCTAGCATGTTGAGTCTGGAGGCATTAGTATAGAGTGGAGATGGATAAAGAGAAGAATTTTTGTGGATAGGACACAGAGAATTTTCATTCTTAGGCAAGAATTTCTGGAGAAATACTTGTCTTGTAGTTTTCCTTCATGTGGGAAATCATTTAGAAGTTATGAGTGTTAGTAACATCTGACTAGCTAATGACCTTGGGCAAGACTTCTTCTAGTCACTGTGACCTTTGTAAGTAGGGACTAAAGACACCTACCTGCCTGTGCCTCCCAAATGGAGGGATTCAGCAAAGGGAGGGGCTCAGGATTAGATTGGGAGTGGGGAAAGAAAGCTTTGAGCCCCTGCTAGCCAGGCACTGTAGAAATATAAAGCTGTTATTATGATGATCACTGTTGGCGAACAAGAAAGTCTCAACCTCTTGTGTGCTGTGTAACCCACACCCAGCCAACAACCTCAGATTCGGTGACTGTAGACTTGAATATTGGGATCACTCATGGCTGTTGCCAAATGCCCCTTGTGGTTTCTCTGAGTCCTGTGCAAACATTGCTTTTTGGCTCTTTTCCTTCTGTCCAACAGCAAAGAATAGGAAGTTTGTGGAGATGTGCTTTTTGGTTGGCATTTGAGCATGGGATGCCTTTATTTTTCCCTTTTAACTACTAAATATCCTAACTAGTAAAGAGCTATAACAAGATGGGCCAGGTTTGGACATTCTTACCTAGGGAGTGACTGAAGCCTGAGGGGAACTAGGCTTTGCACAACCCTGTGCCTTGAGAAGGGAGCAGTTGTTTCCCTGAGAAAGGCTTGGATCCTGATCAGCTGATTTCCTGTCTCTACTGGGATATGATTCCTCCCCCTTCCTTCTGGAAGAAGTTGATATTTTCTCATTTCCTGTTTGATAGCATATTTTCTGAGTACCAGGAGACACTTGCTGACTATAAATCAGTTGGGATGTGGGCTGGGAGGGAGGCTGCTTTTGTTTTCAGCAGAGTGGCTTTTGTTTGAGGAATTCAAAGCCTATACATGAAGCCTAGCATCCTCGTCCCCCTGGCAGAGACACAGGACCTAAAGGGTTTGTTTTGAATCCCTTTCCTGCCTGACCTGTGGTGATAGAGTCCCATCTCCCACTTGGATAAGAAGAGCTTGGTCCCTCATGGGGACCTAGCTGTGGATCCCACTCTCACCACATCCTCTGCTCAGCCCTTTCGGTGCCTGAATCTGCTGGGAAGGCACTGTTGTCTCTGGTGGAAGTGACCCCACCCTTGGAATGGAACCTAGCAGGATGCCCCTTTGAGCCCTGACAGACACAGCCTGGACGGGAATCTGGCTCTCCAGATTTCCTGTCATCCGTCCTTAGGAGCAGACCCTGTAGCTTCCTCTCTGCTGGGTGGGAGCTGGTGGTTCCGGAGCAGCGCCACCTGTGGACCCACACAGCAGCTTCTGTGTTCCTAACCAAGAGCTGCCTGCCCAATCCTGACTGGCCTGTTCCTGATCCATCTGGAGTGAGAGCAGAGGACTAGAAGAGAGGACTGGGGAGGAAGGCATCACGATCCACTTTGCTTGTAGCAGAGCTCTGCTTAGTGTTTGGGGAGCTGGAGTTTAATTTCGCAACATACTAATTCTTAGATTTTTTTCCTTTTTGGACCTTGGAGAAGTCCTTAAAAATTCTTACAAAATAAGACATTGCTTGGTAGGTTATGAGAAAAGTCACTTTTAGGTTCTGTGGTAACAGAACTTTTTCTAGTTTGCCAGGGTTTTACATGGCTGGGTAATTGGTACGTTTAAAGTTCTTGGAGATCATCAGAGAAAGAACAGTCTTATAAATAGAATCAGTGAGCCTGTGCCTAACTTTTAACAGTAAATTTGTCCTTTTGTTGCTGACCGTGTGCCCTTTCTCCTTGCTCAAGGGATTTTCTGGTTTGGGGCTGTTTTACAGTATCAGATAAACTTCCCCTGTGGGGTAGAAAGCAGTATCTTGCAGTGGAAAGGATATAGGCATTGGAATCATGGTTCTGCTACTTAACTACCTCTGTGACTTTGGACAGTCACTTAGCCTCTCTGAGCTGTGCGTGCTTTTTCTATTTCCTCAGTAGCAAATGTTGGTGATAGTAACTATCTTGCAGGATTTTTGTAAAGGTTAAATGAATGCATGTAAAGCTTGTTGCTTGGTACATAGTGGGTATGTAATTGGAGTCTTTATTAGAAAGAGTCATAATAGCAATATGATTTTAAAAATTGTGGTAAAATATACATAACAAAATCTACCACTTTAATCATTTTTTCCCCACTTTAACAATTTTTAAGTGTACAATTCAGTGCCATTAAGTACATTTACACTGTTGTGCAGCCATTACTACCATCCATCTCCAGAACTTTATCTTCCAAACTTAAATTCCATACCCATTAAACAATAACTCCTCATTCCCACCCAGTGCCCCCAGCCCCTGGCAACCACAATTCTACTTTCTGTCTCTATGAATTTGACTGCTCTAGGTACTTCCTTTTTTTTTTTTTATTCAAAAAATTTTTTTAATGTTTATTTATTCTTGAGAGAGAGACAGAGCCTGAGCGGGGGAGGGGCAGAGAGAGAGGGAGACACAGAATCCGAAGCAGGCTCCAGGCTCTGAGCTGTCAGCACAGAGCCCAGTGTGGGGCTTGAACTCACAGACTGTGAGATCATGACCTGAGCTGAAGTCGGATGCTTAACCGACTGAGCCACCCAGGCGCCCCTTGGTGCTTCCTATAAATGGAATCATATAATATTTATTCCTCTTGAAACTGACTTACTTCTTCATATAATGCCTTCAAGGTTCATCTGTATTGTAGTATGTGTCAGAATTTTATTCCTTTTTAAGGCTGAATAATCTTTTGTATGTGTATACCACATTTTGTTCATTCATTCATTCATTGACGGACATTTGGGTTGCTAACAATGTGATTATTATTTTTCATATTAGTATTGTTGGATTGATTCCCTACAGTTAGAGGTCCCTAAGCTGAGATGAAGAGGATGAAGTGAAGAGAGATATCACTGTTTTTGTGTTAATTTCATTTCTCTGGGTTTTGGTTCTGGGACCTATTTTTGGTAGGAGTCTGGTGGATGATGGTACCCATTTTGATAGTAGCCTGACATATGATGGATCCATTGGAGCCCACACAGAGGGTCCAGGCATGGCAGAGCTCTAGGGGGAAAATTGCTTCCTAATCTAATTTTTCCAAGGATAGAGTGCTTTGTAGTGCCTGTGGCTTACCAGCTTTGCCTACCTTCCTCTCTCCTCTGCTCTTACTATGAATGGGATTCTTGCTGTTACAACATATCTAGGTTCTCTTTTTTTTTTTTTAAATAAGATTTTATTTTTAAGTAATCTTTACACCCAATGTGGGGCTTGAACTTACAACCCCAAGATCAAGAGTCCCATGCTCTATGGACAGATCCAGCCAGGTACCCCTAGACTCTTAGTTTGTTTTATTTAAAAATTAAAAAAAAATTTTTTTTTAATGTTTATTTTTGAGAGACAGAGACAGAGCATGTTTAATTCTATGTTAAGTTAATAAAGATTACATTTAGTCTTATTCAGTTATGATTGCATAAGTATGTATGACTAAAGAATTATGTTTATGCTTTGTGAAGGCCACTACAGGAGAGGATCTAAAAATGAATCTAAAAACATAATCTATTTTAGAGAAACATAGCTGAAATACAAAGGACAGTAGGGGGCACTTGTATGACAGTGGAGTAAAGACATGCACAAGAGTTTTCAGTTTGATTTTTGAACTTTAACGTGTTGGGAAGTTAATATTTTTTTCCTTATGTTTTCTTTATGAAAACTGACAGTTGGATTTGAAATATAAAAATATTTGGCATGATCAACAAGTTTATTTACTCTGTCAACTAAAAATGGACTTTCTTTAAATTTTTAAAATTTATTTTCTTACTTTCAGTTACTCTTTGACAAGATACTAGGTTAAACATTATTTCATTTAATGATTTCAACATATAAAACTTTAAAAATTTGTCTGAAACAATCTATTGGAAGCCTCAATTTCTGTATCGGCAAATTCTCACTACTGTAGATTATGTGATACCTGTCACTCAAGGATCTTGATCAAATAATTTGTTGTACAAAATCAATGAGTGAAAACAAAACCAAAACAAAATGAATGTACTTTATATTGTGTGTGAATAGAGGTACCAACAAACACTTGAGAAATGGCTAAAGGGTTGAACCCTTTGCTCTTCATTTTGTAGCTGGTGTTAGATGAACATAGCTTTCTCTTATTTGAATAATGATGTCGAAAGGTCCTAAAGGCCAAAACAATTAGTTGTGAGCAGTCCTTCTGAATTCCCTATGAGCAGCTTTGATGGGGAATAACAGTATCATTTTCAGATTGGCCCGTGCACAAACTACATAATTAGAGGTATTCCATTTTCCACACATACGATATAGCTGGCTCTTAATCAACCCTTGAAAATGGAGCAGAGGGCGTGCTGAATACTTCAGACTCACAGATAAATCCTAAAACTAATTTTAACCAACTGTTCTATCATTACTCCTACTTGAGTTACCAAAAATGTTTGTAGGGGAGAAAATGAACAGATTTTTTCCCTTTTGTTTATCCTTTACCTACCTTTTAAATGTTATCACCCATTACTCTTTACTCTTTATTCCAGCAGAATGAACTAGTACCCTGTGTCTTCCTGCTTCTGTGCTTTGCTCAGGCTGTTTCCTCTGCCTGGATTTTCCTTCCATTTCTACATCTGATTTGTCCCCCACATCCATCTCAAATATCACTTTTTTTGGTGCAGCATTTCCTAATCCCTTCAGCTGGAAATCATATCATCTTTCTGAATTTATATAATATTATTGAAAGGAATTCACTTAAAAGTAATAGTAATAATAGCTGACAGCTTACATTCATATATCCTTTTACAAAATGCTTTTCACATATATTAGCTCTCTTGAGCTTCCCGTATAGTTTGTCCCTTCTGCTTTACGTAAAAGCTGAGGAAACTGAGGCTCAAGGAGGTTAAATGACTTGCCTGAGGTCACATGCAGCTGGAACTAAATATAAATCTTATGACCTCAAACCCCATGTTCTTTCTACCAAACAATGCTATCTTATGATTCTGTCTTGCTACTGTATGCTATAGTTACTTGTGAAAATATCTTATCTGGTGCACTATTTTGTGCTGTCCTTGTTCTCTGTGACCTTTACATCTCATAGCACAGAGTATTGTGCACAGTAAGGCATCGGTAAACATTTGAAAGGCTGGTGAGGAGTCAGGGAGATGTTGGTGAATGCATTTACATAGCACAGTGCCCCCCACATAGATGCCTAATACATATTTGTTGGGTTTAATTGTAAAATGGATCAAAGACCATGTTAATAAGAGCCTATATGGCATTCACTTTATAAATGCTTGGCCTGATATTAACTCATTTAATCCTTCAACAACTAAATGAGGTAGGTACTGTTTTTATTTCCATTTTATACTTGATGAAACTGAGGAACAGGAAGGCTAAGTGACTTGCCCAAGGCCACACAGGTGGTAGGGAACGGAGTTGGGGTTCATAGTGACAGGGGGTTGGCACTGGAATCCGCATGCACTCCTAACCATTATGCCATAATCAGTTGTTCTGAATATTTTTACACTATTAAGTTCCTCCTGGACTCCTGTCTGTCTTGGGTGTGGCTCAAATAAAGAAAAACAGAAGCAGCGAAACTTGTGAATGTACTGCAGAGAAGTGGTTCACATCAGAATCACCTGGAGGGCTTGTTAAAACAGAGACTGCTGCGCCCCACCCCCCAGTTTCTGATTCAGTAAGTCTGGGGTAGGGCTTGAGAGATTGTCATTTCTCACACGTTCCCAGGAGATGCTGCTGCTGGTCTGGGACCATTTGTGTAGAGTATAACAGTTAAGAGCATCGACTGGAGCTAAGCTGCCAGGATTTGAATCTCAGCTCTGCCATTTACCGTGAGCCTGGGCAAGTTTGTAAGCCTGTCTGTGCTTCAGTCCTCATCCGTAAGGTGGCTATGTTGATGGTACCTACATCATAGGATTCTTATGGAGATTGAATGAAATAATACATGTAAAGTGTTTAGAATAGTTATTGGCTTACAGTAAACATGCATTGTTAACTATAATAATGGTGATAAGACATGATTTTATAGTTTAGTAACAAAGACTAGACTTACATTGAATAAATAATAAAAATAGTGTGAGATCAGGTTATTAGTTCATGTGGTCCCGACTCTAAAGTACTTAGAGGTGAAGTGTGCATATGTTGTGGCGCAGGAGAAGCAGTGGGGGATCAGAAGGAGGAGAGGTACATGGGACTTGAAGATAATAGAAAGTTGTATAATCAGAATTTTGAAAAATTGGCATTATCAATGGTTTGGGTTTTACAGCCAGAGAATTGGAGGGATTGACAGGGTGAGAGAGAGAGAGAGAGAGAGGTAGAGAAAGAGAGAGATGTCTGCACTTTGTTTGCCAAGGAGATAACTAACTCCTTTTCTCATTCGTCTTAGAGTTGGTAGCTGGTCTGACGGTGAAGTTCCTGGGAGTTTGCTCTTTGTGGGGAACAGTGACCAAGGAAGTGGTTTGCTATTGGCTTCTGAGACTGGGCTCTGCAGCCTTGATCCTCCACAGCTGATTCACATACTTTTGATTCTTGCTGAGAAAGGCAGTTGTTGGGTTTGGAAGTTTTCAGATTCCAGAGCCAGCTGGACAGCTGACCCTCGGGTAGCTATTTCCCAAACTGCCAGCCCTCTGTCGCCTCATTTCCCTGGGCCCCTTCTTTTTGACTTTGAAGCAATATCCTATATTTAGTAAACTAGCCAGTTAGAGGTTGGAGGAGGTTGGAGGGGGATGTCTCTCTCCCACTTTAGAATTCTGGGTGGATGGAGTTTTTGGGCCCAGGAACAAGCCGTGTCCTGTTAAAAAACTTTAACCCCTTCTTCATCATCAGCCATGTTCATAGGTCAACTTACAGAGCTAAGAATGTACCTCTAGCTCATGGGCAAGGAGCAGTGTTTATTTTTGGGTGTCCTGAAGAAAATATTTGGGAAAGGAGTGGGGAGACGTTCAGACAGCTCCATTTATGGTTGAGCAATGCTTGGTATTCTACAGAAGAGACCATATGGACAGTGAGGAAGAGTTTAGCATTCTGATTGTTCACCTCTTGCCCCCTCCATTCAGGGATGGTTAGGGACACCTCATTAGCCATCAGAGTGGGACAAGTATTTCTTGGACTCACATGAACCTCACACCCCCCCATCCTGGGCATCTTCTGCTCTCCCAGTCTGCTGAATCACACTACCTAGGAATAGCAGTAGCCAGGTTGCCTCCTGGAGCACCTGGAGCACTCTTGGCATTAATACATTGTTGACTGGTCTTGGTCTCCTAGACACGGCTTGGGCCTCTCCAGGCCTGCTGGAATGATAGGCTGGGTCTTAGCCCCCCCTCCAGCTTGTTCCACAAGGCACTGACCTACTTTTCAGAGACAATTAAGTGTTTGTGAGCAAAAGAAGGCGGTGACCCAAGTGAAGGTGAACCAGAGCTGCATTAAACAAACATTTGGAGTCACTTTTTTTGTCTCACACAGCAGGGTCCATCTCGAGTTCAAATGGAATGGCTGACCAGGCTGATGTGGAGGCCAAATTCCAGATGCTTATCCGGATAGACATCCTTGAAATCTCAATCCTTCCGTCAGTGTACTTTAATATAAGAAATTACCTTTTGTGATCATTGAACCCTTTGTTTTTGGGTGAGAGAAGGTTTGGAAGGAAGCTGGGGCTCTTAGAGCGAATTACCGTTATAAGCCCACAGCCCCTTTTGGTGGCAATGTCGTGGCTCACCCACTGAGAGGATTTTGTCTTTCTTTTTGTAGAGGCTGGGATAATAGGCTGTGTGGGCACCTAGATCTTTAGGGAATGAGCAAGTAGCTTGTTTAGGTTTTCCTGTCCTTGTAAGACAAGCATTAGATTCAGGCTTTACAGTGAAAGGATGTGAACTCACTTTCCTACCTCAGTCTTAGATGTCACCTATCTTTTAGCAAACCCCATTCCTGCCTCCCTGTTGAGTGTGATTATGTTTGATTTGTTATGCTTACTGTTGTCCTTTAGCAGTGGGGGAAGGGTCCGAGGCCCTGAGAAGGGCCCATGACTCCTGTCCTACATCAGCTGACTCCAGGACCCTGAGGGAATTGCTAAACTAGCAATTGGGCAGTTTCTTAAACTTTTACTTTCAACAACTCCACGCACATGACAACTGCTATAATCTCCCAGTCAATAAGCAGAAGTTACTGATAATGCACCCAGATATCCAGATCAATCTCAAAGTTCAGGAAGGAAGAAGGGTGGGAGGACTCAATCCTGCCATTCTCTCATTGGAACTCCTGACAGCCTTTGAAGTGAAAGCCCTGTCTGGAGAACTAGGTTACATATCAGAGCATGGCTCAGAAGTCAGCACGGCATCAATTTGGATTGTGTAAATGGCTGTTTCTAGGGGAAGAGTATTTGAGATGATGTGAAATTGCCCGCCCCCCCCGAAAATCCCAGAGTCTGGTCACAAGTTTCATTCTTCTGCTTCTATTCCTTTATGCCTACGGAACCTGGTCTCTGCCTGTTTTCCAGTCTTTCAGCCTCTGAATGGTGCCTTTGCCTTCCCCATCTGTAGCCTATATGACAACACCTGTCCTGGCATCTCCAAGTCTCTTTTTGCCACACTTTCCTTTCCTTTCCTCTCCTCGAAGCTGGACCCAGGTTCGTTTTCTCCACCCAGCTACCGAGTTCTGCTGCATAGCATTGTGCTGACGGATTTCTTTACAGATTTACGAGCTCCAGCCACAGCTTGACTCTGAACACTGCCCTGAAGTCTTTCTCTTCTCTCCTGGTTGACTCCCGCTCCCTTTCCCTAACAGGATCCATTCCAAACTTTCTCCTCTCCTCAGACTTGCTGCTCCCCACCCTACCTTGTAACTCTCAACAAGTCAAGTAGTCTTGCACTTCCCGTGGCTCTGCCTCTCAGTGCACCTGTCATTTTCCAGTCCTCATTGCATTCTCCCTGTGTCATAGGCAGGCTTCTGGGCATGTACATGGCTTGTATTCTTGTCTTTCCTCACCTAGTGACTCCTTGTAAATATGTTCAGGTTTCCTCCATTCTAGGACAGAAATTCTTTTAAAATTCTTTCAAACTGGTCTCTTCTTCTTTCTGCCTTTTTTTTTTTTTTTTTTAAACTACTAGTCATCTTGACCCCCGTAGCCGGGCTTGACCACCATCCCAACTGAAGTCTCCATCACTCATGGTGATCTACTTGCAGAGTTCCAGAGTCTCCTTCACTTCTCATGCCCTTTGACCTTGTCATAACATTTGATCCCCTATGGCCCTCTTTCTTCCGTGTCCCTCTGTGCACTCTCCCTGGGTGAATTTAGTGACTCTGGTGATTTCATTTATCAACATTGTCTGTATGGTGATGACTCTCAGTATCTCTAAGGGCTTTTCTCTGGGGTCCAGAGTTGTATTTACAAATAACTACTGCCCTTTTCTACTTCAGAGTTTGCAGATATTCTAATTGACATATGCAAAACCAAGGTCATCATCATCCCTCTTCTTTCCCCTGCCCAACCATACCTGCATCTCTTCTTGTGTACCCTGTCTCCGACACCAGTATCACTTTGCACCTGTTGGCCCGAGCTAAGAAATTTGGGTTTGTTTGTTTTTTGTCTTCTTCATTCTCCATGTCTGATTAGACGCTACATTCTGTTTGTTCTAGTTCAGAAACATCTCAACATCCATCCTTTCCCATCCATCCATCCTGGTTGGATCCACTGCCCTATTTTAGATCCTTGTCATCTTTGGCATATTGCCAGTGACTTTTGCAGGGTCCAAAGTCATTGCATACTTAAAAAAATTTTTTTTAGATACATTTTGCAGAACTACTCTCCATGAAAGTTGTACCGTGTGGTTGAGTCTTACACTTTATCTCTTGTTAAGAACTCCAGTTCTCACTGCTTTCTATTCCTTCACAGGGTGAAGTTCAGACTTCTTAGAATGGATATGATTCTCAGTTTCATCCCTTGTTTATACAGTTTCCTGTGCCTTGGATGTTCTTTCTGCTCCATCTGCCTCACAAACTCTTGTTCATACTGTAATCTTTCATTCCAGCTCAAAAGTGACTAACTTTTTATGGTGTTTCAGCTTCTTTCCCCCTACCTCAACCAGGAAAAATTGAACTTATCTTCTCATCTGAGTTCTCATGGTACTTTTTACATCCCTTTCTAATAGTACTTATTTTATATTATCTGTTTAATCGTCTGGCTCCTTTACACCATGAGTTTAATGAGGGTAGACTTATGCCTTCTTCATCCTTATTTCTTTGGTGCCATACACTTGATGGAATTTGGGTTGTATACAAAGTTTCTGCTGTCTCCACGTTTGCAAAGTCTAAATGAGCTATGCTATATTGGATATTAGTTGTGATAGTATCTCCTCTCCTCTTTTTATTTCATAAAGTATCTGTGTTTACTGTATGAAAATTATAAAGTAATGAAAACTGGAAAATTAAAGTTGCCTAGGGGTGCCTGCTGGCTCAGTTGATAGAGCATGAGAGTCTTGATCTTAGGGTTGTAAGTTCCAGCCCCACGTTGGGTATAGAGATTACTTAGAAATAGGGGCACCTGCGTGGCTCAGTTGGTTAAGCATCTGACTCTTGGTTCTGGCGCAGGCTGTGATTTCACAGTTCCTGAGATCGAGACCTGCGTCAGGCTCTGCGCTGACAATGCAGAGCCTCATTGGGATTCTCTCTCTCTCTCTCTCTGTCCCTAGCCCCACTCACGTATTCTCTCTCTCTCTCTCTCTCAAAATAAATAAACATTAAAAAAAAGTTTACTTTAAAATCTTAAAAATTAAAGTCACCTGAAATCTCATCACTTGGATAACCACCGTAAATGTTTTGCTATATTTTCTTTCAGATGTTTTTCTATAAATATATATATGTAACTATATATATAAATATATTTAAGAATATATATATAATATATAAAAATATATATATATATAAATATATATATGTAACTAGTTTTCTTTACTCTGTGGTGAATATTAGTGTCAAAAAATATGTATCTATATAATAATTTGTATTGTTAATATTCCATTGCATGGGTGTACTGCCCTTGAGCCGATACCCTATTGTTGGACTTTTAGTACTTCTGCATTTGATGTTTTAAACAATGAGATGAATATACTTGTATATATATTTTTTCTTTGCACACTTAGCCACATTTCTTTTGTATAAATTCCTAAAAGTGAAATTGCAGAATCAAAATTCATTGCATGCTTTACAACATTTTAGATATATTTTTGCTGAACTACTCTCTGCCAAAGTTGTACCATGTAGTTGAGTTCTTATACTTCATTGAGATTTTTTTTCCTGTGGTAGGTTTTGCGTTGCTGTTCGAGATTTTATGTATTGGAATGATTTTTTTTTTTTTAATTTTTTTTTTTTCAACGTTTTTTATTTATTTTGGGGACAGAGAGAGACAGAGCATGAACTGGGGAGGGGCAGAGAGAGAGGGAGACACAGAATCGGAAACAGGCTCCAGGCTCCGAGCCATCAGCCCAGAGCCTGACGCGGGGCTCGAACTCACAGACAGCGAGATCGTGACCTGGCTGAAGTCGGACGCTTAACCGACTGCGCCACCCAGGTGCCCCTGGAATGATTTAATTAAGGCGGTGTTTTATGAAGACTGATGTTGTGCCATGTGCAACATGGATTGGAATGAGAAGGAGAGAAATCTGTTTTTTGGAGACCATTTTAGCAATTCAGGTGTGAGGTAATGAGGATTAGACAGGAGAGGACAGCTGTTGGATAAAGGAGAAGATGATGAAAGGCAGTGGGAAGAACTGACAGGACTGGATAGTGGGTTGAGTAAAGTGTGCCATTACTCGAAGTGGGAAATTAAAAGGAGGTATCAATTTGGGGAGGGAAGCTGTGGGTCCACTTTTAATAACCTGAGTTCTAGTTGCTGTGGCATGCTCAGGTGGAAATGCCCCGTAGGCGGTTGGCACTGTACCGCAGCAGTCAGAAGAGAGGCAGGGCTCAGTCATCTCAGCCTGTTTAAAGTCCTACACAATAAATAGCCTTTCCAGCATCCTCTCCAGGTGCCTCCTCAGATCTAAGCCAGACAAGACTGTCTTCTTGGAGAGCCTTCACTTGCTGTGTCTGCCGTGTGGCACTCACCCATTGGTCACAGCCCACCTCAGAGCCTTCCAGGAAACCTTCTTTGATCACCCCACTGGGTATTAGTTCCTAATTTATTAAATGCTAGTGGTCATTTTTTTTCTGTATCTTTCATATTGTACTTTAGTATCCTGTTTGTACATACACATTATTTTCTTCTACAATATTGGAAGCTTCTCGAGGTTGACAACTAACTTGAGTATCATAAACTCCATTTAATCTCCCACATTGCCAGCACATAAGGGTCCAAAAATATTTGGTGATTTGTGGAGTAAATGGAACCAGCTTTAATGTAATATTATTAATAAGTTGGATTGTTATCATGCTATACCTAACACCTAATAAAGTGCTAACACTATTTATGGACATTCTTCTACTTATTTTTCTTAAATATGCAGATATATTATGGGAGGTGAAGTGGAAAACAAAAGATGTTAAGTGTTTCCCCTTTCAGAGCCACGTTCTTTGTTTCCTCCAAGATTCTTAAGTGCAGTATATATCCCCTGCCCTTTAGTTTTCAACCCCCTCCACTGTCCTGAAATTGCTGTTGCCAAGGTCATTAATCACTTCCTAATTGCCAAATCCAATGGGAATTTTTCAGCCCTAATCTTACATGACCTTTTTTGTGTACTTGAAACTATGAAATGCTCTGTTCTCCTTCCTGTGGCATCTGGGTGGCTCAGTTGGTTAAGTGTCCCACTTTGGCTCTGGTCATGATCTCGTTTGTGGGTTTGAGCCTGGCATCAGGCTCTGTGCCAACAGGGCAGAGTCTCTCTCTTTGCCCCTCCCTGATTCATGCTTTCTCTCTCTCTCAAAATAAATAAATAAACTTCAAAAGAAAAGTTTTTCCTTCCCTAACTTTTTGTGACTTTATCCTCTCCTGATTTTCTTCCTTCGTTTACAAGTTTATTTTCCTTTAAATAAAGATGCTTTCTAGGATTTTGTCTTTGGCCCTCCACATAGTTTTCTTGAGTGATCTTATACTCATATTTTCTTTTTTTTTAATTTTTAAAAAAATGTTTATTTCTGAGGGAGAGAGTGAGCGAGCATGAGCAGGGGAGGGGCAGAGAGAGATGGAGACACAGAATCCAAAGCAGGCTCTAGGCTCTGAGCTTTCAGCACAGAATTCAACGGGCTTGAATTCAACAAGCTGTGAGATCATGACCTGAGCCAAAGACGGGCGCTTAACCCACTGAGCCACCCAGACGCCCCTTATGCTCCTTTTTCAACTGCTGGGTCAGCTCTCTCTCCTGATCTGCATGCACGTATCTCTGGGTGTTGGAGGACTTCTTTTACATATCTTATAGGTGCCTTTTACTCAGCATGTTCCACACTGAATTGTTCATCCTCACCCTGGCAAATCTGCTTTTTTCTCTCCCATTCCCAGTCACACAGGTGAGATATTTGGGAATCATTTGAGAATCTTCCCTCACTTGGTGTGTCCACCCAACACTACTCTAGCTCAAACAAAACAGCAATCACATGGTGTATAATTCTACTTGAGATCTCACACTCCTTCCTTTCTTCCCACTCCCAGGACTGTTTTCTTTGTTATGAGTCTGTTATTTCTCACTGTGTAACTGTGATAGTGTCCTAACTGGTTTCTTTCCCTTCTGTCTTACTTCCCTCATTTTCACAGCTGCTAGAATATGTTTTATGAACTTAAAATCTAATGATTAAAAAAAATAGTCACTCGGCTTCCTATTGCCTTTAGGATGAAATGTGTTTTGTTTTTAGCATGGCATGCAAAGCTTTTATGTCCTGCCATTATTCTTCCAGGGGAAAGAGTACCCTACACTCTAGCTATGTCAAACTATTTTAAGTTCCTTAAATGCATCGTGCTCTCTCATGTTTCTGCTTTGCTTTTTCTGTCTACAGCACTCCTGTCCCCATCAATCCGGTTCTGTCTGGCCCCAAAGTTCCAGTTGCAGCAGCATCTCTTTTGGGAAGGCTTCCCTAGGCTTCCATGTGCTTCTTTGCGTCCATGTACCTTTACCAGCATCAGCCGCACTGTATTGCATCTTGGTGTGCTTGCTTGTCTCGCTCACTAGATCATAAGATGCTTGAGCGGCGGCCCTGAACTCTTCAACTTCGCCCTCAGGGGTGTACCGATTTGGCCAGGGCAGGCTTGTTGGCTGTATGAATGATGGAGTGAGTAGGTATGTGGTCAGTGGCGGTGCTGGGATCAGGATTTAGAATCGCGAATTCTTGCCTTTCATTTATTTTTTGACTAGGTAATATGTTTACATAATTGACTGTTCAGAAGGTCCAAAAAGATGAAAGTACAGTGAAAAATCTTTTACTCCAGCCATCCTTTCCCCTTCTCTGAAGACAATATTGTCAGCTTTTTGTGCCTTCCAGAGATGATGTATGCACTTATTTATTTTAAGAAAGTAATTCAGCAAATATTTGTTGAGCCCCTACTACATGCCAGGTACCATGCTAGGCTCTGGGGATAAACAGTGAAGAAAGTAGATAAAAATCCCTGACTTTCTGCAAGCTAAATTCTATGTATTTTTCTTCCCTCCTTTTTAAACAAACATAAATGAGAGGCTAACCTACACCCTGTTTGACTTTTCTTTGTTTTACTTATTAGATCTTAAAAATTAATCCATTTCAGCACATAAAGACCTTCTCTTTTTCCCTCTTGCTTATTATTCCATTATATGGATGGAATTGCTGAGCCTGCCTCAGATTCTGTCTCCGTCCCTCTGCCCCTCCCCTGCTCATGCTCTGTCTGTCTCTCTTTCAAATATAAAATAAAACATTCATTTGGCCAATTACCTACTGATGGACACTCTTTTGTTATAAAATTCTGTAATGAAAAAGCTGTTGTACACTTATCATTTTGCAAATGTATATCTATAGGAAAAATTCTTAGGTGTGGAATTGCTGGGCCAAATAGTATACATACTTACAAATTTGATGGATGGTTTGATCCATGACTTTAATTTTTATTATGAATATTTCAAGCATGTAGATGAGTATAGATAACACTATAGCAGATGTATATGTACCCACTACTCATTAGTTGTTGGCACCCCTATTGAGGTTTTACCTATTAAGTACTTTTAGCACCTCCTTAACATTGTGATGTTTTCCCACTGGATATTATCCTATTTAAAAGCATTTTTTTAAATGTTTACTTATTTTGGGGCTCCTCGGTGGCACAGTCGGTTGAGCTTCCGACTTCGGCTCAGGTCATAATCTCACTGCTCGTGGTTTTGCCCCCCGTGTGTCGGGCTCTGTGCTGACAGCTCAGAGCCTGGAGCCTGCCTCAGATTCTGTCTCCATCCCTCTGCCCCTCCCCTGCTCATGCTCTGTCTCTCTTTCAAATATAAAATAAAACATTAAAAAAATTTTAAAAAAATGTTTATTTTTGAGACAGACAGTGCAAGCGGGGGAGGGGCAGAGAGAATGGCAGATGTAGAATCCAATGCAGGCTCCAGGCTCGGAGCTGTCAGCACAGAGCCTGATAGTAGGTCTCAAACCCAGGAACCAGGAGATCATGACCTGCGCTGAAGTCGGCTGCTTAACTGACTGAGCCACCCAGGCGCCCCACACTGAATATTATCTTAGACTCAAGGTAATAAGTTTCTTAAGAACTCTTACCCTGCCATCCTGGAGTCAGCACTATACAGTCTGTCTTGGGCTTTTTTTTTTTTTTTTTTAATAACCTCATTTTTAGGAAAAGGCAGCTTCAAAGGAAAATTCCATTATGCTATTTTTAGTGTCTACAATCTGAGTTTTCAATAATGTTTATTTTCCCTCCTTCCTCTACTCAAAAGCAACATAGGAATGCTCTGGGAAGTTGGTGGCCTGTCGTCTTGGAGACTTGTTTTATTTGCTGGTGGAAGTGCTCAGGTGAATTGAGCCAGCAAGCACTTTTTCCCCCCGCAGGTTTGTCAGAATAACTAAATACGGTGTTCCTCAGCAGGCGCCTACCTTTGTGTCCTCTGGATCCTGATGGATTTGATGAGAGAAGCTGTTCCTGGAGGAAGGGGATACTGTTGGTCTCTATTACACCTGAATGCCTGTGGCTGTGTCAGGAGACTTTTGTTGAAATAAAAGTCCTTCTCTCCTAGCTCTCTGCTGGAGATCCATAACCTTGTTCCAGTAGTAGGTGACTCTTACCTCTGACCTTTTTCTTAGGTCCCCCCAATGAGGCTTTTAGGTTACTTTATGATGTTATAAATGTAGAAGGGAATTTTGGTCTCAGGTAGAGCTAGAATCCAAGGTCATGGAAGACACAGATTTACCTTAAGAGCAGGTATTTTTGCCTTCCCTCCCAATTGGTCAGTGCCTTTTCACCTTGTTTGGTCTTGTAATATTACATAACCACTGTAGGGAGGAGAGGACTCATAGGATTCACCCATTTTTCCGTGAACCACACGGCCAAAAAGAAAAGGATCAAGGAGAGAGAACTGATTTGAGGGTGTGTGGCCTAAAGCACAAGGCCTTTTTAAGCTCATTGTCAGACCCCAAATCATAAGTCTGGTCCACACAGAGTACCTCCCCAAGCCTGGGGTAAGCACAGAGTGGGCAGAGCTTCTTGGACCTTTGCTGCCAGACCCGCACTTAGTTCCCTGTAAAGCCTCCCTTGGTCTTGCCATTTCAGTTCTCTCCTTCTAAGCATGAGGTCTGACTTCTTTTGTCTTCTGTTCCTCAGCCTTGCAGAGGCGGCCCTGGCCCTGGGGACAACTCTTTCTTCAGATGGCAAACTCATTTTCTCTCTAGCAGTCCAGAGGGACAAGGTGTAATTCAATCCCTTTCTCCTTCAGACACTGCTGCCAGGGGGAGACAATGAAGAAAGTGATCTTTGTTGCTCCCTGAATAGGACCATGAACCTGGCACCTGCTTTTGTTACTGACTTCTTAAGTCACTGGAGACATTTTTGCTGTCTTCCTGCACCAGCAGCTGCTTTGGAGTAACAGAAGCAACTGGCCTCAAAGAAAATGGATAGATATATTTATATGAAGAGAGTTACCTTTCATATTCCTAAACCTCTTGTCTTTAGGGCTGGTCTAGAGAGTGAGCAGTTGGAAGTCAGCTGTGCCTTCAGTTGGACCACCTATGACCCTCATCTTCTGTGAATCTGAGCAGACAGATTGATTCCTTTTTTGTCCTGCTCTCCATTTCATTAGACTCTTGAGTTTTGCGTTCCCGGCACCTATAGTGCCTGCTGCGTGGTGAGTACACAACAGATGTACACAGAATGAATGGCTAGGTGAATTCCTTAAACTGGCTGCTCAGGTTTTGCTTCCCTGACCCTGACATGAGGGGGCCTTGTGGAAGAAGGACCTCTGTTTTTAGAAGAAAGATTGCTTCAAAGGGATTTTGAAAGCTATTGATTTGTAGAGGAGTTTTGGGGGACTGTGTGAACTCCAAGATAGGACTTTCTCTCTCTTCATCGGCCTAGAACTTTCTCCTCAGTTGTAAGGAGACTGCTGGAAGACTTGTCCTGCTATTTCAGGATTTGTATCCTGGACCTGACTCAGGCCTTCACTCCACCCACCTAAGTTCTGGTGTCCCTGAGCCCACTCAAGGGCAGGGCAGGTGTTCCTTTTTAACTGCCATCCTGTCACTATAGAGCCAGGAGCTCTAAGGACCACATCTCATGCTCTGTCCTCTGCACTTCTCGATCTGCCTTCATTCAGTCAAGTTCCACTTAGTTCTGAGGTGTCTGTGCCTTTGTAAGGGCTGTTGGAGAAAGCAGGGCTGTTTTTCTCCCTGTCAGCAGCTGGCCAGAGAGGCCCTATTTGACTGCCAGACCCTGAGCCTTTTACATTGTCCATCTTGGTCTGGAACCTAGGGCAGAATTTCTCTTGTCACCTGAGGTAACACCTCACTATTCGCCGTGTGGGACCTATGAGGATAAAAGATGAACAGCCACAAAGAGCATGTAGAGGTATTGGACTGTGGTGCTTTGAAATGCTTTGATTCTGAGGAACGGTCTCTGATCTGCAAGAAGAATACAACTGGAGTCCAGGCTGCCCCCCACTCCCCCCCCTTTCCCAAAAGCCTCAAATTGGAACCATCACTCACTTTATAATTCCAAACATCCTTGTTTTTGTTTAATTTTTATCTGATAAAATGTTATTAAACAATTTCAATGGTGAAACACACAGAGGAAATGACAAACCAGCATGTGTTGTCTTTTAAATGCACTTAGTTTGAGTAGCTATTTTAAAAGTCAGTTTTTCCTGCTGTTAGATTCCTGTCGTCTGGACTGCTTTGCTCCTTCAGGTGGGAGGAGCCTCTGAGTGGGATTTTATAGTGGCGTTAAAGCAAGAGGACCCAGTTCTGCTCGGGCTAATTGATCATTCCTTTACATTCTTATATTCACCTGCACTACGTTGATTGCTTTCAGATCATGACACAGAACAGGTCTTAGAGATCAGTTCAGAGGTTCTTTACCTGATTCATTGACCCCTCTCCACTGTAAACAAAAGTTTGTATGTAGATGAATATGTGCCTTTTTCTAGGGAGAGTATCCTTAGTTTTCATCAGGTTCTCACCAGAGTTTGTGACCTAAACAGAAAAGAACAATTAGTGTTTTATAGGAATTTGGGGCTCCTGCCCACCATAGCTAGTTTGTGGCAAAGTTGGATCTTGAGATAGACTCTGGAATCTAGTTATTTTGACTCTATAACCCAAGTACTCTATTACCCATTCTCTTCCTGGAGAAATAAGTGGAATAATGCTAGGAAACAGACACACATGATCTGAACTGTTGTTTAATGCTTGCCTTTCTCTGTCCACAGCCTTATTTCACAGATGAGTAATCCAAGGACCTGGTCTGTTGGACTAGGTGACCTTAAAGATACTGTGATTCTTATAGTAATGTACCATAGAATCTATATTTCTGTTAGGTTTTTTTTACTGTATCCCATTGTCTAACCTATGCCCTGTAAACATTAAGGTCCCTTTTAACTGTTGAATCTTGCCCATGAAATTGTTCTTTTGAGAAAAGGAACCATGTATTGTGTTGCCCTTGACTTCTCATAAATACTTAGATCTGCATACAGTGATTGGCTACCTTGTGACTATTGACTGACTGGTAGCATAAGAAGGCACAAAAGCCTGGGTTGGATATTTTTATTATTTAAAAATGTTCCCCTTTCTATTATCTTAGCAACTGTTAATATTACTTAGCCTGATCTTTTTAAGTGGGAACACTCTCTTTTTCCTTTGTTTTCACAATGCTCCTTATACAGTTTCTTCACCTGCACCCAACCTGCATAATTGGGAGTTTTGTGCAACATTATATCTGACACACTTTGAGTTCTACCCCAAGGCACTGAATGGCAGCCTGCATGGCAGGTTGTTCAGAAAACCTTCAGGCCTGGGAGAGGGGTGTCTTCTTTATGAGGGGTTGCTCCTCTGTGGTGTCTGACTCAGTTGATTGCCCATGGATTTCTAGAATGCCAAGGCTTTCATGCTAAGATGAGCCAGAGCACCAGAGTGTGACTTTTAGGCAGATTGCTTACCCTGTTTTCTCATATGTAAAATCAGATTTACAGTTATTTTCGTAAAGACATTTTCAAAGATGAACATAATGATGCAGACGAAGCACTTTGAATTTCTTACAACGAGATACTATAGAAATTTCAGGTTTTCTCCCCCTTATTACATAATCTATGTAGCTTATCCGAAGAGCCTGTGATTACTTGGGGGGGGGGGTCATCTTTTTGAGGCTAATTGAGTAGAAGGAAATTTGCAGCAGCTACTGACATCATTAAAGCAAAACCAAAAACAAATTAGCTGAGTGGAATAGTGCCCTGGAGTGGGAAGCTGTGAGGGTGGTGTTTGAACCTCACTTGTCCCCTAGTTATCTATGGAGAAGGTCCTGCCCCCCGAATTGTGCATTTAGCCCTTAGCAAGTGGGCTTTACAGTTTAGCACTTAGGGAGTGGGCCTCACAGTTTCTGCTTTTGTCTTCCTGCCTTGGACTGTGTTGATAAGCAGTGTCTTGCCTGTGTATGGCTGTGTTCCATTCTGTAAACATCACTGCTGTAAGGGGAGTGCAGAGTTGGTTGTTTATTTTGTAAAAACCTGCCCCATTGCCATGTGATATTTGCCCAAGAGCTCCTGTTGTAGTGACATGCTTGTGGTGAGTGTGGCCCTTTAAAGGTTTCGTTCTCAAATGTTAGATGAACCCCTAACCCGTGTCCTAAGAGTTTTAACCAGGGGAACGGTAATCCCAGTGGATCCTGGGCTGGAGTCTAGAGAGAAGGTGGCAGATGAGGTGGCAGATGATAGGCAGGGGCCTGTTGTGGTCTCCTTCCTCTTTTGCACAAAGGAGGGGCTGTCCTCTCCTGGGGAGGTATTTCCGCTCACTGCAACAAATGAGGGAGCACAAAGCCCTGTAATGTAATGAGGCTTCTCTGGTGACGTCACTTATAAATGTGGTCAAAGTCCAGTTCTTGGGGGCTAGCAAGCACGGGGGCTTAGAGATCAGTCCTCAGTCCGTTCAAACGCTCTCACTTCTCAGCTGTCACTGTGCCATGCTGCCTACTTCTAGCCACTGAACCAACACAGCTGAGCAGGGGCATGAACGCCTACAAGTACCAGAAGTTCCTGGAGGGACTCAACAACCTTAGAGGTACAATGAGGCTTCTGGCTCCCTGCCTTTCTCCTTGCTGAATTTGTGAATGCTTACTGTGTTGTGTGTTATGCGGGCGTCTTTCCTTTCCATCAGCTGCTCAGGAGCTTGGAAAACCCTCTTACTCTGAGCTGGCCATATTTTTGTGTGTGTTCCCACAATGACACAGAAAGGCTAGCATTGTAAGTGTGATGGTGGGTGACCGGGAGGGGATCGTTTCTGCTACTTCAGTAGCAGTCTGTTCTCTTGCTTGAATGTTGAATGGACAATGAAGAAATGTCTCCTGCTCTCTTTCTTTTTTTTTTTTTTTGGTTTGATAATTTACTTATTTATTTTATTTGCATTTTTTTTTTTTAGTTTCAAGTTTTTATTTAAATTCCAGTTAGTTAACTTATAGGGTAATACTGGTTTCAGGAGTAGAATTTAGTAATTCATCACATACATACAGCACCCTATGCTCATCACATGTGCCCTCCTTAATACCCGTTTCCCCACCAATCTCCCCTCCATCAACCCTCAGTTTATTCTCTATAGTTAAGATTCTGTTTTCTGGTTTGCCTCTCTTTTTTTTCCTCCTATGTTTATCTGTTTTGTTTCTTTTTTAAAAAATTTCATTTATTTATTTTTTAATTTACATCCAAGTTAGTTAGCCTATAGTGCAATAATGATTTCAGGAGTAGATTCCAGTGATTCATCCCCTATGTATAATACCTAGTGCTCATCCCAACAAGCGTCTTCTCCCCTGCTCTCTGGAGTTGAGCAGGGCTCAGGATACTCCCAGGGCAGTGTGGGTGGAGGGCTTTTGCCATCTGGCACTGCAGCCTCACCTAGGTGTAGTTGTTTCTTGGGCCAGGTTTTCCAGTCACCTGTGTGTATAGTGAGTCAGAGTCCCACCTGGAGAGAGCAGGAGTGGGGAGTGGTAGGGGGTGGGGGAGGAGGAATGCAGGTTGGAGGCCAGAGATGCCATGTAAAGGGTAAATCATTGACTTTAAAGGAGGTAACTTTTTTTTAAAGTTTATTTATTTATTTTGAGAGAGAGAGAAAGCATGAGTGGGGAAAGGGCAGAGAGAGAGGGAGAAAGAGAGAATCCCAATCAGGCTCTGCAGTGTCAGTGCAGAACCTGATGTGGGGCTCAAACCCACAAACCAGAAGATCATGCCCTGAGCCAAAGTCGAACGCTTAACCAACTGAGCCATCCAGGTACCCCTAAAGGAGGTAACTTTTTAATAAAATAATATTTAAAGAGAATCATGTCTGCTTTACATGATTGTCCAACTCTTTGCTGACCACAGATGAGAAAAATGCAGGCCTCTTTTTGGCTCTTAAGGAAGAAGATAGATGAAATCTTTTTACTTTCTCTTCTGTAATTCATAGATGATTTTGTTTCCATCTGCTTAGGAAGGTGCTCAAACCATCCCTCTTTCACCAGCAGTCTAGATTCTGGATCCAGAGCAACCATGGGGTGGGTGCAGAGAGAGTAGGAGAGGTAGAGAGAGGAACAGGGATGAGGGAATGGCGGCAGACCTGGACTCCCATCCTGCCAGGGTCTGTAGATATTTTCCCTTCTTTCATTATGTGTTGAAGAACTGTTTCTTTTTTTTATTTTTTTAAAAAAAATTTTTTTTTTTAACGTTTATTTATTTTTGAGACAGAGAGAGACAGAGCATGAACGGGGGAGGGGCAGAGAGAGAGGGAGACACAGAATCGGAAGCAGGCTCCAGGCTCTGAGCCGTCAGCCCAGAGCCCGACGCGGGGCTCGAACTCACAGACCGCGAGATCGTGACCTGAGCTGAAGTCGGACGCTTAACCGACTGAGCCACCCAGGCGCCCCGAAGAACTGTTTCTAAGAGAACGTATATGAGAAGAGCTTTGCAGGCTATAAAGAGATATACAACTGTAAAGTACTATTCTACTAATTTCTACCTTTTCTTCCTTTTTGTCTCCCTACCACACCATGTAAACATTTTTTCCCCCAGGACTCCTGAGAGCTTGAGCCAATCCCTTTTGGTTTGGGGCTCTGCAAGCTCATCAGGCATCAGGCAGGTCTTAGCAAGAATGAACCGCGTTAACTGTTGTTTCTCTGTCAAAGGCAATTCTGAGAGGGCAGAGGGAGTGTGGCCTTCTTCATCCAGAATCACGGGGAAGAGGTGTGAGAGGGGGACAGAACCCGTGGAACTTCTCAGGGACTCTCCTTGGGCCTTGTTGGGGCCTGGGTGAAGGGAGGTGCAAGAATGTACCCTTGTGCCATAGCAGAGAAGAGGTTCTCTTGCCCTATTTCCTATCTTAGAGGGATCCTTCTATATTCTTGGGCACAATACCCACCCAACAGCAAGAGTCCTTTCCCTCCTCTGTTTACAAAACTCATGGAAGGATTATCAACCTTCATTAACTTGCATGTTCCTTCAGTAGAAGAAAAGATTTAGAGTAGAAACTCCTTAGTGTAGTTTTATTCCCTATTATCCTTGGCTCCATTCTTCTGATAAAAGGCCAGAGCTTCCTGAAGATGGACAGATGGTGGATGAAAACTACAGGAGATTTACTTATCTATAGAATTGGAGAATAGAACTTTTCTTTTTTGGTTCCCCTTTGTGTCAAGGGTTTAGATGAGCAGTTAAACCACATAAGGATGGCTGTGGCCTAAGTGAATCAAGTTTAGCAGTGACCTAAGTAGATTCCTGAGTTTCTCAAGAGACCACACCACAAATAACCCTGTCCTCCTCTGCTGTATGTGCTTCGAGAGTAAAGTGCAGATATGACTGATCAGGGCACTTCTTGTTTTCCTCTCATGAAACATGCATGGAGGAAAGAGTCCTTTTTTACTCCCTAAATACGACTTGCTTTGGTCCTGAGTGTCTTGTAACTCTCCTGACTTTCTCAGTGGGGCTGATGGAACAAGTAGCTCTTGATTTGATCCATTCAGGGATGGTGCACACTAGGAAGGGCTATTTCTGCTTTTGAAAGAGGTTATGTTAAAACCAGCTTGGCAATCATTTATTTTCTTGACCCACCTAAAAAGTCCCCCCCTCTCCCCCTGCACTCCCCATCCTTTCTGGCAAGGAGTGAGTAAGGTTGCTAGGAATGAACAAGTAACAGACAAGATCCATCTATCCCAGGGAGTGTCCTGTGTGGAGCTGAAATCAGAGAAGAGAAAGAACCACACTTACAGTGGTGGCGGCTCACACTCCACTTTCCCACCCCAGATACTAGGGTTATTTTGGTTCTAGCTCTCCAAGATGAACTCAGAAGCATTTACTACTATGGGCATTAAACATGAGGATATACATATGTATATGTATATATACATATATACATATATATACATGTATATATGTACACACATATATGTATACACACACACATATATATGTATACACACACACACACACACACACACACACACACACACAGAGTTTAGTGTCTGGAATGTGGCCAGAGTTCACCAAATGTTAGTTCTAGACCTTCTTTCCCCTGTCCCTCCCAGAGTCTTTGAGTCAGGGTAAGTCCTTGTGCTTGCTTTGGTTCAGAATGAGCTGGGTCAAGTTATACTCTTGTAGTGCTTGTCACCCATTGACATGATTGGTTCCAGGTCTCTTCCTTGATCTCACTGTAGGACAGTTATCAAGGTTGAGACTGGAAGACAGTAGCATTAGTGATAATAGTAATAACATTAAGCACTCAGCAAATGTTAGTTATGGACTGGGCCCTGATCTAAGCATTTTACATGTATTAATCCATTTAGCTCCTAAAATACTCACATAACAGGTGGCTTACATTGGTAAACCCAAGGCTTGGCTGGTCTGAGAACATCTGTCCTGCTAAGGCTTTCCTGGGAGTATAGCAGCCAAGATGACTGGTGCTATCTGGGGACCAAGTGCCATGGAGGCCGGGGGGGAATACCCACAACTGCCCAAGTGTATGTGTGACACTCATGGGCACCTTATTCTCTGGGGGAGTGCAGAGTATGGTGCTTTGAAGTGAGGACAATAGATCTTTTCTCTCCACACTAGCCTCCTTGAGCTGTGTCCTGTTTTCTCATCCTACATTCATGTGTATACACTGTGTAATAGTCTTTATAGAGTACAATGTATGAGATACAGCAGTTTGTCTTGTTCATTCACCCACAGAAAGCACCTGATTTAACCTTCCTTCTATCCCAGAACTTGAATCTTTCTCAGGTGAGAGAGGTATCTGGAAAGAGGGCATGTGGTTGTTTTGATTTGGTCTTTATACTCATTTCTGGAATGTTGTTATAGGTCTTAGACAATTATTTCTCCAACCCTGGGTGGCCAGGCAGATAGTTAGATACAAGGCATTGCCTTTGTCAAACTGTCCTGTGGGCTGAGTTTCACCCACTGCATCCCCTGATTATGGTGAATGACCACTTCCCTTTTTCATTTCACCTCTATCTTTGTGTATTCCAGAGGGACTGACAGAAAGAGGTCATAGGCTCCCCTTTTCATTGAGTTACCTACTTTGCCTTTCTTGAGATGATTCAGCTTACAGCCATTCTTCCATTTGGTGTTGAAGGGAACCCAGTGGGAGAATAGAGACATTGTAGAAGTCTTTTGAAGTTCTGGTCCCCAATTTCTTGTGACTCCTTGGTGCTTTGACACCAGGATTGGGGCACAGTATATCCCATTGCTGTTGCTGCTTCTGGGCTTTAAGGTTTACTTCTCTGTTCTGCCAAAAACCATAGTTATTAAGTGATTTCTGCCCAGATGGATCTTTTCTGTGGGTATGACAGGTTTTACTATTGGCCCAAGTCCTGCTCTTTGGCAGAGTCCAGGCCTGTGCTGTGGACTGGCAATTGGGGATTAATAGGAAAGCAGATATGTGGTTAAGGTTGAATGATGAGAAGGTGGTTCTCTAGTCTTTGCTAAACAAAATTGGGATAGGTCTGTGAGATAATGACTGATTAAAAAAATTTTTTTTGTTTATTTTTTAAATTTGAAAGAGAGAGTGTAAGCAGGGGAGTGGCAGAGAAAGAGAGAGGGAGATCGAGGATCCAAAGCGGGCTCTGTGCTGACAGCAGACAGCCCAATGTGAGTCTCAGACTCATGAAGAGATCATGACCTGAGCTGAAATCACACGCTTAACTGACTGAGCCACCCAGGCACCCTGATAATTACCTATTTAAAAAAAAAAAACAAAAAACAACACAAGTGTATCTCTGGCTACTTAGGTAGCTCAGTTGGTTGAGTGTCCAACTCTGGATTTCAGCTCAGGTCATGATCCCCCAGGGCATTGAGCACCGTCTCAGGTTCTGCACTGAGTGTGGAGCCTGCTTAGGATTCATTCTCTCTCTCTCTCTCTCTCTCTCTGTCTCTCTCTCTCTGTCTCTCTCTCTCTCTCTCTCTCGCCCCCCTCCCCATTTGTGCATGCACGTGCTCTCTCTCTCTCTCTCTCTCTCTAAAATAAAACCAAAAGACACATAAAAAAAACCCAAAACAAATATACCTCAGTACTCACATACTTTCACCCTTCTTTTCACTCTGCATGTACAGTTTTGTTGCCTTTGCCTGGAATACCATTATCCTTCTCTCTTTATATCAAACATCTCTTCTTTCAGTGCCTAGCTCATTGTCACTTTCCCCCATAGTTCCTTTCCTTTCCTTGCTTTCTCTCTCGTCTCTTTCTTCTTCCTTTTGCATTTTGAGATAGAGTTCTCTTTTCCTCATCAGTGTTGCCATAACACTTTAAACGTACTGATTTTAGAGCATGCTTGTAGTTATTAACTATGGTTATTAAACACGTTATGTTATAGTTACAGTTATTAAACATTTGATTTTCCTCCTAGTCTTTACTTCTTTGGCAAGTTTCCTGTAACTTCTGTAAGCCTCAGTTTTCTCATTTGTAAAGTAGGGATAATACAACTTATCTCCCAAAATGTTGTGAGGATTACATACCATAGTGTGACATCTGGCACAGAGTCGGAGCCCAGAAGATGTTTTTTATACTGTTGCTAAAAGTGGGAACTAGACTCCTTTCTTCTTGTATCTTCTTCCCCTGGCACATGTTAAGCATGAAAGGACACTTGAAGAATTGAACTAAACTCATGTATCCAAATGTCCTTCAGTAGTCACTGTAGAGGGTTAAAAAAAAACCCCACAATACTCTGACATTGGTGCCTGTGCTGTGTACATTCACAAAACCCTTTTTGTGGTTTCTCTCTTCACCTCCAGATTATTACTCCCCTAAGAAACTACAGTTGTTTTATAGCCCTACTTAATTTTGGTCAAAAAACGATATTATCTAAGACTTAGGCTATTTTGAAACATTAAATCCAATCTCAAAGAATGAAAATATACTGCTCTTGAAGACATTGGAAAGATGGTATTACTAGTCTGGAGGCAGTTCCAAGTGAGGGGTTCCAAGTATGTTTTGGGCAGTGGCAATGTTGAGCAAGTGAACAAGGTGACTACTGACAAGGCACACACTCAGTTTGGTTTCTTAGCTGTGAGGTATTTGTCAAGCCCTCTTTCTCATTCTCTTACTTTGGACATCCAGTGAGTAGGCCAGACTGGAAGACTGTCGTTATTACCATGTCTGGGCATGCAGGAGAAGTCCTCATACCCTTCAGAGATTGACCTTTTTTGGGGGGAATTTTCTTCCTCTCTTCAATGTGGCTAATAAAGAATCTCAGGGAAAAAAAAAAACACTTTTTTTCTTCTGCCATTAAATAGATACACTATTTTGGCCTTGTAGAAAGCATAGAAAAATAAAAACCAAAAATCACAAAAATCCTACAACCTGCAGATTATTGTGTTCATAACTTGTTGTGTTTGCATTTAATCTTTTTCTTTTCTTTTTAAGGTTTTCTTTTTAAGTTGTCTCTATACCCAGTGTGGGGCTCAGACTCACAATCCTGAGATCAAGAGTCACCTGCTGTATGCACTGAGCCAGCCAGGTGTCTCCCATTTAATATTTTCCTATCCGTATATACATAACATTTTGTTTTTATATGTTTGTCATTATTGTAATGTAGTTCTTTTTCTTGCTCTTTATTATTTTGTAAGCATTTTTATGCCTTTACCTGTTTGTTTAAATCATTTCTTAACAGCTTGTGGAATTTCCTCAAATGAAAGGATCATTTATTTAACATTTCCCACTTGTGGGGCATGTGTGTTTCCAATTTTTTACAGCTGTACTATGATGATCCACATCTTTGTAAATAAAATCTGTGCATTTCTGATGATACTTTTAGGATAGGTCTCTAGAAGTAGAATTACTGGTCCTAAAACATATATTCAAAGCTCTGAATGTTGGTTTTTAATTTTATTGCACTTCTAAAAGCTATTCAAGTTACCTGTAACACTTTGAATACCTCTGATAGCTCTTGGCCCCTTGTGCTCTAGGGATAGCACTGTCTTCAGGCTCGGTGGCCAACTGGTTCTGATATTTTACTGTGCAGTTAATTTCATCATGGGACAGGTGCCAAGTGTCTCTTTCACTTAGTCAGCAGCTCCCACATGTCATCATCTCATCACTGCACTGTTTTATTCTGAAACTTTTCTCCTAGCAACTCTGGACATTTAAATGGCTTCACTGATCCTCCCAGCCCTAGTACCTTTTCCTCTTGCACTGAGAGATCCATCTGTGTTAATCAGGAAACGCAATACCAAGAATGACCTAATCATTGCTCTACAGAAATCCTGCATTGGAACCCCAGATTGGTCCAAGGTTGAGATTCTCTTTTTCTTTTCTTGCTGTTACTGAGCTAGAAAATCAGGCCAGGTTAACTTGATAGAATTAATTGGTTGACAAACTGCTATGTCATCACCCTTGTTTGTGGTAGGTGACTGCCTCTGAGAGAAATGGAGCTGGGGCCGTGTTTTAAATCAACATATTACAGTCAAGTGCAAATTGGCTTCTGTTACTTGGGACTGACAGGCTTAGGGTAGAATTATAGACTTGATGAGAGTACAATCTTGTTTCTGATTTGGAGTTGACATCCTGGAGCAGACAGTGTGGGCTTTCTAACTGATGATAGACTGGGGTGTTTGGAAATTAGCTTGAGGACTGAGAGAAGGAAGGTACGCGTGTGTGCAGGGCGGTGAATAAAAATGTCTGTCTCTACAGCAGCCAGGATAGTGGAAAATGGCTTGAGTCACCAACAGACAGGATTGCATCCTCCACAGTGAGAACTGTCTACCCCTCCCATTCCCAGAGCCCTTAAGCGAACCTATCACAATGGGGTGATTCTCTCCAGTGCAAGGAATCTGGGAATCTGCATATTTCTGGGGTGAGGCCTGTCAACATCTTTTACAGTACTACGCACCTACTTAGACTTTCAGTAAATCCTGTAGTTTTTGGATGCATGATGGTTTTGTACACTATTAAAGTTTATGCCCTCCTTAATTGTGTGTGTGTGTGTGTGTGTGTGTGTGTGTGTATTTAGCTCTTTTAAAAAAAAATCTTACTTTTTAAAGTACTTTTTACACCCAGTGTGGAGCTTGAACTCACAACCCTGAGATCAAGTGTTGCATGCTCCACCTAATGAGCCAGCCAGGTGCTCCTCTATTTAGCTTTTCAAAGTAATTTTTATTTTTTCTTTTTATCTGAGTTGACACGCAATGTTACATTAGTTTCAGGTGTACAACTTAGTGATTTGACAGATTTATACATTGTGCTGTGTTCACCACGAGTATAGCTACCATAAAAAATATGGAATGCTTCATGAATTTGTGTGTCATCCTCAGACAGGGGCCAAGCTAATCTTCTCTGTATTGTTCAAATTTTAGCATATGTGCTGTCAAAGCAAGCACCTTAATTGTGTGTTTTTTAGGCTTACTGCATGTTACTGGGCTAGAAAGGGTTATCAGTACAAGTTCACATTGGGGTTGGCTTCTATTGCTGCTGGTTTGAAATGCGCGGGGAATATGAGATTCCATGGCATAATGATCCGTACTCTAGATTTTCAAATGTGTGGGGTAGTTCTGTGTTTTTTGTTATGACAGGAGATGACTGTTACACTATGTCTCGCTCTCAAAGAGTGAGCCTGTATGTTAACAAAGTATAAATTATCATTTTTCCCTCATCCTTGGTTTTGTGTTTTTTGAAGTAGTTATTAGTATTGTCCCCACCATTCTGCCACAGTTTCTTTTGGCAATTTTCCTGGAGAAACGCCAGGCTATATAGCTCTAATCGTATGTATTATTCATTACAGCAACTGTGGGCATGGACCCTCTGGATGAATATCAGTTGCTAAACAGTATCTTTTGCTCATTATGGAGTGGCAGGAACCTTATAGACTTCCTGGTTTGATACATCTTGAAATCCTTTGATTTGGAAGATGAGTTTTTATAATTTGTTATCAACTAACTGGTTTATTCCCTGATAATGTTCCATGCTTTCTGTCTCTCTCTCTCTGGAAGTGCCTGTATCTTTCCCCTTCCTTCTTTTTCTTCTTCTTCTTTTTTTTAAAATTTTAAACATTTTTATTCATTCATTCATTCATTCATTCATCTATTTTTTAGAGAGAGAGAGAGAGTGAGCAAGAGAGAGTGGGGGAGAGGGGCAGAGGGAGAGAGAGAGAGAATCTTAAGCAGCCTTCACGCTCAGCATGGAACCTGACTCAGGACTTGATCCCACAATCTGGGATCATAACCTGAGCCAAAATCAAGAGTCAGGTGCTCAATGGACTAAGCCACCCAGGCACCACTCTTTTTTTTTTTTTTTTTTTTTTTTTAAAGATTTTACACATCAGGCTCTGTGTTGATAGCTTGGAACCTGGAGTCTGCTTCAGATTCTGTGTCTCCCTCTCTCTCTGCCCCTACCCTGCTCACACTCTGTCTCTCAAAAATAAATAAAATTAAAAAAAAAAAAGTCACATGCTCCATCAGCTGAGCCAGCCAGGCGCCTCCTCCGACACTTCCTTCCTTTCATTGAGAACCTTTTGCCTATCCAAGACATTGAGGATACAAAGATTAATGACAATCCCTGTCACTGAGGGATTGTCAGTCTCTTGCATGGTCCAGTGGGATATCTATCACCTCTGTCTATTTATCTGGTGCTATTTATAGAGATATGAACAAAGTACTGTGAAAGCAGAGGTGGAGTGATTACTAGGGGCAGCCTGGTGGGTGAATGGAAGACCTGACAGCAGAATTGGTATTTGAGCCAAATCTTGAAGTTGGGTAAGAGTTTGCCAGTTAGGGGAGAAAAGGTATTCTGGAAAGAAAACAGGTGTGCAAAGGAATAAACTCAAGGAAGTCTGTTTCCTCTGGGGAAGAATGAGAAGTGTTGTGAAGTAGGAAGCTGGGGAGAATGGGCAGTTGTTTAGGGTGAGAGATGAAGCTGGAATGGAGAGTTGAGTCTGTGTTATAAAGGGCTAAGCAATAATGTAGGCAGTAGACAGCATTAGATATTTTCAAGGCAGAGAAATGATATAAACAATCAGGGGCTTTTTGATAGGAGAGAAGTAGAACTCTGGCAGCAGTATGAGGTCATATAGAGAGGTAGGGCTGCACCTGAAGTGGAGCTGTATGTATCTGATTTTAGTTTGTCCAGGACAAGAGAAGAAGAGAGCAGGCACATGAAATCCTTCTAAAAGGGAGTTTGGTTTTAGAAACAAATGGATTGTATATTGAACTACAGGTGGAGTGGAGACACTTTTCCCGCAGCTCAAGTTGAACATGACCCTGTGTTGTGCAATGGTTTGTGTTTGGGTCGGTATTTCCTGGGACTCGTCAGGTGATGCACTTCGGCATGAGGCCCATGGTGTAGCCGGGAGAATAGCAGCTCCAAGTGTGTGTCAGTGATAAGAGGGGAGAAGCCCATTTAGCTCTGCGTTGGGCTTCTGTTTCTTTGAAATTCTCTGGGCTGCAGAACCTGGCCCAGGACTCCCATCTTTTCATGACCCTTTACAGATAGCTTGGAGTGTGGACTTCATTATGTGTTGGAGTGTTGGCATTTGATACTGTCTGTGACCTCTCTGCCTATTCAAAATGTTCTTCTCTGTTAGCTTCAGTGAGAGCATTTCTTGGTTTTCCTTTACCTTATTGCTGCTTATGTGCCTCTGCTGAGTCTTTTCTTTTTTCTGACTCTACCTCTGGCAGTTACCTAAGGGGTGAGGCAGTGTGGTGAAGTGGGAAGACCAGGGCCTTGGATCCAGGCTGGTTTGGGTTAAAATCCAAGTTTCTACATTTATTAGCTGAGTGACTTGGGTCAGGCTACTTACTTTCTCTGAGCTTCCATGTTCTCATCTGTAAAACGGGGATAAGAGTGTCTCCCACATAAAATTATGAGGATTACATGGAATGGCACAGGTAAAATTCCTAACACAGCGGGACATGTAAATACACCATACAGACATAGCTGGCATTATGATGCTTCTCCTGACCTTTTTTGTTGTTGTTGTTCCTCTAGCCAGTTCTTCTGGCGTCAGCTTTTCTTTGGAATTGCAAACTCCCACATCTGTCTTCTACTACTTAAAATTTCTCAGTGTTTTTAGGTGTTATTATTTTTTATTATGGTAAAAAAACATGTCATACCAAATCTACCCTCTTAACAAATTTTTACAAGTACAGCACAGCATTGTTAACTGTGCACATTTGTTGTGCAGCAGATCTCTAGAACTTTTTCATCTTGCGTGACTGAAACTCTGTGCTGGTTGAACAGCAACTCCTTGTCCCGCCCCACACCTCCATTGGCAACCACCAGTTTACTTTCTGCTTCCATGAGTTTAATTGCTTTTATAAGTGGAATCATGCAGTATTTGCCATTCTGTGTCTGGCTGATTTCACTTAGCCTGATGTCCTCAAGTTTTATCTATATTGTAGCATGACAGGATTTCCTTATTTTTTAAGGCTGAATAATATTCCATTGTATGTATAAAAATCTCAATTTATTGGTCTGTTTTTCAGCTGCCTGCAGGACATCTGTACTTGGATATCACTTTGAACTCAGTATTTTCACAACCAAGCCTAGACTTGGCTTTCCTCCTCGTTTCCCCAGTTTTGACAGTTGTGCTCACATTTTTCCACTGTCTTAGATCAGAAACCCTGGAGACATCTCTGGCTTCACTCTCTTCATCAACTCCCATTTTCAGTCTGTCATCGGGTCCTTTTGTTTCTTAGAATTTCTCTTAAGTTTGTCCCTTTCTTCCCATTCCCTTTGCCATGAGTCTGGTCCAGTCACTCATCACCTCACGCCTCAACTGCAACTGCATCATATTTTGTTTTTGGTGCTTTCTGTTACCAAAAGTAGGACAGACCTTTTATTTTTAAATTATTTTTTAAGCTTACTTACTTTATCTCTACATGCAGTGTGGAGCTCAAACCCACGACCCTGAGATCAAGAGTCGCTTGCCCCTCCAACTGAGTCAGCTAGATGCCCCATGACAGACTTTTGTGTTCTGTCCCCACTCCGACTCTTCCAGGCTTATCGCATGGAATTTCCAGAACACACTTTCAGCTGAAAACAGATTCATCTCCTTTAAAAAAAATTTTTTTTTAATGTTTATGTAGTTTTGAGAGACAGAGAAATAGAACCTGAGTCGGGGAGGAGCAGAGAGAGAGGGAGACACAGAATCTGAACTGTCTGAGCTGTCAGCACAGAATCTGAGCTGTCAGCACAGAGCCCGACGCGGGGCTCGAACCCACGAACCGTGAGATCATGACCTGAGCCGAAGTTGGATGCTTAACCAACTGAGCCACCCAGGCGCCCCAATCCATCTCCTTATTGTACCTTGAAGTGCCTCATTCATTCTCTACTGCGGCCATTTCTTAGGCAGTTTTTACCTAGAATGCCCTTTATACTTCACTGAAACCTATCCATTCCTTCCAGCCTCACCTCAGGCCTTGCTTCTCCATGAAGACTTCTCAGATTATCACTGTTCATGCTGATGTATTACTTTCCTGCATGGTAGTTTTGTCTTCTCATTGAAATTGTAAGCTTTTTAAAAGGAGTGTTTAATAGATGTCCCATTTCTGTAACTCTCATGGTACTTAGCCCATACCTAGCCAGATTTTAGTGCTCAGTACTGAACGCTGATAAGGTGTGGTGACCAAAGTGAGTTATTCTTTCATTTGACAGATATGTATGAGCACTCACCGTGTGTGCTGTGCTAGGCCCTGGGGTCTAGTGATAGACCGCACAGTGAGGAGACTACTTATCCTGTGCACAAGCACACAAAATATTGGTTGGTTGAGTGAATTTGAGGAAACCAGGTCAGACTCTAAGCGAGGACAAGTGACGAGAAGAGGGAGACTTTAGAAAATAGTCATAAATGAAACAATAATTTATTGAATGTCCTCTGATGTTGATTGATTCTAGGTATTAGGGATATACCAAAGAACAGGGCCAAGTCTCCTCCATTGTAGAGCTTATATTCTAACATTTAAAGGTACTTTTAGGGGCGCCTAGATGACTCTGTCGGTTAAGGATCTGACTTCGGCTCAGGTCATGATCTCGTGGTTCGTGAGTTCAAGCCCTGCATCGGGCTTTCAGCTGTCAGCACAGAGCCCACTTTGGATCCTCTGTCCTAGCTCTCTGTTCCTCCCCTGCTCATGATTGTTCTTGCTCTCTCTTTCAAAAATAAATGAACATTAAAAAAATTGTGTAAAAAAATAAAGGCATTTTTAAAAGGAACACTTAATATTGAGTGAAGCTCATGTGTAGGAGGTGAGCACTGAAGGAGTTAATATGCTTGTAGGGCTCTAGGCTTTGTTGAAACAGATGGTTTCTCTGCCCTAGGGAGTGTTTTTAAGGGGGATTAGAGGACAGGGCTGAGTAGGGCCTGAGATCTCTCTCCTTCACCCCCTAGCACACACACACCTGCTGTTCCGGGGCCTGGTGAGCCATGTAACTTGTCTCCCCACTTGGTGGGCACTTATTTGTAGCTTGTAAGTATGGCTTCAGGGCTTGTTGCATGCTTCTGACCTTTCTTACTTTCCTTTCCTTTTATTTATTGTCCAACATCAGTGAAGTTCCATTTTAATTTAACAGATGTTGGGACTTGTCTGAGTTCCTCTGGTTCATGTCTACTTTTACATAATTGTAATCCTGACCTATATATGTGTTTTTTTTCCAATCCAGTTTTTTTTTTTGGTGGCAAAATACACATAACGTAAAATTTACCATTGTAATCATTTCAAAATGTACAGTTCATTGAGATTACATACATCTGTAATGTTGTGCAACCATCACAACTAGTCTAGCTTCAGAACATTTTCACGATTCCAAATGGAAACCCTGTACCTATTAAGCAGTCACTCCCCCATCCCTTCCCCTCCCTCAGCCCCTGGTGACCACTAATCTGCTTTCTGACTTGTCTATTCTAGATCTTTCCTATAAATGGAATCCTATAACATGTGGCCTTTTGTGTCTGGCTTTTTTCACTTAACATATACATGTATGTTTGCATGCCTGTTTCATGTGACATTGTAAGGATTTTTTTTATTTTTTTTATTTTTAGTGTTTCCCTATAGTCATTATAAGTTCAGTTATAATGTTGGTAATGGCTTCACTTAGGCATTCTCTTAGTTGTTGAATGCTTGGGTTGTTTCCAGGTTGTTGCTATATAAAAACTGCTGCAAGGGACATCTCCCTGACTATGCTGTGTTGTCTTTCAGAGGACTCTGTATATTGCACACCAGCTGCAGAAGCACCATTGTCCTTGATTAGGATAGTGTGGCCTGTTATCCAACTCTGTGGGAGAACAGTCAAGTAATGAATTTTATATAGAAGGGAGCATTATACTTTGCAACAGAAGAGCTTGATCACCGGGGAATGGCAGGGAAAAGAAAGCTTTTTTTTCCCCTACTGTCTAGAATTCTCTGACACTGCCTCCACCCCCTTGGGTGTAGGAAGGAACTGATTATAGCAGTTGAAGATGAAATGTTTTATTCATTTATTCATTCAGCAAAAATGTGTGTGCCTACTGTAGGCCAGACATTTGAAACTTGCTGGTGGCTTGAGCCTGGCTGAGCAGTGCCTTTTACTCCACCTGCCTTTGATACTGCATGGGAGCAAGATGAGGGCCTGCTTCCTGGGTAATCAAGAGAATTCAGAGTCCTAAACCACATGGGACCTTATTACCTCATGGTTTAACACCTCAAGGTTTTGTACCATTATAGATAACAATCACAGCTTAATTTGGGCTATTCACTCCATGGGATTTCAAAGCTGGGCTGAGACTCCTCATACCTGGCTACTCTTGTTTCCCACTGTGACAGAGACCTGGCTGCTAGGAGATATGCCTCTGGGCCTGTGTCCTCATAGTGGTTTTATTCATAATATCCTGGGTAAGGTAGCAAGGGGAGGGAGCTGTTGCCTGGGTATAAAGGCTTTAGGCACTTTAGTATCATAATGCTACTATGCTCATGCAGTGGATGGGGGTGGGAGTGTCAGAGATTCAGAGTTTAGCCCAGATCTATCTGGGGTCAGTGCTGCCGGGGCCTTCCTGACTTCGGGCAGACTGTTTCCCCTCCTTTTTTCCCCCTTACTGACCTATTTTTAAAAATAGTCTTAATTTCCCTTTCCCTGCTGGGAAAATATTGACTACTTAAGGCCGTTCAGGGCCACACTATGCCTCTAAAACCCAGTGCTAAGTGGAGAAAGCACTTGAAACAATTGCCAGATCTTAGCAGTTTACTTAGGAAAGTGGGGTGATTTGGGGTGGGAAGCACAGAGGCTAGTGAGAGCACCCAGAGTTAGGCCTCATCTCTGCCCTCATCTGCTACCACTTGTTGCTTTTCTTCCACTGTCAGAACTTGATCTGTTATGTGTCTGTATCTTCAGATGTATTTTTCTGCCTAGTGTGCTTGAAAAACTGTCAAACATTCCCCCACTCAGGAAGGGCATAGAGGAGAGAGGGCCTAGACCATCAGGCGTAGTAGGGACTCTGTTCTCTCTCTTTCTCCCTAGACCCTGGACCAAGTCGGCCTGGAGTTACTGAGGGGTGGTGTGTTTATGTTTCTGTGGGCTGGTTTTACTGACTGAGACACAAAAGCCCAAAGCACAAGCCATTCCCACAAGCCTAACATTTTCATATTTCTTTCTCTGCCAAAGAATCTTTGGTTAGGGTTAAGAATAACTAGTCTGTCTGTGGAAATACCAAGGCCTTTTGTTTGCCAAAAGAAAAGGGCTTTTGATTAAGGCCTTCTTCACATTTTTTTCTTTTCCTTAAGCTGCTGTGGGAAGACTTGAGAGCCTGTGAAGGTACCATGTTTGAGGGGTTTGGGGGGAGGAAAGATAGCTAAAGAGAACAGGAGAGACTTAATCAGAGACTTTTGCAGAAGTGGAAAGAAGGAAACAAAGGAAATGATAATATTTCTCCAATTTTTGGTGATTGCTTTTGCTAGTCTTTTCCTTCTTCCTGTTTTTTATGAAATACATCCAAAATGAGAGTTCCCCAAGGACCTACACTGCTGATGACCTTGGATCCCACGTTGTCACTTAGTGTGTCTACTTAGCCTTCCCCTTTTGGCCAGAGTTTTTCAACTATAACATGAGGATTGTGATAGTGCCATTTTCATACAGTGGTAATGAGAAGTGAGTGAGGTACTTATGTAAAAAGTACTTAGAACAGTGCCTGGTATATAGTAAGTGCTCAGGAAATATTGACTGTTAGTTTTGTAAATATTACTACTACTGTCTATCTACTACAGATGCTGAGTGTAGCTAGCTTTATTTTTCTGATTTCAAATGTTGCTGTGTAAGGCTATCAGTCAGGCCTTTGTCTTTTTAGAATAAAAGGAGGTAGAGGTTCTCATCAGGCATGATCTTTTTGTCAGTCAGAGGCAAAGGGAAAGACTTATTCTCTATGTAGACACTTCTTAGAGGTTCAGTGTCTCCATAGTTGAATGTCAACAAGGATTCCATTTCATTAAGAGGAGCTTATATTATTACTCTCTGGCAAAACTGCTCTTATTTGTGGGATGGGCGTGGGTCATGACTCCAAGAGGTCATCTACTTTCTTGGTCTTTGATTGAGGGTAGTGAGGTTTCTCGTGCTCCAGGAGAATCTTGAACTGAGTTGTAGAGGAGGTGCCCCTGGTCTTCCAAATACACAGTAGTGAGAGAAACAGGAAAAGGAAATCTCAGTAGGGAAAGGGGGAGTCCTCAGGGCTGGTCTGGCCCCAGTGACTCTAGTACCAGGCTGGGGGAGTGTCATTAATGGCATGTCTGAGCAAGTGCCCAGCCACTCCATTTCCCTGGCCATCCATGAGAGACCTGCTGCGCTACCCATCTTAAGTCTCTGGGCTGTTTTGTAAGCTTGCCGCTTCCTTTCCCGAGTTGCTGGTGTGTGGCTAGAGGGTGACACAGATATGTAAGTTGGTGGTCTCTTTCTTGGCCTTTTCTGTATTGTCTTGAGCTTTTAGGAAGGATTTCCATGTCTACCCTGTCTTCCCCACAAGGTGAAGTCTCATCTTACCTCTTGCAGGAGATTAGATCCTAATGGCAGTACATAAAATGAAAATCCCAAAGAATCAAAATTGTCTTTGAAAAATACCTTAAATGACCCATAAATCAAAGTATATAAACATGGTTTTGTGTATATGCCAGGACAGAGTTAGAACACTGCATGGAGTAGTTGGCTTGTAGTTAGGGGGCATTTTATGGAAAGAAAATAAGTCTTCTCAAACACTAGAATCATATTCAGTATTCAAGGTGCTGGCAGTGTGAGACCACATGGGAACTGAGACTCACTGATGTCTCAGATTCGCATCCTCTCTCTCATATTCACCTTGGTGCATAAGCTGACCTTGGCATAAAACCTTACCAAGTGAAGCCGTGAGCAAACCTATGTGTGTGTGTGTTTAAATTACTTCTCTCTCTGTGGTCAAATTTGTATAGTTAAACGCAAGTGCGTTCTGATTCTCCTGTATCCCTTTTTGCTGTTTTTCTTATTTCTTCTGTTTTTTAAATCTTTGTTTTCTTCTCCTAAACCTGATTTCTAGCTCTCAGAAGTTCTTTTCTCATCCAGAATGCTGATTTGTATGCTTGCCTTTTGCGTTTATTTGTTTTCAGTGTTCAGGATTCTTTCAAGGAGTCTGGGAGAGAGTGCGAGTGGCTGGGTGTGGGGAGACCTCAAAGAGTCTTCTTTTAAATTCTGTAGTCACAGTTTCGGCTTTCTCCACTAACTTAAGATTTTTATCCTTCTCATATAAGGCCTTTTCTTTCTTTCATTTTCTTTCCTTTTAAGGCCATTTCTTCTATAGAAAATTCCTGCTTAGGGTAGGCCAGTTAGAAATGAATTCTCATTATACCCACTAGACTAGACATCACTGGTTTAGCTCTAGAGGTTTAGTTGGTTCGTGGATCAACCCCAAATTTACTGAGGTAGATGAGGAAGAGCCCAGCCAGAGAGGTCAAAAGACACTTTCCTCAAGTCACCCAGCTGGTTATTGACAAGCCGAAACTATGACCTGGTTTCTCTGAATCCCAGTGCTTGCCTTTGAAGCCTTGGAGAGGAACGGTCCTTTGAAAGACCCCAGCCTTTGGGGAATTGTGACTTCTTTTGATTAACTTTATTTCAGTTCCTTTTCTTAACAAAAATGCCAAACAATACAAATGTCAAGAGGGTTAGGAATTCTATTTCAAAGATGTATTTGAGAATTATGTGGCATCTCTTGAGAAAGTCTAGAAACTTGGAGGTATGTTATGATTTCCAAGACCAGGAATCACTGTTATTGGCCTGGGGATTTGAGAGAAGGGAAATTGGTGACCATAGTTGTAGGAGGACCAGGGTTTGTTTAGGGCATCACCTGGAACCCAAAAGGGTAGTTAAGGTCAACAAACACTTGTTAAATTCCATTCTTTGCAAGGCACAGAACTAGGTGTTGAAAATACAGTTCATAGGCATGGCTTTCAAAGGGCTCACACAGTCCTCCGGTCAACTTGAGAAAAGAAGGTGGTGTGTGTATTTGGAGAGCTACCTTAGCAAAGCCGTAATTTCTCTTGTCCTGATTTGGTCATAGAACTGGAGGAGATGGAGTTTTTGTTCATTGGGACCTTGGAAAGCTGAATGCTAGTTTGGTCTCAAATAGGGTAAGGTGGAGTTTTCCTAGTGTCTCAAGAGTCAGTGGTATTTACTCAGTGAAAGAGGCAGTTGGGGAAACATGGAGTTCTTTATACCCTTTTCCTCCTTTTCTTTCTAATGTTCTTCCTTCTGGGAGCTCCTGGTAAATAGTAAAGCTAGGTAGTTTCTCATACTTAAGTTTTTTGTTTTTTTTTTTAACTATTTCTTTTGAGCAGTGGGAACTATCAGAAATAAATAACTGATAAGAAAAATGATTGTGAAAGATTGCCCTTCCTGCATGTAAATCAAACAGTAATCAGGTTTGAGGGAAGTCTATGCTGTCAGTATTTTCAGACATAGAGACAGAAGGAGCTTCTGTCTGGGAGGGCCATATAGTTGTCCTGGTCTTTGTAACCCCACTCCATCCTACTTGTTGTCAGGTTCCTTCAGCTTTTGTTGGTTCAAAACATCACATTTAACAAAGGTCAAAGCTGCAGCCCTTGCTTTCTCAATCCTAAGAAAATGGATTATTTTCAGCCATATGTTTCTTCTGTACCCCAGAAAAAAACCTAAAACAAAACAAAACAAAAAATGAACAACTGAAACCCTCCAATAAAACAAAAACTTCAGCAACCATGATTGGCTTGTAGAGCCTCAGGTGTTGGGCCACCTCATAGGATTTCTTATGCAGGACTTTTCCAGATTGATGACTAATGTACAAAGAACTGCCTCAGGCCCTGCTGTCATCATTTTGCTGTTCAAGGAGGACATCAGAGAAGGGTCCAGGAACCACCCCCCATGTCATTCATAACATTTTTATTGCTGTCTGAGAAGGGGATGGTGGTGGTCATGGTAGGAGCATTTGTGTGTATAGAGCAAGGTAGGACTCCAAGCCCCATGCCCAGTTTCTAATTGGTATTGGTAATATATCCTTTCAGAGAGTCAGCTCTATGAGGTAACTTTGTGGAAACATCTCAGTTCTGTTCTATGCACTGTTTGTTTTGCGATCTACCAGTAACTGTAGTGAATGGGAGAGCCTTTGCCTTCTGAAGTGCCTTTAGGCTGTTCCCAGTGACCCTCCAGTCTTAAGAATCAGTTGGGTGAGAATAATGCTGAAATCCTGTAGCTGTTCGGTTCAAAAGAAAAGCTGCACTGCCATGGTGATAAAGCTCCCAATTGAATAAGGAAAACGGCAATTTCCAAGAATCTGGGTGGTAGTTATTTTAGTCAAGTTGAGAAATGGGATCACTGAGAAGGATTTCCGCAGTATCTAGGCTGTCAGGGAAACAGTTATTCCCCACTGCCTCCTATTTACAAATTCCAGGAGAGGAGCTTGAGGCGTCAAGGTTGTGTCCCTGTCTTCACTATGACAGTCCACAGAGGCCTTCCACCATACTGCTTTACAATTCACTGTAGTTTTTCCTTTTACAAATACTTTATATCCCATGTGTATATATATATATATATATATATATATATATATATATATATATATATGGAGTGGGATTACAAAGACCATATATATACACATATACATGTATATGTATATATATCTTAGTACCTCATAGATGCTGCATGTGCATTAACAGTCTTCCTGAAACCTGAAAATACAAGAAATATAAAAATACACACTTTATGAACCTTGGCTTCTGGGAAACCAACTTGGGATTTCCCTCGTCTATTTGTCCTATCAGACTCCTTGAGAGGGATGGTAAGAACATTTCTCTCTTTTTCCCTCTCTGTGGTTCACCCAAATGGGACAAATTGTTGGATTCAATAACGTTATTTTCCAAATGATTCTTAAGGCATGAGGGTCACTGAGATTTATTTTTAAATTCATAATCTTGGGTTGAGGGAAAGCAGTTGTCCTTACTGAATTCCCTTGTGGAGACTTTCAGCTGCCCAGACACCCCCACATCTTTACTAGGCAAATTCCAGCAGTCTTAAAGCCCTGGCCCTCAGGAGTGAAATTCTGGTCTGGCGTCTCACTCCTGGAATCCTATCATGAGCCATGGCCATGCGTGGATTAGGTGTCAGATTGAAAGGCTGAAGGAACAGGTGGCATGTGAGCTTAATATAAAACTTCCGGCTTGGTAAAGTGGTTTCGGAGACTTATGCTTATTGAAAGTTTCCTTCTGCTTTCTTGTTTGCTTTAGCCATCTTTTGATGGTCTGCTTAGCTCCCTCCAGAGTTTTCTAGGAGCATCCTGGAAGCCTTCAGAATACAAGGAGTTAAACTGCAGTGAACTTGGAGAATGATTAAACCGTGATTAAGTGATATTTTAACTTCTGTTTACAGAGGAGAAATGGAAATCATCAGGGAAAAAAAGTTTGTAGTTTTGACTGAAGTCATCTTATCTTTCTTGGCCAGGGTTGCCTGCCGTTTTTAGTTTCATTTTTAGCTGCAAGGTGAACTCCCCCCACACTTCTGTTCTGATGTCCATCTTTGTCTTTGGTCATATTTCTCTCTCTGTCTCTGCCCACAACTCCCTTTCTTCCCACCTTGACCTCTGCCTCTTTCCCTCCCTCCTTCATGTTATTGGTCTAGGAAAGCCAGTTCCACTCAGAACAGAGGTGGAATGGGACTCGGCTGCTCTCCTGTGTCTTCTGTTCCTTGAAGGCCTTGAGATGAAGCATCGATAGGAGATTTGGGATATTTGGAAAGCCACTGGACTAGTGGAAAAATCACTAGATAAAGAATTGAAGATGCCGGGGTTGAATCCCAGCATTGCTGCTTAATAGCTGTATGATCTTGGATAAGTTACTTCATCTCTGTAAGTCTCAGTTTCCTCTTCTGTAAAATGGGGAGATAATTCCTGTTGGTAAAAGTAGGATTTAGAGAGGATTAGAGTTATGCATATAAAGATTATTCTCTAATCCTAAGAAAATGGGTTATTTTCACCCAAGGGGTATTTAATTATGTTTGAAAGTGGGAGCTTTGTAGTGTAATCGAAGAGGTCAGAGTTGATGGTAGCTAGTGGACTGCCTTTGGTTAGCTTTTTGCCTACTTAACTACATAATGTTAATTGTATAGTTTATATATTATAACATAAAGTTATACTACTCTTTGCCTTTATTCTAGTCTAGTAAATACAGTGGCAACCCAAAGGAGGGCTAGATAGGCCTTTAGTGTATCCCTTCCCCCAACCCCCTCCCCTCCTCCCTTACCCCAGCCACTCTAAATGAACACATTTAAGTGCAAATTGTTTGCTATATAAATATAGCACCAAGAGTTGCTATGATTGTGTCCCCTCTTCTGACCCAATTGTTACATATGAGTCCATTTTATTAAAAATGTCTGGTTCCCTACTCTGGTACTGATGCAAAGATTTATTTCTCTCAAATTATTTGTGGCCAATTTATATAAAAGAAGATGTAAAATAATCTCTGAACATTTTATTTTGTCTCATTTGAGGCATTTCTCTACCTCATTGAGGTAGAGAAGTGGGTCATAGTTATTCCATCTTTTGTCGTTTACTAAAGTGGAGTGAGCCAAGGCCAGTGGGGCCTGGCAGATCACAGGACCTTTGCTGTTCCTCTCAGACCTAGTTAAGCTCGGCTAAGTCTCTAGGTCTTAGAGTACTCAGCTGTTTTGGAAACTAGTTAAAAAGCATAATGTATTGCAATATGGAAGACACTTTGTGGCTTTCTAATTAGTATCTTTTAGCATTTTATTTCTTTTCAGGGGGGGTCCTTAAAAGCAAGTATCTCCAGGGTGCTAAGTATTTGATAGAACATAAGGAAATTTAAGTATCAGAAAACAGTGGCTCAGATTGCTTCTTACCTTATATGTTCATGCACTGGAAGAGTTAATATTGTTAAGATGGTAGTACTCCCCAAACTGATGTACAGATTCAATGTAGTCCCCACCAAAATCCCTGCTGGCTTTTTTTTTTTTTTTTTTTTTTGCAGAAATTGACAAATTGACCCTAAAATTCATGTAGAAATGCAAGGGATCTGTAATAGCCAAAATAATCTTGAAAAAGAAGAACAAAATTGGAAAACTCCCATTCCCAATTTGAAAACTTATTATAGTAATCAAGACAGTGTGGTATTGGCATAAGAATAGGCATATAGATCAATGGTATAGAATTGAGAATCCAAAAATAACCCTCTACATTTATAATCAGTTGATTTTTGACAAAGATGTTGAGACAGTTCAATGGAAGTAATTGTCTTTTCAGCAAATTATACTGGGACAAGTTCATATCCATATGCAAAAGAATGAAGTTGGACCCCTACCTGACACTATATGCAAAAGCTTAAAATGGCCCACAGATCTATGTGTAAGAGCTAAAACTATAAAAACATTTAGGAGAAAATTTAGGAAAAAAATCTTTGTGACCTTAGATTAAGACATCATTTCTTGAATATGACACCCAAAGCACAAGCAACAAAAGAAAAGAAAAAAATAGATAAATTGGACTTGATCAAAATTAAAGACTTTAGTGCTTCAAAGGACACTATTTTTTTAAGTTTATTTATTTATTTTGAGAGAGAGAGAGAGCGTGCGTGTGTGCGCGCTCAAGTAGGGGAGGGTAGAGAGAGAAGGAGAGAGAGAAAATCCCAAGCAAGATCCATGCTCAGTGTGGAACCCAACATGGGGCTCAGTCTCACAACATGAGATCATGACCGGAGCAGAAATCAAGAGTTGGACACTTAACTGACTGAGCCCAGCTGAGCCCAGCTACTGACTGAGCCCACTGAGTTCCAGTGTACTGTCCCCAGTACACTACTTAAAAAGTGAAGAGACACACCACAGAATGGGAGAAAATATTTACAAATCATATATTTAATAAGGGATTTATATTTAAATGTATAAAATGAACCAATAGAATCTAACAGTTAAAAACCACACAACTCAAAGATGGACAAAAGATTTGAATAGACATTTCTCCAAAGAAGATACACAAATGACCAAAAAATACATGAAAAGATGCTCAACATTTTTTCATTAAGGAAATGCAAATCAAAACCATAATGAGAATGCCACTTCATAACAACTAGAATGGCTACTATAATAAAAAAGTGAAGATGTGGAGAAATTGGAACCCTTATACGTTGCTGGTGGGAATGTAAAATGGTTCAGCTGCTTCAGAAAATAACTTAGTGGTTCCTCAAAAAGTTGCATGACCTAGCAATTCCACTAAGTATATATCCAAGAGAAATGAGTATGTATATCCACATAAAACTTGTACAACATATGCTCATAGCAGCATTATTCATAATAGCTCAAAAGAGGAGACAACCCAAATATCCATCAACTGATCAACAGATAAACAAAAAGTGTCATATGTATACAATAGTATAATATTCAGCAACAAAAAGGAATCAAGTATTAATCGATGCTAATATGGATCAAACTTAAAAACATGCTAAGTGAAAGAAGACCATTACAAAAGACCACATATTGTACGATTCTATTATACAGAATAGGCAAGTCCATGGAGACAATAAGTAGGTTAGTGGCTGCTGGGGCTGGGAGAGGGTGGAATGGGACATGATTGCTAATGGATATAGGGTTTCTTTGAGTGGTAATGAAATGTTCTAAAATTACATGGTGGTGATGGTTGCACGACTCTGTGAATATGTCAAGATCCATCGAATTATTTGCTGTAAAAGGGTAAACTGAAGGGCGCCTGGGGGGCTCAGTTGGTTAGGTGTCCAACTTCAGCTCAGGTCATGGTCTCATGGTTTGTGAGTTCGAGCCCTGCATCAGGCTCTGTGCTGACAGCTCAGAGCCTGGAGCCTGCTTCAGATTCTGTGTCTCCCTCTGTCTCTACCCCTCCCCTGCTCATGCTCTGTCTCTGTCTCTGTCTCTCAAAAATAAACGTTAAAAAAAATCTTTTTAAAAAGGGTAAATTGTATGGTATGTGAATTAAACTCAATAAAGCTGTTATTTAAAAAATTTAGGGTGATTTGTATGTATGAATAGTATTTTGTCAATTTGTGCTTGTCTCCTTATTCCTGCCATTGTGAATCTTGAAGTTAGAGCATCACTGTCTTGAGCACTGGGTAGGTTACTGTTGCCCCAAAGCCTCAAGATGAGAAATTTAGGTTTGCTATCACTTTATGTGGAATAGTTGATGGCACATTGTATAAGGAACAAAAGCTTTTAAGGCGAATGCCCTGAGGTTGAAAGCTTTCCAGGTTTTAAGTGTGACTCTCGGTGTCCTACGTTCATTCTTATTTATCTTCTCAACTCTGTGTTCCACTGGCATAGATAGCTTATGTTTTGGGTCGCAGGCCTCCTTCCAGCTCCACCAAGAACCTCAGTTCTTTCATTTCTTACATTTTTTTCTCCAGGCTGTTGATCTTGCTCTGAGACACTCTTTCCTGGGAGGTGTAGAGACAGCAGCTGGAGGAGCCGCTGGGTGGCGCCCTGTCCTCAGAGGACTGACAAAAATAATGACTTGCCTGGAAGAGGCCTGGGCTTGTGTTGGCAGGAAGAGATGACTCATTTTTCATCAAAGGAATTTCAAAGAAGATATAATGACAGGATGATGTCAGAGGAGCAGGTGGAGACAGGAACCTCGATTGAGGCTGGAGGGAGGTGTTGAATTGTATGGTTGCCTGGGCAGTCAGAATGATTGACTAGCACAGATCACAAGAAACATCACCTGTTTTTTAGTTCCTTTCTCATGAGCCCTGGTGTGGGCAGTGCTGTTCATGAGCCTTTAGAGCATGTGGTCAAGTCTCTGCCTGTCTTGGGTGTACCGTGTTTTTAACTGGGTGAGACATCTCATGACATCCTGTGCCAGTCGTGGATTTCTTTCACTCGCAGTGTAGTGTGGTCTTGCACTCTGCGTGTTAGGTCTATGGTTAGCAGTGTCTGTGTCTCGGAATTGAAACTCACATGCTCGTGGAGGCTGGAAGTGTGGCATTTCCCCTGATATTTTAGATACAGGAACTTGCCTAGATATCAGAAGGTCAAATCTCAGAGACTTGGCTTTATTGCCAAAAGTACTCTGGTTCGCTCCAGTGTTGTTGTTTTTTTTTTTTTTTTTTTTTTTTTTTTTTTTTTTCAGTTTCCTCCAGTGTTTTGGCAAGACCTGGATCTTTGCTCTAACCTCAAATTTCTTTTCTTTTTTTTTTTTTTCCTCTCTTTGAATTGGAGGCCCTCTGTGGTGTGTAGGGATAAAGCTGATAAGTGGGGGAAACTTACAGTCAGGAGAAAGGATAGTAATTTTCGGTATCTCTTCATATTGCAACTCACTAAAGTTGGTTAGGTATTCAGGCTTCCATTTATTTTATTTTATTAATTATTTTTTAGTAATTAATTAACTCATGACTCTGAGATCAAGAGTCAAATGCCCCTCTCCCACAACTGAGCCAACCAGTCACCCCCAGGCTTCCATTTACATTAAGCTTACAGAAGAGTGTTCCTAGTCACTACTATTATGCCTTAACACTTACCAGACTCTGCATGATTATGAGATTGGAGGCTAAACCAGCAGTTTTCAAAAAGATAAGAGAGGGTATTTATCACTTGTATTCTGTGTCAGGATTCAGGTCTCCCAAGGAATATCTGGGGAGAGATGGCTTAGTAATATCAGTTGCTGTCTTTGTGCTTTATGAGTCATTTATCTGAAAGTGGCTTGGAGTACTTTCCGGTAGCATTGGACAGAAGATATTGCCTCTCTTTAAGATACACCATAAACAAGAAGAAAAAGTTAAAAAACAAGGCAAAACAAACCCCCCAGAATTGGATGGCATGGAGGAAAACATTATTTGGTGCTGTCTTGAATTGTTGCATCCTTCTGGCTGATCATCTGGCTGTACTCCTAGGTACACTGTGGAACTATAGCTGGTCTTTGGAGGAAGGGTAGGAAAGATGTGAATCAGGAGGGACTGAATCAGAGGTTTCTTAGAGAAGAGTGCTGGACTTCCCTGGGCCCTAGGTGGCAACATTCCTCCTCCATACTAGTTGTACTTCTCCCTGTATCTCTCCATGAAATAACAAATCATTAGAAGAGACTTTTAGCCTGACATGCCAAAGACCGAGGGGAAAATGCTCCCAAGCATGGGTTTTATTTGGGAGATCCCTGAGGGTAATCTTTGATGAGGCTGTTTCAGAAGTCACCACCTGACTCACTGAGTCAGATGAGTCTGAGTGGAAGCAGCAGTCTTGACCGGAACATGTTCTTTATACCTGCCTATAATGTGTATAGATCTTCCCTTTCTTTGGTTATGGGTGAAATGCCTTTAATCATAAGGTCAAGCAGTGATAAGGGAGAAATGTTCCGACACAACAATTAACCAGAATGTTAAGGGAATCTATTGTGGGGATTGGGATTCCAAATATCTTTTTGATTTTTCCTTTTTCTTCTTCTTTTTTTTTTTTTTTTTTAGTGGGAGGACTCTTTTAAGGGCTCATTGTTACCTATAGGATAAAATCCAAACTCATCTTGTTATTTAAGACCTTTCATAATCCAGCCCAACTTTCTATAAACTTATTTTTATCAAAATTATATTTATTCTTATTTTAAAAGATCAAATATTACTATGAGACTTACAACAAAAATTACGTGGGGCGCTTGGGTGACTCAGTCAGTTGAACGTCTGACTCTTGGTTTCAGCTCAGGTCATGATCCCAGGGTTGTGGAATTGGGCCCTGCATCAGACTCTGTGCGGAGCGTGGAGCTTGCTTGGGATTCTCTCTCTCTTCCTCTACCCTTCTCCCCTACTCTCTATCTTAAAAAAAAAAAAAAAAAAAAGAAATCTGTTTTGTCCCTCCCCATTTCTGAGACTGCTTCCAAGTCATGTAGAGGTGTTTTTTTTTTTTTTTTAGTATTTTCCACTACATTTCCTTTTTTTTTTTTTTTTTAATTTATTTATTTATTTTGAGAGAGAGAGAGCACGAGCAGCGGAGGCGCAGAGAAAGGGAGAGAATCCCAAGCAGGCCCCATGCTATCAGCTTAGAGCCCTATGCAGGGCTTTATCTCATGGAACTGTGAGATCATGACCTCAGCTGATATCAAGGGTCGGTGCTTAACTGATTGAGCCACCCAAACACCCCTCTTTCTTTTCTTTTCTTTTTTTAATTTTGTTTATTTATTTTGAGAGAGAGGGAGCATGAGTGGAGGAGGGAAAGAGAGAGAGAGATACAGTACCGGAAGCAGGCTCTAGGCTCTGAGCTATCAGCACAGAGCCTGACATGAGGCTTGAACCCACAAACCATGAGATCATGACCTGAGCCGAAGTCCTGTGCTTAACCCCTGAGCCACCGAGGCCCACCCCTCTTTCTTTTTCTTTAAAGTAGCTTCCAGCCCAACAGGGTGCTTGAACTCACAACCCCGAGATCAAGAGTCACATGTTCTACTAATTGAGCCAGCCAGGCACACCTCTGCTACATTTCTTTCTCTCTCTCTTTTTTTAAGTTTATTTATTTATTTTGAGAGAGAGAAGGCACGAGTCAGGGAGGGGCAGAGAGAGAGGGAGAAAGAGAATCCCAAGCAGGCTCTGCACTGTTAGCATGGAGCCCAATGTGGGGCTTGAACCCACAAACCATGAGATCATGACCTAAGCCAAAATGGAGAGTTGGACGCTTAACTGACTGAGCCACCCAGGTGCCCCCTACTACATTTTGTAAATATACCCTTGTTTTACTGCTTCTTGATTTTTCATTTTTTGACATTATCTGTTGATAATCAGCTATAGAAAATTAGGATTTAGTTCTTTCATCCCCGCCCTCTTCCCTCTTCTCCCTTTTCTCATTGTCACACATTATTTCCATTGTGTGGTATTCAGTGTTTAGATTATTATGGTCATATAAATATTTGCTTAAAGGTGAGCCACACAGTATTTTATAATTACATTTCCTTTCTTGACTGACTTTTTTCCCCCTGGAATTAATTGCCTTATTTTATCACTTGTTTTCTTGGCCCTAACTCCATGCTCTCCCATGGGGACTGTAAGACAGCTCTCAGTATGTTGGAACATATCAAATAATATACATATGTATATATTTTTAATAATCTTTGGAGAAATTCCCCAGGAGTTTCTTTTCTCCAGTTTTGTTCTCCAACTCAAGCCTTGAGTAAAGTTGTCATTCTGGGACTTTTCCTGCACCATCATACTGGGAAATTCATTTACCTCTCTTCTGTGTTCAATCCCATGTTTCCTGTATCTCATGCTGCCATTTTTCTTGGTTTACTCCATTCCTTCATTGGAATATACCTTAGAGTAGTTTCCTAAGAAAAGATACATGAGAAGTAAATATTTTTGAGACTTTGCTTATCTGAAAATGTCTTTATTCTACTTTTCATTTGATTAAGAGTTTGAGTATAGCCTTCTAGTTTGCAAATGGTGTTCCATCAGAGTTTTGAAGACAATCCTCCCTCTGCCTTCCTGTGCTGCTACTGAGAAGTCCAATGCCATTCTGCTTTCTGAATTTTGTTTGTGACCTATTTTTTTTTCAACAGCTCTTAGGATTTCATTTTTGTCTCTGGTGTTCTGAAATATTGTGATGATGTGCATTGGAGAGGATCTTTTTTAATTTGCTGAGTTGAGTTCTCCTTAGGTCTTTTTCATTTGAAAACACATCTTTCATTTATTAGTTCTTTGATAATTTCCACCCTTCCATTTTCTCTTTCTGATACTTCTGTTAGCTGGATATTGAGCTAATTTGATGGCTTCTCTGAATATTTCCTTCCCTGTATTTCCTCTATCTTTGTCTTTTTGTTTTAGTTTATGGTAAAGATCCTCAGCAATATCTTCCAACTCTTCTTTACAATGGTTTATTTCTGTTGTCGTATTTTTTATTTCTGAGCATTTAAAAGATTTTCTGAGTGTTCCTTTTTATACTACTTGTTCTTGTTTTATGGCAATATTACTTGTTAGTGCATTCTGAGGATATTAATTACAGTGCCCTCAACCCCCTCAATGTTTTCCTCTGCTTCTAATATTGTCTCTGTTTGTTGCCTTTTTTTTTTTTTTTAAGTTTATTTATTTTTGAGAGAGAGAGCGAGAGAGAGCGAATGCCCGCACACAGGGAAGGGGCAGAGAGAGAGAGGGAGGGAGGGAGAGAGAGAGAGAGAGAGAGAGAGAGAGAGAGAGAATCCCAAGCAGGTTGTGTACTGTTAGCACAGAGCCTGATGGGAGGCTTGAACCCACGAACCATGAGATCTTTGTGAGATCATTACTTGAGCCGAAGTCGGACGCTTAACCAACTGAGCTGCCCAGGTGCCCCTGTCTCTGTTTCAGGCTCCTTTTGTTTGTTCATTTTGGTCTCTGTCTTTCACCTTAGAGATGCTGTTAAAATGTCTGATGTTTCTTGGTGATCTTCATATATAAGACTTAGCTCTTAAAAAGCTAAGCCTAACAAGCTGACTTGTTGACTAGTGTGTTCTTAATGAATTATCAGGTAGGGGAGGTCTTTTTCTCCAGAGAGGAATTGGCCAGTCTTCGTCTGGGGCCTTTTAAGCCTGGCAGCCAGAGCTCTGGGGTTGCCAGTCTGGACAGTGGGGCAGAGGGGAGAGTCTTGTTCATTATGTCAGATTTCACTGAATACCCCTGTTATTAGTGAAGCACACTTCTGACCTCATGTGGGCCTCACGACTTTGAACGTGTCTTGTATTCAGCCTCATCATGCACCTTTCTACCCCTTGCCCTCAAGCCTACAGCGACCCCTGATGCATCCAGTTCCCCAGGCTTTCTGGAGCCCTGCAGCAGTTTCCCTAGTTTCTTCTTGTTCCCCATTCTTCACAGGCACTTAGCAGAAAGATTAAGCTGAAATTTAAATTAGTGAACGTTGATCTATCCATGCTGTGGTTTTTGAAACTTCTGTTGATATTTTTATTCTTTTCTGTGGGTTTGTCCTGTTTTTATCCCTTGACTGTCATTTTCCTGAGGTTTCAGAAAGAATGGAGATAAATGTGCGTGTTAAGTCTGCCGCATAGAACCTAAAGTTGGCAGAAGTGAATCTTCCAAACTTCTTGCTCGTTCACTCTCAAATGCACAAACTCTGTGCTCTAGTTTTATTTCTTCTTTCTTGTTTTCATTTTCTTGCTCAGGTTATCTTTCTTCCTGGAATGTGTGCTCTTTTTGATTTTAGAATGTTGACATCCTACATGTTCTCCTAAACCCAGTTTATGTGCCTCATACAGGGAAGCCTCCCCCCACCCCCAATTTCTCCAACTGGAAATGACCATTCCATTGACTGCATTCCTAAATTTCTTGTTCACTGAATTCTCGTGGTCTTGCCACCCTCATGACACAGCATACTGCCTTATGCTATAATTATTTATACACATGCCACTTCCCTGGTTAGATTGTAAGGTCTAAAAGGGTATTATAAGACCGCTTTGTAATTTGTTGTTGTTGTTATGGGTAACAACACAAATCCCAGGCAACTAGATATTTCACAGAACCACAGAAGTTTAGGGCTAGCAAAGAATGTAGAGATCTAGAATGTCACCTCATTTTATGAATGAATAAACAGATCCAGTGTGATTAAATGATCTTTTAGTCATATGATAAACTAGTCAGGACTGGAGATATCACCTCCTTTTCTAGTTCTCAAACTGCTAAATGTAGTGATAAAATCTGATATGTGTTTAATTAAATATTCTCATTAATACAGGGTTAGCCAAAGGGCACTTTTTGTTTCACTCTTTTTGAAAATTTTTATACATATCTTTTTGATCTTAGTAATCAGGTAATTTTGTCATAGGTAATATCATAGGTAATTTTTCCTCTCCTTCCTTCCCTCCCTCCCTCCCTCTCTTTCTCTCTCTCTCTCTCTCTCTCTCTCTTCTTTTCTTTTCTTTTTGATAAGTTAGGATCTTCAATATTATAAGTTTAGCTAAAAATTGGCTGGGTAATAGTTTCATTCCAAGGCATCAAGGACCCATGGATTATAGGTAAAAGAAAAATGTAGGCAGCTATACTGAAAGTGCCCTGATTTCAAGGAAATTTAAAAAAATTAATGATACTGTGTATCAGGAGTGATTCTTTTTCACCTTTCACCTAACAGTAGAGTAGACCCAATTTAGTTGAGTCCTAGTTAATTGAAGTTTTGCTGTTTGATAATTCATCAAAGATTATTGCTCAAAGTAAATTGTGTCAAAAATTATTTAGCTCTTGATGGTCATTTTCAGAATGTTTGAGATAAGCTTTGGAGATTTAGATGCTCCAGGAATGTCCTTTGGGAGAAAGTTGAACTACAACTATTGTTCATTTAGGATTTGTTGAATATCAGATATGCCAGTCACTAATCAAAAACCCAGATGTCATTCTTTTCCTCATTTCCTCATCACCTACTTTGGGAACTTGAGGATAGACGATGGGCAGTTTTGTTTTTTTTTTTTTTTTTTTTTTCAACGTTTTTTATTTATTTTTGGGACAGAGAGAGACAAAGCATGAACGGGGGAGGGGCAGAGAGAGAGGGAGACACAGAATCCGAAACAGGCTCCAGGCTCCGAGCTGTCAGCACAGAGCCCGACGCGGGGCTCGAACTCACGGACCGCGAGATCGTGACCTGGCTGAAGTCGGCCGCTTAACCGACTGCGCCACCCAGGCGCCCCGACGATGGGCAGTTTTTTAGGCTGCTCCCTTTCTTTGAGATTTGGTTTTCATTGGGGTTTTGCCTTACAGATGAGGCTGAGTGATGGTAGATGGTTTGATACTGAGTCTGGCTTGCAGTCTCCACTGAGCAAGCTGTTGCTGGACAAGCAGTCTATGGTAGATGAGCCATAACCAATTTGTAGGCTGGGTTGGGCTCTGCCTAATGCTCAATACTTTTGGTTTTATCCAAAGTAGAATCTGTTGCCCTCAGATTTTAGAGAGTAGGGATTTATTGTACTCATTGGTATTTCTGCCTTCGGCTGTTTCTGCATTGCCACCTGGCTGCCATTAGAGGGAATTCACTATAGCTCTGAGTCCCTGCAGAGGGCTGAGAGGAACTATCCCTGTTTCCAGGATGGAGCATGTGTTCTCTTTCCTTAAAACTGTTACCCAGATTTCCTTTTATGACTTGTTAAGTCAGAGGCAGCTGCGAGGATGCATCGGGGAAGCATTACTCACTGGGCACACATAGTGACCCTGACTGCTGGTGAGGAGCCTGGGCCGAGCTGAGAGTGAGTCAGCTTTGGAAATGGAAAAATTCAGGGTAGTGGGGGGTAGGGATTATGTGCCAGTGACTGCTTCTTCTGTGTCTGTTCTTTTCTCTGTAAGAACTTACCAGAAAGCTGTGAATACTGGGGATCCAGTTGGGGCAGCCAATACGCCAACCAACTTTGAGGTGATAATGTGTTCATGAAAGGAGAGAGCTGACTACACCTAGCATCCCTGCCTTTTATATTATGTGTGTGTGGGTTTTGAGGCAAGCTTGAGCTTGTGTTATGAAAGTTCTATGTGTGCGAATTTCACTAGAGTAAAAGCAGTCACAGAATCTTTGTCTTCGTTATAAAACTCAGTCTTCTGTATCTGTCTTTGTCCAGTAGGGGTCACTGGGGGTTTAAGCTCCAAATGAGAGAAACTCACTAATCTTACGGTAGACCAACCATATTCCTCGTCTTTGTTGTGACATCTTTGTATATTGAGCACTTTTTTTTAATAAACATTAGAATAGAAATAAAAAATGTGAACTTGTATTAAGAAATTTGTAAATCTACTGAATATATGAAGAACAGATTATTCCAAATGCTAGGTGAGACAAGAAGCCAAAGCTGAGATGGAATTGGTTTTATAAATAAGATTGGAAGAGACTTTTTTTAACAAAGTGAAAGGAGACAAGGAAAGAAAACTGTTTATTAAGCATCTGATGTATACTTACCTACTACAACTCCTAGAAATAGTTTTTTGTTTTTTTTTATTTTTAATGTTTACTTACTTTTGAGAGAGAGGGAGAGATAGAGTGCGAGTGGGGGAAGGGCAGAGAGAGAGGGAAATGTAGAATCGGAAGCAGGCTCCAGGCTCTGAGCTGACAGCACAGAGCCCCACATGGTGGGCTTGAACCCATGGACTGAGATCATGACCTGAGCTGAGGTTGGACTCTTAACCAACTGAGCCACCCAGGCGCCCCAGGATAAATAGGTATTTTTATACACATTGTACATTTTAGGAAATATTCAGAAATATTAAGTGGCGCCCCTAGGGTCCCATAATTAGTATTTTGTGATACTACTAGAGGAGATCCTGTTAGGCACATTTATTTGAGTTTGGTCCTTGGACCCTAGTGAGGGTTCATGAGAGCAGGTTTTATTAGAAGATAAGCAGGGCCTGGTGGTAGAAAGACCAAATGATTCTCATGTTGTGGATTAGGATTCAGAGCAGGCTCCAGGGGTCCATAAGTGTAAAGAAGCTGACAAATCTGTCTTTGTGTTCAGGTGACAAGTTTTTTCTCTTTATCATTTAGGCTACTGCCAAGATCTAGAAAACCATCTCACAGAGATCTAAAATTAGCCGTTTGTTTGTGTGCATAGCTTGGTTTCCATGGATAAATAGTTTAAGTTGGTCTCTCTTACCTACCTCTTATCTTGGCCCGGACTCTTCTTCTGAGCCTTGAGTATAGCTACCTACTAGCATTCTCAAGGCTGACTGGTTACCTTATTGTTGAGTTCCTGACCCTTTGTCAGCTGCATACCCATTCTGCCCTCTTGTGTTCCAAGGTGTCTCAGAGAAACTAAAATGGATCACATGTTTCTTAGCCAGACCACACTGCAAGATGTTTGCCATTGAAACTGTTTTTATTTGGAAAAGCATTTAAAAAATGTGTTTAGGCTGGATAGGAGTCAGGTGCTACTCTCCATCATGAATTCACTTGTAATGAGAGATGTTTCTGGACAAAAATAACAATCCTTAGCAAAAGTCGAGAGCAGTCTCCATAGACAGGGCTTCTTTTCCTTGAATCTTCTCCATTTATTGAAGATACTGGCTACCAGAATTTCCAGGAAAAAAATCTAATCGCTCTAGATTTCATTATTACTTTGTTGGGGGGAAATGGTCTGAATCCCAAAGAGAGAGAGATTATTTAAAATAATAATATGGATATTAAGATGGACTAAATATTCTTGTCCTTTCTCGTTTTGAAGCAGTGCCATTGAAGTCTAATTTGATTTATTTATTGAGTTGGTGGCTTAGAGCTGTTTAAATACCACATGTTTTACCTTGACTTATCTCCTCACATTGCCCATGGAAGGTGGCTCGTTACCCTGCTGGGGCATAAATGCTCTAATAGAGTAACAATAATAACAATGGCTAACCTGAATGAGTTCATGTTTAATGTTTTTTTTTAAACAGTTAATAGTGAATGCTTATTGTGTGCCAGATAGTCCATGTGTTTTCTCACTTAATCCCCATTGTAACACCACAAAGAGGTGATTTTATTATCCCTATTTTACAAATGAAGAAACTGAAGATTAAAGAGATTAATTGGTTCATAGACACATAGCCAGAAACTGTAAAGTCAGCATTTGAATCTGGGTTTGGTTAACAGACTGTTAAGTTTAGAGCCCTGCGCAGAGAGAGAGGCATTTTTGTTTTAAGAATGAGTATCCAGGGTGCCTGGGTGACTCAGTTGGTTAAGTGTCTGACTGGCTTAGGTCATTGTCTCATGGTTCGTGAGTTCTAGCCCTGCATCAGGCTGTCTGCTGTCAGCACGAGCCCACTTCCGATCCTCTGTCCCCCTCTCTCTCTCTGCCACTCACCAGATCTCTCTCTCTCAAAAAAAAAAAATAAAATAAACATTAAAAAAAAGGGGGTGCCTCTGTGACTCAGTTGGTAAAATGTCCAGCTTTGGCTCAGGTCATGATCTCATGGTTTATGAGTTCCAGCCCCACATTGGGCTCTCTGCTTTCTGCACAGAGCCCACTTTGGATCCTCTGTCCCCTTCCTCTGCCCCTCACCTGCTTGTGTGTGCTCTCTTTCTCTCTTTCTCAAAAATAAATTTAAAAACATAAAAAAAAAGAAAAAAAAGAAAAAAAAGAATGAGTTTCCTAGGGGCACCTGGCTGGCTCAGTTAGTAGTAGAGCATGTGGACTCTTGATCTTGGGAGTTGTAAGCTCCAGCCCCATGTTGGATGTAGAGATTACTTAAAAATAAAATCTTTTTTTTTTTAAAGTTTATTTATTTATTTTGAGAGAGAGAGATAGCGTGAATGGCAGAGGGGCAGAGAGAGAGGGAGAGAGAGAATCCCAAACAGGCTCTACGCTCAGCATGGACACAGGACTCGATCTCAGGATAGTGAGATCAAGATCTGAGCTGATACCAACAGTTGAGCCACCCAAGTACCCCCAAAATAAATTCTTTAAAATAGTGGTCCACTGTCTTTATGACCTCCATTAAAAATAAAGAATGAGTTTTCTAGGTGCTACCCCAGAACATCACCCATTTTACTTTTCACCTTTAATCTTTACCTTTACTTTCATTTTTCTTTCTTTTTTTCAAGGGTAAGGGCCTAACTAAATTGCTGAGTTGGACAAGAAGGCCACCCAGAGTTTGGATGTTGGGGTAGAATCCATGTCTGGAGAGATTTCTAGAAGTGGAATTTTTGAATCAGTAAATTGACTTCTTGCCAGCTTTAAGAAAAAGGAAAACCTGTATTTGTGTTCTTGGAGTCACTTTTTTCCTTAAACCCCCAGGTAGATTTGGAATTCTGTTAAAAGTGGTTCAGTTCCTCTGTTAGTGTATATATCTGCTGGGTCTGTCTGTCTAAAGAAGTATATTGAGTTATTCCTGCCATAAGATGAATAGTTTTCCAGGCATTTGCTCTCTGGTGTATGTTTTTGCAGTCAAAATAGATTCATTCCCAAGAAATGCTTATATTTTGTGAATCTCCATGGTTTACTGGACCCTGTTTAACTCATTCCAGTATGTTTTGCCTTTATACTCCTGGCTCTCACAGTGCTCTTTGGACCCATTACACAAATAGTTGTTAAGTTATGAGATTTCATATAGAGAAGCAGAATTCATCTAGCTTTGAAAACTTTAGTGAGAGAGCAAAAATAAGCATAAGACTATATTATAAAATAGAAAGTGCTAAATGTCATGAGAGAGAAACAAAATATAATATAATCTCAAGAGAAGGAGATGTTTACTTCTGACTGGGATGGAGGGAGTCACCAGGGAAAAATCTGTGGCAATATTGGCTTTAAGCTGGTCCTTATGAATGGGATTTTGATTGGAGTGGAGATGAGAAGGAAATACATTCCAGGTTAAATGAGGAAAACACTGTAAAGCCAGAGAGAGTTTTTTGAATTTAATTTGCTGACAGTGGGAAATTGAAAGTTTTAGAATGAAATTACAAATGAACATTTATTGAGCATTTAAGATATACTGGTCATTATGCATGCTTCTGGGATATTAATCTCGCAGTGAATATGGACAGGACTGGCAGACTGGGATTAGGCAAATTAGGCAAATTATCAGTTTACCAAAGTTTTATACAGTCTGAACAGTATTCAGAGATCCTTGTGGTCAGATGTGGCTTGTATGCTGCTCCTCCAAATAATGATAATAGTAGCCAATAATTATTGAGCACATACTGTGTGCCAGCCACGATCTAAGCACCTTAAACACATTAACTCGCTCTATGAGACAGGTACTGTTAGTGTCATCATTTTACAGATGAGGAAATTGAGGCTGTATGTGGTGAATTAAATAATTTGCCCAAAGGTGCTGATGTGACACATATTGTAAAGTCTGGATTTGAATGTAGGCAGTCTGGCTTCAGACTGAGCTTGTAATTACCACGCTACTATAATGGCATCTAGGGTACTGAGCAAAAAATTTGGGAAAATTTCCTACCATTATTGTATTCACTGTTACTTGGGTATGTAGAATATTCTTTGTAGGCATTCTGGGCCTTTGCATATTTATTGTTTTCATAATCCTACATTGCTAAATATTAGAGACAGGAGTCACAATGTCTCCTAATTAGCTACTGTGAAGCACACGTCCTCTGCCTATCCGTAGTTAGATGCCTACTGGACTCATGGCAGGAGACAGATGACCAGAGCTTGGGGCCAGGCTTTGATGTCTGGATCCTGTCGTTCCCAGAAGTCCAAGGTTTCCATTGACAACAGCCACATACTAATCTCTACCACAGTTTTAATCTCAGGTATATCTGTTGTTTTAAAAAAAAGTATCCTCTTTGTAAGCATTATTTTTCCAGATTTCAGTCTTTTATTTTTTTTATTTTTATAAAGTTTATTTATTAACTTTTGAGAGAGAGAGAGAGAGAGAGAGAGAGAGAGCGAGCATGTACACATGAGCAGGAGCAGGAGAAGGGTAGAGAAAGGAGAGAGGGAATCCCAAGCAGACTCTGTGCCATCAGCACAGAGCCTGATGTGGAACTCAAACCCACAAACTGTGAGATCATGACCTAAGCTGAAATCAAGAGTCAGATGCTTAACTGACTGAGTTACCCAGTAATCCCCAGATTTCAGTCTATTAAATGGATCTTGAGGCGCCTGGGTGGTTCAGTAGGTTGAGTGTCCAACTCTTGGTTTCAACTCAGGTCATGATCTCACAGTTTGTGGGTTCAAGCCCTGCATTGGGTTCTGCGCTGACAGTGAGGGGCCTGCTTGAGATTCTCTCTTTCCCCTCTTTTTCTGGCCTACCCCACTCACGTGCTCTCTTTCAAAATAAATAAATTATAAATGAATGAATGAATGAATGAATGACTAAATGGCTCCTAAGTTATTAGTCTGTATCTGCTGAAGTTCAGAGGCTGTGGATGTCAGTTATTTTGAGACCACGTATAACCCCATGGTAGCTTGAATAACAGTCACAGCGCCCCTTCTCACAGACCTGTTGTCACCTCAGTCGCAGACATGAAAGTGATTCTGGGGTGTTGTCTTGTTTTGAGATTTCTTGTGGGTAATGGCTGTGGGTGACCACCTTAAATTCTTGGGAGTGAAATAATCTTAAAGGGAGGCAGGTCTCAAATCTTAATGAAGGTTAGAGTCTTGCTTTTACAGGGCTTCTTTGGTGGTTTGGGGCCCTGCCCATTGGCTGTAGGGAAGGGATATCCTGGGGGGTGCTAAATATGACTTTAAAAGGCCCATTCTTTGTATAATAAATGATCTCTAAAAAAAACCCCAGTCACTCCCTCCTGCCAGCTTCTAACCACTTCCTATAAATGACAGCACACAGATCCATCTTAGTTTTGCTAAGTGAAAAATTTATTTTATTTTCACAGAAGCAGTTCCCCTTCTCTTTTTTATTCCTTCAGACAAACGTGCATATATAGAAAGCCTGGAAACAAAACTTATTACCTGTCATATGTAGAAAAATGGTTGTATCCAAGGTATAGCATGCCATCTTATGAAGAGTAAATTACCTTGGATACCTTCCATTGTCTTCTCTAATAATAATAGTAAGTTCAGAATATATCTTGATACTTGAGTGCTGTGGATTTTTTTTTCTTCAAATTTCCTAGGTGTTTTTGAATGGCACAAGCATGTGATATGTGATTTTCTAATTTAAGATAGTTTTGCAGTGAGGCAGAGAAATGGTTTTAACTTTGGGAAATAAAATATGGTGAAGATATTTATAAGATTGCCAAAAGACAGTTGTATGAGGTGATATAGGCAGCACTAGCAGTGTGATGTTCTGTGTTGAAGTTGAGATGCTTTCCTTAGAGCCAGGTCAGGCTATGTACAGTATGTGTAAGGAGGAAGTATTCCAGACATATAAATATCTAAATTGTTTAACTTCAAGTTAGTATAGTTAGTTTGCCAGAACATTTTAGTAAAGGGAGTCAGTGTGATAAAATACACTGGTTTGAAATCAGGCAGATAAAAGTTCAGATGCCAGTTCACTCTCTTACTTTGTAACTTTGGGCAAAATAATTTGAATTTTCTGAGCCTCAATTTCTTTTTTATTTTTATCAAAAAATTTATTAAAAAAATTTGAGTACATGTGACATACAATGTTAGGAGCCCCCTAACATTTATAAAATTATTTATAAATTTAATTTATAAAATTTATAAAGATTTATACAAAATTTATAAGATTTATTAAATTATTTATAAGATGTCCTCATTTGTAGTATTAACAATATATAATAATAAAATATTAACTAATACTGATAATATTATCGAGATTAAATGAAGTAACAGATGTGAAGATACTCTATAGTAGCCACTTAATAAATGTTAGTATATTGCAGTATTAGTATAGTATATTATAATAAATGCCCTTTCATCTTCTTTGCCCATCACAGCTCTAGGGCTTGTCTATAGTAAGGGGTACATCATCATCATCTTTGTGTCCACTGTGTCTAGCATGATGCTCCATGTTTTTATATTGAATGAATGCAGACACCTGGGTGGCTCAGTCGGTTGAGCAATCGACTCTTGATTTTGGCTCAGGTCATGATCCCAGGGTCGTGGGATTGAACCCCACATTGGACTCCATGCCAAGCATGGAACCTGCTTGAGATTCTTACTCCTTCCCTCTGCCCATCTCCTCCACTTGCGCGCATGCTCTCTCTAAAATAATAAAATAAAATAAAGCAAATTGAATGAGTGAATGGATGGATGGATGAAATGCTCTGTTTCACATGAGAGCCCTGCTCCAGAAGAGGCTCTGGCTTAGTTTCCACTGGATTGCACTATTGGTTTTCCTTCCGTAACCTTTATTCCTTTCAGCAAACACTAGTACATTTCACATGCCAAGAAAAATTCTCAAAAAAAAAAAAAGAAGAAAAAGAAAAATTCTCTTGATCCTAGGTCCCTCTCTCTGCTCTTCTTTACAGTAACATTCCTTGAGTTGTTTTTACTTTGTTGTCACTAATTCTTCTCCCATTCTTTTTTTATATTTAACTTAAAAAATCATTCTTAATTGAGGTATAATTGACACATTATGTTAGTTGTAGGTGTACAACATAATACTTTGATATTTGCGAGGTGCCTGGGTGGCTCAGTCAGTTAAGTGTCCGACTTTCAGCTCAGGTCATGGTCTCACGGTTTGTGGGTTTGAGCCCTGCATCGGGCTCTGTGCTGCCAGCTCAGAGCCTGGAGCCTGCCTCAGATTCTGTGTCTCCCTCTCTCTCTCTGCCCCTCCCCTGCTTGTGCTCTATCTCTCTCTCAAAAATAAATAAACATTAAAAAAATCTTTTTGAATAATTTGATATTTGCATATATTGCAAAATGATCACCACAGTAAGTCTGGTTAACATCTGTCACCCTTGGGAATGCAAGCTGGTGCAGCCACTCTGGAAAACAGTATGGGGGTTCCTCAAAAAACTAAAAATAGAACTACCACACGAGCCAGCAATTGCACGACTAGGCATTTATCCACGGGATACAGGTGTGCTGTTTCGAAGGGACACATGCACCCCCATGTTTATAGCAGCACTAACAACAATAGCCAAAGTATGGAAAGAGCCCAAATGTCCATCGATGGATGAATGGATAAAGAAAATGCAGTGTGTGTATGTGGTGTGTGTGTGTGTATACACACACACACCACACACACACAGACACACACACACACACACACACACACACACACACACACATACAATGGAGTATTACTTGGCAATCGAAAAGAATGAAATCTTGCCATTTGCAACTACACAGATGGAACTGGAGGGTATTATGCTAAGTGAAATTAGTCAGAAAAAGACAAAAATCATATGACTTCACTTATGAGGCCATTAAGAGACAAAACAGATGAACATAAGGGAAGGGAAACAAAAATAATATAAAAACAGGGAGGGGGACAAAACAGAAGAGACTCATAAATATAGAGAACAAACTGAGGGTTACTGGAGGGGTTGTGGGAGGGGGGATGGGCTAAATGGGTAAGAGGCACTAAGGAATCTACTCCTGAAATCATTGTTGCACTATATGCTAACTAATTTGGATGTAAATTTTAAAAAATAAAAAATAAAATTAAAAATAAAAAAGGATATTGACAAACCAGTACAAAAAAAAAAATCTGTCACCTTATAGAGTTACCAAAAGATTTTTTTTTCTCGTGATGAGTACTTAAAAAAAAATTTTTTTTTTAAAGCTTATTTATGTATTTTGAGAGAGAGAAAGAGCAGGGGAGGGGCACAAAGAGAGGGAGAGAGAGAGAATCCCAAGCAGCCTCCACACTGTCAGCGCAGAGCCTGATGGGGGTCTCAAACTCACAAACTGTGAGATCATGACCTGAGCTGAAACCAAGAGACAGGTGCATGACCAACTGAGCCACCTAGGAGCCCCTCTTGTGATGAGCACTTTTAAGATCTACTCTCTTAGCAACTTTCACATAGGCAATCCATTTTTAGATTTTTAACTATAGTCACCATGCTCTTCATCATATCCCTAAAAATCCCATTCTTTCCTGAATCATTCCAGTCAAGCCATTTCTGGCATCAAAACTGCCCTTGTTAAAGTCATCAGCAACCTCCACATCGCTAAATTCAGTGGTCCATTCTCAATCCTCATCATGACACATTAATAGCTTTGACATGGTTAATTACTGCTTTTTTTTTTTTAAGATTTTATTTTTATGTAATTTCTACACCCTACATGGGGCTCAAACCCAGAACACCAAGATCAGACTCACATGCTCCACCAACTGAGCCAGCCAGGTGCCCCTAATTACTACTTCTTGAAACATTTCTCCTGGCTTCTGGGGCAGCATGCTCTTTGGTTCTCCTAACCCCCTGGCCTCTCTTATGTGGTTCTTACTCTTCCCCATCTGATGTAGTGTTTCCAGCACTTAGTCCATTAAGTTGGTCTCTTCTCTGTTCACTCCCCAAGTGATCTCACTCCATTTCCAGGCTTCAAAACTCATTCTGGGTCTTTCCCAAAATCCTAGATTCATATAGTCAACTGCGTATTCAAAATTCCACTGGTATGTCTACTGGGCATTTTAAATCTAATGTGTCCAAATGGGAATTCCTGCCTACCCGCACCCCCCCCCCCACAAACCAAACAGCTACAATCACCAACAAACCCCAAACCCTCTGCTTCTCTGACAGTCTTTCCCAACTCAGGAAGTAGCAGTTCCGTTCTTTCAATTTCTAAGGCCAGAACTCTTGGAGCCATGACTCTATTCTTTCTGTCCTCCCCCTACATCCATTCTATCAGCAAATCCTGATGACTCTTTCTTTATAACTTATCCAGAATGTAACCACATCTCACCAGCTCTAACACCACACTCTGGTCCCAGCTGTTGTTTCTCAGCTACCAGTTTTCACTTGGATTATTGTCATGGTGTTTTAACTAGTTTCCTTGCTCCTGTTCTTGCTTTCCAGTATCTGTTCTCAATAGAATAGCAAGAAGGATTCTTTTAAAACCCTAAGTTAAGTCATGTCACTGTTTCACACAAAACTTTCCAAAAGTTTCCTACTTTACTTAGAATAAAAGCCAGAGTCTTTACAAATGGCCTACACAGCCATAGGTGACCTGATAATCTCTCTTGCTTCATCTCCTGACACTCTCCCCTTCTCTCTTTGAGCTCCAACCATTATAGTTTTCTCCATGTTCCCTGAACACACCAGACCTACTTTTGCCTCAGGGACTTTGCACTTGCTTTAAAAAATTTTTTTGGCTCCTCTTTTCTCTGGATAGCCATATGACTTGTTTGCTCATATTCTTTTTTAAATTTACTTAAGTTTATTTATTTTGAGAGAGAGAGACAGAGGATGAGCAGAGAAAGGGCAGGGGGAGAGAGGGAGAGAGAGAATCCCAAGCAGGCTCCTCACTGACCAGAGCCAAAATCAAGAGTTGGAGGCTTAACTGACTCAGCCACCCAGGAGCTCCTGCTCACAGTCTTTAGGTCTCTGCTTAATGCTCTTATTAGAGAAGCCCTCGCTGAACATAAAACTGTAAACATGATTCTACTGGCACTCCCTTTTGTCTTCATCTCTTTTAGTATTTGTGTGACAAACATCTCCGTTGTATTTGTGTGACAAACTATTCGATTGTTTGTTTTTACTTTTTGTCTTCCCCAACCTGATTGCTGTCCCTATAGTTTTGCTGTTCTAGAATGTCATATGGGTGGAACTCTACGGTATGTAGCTTTTTGCGTTTCGTTTCTTTCATGTAGTATAATGCTTCTGAGATTCATCTATGCTGTTGTAGTTTGTTCCTTTTTCATTGCCGTGTTGCACTCCATTGTATGGATTTGTTTATTAGTCCACCAGTTGATGGACTTTGGGCTGGTTCCAGATTTTCATTACTTTGAATAAAGCTGCTATTAATGTTCACATACAGGTCTCTGTGTGAACACATGTTTTTACTTTTCCTGGGTAAATCCTAGGCGTGATGTTGCTTGGTCATTTGGTATGTGTACGTTCAACTTTATAAGAAACTGCCCAACCAGAGCTGTTGTGCCCATGTACACCCTCACCAGCAGTGTGTGAGAATTCTAGTTGCTTCACATCCTTGCCAAGACTTGATATGATCAGTCTTTTTAATTTGAGTCATTCTAGTAGATATGTAGTGGTAAAGTGTTTTCAGTTGCTGCTGTAGCCTCCGTATCAAGTTTTCATTTGTAAGCAGGCCTTAGCTTTGTGGAAGGCATTGTTTCCTGCTGTCATTGAGTATCCTCGTATCCCCTCAGGCAGCTAGTGGAAATCAGGTGGGTTTTCCAACTCTGAAAGCACACTGGTTTTTTGTTCTCCTTGTTCATCTTCATCAGGCCTTGATGTCAGATCTAGCTCATGGAGCTTGTTCTGTATGTGATCCTCTCTGTCATGATGTTCAGGTCTCTTGCCTCCCCCTCCCAGGCCATGGGTGTGGAAGGGTTGCCCTCTGACTGGCCAGGGTACTCGTGGACACTTACAATACATCCTTGTGTACTTGGCCCCCTCCCCGCAAGTGGTTCCCTAGTAATTCTGTGACTTTTTTCTTTTGGCTTCATCCTGAAGTCTGGTGTTCCAGCCTGGCCGGGAATGGAAAGTTAAGAGTGTGACGTCCTCTGACACCCTCCCTTCTTGTAGAGGGGTCTGAGGTTTGTTTGTTTAAGCTGAACAGAGGATGCCAAAGATAGAATTTGAGTCAGCTCAGCACTGGCTTAGGCTCTCCTTTTCACTCTCCTGGTTCCTCCTTCACTTTCCCCTCCCCCTCTAGCCAGTTGTTTCCTGGGCTTTGTCTGAGATACACTGTACAGTTTTAGCCCCATCTCGTAGTACTGCCTGCTGAAAAACAGTCAGAGGCGACATGGAGGAGAAGCCGCCAGGAAGTTTCTGACAACAATGAGCTGCGGGCCTCTGCCTCTGCGCTGATAGTACGGGACAGCAGTAACCTCAGGAGAAAGGCATTCGGAGGCCTGCGCTGAGCTGTGGGCTTGTGGCTAACTCTGGAAAGGAGGAAGGTCGAGCGTGGAAATGCCTCTCTTAGATTCGTCCTATTTGCCATCAACCATCTTTATTTTGACTCATGTTCTGGGAATTGCCGGTGTTCTGTACTGGAAGAGATGTGCCAGGGGCAGAGCAGGTAACTTTTGTACTGAAGTATTCTTTAACTAAATCAATCTACTGTGGGGCTTTTGAGGGTGGGGTAAATGACGGAGGGCTTCCCAGTGGCTTTCCTTAAAGGGCCAGTACGTCTTCTCAGCCCGGATGCTATCAGACCTAGGGACCTAGTATGTGTATAGATGTACTGAGGAAACAGGGCTGCCCTGGGACCTGGACTCTTCCCTGTTCTGTGAGGCTGTCTGCTAGAGGGTGCTGGTTTGATGAAGTGATGTCTAGGCTCCAAGCTGAGGGAAATGGCAATGGTGCTGACTTGGGTCCTTCCTTAGAGAATCAAGCTCTTCCTTTCCTTCCTTTCTTAATCTCGAAGTGGCTTTTAGATCTTTGTTTTTAACCAAAACCATACAGTAATTCTATCACCCTCCTCTGGGTCCTCTAGGTCTGATCTGAGAAAACTTGTGGGATTAGAGAAGTTTCTGGATTTGGTGTGTTTTTGGATGAGAAAAGGCAGTGGAGGAAAGGCCAGTGAGAGGAAGGGGTGAATGGTGTCCCTGCCTAGGTGCTGCCTCTGTTCTCTTTGATATGATTAAAACTGTTCCTTTCCCCTCAGGCAGCTGTATAGTTTACTTGTTTATCTAAGCCATCCTGTTCAATGCATGGTAGTTAACTGTTCTTTTCCCCAGGGAGTCAGATCCTGATACTTAAAAAAAAAAAAAAAAAAAAAAAAAAAGAAAAAAGCAGACCCCTCTTTCTTCTAGTACTTGCTATTAGTTAAATTATATTCCTTTGGCTTCTAAAAGCCCAGTGCTGGAACAGCCTCACGTTTGCTATTTCTAAGTCTTCATGGTTGAGGATTAATAAAAGTCTAATTTTCCCTGGAGTCCACCCTTGGATTTCAGTGCTTTTACTACTGTCATTGTGATCCACCTGCTACCTTCAAGCCAATGTATTGAGAACTTGTTACTTGGTATCTTACAAGTTAAGGTAGAGATTTAATGACTTATTACTTCGCTTGCTATTAAAAGTTCATGAATGCTTGACAGAATTAGAATTAGATTCAGTCATTCCCCAGTGTCCTTTCCAGTAAGTCCCAGAAGTGCTTTTGACTAAATATTCAGATCCCAGCATGTGTCTATATCAGCAAAAACAGACATTTAGAAATATGTTTGCTTGTGTGGTGGTGTGTTTAAAGAGGTAGCCCAACGTAGCTTTTCTGGAATATAAGCCTGTATTGGAGTTTAGAAAGAAAGGAAAAGGCAGGCATGAATTATTTGGCCCTATGTACTATTTCAGATGCAGTGAGAAAGTAATTATCATCCAGGCTGAGGCTGCTACTTCCCTTTCCCCATGCACTATGGTAATGACATTTCTAAACCACTAATTGATTGATATTTTGAAAGTTTACCTTCAGTATAAGATTTTCTCTGATACTTACTAGGCAGACCCCTATCTCTTAAGTGGTTTCTTTTTTATGTTTTAGTAATGTGAATTTCATAAATAGCCATAAAATACATTGAAATAAAAAAGAAAAATACATTGTAAAAGCTTTTTATTTCTATGAGACAACTTTGGTTCTAGTACTTAATAGTTAATTGGGAATGTGCTGTGTTCAGTTTATCTGTAAAATTGGAGCAGGGGCTTTCTAATTGGTGACTATGGATACCAAAACTTATGCAGAAATGCTTAAGAGATTCTGTACCCATTTTATTTTAATTTCAATTTTGAGATGTATTTTATCTATTTAAAATATATTTAAATAGATATATTTATCTCGGGGCGCCCGGGTGGCTCAGTCAGCTAAGTGTCTGACTTTGGCTCAGGTCATGACCTGGCGGTCCGTGAGTTTGAGCCCCACATTGGGCTCTGTGCTGACGGCTCAGAGCCTGGAGCCTGCTTCCCATTCCATGTCTCCCTCTCTCTCTGCCCCTCTCCCGCTCATATTCTCTCTCTCTCTCTCTCTCTCTCAAAAATAAACATTAAAAAAAAGTAACATATATGCTGTAATGTACTACCTTCCAAATGGACATCACCAGAATAAAGTTCCCCCACCATCTATCTCTGAATATATATTTAACTGCTTATAAATTTACAGTTTATTCAAAAAGTGAAGTTAGTATCTAGTATCTTTTCATCTGGTCTTTAAAAACAAAAAAATTTTTTTTTAATTGGAAGCGTTTCACTATTGCAGAACATACTGCAGAATATATGTCCTGTGCCTGATAAATTCTGGGCAAGACTCAGTGGTATGGGCTCAGGTGCTCAGTCCATAGTGAGTGGGAAACACATTGGTAAGTGATGGCACTGTAATAGTGGCAGAGCATGTACTAAAAGTTTTTGTGCTTCTTGTCCTACATTTCTAGTCATATTTAAATATTGTAAAGAATGTACACAGTTTTAGATATTGAAGGTATTTGGCTTTGAAACAAATATTTCTGCTGTTCTTCAGGCTCTTATATCAATTTATTTGAGTAATATCATGAGAGTACCAGGCACACTGTGAAACTGTTACTGTTTGTTGCTGTTTGTATGAACCAGTTAAAAAAGGCTTCACTGTATTTCATGACATAGACATAGACTGGATGCTGAGGGTATTATAACTGTAATTAACTGATCTCTAATTTTAATCAAAATTACTCGACTGGTTATTTCATTTAGCTTTAAAATAAGTAACATACATTTGAAGCCATAACATTGATTTATACTATTAAACACTACTTTTATTTATTTTTTATTTTATTAAAAAAATTTTTTTTAACATTTATTCATTTTTGAGAGACAGAGAGAGACAGACCATGAGCGGGGAAGGGGCAGAGAGAGGGAGACACAGAATCCAAAGCAGGCTCCAGGCTCTGAGCTGTCAGTACAGAGCCTGACGTTGGGCTTGAACTCACAAACTGCGAGATCCTGACCTGAGCAGAAGTTGAATGCTCAACCGACTGAGCCAACCAGGCGCCCCTATTTTTATTTTTTTTAAATACTGCTTTCATATATTCTATATGTTGAGTTGCATATAAGATTTGTTTGAAAACGTGTTCTGTGAGAGTTAAAAACCACTAGGTGGTTTCTTTCTTTCTTTCTTTCTTTCTTTCTTTCTTTCTTTCTTTCTTTCTTTCTTTCTTTCTTTCTTTCTTTCTTTCTTTCTTTCTTTCTTTCTCTCAGAGAGAAAGAGAGTGCACATGTACAGAGAGAAGCAGAGAGAGAGGGAGACAGGATTTGAAGTGGCTCTGCCATGATAGTAGAGAGCCCCTTGCAGGGCTTGAAGTCAGACTCACAAACTGTGAGATTATGACCTGAGGCAAAGTCTGACACTTAACTGACTGTGCCACCCAGGTGCCCCTAAAAACCACTAGGTAATTTCAGGGTTCCTTCTAGTTCCTTGGTTCTAAGACACTGTGTTCTGGTAAACCCTCACTGTGTTTGTATAGATTTCTGATTTCTCCCACTCTTTTTTTTTTTTTTTTCAATTTTTTAAAGCTTTTATTTATTTTTGAGAGAGAAAGAGAGAGAGAATGCTGGAGAGGAACAGAGTGAGAGGGAGACACAGAATCCGAAGCAGGCTCCCGGCTCTGATCTGTCAGCACAGAGCCCGACACGGGGCTCGAAACCACAAACCGGAGATCATGACCTGAGCCAAATGAAGTCGGATGCTTAACCGACTGAGCCACCCAGGTGCCCCTGATTTCTTCCGCTCTTAAAGTTGATAACAAGTTCTGTTTTTCTTGTAGAGTTGGAAAGGATCTTACATATTAACCAGTCCCACCTCTTAATCCTACCTTTATTAGAAGTCATTCTTCCTTTGCTTAAAGGTCTTTGATGGTACAACATACAGCCTATGGACTATTCATTGTGTTTGTAATGGGGAGTTCTTTTTTAATTTGGAAGTTGCCTCTTTTTTTTTTTTTTTCCTTTGTAAAGCTTATTTACTTTATGAGAGACCATGAGCGGGGGAAGGGCACAGAGAGAGGGAGAAAGACCATCCCAAGCAGACTCCACACTGTTAGCACAGAGCTTGATGCAGGGCTCAAACTCATGAACCCGTGAGATCATGACCTGAGCCAAAATCAAGAGTCGGATGCTTAACAGACTAAGCCATCCAGATGCCCCAGAAGTTGTCTCTTTGTAACTTAGGCCCATTAGTCCAAATTCTGCCTAGCAAAGATCAAGTCTACTTCCTCTTCTAGGTGTCAGACTTACTTAGGTTTGAAGGCTATCTTTGCCAGCCCAGACACTTTCCTCTTATTTACTATATATGATTCCCTAACTCATTATTCTAGTATTCCCTTTGGACAGTTAAATCAATTGTTTTTGCTTTGAAAATTTGGAGGCCATGTGTTCATGTGGAGAGGTGAGGGGAGTAGAACAGAAACATGGGGAAGGAATCACTGATCACTGTTCCTTCACTTTTCTTAGTTTTTTTCCTAGATGTTTATGAGTCCCTTGGTGAGCTCTGGTTATATAAGCACATGGCTTTTACAACCACATCCCTAAGTCACCATCTCTTCAGCGGATGTAAACAAGGTACAGGAAGACATAGTTTATATTGAAGTCATATAATATCTGTAAAACAGCACTTTGCATTCAATTAGTATTTAGATTTTTAAATAGTTTTCGATACACCCTGTCCACACTTAACATTCACATATATCATCTTGTTATTCCAAAAACTTCCTGTTAAAATAACCTATTTCCCCCAGACTCCTCCCCACTCCTATAGCCAGAGTTACCTTTCTGAAATACAGAGCTTTGTGTGTCACTCTCCTGCTTAAAATCCATCAGTGCCTCTCCTCTGCTTTTAGAATAAAGTTCAAACTTTTCAGCATGACATAAAAGTGTTGTGGGGCACCTGGCTGGCTCAGTCAGTAGAGCATGCGACTCTTGATCTCGGGGTCATGAGTTTGAGTCCCACGTCGAGAGTAGAGATTACTGTTTGTTTTTTTTTTTTTTTAAGTGTTTTTATAATTTGCTCCCTGCCTATTTCACTAGTTCCATTTCCTGTCTTGGTCTTATAAGCAACTAGTACTCCAGAATCTTTTTTTTTTTTTTTTTTTCAACGTTTTTTATTTATTTTTGGGACAGAGAGAGACAGAGCATGAACGGGGGAGGGGCAGAGAGAGAGGGAGACACAGAATCGGAAACAGGCTCCAGGCTCCGAGCCGTCAGCCCAGAGCCTGACGCGGGGCTCGAACTCACGGACCGCGAGATCGTGACCTGAGCCGAAGTCGGACGCTCAACCGACTGCGCCACCCAGGCGCCCCTCCAGAATCTTTTAAAAACTTGCAGATCTCTACCACAAATGCCCATACTGCCTTTTCAGCTGGACTACTTGATACTTGTCCTTCAAGGTAAGTAGTTACTGCCTCTGGAAAGTCTTTCTTCACTGAAGTAGGACTTCCTTTTCGGTGCTCCAGTAGCATTGTTAGTGCTTCTTATTCAAACCTGTATCATCTTGCTCTTGTCTGTCTCTCCCCACTAATTAGAGGCTGTTAGACTGTAAGATCTTTAAGAACAGGGACTCTTACTCACCTCAGTTTCTCAAGTGTCTGAGACAAAATAGCTGTCAGCAAATGTCACTTGAACAAATAAAATGAAAAAATTATGATAGCATTAGATATAAGCTGTAGCATGAACTTGTCCTATTCATTTATGTATTTATAGGGCTTGCATTAGCTTGACATGTAATCTAAGGTAGGTGCTCCATATAGAATAATTGAATGATAGAGAGTTGCCCTGTGTTGTAGTTTATTAATAACTCATATTGTTGTAGCATAAATGGGAAGAAAGCTTTATGGTTCCTTGAGAAGAACATTTGCCAAAGGACAAATGTGTCCCTCTCTAGGGTCTTGTTTTCTTTATCTGTAAAGTAAAAGGGTTGGACAATCCAGTCTCTTAAGGTTCTTTCCATTTTCAGTATCCCACTGGGATACTAGCTATAATTCCTGGATCTGGACCATGTGAAGTGCAACCTAAGATTCCGTCACTTTTTTTTTTTTTTTTTTTTTTTTAAAGGAGCTCCATTACACTGTTGAGTCTGTTAAGCTTAAGTTCAGTTATAAAATGGTCAGAGACTGTCCATGGATTGCTGTTAATCTCCCTGCTAGACACCACTGTCCCTTTAGTTTTCTTGAACTTCAGCACACGACTTACAGGTTTTCTACTTACATTTTGTCCTGTGAGACTTGGCGTCAGTGTTGAGGTTGTTTTGAATGTTGATTCCTCCATTTATGACATTAGCTGTGCATCCTCCATTTATATTATCTGAAAATGTGTTAGGCATATAACAGGCACTCACTAAATAAGTAAATGGTCATATATCAAATATCTTTACTCAGATGACAAAATCATTAGCTGTTTTAATCAAGGTGGAGCCTTTATCTTTTTCTTTCCTTAGCTATTTTTTCCAGATCTGTCCAGTGTAGAAAGACCACTGAACTTGGAGTCAGGAAATCTGGGTTCTAAGTCCTGGCTCTTCTGCTGCCTACTGGGAGATGTTAGGTCACTTATTTCCTCTGGACTTCAAATTTCCATTCTGAGTGAGAAGAATAAAGACTAAAGTCTCTAATTTTCTGTGATTCTGGCAGTGTGATCATCTGGCCTGGACTTGCATATAGCATGGAATTGTGGTTGAGAGTCTGGGTCAGACTGCTTGTGCTATCATTCTAGCTCTGCCACTACTGGCAGATTGACATCAATCTACCTGGGCCTGTGTTTCCTCCTCTGTAAAGTCAGGTTAATAATACTGCATGGTGGTTTCGAGTTAGTTTTTAGAATACACTCTGCACATGGTAAGGACTTTACAATTGTTTTTTCTTTGTTTGTTTAAATTTATTTATTTATTAGTAATCTCTGAACCCAAAGTGGGGCTGGAACCTGAGCCTGAGGTTCAGGGGCTGTGAGCCTGAGATCAAGAGTCGCACGTTCTTCTGACTGAGCCAGACTGACACTCCAAGGACTATATAATTGTTTACTATCATCATGATACTTGTTTCACAAAAGATATCATTGAGGACATAGTAATTTCCTGTAGGCTGCAGGGACAAAATACAAATATTTGTCTTTAAAGTGGGAATGAAGACATGTGAAAGAAGCCAATGTGGGAGTATATGAAAAGTTAGTGGCATATTATGAATCATTGTTTTACACATCAGGAGGAAAGCCTTTTGTGTCTGCTTTAATATTCTTAACAGTGGATGATTTTGGCATTTAAAGAAATAAATGTATATTGCTTTGATTTTCTGTGATACTGTAAGAATGCCAGTAGTTGTAAATTCTCCAATATCTTTTAGCCATGTATGGAAATAGTGGCTTGAATCTCTTCCATTCAACATTTTATTTATTTTTAATTTTTATTTTTTCCCCACCCAGCATTTTACGCATCTGTAAGTAGCAATCAGACTCACTTTTCCTGACTCTAACATCTCTGAACACACAGTGACCGATGACATGACTAAAAGTTGGGCAAAAAAGAAGGGGAATGGCTGGGGTAATCACTGCTCAGGCCAGTCTCCTCTGAATAATTAAGAGCTGACTGTCTTTTTTTTTTTTTTTTTTTATGTTTATTTATTTATTTTGAGAGAGACCCCAAGTGCATGCACGGTGGGGAGAGAGAGGGAGAGAGAGAACCACGAATAGGCTCTTTACTGTCCGTGTGGAGCCCAATGCAGGGCTCGATCTCACAAACTGTGAGATCATGACCTGAGCTGAAATCAAGAATTGGGTGCTTAACTGACCAAGGCACCCCAAGAGCTGACTGTCTTAACCAAAGTCTTCCTGCTGTCAGCAGTAGCTTCCCTTTTGAGATTCAGGACCTCCTAGCATCCTGGGAGGGAAGGCAGGTCTCCTGGTAGCTAGACTGACCTTGTCCCCAGGACTCTCTCAGTCCACAGTGCCTTCAGGGGAAATGGGTTCTGCTTGGATGCAGGGGGAATGAGGAGAAGGCAGGTTTTGGTTCATCTTTTTCAGACCTTACCCAGTGATGATTATTTTGACTTTTAGAGACTGTGAAATTATTTAGTATTTCTAGAAGTTGCCCCACATATTCATTTAGGATATGCCCTAAATCTCCAGTTGGCTATAGTCAAATATTTTTATTTCTTTATCTTCCCAGGAATATTCCACATTCTTAAATATACAGCTCCCACACGGCAGTGTAGTTGTTCTGGATTAAGTCCTTCCCACAGACAGCAGGGTATAAGAGGGGGGCATAGCTTTGGAGCTGGACAAATGGCTGTGTAATCTTGGTCAAGTTAGTTAGCCTTTTAAAAATATTTTCATTTCTAGGGGTGCCTAGGTGGCTTAGTCGGTTAAGCGTCAAGTCATGATTTCCCCGTTCATGGGTTTGAGCCTCAAGTCAGGCTCTTTGCTGACAGCTCAGAGCCTGGAGCCTGCTTCCGATTCTGTGTCTATCCTAATGCCCCTCCCCTGCTCACATTCTTTCTCTCTCTCTCTCTCTCTCTCTCTCTCTCTCTCTCTCTCTCAAAAATAAACACATTAAAAGATTTTTAAAAAAGAAAAATATTTTCATTTCTGAGATGGAATTGATAATACCATCTTAGAGAATTGTTGGGATTAGATGAAATTATATTTAAAGTTCTTAGCACATCATCTGTGAACTAGCAGTTACAGTAGATGCTCAGTTAATTTTAGCTTAGGTTATTGAGTGCCTTCAAAATGTGTGTAAGACCAGGATAGGAGGCAGAAGACTCAAGACTCAGGAAATTTAAGTCAGATAAAGGAAAAGTTTACTAAATACGAATCAGGAAGCATTTATTCCTTTTTCCTCTCTCTTCCCTATTCCTTGTGCCTTTCCCTTCCTAGGACAAGGTAAATTCTAGGGAGGACCCTTTCTGTCCCAAGATTGACTAAGGAGAGTTTAATAAGAGGAACAAACTGAATAGAATTGTCGCAGGTTATCGGGGTGACTGGGAGCTTAGTCAAGGAGGGATAAGGTCAGCTGTGAGTCTCGTTATTAGTAAGTAGTAACAGGATTATTAGCACTTTGTAGGTGGGAGGGATGCCCAGTAGGGAGTGAAGAAAGCTGTCAGGGCACTGAGGCAGGTCATAGGGCTTGTGTAAACAGAGTGGCCTGCTAGGCAAGCTCAGTCTGTTAGTTTTTACTTGCAGTCTTTGGGGCTAATCTCTGCAGACTTGCTTTCCTGGGCGTTGCCCCTCCCTCCCCTTGCCTAGAAACAGGATTGGAAGTAGCATTAGCCTGAAGAAGTCATTCTATTTAGGGAGCTGGAGCAGAGGGCCAGTGATTAGGCCCTTATCTGCAGCGGGGCCTTTCTGCGTGGTGTGGGGCCGGGATCCTAGTGGCCGTCCTGCCATCGGCGGAGGCTCGGCTTCTCTAACCCCTGGTTGGGTCAGAATTGTGAAGAAGCAATAGATGGGCCGGGCCATCCTAATGAAAAAGCCCTTCATTGTATTTCTTCAACATTCCGGTGTCTGGTACAATTAGCCAAGACTCAGAAAACAAGTTGGACAAACAAGCAAGCAGTCTTCCTCTGATGGATAAAGGGATCGCTGGCACCTCGGAGTTAAGTGTGCTGACTTGCAAAGACAGAGTGGGAGGGTCTGGGAAGAGGAAGGGGACTTTGGGATGACATTCCTGGCTGGATGAGAGGAAAGAATGGAGCAACAGGCAAACAGTGTTTTTGAAGTTGATGAAATCTGCCGGGCTAATCTACCTGAGAGGCTGGCTGCGGCTGGGCTACTCTGTAAAGTAGGTGGAATCATTGACGAGAGACTGTGACTCTTCCCTTTGCGCAGCTGTAAGTGTGGGGAAATGAAGCTCCCTTTAGAATCTGGGAATCTGTTGGCAGCGGACAGTGAAGGAATTCGCCGCGTTGTAGTCTGTCCCATTTTGGGACCTTCTCAGTTGGTTAACACTTCATAGGTTCTTCTGCCTGAGGAGAGGCCAGCCCTAGGAGCAGTTTGTTGGGCAATGGATGCACTGTTCCTGACTTGGCAGTAAGCCATTCTACCTTACCAGCTGTCCTGCAACTCTCTAAGATTCGCCAGGTCACAAGCTTCTGCTCTGCAAATGGAGGGTAACTCAAAGACCAGCCTCTTTCTATGTGCTCAGACTTACTCAGTGACTTGGCTGGACTTTTTCATATGAAGCTCCCACCTCTGTTTGCTGCTGTTGGTCTGAAAACTCTGAGCTGGTGCCACTTTTGAATAGGATGCTGTTTGCCTGAAGACCTGAACCCAGTTTTTGGAATTGCCCTAAGGAGGAGCTTCCTCTCTGACCTCAAGGGGAGGAGGAGGTCATTAGGAAGTGGTGGGTGGAGCCACGTCTCTACTTCTGCTGTCTCTCCCTGCTCATCGAATAGCCCTTTGGCTATCTGTCTCTATTCACCCTGAAGTCTTTTTTGAGGAGCTGCAGAGGGTGCACAAGCCACTGTCTGGAGGTTCTTTGGAACACCCTCCTTTTGGGTGGGGTCAGCAGACACGAGAGTGCCATGTGGCCTAGTTACCAAGATGAGCACGAGTTCAACGCCCACCTGGTTTGCCGCATGTGCTGTATGGGTACGTGAAGTTTGTTCTTTGTCTGGGCCTGTGGATCCCAAAGAGCCCTTGCTCTCATTGACTCACAGGAATATATGGGCTTTGAAATCTTGCAGGTGTTACAAACTTCGGGCTTGTTAAAATGTGCAGGGGAATAGACTGTGGTGCCCTACTTCCTGGGGAACTTCTTAAGCTTGTAGTCACTGGCAGTTAAGAGCCTGAGCTTTGGGTGTGGGACTTTTTTATAGAGACTGAATTCATGCTCATGCTTCTTTTCGCCTGTATCAGGAAACCACTTTTAAGTTATGTTACATAGTTCTGAAAGTCCAGGGTGTATTTTTAGCAGAAGTTGGTTACGGAGTCCACCTCTGAGCAGACTGGATGGTGGGGGGCGGGGGTGGGGGCGGGGTGGGGAGGAGTCATGGCCTGGATTTCCTCTTTGGGGCTGATTGCTAATTCTCCATACACTTAGTCTCTTCTGCCAGTGGCAAGGAGCTAGGAAGACTTGAAGACGGTCTGTGGACAGGACCTAAAGAAGAGTTGGAGGCTAGGAGGAGTGTTGTGTAGGCTGCACTTAGATCTCCTTTGATAAAAGACTAGGGTTCATTTAAATAATATTCTGTGACCTTGAGCAAATGGCCTAGCCTTTTTGGCCACAGGTTTCTTTTGGCTTCCAAACTACAGGGTGCTGGAGTGAGATATCAATTCATCACTTCTCAGTAAAATGAAAAAGATAAGGGGAAGGTAGTGTGCTTTTCATGAGCGAAACTCATTTAAAGAACTGTCCTTTACTTTGAAATTGCCCTTCCTACTTTTCTGATGTTAAAATGTCCTTTATTTTATGAATGAATTGTTCTTAGGTGGTAGTTTGGTTTTAGATAATGCCTACTTAACAAAAGAAAAGGTTAACAACTTTATGTTAGGTTTTCTGATTTATTTTGGAACATTTATTGGTTGGTGAAATCCAAGTTTGGGAACTCCTGGATTGATCATCGACTTTGATAATCAAACTTTTGATTTTATACTGTTGAGTCTCTAAAGCAGAACAAAATTGTGACCCAAATAGGTTTTCACTAAAATGGAAATCACTGGCTGTTTTATCAAAGGGAGATGACAGAAGAAATCTCAGAAGGGGTATAGCATAGCTAGGGTTCCGATTCTGTCTCCTGACGGGGAGGCCAGTATTGCTAGATATTTAAGTGCTTTCTGAGAAACAGAGGTGGTATTATAATAATGTTTGGGGCACATGGAGGGGCCGTTTTAGTCTGTTGTTGCCATGTAGTCTAGCCTTTTATCTTTCTGGTATCATTGAGATTTCCTCCCTGAGATCTAGAGGAAAGAGGCTCTGTATCTGAAAGTGCTTAGAGATAAAAGGGCCCCTTTTCTGTAATCAACAGAGAAGTATAAGGAAATCTAGAATCTTTATTGAAAGTTTGGAAGCAAAAACGTTATTCTCTCTCATCCTACCTCTTTTAATCCCATGGCTAATAGTTAAAAGAGGGATTTTGGCATCACCTGTTTACTTGGGGCTCTTGCTCTACCACCAAATAGCTATATGAGGTGGGAGAATTGCTTAACCTTTCTATGCCTTGGTTTCTTCATTTGTTAAAAGAGGATTTAGGGGCGCCTGGGTGGCGCAGTCGGTTAAGCGTCCGACTTCAGCCAGGTCACGATCTCACGGTCCGTGAGTTCGAGCCCCGCGTCAGGCTCTGGGCTGATGGCTCAGAGCCTGGAGCCTGTTTCAGATTCTGTGTCTCCCTCTCTGTCTGTCCCTCCCCCATTCATGCTCTGTCTCTCTCTGTCCCAAAAATAAATAAACGTTGAAAAAAAAAAATTAAAAAAAAATTTAAAAAAAAAAAAAAAGAGGATTTAAATAGACCCTAACTCAGAGTCATTATGAGGAATACATGATATTCCAGCATTTAGCCCTGTGTAAGCTCTGCAGGTGGTTTTGATATGGCTGGTTCCCAAACTAAGATCTGGGAAGCATTGATCTATCTAGTCCAAACTCCTCACATTATAGATGAAACTCAGGTTCAACGAGGGAAGATGAGTATTCAGTAAGTTAAGAATCATAGGCTAGAGGCCAGCAAATCCAAGTTATAGGCCTGATTCTGCCACTATGGCACTTTCTCCAAGTTCTTAAGTCTCACAGGACTGGGATTTCTTCATCTTTAAGATATTTTGAGGATTCTTAAACTTCTGATCTCTTTCTATCTGTGAAGTATTTAGTTTTTCTGAATGTGATAATCTAGTGAATTTTCAAGAAACTATCGAGCTTTTCTCCCTTTTCCCTTCTGCTTGTATGCCTCTCCCTCTATCTCTGTGGCTCATTTCTCTTGCCACATGCTTACTCCCAGATTATTTCTGTATCTAACTTCTGTCTTGTATTCTCTGATTCCCAATAGAGCAAGGAATTATTATTCATAAAGTTCCTGTTTGCCTGAGAAATAACATAAAACTTTAATTTTATTTTGAAGTTTCTAGAATTATCACTTCCTTAAACTCCCAAATCTCAATCTTCATTGAGACATAAGCCTGTACCAACCCTTGGTGATAGATTTCTGTCATGAATCCTATTATAGCTTTGGTTTGCACCTCCCTTCTTCCCGTTATTACACAGGACTATATTGTGTTGTCTCCTAATAATTTCATGATGGCAGTAGGTGTGGTGGTTAAAAGTCTGTGATAGACGTGAATTTGAATCTCCATTCTGCTACTTGCTAACTGTGTGACTTCTGGCAAATTATTAATAAGCCTCTTTGAGCCTCACTTTGAACTATAAAAATGAGGATAAATAATGCGTACTTGATAGAGTTGTGAGGAGTAAATCAAATACTAAATGAGACAGGCTTTGCACAGTGCCTGACACAGAGTACACACAATATCTAGGTCAGTCTTATCTCCCAAAGTTGACTTATATATGTCTGAGGATAGGAATCATTTATAATGCTGGTGCCGTTATACATTTTTGGTAAGCACAGTTTAATTGCTTGATCTCCAACTCATCTTTTCTCCATTCCTCTCCTCCCCTCCCCCTCCCATCCTCCCCTCCCCTCTCTTTTCCTCTCCTTTCTTCTCTTTCTCTCCCCTCCCTCCCTCTCTCTCCTTTTCTCCCTCCCTCTCTCTCCTTTTCTCCCTCCCTTCCTTTCTTATCCAAGCGTAGTTGACAGACAATGTTATGTTAGTTTGAGGCATATGATTCAATAAGTTTGTACCTTATGCTGTGCTCACCACAGTGTATCTACCCTCTGTCACCATACATTACTATTACAATATTTTTGACTATATTCCCTATGCTGTACCTTTTACCCCTGTGCCTTATTCATCCCATAGCTGGAAGCCTGTATCTCCCACTCCCCTTTACACATTTTGCCCACCCCCACACCCCACTCCCCTTTGGTGACCATCAGTTTGTCCTCTGTATTTGTGGATCTGTTTCTTCAGCCCATTTTCTTTGAGCTTACATTAAGTGGTTCAAAGTCTCCTGGATCCAGATGTGGCAAGAAGAATTTAGGAAAGCTGTAACTGTAGATGGGACATCTGAATGGAAATCCATGCTCCCTGCTGAAAAGCAGCCTTTTTTTCTTTTTTTTTTTTTTTTTTAGAGAGAGAGCACAGAAGGGCAGAGGGAGAGGGAGAGGGAGGGAGGGAGAGAACAGAGAGAGAGAGAAAATACCAAGCAGGCTTCATGGCCAGCACTGAGTGTGGAGCCTAATGTGGGGTTGGGGAGGGGGCCTCTTTTGGACAACCACGAGACCATGACCTAAGCTGAAAGCAAGAGTCCGATGTTTAACCCACTGGGCCACCCAGGAGCACCCCTCCACCCCCCGCCTTTTTTGAAAAGTAGCCTTTTAATTATCATTTGGGAATATTTCTTTAGTCTGACTTTGAAAATACCATCACTTGTAGATAGTAACCTTGGCGCATAGTGGGCTTTCAGTGTATATTTGTTAAATGAATGAGTATTCTTGAGTATCCATTGTTGTCTTAATTGTTTAAAGAAATTTAAAACATGGTTCTTGACTTCAAAGAGCTAAAGTTCAGATAAATAGGATTTACATATAGAGGTATCTAACAATAGGTTTTATATGCTTGGTGCCAAGTAAATTGAATAAACATAGGCACCTCGAGGCATCTAGAGGTGGCTGGCATAGCCAAAAAGGTATAAAGGAAGAAGTGGGATTTCAGTTGCGTCTTATAAGGAGGCTCTAACTTAGATGATCCAAAAAGAGTGGAGGGCGGGGGCAGATATTCCAGTAGGGGCAGATGGTGAACAAAGACAAGAATGTGCAAAGTGTGTTTGGAAACAATGATATCAGAATGGTTGTAGTGAGGTCTTGTAGGGGAGAGCCTAAAGAAAAAGTTGGAAGAATAGATTGTAAATTTCTTCAGGTCAGAGGCTACGTCTTTGTCTCCTCCAACCACCTAACATATAGTGAATAAAAACTAGACTCAAATATCAAAGGGTTGTAGCAGACTATGGAGTAGAGGGCCTGGACTTAGTCTTCTGGGAGCCACTAAAAGATTTTGAGTAGAGGGATAATATGGGCAAAGTGGTGATTTAGGAAGATTTGTTGAGAGAGGCTGTGTGCTGTACTTGCCACAGCCTCACTGGCAAACAGTTAGCTTCAAATCTGTATCCTCAATTTTGACTGCTCTTCTGAACTCTAGACCTAGGGTTCCAACTGTCAGCAAGAAGGTCCTGCTAACACTTCATTATTTTTCTTCTCCTTTACCCAACCTGTGCACAACCAATCTGTGCCTCCTGTTTTCCTAATCTCAAGACACTACTCCTCCCAGTTGCTAGAAACATTATTTGACCAACATTTGTTGACTAGAAACATTGGAATTGTTTTGAACCCTCCCTTTCCTTACCATATCTAGTTACTGTTTAAGGGCTATTGTTTCTGCCTCTATTTTATCTTGCAGATCTTGACTGCCCTCCTTTAATCCCTGCTGCCTCTGCCCTAATTCATGCTCTTAGATTTCTTTCTTGGTTTGTCATGGTAGACATCTAGCTTGTTCTTGTACCTCTTAGTTGTCTGTCTGCTGCAGTCTGGCCTTCAGTTCAATGCCAGATTAATTCTTCAACAACACCCTCTTGTTCAGAAAATCTCAGTGTTACCATTTTATTTGCTGAATTAAGTACATACTCCTTCAGTTTTCTGGAGTGATTTAACCTCAGATGACCTTGCTAGCTTCCTTTCTCATTATGTTGCTAATTGTAGGCTATGCATAGCTATACTATTCCCTGAAACATATCCTCTGTACTTATACATCTCCCAATCACTGCTCCTGCTTTTTCTTCCGTTTGGCATTCTTTTTTTTTTTTTTTTTTTAATTTTTTTTTTTAACGTTTATTTATTTTTGAGACAGAGAGAGACAGAGCATGAACGGGGGAGGGGCAGAGAGAGAGGGAGACACAGAATCTGAAACAGGCTCCAGGCTCTGAGCTGTCAGCACAGAGCCTGACGCGGGGCTCGAACTCACAGACCATGAGATCATGACCTGAGCCGAAGTCGGACGCTTAACCGACCGAGCCACCCAGGTGCCCCCCCCGTTTGGCATTCTTTAACTCCTTTTTGGGCTGCCCAAATCCTAATTGTTATCCAAGGTTTAGTTCAAGTATCATGCCTTCCATGACTCTCCTCCTGTCCCTCTATCAGAATTAGCCAACTCTGTGATTATCAGCATCATGTTGTGTAGCTTGTATATGGTGTGTTATTTGCTTGATAATATTGTTAATTATTTACATATTGGTCTTTGCACTAGGTTGTAAACTTCGTGAGGTCAAGGCACAGGCCTTTTCTGACTATCTACTTCCCTTCTCTGTCAGCTCAGGTATCTCAGTTTGACATTTCCAGGTAGTTGGTGCTTCTTGGGCTTCTCGAACCATTTGTGATTTTTCTGTGGCCCCCTAGGGAAACAAGCAAAAGCTATTCTCTTATTTGCTTTTTTAATGATTTATAATGCACTGGGACTATGTTATAGGCTACGTTGGATTAGAACACAGAGCTTTGCACCGCAAATGCAGGCTTTAATTCCAATTTTAGGCCTATTGTCAAATTGTTTCTGGCAGAGTAGGACAGATAGACGTGTAAACAGTGATATCTTGTACCAAGCACAAGAGGAAGATCACCTCAACTAGTGTGTATAAGGTATAGGAAAAGCTCCTGGAGGAAGTGATGGTTGAGTTGAATACAGAACAATAAGTAATCAGAGAAAAGGGAACTATATTCCAAGCAGAGGGAACAGTAAATACAGGGGAAGATTACATTCGGCAAGAATGTTCAGGAAAGCTGAAAGAATTTTTATGAAACAGGAGAGAGGAATGAGTGGCAGGCAGCACATCATAATGGGTCTTAGATGCTGAGATAAAAAGTTTAAATATTATCCTGAATGGAGGCATCAGGCTTTGGAATCCAGTGGAGCTGAGTTCAGATTTGACTTCATTATCTACCTTGTGATCTCCGAAAAATTACTTACCCTCTCTAGGCTTTATTTTTCCAGTAAAATAATATTTAATTTTCAGGGTTGTTGAGCATTAGAAGCAATATATGTAAGGTGTGTAGCACATAAGCAGGTGTTCAATAAATGTTAACTGTTAATATTATTAGGAGGATACAGAGTCGTTGAAGGATTTTAAGTCAGACAGTAAGAAGATTAGTTTTGCCAGAAAGATGGCTGGCAGCATTGAGAAGGATAGTGTCTTAATTTGGGCTGCCATAATAAAACCACACACATGGTAGCTTACACAACACACCTTGATTTCTCACAGTTCTGGAGGCTGGAAGTCCAAGATCAAGGCAACTGCAAATGTGTTGTCTGGTGAGAGCCCTCTTGCTGGTTCATAGACTGGTGTCTTCTCACTGTACCCTCACATGGCAGAGAGAGAACTGTCTGGGGTCCTTTTATATAGAACCACCTTTTTATAAGGCTCCACCCTCTTGATCTAATCATGTTCCGAAGGCCTCACCTCCTGATACTATCACAGTGGGGGGTTAGGATTTCAACATATAAGTTTAGGGGAGGAGATACAAACATTCAGTCCTCAACACATGGATTATAGTAGGGAAACCTGTTAGAAACAGAGAGAAAAGAAAAGTTCAGTTTTAGACAAATTGAATTTGAGATGAGCATGAAATAAATGTTTAGGAGGCAATTAGGCATATGGGAGTGGTATTTAGGATGAAAGCGTGAGCTTAAGATATGGATTTGAAAATTATCAGTTATGATTGAAAACATAGGAGTAGATGAAGTCATTCTGGGAGAATGGAGAGAACAGCTCTTCGTAACTTTTTTTAAAAGCTGTGTTTTTGGGGGGGCACCTGGGTGGCTCAGTTGGTTAATAAGCATCTGACTTCAGCTCAGGTCATGATCTCGCGGTTTGTGAGTTTGAGCCCCTGTCATGCTCTTTGCTGACAGCTCAGAGCCTGGACCCTCCTTCGGATTCTCACTCTCTCTCTGCCCCTTCCTCACTTTCGTGCTCTCTCTCTCTCTCTCTCTCTCTCTCAAAAATAAACATTAAAAAAAATAAAAACAAGTAAAAGCTATGTTTTTCCCCTTCCACCATGCACATAACACCCACCTGTATCTTAAGAATACAGAATGAAGGAAAGAGGGTGAAGGATGAGTAAACATATAAAGAGTGAGCAGAAGAGAAGGAATAACCCAAAGAGGAAGAGGAACACTAGGGTAGAATGGAGTCTGAGATTCATGAGGGAGAGTGGGTTTAAAAGCTGAAGGAATGATCAGCAGTGTCATTTGAATTGACAGGAAGGTGATTGTGGAGAAAGCAGTTTCAGTGAATTTGTGGGGCTGGAGGCCACACAGGTCACATGGGGGACTAGGAGGAGAGGAAGTGGAGACAGCATTGTCATCATACTTGTTCAGGAAGCCAAGGGGAAAGGAAAGAGAGAAGTTAAAGATATACAAGCTACGGGATAATTGTTGGATTAAGGTTCCTGAGGGAAGAGAAGAGATGGGATCCAGATTTTAGGTGGAAGGACTTGCCTAAGTTACAGGAAGGACATCTCTGCCAGTGAAACAAAAAGAAAGAAAATTAGGGTATATTGGTAGCTCAGTGGACTGTAATGCTCTTAATAAAAGTTGGAAACAAGTATTAAATCCTTCTAATTAAGTAATCCCTGCATGATTAATTGGTGCCTCAATATGTACAATCTTAGAATTTCCCAGTGGGCAGTTGGGTTCTTTGTTGTCAGTTCATAGCCTTTGGTGGGACCAAGTTTATAAGAAGCATCAAAAATATGGCCTTTTCTTTGATTGACTTGGGTACCTTTGAAAATTGTACCTTTTCTGGGCCTGGAATTAAATTAGGGATTTGTGTGTAGGAAGCCAAACCTAAAACTTATTTTAAAAGTTTCAAAGTTTGAGCTGTTTGGAGCATTTTGAAGGTATAATAGTTAAAGTTGCTCTTTGGCTTCCCTAATGAATTTCCTTGCTAAAAATATTAATGATCTTAAACCCCAGGTACTGCAGTATCCTCGTCTTAATGCTTAAATCGGAAAGAACTTGCATGTAATTGATGGGTCTGCAACACAGGATCCTAAAAAAGAATCCTCCAGCTTTGGGGCACTGTTGTTCCATAAAACCCTTTTCTGAGGAGCTTCTGGCTCAGCTCTAAAGCAGGCTAGCTGGTCTTGAAAAGGGTAATCACGTTGCCCTTAGTAATTATGTTCAGAGTAAGTACTCAGACCTCTCACTCCTGAATTGAAAGTCAGTTTTCTAGCTATTAGAAACATGACCGATATGAGAACATTAGGTCTACCTAGCGCATTATTATCCTGTAAGGACTTGGTAGGTGAATAGAATAGCTTATTGATATAGTAAGATGGAATGAACAGTCTCCATCATGCCTGTTGCATCTTTAGGTCTAAAATAAAGGAGGCAGTGGACTAAAGAGAAATCCTATGAATTCCGTCTCTTTAAAATGTTGATTAGTTTAGGGGCACCTGGCTGGCTCAGTCGGCTGGGTGTCTGACTCTTGATCTTGGCTCGAGTCTTGCTCTCAGGGTGGTGAGTTCAAGCCCCATGTTGGGCTCTGTGCTGGGCATGAAATCCATTAAAAAAAAAAATAAAGTTGATCAGTTTTTTATTTTTTTTTATTTTTAAAACATTTATTTTATTTTTGAGACAGAGAGAGACAAAGCATGAACAGGGGAGGGTCAGAGAGAGAGGGAGACACAGAATCTGAAACAGGCTCCAGGCTCCGAGCTGTCAGCACAGAGCCCGACGTGGGGCTCGAACTCACAGACCGCAAGATCATGACCTGAGCTAAAGTCGGCCGCTTTACCGACTGAGCCACCCAGGTGCCCCAAGTTGATCAGTTTAAAAGGACATTTGTTAACTTTTCCAACTATGTATTAACCTGTCACAGCAAACGCATACAGCTTTTATGATAAAAGAAATTCTGAAAAGAAAAATAAGAAGGAAAACTTGTGTCTCCAAGGTGAGAATTTTGTAAAATTAGAAACAGGCCACTCTTGGTTAAGAAGGTATTAAGTGTAGTGAAGCAGAATGGGTTTGGTAGTGGTGAAAATGTAGGGGGTGGGGCAGAACTTTCAGTTGGCTTTTTGTTTTCTCATCATGGCTGCATGTTTCAGCACACAGGTGACACTTACTGCGCTGTTGGCTTTTTTACCTGTTGGACTGTTTTCTTGTAGGTAACTTGGCTGTGATTTCATTCTGTGTGTTTTGTCAGCCAGTCTTCTAATCATATATTGGCCAGTCAAGAAAGTTTTTTTTAAAAAAAAAATTTTTTTTAACGTTTATTTATTTTTGAGACAGAGAGAGAGACAGAGCATGAACGGGGGAGGGTCAGAGAGAGAGAGAGACACAGAATCTGAAACAGGCTCCAGGCTCTGAGCTGTCAGCACAGAGCCCGATGCGGGGCTCGAACTCACTGACCGTGAGATCATGACCCGAGCCGAAGTCGGCCGCTCAACCGACTGAGCCACCCAGGCGCCCCAAGAAAGTTTTTGTTTTAGGTCATATCCTGCAGACCTTTAGCTGTTAGCAGCTTTGGGAGGTACAAAAAGTAAAGCATGGTCTCCTTCCTTAAGGAGTTAATGATCTCATGGGTGATGTGAGAGTAAGCATATTAAAAGCCAGGACTTTATATATAAGTGCTGACTGAGTGATTAGCATAGTAAGAACCATAAAAATTTGTAGGACAAAGAGACTGTTGAGCCTGGAGTTGTCAAGAAAGGCTGCCAGAGTAGTTTTCTCAAGCATACATCTGATCATGTCATCTCCTATTTAAAATCTTTCAAAGCTTCCTCTTACTATCTCTACCAATTTCTTAGTGGTAAAGTTTGAACTCCTTTGCTTGCAAGAACGGTCATGATTTGACCCATGCCATCCTATCTAGTTTTAAATCTCTCTACTACCTAATACACATCCTTTCTTTCAACCATCCTTGATTCTGTGCTCTTCTCTGAACATAAGCTCCCAGTTGTCTCCGTGAATTTGCATTACGTGAAACTTCGTGTAGTAGCTTTGTACCTTCCTTTTAATTCCTGGCTAACTTCTACTCATCTTTTAAGGTTTAGGTAGAGTCATTCATCTGGAAACTTTCACTAACTGCTCATGTTTCCCTCTCCTGTTCAGGTAGCTTAACCATTTCTCTTGTGTTCTTGAGCACTCTGTGCTTAGCTCTGTTATAGCATGTATCAAACTGTATTGCAGTTATTTCTCTTTTCTGCTAGACTTTTTCTCCTCTCCTCTCCTCTCCTCTCCTCTCCTCTCCTCTCCTCTCCTCTCCTCTCCTCTCCTCTTCTCTTCTCTTCTCTTCTCTCTTCTTTTCTTAGTAGGTTCCATGCCCATTGTGGGGCTTGAACTCAGGACCCTGAGATTAGGAGTTGCCTCCACCAACTGAGACAGCCAGGTGCCCTGTCATCTCTTTTAAAGAATAGGGACTGTGACTTTGGTATCTATTGTCAGAGTCAAACACAGGCTCTTCTAGGGAGCTAGGTCCTTAATAAAGACGTATTCAAAGAAGAAATGAGTAAATGAATAAACTAAATTTTAAGGAATAAATAGCATTTGGAGAGGTAGAGAGGGAGAGATTAGCATGTCATGAAGAGAAAATAGTATGAGCAAAGTGTCAGTGATTTAGATGAGACTACAGTTGTAAGTGGATTCTTTTGTGTTTGTTTTTGTGTCAAGTTTTTATTTAAATTCTAGTTAGTTAACATATAGTGTAATATTGGCTTCAGGAGTAGAATTTAGTGATTCATCACTTACATATAACACCCGGTGCTCATCCCAACAAGTGCCCCCCTTAATACCCATCACCTATTTAGCTCACCCCCCACCCACTTCTCTCCAGCAACCCTCAGCTTGTTCTCTATAGTTGAGAGTCTCATGGTTTGCCTCTCTTTCTGTCTCTCTCCCTTTTTTTCTCTTCCCCTATGTTCATCTGTTTTGTTTCTTAAATTCCACATATGATTGAAATCGTATGGTATTTGTCTTTCTCTGACTGACTTATTTCATTTAGCATAATACACTCTAGCTCCACCCACATCATTGCAAATGGCAAAATTTCATTCTTTTTGATGGCTCAGTAATATTCCATCTTGTGTGTGTGTGTGTGTGTGTGTGTGTGTGTGTGGTGTGTGTGTGTATGTGTGTATGCCACATCTCTATGCATTCATAATTCAATGCACTCAGGCTCTTTCCATAATTTGGCTATTGTTGATAATGCTGCCATAAACATTGGGGTGATGTGCCCCTTCGAATCAGTATTTTTGTACCCTTTGTGTAAATCCCTGGTAGTGCAATTGCTGGGTTGTAGGATAGTTCTGTTTTTAACTTTTTGAGTTATAAGTGGATTCTGATTCAGTCTGCAGATGACACAGGTTTGGAAAGGATAATGAAGATGTTAGATAACTGAATCAGCATCTAAAAAGATCAAAATACATTGGAATTACAGTGGTCAAATCTAATAAAGATCTTGGCTTTGAATATTTACAGGACTCTATTAAGTGAAAGCCTACACTTAAAAAAAAAAATTCTAGGGGCGCCTGGGTGGCTCAGTCGGTTAGGTGTCCAACTTCAGCTCAGGTCGCGATCTCGCGGTCTGTGAGTTCGAGCCCCACGTCGGGCTCTGGGCTGATGGCTCAGAGCCTGGAGCCTGCTTCCGATTCTGTGTCTCCCTCTCTCTCTGCCCCTCCCCCATTCATGCTCTGTCTCTCTCTGTCTCAAAAAAAATTAAAAAAAAAAAAGTTAAAAAAAAATTCTAACAGTTCCAAATGAGAGCCAATAGGTAGAGTTTATAGTGAAGCAAATGATGACATTTTATAGAACTATTAAATCAATATGTATTGCCTTAGGAGGTAGTAAATTCTCTATTAAATCTTAAATATCAGGAATATTATAGAAGTATGCAGGATCTGGGCATACCTTTCAACCCCGAATAGATGATTCTTCGTTGCTGAAGGGAATCATGTTTCAGCAGGGAATGACACTAGATAACTAATTCTAACTCCTAAGTTCTGTGGTATATAGTAGGAAGAAATCAGTGTTCTTGCAAGGCAGGAAAGGATTCAAAGCTGAAAAGAAGGATGTGAAGTTCAGACCAGAGACAGGGATGAGGTAGCCTTACCGAATGGCTATAAACTTAGAAATGTGAGCAGGTAGTACATTCACCTAGAAGTAGAGAGAGAGTGTTGGCATTATTTGGAATGGTGCCTATGTGACCCTTACTAGGTAGTCAGTTAGAAAGGAAGAACCAGGCAGCGGGGAGGGAAAACCTCACTGATGTTTGTGTGGATTGCTAGTGAACCAGAGTTCTATAATTCTGCCACTTTCTCCTCTGGAATGCTGACTGACTTGGAGCAAAAAATGGAAGAGTTGAGCAATGTGGTAATTCAGGTTTGCAGATTGTCACGGTGAATTTAGTGGTAGAAGGTTAGGCAGATGACAGTTCCTGGGGTATTAATGATGGCAGCTTTGAATTGCTTAACTGTGTTGTCTAGCATAGACTGGAATAATCTTAGATGCTCTTAAAGGGAATGGAGTGATGAAGGTTAGGAATGATTAGAGGTACAGAAGGTTGATAAAGATGACTGTTAAGTAGGTATGTTTGGAGCAGAAATGAGGCCCAGGAATGGCAGCATGATGGCTGGATATGCACAGGAGATCAAGTAATTTGAGGATGCCAGAGGGTGCCTGTGAAGATAATCAGTGTGAACTAAGTTGTTGCGGAGGTTAAGGTAGATTTACCATGTGGAGGGGGACAGGTGGCAGGGAGTGGTCCATGACAGCAAGGATGATTTGAATAAGGTAGTATGGGGATGGCATAGGCTTCAAATAGAAGAAAAAGAGTAAGGCTGATGGATCAGTGGGGTGGAAGCACCCTGGGGAATTGGCGGGTGTGGTAGAAAGGGGGTCCCTCTGCAGGACCAGGGCTCTGGAACAGTGATTGCCAAGTATTGGCAGTCATGTATTTGTTAAAGAGATGCACAAAATGGAGAATGAAGGAGAATTTGCCTACAAAGAAGTGGCTCTGTAAGACTTAGGAGAAGGAAGGGGTGGGGGAGATGTGCAGTGTGGGTAAACTGAGCAGCTTTCTGACTTTGCCTGATTGGTAAAGGCTGGTGAGGAAAGTAGGACAGGAGAGGGTGGGAGCAGAGCATTGGCCAGGCAGATCAGTTTGCAGAGAGGGAGATGTAACCACTGCCAATACAAGGGTCCCAAATGCCAAGGCCACTCCACCTCTTCTGCAGGTGGTGTTCACAGCTTTGGCTTTATGGAGGTTGTTTTGGGGGAAGCAGAGAATCACTCACTCCCCAGAGGATTATGATGTTAAAGAGACTTCGCCACAATATGGTTTCTGAGGCATATAGGATTCTGTCTCATCTGTAAAGCGGCAACATGGTCAGGACAGGGGAGGAAGTCCAGAGAGGCCAAATCTTCCCAACAACAAGACACTTCTCATGGGTCTATGGAAACTATCTTCACAGTCCACGGAGAAGCTGGGGTGTGGACGAAGCAGGGTATGGGAACTTGTCCGGGCAGCACTAAGCCAGTGCCTTCTCTGTGTTTCCTTTACAGATGAACGGGACCGTGTTCAGAAGAAGACATTCACCAAATGGGTCAATAAGCACCTGATGAAGGTAGGACTCCTTCACAGATGTTGCACTGGCACCTCTGGCTGCTCTTCAGCTGGATTTATCAGTCTTGTCTCTTGGATAGTTCAGATTGCTTGTCATGTGCTCAATGTAGATACACATGTGACTTTTTAAAAATAACTAACATAGTCATAACAGTGTGGAAACTTGTACTGATCGGTTTCTTGGAGACGACAGTAATAAATGCCATTACCTCAGAAGGTTGAGGGTTGAGGTTGCCGGGGGGTGATTCCTAGATTCAAAGAACACTTTGTTCCTAGCTTTATAAATTATCTTCTAAGCTCCCTTCTTTATTTTTTTTCTAGATTTGACCACTGTGTAAGGATGGGGAAGAGGGGCTTTTATTCTCTAAGTGTACAAATCATAAATGTTTAGTTTAAGCAATTTTTACATGTGTATATACATTATAACCACCATGCAGTTTAAGATGCGGAGTACTTCCAGAATTGCTGGCGGGGGGGTTGGTGGGGAGGGACAGATTTTATTATTTTTAAATAGAGGAGAAACCTAGGCAGAGGCCTGTTATAATTTTTTTTTTTTTAACGTTTATTTTTGAGACAGAGAGAGACAGAGCATGAACGGGGGAGGGGCAGAGAGAGAGGGAGACACAGAATCGGAAGCAGGCTCCAGGCTCTGAGCCATCAGCCCAGAGCCCGACGCGGGGCTCGAACTCACGGACCACGAGATTGTGACCTGAGCTGAAGTTGGACGCTTAACCGACTGAGCCACCCAGGCACCCCAAGCAGAGGCCTGTTAAAAGCCCACCTCAGGGAGCGCCTGGATGGCTCACTTGGTTGAGTGTCTGACTTCAGCTCAGGTCATGATCTCATAGTTTGTGAGTTCGAGCCCCACATCGGGCTTGCTGCTGTCATTGTAGAGCCTGCTTCAGATCCTCTGTCACCGCTTCTCTCTGTCCCTCCCCTGCTCACACTCTCGCTCTCAAAAGAAATAAAAACATTAAAAACACACACACACACACCTCAGACTAAGCAGTGTGACTAATATGGCAGTCAGTATTTGAAAACAAAAGTTTTGAATATTGTATAATAATTACTCAAATAATTCAGAAAATTTTGAGTTCTATTGATTACTGCTCTGGGAAAGGTCACCAGTGACTTCTTAATTGCTGTATCCAGTAGCCTGGTTTTGTCTTTCTCTTATTTGATTTCTCTACAGCATCTGATACTGTTGACTAATTTATTATTCCTTAAAACCCTCTTTTATGTTGGTTTCTCCTACACTGCTTTTTCCTGAATTACCTCTTTCCTCTATGAATGCCTTTTTCATGCCTCTCTGACTGGTCTTTCTTTCTCACTTCTCCATGTTGCTGGTCCCTAGGGTCCTAACCTTACCCATTTTCTAGTTTTGTTCTCTGTACTCGTCTTTGGCAGTCTCTTGTGTTAGTCACAGGGATCACTGGTGGCGCGGAATGCAAGGAAGCACAGGAAGAAAAAGAATACAAGGTGATCTCATAGAATCTGGTGTCTGGAGGCAGCTAGGCTTTACGAAAAACTAAACATTATCAGGCAGCTACTCTCTTTTTATGAGGCCTTGTGTTCTTTCACTTTTATTTCTTTCTGTATGCCTCCTGTGTCTCTGCATTTCTCCCATTGCTTGTGTGTAAGCTGTGGTGGTTGTCTCTCAAATGGTGATATAAACCCTTGTGGCTGCAGGATTCTGAAGACAACAGAAAATCTGATCGGCTGGGGTTTCTTTTTCCTCCATGGGTCAGGTGTCCATCTATAGCTCAGTAATCTGTAGCTAGGGAGATGGTTACATAAATTAAACGTACCTCCTTAGGGCCACTTGTTTAATGGGAATTGCAGGTGAGGGTAGTTTTCAGACTATAAAGTATGGATAAGGACATAATGAGGGGCACCTGGGTGGCTCAGTCTGTTAAGCGTCTGACTCTTGATTTCAGCTCAAGTCATGATCTCTTGGTTCTCTCTGAGATTAAGCCCCACGTGTGGCTCTATGCTAATAGCACAGAGCCTACTCGGCATTCTCTCTCTGCCACTTATGTGTGCACACGCACTCTCTCTCTCAAAAAAAAAAAAAAAGGACATAATAATAGAGCCATTTCCTGTATTCTTTCCTAAGCCAAAGACCGTGTACTAGACACGTTCATCTGGATGTCACTCAGACATATCTTATATTCAACAAATCCCAAATTGCTAAATATTTTCACTCACGTACCTAGCTGTCCAAATTAGGAACATAGAATCGTACTATTTTCAGCCTGCCATTCATCCCCTTGTCACCAGCTCCAGTCACTCACTTCCAACTCAGAAAATGCTTGCATCTGACTTTTCCTCTCTATCTCCATGACTTCTGTTCTAGTCTAGGGCCTCTTCAGCTTGCCTTGACCACTGTAATAGTTCCCAATATTGCTTTCTGTAGTAACAATGTTAAGGAAAATAGTTTACTGAGTGCTTCCTGTAAAGCGGACATTCTGTACTAAGTCCCTTACATGCATTATCTCATTTAATCCTCACTGACGATTGCTGTAGACTCTAGTAATTTTCCCATTTTATCAATGAGGAAAATGAGGTTTAGGGAGGTTAACTTGTTCAAGGTCACACCACTAGAAAGAGGCAGAACTGAAATTTTAGAATTCAGGCAGCCTAAAGTCTAGAACTTGTGCTGTTAACATCAGTAATGGCCCCGGCTTCTGCCTACCTTTCCAGCCTCAGAGTGTTGAATTTCCCTCCTACCTCAGGCTCTTGCTGAACCATGTGCCATGCTATTTTATGACTCTGTATCTTTGCTCATGCTGCTTTCTCTGCTTGGAGCCTTCTCCAGCTCTGTTTTGCCTGCATAATACCGATTTAACACCTCCTCAATAAATATTTTCCGGAATCTCCCATATGGAATTGACTACCCTTTTCTTTGTGCCCTCACTGTATTCCTTACATACTTCTGTTACAGTATTTATATACATTCCATATTTTCTGTTTGATTGTAACTTGAAGGCAGATCTTATGTCTTATTTTGTTAGTGTCAGAAGAAAGAAGAAAGGAAGAGACACATGGAGAGAAAATTGCTATTCCCCTCTAATTCCTTCAGTGTGTACCATTTGCCCTCAGTTTGGTGACACAGAACTCTGTCATGATGCAGAACCCTTCCCAAGCTGGTTCCAAGCTGCCCAGCTTCATTTGCAGGCATTCTTGCCTGTGTGGCCTGTGCTTGGTCACATGACACAACTCAGTGCTCCCTAAACACTGTGTTCTTTCACACCTCTTTGCTTATTCATTTCTCTCTGCCGGGAATGCACATCCCAGTGTCCTCTGCCTGGCCATCACCCACTTACCCTTTAAGGCCCAGCTCCAATATCACCTTCCTGAGAATCTGACCTCCAGTCCTTAGACTAAATTAATTGCCACTCTCTGTTCCACACCACTTTGAAGTGATGCCTCGTGTGCTCACTCATTGGTCTCCTCCGTCGGTGCACTCACTGAGGGCTAGGGTTTGTATTGTACTACTTTGTCTACTATGTACTGCACCACAGATGTGAGAAGTACCCAGTATTTGTTGCCCTGAGTAAATAATATTCTAATAGTGCTTTATAGCTTATAAAGCACATTCTTATCTGGCTTGATTCTTACAATGACTGAAGGAAGTAAAGGTTTTTAATCCTCTCGATGCTCACAACTAAGGAAAGTGAGAGTCAGAATGATAAAGTGACTTTCCCAAGATCATACAGCTGGTGGAAGGATGGAGCTAGGGATCACTCACAAGTCTCATGATGAAAATTACTTGTTCTTTCTACCAAATATGCCCCCAATTTATTTTTTCATGCCTCATCTCTAACAATCAGAAGAACTGAATTTATCCTGACTCAGGCTTGTCCCTTAAACTTTGTACTTTGAATACAAATACACTGGCTCGCTGCTGTTGCTGGTTGGACCTCTGCCTCTGCTGTGTGATGACAGGAGGCCCAGGGAGGGAGAAACCAGATGAATACAGCGGAGCATTGTTAGAAATTGGAAGCTGGCCAGAACTTTACTTCAGTCCCCGGCTATTTTTCATCTCTTCTCAGACACCCAGCCAAGGGCATTTCTCATCTAGGGATATTTCAGAGGGAGTTACTGCGTAATCAGAATCACTGCTCCATGCTGGCATCCTTTGAACTTTGGTCTGAGAATTACAGATCGAGATTTGCTTTTTGTAGTTCAGGCATCCCTTGCTGTGCTCCCCAAGTACACCCAGATTAACGTGGCCATTGGCAAGTAGATAGATATAAGATCAAAGCAACCAAGCCTCCTAAGTTCTGGATTTAGTTGACCTAGGATCCCTTGGATCCCCAGCTATCTCTGTGGGAAACAGTTTGTTGTGGAATAAGCAAATTAATTCTTCTTTCTTAGTTGAGAACACTGTTGGTCCAATCTTAAAAGAGATTTGCTAAGGCTGTTAGCATCTTAATATATAAGTAACCTAATTTAGAATGCAAGCCTACAAACCCAAGAGTTCTGAGCATATACTAGAACCATCAAAAGGAAAAATCTAGAGTTTTGTTATTTAAAAAAAAATTTTTTTTCAAGTAGACTCCTCACCCAACGTAGGGCTCGAACTCATGACCTCGAGATGAAGAGTTGCATGCTCTACTGGCCAAGCCAGCCAGGCACCCCCAAATATCCAAAGTTTTAAATGAGCGCGGGTCTTTCACAGGTAAAAAGTCTGGGACAATTATAATCTGTTTTTTAGCATTAGCTTTTAGGCTTTTCCTCAAGGATAAATTTGGCCATGGAATCAATATGGAATTCCCCTTACAGTTTAGAAATCTGAGTTCAGGGGCACCTGGGTGGCTTGGTTGGTTAAGCATCCAACTTCAGCTCAGGTCACAAGCTCCCGGTTCGTGTGTTCGAGCCCCACATCAGGCTCTGTGCTGAGAGCTCAGAGCCCAGAGCCTACTTCAAGTTCTGTCTCCCTTGCTCTCTGCCCCTCCCCTACTTGTGCTGTGTCTCTCACTGTCTCTCAAAATTGAATAAATGTTAAAAAAAAAAAAAAAAAAGAAATCTATGAATTCAGGGGCGCCTGGGTGGCTCAGTTGGTTGAGCATCTGACTTTGGTTCAGGTCATGATCTCACGGTTCATGGGTTCAAGCTCCGTGTTGGGTTCTGTGCTGACAGCTTGCTCAGAGCCTGGAGCCTGCTTTGGATTCTGTGTCTTGCTCTCTCTGGCCCTCCCCCGCTCACTCTGTGTCTCACTGTCTCTCTCAAAAATAAAATAAAAACATTAAAAAAAAAAGTTACTAGGTTCACTTTTACATACCCTGTACCTTTTATAAGTGTAGATGAGAATAAATAATAAATTCTTCTCTTTAAAACTTTCTTCTCTGACCTGTTTATCATTCTTCAACATAGTTTGGGTCAAGGAAATTGAGCTGCTTGTGTTTCTTTTAAGTCTTAGAGGAAAGGTTTTTTTGATCAGAGTTTCTGCAAGTGTCAAAGAATACCACATGACAATCCTTGGTTCTCTTTGGGAAAGGAAGAGGTCCTCTTAATATGTCCTTTCTACCCTTCAAGCATCATGGAAGCCTTGTGAAGGGAAAGAGCACTGAACTTGGAGTTGGGAGACAGTGATGGACACTTCCCATATCAGTGATCTTATACAGGGTACCTAACTTGACCAGGCAACACTTTTCTCATCTGCCAGCTGGGAGTGTTAAAATCCCTTTGGGCCAGATTCTGATTCCAAGTACCCAAGTGCAGTTTGTTCCCTTTGCTAAAGCTACTCAGAAATTTGGGGAAGCTGTTTCTTTTTCTGTAACTTCAAATTAATCTTTCTTCTTTTTTTTTAATGGGCTCTACACCCAACATGGGGCTTGAAATCATGACCCTGAACCAAGATCATGCATCTCATGCTCTACTGACTGACCCATAACACCCAAAACTTCAAGTTAATCTGTAAAGAACTGGGAGAGCAGAGCTTTCCTTAGCTTATTGATGCACAGGAATTGAGGAGGACTGGCCTCGGTGGACTTGATCCCTCAAAACATAGTCATTCCTTAATTTTTAAAAACAGCTATTTTGAGATTTAATTCACGTAGCCTACAATTTACCCATGTTTAAAGTATACAATTCAGTGACTTATAGCATATTCAGAGTTGTGCAACAATCACCACAATCCATTCTAGAACCCTTTCATCATCCCCAAAAGAAACCCTGTACTCTTCAGTCATCACCCCAATCCCTCTGTACCATCCCCCAGCTCCAGACAACCACTAATCTACTTTCTGACTCTTTAGATTTGCCTATTCTAGATATCTTTTATAAATGGAATCATACAATATGTGGTCCTTTGCTTTTTGTAACTGGCTTCTTTCACTTAGCATAATGTTTTCAGAGTTCATCCACATTATAGCATGTATCAGTATTTAATTGCCAGATAATACTCCACTGTATGGATGTGCGACATTTTGTTTACCAATTTATCAATTGATAGACATTTGGATTATTTCCACTGGCTGTTATGAACAATGAATGCTGTGAACATGCATTCATTTTTTTTTTTTCCTGGACAGATATTTTCAGTTCTCTTGGATATTCACCTGGGAATAGAATCACTGGGTCATATGGTAACTTGTGTTTAGCTTTTTGAGGAATGTCAGACTGTTTACCAAAGCGACTGCACCATTTTATATTCCCACCAGCAATGTGTGAGTGTCCGTTTCTCTGTATTCTTATCAACAGTTATAATCCATCTTTTTGATTATAATCATCCTCTTGGGTGTGGACTGGTATCTTACTGTAGTTTTGATTTACATTTTCCTTATGGCTAATGATTTTGAGCATCTTTTCATCAGTTTGTTAGCCATTTGTATATATTCTTTGGAGACATTCGCTAATGTTGACAGTGATTTTCACAGGGAATGCAAACAGGCAAAAACCTGAGTAGCTGAAGTTATTCACTCATCTTTTTGTTGACAGAATAGCATGAGTATTAGTTGGAGAAAAAGATACATATTGATGATTCCTGATCAGTCTTGGCTTTGTCTGACTGCCTCTAAAACATCTGATGCTTGGTCCACTGGACTTTTCCGTTTCCGTTTCCTTTTCCTTTTCCTTTTCCAGTCTTATTGAGACAGAGTTGACATACATCACTGTATGAGTGTAATGTGTATAGCACAATGGTTTGAGTTACCTATATTATGAAATGATTAGCAGTAAGTTTAGTTAGCATCCACAATGTCATATGAATACAATAAAAAGAGAAAGCAAAAAAACAAAAAAATTTTTTTCCTTGTAATGACAATTCTTAGGATTTATTTTTAACAACTTTCATATATATCATACAGCATTGTTAGCTTTTTTTTTTTTTTGGCTATTGGACTTTTTCTTTTATCTTTTTTTTAAAAGTTTATTTATTTTGAGGGGAAGAGGGAGAGAGTGGGGGATGGGCAGAGAGAGAATCCCAAGCAGGCTCCACACTTAGTGCAGAGCCTGATTTGGGGCTCAGTCTCTCTTTTTTTTTTTTTTTTTAATTTTTTTTTTTTAACGTTTATTTATTTTTGAGACGGAGACAGAGCATGAATGGGGGAGGGTCAGAGAGAGGGAGACACAGAATCTGAAACAGGCTCCAGGCTCCGAGCTGTCAGCACAGAGCCCGACGCGGGGCTCAAACTCACGGACCGCGAGATCGTGACCTGAGCCGAAGTCGGCCGCTCAACCGACTGAGCCACCCAGGCGCCCCTATGGCTCAGTCTCTTAACTGTGAGATCATGACCTGAGCTGAAATCAAGAAAGAGTTGGTCGCTTAACCACCTGAGGCACCAGGTGCCCTGCTATTGGACTTTTTCTTAAGAGATTTATGGAAAACTTTAGAGGCAACTTGATATGTGCAAAAGAGATAAAGACTTTGGAATGGGGCAGAATTGGAGACCTGGATTTTATTGGCCTGACCGTTTACTAGCTGTGTGATCTTGGGATATGAATTGAACCCTCCAAATCCCATCTCTGTATCTGAAAATTTTCTAACATAGAAGCACTAGTGTTAGCTAGTACTTTATCCATCTGTAGGCAGAGCTGTGCCCAATATGCTTCAGAAACACTATTGTTCTCTGTTATTGAAAATTCTCAGGAAAAAATGCTCCCCTCCCTTCCCCCATTATCTCTGTCTATATCTGTCTTTTATAGTTTTTCATAGTTAGTCATTATAACCAAAGACTGAGAGACAAAATAAACTCATTTCACCTAAGTTTTTTGTAAGGTGGTTGAATTTTGCTATTTGCAGGTGTAAAACATAACTGGCATTTTTAGAAGGAGATATTGAGGACTTGATGTGAAATTAACTTTGTATTTCAAAATACCACCTTTTTCTTTTTAGTACTCATGGTAATTAGTGTCCTTTTGATAATATGATCTCACTTGGTCCTCATTCCTATTATTATTCATTTAAATAATTATTCAGTACCCATTCTTGATTTTAATACCTTATGCTCAGGTCTTACCTACCAAAAATAAGTCCCTCATTGTCATTTCTCTTTTTAACCCTTAACATCAAGTACTTCATATTTTCCCACTTTATTTATTTATTCATTTTGAACTTTTAATTCTTTTTATTTTTTTTTATTTGAGAGGGAGAGAGAGAGCAAGCGAGTGGGGGAGAGGAGCAGAGGGAGAGAGAGAGGGGATTCCAAGGAGGCTCCATGCTTAGTGCAAAGCCCAATACAGAGCTCCATCCCATGACCTTGAGATCATGACCTGAGTCACCCAGGCACCCCTCACTTTTTAATTTATTTTTTTTAACCCACCATTCATTTATGATCTGATTTCTATTCTACCACTCTCTAGAAAACGATTCTCACAAAAAACACTGTTACTTGTAAGAAAACTAAAAAACACTTTCTTGGTCCTTATCCTTGTCCTGGAGCATTTGATACTAGCAATAATCCACCCCTTCCTCGATCACCCTTTCTTGCTTTTTTGCCTACTTCTTTTACTGCCTTTTTCCACCCTGTCCTTTGTTGATTACTTTTCCATCTCCTGCCTTCTAATTTTGGCTATTCCCGCAGTCTCAGTCCTTAGCACTCTTCTTTCTTGCCCCTAACCCAGAAAGGCCAACATTTCCCATGTCTTTAGCTAGCACCTCTCTGCATATGACTTCTAAACTTAAGTTCTCAGCTGACCCAAATTGAATTCTGGTATTTTCAGCTGCTTCCAGAACATTACCGTTTGTAGCTCCTTTTCTACTCTTTTAAATTCAACATATTTAAGGGGCTCCTGGGTGGCTCCCAGTCAGTTAAGTGTCCATCTCTTGATTTCAGCTCAGGTCACCGTCTCACAGTTTGTGAGATCAAGCCCCACGTCAGGCTCTGTGCTGGCAGCTTGGAGTCTGATTGGGATTGTCTTTCTCTGTCTCTTTCTGCTCCTCCCCCTCAAATAAATAAATAAACTTTAAATAAAATAAATTCAGTATATTTAAAATTGAACTCAAATCCATTCTTTCCAACCCTCATGACCTGCTTATGCAACCATGGTGCACCATGGTTGCGCAAGCTTGAAACCTTGCACCCACTTGATGGAGAGGTCTTGAAATTTTGGAGCCACTGGTGTGCTGGAGCTAGCTTACATGGGCTCATGAGAACTGAATACTAATTCTGTGAGTTGGTTGCTAAGCACAGCCATTATGAAATATTAAATTATATAAGCTCACAATGAAATAAGTTATATTTAAAATAATGGTAATAAATACTCAAAACACATCATCTCATAATTATTTTACTACATGTTAATATTTTCTATGCTCTTGAAGTTAATTATGTATGCTGTATCTCTGATGGAAAAGTATATAATGGTGTGCTCTTGTACATTTCTTCCTGACATCACTTTTAGTGATAGTATATTAGTGGCTGGAAATTGGTCATGGTGGGAGTATTTACATGATGGAAATCAACAAATGCTACAAGTCTGAGCTAGATGTGTTATTTTGTTTAGACTTAAAGTGGTGGAGAAAATGTTAATATTGCAGATTAAACCAAAAAGTGTGTTATACCTGTATTCACATTGTGAATAACACAAAAATTAAAGAAATGTTCCTTTGAAGTTTGAAAGCTATTACCCAATTCATCATGAACCATTTTCTCCAACTGGGTAATCTACCCATCACCTTCCTACTCCTTTACTCACACAGGTACAAACATGCATCTTACATGTTTTCACCTCTGTACCTTGTCTTCTGTGGTTTTCCATCTTCTGTCTTTCTGTCAAAACATTTTCTAATCCTTCCAGTTCTTCCTCTTCCAGGAAGTCTCCCCAGATATTTCCAGCCTTTATCTTTTTTTTTTTTTTTTATTAAGTAATCTCTGCACTCAACTTGGGGCTTGAACTCATAACCCTCAGATCAAGAGTCACATCCTCTACCAACTGAACCATCCAGGCGCTCCATAGCCTTTATCTTTTCGGACTCCCATTCTGTTTGGAATGCTAGAATATTACAATTGGAAATGACTATAGTGCAGTTTTCCACTCAGATGTGGAAATCAGTATCCCAGTTTCTGCTTGAAGAATTCAGTGACTAGAAACCCATGACTTCTGAAAGTAGCCCTTTTTACTGTTGTCTAGACAATTATTTATATTGAAAATTAATCTTCCTTATGCTTGCCACTACTAGTCTTCTGATTCTGTGTTGTGTCACCCCGTGGAGTTGTCACTGGACTTGTAACAAACCAGAAAACCTATTTCTGCTTCCTGCAGCTATGTGACTTTAACTTCTCAAGGTCTCAGCTTCCTCAGTCCCTTCGTGGATACAAGAATAAACTTCATAGGGCTGTTGTTTGGTTTAAATAAATATAAAATAAGATTATGGCTGATTATAAAGCATAGTAGTTAATGGCAAAGACTAAATTCAGAAAGACCAACCTGAGGCCAGTTTTCCCACTTGTGATCTTGGACAAGTTATTTAACACTCTGTGCCTCATTTCCTCATGTGTAAAATAGGAATAACACCTGCCTTATCAATGTGAGAGAGAGATGAGATAACATGTACAGCATTCAGCATGGTGTTTGACATGGACCACATATTTTTCCAAAGTGAGATCTTTTTTCCCATAGTTTCAGTTCTAAAATTGGAATTATTTTTTTCACAAGGAAAATAGCCCTCAAATTCACTATTAGAAATATTTGGTAAGAGAGGAGTTAAAATATAGGTACATCCTGTCAAACACTGGGTACCTAGCATTTTTGTTTCCTTTGCACTCTAGAAGGCTTTTCTGATTCTGACTGGATTCCTCCATCTGCATTGGTCATTGTATCACATTTTGGTCCATAATAATTCCTGAGAGGTTTCAGGATGGTTGACTCTCCATTTCCTTGTCCAGTCTTTCTTGAATATTGTTTAGAGTTGGCTAGAGTATGTAGTGGATCTGGCTTCTATTTTAAAAACACACATACATTTCTGGTAAGTGTTACCATTTCATATGTATTGTACTCCAAAACTGAAAATTCCTGAATTTTATTATTGTTTCACATTTCAAATTCTTTAATCTGTGTTTACCTAGAATCAAAAACTCTTGTGTAGATAATAAGAGATTGTAAGACCAAATAAAAATCTGTTTCATTCTCATGCACAGGTCCGCAAGCACATCAATGATCTTTATGAAGATCTGCGGGATGGCCACAACCTAATCTCTCTGCTGGAGGTCCTCTCAGGCATCAAACTGGTGAGCTTCTCTCTTCTTCTCATGAGTGACCTCGCAAACATGGCCCTGTTAATGGCATACCAGTCCATCATGTTGAATGCCAGGACAGTGGCCGCCACTGCCTGCTCTCTGTTACTTGGGAGAAAGAAGTAGAAGACATTATTGGTGGACTTTGCTTCTAAGTCATACTTACAGTTTTAAAATGATGTAATTTCATCTTAATGTGAATTGATGTGTCATATTCTCATTTCTTGATGGAATCAGGTATCGGTTTTATACCTTTAATATGCATTTTTTTTCTCCTTATTTGTTCTTTATCTACTTGTTGGTACACTATTTCAGGAACAATAGATTCACATTTAAAGATTTTTTTAGTGGGATGCCTGGGTGGCTCAGTCAGTTAAGTGTCCAACTCTTGATTTCGGCTCAGGTCATGATCTCGAAGTTCCTGAGTTTGAGCCCTGCATTGGGCTTTGCGCTGACAGTGTGGAACCTGCTTGGAATTCTCTCTCTGCCCCTCCCCTGCTCTTAGGCGTGCATTCTCTTTCTCTCTCTCTCTCTCTAAATAAATAAAGATTCTTTTTAGTAAGGCATATTTTTCTTTCTAGAGTTTTATTTCTAGTCTATATAGGTGCTCCTATTTTCCCATCTGTTGTGAATTGTTTTATTTTCTGTATTCAGCTAAGGATATGAAGTTTACATTAAAAGCCCTGGTATTTAAGGGTGCCTGGGTGACTCAGTCAATTAAGTGTCCAACTCTTGATTTTGACTCATGTCATGATCTCACGGTTCATGAGTTCAAACCCCGAGTTGGGCTCTGTGCTGACAGCAGGGAACCAGCATGGGATTCTCTCTCTCTCTCTCTCTCTCTCTCTCTCTCTCTCTCTCTCTGGCCCTTGCCCTCTCCCTCTCTCTCTCTCTCTCTCTGGCCCTTGCCCTCTCCCTCTCTCTCTCTCTCTCTCTGGCCCTTGCCCTCTCCCTCTCTCTCTCTCTCTGGCCCTTGCCCTCTCCCTCTCTCTCTCTCTCTGGCCCTTGCCCTCTCCCTCGCCCTCGCCCTCGCCCTCGCCCTCTCCCTCTCCCTCTCCCTCTCCCTCTCCCTCTCCCTCTCCCTCTCCCTCTCCCTCTCCCTCTCCCTCTCCCTCTCCCTCTCCTTCTCTCTGCCCCTCCCCTGCCCACATGTGCTCTCCCTCTCTCTTTCTCTCTCAAAGTAAATTAATAAACTTAAAAAAAAGTCCTAGGTATATAGAGTTATTTTTTCCAGTTCACCTCACTTTCTTCCTTCTTTGATTCACTGAATCTCAGAGGTTTGGAGAAGTACTGAAGTTGCTATCTGAACACAGTCCTGGATGCAGTACATTTGAATTCCTTGGATAATTAAATATGCCTGCCTACTCCCAAAAGTGTTAAGTAAGCATTGCTTGTGGGAAACACCTATGTATCTAAAGATAAATCTGCCTGAGCTTCTTGGCTTATCAAAATAACCCCACTTGTGGGTTCTTTGTTTTCAGGGGGGTGGGGTGGACAGAGAGAGGGAGAGAGAGAATCCCAAGCAGGTTCCATGCTGTCAGCACAGAGCCTGATGTGGGGCTCTGTCTCATGAACCATGAGATCATGACCTAAGCCGAAATCAAGAGTCAGACGCTTGACTGACTGAGACACCCAGGTGCCCCAACATAGTTTTCATTTAGAAAAGTCCAGGGGTAAATACTGGAAACATCTCTGGGGGAAAACATGAACTGAAGTAACTCAAGCATTCATTGCCTTTGGTGAATTCTTAGTCAGCGTTTGCTGTTTTTGAAGAAGGTAATTTAGCACATTAGATTTTGCTCCTTAAGTATTATTCACCTTCTTCAAGGATTGGGGCTTGGCTTCCCATGGGCCCTTTGTTTTGGTTTCACATCTTTTTTGTCTTACGGTAGAATTACTTTTATGATTTTTCCCCCTGGGAGAGCCTGAGTGGCGCAGGGGCAGAGGGAGCAAGGGAGAGAGAACCCTAAGCAGGCTCTGCTTCCACTGTGGGGGTACTCAATGTGGGGCTCGATCTCATGACTGTGAGATCATGACCTGAGCCAAAATCAAGAGTCAGATGCTTAAACTGACCGAGCCACCCAGGTGCCCCTACTTTTATAATTTTTAATGGACTTAAATTGACAGATGCTTTTATTAGCACAGCCACTACTGGTGAATTCCACTTCTTATCTGGCCCTCATTTATAAATCTCATAAGTAATCATAATGTCACTTTCACATTGCTGGACTTTAACTCACAAAGTTACATTTTGGGCAATTTGGCTGGGATATTTGATGAACTTGTAGGGATTTTATATTGAAAGTGATTCTTTTTTGGTGACGTTGCTTATAAAACCGTCTGAAAACACTCCAATCTAATTTCTTTGCCTAACCTTTGAAAACGTGCAAGTTGTTTATGGAGATATTCATAGCATATCATCTTTTCACTGAGAACTATCCAGATACCTCTTTCATGATTATTCTCAGAATCTCCTTCTCCTTTAGTTGATTCACAAAAAGAGAGAATGGACAGCCATGGAGAATTGAAGATGTGTTTCAGACTAAGTGTTCAATATAACCATGTGATCTGGTCTTGATATGGTTTTGCATGTTTTGGGTTGTGGGAGGGTATTTTCATATTTATTTTCACTTTTTAAAAAAAAATTGCATTCATTTCCTTCTCATTTTTGTGTTGTGAATTTCCTGTCACTATGTCATGTTTTTGCCTTGGTTGGTGGCCAAAGGAGCCAGCAGGGCTGAAGACCCTCCGTCTCGTGAGCATGCCCTCCTGGCGCCATACAAACAGCGAAGAGCAGGAGGAGGAAGATGAGGATGATGTAGTAGGTCCTCCTGGGATGCCAGGATCCCAGCCAGCACCGCAGGGCCATCAGAGAGTCTGAGGTTCTCGAGGTCTCCAAGTACCTCAGTTACCAATCGCCTTCTTCCCTCTGCACCTGGGAATTTTCGGTCCCAAAGAAAGTGGTTAAAACTAATTGTGCCTCTTGCCACTGTTAGATGATCCTGGAGTGGGGGTTGTTTTGCTTATCTGAGAGTGGTTGGCACAGAAAGAATAATGGTGTTTGGAGGTGTCAAGTGCCTTTGTGACCTGGAGACCAGTAGCTTTCTTGGTGGCCTTGCTGTGTTGTCTGAGTCTGGATTGCAGAACTGTGGAAAGTTTAGTTGAAGGCATGACAGTTAATTGCTCACGGCTCCACACTTGAGACTAACTCTCTCTCTCCACCCTCTGTAGCCTCCAGGTTCTCACCACACACCATGTCATTTGTTTTCAAAACAGCCTGTAGTTTGCAAACCACTCACTGCATGGAGATACGCTGCTTTTGTCAATAATATCTCTAGAGGACAGAGATTTTAACTTGCATGTTCTTAGGGTATTTATTTTTGGTGGGAAGTACCAAGGAATAAAGAGAAGAGTGTGTGAGAAGGGCATTTCCTGTTTGTGGGCCCTAAATTATAGCCCATAATCTTTCTCCAGAAACAGGGATTAAGCAATATCCCTGTTTCCTGTCCTCTTAAAGTCATTTTTCACCTCTTTAGAATCTCCCTTCCCATTGCCTTAGACTCTTCACTTTGATAGGCTCTGTCATCCTCAAAGCCATGTTCACAAGTAGTTTAGCTGAAATGGCTGGAAAGAGGTTCTTGCTAGAGGATTTTCCTAAACCTTTGACTTAAGAAGTTATCCTGTGGCCCAGAGGCGCCTCAACATCTCTGTAGATTATCCTCATTTGGGAGTGTTGTTTAGAAGTGTTGGGGGCACCCAGAGAAATGCTTCTCCCCTTATCTTTACACGCATTTGGTTACTTTTTGTGTTTCAACCTGGGACGATGTTTCCTCTGTACAGGCACCTGGCCGCATAGCTACCTTATTCATCAGCCTTTAATTAGTACCACTTTGACATTTACAAATGAGTTGGGTATATATAATCTAGTAAGAGTGATGTTTCAGTCCCAATTTTAGTAAAATAAAAGCAACATTGGAAAATGAGCAGGAGAAAAGGTTCCAGAGACAGATAGCCACCCCTTGCATGCTGTCACTGAGTACACTGATTTCAGCCACATTTGGATGGATAGTAGCTGAGCTATGGACAGGGTGCCAGGGGCACGGGATGGAGATGAGCTTCTCTCCAGTGGCTTGTATGACATCTGGGACTGAGAGACTAGCAGAAAATACCTTTCTTTGGAGTATCATTGTTGAGTGGCCCTACTCATCAAGGTTTTCATTGTTGTTGGTATTTCTTTTTTTTTTTTTTTTTTTTTTTTTTTTTTTGGGACAGAGAGAGGCAGAGCATGAACGGGAGAGGGGCAGAGAGAGAGGGAGACACAGAATCGGAAACAGGCTCCAGGCTCCGAGCCATCAGCCCAGAGCCTGACGCGGGGCTCGAACTCACGGACCGCGAGATCGTGACCTGGCTGAAGTCGGACACTTAACCGACTGCGCCACCCAGGCGCCCCTGTTGTTGGTATTTCTTATTGAGGTCCAAGGTGACTTTTTTAAATGGACACCCATCTGCCTGGAAAATAGGTTTCTTCCTGATTTTTGTCTCTCGTTTTTGAGTTTTTCACTTGTTTATTGAGCATGTAAAACTCTTCATTCCCTGGTTTAAAATTGGCTACATCTACCTTCTCTTGCCAGGTTTTTAATAAGGTTGGCTCTAATTACTGTGTAGTATGCAATTAGGACTTTCCGCCCTTTCCTTAAAATAGCATTTAACTGTGATTTTAGGAGCCACAGAGCCAGAGACTTTGTTCCCATTAACTGCACATCCAGAATCAGGTTCTGCCGTATATGGCCACAGAAGACCCTGTACAGGAGCTGCGGCACTGATTCGACACTAGTAGTCTACCCACACTGTGTGTTCTCAGGAGGCACAGTGGGAAACCAGCATCATGGAGGCCTCAGGGAGCACGGCGAAACACACACAGGCCTTGCCACTAAGGGGTGCTTTATGTAATGCTCCCCTGGCTGGCTTCAACCACGAGGAATTCTGTGTGGTCTTTCAGTCCCTGAAATGAAAAAGGATGGGGCTCTGCATGGGTAAATTGGTGTAGCTAAAATTACCATCTCTTTTTGTTTGTTTGCAGCCCCGGGAGAAGGGCAGGATGCGTTTTCATAGGCTCCAGAATGTGCAGATTGCCCTGGACTTCCTAAAGCAGCGGCAGGTAAGACACTTCCATGCTTTCCCTATTCTGCCATGGAGTGTTGACATTTGACCCTTACTTAGGATGTTCTCAGTGCCCCTAGTGAGCCCTTGGTAATTGCTCCACCTGGCCCAGTCTGAGTCTTGTTTGCTAGTGAATGATTACATTATGGCTGGACAAATCATTTGGTGGTCCTTGCATAGAATCTAAGGCCTTCCTGAATGGGAGAGTGTCAACAGAGAAGAGCAAGATGCTAAAGATGGAAACTTATGGACTCACCTAAGGTGGGGGTCAAAAGGAAGATGGAAAATAAATTGTCAAAGAAGATGGAAAAAAGTACCTCATCCAGGAAGAGGAGAAACCAGAATGCTACATGATCCTGAAGAGTAGATGAGGGGCTGGTCAGGATTGGCCATTGTGTTGGTGCCACATCATGAGGTCTGAGGCCGACAAGCATTGGTGACTTGAGAACAGTCTGAATAGAGCAGAAGAGCTCTTGGAGTTAGCGGGTTAGAGCAGTTTAGTGGGCCTGGATATAAGAAGGGAAAAAAGTTTTCCACGTGTTTTTACACATAGGAGGAGAAGCCAGTGAAGAAAGGCAGACAGGGATGAGAGTGAGGAGGAGTGCTGACAGTGACAAAATATCAGCCCTGGGAAATGCCACAGAGAGGTTCTAGCCCAGCGTCTTCATTTCCTAGATAAGGAAAGTGAGATCTGGTGGGGTGAAATGACCTGCCCCAGAGCGCACAAGCTAGAGCAGAGCTGGGGCTTCCACCCAGGCCTCCTGCCATGGAGTTCAGTGTTCCTGCCACTGTCCGTGCTGTTTCTACACACTGCCCCTCCCCCTGCCCCATCCCTGCTTTCTAACGGATGGAAACAAATTCAGGGATTGCGGGTGAGATCCTGAGCACAGCTGGTGTGGTTATCTTTGAAAAAGAAAAGGAAAATGCCACTTTCTTTGAGATACAGGGAAAAGGAAGGAGGGGGGATAAAGATGCAGGGGTGGGGTGGCTGGAAGGAAGATGGAAGAGGGGGTCAGAGAGTTTGTCTGCTTGGAGCCAGTTGAGTGGAAGAGATCGGTCTAGCTGTGGGCGCCAGGCAATCACTCAGGCCAAGCTGGACATTGAATGGTATGCATATTTTTAGAGTTAGTTCATTTTCATTACTCTTATCAGTATTTCTCATTAACTTGGGAAATTCTTTCTCTGTGCTCCCAGGGCAGTTTACTTTCAATATAACATCTACTACTTTATTATTTCTCTGTTTGCTCTCATGTACCGTGGGCCCCGTGAGGACTGGGAACGGGATCTTCTTCCACAGTTTTCTCTTCATCACCTGGCATAATGAATGGTCCTTAATCGACACTTAATAAATATTTGTTGAAATAAATTGACAAATGAAAAGTGGTGGGAGAATTAGAGGCAGTGTTTAGGGTACTGGAGAAAGCAGGATTGGAAATGTCTGTGTGTAGAGCTGGAAGGACCCTGGGGGTTCTTAATAGGCAAGGGAGAATGAGAAGAATCGATTAGCTACAAGTCTAAATAAGGACCAACAGTAGATTTGGTTACTATGATTAGACTAAAGTATGTGCAGATAAGAACAGCAGACTCAGAAGGGCAGGGAGAACTCTAGAACAGCTCTTGGTAATGGGGAGGTCTAAATTGTAGTTGTGTAGCTGTCCAAAGTAGAGGAAAAGCATAAGTCCTCAGAATGGAGAACGTACATGAATTGTGCAGATGGGGTGATATTTGGGTCATTGAGATGAGTGCTAATAAGATCACCACTTTTAGGATTTAGGTGCTAAAGTCATCAAGGGTTAGTAGAGATTGGAAGGTTGTTTGCAAAGTAGACTTCAGAATGGAAGGGGCAAGCTGATGGGAGTGGGGCTGAGGAATGTGGACATGGCTAATACCACATTCGCCCAACTGTGGGTCAGTGATTGGCGATTAGAAAACTGTGTTCTCGATCTAGAAGAGTAGCCTCTCCTACCTGCAGTATACAGAAGAGGAATGGAGATACAGGTGTCTTAGTCGGTTCAGGCTGCTGTAACAAAAATACTATCATGTAGGTGGCTTATAAACAACAGAACTATATTTTTCACAGTTCTGGAGACTGGGAAGTTCAAGAGTAAGGTACCAGCAGATTCAGTGTCTGCGAGGTCCTGTTTTCTGGTTCTTAGACCACAGTCTTCTGGCTGTGTCCTCACATGGTGGAGGGGCAGGGGAGCTCTCTGGGATCTCTTTTATAAGGGTGCCATTCCCATTCATGTGGGTTTCACCCTCGTGACTTGATCACCTCCCAAGGCACCACCTCCAAATACCATCACAATGAGTGTTAGGATTTAACATATGAATTTTGGAGGGACACAAGGATTTCACCTGTGGTACCAGGTCACTGTTGGTGTAGGGGGAGAAGTGAGGTCACCAGAGTTCTTTAGAGACACATAGGTTTCAGTTCAACTGAAGAGATAAAGGGAGGTCAGCTCAAGGGCAGTTTGTCACAATTGAACGGGAACTCCGTGAGGGTTTGACAGAAAAGGCTCGCAGGGGCTGGGCTGCTTTTCCTGGTGCTCTCACAGTTTCAACACTGAAAGTCCCACATCCCGGGAAGTCTCTCAGTTTCCAGCATGTGGGACACTTGGTCACCCTAGCGGCGGATAGGGCCTGTGTGTCTATGCACATTGTGTTATTAGAATGAGATTTTACAGGTAAAAACAGATGCTAGTAGAGGCATGGGCAGGTGTGGATATCTTCAGCAGAGGAGGGAAAATGGAGGTGAGAACAGGCCAAAGAGTAAGGGAGAGGGGCTTGCTATTCCCTCCCATGGGAAAAAAGAAAAAAAAAAAATCAGCGCTGTGATGACTTAATAAAAAAGCAACTCACAATACCATGTGCTTATAAGGTTGCCTTGCTGATAGGAATGCAAAATGGTACAATCATGGGGGAAGAGAGTTTGGCAGTTTTGTCTAAAGCTAAACATATACCATATGACCCAGCAGTCCCACGCCTGGGAATTTACCCTGTAGAAATGAAAGCATATGCTCATGAATCTAGGAGCTTTATTCATCACTGTCCCAAACTGGAAACAACCCGAATGTTCTTCAGTGGATGAATGGGTAAACACAGCATAGTCTGTTGATACGATGGAATACTACTAAGCAGTAAAAAGGAGCAAACTAGTGATACATGTAACAACGAGGATGGAGATCTCCAGGGCACTATGCTGAGTGAAAAAAACCCCCAAAAACCCAGTATCAAAAACTTACATACTGTCTGATTCTATTCATACAACATTTTAGAACAAGTAAGATGGGGAACGGATCAGTGGTTGGCAGGAATTAGAGGTGAAGTCAAGGTGTGACCACAGAGGAGCAGCATGAAATCACCTTGTCAGGGTGACAGAAGTGTTCTATTATTCTGACTGCGGTGGTAATTATGCATTAATACAGACGTTCAGACTCATAGAGCTGTACTTGCGTACATACACCACACACAATCAGTTTAATTGGATATAAGGATGAAAATCTGCAAAAATGAAATCAAAACCAAAAGTCCCAGAGCTCTGAGATCAGCCTCTGTTTGTTTTCCAGGTGAAACTAGTGAATATTCGCAACGATGACATCACGGATGGCAACCCCAAGCTGACCCTGGGCCTGATCTGGACCATTATTTTGCACTTCCAGGTAGGGCCTGTGAAGTTTGGGGTCACTGTTGCTTGGCTTGGATGTTGCCTAGAAGGAACTAGAAGATGTGCAGCCTTCCATGGTTAGCGCCAAGCCTTTCTTCTCTGTGTGTGGCCGTGAACAAGGGTGAGAGTAGAAGTAGCCTGGGGACAGAGCTATTGCAGCCTAAACCCAGAACTTCCTGATCATTGCATGCTGAAATGGGATTTTTCACTGGTTTGTGTGTTGGCCGGTTGTTAGAAGTCTGCTCAGTTGGGTCAAAACTGACTCTATGGGGACTCACAGTATGGGCCGTTTGATGCTTTTAGAAGGGTGGGGTGAAGGGTTGTAATCCTGCTTTGGTGTAGACTTTTCCTCATCTCTAATGATCTTAAAACAAGCCTGGTTAATTATAGCACTGCCTTAGTCAGTTTGGGGTTCTGTAATGAAATACAGGTGACCTTAGAGATATTGCAGATTTGGATCCAGACCACCACAATAAAGCAAGTCAGATGAACTTTTTGGTTTCCCCGTGCATATAAAAAGTTATGTTTATACTGTAGTCTGTAAGTGTGCAATAGCATTGTATTTTTAAAAAGTGTACAGACCTTAATTAAAAAATAGCTTATTGTTGGGGCGCCTGGGTGGCTCAGTCGGTTAAGCGTACGACTTCGGCTCAGGTCATGATCTCACGGTCCGTGAGTTCGAGCCCCGCGTTGGGCTCTGTGCTGACTGCTCAGAGCCTGGAGCCTGTTTCAGATTCTGTGTCTCCCTCTCTCTGACCCTCCCCCGTTCATGCTCTATCTCTCTCTGTCTCAAAAATAAATAAACGTTAAAAAAAAATTTTTTTTAATAGCTTATTGCTAAAAAATGCTATCATCTGAGTTTTCAGTGAGCCATAATCACTGATCACAGATCACCATAACAGATACAATAATAATGAAACTTTTGAAATATTGGGAGAATTACCAAAGTGTGACACAGACACAGGTGAGCAAATGCTGTTGGAAAAATGACACAGATAGACTTACTGATGCAGGGTTGCCACAAACTTTCAATTTGTAGAAAATGCAGTTTCTGTGAAGTACAGTAAAGTGAAGCACAATGAAACAAGGTTTGCCTGTACCATGGATTAGGTGGCTTACACAACAAACACCTTGTTCTCATGTTCCAGCTCTCGAGGCTGGAAGTCTGAGATCAGAGTGTCAGCATGGTCAGGTTCTTGGTGGGGGCCCTATTCTGGCTATCTCCTCACATGATCTTTCCTTGGTGCATGGGTATAGAGAAAGAGATCTCATGTCTCTTCATCCTTTTGTAAGGGCATTCATGGGATGAGTTCATGAACTCCCCAGCGTGGAGGCTCTGCTTTCATTACCTCATCTGAAACTAATTACCTCTCAAAGACCCCCACCTCCAAATATATCACGTTGCAGGTAAGGGCTTCAACACGAATTTTAAGGGGGCACTATCATTCAGTCCACAGCAAGCACCTTAGCAGCTGGGTTTGTATATGGGCTGGTAAGCACAAGCTTGTTGCTTCCATCATACTCAAGAGCAGTGGCATCTTGGTAGTGTTCACATGGTCATACAGCCTTGTTGCTGCTCCATTCCTAAGAAGGCAAATCCTTTTCAAGTCTGGATTGCTGTTGGAAAAATACAGCCTTATTTTTATAAAAAGACCATCTTGAATCATTTTAGCCCAGCCAAACAAAGCTGTTTCTCAGACAGCTCCCCCATACACAGTCCCTGTATATGAAGCTGATAGATTAGAGGGAGCACTTTTTGAGCAGGTAAGAAAAGAAGGCTAATATAAATAACTCAAGGAATGGACTCCAGGGACCCAAGTGACTGTGATGTCCTAGTTGGAGCATTAGTGCCACCTGCTGGTTAGAAGCAGAACAGCAGATGTCCCAGCATTCCTCATTACCTGAGAAAATTGAGTTTGGGGCTTATTTCTTGGGGCTCTGGTTTGGAGCCAGTGCTGGCAATCTGGAAAGTGTGGAAGTAACATGTATTTTTGTGCCATCACAGGGTGTCTTCAAGCATGCTTTGGATATAGGGATAACCAGGAACATGAACTTGGCAGGTGTGCCTTAGCAGGGTGGGTGTAAGAACTTTGCTGAGCTTTCATGGAGCAGTAGAGTTATCCCCTTAGAGCCCTTAAGAACAGAGGAGTGTTGTTTGTTGTTGTTGTTGTTGTTGTTGTTGTTGTTGTTGTTGTTGTTTTTAGAGAAACTGTTTTGGCCGTTTGTATTTTTGCCACAAACCTGTCCCCACCGTGAGTCCCAGTGTCAGTCTCATAGGTGTGAGATAAGAGGACTCTGTCTACACTATGTCTCTATTTATCTTGACTGTAATTCAATCTCTTTCTAAAAGGGAGACTCATAGGCCAAGGGATAAAAACTGAATTGGTTAATCAAAACTTTGCTGGGACAGAAGAGATGGAGATAACGGAACCATTGTTTTCCTGAACAGCTCCATCAGGAAAATGTGTACTTTCTCTTTCTTTAAAAATTAAAAAAAAAATTTTTTTATATGAGAGAGAGAGAGACAGAGCATGAGCAGAGGAAGGGCAGAGAGAGGGAGACAACAGAATCTGAAGCAGGCTCCAGGCTCTGAGCTGTCAACACAGAGTCCGATGTAGGGCTTGAACTCAGGAGAACCGTGAGATCATGACCTAGGCCAAAGTTGGATGCTTAGCCCACTGAGCCACTCAGACGCCCCTTTCTTTAAAAATTTCTTATGAAAACCTTCAGATATTGATAAAAGTAGAGAAAACAGTGTGAAGAACTACCGTATACCTATCACCTATCCCGATAGTTCTTAACTCATGGCCAGCATTATTTCATCTATATCCTAATCTACTCCTCAAACCCCAGTAGGTTATCTTGAAAGAAATCCCAAACTTCATGTAATTTCATCTGTACATAGTTCAGCATATATCTCTGAAAGATAAATATTTCTTAATTAAAAAAAATTTTTTTAATGTTTATTCATTTGAGAGAGAGAGAGAGAGAGAGAGAGAGAATGAGTGAATGAATGAATGAATGAGCGAGGGAGGAGCAGAGAGAGAGGAAAACACAGAATCCAAAGCAGCTCCAGACTCCAGACTGTCAGCATAGAGCCTGTCACAAGGCTTGAGCCCACGAACATGCAAGATCATGACCTGAGCCAGAGTTGGACACTTAACTGACTAGGTCCCCCAGGTGCCCCTAAAGACTCTTAATTTAAGCAAACTAGTATAACACTGTAAAACTCAATAATTTCTTAAAATCATCAAGTATCTGATTAGTGTTCAGATTTCTCCAGTTACTTCATTAAAAAAAAAAAGTTGATTTCTATGAATCAGAATCCCAACAAAGCCTAAATATTACATTAAATTTTCCCTCCCCCTAACAATCCATTGAGGAAATCTGGTCTTTTGTCCTTTAAGGTTTATAAAGATGTTGATAGCATCTCTGTGACATCTTCCATCCCTCTGTTATATTGCTTATCAACTGGTGGTTTAGATCTAGACCTGAGGCTCAATCACATTCAGATACCTTTAGGGAGGATGTGGAGGGCAAGGATGGTGATGTTGAGTAGTATACGTCTGCTGCTGAACATGTGGGTTCAGCTATTATCAGCCTGATCATCCAGTCCCTATTACATCTTCACCTAATAGTTTTAGCAACCACTCATCATTGTTGCTAGTTCCACTGTTTCATTAGAAGTTGCAGGGGTGCCTGCAGGGGCTCAGTTGGGTAAGTAGCTGACTCTTGATCTCAGCTCAGGTCTTGATCTTAGAGTCATGAGTTCAAGCCCCTCACCGGGCTCCACGCTGGAGCCTACTTTTTAAAAGTTGCAAAATGGTGCTGCTCAAATTCCTTCATTCCTTTTTCATTATTTAGCTGGATTACTTCTATAAAGAAGAACTTCACCTCAGCAATTACCCTAAGAGATATCCCCTCTAGGAAAGGGCAGATACAAAGATCTCCCTCTGTTTACCAGTTTTCAGCATAATTAATTGGTTCCCTAAGATTCTCCAAAGATAAGAAAATGAAAGTTTTTTCATTTTTTTTTCTTAGTATCACTTATGACTCCTGGGTTTTTAAATGTGTTCCAATAAAATACAGCTATCATTCTTCCTAATACTCAAATAACTCCATCTTTGGCCAATGAGAGCTTCCTAAAGTGGACTCTGAGTCTTTTGGCATCATCTCCATAGTCCTTTTTGATAATCTCCTTTATTTCTTGTGATGAGATGTTCCAGACTCTGTGTATTTCCTGCCCACGGCCTGAAATTAGCAATTTCTTCAAGAAACTCTCATTCTTTATTGACCACAATCTGAATGCTACTGGGTTGGTCAGTTTTTCTGTGGACAGAGCTAGCTAATAAGTATATTTTCCTTATTTTAAAAAACCATGAATTTATACTGCTATCTCTCATTCAAACTTAAAATTACAGAGTTATTTAAAAAAGTTTATTTATTTATTTTTAGTAATCTCTATACCCAGTGTGGGGCTTGAACTTATGACCCTGAGATCAAGAATCACATGCTCTTCTGACTGAGCCATCCAGGCACCCCCAAATTCTAGTTTTATTTTAACTTCTTTGACTTTATATCTTTTTTACTCATGCTGAAAATCTTGATCCTAACAACAGTAACATATTACTTATTCCCTTTTCCATATACCTACATACACATAGATGTGTGTACAATCACATAGACATATTACATGTATTTGAACCAAAACAGCAATCTCAGTGTTATTATTAACAATATGATTACTGAGAAGTTTGTAATTTTTTAAAAGTTTATTTATTTATTTTGAGAGAGAGAGAAAGTGTGAGCGGGGCAGGAGCAGAGACGGAGGGAGGGAGAGAGAAAATCCCAAGCAGGCTCAGGCCTGTCAGCGCAGAGCCCCATGTGGGGCTTGATCATGACCCGAGCTGAAATCAAGAGTTGGATGGTTAGCCAACTGAGCCACCCAGGCACCCTAAGAAGTTTGTGATTTCTTTATAGTTTTCATTGTCCTTTGTGTATATCTCCTAAGAATGTACACATAATTATATTTTAAAATCATTTGAAAAAAATTTCTGTGTTGTGAAGCTATTAATTCAGTACACAATTAGGTCATTGGTTTTTATTTGCCTCCAAATTTTTAGGGATTGCTTTTCCCCTTTCCATTTTATTTTATGTTATATAGACCATCTATGTTGTTCCAAAGGGAAAATTTTAAAGTGCATGTGAGGTGTACTCAGAGAAGTCTAGCCTCCAGACCTGCCCTTTCTGTTGTTTCTTCTCCTTTCATATAGTTTGCTGACTGTTTTAAAACACCTTTTTGGTTGCCATTCTATTGTTTGTTTATTTTAGGAAAATACTCAAAAATGACTTTATTGAGGTTTACATACCATAAAATTGACTCATAGTCATCATACAATTCAATGATTGTTATGAGTTCTACAACCCTCACCATAATCTAGCATTAGAACATTTTCATCATACCTGGAAGACCCTTCCTGTCCATTTACATTCCCCCCCTTTTTCCTCCTCAGCCTTAGGCAGCCACCAATCTATTTTCAGTCTCTATAGATTTGCCTATTTGGGGCAATTCACATAAATGGGGTCATAGAATATGTGCTCTTTTGCGTCTGGCCTCTTTCACTTAGCATTAAAATTTTGAGGTTCGTCTGTATTGAGGCATGTATCAGTATTTCATGCCTTTTTACTGCTGAGTACTGTTCTGTTATATATATGCACCACATATTTTATCTGTTCAGCAGTTGATGGACATTTGGGTCGTCTCCACTTTTTGGCTGTTATAAGTTATGTTGATATGAGTATTTGAGTACCGGTCTTTGTGTGAATGTATGTTTTTATTTCCCTTGGATATATACGTTGAAGTGGAATTGCTGGGTTGTATGGTAAGTTGATGTAAAACTTTTTGAGAAACTGCCAAACTATCTTCCAAAGTGGCTATACCATTTTACATTCCATCAGGAAGGTGTGAGGACTCTTACTTCTCCATATCCTCGTCAAGATTTGTTATTGTTTTTCTTTTGATTATAACCATCACAGTGGGTATGAAAGTGTATCTTCTTGTGGTTTTAGTTTATAGGAAAGTGTATTTGTTTAATGTTTTATTTATTTTTGAGAGAGAGAGAGGAGAGGATGAGTGGAGGAGGGGCGGAGAGAGAGGGAGACCCAGAATCCTAAGCAGGCTCCAGGCTCTGAGGTTTCAGCACAGAGTCTGACATGGGGCTTGAACCCACGAGCTGTGAGACCATGAGCTGAGCCGAAGTCGGATGCTTAAACCTACTGAGCCCCCCAGGTGCCCCCAGGAAAATGTATTCTTTAACTGAATTCCACAAACATTTACTGAGGACCAGCTATGAACAAAGTTTTAGGTAGAGTCTGTGGGAGATACAGAACTAGACACAGACTTAACCCAGGTTCAACTGAATAATTCAGAGAAGCACCATAAAATAGCTTGATAGAGGTTTAAAGAATCAGGGAGGTATGAGCCAGGGAGATGGAACACGTATATACTCAATAATTAGCAGCAGTTACTGGTAGCAACTTGTTACAATTATTAACAGACCTTATAATTACCATAGCTTTTGACTTAGCCCACTGTTCCCTGCCCTGTTACCTATTTTACCAGAAAATAAAATACTTTTGGTTTCGTCTGTCTTCTGCATGCATATTGGCTTCCTGCTATTCCCTGTTTGCTATTTCAGCATAGCTGAGTAACTACTTTGTTTTGTCGTGGGAAGCTCTGCTGCCAGAGTATTTCTCAGATGCAAGTAACTACTAATTCCTTTTCTTTGCTATTCTTGATGGCCTGGTGTTTGTCTGTATTAGCTAAGTGTTTGGGAGTGTGGGGAAGTTCCCCTTCTTGTAAAGCTTCTGGTTGGCTGATAAAGGGTTATATAGAGGCTCTATCATCCTTGTTTCAGAGAGAATATGACGTGTCTCTTGCTAGTTATGTATTATTGCGGTTTTCTAGTCTTTTATTGAGTGTCTATTAGCTGTTCTCACCAAGGACACCTGCTACATAAAGCCAAATAGAAATGTAGAATAGAGCTATCAAATGTTAGGGGATCAGTAAAATAGTCATTATAATCTCTGTTGTTGGTGCTAATGAAACATTTCCCATACAACCAACTTTCTTGTTCCTTCTGACCTCCCCAAGTAAATACTGTCCTGAAGTTGATGTAGATGGTTCCCGTATATGCTTTTGTGTCTTTATGACAGATGAGGTATTCATAACGATATGTGGTGTTGTTTATATGTTTTTATAGTTGATATAGATCCTGTCTTCTATATATCCTTTTTTTCCCTTGTTTATTTATTTTTAAGAGAGAGAAAGAGAGAGTGCGCATGTGTGCAAGTGGGTTATGGGCAGAGAGAGAAGGGAGAGAGGATCTGAAGCGGGCTCTGTGCCGAAGGCATTCATTGCTACAGTGAACATGTGTGTACATGTGTCCTTAGGCTTATAGGAAAGTGGGTTTTTTGGATAGGTACCTGGACCAGAATTATTAGGTCATACATACACTTTTCCTTTATTTTGCCAAATTACTGTCAGAGCAGTGTGATGCATAGTGTTGTGTTGGATAACACTACTGTTTTAACATTTATTTGCTGTCTGGATCTCTGCAGTAGGATGCCATTTTAACAGTGGATTTTGTCTCTTGTTCTCTTCTTTTCCTGGCTTAGAACAGGTACTCAATAAATATTTGTTAAGCAAATGGATATTTTATTAATTTGATCTTCTCAAAGCTGGGAGGTAGGTAGACCAGATAAATAGACTGTGATGGCTATTTTCCAGTGCTGGCTGTTCAGATGAGCAACTGAAACAGAATCCAACTGACATTTTTGGATTACACTTTCAGATCCTAATAATAGGATTTCCTGTCCCTTGGTTTTGCCCAGACCTGTATTAATGTTAGGATTTATAATTTATCTAAAAGATGAGTTCTGAAAGTCAGAATCTGACAAAATTAGCTTTCTGACTCTCAAATGTTTATTAAATACAAGGGTACATCTAGCACTCTGAAATAAAAAAAAAATTCAGGGGAGTTAAGGTAAAAAGTGGTTTTAGCTGGTAGATGTGAGCTTTACACTTTTGTGCACTTTATGGCACTTAGTGGTTGGCCTATAGATGAGGCACCATTCATGTTTGTGGAGTGAATGAATGAATGAGCTCGTTCACTCTGGCCATCTCCATGTAAGAACTGTGGGCAGTGAACAGTTAACTAGAAAAAGCCAAAGCAGAAGACCTGAAGAATGTCTGTGCCCTAGTCTCTTCCTAGTCGCCCTTAGTCAGCTGCTTTGCCAGAAGGCGGCACCCTATGCTGAGAGCTCAGGTGAGGTGAGAAAAAAGGTACAGGGTGAAGTCTTAGTGATCAGAGTTGACTTACTTAGTGAAATAGTGGAAGCAGAGCCCCTGTTAAGAAAAACAAACACCCGAACTTTGGGTCTTAGAACATATCTACTTTCCTAAGAGCCTAGTCAAGAAAAAAAGAGTATATTAGGACCCCATTGGTGGTGATGGTAGAGTGTCTCCTATCTTGTTGCTTAAGTAACAAGTGGGAAGAAAAGGGATTTACTGAAGACCGGGAACTGAGCCAAGCACTTTATAAGGCATTACCTCATCCGCCTTCTCTCACCCACTTCTGCAGGTGGTAGTATCCACATTTTACGGGTAAGGAAACTGAACCACCTAGTAAGTTAGTTACTTAGCTACTAAGTTATTAGAGCTGGGAATTTGAACCTAGGCCTCCTTTACTGAAAGCTCTGCTCCTTCCCTAGGCCAGTTTTCCTCTGGGGCAGAAGGAAATGAAGGCCCGATCTGTCCAACATGGGCAAGAAGTTTAAAAAAGAAACGACTCCCATAGGGGCGCCTGGGTGGCGCAGTCGGTTAAGCGTCTGACTTCAGCCAGGTCGCGATCTCGCGGTCCGTGAGTTCGAGCCCCGCGTCAGGCTCTGGGCTGATGGCTCGGAGCCTGGAGCCTGTTTCTGATTCTGTGTCTCCCCCTCTCTCTGCCCCTCCCCTGTTCGTGCTCTGTCTCTCTCTGTCCCAAAAATAAATTTAAAACGTTGAAAAAAAAAAAAAAAGAAACGACTCCCATAAATAAATATGCCAAGTTCTGTCAGCCCCCCCCCCCCCCCCCCCCGTCAGCAGCAGTCAGATAAAGCAGCTATCTCTCTTGCCCCTGAGTTGATCAGTTGCAGGAATTTGGTTTGCTTGTATTTCATGAAAAATATTCAAGCTTCGGCCCTGGGTGTGCACCTGACAAGTTCCATAGTTCATTCTGTTTGGTGGAGGAGTGAAGGCTGGTGCTTACTTAGAGAATTATACTATGATGTGAGAGTTTTTTGCTGATTACATGGTCTTCTGTAGTCTGATTGAGTTTCTCTCCCATGCTGGTCTCCCGGTCTCGTTTCTTGCTGTGGATTATGATCACCATAAGATGGTGCTGCAGCTTTGCGCTCAGCTGTAGGAAAAGGCTTGGGGAGAAACACCTATTGCAGTGGAGGCAGATGGGTCTCAGTAAGCAGTTATGTAGGGGCTGCTGCCTTCGGGTTTCTTACTGCTTTCCTTCCGTGCAGGGCATTTTTCAGGAGAGGTGGGTAGCATTTACATAGAGCCAGGCAGGCTATTTTCCTCTGCTGTGTGGTCTGGATCCTTTCGGTATAGAAAAAACAGCTGTAGCAAGGAAGTACAACCTCTTTCCACTCCATCCAGAGCCCCTTGGGCTGTGGTGTTATCTCATCTGTGAAACACTATACTAAATATTGGGGTGGGCGAATCCCATTGACATAACAGGGTGATTTTTTAGTCCAACTTTTTAGACCTTTAATTCAGACTTCCTGCCCTGCTGCAACTTGAGTAAAAACCATCTGGGACTCATTTTAGCAACTTCCTCTCTTACTCCCAGTGTTATCTGTTTGGGTCCTTGGCCCATGTGAGTCTAGTGGACAATTCAGAACAGTGGGTATCTTCCTGTTTTATTTAATTGAGGACAGACCCATCCCCGCCACAGTTAGAACATAGCATAACATGGAGTTGAAATTAACAATCTTAAATAGGAGTTCACGGACTGGCTTTGCCACTTATTAGCTGTGTAGCCTGGAGCAAATTAATCAACTTTCTTAAACCTCCGTTTCTTTACCTGTAAAATAGTAGTTTTGACTCCATATGGTTACTGTCAGAATTAAATGAGGTAATCCATAGTTTAGCACAGTGCTTGGCCGTAGCAAATGCTGAAAAAAAATGTTAGCTGGCGGCATCAGTGATTACTGGTGAACATTTGTGTAACTATTGTTCAGTAGAGGTGGAGCTTCTCTCTTGTATTTGGAAGCCGTATCCTTTTTACAGAGCCTCCTTACACAATACTCAAAAATGATTTCCCAGTGTCTCCTCTGTGTCATTGGCTAACAGAATTAACAGATCTCGATCTCGATCTCTCTCTCTCTCTCTCTCTCTCTCTCTCTCTCTCCTGTCTCTCTTTTTGGAAAGGCGAGGAGAGAAATAAATGCTGTAGGAGGCTAGATCTTTAAAGCCTGTGTTTCTTAACTGTGAGGAGTAGGTTCGGGTCTCTCTTCAGGTTATAATTTGTTTAAGATAATTTTATTATTTCTGACCTGAAAAATTTGAGCATCTGTCTTCATTGCTTGATATTTTCTTCTGGGTATCTGGCAGAACAATTGAAATCTCTTTCCTTTCAGAGTCTGGGGGGCAGTGATAATGGCAGCGTCCCCAGCCCTGGTTCTTCTTGGCTCTTCCCTGCCAAGGTAGCGGCACGCTGGTTTGCTTTCCCCTCTTCCTCCTCCTCCTCCTCCTCCCCGCTTCACGTTACCTTCTTCCATGGCCTCCCTTCTTTCCCCTCCCTTTTCCTTTTACTCTTACATCCCACCCCCTCCTCCTCACCCTCCCTAGTCCCCCCCCCCCCCCCTGGTTTCTAGCTCCTTTTTGCTTTCTGTTTGTGTTTCTGAGGGCAGTGCTCCAATTACCTCATATTTGGAGAGAGGAAGCTGCAGCCAATCCGGTTTCTGTCTGCTTTTAGGTCAAGTGATTTCTGAACTGCAGTGAGATGCTTTGAATTTGTCTTGTTGCAGCTCTGAGCCTGTAAGATGGCTGTCTGAATCGGCAGCGGCTGGGAGAGACAGAGAGGCGGGGAGGGAGGGAGAAAGAATTGGAGGGATTGCCGGCATAGTGCATGTTTTTAAATGTGCATCTAATCCGATGAAGCCAAGGTTGGGATTTCTCTGGGATCCCAGGACCGGCTTAGCTGCGTTTTTGATGAGATTAGGAGAGGAAGGCGATGGGAAATTCACTGGGCTGTGTTAAGGAGCCGAAAGATTCAAGAGCTATTCCGGAGAAGGCTCCCATATCTCCTAAGAAAAGGGTTCGGTTCAAAAGGAAGTGGAGGGGGAAGAAAACCCCTACTCCAGAGGTATCTCATGAGGAGGGACCCTTGGAAGGAACCACAGTAATTGAAGAGACAGAAACCCTACCGAAGTTAACAGTGAGTCTCCAAAAGGAGGAAGGAGCAGGAGGGGCAGAGCACCCCTCCTCGGACATTTTACTGCCTCGGGACTCAGCCCCCAGCTCAGGGATGGGTGCTCAGGGGATGATCGTGCAGGTGAAGGAGAGATTCCAAGGGGAGATCCAGACTGCTCACCTTTTGTTGGAGAATGAGTCATCAGTTGCCGGAGGGGTCTGGGATTCCCTGCAAGAGGGGAGGACTGTCATCGCTCACCTGCTTGATAACCCGGCGGAAAGGAACTGTGAGAAGTCAGTGAGCCAACTGGTGGAATTTCCGAGGACGGCGTCCTGCAACAGCAGGGCTGTGCTGCTGCCTTTGCAAGGGGAGACTGCAGTGGGGAAAGGAGGTGCTCAGCTTGGACTTCGGAGCGGCACCTTCCCCCTGACAGACCACCCCACCGATGCAGGGTCTCCAGACCAACTTTCAGGGGTCCAGGGTGTGGGGGCAGGAACCGCGGGTATTTGCAGTGGCCCTCAGACAGGTGCCTGGATTGCAGAGCCTTCTGTCCCTTCATCACTGCCGGATCAGTCGAGAGGTCACAGATGCACAGAACCTGCCCATGTGGGTCGAGTGCCCCCCCAGGGTCCCAGACTGCCTACTTCTCAGAGTGATTTATCCATCAGCGGCAGGACTGTGAGCGTTTTGCCCTCCTCCTCTGGCTACGGCAGCGACGGGCCACACTTTCGTGGGATCCAACCTAGAGACACAGAGCCTGAAAAGAGCTCCACATCCTTCTCTGAAGAGGATGGTACCCTTTCTTTGGAGGCAAGTCACACCCCACTATGGGGTCTGGAGGAGGTAGGTGGACTACATTCACATTTGGATTCCTGGCCCTCAAACTTACTAAAGTGGAGTGTGCTAAGAAGTGAGGATCCTGGTGCTTCTTCGCAGACTTACCCCCATGTCACGTACCAAGAGTTAGTGATTGGGTTTGGCAAGCGGAGTCTATTTCAGATCTGCCCCTTGATGCTTGAAACCAAGTCTCGTTGTCTCTGGGGAATCCCTGATTCCGGGTAACCACACAGCATAATTGCTCGAGCTATCTGGCGGGGTTATCTTTCAAAGTGCAGTGCTAGGGAGTACTTAACTTTCTCAGGCAGGTCTGTTTATGAGCATCCCTGCTACAGGAAGTTGTAGTGTGGTGGCTGAAGGGAGGCCTAGCTGAATCTCCTAAATGAGTGCAGAAGGCATAGGGAACATGGCAGGGGTTCGGGCCAAGGCAGCTGACCCCAGTGTGATTGCTCTTCCCTGGAGAGTGATGTTCTTCCCTGGAGAGTGATGTTCTTACGAGGGCTGATGTAATCCCACTCCTGTGGGGACACTGCTAATGACAACACCCATTCGGTATTTGTATAGGTGGAGAGGGCTGGTCCTCCATGGGTTCCTAATTGCAGCATTAGAGGAAAGGGGCACAGAATTATCTGGAGCTTAACTCAGAGAGGAGGGGTTAGAATAGTTTGAAGGTTCAAGGCTAGAAAAAGTTTGTGTTCTGGGTGGACTTGTTTATGGCTTGAACAAGTTTTTGTTGTTATATTGAAGGCATAGGTGTCCGTGGTGATGGTGGTGGGCACTGTGAATGCTTCTAGGGTCAAGGAGTAAGTAGGAATTCAAGAGATTTGGACACAGTGAGGGGAAGGGGACTAGCAAGACAGTGGGCGGCACAAGGTCTTGTATGTAGGTCTGTGATTGTGTAGGTGACTGAAGTTATTAATTCACCAATGACTGAAGAACTTTTGTTGGCATATCAGCTTCCTGTGGTAGAAGAAATAAAAACTTTAGGATCCCAGTGCAGCAAAAGGTGGAAGAAGAAATAGGACATTTTCCTTGCCCAGGGATGTGGCCTCCGTTCCGTACTGGTGCCCTGCATATCAAACCCAACAGCATGAGGCTGAATAGAGACACAATGTCTTGTGCTTGATCTGTGCTTAAAATGTCCTCTTTGGGGATGAATTTCCTCCATCGATAGGCTCATGTCAGTCCCCTTTGTTATTATGGAGTTTGAGGACTCCCAACAGCTGGAAGGAAATGTGGCCATTGAAAATATTTTTTATGGGGTACCTGGGTGGTTCAGTTGATTAAATATCCGACTTTGGCTCAGGTCATGATCTTGTGGTTCGTGAGTTTGAGCCCTGCCTGCTTCAGGCTCTGCTGACAGCTCGGGTTCTATATCTCCCTCTCTCTCTCTGCCCCTCCCCCACTTGTGCTCTGTCTCTCTGTCTCAAAAATAAATAAAACATTAAAAAAAAAAAAGATGCTTATTATATGGTTGGGCAAGAGTCTAAGGAGACCTTAGACTTTTCCGTATAAAAGTGTGTGTGTGTGTGTGTGTGTGTGTGTGTGTGTGTGTGTGTGAGAGAGAGAGAGAGAGAGAGAGAATGAGGGAGAGAATGAGAAAGAGAGAAGGTGGGAAGGAAAGCAGTGGAGGTGGAGGCTGCTGAGGCGGAGTGTATGAGTATTTGAGCTCTTTGTATGGAGTGGATATAGAGCAGTTTTGCTAAACTGATTGCTCTTTTTATACCATTAGTATTAAAGCTGAGGTTTGGAGGCATCATAATGTTTTAGGAAACATGCTTGTAATTGAGTGTGAGATTTTCAGAAAGTTACGAGTGTAAAATTTTAAAGAACTCCTAATGAAAATCTATTCTTGATGATGGTCCATAGGCGATCAAGGCACTTCTATTATGGGATCTCCACAGAACAGCTCTGTGCAGAGTCTTAAAGAAAAGATTGGTGGGAGAAACCTTTTCTGTAGTTTGACAGTATTGACAGCAGTGTGATTCTTTTGCTGTTTTCAATATGTGAATCAAATTGGTGTGTCATATTTTCTGGGCATCCCATCCCTTCGACCCTTCCAGAGCAGGCACAGCCAGACCACTGAGTTATAGCCCAGGCTGAAAAGTTCAGTGACTGAGCATCAGCTCAGATGGCTGACACATTTTTGAGGCTCCTTGCCCATCGTGTGAAGCAGGGACCACAGACTGACCATCCCGTATCACAGATGAGTACCTTCTCAAGATAAGTGTGAAATCCCTTCAGAATGAAAGTCCTGTAGGCCAGGAGGCCTGAATCCCTCACTGATCTCTACAGGAACTTCTTCAGGGAGCTGCTCCCTTATCAGCATGCTGTTCACAGGCCTCGAGGACAGCAGCCGCCAGGGAGACAGAAGCAGCGTGTTCTGACACTGCAGGCTTCCTGTAAACTGTGGGTTGAGACCCCAAATGGGAGCATCTAACAGGAATGTGCGTTCCCTCTGCTGAGGGTGATTGCCCTGGGAGGACACAGGGGTCAGAGGAGCAGCTGCTGCTGGTCACACTCCAGCTCCTTCCTAAAGAGGAGACAGCTGGCAGTTCCACAGACTTGATTTTTTTGTTTGCTTTTTGGTGCTTCTTTTGTTTCTAATATGTTAGAGTAGTAACCCTCCTCAGGAAACAGTTCAAGTTCTGGAGTGCTGCCTGTCCTTGGCATAACTTAGGCTTTATCATCTCTCCTGTTGATTGCCCAAGGTGTATTGACGGACATGGGGCCAGGGTTGGGTTTGCTGTGGCTGGACACAAACTTCGCAGTGGGTTTTATTTCTTTTAGGGATAGAGAGAAATGGGAACTGACTCTGATTCTTGCCAAGTGTGGGGTTTATTTTGTTGTTTTTTGAAATTTTATTTATTTATGAGAGAGAGGGAGAGAGAGAATCCCACGAGATACAGAGAGAGTGAGAGAGGAAGAGAGGAAAGGGGAGAGAATGTGGAGCTTGAGCTCACGAACCATGAGATTGTGATCTGAACTGAAGTCAGATGCTTAACCGACTGAGCCACTCAGGTGCCCCGAGTGTGGGGTTTAGATAATAGAAGACAAATGGTCTACTTTACTGTTCACCTGTTATAGTTGATACCTCCCTTGTCAGGAAATAGTTAACACAGAAATGGGATGATAGGGACCAGCTAACAAAAATGGTTTTCAGTTTTCAGAATGATAAGTGGACTGGGATTTGGAGCTGGGTCGGAGTGTCAGGCACAAGCCTTCTCTCAGGAGGACTCCCTACTGCCAGCTGCCATCAGTATCCAGAATACCTGGCTTACTGGAACAAGGAAAATTACTGACAATCCCTTCCTCCTCCCTGTCTTGGCTCCCATGCCAGTCTCCTGTCCACACTGTTAGTGGGTTCTGTTGAATGAAGAACATAGCTGTATACCAGTGTCCTTGCCATGAAACCTTAGAGTCCATACAATTTTGAGTGATAGTAAGGTAACACTGTGGGCTAGAAATGATGAGGAAATTGGTTGGTATATTATTTTCTGGGCTCAGCCTTTTCAGTTTACAAGTATCCCTTTCCCATTTCTCCTCTTTAATTATAGGGAATTGTTTTACTAATATTGGCGAGGAGAAAGCAAAATTAACCAGATGATCCTATTAGATGAATGTAGCAGTTAAAATCACAGTTAAGAAAGGAGCTTTGGTTGGGGCGCCTGGGTGGCTCAGTTGGTTAAGCCTCTGACTTTGGCTCAGGTCATGATCTCACGGTTTGTGAGTTCGAGCCCCGCATCAGGCTCTGTGCTGACAGCTCAGAGCCTGGAGCCTGCTTCAGATTCTGTGTCTCGCTCTCTCTCTGCCCCTCCCCTGCTCACGCTCTGTCTGTCTCAAAAATAAAACACTAAATTTTTTTTTTTTTTTTTTTTTTTTTTTTTAAAGAAAGGAGCTTTGGGGCGCCTGGGTGGCTCAGTCGGTTAAGCATCCGACTTCAGCTCAGGTCACGATCTCACGGTCAGTGAGTTCGAGCCCCACGTCGGGCTCTGGGCTGATGGCTCAGAGCCTGGAGCCTGCTTCCGATTCTGTGTCTCCCTCTCTCTCTGCCCCTCCCCCGTTCATGCTCTGTCTCTCTCTGTCTCAAAAATAAATAAACGTTAAAAAAAAAAAATTAAAAAAAAAAAAAGAAAGGAGCTTTGGTTAAGAAAGGACTTTTTTCTTTTTTCAAAAATTTATTACTACGGGCGCCCAGGTGACTCCGTTGGTTGAGCATCTGACTCTTGATTTTGCCTCAGGTCATGACCTCATGGTGGCGAGATGGAGCCCTGAGTTGGGTTCTGTGCTGGGCGTGGAGCCTGCTTGGGATTCTCCCTTTGCCTCTCTCTCTCTCTCTACCCCCACCCCCCCAAATAATTGTTACTAAAGAATCATCATGAGGGGCGCCTGGGTGGCTCAGTCAGTTAAGCGTCGACTTCAGCTCAGGTCATGAACTCATGGTTCATGAGTTCAAGCCCCACATCTGGCTCTGTGCTGACAACTGAGAGCCTGGTACCTGCTTTAGGTTCTGTGTCCCCCTCTCTCTACCCCTCCCCTGCTCATGCTCTTTCTCCCTCTCTCTCAAAAATAAATACACATTTAAAAAAAATTAAAAAAAAAAGAATCATGAATTTTTAGGTGTAACAGTGGTGGTATGGTTATGTTAAAAAGAGTCCTCATGATTTAGGGACACCTGGCTGCCTCAGTCATTAGAGCATGTGACTTCTGATCTCAGGGTTGTAAGTTCAAGCCCCACGTTGGGTGTAGAGATTACTTAAAAATGATAATAATAAAAAAAGAGTCCTCATGTTTTAGAGCTACTCACTGAAGTATTTATGGAAGAAATGCCATGTGTGTGGGTTTGCTTCATAATATCAGGGGAGCGTGAAGTGGGTTGAGTGTAGATGAAATAAGATTAGCTTTGAGTTGAAATGGTGGAAAGTGGGTGATGGGTACATAGGAGTTCACTAGACTGTTCAGTTTCTTTGTGCATGTATTTGAAACTTTCCATTTCAAGTGGTAAGTTAAGAAAAATAATGGTAATGGTTGCATAATGCATATTCTGAAAAAGGATTAATATTCAGAATCTCTGAAATGTAGTATAAGTAAGGTGGTTAGGAGTGTGGAGCCAGATTGTCTGAATTTGAATTCCAGCTCTACTACCTACTAGCAGTGAAACTTGGGGCAAGTTACTTAACTTCTCTGTGATATAATTTCCTTATTTGTAAGTTGAGGATAACAGTAGTATATACTTTGTAGAGTCGTTGTGAGAATTTTATGAGTTAATACAGTGAAGCACAATAAATGCTAGTTATTAGTAGTAATATTTAAAGAATCCCTACAAATAAACAAAAAGGTAAACACCCTAGTAGAAAAATAGGGGAAAACCCAGGAATAAACAATTCACTAAAAAGGAAACCCAGATGCCTCATACACGTCTCTGTCACTAGTAGTAACCAACGATATACATATCAAAACAAGATAGTATTTTATACCCATCAGAAAATAAAAAGTCTGAAAATACCAAGTATAGATGAAGATGTAGAGTGATGGAAAAAATCTCTTCGTGCGTGAAAGTATAAAGTGGAACTACTGTTTGGAGAGCAGTTTACCAGCATTTAGTAGAATTGAAGGATGCGCATATTTTATGACCTAGGGTTTAGACCCTGAATTTGAATGCTGAAAGGTGCACCCCATGACTGTTGCCTAACTCAGGTGCTGGTAATAAACACAGCTGCAATTAGATCCCTGTAACCAGCCAGGCATCTGTAATGAACAACCACACTATGCCCTCACCTGCTTCTTGGACGGAAGTTTTCAGTCCGATGCTGTCTCTGTAGTGGAATGAGGTCTGCTAGGAACTTCAGGACATGAGAATCAAGTATCTGTTTGCTCCCTACATCCAGTCCTGTTCTCTGAGACTTATATAGACTTACAAAGTCCAAACTCCTCAGTCTGATATTCTAACCCTCCATAATCTATCTGACTTTCTCTCTTGTGTCAATTTTCCATTTGAACGTACCTTTTTTTTTAAGTTTATTTATTTATTTTGAGAGAGAGAGCACACATGTGAGAGCATATGAGTAGGGTAAGGCCATCGAGAGAGAGGAAGAGAGAGAATCCCAAGCAGGCTCCACACTGTCAGCACAGAGCCAGATGTGGGGCTTGAACCCACGAACCGTGAGATCATGACCTGAGCTAAAACCAAGAGTCAGACGCTTAATCAACTGAACCACCTAGGTCCCCCAAATCTACCTATCTTACCAGGTCAACCCCTTAACCATCTTTTCCAGTTTCAGCTTATTTCAACTTCCAGTCTTTGTTGGCATCTACCTTCTACCTAGAATTCTTTTCTTTTCCCTGTCCCTTTGATAACATCCTTCAAGGATGAGTTTAAATCACACTTCTTTAAGTATGATTTTTAATCCCTCTAACCCAGATGAATTTTCATTCTGCTGAGCCCCTGTACTGGATATTACTGTTTACTATGTTACAGTTGCTTCTTTGGGGCCTTCAGCATAACTCTTTCATGTGACCCTCCCATCCCCCACATATGGCTACATAGATGGTAAGATTTTTGTTTCCCTCCGGAAATTAGCCTTCAGAAAAGAGGGATTCTCTTTGTCAAGTTTTTCTTGTTATTGGGCCCCCACTGAAAATACAGCTCATGAAATAGGATGAATGAATTTGTGTCACCATCTGCTAGTTTAGTCGATAATCAACTTTTATAGGGATCAACTGACATAATTGGTTAACCAAAAAAGACCAAAAACTTAAGAAGGCTTTCATTACAGACTATTGTTTTATAGACTATAAACCTCCTAATTTGAAGTGTTGGATGTAATTGTGTATAAGTCTTAATCACATTAAAAACTTTTAAAAAATCAGTCACATCACTTATAAAAAACACAGCAAGTGTTCATATTATGGAAACCATAAATAAATACCAATAGAATAAATAAATGAAAAAAAAACCCCTAATCCAATGTTATGCAACTGGATTCTTGTGGCTGGGGATAGAATATCCAGTGACAACATGGATTCAAAAAAGTGCTGTTGTGTCTCAGAAATTTTAATAAGAAATGTAGGTGAAGTTTTCTAGAATATTCACTCAAAAATAGCTTTTGTTGTTTTTTTTTTAATTAAAGTAGCTTTATTGATGAAAAAGACATTGATGTTAAAGATGCATGTGAAGAGATTTGATAACATGGTTTTATGAAATGGAAAAGTAGAAAAAGCATTCTAATTTTTACAAAGTTTTTATTTAAATTCCAGTTAGTTAACATACATTGTAATATTTCACGTGGACAATATAGTGATTCAACACTTCCATACAACTTCCCAGTGTTCATCACAGCAAGTGGCATTAATTCTAAATTAATGCATTAGATATATTACTTAATTTTAAATATGTGTATAGGGGCACCTGGGTGGCTCAGTTGGTTAAGCGTCTGACTTTGGCTCAGGTCATGATCTCGCGGTTCGTGAGTTCGAGCCCTGCCTCGGGCTTGGTGCTGACACCTCAGAGCCTGGACCCTGCTTCAGATTCTGTGTCTCCCTCTCTCTCTGCCCCTCCTTCACTCACACTCTGTCTCTGTCTCTCTCTCAAAAATAAACATTACAAATTAAAATAAATAAATAAATAAATAAATAAATAAATAAGTGTATATATCTAAAAAAATTTCCAGAAGTTTATATATGCAAGAGGACCACAAATCTTCCCTTTCCCCATTCCTCTCTTCCATCCATCTGTTGTCATTTGGAAAAATTGGGGAGTACCTTATATGGGGTAGCTTTATTTTAGCCAGATAGGGAGTCTGCCACCTAAATTCTTTCAAGGCAAGCATGTCTGTTTTTTTATCTCCCTCTTTTCAACTGGCTAACTTCTACTTCTGTCTTGAAACTCAGCATAAATGTCATCTCAGAGAGCTTCTTCAGCATGCTCCTTCAGGTTAGTTGCTTATCTGTGTCACAGCATTGATCTGTGTGGCATATTGTCTCCCCTGCTAAACTGCTTGGGCTTGAGGCCCAAGGTTGTGTTTTTGTCTTCAGATACCAAGAACTTCAACACAGCTCCTAGAACATAGTGGTTGTCAAGAAAAATAGAATAAACAATTGATGTTTGACTTTTTTCTTTAAGTTTTTTTTTTTTTTAAAGTAATCTCTACCCCCCTCCCCCCCCCCCCCCCAGTGTGAGGCTTAAACTTACAACCCCTAGATCAAGAGTCCCATGCTTTACCAACTGAGCCAGCCAGGTGCCCTGGTGTTTGACTTTTTTATCTTGAGATGAAAGAACTTAAATACAGCTCCTATTATATAGTGGTTGTCAAGAAATAACAGAATGAATAAATGGTGTTTGACTTTTTTTGTTCTTCTCCATGGTGCCTGGAATAATGTTAAACACAGATGAGATGTTGTTTAATAAATACTTACTGAATTATTAGGAACACCTTAAGTTTCTAGATACACTTCAGAGAAGGAATTAGTTGAAAGAGACTTCAGGTAGGCACGCATAGTCTCTGGGATGGTGTTGAGACTGTCCTCTCTCTCTACATGGCTCATTTTTAAAAACCCAGATGAGGGGGAGAGCTCTCTGACACTGAAGCCGGGTTTCTGTATTTGGAAGATTAAGGTAGAAGCTTCTGCATAGCCCCAAGGACAGCACTGTGTACATCACATGTGAACGTTACATGAAGAGATGGACAGAAGCCCAATGTAATTACTGAGATGGTTGTGATGAGAATCCTATTTTTCTCATCCAGCGCACAGTCTAGGAAGGGCCCTAGTCCAAACAGGGTATTTTTCCTTTCCCTGAGGGATCCAGACATTTCCCTGTTTCATTATAGCTGTGTGGGAAATCTGAAGTAAAGCTGTTCAATGAACTATTTTCAGTGCAATATACAAAAATACTGTGATAGGATGCCACCAGAGAGATTGACTGATTGTACTGGGCATAAAATACCCATTAACTAACTGGGATTTTAAAAAAATAAATAGCCCAAATACTCAGATTTCATCTTGTGTATTCAAATTGTATCCCTTTTCACTTCCACCTGTCCTGTTCCCGGCAGTGTTTTGCCTTACTGTGTCTGAAGCGGCTACAGTGGAAGTGCTGGGATCTGTCAGTGGTGAGTGGTATCTGGCCACTGAAATCGGCCACTGAAATCAGCACATCCAAGTGTTGGTAAGGAGAACTGGAATAGAATTGGTATTAGAGAGGAGCTGTTGTCACTGCAGTCACAGGATGATAGCTTGGGTACCATGATCCATTGTTGGGCCCTCAGCTTTGCAACTCTGCTATTTTTTTTTTTTTTTTTTTTTTTTTGGTACACTTGTTGTTGACTGAGTTCTAGGGGATTGATTCACAGTGATCATACTGGCTAGAGATTAATTGATGTAAATTAATTTACACTATGAATTATAACTGCCAAGTGGTACAGTATTTGAATCGACCACTCTGTGCATTTTGTCGCTTTAGGATGTCTGTATCGTGAGCAAATAATAATGGAAGGTTGTCAGCTGAACATCGAGTCAGAGCAAAGAGGCAGTGGGTAGAGAGGACAGATTTGCAGGCTGATCTTACTAGCTGGCATCATCAAAGTTTGGCAGCCTGATTTCTCCTGTAGAAATACACCTGTCAAGGGGACAGGAATCCTGGATCTGCTGGTTAGGCCACCATTTCACCATCACTGTCTTGGAGGCAGCACTTATGGCTTTCCCTTTTCCAAACTCCGTGAAGGCCACCCATGCTCTTTTGTTCCCATAGCCTTTTTTAGGCATCTTAGTAATATTTAGGAGTCTTCAGCTTTCTTGTATACTTAATAAAGTATGAAAGTTCTTGGCCCTGTTTTTTTCCCCCTGAATTTTAGAGTATCTTCACCTGATTTAATCTTATCTGCTATGAGTTGAGTTTGTAAATTTAGTATTCAGAGACTTGAAAGTGCCTTATTGTTGATTGTTCCCATGTACTGACGACCAGGGAGGCTACGCCATTCACAGTGGTGCACCTGATGGAGACAGCTAAGAGACAGGTGTTCTGTTGACATGCTTGTGCCTTCCCTGCCCAAAGCACCTGGCCCCCAAGTTGTTCTGGGCATGATGTGTTATTATGATGGAAAGGAAATGCACATTTTCTAGGCATATTACCTACATCGCTTTATTTAATCCTTATAATGACTGTATGATAAAGTTATTGTTTTATCTTAAATATAGGGAAGATGGGGTGCAAGAAGCTTTGGTCATTTATTTATGTGAAGTCACGTTCCTGGTAAATACCTCCTTTCCAGTGCTTTTCTCTCTGACTCAAAGGCTTTTTCTTTTTCTTATTGATAAATATTGTTTTCTGGCTTTCATTATAAATGTAAAGTATGTTCAGTATTTAAAGCCTGAATAAAAGAAAAGTAAAAAGAGAATAAAATTATCCATAGTCTCTCCAGGAGAGACAACCATTGTTGATATGAGCTCAAACTTGTTTGGTTATACTACAGACTGTTTTGAATTCGCTAATGAGTAAGTTTGCTGTCTAAAAAGTAGCCTGTCTCGGGATTCTATGTAGACCTTACCCTAAAATACATTTGTTTATTTTTATTGTTTTATTTTTAAACTAAATAATCATTAATTAAATGTGTTAAATGTTCAGCGTATAACTAACACAACACTAGGTGCAGTGGGTGATATACGGAAGCAACGTGATCGCTGAGTTTCAGAGTTGGAAGTTTTTCTTTCACAACATCCCCGTTTCTTCTTGAACATGCCCTGTGTCGAGGAGCTCTCTCTCTCGGGGCTGCTCTTGAATTTTAGATAGTTCTGATTGTTAGCTGTGGTACTGGCTCCCCAGGAAACCTATATAGTCTTGGGGAGATAAGATCAAATGTATGAAATAATAGCCAGTAATTCAAGATAGTATTTAGTGTTATGTGGGAGTAAGAATTGGAGGAAGACCATCATCCATACAAGGAAGAGCAAACAGAACTCTGTTGAGCATAGCCCTATGTCTGGGCTGGGTGCTGTAGTATATAATCTCGGTTATCACAGCAATCCTGAGAAAAGGTAGTAGGTATTATTCCCACTTTACAGATGTTATGACTGAGGTCCAGCTTACAGTTTTTGAAGTTGAGATTCAAACCCAGGTCTGCATGGAACCAAAGGCATGCACTTTCTTCTCTCCCAAACTGTCCTCTCTCTAAGTAGTTCCTGTGCTAGATTTTGGGGGTTTTGTAAACTAACATGTTTTCTTCTTATAAAAATGTACATGATGTAGAAAATTTGGGAAAGAGAAATATCACCTATAATGCTACCACTTATGAGATACCTGTGATGATTCGTTTGGTGTCTTTCTCTCCTGTATTTACCCTTATTTACCCTCATGTACATATATGCATTTATCACATACCTTGTGTGCATGTATATGTATGTATATATATGTATGTACATATGACTATATATTTAGGTATTCTGTATATCTTTTAACAAAACTATTAAATTGTTTTGTTTGCGTTCTTTTTCTTTTCATAACATACAGTGATCATTTTCTTTTGTCATTAAGATTTGCCAAAACATACCTTTTTATAGTGCTACAAACAATTCCACCCTGTGTATATGCTATTAATTTGTAACCAATCAATCCCTTATTAGAGCTTAAGCTCTATAGCTTTTTGCTGTAATATTTATCATATGTTGGTAAGCATTCTTGTATAAATTTTTTTGGTGTGTGTGTCTCTGATGGTTTCCTATCAAGTATATGTGTATTTTAAGACTTTTGATTCAAAACTTCATCTGGAGGAGTTAGGGCATGTGTATTCTCACTGATACAATATGTGAGAATGTCCAGTGTTAGGTATTGTCTCCAGTACTAACTAATATCATTACAAAAAACTTTCCCTATTTGATAGGTGAAAAATGACCTCTCGTGGTTTTAATTTGTATCTCTGACTACCAAACAGAGTGAATATCTGTTAGAGTTGTCATTCAAAGTTGTACCAGCCTTCGATCTCCCTCTTCTTCTAAGAGCCATATGCATGAAGAAGAGAAGGCTAGAAGGCTTCTTCATATTTATGCTAAAGTACCCGTGCCATATCTTTTGGCAGATCTCTGACATCTACATTAGTGGAGAATCAGGGGACATGTCAGCCAAGGAGAAGCTTCTCCTGTGGACCCAGAAGGTGACAGCTGGTTACACAGGGATCAAATGTACCAACTTTTCCTCCTGCTGGAGTGATGGGAAGATGTTCAATGCACTTATTCACCGATACAGGTAAATGCAGTGGGATTTCACTGTGCCTGGAGGAGCTTCTTCTCATCTTGCTTGCAATAAGTTATAATGCCACTCTTTCCCTGAACCAAGGATCAACACTCTGACTCATTTTCTCACTTCAAAAAGGAGTATGTATTGAATTCCTGCTACTCTAGGCACTGGGTACAAACACCAGGGAACAGAACCACAATAGCTCTTGCTTTTATGGAGTTTATTTATTAGGCAGTGAATAAAGAAATGCATTCTGTTATATGGTGGTAAGTGCAGTAGAGGGGTAGAGAGTGATGGGGTTTGTTGCACTTGGGACGGGTGGCTGGAGATGGCCTCTCTGATTAGGGTGCTGGAGCAGAGCTGTAAAGGAGCGAGCCACACAGTCCTCCTAGGGTCAAAGGGCTTCACATGGAGGAAACAGCAAGTGTAGAGGGTCTGAAGTGGGTGCTTACTTGGAGTGGATGAGGAATAGCAGCTGGCTGGAGTGAGATGAGTGAGGAAGATAGGAATTTTGATGACAAAAATTAAAATTATTGCACTGTTAATGATCATAAACACATCCCAGCTTTCACCCTATACTGGCTTTCCCATAAAATCCAACCAACCTGCTGTTATGGGTTTAGGATGAGGGAGCACTGGGTTCCTGGCATGTAATTAAAAATGGGATTAGTATCTTTCTAAACATCTTGCTTTCTCTCTAATGTAATTAGTGTGTTCCAGCTCTGGGTACTTCTAAGACGTTTGCTTTGTGTGAACTTGTGTGATGTATAGGCCTTTCACGTGCCTTGGTGGACTTTTACAGACCTGATCTGGTAGATATGGAAAGGGTACAAATCCAAAGTAACCGCGAGAATTTGGAGCAAGCTTTCGAAGTAGCAGAAAGACTGGGAGTCACCCGCTTACTGGACGCAGAAGGTGAGAGTGGACTGGTGTTGAGTTTGTTTGGCTTATATTCATTGTCCTTCTGCTGGCAGCTCCCTCTGTTCTAAGAAATTTCTTTCCCTTTTTCTCTCAGATGTGGATGTGCCATCTCCAGATGAAAAGTCTGTGATCACTTACGTGTCTTCAATTTATGATGCCTTCCCTAAAGTCCCTGAGGGTGGAGAAGGGATCAGTGCTACGGTAAAAGAAAACTTTCCTAAAATACCTTCTGGCTTTGATATGTTTGGGCGGAATGCATTGATTAGACTTTGTTTCTCAAGCACTCACTGTATGCGAAGCACTTTTATACAGAGCAAACTGAATCCACATCATCTTTATACATGGTCATTGTCTTTGGTCCCTGGGAATGAGTCCAGATATTGCTAATTTTGTAGCATCCAGCATAGACTATTCTAGTGTCAGGAAATTGAATCCCATCTTGAGAGCCCTTGAGGAGCTCTGAAACTGGGACTCCACGCATTAGGCTGAACAGCTGTGTAGGCAGTGAGAGGAAAGGGATTTTATGTGGTTTGGGGTGGCCTGAGCTACTGTCTCCTGTGCTTGTCTTATGTACCGCTAATCAGAAGGTGTGTGATATCTACCTTTTGGCAATAGGAAGTAGACTCCAGGTGGCAAGAATACCAAAGCCGAGTGGACTCCCTCATTCCCTGGATCAAACAGCATACAATACTGATGTCAGATAAATCTTTTCCCCAGAACCCTGTTGAACTAAAGGTAAAGTCACAGACCTAAATTGTCTTTTATAAAGTTCAATGCTGGGATTAAGCCTCAGAGCTCGCTGCTGCTGGCTCCTGGGGTGAGGTGGTATACCAAGTGGGTCAGGTTGCTTGCATGCATCCATTCATTCACCAAATATTAATTTTGTAGGCACTTTATAACCAATATATACACTTCAAAGAAACAGAAATTCTGGCCAAGGAGAGAGAAAAAGGAAGAATTGAGGAATTATATAAATTATTAGAGGTAAGGAAACTTACCCTTTGCTGATTCTTGGGGTTTGCTGGTTTGCCTGATTGTTATTTCTTTGTTAGATTGCCGGCATGCTCTTCCCAACCTGCATTAATAGCAATATTCTCAGGGTGACAAATCAACATCACTTTTAGGCTGGTGTTGAAAATTTATGGTAAATGGGTAGCATCATCCATCTGTATTTTTGAAAGAGGCTTTTGAAAAGTGACATTTATTCAGAAACACTGAGTTTTATGAATGAGTTTTCCTGTTTCTCAGAGGGAAGCGAATCCTCTCCCTAAGATGGAAAGGAGAGAGACTTCCATCCATATTTTCACTCCTAGAGAATTTGAAGCTGTAGGTTTGAGCGTTTGGCCTTTCCAGAATGGGAGTTAGTAAGAGGACAGGTGGATTTATGGAAAACGTAGAAGGAATGAAAAAATTTAGAGCAGCTAGTAGTCCCTGTATTTTGGAGATGGTTTCTTTGCTCTTACCTCGAGGTGAGGTACTGCTAAGTACTCCGTTCTTTTCTCTTATTAGACAACAGGAGAAACTGCTGATGGCTGGGTAAATATGCAAGAAGCCATTGTCAAGAACACGTAAAAGTGGGCCTGAGGGCACGGCTGTGTTTTCGGACTAAAAGAGTGTCTCTGGGATTTTTCAGGTGTGGATTGAGTTTGGCCGGATTAAACTGCCTCAAGGTTACCACCCAAATGATGTGGAGGAAGAATGGGGAAAGCTCATCATCGAGATGCTGGAGCGAGAGAAGTCACTTCGCCCAGCTGTGGAGAGGTGGGCTCAGGGCCTGATGGCAACCTGATGTTACCCACCCGGGCCACTTTGAGCCCAGCACGTGACTACGGTTTTTACCTCATTATAGGCTGGAATTGCTGCTACAGATTGCGAACAAAATCCAGAATGGTGCTTTGAACTGTGAAGAGAAGCTGACACTAGCTAAGAATACACTGCAGGCTGTGAGTGTCTGTGTTGTCTCTCCCCTTCTCACCCTGTGCGCTGATGGTCCAGATTCACGATTGAGAAATCCAGCTGTGTCACTTCCTCACACTCGGCTCCCTCAGTCCTCGTGGGTGGGGCACGGGCATTCTCCCACTCCTATTACTCCTTTTCTGTCTTAGGATGCTGCTCACCTGGAATCAGGACAACCGGTACAGTGCGAGTCAGATGTCATCATGTACATTCAGGAATGTGAGGGTCTCATCAGGCAGCTGCAGGTGGACCTCCAGATCCTACGGGATGAGAATTACTACCAGCTGGAAGAGCTGGCTTTTAGGTGAGGAGCATGGGGCTCAGACAGAGGGCTTGCTTATCGCTGAGGCTCACAGATCAAGAGTCTGGCACTGAATCTTGTAACTTGGGTCTTGGAGGTCCATGTCTTGGTGGGGATACTACAGGTATGTGGGGCAGGAAAATTCTCATGGTGGAGGACACTTGCCCATTATTGCAAGCCCTGCCCACTGAGTACCTGTAGGATTCCCTAATCACTGTGGCCTCTTATAACACCCACACATATTTCAGGGTGACCTACTGGGATGCAGTACCACATCTGGGTTAGAACTGCTGCTGATCGAACGCATCATTTTGTAGAGAAAACTAAGACCCATTGAGGGGATGGGCATCACCTAGGTCACGCAGTTTGTACAGGACCAAGACTAAGACTCATGTCTTTCGGTCCCTAATCCATGTTTATTCTGTTGTACCATCCAGGAGTTACATAAACAGATACTGGTTTGCCTCCCTCCAATTAACACTGTAATTTGGCATTTGCCTCAACAACTCGGAACGACGAAGATGTTAAAACCACCTTGTGTTCCTATAACACTTCTTTTTTCAAAACACTTTTCCTGATATGATCTCATTTTTATTTTTACCTCATCCTTGTCAAATGGATAGGGAATATTTTATCTTAAAAAAGTGCGTTTCAGGGGCGCCTGGCTGGCATTCAACTCTTGATGTCAGGGTTGTGAGTTCAAGCCCCACATTGGTTGTGGAACCCACTTAAAAAATGTGTATTATAGATTTAAGTGTCTTCCTTTTTTCTCTTCCTCCATTTCAGGGTGATGCGTCTGCAAGACGAGCTGGTCACCCTGCGTCTAGAGTGCACAAACTTGTATAGGAAGGGCCATTTCACTTCACTTGAATTGGCTCCACCCTCTACTTTAACCACTACTCATCTGAAGGCAGAACCCTTGACCAAGGGAACTCATTCTTCCTCTACCTCCTGGTTCCGAAAACCCATGACTCGGGCTGAACTTGTGTCTATCTCGTCCTCTGAGGATGAAGGCAATCTTCGATTTGTGTATGAACTACTGTCTTGGGTAGAAGAAATGCAGGTGGGTGTATGTTCCAAATGCTTATGCAATGTGTTAAGGTTTACTGGACCCAGCAGCTTGTCTAGGAGTGCCAGGATGCTCTGTGCCCCTTGGGTAAACTCTAAATTATTAATGCTGCCTGGAACCCAAGCCCCCTTCTCAAATGTTAAATGGGTAGGGTCAGCTCAAATCCTCAAAAGTCCCACACCGGATAGCATAGGCTTTTCTGATTGGAAGCCCTTTGGGAATCATTCCCTTCAGTTAACTGTACTCTAAGTGGAGCTCATGGGAGAAATTACAGAGTCTATAAATCTCAGTTACCTTTTCTAAAACTCCCTCATCAGCAGAGGAGCTTAACCCTCACTCTTTGTTGTTGGTCTTCCCTCTGGAGTTTAAGCAGTGCTGTGCCTCACAGTTCTGAGGGGCTGTGCATGCATGTATTCCAGAATAGTGGTTCAAGTTCGATACTGTCCTTTTTATCCTTCTAATGCGTTTGGTTTACATGAAATTCTTCCCATGCCCTGATGGCCGATTCCCCATGTAGCGACAAATAAAAACATCCAAAGACAAGCTATTTAAATATTACCTGCCACTGGTCAATAGTTGATGCCATGAATGAAGTTTAATATTTTCAGATATTTCTTTCTTATATCCACTCTGATTGTGAAATGCAGAGCTTCATGATGGAAAATGCCTAAACTATAAAGTTAACCTTCAGCCTTTGGAAACACCTTTCTGGTTGGTGAATTCAGGAATGTATCCCGTAATGCGGCAACAAAAGGCTGCCCCTGCTGCAGGAGTTGGAGTTTAGTCTCCAGCTCTTTGGGGTGATAATGGCATGTTTTCCTATAAGAGGCTGTCATGGAGATGACTTAGGTGTCCTCTTGCCCAGTCTCCTACCCTCAGCCCCCTTGCCCAAACATCAGTTCTGAAAATTTTCTATTTTTGCTGATTCAACCAATGAAATACGTATCTTTTCTTTTCCAGATGAAACTGGAGCGAGCAGAGTGGGGCAATGACCTGCCTAGTGTGGAGTTGCAGCTGGAGACACAACAGCACATCCACACCAGTGTGGAAGAACTGGGCTCAAGTGTCAAAGAGGCCAGGCTGTATGAGGTGTGTGCATTCAGAATTTATCACAGAGCGGGGTGCGGTGGGGTGGGATGGGTAACGGGGTAGCGTGCACAGTGCAGCTGTCTCTAGGGAGAAGGAGGCTCTGGAAAAGAATGAGAACCATGAGCAGCACTTTACGCCAAATTCCCTTTCCACATCAAGTGTCTCTTTTGCTCTTTGAAATGCCCTTATGAGCAAGGTATTTTTATTAACCCCTTTTTACTAAAAGGAGTAGCAATTCTGAAAGCTAAGGTCAGAATCAGTGCATGGTGGGTGCAGTTTCCAAACGGTCCTGCTCCAAAACCTCATCTTGTTTCCACTTCACCTCCTGCCTGTAGGGCATGCTGGAATAGAGAAACTACTCACTCAGTCTCTCCCTCACTCATTCTGTCTTCCCATTTGTAATTTCAACTTTCCCCTTCAAAAAAGCAGCCGAGTAGTTTGGGAGTCATCAAGCATAAGTTTTGCTAGAAACCTCCCAGAGTTACTGGAAGCACAAAGTCTCTCAGCTGTGTTCACTCCACTAAACTGTCCCTCACTCATGGCTGCCCCAGGCTTTATTTTTTATTTTTATTTCTTAAGTTTTTATTTAAATTCCAGTTAGCTAACAGAGTAATATTAGTTTCAGGTATACAGTACAGTGATTCAACACTTCCAAACATCACCTGGTGCTCATCATAAGTGCACTCCCCTTTTTTTTTTTTTTTGGAATAAAAATTTTTTTTTTTTTTTTAATTTTTTTTTCAATGTTTTTTATTTATTTTTGGGACAGAGAGAGACAGAGCATGAACGGGGGAGGGGCAGAGAGAGAGGGAGACACAGAATCGGAAGCAGGCTCCAGGCTCTGAGCCATCAGCCCAGAGCTTGACGCGGGGCTCGAACTCACGGACCGCGAGATCGTGACCTGGCTGAAGTCGGACGCTTAACCGACTGCACCACCCAGGCGCCCCTAAAAATATTTTTTTAATTTCTTCTTTCTTTTTCTTTTTTTTTTTAAGTTTTTTTTTTTTTTTAAGTTTATGTATTTATTTTGAGTGAGGTGGGGAAGGGACAGAGAGAAGAGGGAGAGAGGGAGAATCCCAAGCAGGCCTTGCAGTTGTCAGCGCAGAGCCCGATGTGGGGCTCAAGCCCACAGACCATGAGATCATGACCTGAGCCAAAGTTGGACGCTTAGCTGCCCCCACAACAAGACTCCTTAATCCCCATCACCTATTTAACCCGTCCTCCTACCCACCTCCCCTCTGGTAATGATCAATTTGTTCTCTAGCATTAAGAGTCAATTTCTTGGTTTGACCCATAATTTTTTTTTTTTTTAATTTAAATTTAAGTTAGTTAAAATACAGTGTTTCTCCAGGCTTTAAAACCTGACCCAGAGATCTGTTACCTCAACTTCTGTTTCTGGGGTAATTAGTCCCTAACTATGTGCAGACATAGTTGAAAACATACTGTACATATAGTTTACTTACTCTTTCTCTAATACATCTTTATTTCATTTTTTATCAGGGAAAAATGTCCCAGAATTTCCATACCAGTTATGTTGAAACTCTTGGAAAGCTGGAGACACAGTATTGTAAACTGAAGGTGAGTTTTGACTCTTTTGTTCTCTTCATGGACTGTCTAGTTCCTTCCAAACAACTGTCTTCCCTAATTCAGAAAGTCTGCGGTTTGGCCCTGTTTTGGTTTTCTGCTTATTAGGTTATATCATTTACTGTGCAATTGTTCATATGTATTACAACATTTTCTCAATTTTCTTAGTGGATCAGAAATCACTGCCCCAGAAAGTTTAAATTAAGTAGAACCTGTCCCAGTTTCCGTGTCTTACCAAAGCAGTGCCTGTATATGCTTTGAGACACCAGAACAAAAAGTTTGAGGTTGGTAGGAAGGAGACTCTTCTTCTATCTGTTCTTCATTCCCATCTTTCAAGATTGTCCAGAGTAGGACAGGCCTAGGATCATTCTTTATTCAGGGAGCCCCACAGAAGCCTGGTGAGTTGTAACTTCTTGCTAGGATTGACCAGGGCTCTGGGAGTCCTGTGCTAAACTTGTACTAAATTTAAATTTGAGTCCATGAGGAGCACCCAGAGATGAAAAATCAAGGCTAAATTTATTTCCTGCATTATTCTTTGCTTTGATGTCACATGTGCTATCTTCTACAGATGAAAGCCTGGCAGTCTAACCGTGTAATCCCTGCTTTGTCTAGGAAACTTCCAGCTTCCGGATGAGGCACCTTCAGAGCCTGCATAAATTTGTCTCCAGAGCTACAGCTGAGTTGATCTGGTTGAATGAGAAGGAGGAGGAGGAACTCGCATATGATTGGAGTGACAACAATCCCAATATCTCAGCCAAAAGAAATTACTTCTCTGTGAGTCTAGCACAACAGACCTGTCATATTTATGTAATAGCAGGAGACAGAGAGAGGCTAATCTTTTGAGAACTTGGATTTCTGGATTTGCATTCTTCTGGGTAGAAATAGGAGCCCCCTGCTTAATGCATCTGTGCATGTGAGAAATGTACATGGAGAGAGGGGAAACCAAGTCCTAGAAATGAATTTACTTAGAATATGTTTAGAAAGGCAGTGTCTTGGACAATGAGAGTATTGGACTGCAAGTCGAGTTGTTTCAGAATAGCTTTGTGTTTAGGATGGTAGGCTTTGGAGTGAGAGACCTGAGTTCCAATTCTTACTCCTCCACTAACTGGCTCTGTGACCTTGGGCCAGTCATTTAATCTCTCTGGACCTCTGTGAAATGGGATTATAGTATCACTTCAAAGACTTGTGTAAAAGATTGACTAAGCTAATATGGGCAAAGCATTTAGTATAGGGCTTACTGTTGTTTAACTGAAGCATACTCTTGGCTTTTCATATATTCTGAATTCTGTTAAATTCATTTAATAATTTTTTGGCCAAATATCTTCATTTGTAAGACGGGAAGGGAAATTGAATATTGGACAACGACAACACTCGTTTGTTCTTTTTCAGTCAATACAATGGGGTTGTTTTCTTTCTAAGTGTATTTCCACATCTCAGCATTTTTAAAGATATTATAAACTCTGCAAATAGGAAGCTTTTTTAAAAAAAAATTTTAATGTTTATTTTTGAGAGAGGGAGACAGGTAGAGTGTGAGTGGGGGAGGAGCAGAGAGAGAGGGAGACACAGAATCGGAAGCAGGCTCCAGGCTCTGAGCTATCAGCACAGAGCCCGATGCGGGGCTCGAACTCACGAATGGTGAGATCATGACCTGAGCTGAAGTCGGATGCTTAACCGACTGAGCCACCCAGGTGCCCCAGGAAGCTTTTTTATTCACACTTATTTTAGATACTTTTAAATTTCATTAGATTTAAAGAAATATAAACTTCTGAGGGCCCCTGAGTGGCTCAGTCGGTTAAGCATCCGACTTTGGCTCAGGTCATGATCTCACCATTCGTGAGTTCGAGTCCCACATCGGGCTCTGTGCTGACAGCTCAGAGTCTAGAGCCTGCTTCGGATTCTGTGTCTCCTCTCTCTGTCCCTCCCATGCTTGTGCTCTGTCTCTCAATAAGAAATAACCGTTAAACAATTTTTTTTAATAAAAACTTCTGATTAGAGAATAGCATATGATTCTTCTAAAGTAAAGAAGAAAGAGTAAATGCTCTAATGCAGTAAACTGTCTGAGAATGGAAATCAGGCTATGATAAAGATAAAAAGAAAGTGCTTAGAAAGAAGGGATCAAATGTGACAGCAAGGATCAGCACCCAGCTTTATAGAGAAGCTAGCATCTAAATTGGGTCCTGTAGTGTTAACAGAATATAAAAACAGAGGAGGGCACTGTAGGCTGATGGAATAGTCTGAGCAAAGCCAGTGAGTCACTGATTGGGATCTCAGGGTGTGTCAGGTATGGGATGTGAACCCCACTCCTGCCAAGTTATCTCCTTCCTCTGTCTCCATTGCTCACCTGTGTTCCCCTCCTTTTTCAGGTCTGGCCCAGGCCCCATATCCTTTGTAAATCATTGTCCAGTAATTCTAGCGTTTTTGCTCTTCGAAATCCTCTGGCATGTGCTATTTATTCCTCTCATTTTGGCACTAACCCTGTGTTGGAGGCTCCTTTAAAGTGGGGGCAGGGAACACAACTTTTTCTTTATTGCTCCTCTCCCCTTAATCGCACTTACTGCATCTAGTTGAATTCAACTTTCAGGAGTTGACAATGCAGCTGGAGGAGAAACAGGATGTGTTTCGGTCTCTACAAGATACAGCAGAGCTGCTGTCACTTGAGAACCACCCAGCCAAGCAGACTGTGGAGGTATGTGACTTGAGAATGTGTGAGGGTCAAGTGCTTAGGGTGGTCATAGTGGAAGCATCCAAATCAGAGACTTCGTTCTGCTGAAACACCTGAACGAAGTGTCAGTGATCATTTGTCTTGGATCTTCTCTCTTTATCCCAGCCCCTGAAAGACTACAAACAAATGCATAGGAGGAGAAACTAGAAGAGAGATTGACTCCTATTGAACCTTTTATTTTATTTTATTTTATTTTATTTTATTTTATTTTATTTTATTTTTAAAATTTTTTTAATGTTTATTTATTTTTGAGGCAGAGAGAGACAGAGCATGAACAGGGGAGGGTCAGAGAGAGAGAGGGAGACACAGAATCCGAAACAGGCTCCAGGCTCCGAGCCGTCAGCACAGAGCCCGATGTGGGGCTTGAACTCACAAACCGCGAGATCACGACCTGAGCCGAAGTCGGACGCTTAACCGACTGAGCCACCCAGGCGCCCCTGAACCATATATTTTAAATAGGCATGCAGGCAGATCCTGTCTTTTGTTGGTGTGGTGCCTTTGCCCAGAGAAGAGAGAGAGAGTGGGGGAATCTGGGAGGGATTTATTCATGCGCAGGTTTTGCTGATCACTTACAGGTGACCCTTGAACAACATGGGTTTGAACTGCGTAGCCCTCTTATATGCGGATTTGTTTTCTAAATACTGTAGGATACTGTAAATGTATTTTCGTTTCCTTATGATTTTTTTAGTAACATTTTCTATGCTGTAGCTTCATTGTAAGCATATAGTATATATACAGTATATGTACGTGTAACATACAAAATATGTGTTTGTTGACTATTCACGTTATCAGTAAGGCCTCCAGTCAACAGTAAGCTATTAGCACTTAAGTTTCTGGGGAGTCAAAAGTCATGTGTGGATTTCCGACTGCACAGGGGTTTGGTGCCCCATCCCCTCCATTGTTCAAGGGTCAGCTATAGCTGCAATTGAGTGTGGAAGAGGCCTTTTCTATGTAACCCATGTTGGATGAAAGACAAGCCTGTTTCTCATGGGAAGCACTCCGCAGATGCCTGTCAAGCATCTCCATGTATCTTCTGTTGGCCTGTCATTAGCAGAGTTGGACTTGGAAGAGAGCATTGCACATGTATGTTGCTAAACCCCTGCCCTTCTGTGCGTGTGCTTGGCTCTTGCAGGCTTACAGCGCTGCTGTCCAGTCCCAGTTGCAGTGGATGAAGCAGCTATGCTTGTGTGTTGAGCAGCATGTAAAAGAGAATACTGCTTATTTTCAGGTATGTGAACTTCGTGTTTGTGTCTGTGTGCGTGTGTGTGTGTGTGTGTGTGTGTGTGCACACGTGCGCACACATGAGCATCAGAGAAGATGAGGAGAATACCCTTTTCCATTCAGGCAAGCAATTGTATGTACCTGTGTGTCCACACAAGCCTGCACATGGAAAAGGTAGGGTGAAAAACACATCTATATCAGTTAACCACCACTTTACTGTGTAAACCATCACTCCCAAAGCACAGCTGCTTAAAACTGTAATCCTTTAGTTAGTTCTTGACTCTGTGGTTTGGTGATTTGGGCTAGGCTCAGTTGAGATGAGAAAAGATGATATTCTTATTTTATGTATTTATTTATTTTTAAATTTACATCCAAGTTAGTTAGCATGTAATGCAACAATGATTTCAGGAGTAGATTCCTTAATGCCCCTTCCCCATTTAGCCCATCCCGCCTCCCACAACCCATCCAGCAACCCTCTGTTTGTTCTCCATATTTAAGAGCCTCTTCTATTTTGTCCCCCTCCCTGTTTTTGTATTATTTTTGCTTCCCTTCCCTTATGTTCATCTGTTTTGTCTCTTAAAGACCTCATATGAGTGAAGTCATATGATACTTGTTTTTCTCTAATTTTGCTTAGTGTAATACCCTCTAGTTCCATCCATGTAGTTGCAAATGGCAAGATTTCATTCTTTGTGATTGCCGAGTAACACTCTTGTATGTGTGTGTGTGTGTGTGTGTGTGTGTGTATACACACCACATCCTCTTTATCCATTCATCCATTGATGGACATTTGGGCTCTTTCCATACTTTGTCTATTGTTGGTAGTGATGCTATAAACATTGGGGTGCATGTGCTCCTTCAAAACAGCATACCTGTAACCCTTGGATAAATACCTAGTAGTGCAATTGCTGGGTCGTAGGGTAGTTCTATTTTTAATTTTTTGAGAAGAAAAGATGATTTTCTCATCTTGCTTAGCCTGTGGATGGCTGCAGGCAACTGGCAGGCAGTCTAGGGGCTCGTTGGTTGCAAATGGCATCACTTCCACGTCTGATAGTTGGTGGGGGTGATGGGGTACAAGGCCATGACATCTGTTAGGCTAGCCTAGGCTTCTTCACGTTTGTCCCACAAACAACCAGAGTGGTGCGCCCCAGTACACAAGCCCTTTTTTCTGCTGTCACATTTATTATGTCATTGGCCAAAGCAAGTCATGTACCTGGGCTGGCTTCAAGGGAAGAAGTAAACCCTCCCTCTTGATGGGTGAAGCTGTAAAATCCCAGGACCATTTTTCTTTCTTCAGTCTATCACAAGGTCAAGAACATACTCCTTATTTTCAGATGAGGATGGGAGGAGGAAATAAGCCGTTGCCTCTGTTTGTGTTTGCCCTAAATTAAATAATCTCGCTAATCATTTTGTAATCTTATCAGTGAATTGGAACATTTGATCACTCAACCTCTAGGCTTTTCATGACACGCTTACCTCACAGCCAAGTGTCCTCACTAGCAGTGTTTCTGAGAAGGCGAAGCTGACTGACTTTTCTCTAGGGTTAAATAGGCTTTGTGGTTGTCATCACTAATATTTTCCCAGATGTGGTGTTTTAAGCCCTCAGTTTCCACTCGTGTGGATTTTGTAATGAAGTGTCATCAATCCAGGAGAGTAATTACAGTGAGATTGCTTTTTCTTGGTTAACATCTGTGTGTCGTGATGTGTTGAGCCCAAGATCCCATTCATATCCTCACAGTTCTTCAGTGATGCGCGGGACCTGGAGTCATTCTTGAGGAACCTCCAAGACTCCATCAAAAGAAAATATTCCTGTGACCACAATACCAGCTTATCTCGTCTCGAGGACCTGCTCCAGGACTCCATGGTGGGTGTTGCCTCAGAGGGATGATTACTGCTGAGAAACAGAGTAAACCATATCAGCTGCTGCTGTTTATATCCTTGAAAGCTGTAGGGTAATGGGTCAGTGTTATAAAATGTGGCTCACATTCAAATAAAGTTTAATCCCAGTTTGTTCTTTTTCTTTTTTTTCTTTTCTGTCCTTAAAGAAGTTGCTGATAAGATTCCTTTGGGTATGCTATTGAAGTAAAGGCCTAGTCCTCTTCCCCTGAGCCACTTAATGCCCACTATGCTTATCTTTGCATTGTTCCTATTTTAATTCAAAAGTTGGGACCAAAGATGAGGTATAAAGCATGAAAAATAGTGTTGAAGGGGATTAGGTGACTGACATCAAATTCTTTTTTCACTCTCTCATGCAAAGAGAATTAAAACAAAACCAAACCAATGAACTAGACCTGAGCCAAATTTTTCTTCTGTGGTAATTTTGTTTTGCCAAAATGAGGTATTAGAATATTGATTTTAATTAAGGATGACGTTAAAATCTTATGTAGATATAATGCAATATTTGTCCAATTTATGTAGCAGTATTAACTTTGAGAAAATGTTTTTGCATCCGGTATTTACTCCAAATCAGTTTTATATTCATTTTCTTCAATGAATTATTCTTTCAGAAATGCTGATAATAAAATCAGAGCAGGAGTGTTTACGTGTATTGAATGCATATTACACAGAGTTGGCAGGACAAGGCCCCAGCTATGTCCCAAATTAAGATAGAAGAGTATGTAATAGGGAAATTATTTTTTCTATATGAGAAGCCAGAGGATTCCCACATTTCAGTAGAAAATTATAAATAAGAGAACCAGAGAACCCAAAACATTTTTGTAGGTGAAAGTTGGGTATTTGTGAACATTAGTTGATTATTTATTGATTTATTTTTACACTTTCAGGTATTATTAACCTATGAATGGGTTCACATTCAGTGTTTTACCCGGGCCAACAATCTGTTAATTTAATGAACTTGGAATGAAGGATAAAAGCCTGACTTTTTAGATGTTGTCTCTAGAATGTCTCTCTTGGAGGTACTTCAAGTTTGAAGGAGGAATATAATAATCCTTGGCTATTATCTCCTCCCTTCCACAGAGTACCTTCCTGTCTTAGGGTAACTTCTCTGCAATTATTGTCATATCTTCTCTTCTCGAGGGTCGCTGCTCTGTTCCCTCCTCTCCAGGTCAGGGGCATCGGGTTGGCGGCGTCATCTGGGCATGAAGTCACCTGGGTCTGCTCCTCAGCTTTTCCTCAGCTTGTCCGTCAGGTTCGGGAGCATCTGTCATGGCTTCTGGTTCTTTTCAGAACTTTTACCACGCTGAGCACTTGGTCTCTGGAGCTTGAGATGTTTGGCTGTGGGTTAGACAGAAATTGACATCTTTATTGCAAGGAAACGGAAATGGGTAGACCAGCTGTCAAGTACGGAACAGTGTGGCTGTCTCCCTGATATATTCCATTCCTCTTTCTTAACTAATAAGTTAAAGTTGTATTTCTTCCAATCATGCTCCCGGGGACAGGCACAGGTAGTTTATTTAAGCATTTCTTTTTCTTTACTTGCATATTCTTAATTCTTTAATGGCATTTCTTAACATTATTAACTCTTTACTCTCATCACATCTACTTCCATCCTAAGAAAGTCCTCTTCTAAGGACTTTATATACCTCAAAATGAGCTTGACACATCCTGGTAATACATGAAAGTTATCTTTTACTCTCTAACACAATTGGTAGTACATTGCTACCAATTTTGTGGACAGGAAGTTCATTAGTTTTTAAGATAATTGGGTTTGCAGAGACTCGAGAGTTTCAATTTTGCATGATACTTCTTTCAAACCATTCAAATTTACATGAGCATGGCACAGCAAGACCCTAAAAGGTAAACCCTGAATCATTTGTCGAGTCTCCACCAACAGCATTGCTTTATAAACTGTTGGTGGAAGAGCTAAGATCTTTCTCTAGAAAGTTTGACTCAATTTAAGAAAGTGAAATATTAGTAGTAGAGCTTGGGAGGTATGATTATTTAAAAATTCTTTAAAGAGCACAATTCTAGCTTCTCCTAAGCAGAAGGCAAGAACTGGCTTCTGCCAGTAAGAAAGCGAATAATAATAATAGCGACAGCAATGTTGTTATTATTGTTTTTAAATTTCCATGCTTTCTGAACCTTATTTGGGGAAATCCCTTGTTAGCTGTGTGTAGCTGTATTTGGCAGCTGGCAGTTCTTTTGTTTGTTTGTTTTTGTGTTTTCATTACTTTTGCATGTGGCTTCATGATTCATTGAAAAGGGCACAGGGAGAAAGCTGAACAATTTGAGTATAAAAGCACTTGGTAGAAGACAAATATCCTCTCCTTTTTTCTTTATCTTTGTGCTTCTAAGATGGCTCCACCAAGGATCCCTACTTAACTGAGAAATGACATTCTCTGAGGGAGTGGAGCACTCAGTTTTCTTTATTGGCTCAGTCACCCTGAGTAGCAGCATTAATGTCTTTTTTGTGTTTCTTCTCACTTTGTAGGATGAAAAGGAGCAGCTTATACAGTCCAAGAGTTCCGTTGCCAGTCTTGTTGGGAGATCAAAAACCATTGTTCAGCTAAAGCCACGCAGTCCTGACCACGTGCTAAAGAGTACCATTTCTGTGAAGGCCATCTGTGACTATCGGCAGATAGAGGTGAGGAGGTGGAAAGGGTACCTCTGGCTCCAGAAGGAAGGGAGGGAGAAGCAAAACCTTCAGTTTAGGGGTGTGATAGAGAAAGGTCTAATGTTACAGATTTTTGATTTTCTCATTAGAACTTAAACATTCTTTTAAAAAAGGAAGAAAAAAAAAAAAAAAGCCCAAACTCTACAATCTTGACCTGCTCCCTGCCTCTGTGATTGGTATCATCATCCACCCGATTTCCTAAGTGATGTCAGAAACGATACTTTGTAGCCCCTGAGCCATATCTTTGGCTTTTCCTCTCTTATACCCCACAACTAGTAGCCATACCAAATCAATACCAACTTGCAAATAAATATCCCTTAGATTAGATGTACTTCTTTCTGTCCCTGCAGCTACTACCCTGATTTAGACCATAATTTCTTTCACTTGAATAATGGCATTAGCCTCCCCAATCAATGCATTCTCTATTCTTCTACCAGAATGATCTTTAAAAAAAAGAACAATTCCCTAGTTCTATTTAGATGGCCTAAATTCCTTACTGTGGCTTCAAGGTCCTGAATAATCCTTCTTTACCTTTCTAGGCAAGACTGGGTCATGTCCCTTCCATGCATTCCCTGGTAAATTGCATTTGACATACAGTATTATAACTCTTACCCCCAACAGAATATGAGGAATATCAGCCATGTTTGTTAGTTTACCATCTTACCATTCTTACATCCAGTGGCCCAGCAAAATTCCAGGCACATAATAGGCTCAGTAAATATTTGTAATGCGTAAGAATGAACTTCTCTGGCACTTTCCTGTGTCTCAGTATTTCTGTCTATAAAATAGGGATGAGGATGTTGGTTCCTTGTCTCCCAAGAGAAAGAATTGATGATTCCTAAATGCTTAAGCCTTTTCAAGGGATTTGAGTGGGATGACAAGAAGGGAGGAAGAGGGAAGTATCATCACAAAAGCAAAGTTGTGATTATTCATGTCCCTTTAACCTTTGCCCTAATGGCTGTAGATGCAGAGAGATTGTTTCTGGAGGTCTTAAGACAGTCTCCTTAGAACTTTCATATACTAGGTTACTTGACCTGTAATAAACATTTAACAAACACTTGCTTCCTTGATTTCTTTGATGTCTCAACCTTTCCTGTGTTGTATATTTATATAAGGTTATCTTTTCATCAAAATCAGGAACCCTCACTAAGGGATGTCAGATCTCCAAAATGATTTTTTTCTTAAGGATTTCATAGCTTTGGGATCAGGCACCACATCATACAGGTTGTCGGTTTATCCATTAGCAACAACTTACAAGTTTGTCTCTTCAGATCACCATTTGCAAGAATGATGAGTGTGTGTTGGAAGATAATTCGCAGAGGACCAAATGGAAAGTGATCAGCCCCACAGGGAATGAGGCGATGGTGCCATCGGTCTGTTTCCTTATCCCCTCACCCAATAAGGATGCCATGGAGATGGCCAGCAGGTAACTTGGTTCAGGGGCCACTCTGGACTGCCACATGTGCTGCTTGGCTTGAGTGAATTGATGGAGGGATGAATCTGCATTTGCAATCTTAAACAGAGCAGCCAAGTTTTAAAGTTTCTTTTGGGAAAGACCTACTATTAAGATAGCAAGTCTTGCACTTGCAGCTACATGGTAGGTTTTCAGTAAATGCTTATGTTCAATTCAGTGATCATTCTTGATCATAAACAGTTAACTCTCAGAAGATTGATTTTTGTAGTGACAGTTAATTTTCTTCTTTATATTTTATTAAAGTAACATACATATTTTTTTAAGTTCATTCATTTATTTTGAGAAAGAGACAGAGAGAACCAGGGAGGGGCAGAGAGGGAGGGAGAGAGAATCCCAAGCAGGCTCCATGCCATCAGCACAGAGCCTGATGGTGGGGCTCAGACTCACAAACTGTGAGATCATGACCTGAGCCAAAACCAAGAGTCAGACGTTCAACTAACTGAGCCACCCAGGCGCCCCTACATACATATTTTTAAAAACTGAATTACACCATGAAGCTTGTAATAAAAACCAGCTATTCCCTCCCCCACCCCAGAATTCTAATTTCCTAAGCCCGCTATTTTCAATCCTTTATTTTGACGTCACTGAAATTTTAATGGGTTTTTTGGAGAGGGAGCAGATAAACTAAATGGGTTTAAAGTCTCCTATTTAAGTGAAGTCCTGGCTTCTACTTTTCTATCCTATTCTTATATGTCACATTTCTTAATTTGAAATTCAAGGTAATGTGTGTGTTGAATATGTCTGTGTATACGAGAGTTTAGAGTCTGTAAGTCTTCCAGAAGTTGAGATTGAATCAGGCACAGGATGCTTTAGAAAAAAACTTCTCTGGTCCTTCACACTGCAGTTCTTTTTTTGTTTTTTGTTTTTAATATGCCAGATAACTTTTTAAGTTGTTCTTAACTTTTTTTTTTTTTTTTTTTTTTTCAACGTTTTTTTATTTATTTTTGGGACAGAGAGAGACAGAGCATGAACGGGGGAGGGGCAGAGAGAGAGGGAGACACAGAATCGGAAACAGCCTCCAGGCTCTGAGCCGTCAGCCCAGAGCCTGACGCGGGGCTCGAACTCACGGACCGCGAGATCGTGACCTGGCTGAAGTCGGACGCTTAACCGACTGCGCCACCCAGGCGCCCCTTAACTTTTAAACATTTTAGCAGTTTTGTGAATATATAGACCACAGTAATGTATTTTTAAGCATTGATATGGATTGTCGTTTTTCAACAATTCCAAATGGGGTTATTTTATCTCTACTTTCTATATTACTTACCTTCACGGGTGTACCCTCTCTCTGACTTCTCGTGATCATTATATATACAGGTAACATTTATAAGACTGCTAAACATGCTGACATCATATTCATAATACCGTTGTAAGTCCAAATTGTTTGACTATGTCAATTAATTTGGTTCTAAAGATTGCTGTGTTGTTAGTATTTGATTACTTGCCTTTCTCTGCTCAGCATATAAATCCAGTTCTGCTAAAGCAATCACATTTTCCCCCTGAAAGGTCTCTAATGTGGAGCTCAGGTTTTAGAATAGCCACAGCCAGCTTCTCTATTGTTTCTAGGGTCGAACAGTCTTACCAGAAAGTGATGGCCCTTTGGCATCAGCTACATGTTAACACCAAAAGCCTTATTTCCTGGAACTATCTGCGGAAGGACCTTGACCTTGTAAAGACCTGGAACCTGGAAAAGGTAATTGTGAAAAGCCTTCCCTCAGGCTCACATCCTATTGGCAAGCTTTTTTCAGAAGGAACTTTTTTTCATTACTGTAAGACTCCTGCCCACCCAAAGGGAGTAAAGTGGAGTCAAGGATGTTTCAGAATTAGGGGGTCCTAGGAACGAAAAACAGCAGCCTGAATGGTTAAGGAAATTACTGATGAAAACAAACAAGATCTTCTGTTTTCTTGGCCAACTAAAGGCTTCTTCTCACTCTGCAGCTCTTGTATAAATGTATGTTGTACAGGAATAATGGTGAATTAACCATTAGTCAGGGTTGTGTACAGTAGGGCACAGTGGGTGCTTCTGGGGTGCTAGTAATATTGTTTCTTGATCTGAATGCCAATGACATGGACAAGTTCTTTTTGTGAAAAAACAAATGTTTGCAGTTACGGTATGTGCAGCTGATTTGTCTATATATTAAACATCAATAAAAAGGAAAAAGGGAGAAGGTATTATGTTCCCATTCTGTTGAAATTTCTTTTATTTCCTTCTCTCTGTGTCTCTCTTTAGCTTCGAGCCTCAGCACCAGGGGAGTGCCACCAGGTTATGAAGAACCTCCAGGCCCACTATGAAGACTTTCTGCAGGATAGCCGTGACTCTCTGCTCTTCTCAGTGGCTGATCGTTTGCGCTTGGAAGAGGAGGTGGAGGCTTGTAAAACCCACTTCCAGCACCTGATGAAGTCCATAGAGAATGGTGTGTGCCTTGGCAAGAGGGAGAGGAATGGTGGAATGAGAGCCCTGAAGGGTGCTGCTGGACCCTTCATATAGACTAGAAAGTACCACCTTTTTACCATTTGAGTTGCTAAAAACTTGAGATAGGGAAAAACTTATAGAGATGAATTCTGAAAATTAGATCATGGAAGAAGAGGCCTTATTTGTCATTGCTTATCAGCCTGTCACATTTTCTTGTGGAGATAACATGTTTAGATCCTTAACGATGAGTGTATAATGCAGGGAATTTAGGATCAGGCAGAAGCTTCCCCCCATGTAAGGCCTTACTTTCATTTGTGGAATATCAGGCCTCTTGCCCTCTGTCTGAGGGTGAATCTATTATTCTCAGGTTTGTTGATTTCTGTTGTGGTGGTTAATGGTATTCTGTACTTGTGCATTCACAGAGGACAAAGAAGAAACTGTGGCCAAGACGTACATTTCAGAGCTGAAGAATATCCGACTACGCCTGGAGGAGTGTGAACAGCGGCTGATCAAACGAATTCAGTCTCCAGCCAGTTCTAGGACTGACAAAGATGCCCGGCAGGATAGTGCATTAAGGATCGCGGAGCAAGAGGTAAGCATCGAGCAAGGTGGGTGCTGCCTGCAGTGCACATGCTTTCAGAGTGAATGGGCGTCAAGACAATATGGAGCCTAAGACATAAAACAATAGACTCATGGCATTCCTTCTCAAGAGTCCTTCCCTGCAGCCTATAAATGCCTTTTACCTGTGGCAAAGCATGATTTCAACTCCCAGTGTGTCGCTGAATATTGATTAGTTTTCTACACACTTGGGAAGGCAAACTGACTGGCAAATTGTTCTAAGCACCACATTTGGGCTACATATTTTAAGACTGCGTAGTAGAGATGTTACTGTCTGCTCAAAGTTTTGGAAAACTTTGGAAGTTAAGTGATATAGTACTTAACTATAATGCGTTTCCTGAAAAAGTAAAATGCCATCAAAATGTAGGGCAGTGTTTCTGAAGTAAAAGCAGCAAATATTAATTGTTTTGCTATGTGCTCATAGGTATGTAAAGACAGTAAGCCAAAGTCCTTGCTTTGGGCTTATAGCATAGTTTAAAGAAGAATAAAAGGTTGAAGTCACAATTAGAAACTTGAGTATAAGAGATGTCATAAGATAGTACCTAGGATATTTACAGATTTCTAAGCAAACATTGCTATAGGAAGTTTGAGTATTATTAGACCATTTCTACTTGGGATGGTATGAGAGCTCTTTAAAGAGTATAGGGGGTGCCTGGGTGGCTCAGTCTTGCATCAGACTTCAACTCAGGTCATGATCTCACCATTCGTGGGTTCGAGCGCTGCATCGGACTCTGTGCCAACAGCTCAGAGCCTGGAGCCTGCTTCAGATTCTGTGTCTCCCTCTCTCTCTGCCCTTACCCTGCTTGTGCTCTGTCTCTGTCTCAAAACTAAATAAGCATTTAAAAAATTAAAAAAAAAAAAAAAAAAGAATATTAGATTTGACCTGGGAGCCTGAAGGAATGGAAAGGACTGGCTAAATTAGGAGTGATTTTTCTTACCCTTCTCAATTATTCCAAAGCGTAAAGAAGAGGATGAGTGGGCAGTGTAATTTTCAGTGGCCAAGAAGGATCTAATATGCCTGAACGAAGCATATCATATAAACCTGTAATTTTCATATTGAAACTTACTAGTTTTCTGTAGTCACCTGAAATCTGTTTGTCCCAGCAAAATAGAACATTCTAAGAAATGTTAATATTCAGCTCTTCTAAAGGATCTTCCTTTTTTTTCATTAACTTTTTATTTTGAAGTAGTTTCATTATACAGAAATTTTCTTTTCTCATATAGCCTTCACCTGGATTCCCCAAATGTTGACATTTTTCTGTATTTGCTTTGTCATTTTTTTTTTACATATGTATACATCATAATAATCTTTTTTGGAGTGCCTGGATGACTCAGTCAGTTGAGCATCTGACTTTAGCTCAGGTCATGATCTCACGGTTCGTGAATTCAAGCTCCGCGTTGGGTTCTGTGCTGACAGCTCAAATCCTGGAGCCTGCTTCAGATTCTGTGTCTCCCTCTCTATCTGCTGCTTCCCCATTTGCGCTGTCTGTCTCTCTCAAAAATAAACATTAAAAAAAAATTTTTAAATAATCTTTTTCTTCTTTTTAGAGTGAGTTCTGTACAAGATACATTTTTACCCCTAAATACTTTAGTGTGCATTTTCAAAAATCAAGGGGAGTCCCTTATGTAACCACAGGACAATGATTAAAATCAGGAAATGAACATTGATATAATGCTGTTATCTAAGACTTTATTAAAATTTCATCAGTTGACTTAATAATGCCTTTTTTGGGTATTCTCCACCCCCTCCAAATTTTTAGTATAGGACTCAATCCAGTACCTATCACACATTGTGTTTAGTTGCTGTGTCTCTTTAAATTTCCTTAAACTGAAATAATTTCTCAACTTTTTATCATCTTTCATGACCCTAACATTTTTTAAAATATTTATTTTCAAGTGTGCCTGCATGCATGTGCAGGTGGGGGAGGGGCAGAGAGAGAGGGACACAGAGTATCCAAAGTGTCCTCTGCACTGACAGCAGAGATCCCCATGAGGGGCTTAAGTTCATGGAATGTGAGATCATGACCTCATCCAATGTCAGATGCTTAGCCAACTGAGCAAACCCAGGCGCCCCAACCCCACCCCTAACGTTTTGAAGAGTGCAGGTCATTTATTTTGTAGGCTATTCTTTTCTTTGTGTTTATCTGAGGTTTCTTCATGATTAGATATAGGTTACACATTTTTGGCAGGAATACCACAGAAATGATTGTGTGTCCTCAGCACATGATATCAGGAAGCATGTGATGTTGATTTGTCCCATTACTGGTGATAACTTGTATTGCTTGTTGCTCTTTTCCCCTTTGTAATTACTACGCATGTTGTGGGGGGATACTTGGAGACCATGTAAATATCTTGTTTTACATCACACTTTCACCAACTAGTTTTTTAGCAACTAGTGTTGATTCTTGACTGAATTAATTATTAGTATGACTATTGCCAAAAGGTGATTATCTAATTCTGTTGTTCCTTTTACATTTAAAAATTTCTATTCTATGCCCTCCTCTCTTCCTTTTTTAAAAGTTATTTATTGGGGTGCCTGGGTGGCTCAGTCGGTTGGGCGTACAACTTCGGCTCAGGTCATGATCTTGCGTTTGTGAGTTTGAGCCCCACGTTGGGCTCTGTGCTGACAGTTCAGAGCCTGGAGCCTGCTTTGGATTCTGTGTCTCCCTCTCTCTCTGCCCCTCCCTCACTCATGGTCTCTCTCTCTCTCTCTCTCTCTCTCTCTCTCAAATAAATAAACATTAAAAATTTTTTTTAAATAAAGTTATTTATTTATTTGAGAGAGAGAGCAAGTGGGAGAGGGGCAGAAAGAGAGGGAGAGAGAGAATCCTAAGCAGGCTCCCTGCTGTCAGTGTAGAGCCTGATGTGAGGCTCATTCTCAAAAACTGTGGGATCATGACCTGAGCCAAAACCAAGGATTGGACGCTTAACTGACTAAGCATCCCACGTGTCCCCTTTCTTCATTCTTTATGTCAGTATGGACTTATGGATTCTTATGTTAATGGTTTGTAAGTTGTTACTGTCTTTATTTTGATGTCAGAATTTCTCAAGGGGCTATTGAGAGCCCCTTCAAGCTGGTATCTATGTCATTTTAACATGTCCCACTATTCTTTGAGCGCTTTCTTATTTCTTAACAAAATGAGATATTTCAGGTTCATCTTGCCTTTGCCAGCCCTAACCCTGGAATCAGCCATTTCTCCAAGGAGTCCTGCTTCCTTTAGGTAGAGAATGCTATTTAGAAACCAAGATCTACATATAAGCATGCTCATTATTATTGGGGTGTCATTGTTTCTAGGCCTGCTCAGCAGATAGAGCTAGAAAAACACATACTTACAAATGCATAATGCACACACACATACAGGCAGACCCCAATGTTACACACATGCATACTTATATGTATACACATATATGTGTATAGATGTGTGTATCATTATATTCACATAAATGTATCACAAAAGTAGACCAATATATTTATCTATCAATTTTTCTCTCTCACACACACACAGACATAACTGTGAATTCATATGTATCTGTCTCCATTTGGTTCCAAACCAACACCACAGGTCTCATTCTAACTTTTCTTGTTTCCATATTTGTAACTTCCTTCCCTAAGACTGAGAAACCTACTTTATGTTATTGCTCAGTTCTAGCATGTAGAGATGAGTAAGTTTAGAATTGCTGAGTCAATGCTACTAGAAAAATTCCACAAACCTACTAACGGGAGTTCAGTGTTTATTTATGGTTCCTTTTGTCTTTAGCCTGCACATATGTCTATAGTCCAAATACTGTGTTCAGGAAATACTTGTGTGTGTTCTTCCCATTCTCCCCCTTCAGTGCTGTTTCACAGTTTATTCAACTAGTCTCCCATATATGGGCATTTAGCTTATTTGCAGTATTTTGCTATTACTTCTTTGTTCAATTCTGTCTCCATCTTTGTTGTGTGTCCTATTCCTGACAGCGTACCCAAGAGGACTTACAGCAACTGAGGTCAGACTTGGATACTGTTTCCACGAAATGCAACAGCTTTCTCCATCAGTCTCCATCTGGTTCGAGTGTCCCAACTCTGCGCTCAGAACTCAATCTGCTGGTGGAGAAAATGGACCATGTGTATGGTCTCTCCACGGTCTATCTGAATAAGTGAGTAGGCTAGTAGGCTGCAGGTTTGGATCCAGAGGGCAATGGTTTCATTGGAATGAGAAGGGGAAGTGCCTGGAGTGTTTCACAAACAATCCAGAGAGGTTGTAGATCTTGAAGAGCATGTACCCATGAAGAGAGACCTTGGCTTTCGCTCCAAGTAACTGGAGTGGGTTCCTTGGGGTGCAGCAAACAAATGTCAGTGATACAGAAAGAGAGATGGATTTGCATTGTTAGGAGTATTTCTCTTTGATTAGATAGCTCTGAAAAAAAGAAGGGACACTACACAATGAAAATTTAAAATTTTCAGTTAAGCTAAATACAGTCTTTGAAGATTTTCCCTCTATCCATCCATGACCTTGAGGAGTCACAGATCTTAGACTCTTCACAGTGTTGAGTGGGTTTCTGGCCTTATGTCATTTCTCCCATGAGTCCACCACATGTGTGTGTGTCCCAGTGTCACCTAGAACTTTATTTTGAATTGGCTGAAATTGGCAGCACATATATCATGTTTTCTTATTTTTATAAAACCCTGTCATCATCTAGTAATGGTAAAACTGATTTTAGCAGTGCATCTTGTGAACCTCTCTATAGTGCTCCAAGTCTGTGGCCAAGCTCTTAAAATGTGTGTTAACGAAGGTGAACTTCCCCTCACAGGCTAAAGACAATCGATGTTATAGTGCGTAGCATCCAGGATGCTGAACTCTTGGTCAAAGGTTATGAAATCAAGCTGAGTCAAGAAGAAGCAGTACCAGCGGATCTCTCTGCTCTGGAGTCTCATCGGTCTACGTTACGGGTTGGTTGCTCTGAGTTTCGTAGGAGCTTGACTTAACATATCCATTGCTTTGGGTTAGCAGAGAAATGCAATTTTGGACAGCATGACAGTGATTTAAATTTGCATTTAAACTGGGCAGGATAGCATATTTAATATATTTTAATGTGGATCCAAAGAAGTTGGGACTGAGAATATATCTAGCTGGAAAGGGAAATAAATGACTGCCTTTCTGTTTTATTTTCTGTGATTTCCGTAAAATCACGGTTAAATCAGATACAATCAGTAGTTACACTTCTAAATTAGATAGCCAAGTTTCAAACACTAATTCTTTGCACATCTCTGTAATGTACTGCCTGCCCTTCGCCTCCCTGTGTGCATGAGGACTGTGGAGGCATTTCTAGCGCAAACATTATAGAGTTTGGCTTGTGAATCCCAGATACAACGTGGAGCCAGTTATAGGCTATGTTCTTGTTTGCTACCTTAGTCTGAGTCCTTTTTGGCATAGAATATATTTAACCTGTTGCTGTACTTGTCCTTTTATAGCACTGGCTTAGTGACGTGAAGGACAAGAATTCAGTGTTTACAGTCCTGGATGAGGAAATTGCCAAGGCCAAGGCAGTGGCAGAACAACTGAGTCGTCTGACTCCAGAGCGAAGCCTGGATTTGGAGCGCTGTCAGGAGAAAGGCTCCCAGCTGCGGGAACGTTGGCACCGGGTCATTGTCCAGCTCGAGACCCGGTGAGTGGTGGCCTCACCCTTTTCTCCTATTAGGATTCAGGGACTAGGTTTTAAACAGAAAGCTGTACATTCTTATTTAAAGGCAGGATGTGATAGAGGAGGGTGCATATTAAATGAATTCTGGACAAGATGAATGACAGAAAATTGGGACCATCAACCCCAAAGCAGACCTGAGGCTGCATTTGGTGAAGCAGTGATGGTCCTGTTAGCGATGCTTCTCCTGTACCAGTTTTTATCTAGTTAAGCCATGATGACAGTGATGTTTTGGGATATAAACTGGAAGGGTGATAATCTTTTCTCAAGGCTAGATCTTGAGTTCTGGTTCTTGTTTTATTAGTTTTTTTTTTTTTTTTTTTTTTTGTTTTTGTTTTATTAGTTTTGAATCCAACTATGAGCCATTTTTCATAGTGGAGCTTTGCAGAATTTCTTGCTTCCACTTTCATTTGCTAATCCAGTGGTTGTTATTTCTTTTACTTGAAGTCCTGCTTCTGATGTCTGATTTGAATAGGAAAGACAAAATTACCTTACTGAGGCTAGGCTGGATAGGCAAATACAGAGAGGGAGGAGTTATAGTAACTCAAAAGTTTGGATTGATACTCTGTAATTGAATTACTATCCCAAGTCTGGTTGGACTCACAAAAGTGATATAAGAAACTGTTCCTGAAATTAACTGAAAGTTAGTATTTTCACCCATCTTTCCCCAAGAAATTACAGTGATTCCTAAATCATAACTGTGGTACTCCAATGGGTACTCTGTCATCAGGAGGCAGAAGTGTACAGCCAGCACTATCTTATTGGCAATCCTGGTGATCCTTGGCAGCCTAGGTAAAAAAAATTGACAAGGATCATCATGGGATGCCAGGCTCCAAAGCAGTGTCCAGGGCTAGCATGCAAAACTGGTTTCTACTTACTTTCACCCCACAGGGCACTGTTTACGTGCATAGGTCTCCGTTGGCATTGTACTACTGTTTCCCCAAAATAGACGAATCCTCTGTGATCAAGCCCAACTGGAAGAATGGGATAAGGAGGGAATTGCCTCATTTACTTTATTGTGTTTGTACCAAGGTGTCTAATGGCAGTTTCTTTCCCTATGCTCCTCCAGCCAATCTGAGCTAGAAAGTATTCAGGAAGTTCTGGGAGATTACAGAGCCTGCCATGGAACTCTCATCAAATGGATTGAGGAAACCACTGCCCAGCAGGAAATGATGAAGCCAGGCCAGGCAGAGGATAGCAGAGTGCTGTCGGAGCAGCTTAGCCAGCAAACGGTGAGTGTAGCAGTAGCATGGTGAAAGTTGTGTGCGGGGGCGGGGGGTGGGGAGGAGTTAGTTCATCATGGAAGGAGGTGAAAAGCTAGCAATTAAGCTTCCCCCAAATAGCAAGGTATTCTGAGACTCCTCTTCTGAAAATAGTTCAAGCAAGATGGTCTCAAGATGATACTGGTTTTGCACTTAGGCCAGACAGACTTGTAAGGTCCCTTTGGTTTTTTTTTTGGTTTTTTTTATTTTTATTTTTTTATTTTATTTTTTATTTATTTTTTATTTTTTAATATATGAAATTTACTGTCAAATTGGTTTCCATACAACACCCAGTGCTCATCCCAAAAGGTGCCCTCCTCAATACCCATCACCCACCCTGCCCTCCCTCCCACCCCCCATCAACCCTCAGTTTGTTCTCAGTTTTTAACAGTCTCTTATGCTTTGGCTCTCTCCCACTCTAACCTCTTTTTTTTTTTTTTTTTTTTTCCTTCCCCTCCCCCATGGGTTTCTGTTAGTTTCTCAGGATCCACATAAGAGTGAAAACATATGGTATCTGTCTTTCTCTGTACGGCTTATTTCACTTAGCATCACACTCTCCAGTTCCATCCACGTTGCTACAAAGGGCCATATTTCATTCTTTCTCATTGCCACGTAGTATTCCATTGTGTATATAAACCACAATTTCTTTATCCATTCATCAGTTGATGGACATTTAGGCTCTTTCCATAATTTGGCTATTGTTGAGAGTGCTGCTATAAGCATTGGGGTACAAGTGCCCCTATGCATCAGTACTCCTGTATCCCTTGGATAAATTCCTAGCAGTGCTATTGCTGGGTCATAGGGCAGGTCTATTTTTAATTTTCTGAGCAACCTCCACACTGCTTTCCAGAGCGGCTGCACCAATTTGCATTCCCACCAACAGTGCAAGAGGGTTCCTGTTTCTCCACATCCTCTCCAGCATCTATAGTCTCCTGATTTCTTCATTTTGGCCACTCTGACTGGCGTGAGGTGGTATCTGAGTGTGGTTTTGATTTGTATTTCCCTGATAAGGAGCGACGTTGAACATCTTTTCATGTGCCTGTTGGCCATCCGGATGTCTTCTTTAGAGAAGTGTCTATTCATGTTTTCTGCCCATTTCTTCACTGGGTTATTTGTTTTTCGGGTGTGGAGTTTGATGAGCTCTTTATAGATTTTGGATACTAGCCCTTTGTCCGATGTGTCATTTGCAAATATCTTTTCCCATTCCGTTGGTTGCCTTTTAGTTTTGTTGGTTGTTTTGTAAGGTCCCTTTGAAACCTGAGTTTCAGAGACTATATATTGAAACCATAGGTGGACAGATTAAAATTATCTTGACTCATTTTGTTTCTTGATACTGCATTTGATTTTACTAGGATTAGAACATGGGGCATGGAAAACCAGGAAAGATGTAACTGGACAAAAATTATTCAAAGTGGTTTTTACTTGTTAGTGTTTTGTTGTTTATCTTGTTTAACATCACAGTTTAGAGTATGAAGTCTGGTGTTAACTTGCTTGGATTCCAGTCCTGGCTCACTCACTCACTATAAGACCTTGACCAAATTACTTAACTTCTCAGCATTCTACTTCCTCATCAATAAAATGGACATAGTCCATTATTTGTTTAACCTATCTCACTCATAAAGTTATTGTTGTTAAGGTTAAATGAAGGGATACATGTAAAATTTGCAGAGCAGGGTTTTTGAAGTGTGGAGTCCAGACTAGAAGCATCAGCATTACTGAGAGCATGTTAGAAATGCAAGTTCTCAGACTTACCCAGACCTACCGAATCAGAAACTCTGGAGGTGGCCTGGCAAGACAGTGATTGCCTCACAGATGATTCTGATGTCGCTAAGATTTGAAATCTGCCTTAGAACATAATAAATGATCAGCTGTTTTGATGACAATGCGGACAATGGTAATGTTGTGATACTTTGGTTTCCAGGATCTGTTTGCAGAAATCGAGAAGAATCAGACAAAGCTGGACCAGTGTCAAAAATTTTCCCAGCAATACTCCACTATTGTAAAGGTAACTCTACCATATCCCCAAAGGCATATAAATGATCTCTAGCAGAGAAAGATCTCCCTTGTCACTGTCGCGTTTGCTTTTGGACAAGTAAGCGCTTCTGCGGGGGGGGGGGGGAGGGGGGGGGCTGGCCCAATTCTCCAGTTAATGCACATGTGTACTTTTCATGGCCCTACATTTGAGGATGCTCAGAGTAGTACCAGACATCAGCTCGGATTCAAGGAATCACACTTTAGATGATCCACAGGTTTTTTTAAACTTGCCATGTCAGAAACAGAATGTTTTGGATTTCCTCTCACATGTACTTCTCAGGTCTCGCCTATTTCAGGAGTGTCCCATTTTCCCACTTGCTGAAGCAAAAAACCCAAGAGTTACCCTTAAATCTTCTCTTTACCTTAAACTTTATGTTCTGTCTGTAAACAGCTTGGCTTCATCTTCCAATATGTCCTTGATCTATCTCTTGTTACCCACCCACCTGTCCCCATTTCCCTGTTTCACATCTGAGTGAGGAATCTTCCTTAGACTCTTCTAATCCTCTGAGCTGATCTCTTGCTCAGCCTGCCCCATAGGCTATTTTCCCACGTAGTAGCTAGACCCACCTTTTTAGAGCATACTGCATGTTACCGAATCTCAGACATTGTCAGTTATAAGCCACACCATTATCTTATACACTACCAAAAAAGAAGAAATTCTCCTAATTTTGCAAATACCATTGATTGTAAGACACATTCTAATTTTAGAGATACTAAAATGTGGGGGAGATGTGCACCTTACAATAGCTCAAGTATGGTAAATTGGATCATGTCACTCACCTGCTTAAAACTGTCTAGTGACTTCATATCATACTCATAATAAAAATTTAAAGCCGTGTATAGTTTATGAGGCCATGCATGATCTGGTCCCCCTTCCCTATTTCTCTGATAACGTCTCTAAATAAAAATGACCTGAGATTATTATATATTTATTTGTTTATTGTGTTCCTTCCCACTAGAATGTAAGTTCCAAGGAAGCAAGGTTTTTTCTAACGTGTTCTCCACTATGCATATAGCACTCAGAACAATGATAGGTAATAGTAGTTGCTCAACAAATATTCTATGAATGAACCCATTTCTTTAGTTAATAACTAAAGACTTGGTATCACAAAGAATTGAGTTTAAATCCTAGCTTCACCATTTTCTAGGCTTAAAACTTTATGCAAGTACTTAGCCTCTCTGGGTGCCTGTTGCTAAATCTACAAAATGGAATCAGTACCTCACTGAATGGTTATAAAGATTACCTGGGATAGTGTATACATAGGACATTGCCTCAAACTCAAGATACATTCAGTAAATGGTAGCACCTGCTTTTATTATTGTTACCATTTTATTACTAATATTGTACTATTATAGTAGTAGTAATAGTAATAATTTTTTTTTTTTTTTTTACTGCTGCTCTAGGCTGCTTAAGGAACTCGTTCCGTGTTTTTTTCCTGCCTAGAGTTTTCTAAGTAGGCAACAAAAAGCAGGGCATTCCAGTCCAAGGGAACTGCATAGTCAAAGGCACAAAGGAATGGAAATATAATGATTATAGGAGGAAATAGCAAATATTCTGACATAGCTAGATGGTGTGTGGTACATAAGAAGCAGTGACTGGGGCGCCTGGGTGGCGCAGTCGGTTAAGCGTCCGACTTCAGCCAGGTCACGATCTCGCGGTCCGTGAGTTCGAGCCCCGCGTCAGGCTCTGGGCTGATGGCTCGGAGCCTGGAGCCTGTTTCCGATTCTGTGTCTCCCTCTCTCTCTGCCCCTCCCCCGTTCATGCTCTGTCTCTCTCTGTCCCAAAAATAAATAAAAAACGTTGGAGAAAAAAAAAAAAAAAAGAAGAAGCAGTGACTGTGGAAAATGAGAAGGGAAAGTTGAGGCCAGCCTATGAAAGGCCTTGTTCAGTTCTCTTGGCTTTACTTTCTATTCTTGTTCCTCAAAATGGGGTGTTAGAATCAGGAGCATCAGTATCATTGGGGAGCTTGTCAGAAATGCAGAATCTTTAACCTGCCAAATCAGGATCTCAGTTTCAACAAGATCCCCAAGATGATTTATGTGCATGTTGCTATTTGAGAAGCTCTGCTCTAGATCATTAAAAGCTTTCAAACAGAGGAATGAAGTGATCATCATTGTGTTTTAGAAAAGCTATTCTGGTGGCAGGATAGAAAAGAAACTGAGAAGAGAGTAAAGGCAGGAGAGTAATAAGAGGCTCCCTGGCACCCATCCGTATGTGATAGGAAGGGGTCCTGGATGAGGAAAGCACTCTCAGGATGGCAGAGGCGATATCAGCATAGCACAGCAACATGAGAAGAGCATCGGTTTAGGATCTCTCTGTTGCTCACCCACTGAGTAATCAGGGAGACACACTTCCTGTCTCTAGGCCTCAGGTTCCCAATGTATGAGAGGATGAGGATGGTCAGTCAGCAAACTATGACCCACAGGCTAAATTGAACCTGCACACTATCTCTCCATGGCCCATGAGAAATGGCAAGAAGAACCCCAAAAACCAAAGAAGAATACTTCATGACACATGAAAATTCTATGAACTTCAGCTTTCAAGTGTCCATCCATGATGGTTTATAACACCATCACACCCCTTCATTTACTGATTGTCTCCAGCTGTCCTCCCTTACAGTGGCAGAGTTGAGCAGCTAGGACAGAGCGTATGGCCTGATAGTTTCCACCTGGCCCTTTAAGCAAAAAGTTTGCTAATCACTGGTTTAAATGATCACCAAAGTGCCTTCCAGCAATGAAATACTATGATTCTGTTGCATGAGTTATGTTGCATGAGTATGTGTAAATGTGGTGAAATGTCTTCCTCTCCCAGGACTATGAATTGCAACTGATGACATACAAGGCATTTGTGGAATCACAGCAGAAATCCCCTGGCAAGCGCCGTCGCATGCTTTCCTCCTCAGATGCCATCACGCAAGAGGTGAAAGGGTGGGGAAGGGGCATGCCACTGTCTTCCCTTAAGGAAAGATTTGTTTGTTGGGGCCCTGACAGTTTGATTTAGGGTTCACCTTTCTGTTGAGCACGTGATTTCATGAAAACTTCCTCTCATTTTCAACTATTTAAATATACTTTTCCGGCAGATAATTTATCTAAATTGTTTTTCTGAACCATAGTTCATGGACTTGAGGACTCGCTACACAGCTCTGGTGACCTTAACAACTCAGCATGTAAAATACATCAGTGATGCGCTCCGGCGACTAGAGGAGGAGGAGGTGAGGATGGTTGGGTCCTAAATCATTTTGAAAATAGAATTAAAAATCCTGTGTTTCCTCTTGCAAAATTTAAAGTGCACACACAGCCAATTTTCATTATTCACAGTAGTCGTGTTTTGTGAAGTTACTATGCACACCACATTAGGGAATATTGCACTCTTACACTTAGGGGAAATACAGGGTTAGGTTCCTGTGAGCCTCTGGTCACACATTTTTGTCAGTGAATAATACATAACCTTATTTTATGTGTGTTTTTGTTTAAAAATGCCTTATTTAATATATTTTGTTGATTCAGGCCAAGAGCACTGTACCTCACACCTAAATGAAGTTTATTTAACATACATTTTCTCTGTAAGGCATTCACAGCCTTCTTTTGCCTAAGAACATGAGATAGCACTTCAGCACTGTGCTTGCGTACATTTATTTTATTTTATTTATTTTTAAAATAAATCAATTATTTTTTTAAGTTTATTTATTTTGAGAAAGCGTGAGCATGAGTGGGGGAGGGGCAGAGAGCGAGGGAGAGACAGAATCCCAAGCAGGCTCTGTGCCATCAGTTTAGAGCCTGATGCAGGGCTTGATCTCACAAACTGCAAGATCATGACCTGAGCCGAAATCAAGAGTAGGACGCTTAACTAACTGAGTCACCTAGGTGCCCTGCTTGGGTCCATTTTAAATGGTGAAATCATCAACAAAAATTGTAAAAAACCATGATATTAAATAGACTGTGAAAACAACACTTGTTTATAGTATAAGAGCTGGAACGAGAAGGTACAGTGTCACCCTCAGCTGGGAACATTGGGCATATCTGGAAAAGACTACGAAATTGCTATAAGTATTGACTTTGGAGTTACAAATAAATTCTAGTGAGTAGAACAAATTCACAAATATGGAATTTGAATAATGAGGATTGACTGTATAATGTCCAACTCTCCCACTTCCAGGTGTCTTCATTATAGATATATTGTAAATATGAAGAAAGGAGATATGAACAAAGATCCTTAATAAAGCATAATTTGTTAATGGGAAATAATTGGAAACATACAAATTCCATACAATGGGATGCTATGAAACTGTTAAAATTATGAAAGAGATTTATTATATATTGTGTTCTTAAAATAAGCTAGAGAAAAGAAAATGTTAAGAATATCATGATAAAGAGAAAATACATTTATGTAAGAACTGTATTTATAAAATAAAATGCGTGTATAAGTGGACCCACCCAGTGACTGTGTTGTTCAAGGGCCAGGTGGACACCAAAATTCTGGGGAATGAGATTAAAGGGATATATGTTATGCACTTCAGATTATGTGAATTTGTTGTAATGAGTATATAATCTTATAAAAATCTACGTCTTTGCAAAATAAGTTTCTGTATGTTGCTCACTTTTATAAAAGAAACGCTTTGGAAATACTAACTCATACCAATTTTTGCCTATGCGAATTAGCAAAAAACTTCCTTTATGTCATAACTATCTCACTTAATCTCTGTAGACTTCATTCTCTTTACCTGTAAATCTAAGAATCATGAAAAAAAGATGCTATATTTAAAGGATATTTAAATATCAGTAAATAATTATTGAATACGTTATGTTAAAAAAATTGTTCTTTTTTAGAAAGGTGCTAGCCTAGATATGTTGAATTTGGCTACTAGTATCACACAGTTAAGCACCTATGAACAATGTTCTAGGCTGGGTAAATTATATTTATCTTGGGGTTATTTTAGCTTCCTACTGATTTAGGTAACTTTTGTGTCTCTATTTTAGGAAATCAGAAGTCAGGCCAGTTTAATAAGACATTGACCAAGATACTGATTTTCTAATTCCTGTTCTAGAAAGTTGTAGAAGAGGAAAAGCAGGAGCATGTGGAGAAGGTTAAAGAACTTTTGGGCTGGGTGTCTACCCTAGCAAGGAACACACAAAGCAAAGCTACCTCATCCCAGACCAAAGAATCAACGGACATTGAAAAAGCTATTTTAGAACAGCAGGTGAGTAGAAGAGCCATCTGTCTCTTAATAATATGTAAGAATGTGTTAGATGGAATAAAACAAATCACATATGGGCCATCACAGGAATGATATTCTCAATAAATGTTAACTGCCTAACTTAAAGAAATTTAAGAAGTCATCCTATTTATACTTTACCTTCTTAATCAACTTTATATAGCTTATTGGTAATAAAAATCTGACCTAAGCTAGGTTTTTCCCTAGGATTTTTAAAGAGTTATTTCAAATAATTTTGATTCTTTGATCTATTGGGTTCTGAGGCTATACTCTTTGTTTCTACCACCTAGGTTCTGGCAGAGGAACTGACAACCAAGAGGGAACAAGTCTCTGAGGCCATTAAAACCTCACAGATCTTCTTGGCCAAGCATGGTCATAAGTGAGTATTAAATGAGAAATGTTGGCACATGTAGGGGACTGAATCTACTTGGCTAAAACTCAAGGTCACAGGGAGACTGGAGAATTTAGGGCTGCAAGAGCCAGATTATGAAGAGCCTCATTGTTCACGCTGAAGAGTTTGCATTTTACCTTGTTGACTATGGGGAGGAGTCTCTTCTATATGATTAGATTTTGTTGATGAAGATTTCTAGAACAGTTTTACAGAGAATACATTCACAAAGTGGAGGCCCGAGACCAGTAAAGAGGCTGTTGTGATAATATAGGCGAGAAATGTTGAGGGTGGAGAAGGGCAAGAATTCAAAAGTTATTAAGGATGATGAACTTACAGGGTTTGGTGACGAATGAAGATTGTCAGATATAACTTCTAGGTTTCTGACTTAGGTCTCTGAATGTATGGTGATGACACTAACCAAGATAGGGAATACACGAGAAGGTGTGGATTGAGGGAGAAGGCAGCTTTATTCTTAGACATTATGAACCTGAAGAGCCCACAGGACATAAGAGTGGAAATACTTAGAATGTATTAGAAGGTACCTCATATGTTAATTTATGCCTTACATAGTTCCACTAAAGTTGTCCAATGGGGAGGTGTGTATGTAAATTTAGAATTAATGAGAGAAGTCTAAAGTGATGCAGATCTGAGTCATCAGCATAGTAGAAACCATGAATGGGGGGCGCCTGGGTGGCGCAGTCGGTTAAGCGGCCGACTTCAGCCAGGTCACGATCTCGCGTCTGTGAGTTCGAGCCCCGCGTCGGGCTCTGTGCTGACAGCTCGGAGCCTGGAGCCTGTTTCCAATTCTGTGTCTCCCTCTCTCTCTGCCCCTCCCCCGTTCATGCTCTGTGTCTCTCTGTCCCAAAAATAAATAAAAAACATTGAAAAAAAAAAAATTAAAAAAAAAAAAAAAAGAAACCATGAATGGATTAGTTTACAAGGGTTCAAGGGCGTCTTGGTACTTGTCAGCCTGTAAAGGAAGCCTTATAGAAATAGAGGGAATATTATGAGTGATACTTTAGAACCTATGAGAGAATAGTGTTCCAAAAAGGAGAAAGTGGTCAGAGGTCAAGAAAGACTGAGATGTTTCTCTTGAATTTGGCAAGTTGGAAGTTTTTGATGACTGATGAAAAGTTGAGGCATGATGTCAGATTCAGTATGACGGGGAGTACATGAGGTGAGGAAGTTAGTGATAGCAAAATTAGACTACTCTTTCAAGAAGCTTAGCCATAGGAAAGGGCAGGAATAATACAGTAAATAATTAGAGTAGAATATACAATCAAGAAAGACCTCTTCTTAAAAGATCAGAGGAACTTAGCTATGTTTATGGACTGAGTCTCAAGGACCAAAAGGGAGAAAGAGATTGAATAATAACAGGAGAGGGGTCCCAGAGTTATAGGAGAGGACACAATTTATCAGTGGGTAGAAAGTACAACCCTAGACCAGAGTCAAGACAGCTTTTCCTATGAGGGTTGAGGAAAAGGAGATTAGGAAAGGTGTGGATGGAGGTAAATATGTAAGGAGTGAAGCCAGAAGGTGAGTGAATTCGTGCCCAGTGGTCTGCAATTCCTTTTGAAATAGACTGAAAGGTTGTTTGCTGTGAAGATAGCTCCCTCACAGGGCAAAGGAATTGGGATTGACTGGGGCCTCCAAGAAGGTTGTCAGGAAGCTCTCAGGTTCACTAGAGGCTGGAAACCAGTAGGATCTCTTCCATAGGGTCTCCTCCCTCCCCCCACCCCGAGACAGACAGACAGACAGACACACACACACACACACACACACACACACACACACACACACACACACAGGATATACTTAGCCTGCAGGCAGGAGCAGAGAAGTCCAGTGATTCTATTGATCTGGGGCAGGAGTTTCATCAGATTAGCAAGGACAGAGTGCAAGGCTAATAACGGGGAGCTAATAGAGACTATGGACTGTGGTGTCTGGACTACAAAAAGAAGATACTGAAGATCGTAGGGAGGAATGATAGATTAAGAAAAAAGTGGGAGAGTTAAGGAGGGCTTAGGAAATCTCAATAAATTGATGGGTAGTTGCAAAATTCACCAAATCCAAGATTGTGATTACCTCTAGGGAGAAAGGTAAAAGAACAGGGTTGGTGACAAATGTACATGGGACTTTGAATATATCCGTAATGTCTTATTTCCATGAAAAAGATCTAAAGTAAATCTGGTATGGTACTAAAACTTGGCAAAGGTGGATAGTTGGGTAATAGGTAAATGAGAGGTTATTTTCTCTTTTGTCTGTTTAAAATATTTTATTTTTAGAAGAGAACGTTTTTCCCTAAAAGAGCTTCAATGTTTCATCTTCTAGGCTCTCAGAAAAAGAGAAGGAACAAATATCTGAACAATTAAATGCCCTAAATAAGGCTTACCATGACCTTTGTGATGGTTCAGCAAACCAGCTTCAGCAACTTCAGAGCCAGTTGGCCCAACAGACAGAACAAAAGGTACATTTAGTTTCTCTCTCCAAATAGGAAAGGTACCTTTTGAATGGTATGAAAGCAGCTTTGCTGATTGAGAATCATGTTCACTAGCTTTCCATGACCAATGTGACTTAATTTTTAACCTCACCATAGCAGCCATTTGTCTTGTGTTTCTTTACTGGGGTTCCATGATGTATTGGTCAGTCAAGAACACTAGAAGGCACTTGTGGCCAACGCTGTAGACCTGATTTACAGTTTCTGTTTCTGCCATTTTATGGCAGACCGCAATTGAAGAGAATATAAATCTTATATCTGATCACAGGGCAGCAAGATTATTCCTTCATGGCGTTGTCATTCAAAAGTTGACAGCCAGAAGTTCTGAATATTGGGAAGAAAAAGCCATGTCCTTCTTCCTCCATATTTTTTTTCATAGCTACTAAATAAGTGAGAAATGTTCATTTTCCAAGCAAACTGGTGGATTGGTTGTACTGACTGAGACGCTGGTTCCCCTCACCCATGGTCATTCCATAGTGTGACATCTTTACCAGTTCCCACTCATGTTCCCTTCCCAGACCATAGGAAAATTGTCAAGTTCCTGCTGGTTGTCCTGAGTTCTTCCTGGATTTTTGTGTGTATATGTAAACTTACCATATTATATACATGTGTCTCTGGGATATATATGTGTTTGCCTGCTTATTTCCTATGTTGTGAAGCAATGGCCAAATTATGTGGGGCAGGTCAAAATTTAAGCTCATGTGGTTGTCAGATTTGGTCTCGATGATGCTCAAAATGATATTCAGACAAAACATGCTTTGACTCTGGTCCTTGGGTATGAAATTGGTGTATCAGGAGCTAGAGTTATAAAGATCACAAGACAGAACCAGCTATGATTTGTTTGAGAGTAGTTTTCCAGAAAGAATATGCTGGTTTAGCATCCTTATGTAAGGTAGCCCACTTCTAATGGCTTATTGCTTCACCATATAAGGGAGTATGTGAAAAGTTTTAACAATTGCTTGCTGAGAACACCCAGTTCTCATTTTGAAAGGTTAAAAAAGGGGGGGAAAAAGAAAGAAAGACAAGCTGCTGAGCACCACTACATTGAGCATGATGTGTCCCCTGTTACTGTTTGTGTGTTTCATGTGAAGTATTGTTCTGATTAACTGACATCCTTGCTTACAAGTTTCACTAACCCTTTGGAGTTTAAGCACAAATGCACAAAAGGGAAAAAGAGGACGACCTGTTTGGGGTTCTTTTTTACAAAAAAACAAACAGTCGCATGCTGGACGCTAACCCCAAGCTTACACTGTGTGTGCGATGCGGCTGAGCTGCTCCGTAAGGCTCTCTCTCTATCTGCCCAAGGCGTGCTGCGACTCTGGTAAGTAGAAGCCTTTTACGTTTCCTTTCCTCCTCTCCGTCTGTCTTTCTCTGCTTGTTTAGGTCAGAATGCCCTTGTTTGGTGGGGCTGAACTGGATTTCTCTGGATTATTGCCCGGCTCGGTGCTTCTTGCCTGTCCTTCAATCCTGAGAGTATTGGAAGGAACAGCCTGTAGTCTTTTCTCTTTGTCTAGCAATTGGCTAGACTCCAGGTTTTTCTTCAATATCAGTATTTGAGGAATCTCACAGAAGAAATTAGAAGTTCTCAAAAGAATTTTTTCCTTTGTCATCTTGTCTGCTTCTGAACAGTCTTTACGTGGATTTTATAAAAGGAATTTTTCATGTATCTCAAAGAGTCCTATGCTAGTGCGATTTTCCCTTCAGTCTCTACAGAACAAATACCTGGTAAATGCATATAATATACATTTGTGTCATACAAGTGGAACTACTTTCTAGGTTCAGAACACAGAAGGAGGATGGGGAACAACACATAATATTTTAAGTAGTGGTGAGAATTCTATGTGTTAGTCCATTATTTGAATAAATACAGTGAGATTAGGGATGTGAACCAAATGTATTCCCTCATTTACTCTCCATTCTTTGTCTCTTATACTGTGCAACTAATTGAATTTGAAATTCTCAGTGCATGCCTTTAAAATCTGGGGGCAAGTAGTTTAAAGATTTTAAGGATTTCCTTACTGGTTACCAATTTATTCATTAATTCAACAAATGTTTCTTGAACTACCAGTACTGTTCTTAGACACTGAATGGGCAGGGTACCTGCTCTTACAGAGTTTACTCTCCCTGAGACAGAATGGAATGCATTATTTAGGAGGCAGAGAAGTGATTGGCAGTTGCTTCAACAACATCCTCCATGGATAAATCCTCCATGGATTAGTTCAAGAGTTAAACGAGGATCAGAAAGTAATACTGACTGAAGGGGGCAGACAAAATCATCTATAGGAAACAAAGATAATGAACATAAACAAGAAGAGGTAGAAAGTTGAAAGTAATAAAAGTAAGTGACAAAACACTTGAATGATTTAATCTTTTTTATTTTTTTAAGTTTAATTATTTTGAGACAGAGCAAGCATGAGCAGGGGCGGGGCAGAGAGAGTATCCCAAGCAGTCTCCACGTTGGAGCGTGGAGCCTGACACAGGGTTTGATCTCATGTCTCATGAACCATGAGATCATGACCTGAGCTGAAATCAAGACTTGGACGCTTAACTAACTGAACCACCCAGGCGCCTGTTAAACGATTAAATTTCTGAATACCATCATTCTGTGATAAAAGGCTTTCAAACAGGAAGGAGCCATTTTTAGGCTTTTTGGGAAGGGTAATTTTGGCAATGTGTAGATTTTCCTGCTTTACTGGACATAGGACCTAACTCCTGAGTGTGATGCAGTCTACTGTGCCTTTCCTTCATGCTCTTCTGGGTCTGATAGAGGAGGCAATTTAATAGCATGAGACTTAGAGTCAGGCCTTGATTTGACTCTGAATCTCACTTGTTTTGTGATCTTGGACAAGTTACTTAATAACTTCGCTGTGCCTCATTTTCTCATCTGGAAACTAAAGATTAAAATAACTGTTTTCATAGGATTGTTGTGAGAAGTAAATATCAGTGCTCAATAAATATATTAAGTGCCCAACAAATTGTAGGTGTATCTTGGAGGCTGTACTACCCATTTTAGCCTGGACCAGAAGAAAAGTTCCTAGTGGTTAGAGGCAAAGGTCCCCAGTCTGTTCCTTCCTTGACTTGCTACTTCTGATTCCCAGAACTAATTTAACCAAGAGCCATTGCCTTGGGAGATACTTACAGTGGCCACTGCATGAGACTGCCCCAGTTATGGAACAGCTGCTTGAGTGGTACACGTTGGGCTGTTGACAGAGCTGCACACATGTCATGTGGCCATTGGGCTGCTTGACTCTTCTAATCCTGTGGATTGGTCCTGCCGAACTCATTGGCAGAGACATCCTACTTCAGGATCTTCTGCACAGGTTACAACACTGAGAAGCTGTTTTATAGGGTTGACTTTTCACTTTTGAGGAACTGGTAGATTTCTGGAAGAACCTTTGTGGTGATTTAGTCTTAGAGCTGACCTTTCACCTTCACCGCTTGCTACTTTGTAGAGCTTGTCACTCAGATATGCTTAATGCCAGCATCTGTCAAGTAATCTGTGAACTTCCAGCCACGTTCCACATTCTGCAGTTTAGAAAAACTCTTTTTTAGTATTAACGGTGCCAGGCTTCAGTGTTTCCTACACATTGGGGCTCATTCCAGGCTGGGTTTTTCTTGTGGTCAGAATTTGATAGACTATAGTTCTTTGAAGGAATGCTTTCACCAGGCATGCTTCTCTGATTCAGTTTTCTTTTTCGTTTTCCTTTTAGGGCTGCAGAGCTGTTGCTGGGGTGATTGACCTAGGCACAGTGGAGATATTTCCCGTCTTCAAAGCCATGCAAAAGGGCCTCATTGACCAAGACACAGGCCTTGTGCTCCTGGAATCCCAGGTTATCATGTCTGGCCTCATTGCCCCTGAGACCAGTGAAAAGCTCTCTCTGGAAGAGGGTCTAGCCAGAAACCTCATTAATCCCCAGGTGTACCAGCAGCTGTGGGAGCTACAGGATGCCCTGTCCTTAATAAGCAGGCTTACTGAGAGCAAAGGCCTTCCTTCCGTGGTGGAAGCAATTGAAAAGAAAATAATCAGTGAGAGAATTGGACTAAAAGTGTTGGAAGCTCACCTGGCAACTGGAGGTTTCAGTTTCCCTCCTAACGAGGGCTGCGTCAACCTAGAGGAGGCTTTTCACCAAGGCCTTATTTCTGCAAGGCTTCACTCAGTGTTAGAGTCTTACTTGAAATCATCCAAGAATTTGATAGACCCCAACACAGCTGAGAAAATCAGTTTGCTAGATCTGACGCAGAGATGTATTGTCCACCAGGAATCAGGGTTGAAACTGCTCCCCGTCAAACAACTGGCAGGGGGAATGGTGAGCCTAAAATCAGGCCGGAAGGTTAGTGTTTTTCGTGCAGTTCAGGAAGGCCTAATAGATAGGCAGGTCACTGTCCGGCTGCTGGAAGCTCAGCTTTTTGCTGGTGGCATAGTAGATCCAAGAACAGGACACAGACTTACTGTAGAAGAGGCTGTAAGACATAATTTGATTGACCAAGATATGGCCTGTGCTATTCTCATAAGGCAGCTTCAGACAGGAGGCATCATAGACACCATCACTGGGCATAGGCTGACAATAGATGAAGCAGTGAGCAATGATCTAGTAGCTGCTAAGATTGCTCTTGTGATTCTGGAGTCCCTTTGGTCATTCATGGGGTTGCTGTGGCCTGAATCTGGAGAGATCCTCCCAATCACAGATGCCCTGGAACAAGGTATTGTGTCTACTGAACTAGCTCACAAAATTCTTAGTAGCCGACAACATATTAAAGCTCTGTTTCTGCCAGCAAGCACAGAGGTTTGGTCCTGGAGAAAAGCAGTAGAAGATGGTATGTTGGACAAAGATCTTGTCAATAACTTAAAATCCGTTTGCATACCTGATGTGATGCCCCACATGCAATTAGCAGATTATTCAGAACGAACCAAATTGAACATTAATCCTGGAGCAGTAGGTCTACCACACAGCAGGTGCCAAACTGAGGGCGTAGTAAGCCATGGTGAGAAGCTGTTGTTTCAGCTGATGACTCACAGCTATATTAATGTGCAGGATGGACAGAGGCTGCTCCTGGTAGATGACGAGCTGTTAGAGACACTGACAGCAAGAGGAGAATATCAAGCAGGTCCTCCAGAAGTGTTTGAAATTGGGCATCAGAGACTAGAAAGTCCCAAGGGATTACAAGAATTGGTGAATGTCAAAACCACAGAAACGTTCTGTGATGGACTGAGTGTGAAGCCACGTGAGCTCCAGATTTCTTCTCAGAACAAAGACTATCCCACTCAGGCAGTTTGCAATGAAGCAAAAGGCAAAAGGACCACAATGGAAACTGAAGGTTCCTCAGTAGAGAACTCTGAAAGGGACCTGTTTGTGGGGGAACAAAAAGTGAGAAATCCAAATGTTGATTCTTTGATGGTCCTAGATAAAGTCCAGTCAGAGTTAAAAGGACAATTGCTAGGTACCAAAAAGGAAGAACTAGCAGGAATGTCTACCAGAGAAAATGTTAGCAGGAGATTTCTCCTTACAGTACCCACTGAGGAAGCTGAAGCTGTGACCTTGGCGGTAGGCAAAGAGCCTTTCTCTGTCGAGACACCGAAGGAAGAATGGCAGAATTCCAGAAAGGCTTCCTTTCTGTGTCAGACAGAACAAGCAAACACACTTGAAACTGAAATTCCAGGTGAAACTGGGAGGCTACTCCTAAAACCCCAAAGCAAAAAGCCACAATTTCAGATAAAGAAAACTCTAGACTTAGAATCAGAGCTAAAGTCTGAAGATGACATGAATATTCATACTCTAGATAAACAGAAAACCTTAAATAAAACATTTTTGGGTAGGGATGACCATAAACATAATCCAGAAGGACACAACATTGCAGGCAGTAGTACGATGACATTAGAAAAAACAGATGCAGAAGATCATGGTCATGAAACCTCCCTGCCATGCGGTCATCCTTCAGAATTGCTCCCGGAAGCTACCTTAAATACGTTATCTGCACAATTACTAGATGGTGGTATCATTCACGGACAAACAGGTCAGAAGCTCTTATTAAATGAGGCAATAGCCCAAGGTATTGTGCCCAGCCACACTGCCATCAAACTAATGGGAAAGCTGAACATGTTTCGTGGCTTCTTTGACTCTCAGACCTGCGAGTCTTTGACTACTGAAGAAGTCATCGATGAAGGTCTGATGGATGAGAAACTATTACATAATGTCCTCAGGGCGGACAAAGCTATAAGTGGAGTCTTAGACCCCCGTAGCCACACACTGTGCTCTGTGAGGGAAGCAGTTGCAATGGGACTTCTTGACACACAAACAGCCTTGAGAATTTTAGAGGGGCAGGTGGTGACTGGTGGCATTGTTGACCTGAAACGAAGCAAAAAAGTTTCAGTTACTTTGGCCTCAAATCTTGGCTTGGTGGACAGTGCTGATGAGACAGAGCTTATAAATCTGGAGAAAGCTTCCAAAGGCAGAGATGCTGAGAAAACAGTCAGGGAGAGATTTATTAGCTTACAAATGGAAACAACTGGAATTCTAGACCCTGAGAGCAAAGCTCCTTTAACAGTCATGCAGTCCATTGACAGAGGACTTCTGGAGAGAGAGGAGGCTGTTCAGTTGTTGACCAAGCAGGTGGCGGATGGAGGTATCATTCACCATACATCTGGGATGAGACTTTCTGTTGATAATGCCTTTGAACATGGCATCATTGATGAAGATTTAGCCAAGCAACTCAGAAAAGTTGAGAACTTAAGCCTCCATCGCTTTTTTCATCCTGAAACCAAGGAAACTATTTCCCTTTCTGAAGCCATAAAATTAGAACTTGTTAACCCAGACTTGAAAAGAGAAATCCAAGAAATTCAGGCTTTGCCTGGAAGCTTTGTAGGTCACATTTCTGGCCAGAGATTGGCCTTGGCAGAAGCTGAAAAAGAAGGACTGTTAACTAATGAAGCAATATTGTCTTCAGGAATGATGCATGGGATTGTAGATCCTGAGAATTACAGAATTGTTCCCTATTCAGAATTAGTAAAGAAATGTAAGATTGATATTGAATCTGGACAGAGATATCTAGAAGTAATTCCCTTCTCAGACATTAAAGATGGAGCAAGTGACAAAGTGCTTACATTGTCTCAAGCAACTCAGCTTGGAAAAGTGGACTTTGTATCTACACTGAAGGTTTTGGAAGCTCAAGCAAATACTGGGGGGATCATAGATACTGCCACAGGAAAAAGACTGACATTGGCATCAGCCTTAGAACAGAAATTAGTGGATGAAAACATGGTTAAAATTATTGCATCTCATCAGGTGTTAAATGGAGGAATTGTTGACATATTTAATGATCAGAGAGTGACTTTAAAGGAAGCTGTTGAGAAAAGATTGATCAGTCCTGAACTGGCAGCTATGATCCAGGTAGATCCTTTAGAGTCCTGCAATCACGGGGCTCAGATTGAGAAGCAAGATGAGATTGAAGTACGTGAAATAGAGAAGGAATTTCTAAGAAAGGAAATGTTAGTTGTATGTAATCAGACTGCTGGAATGAGTTGTGGTAAAGGAGCAAGTGAGAAATTATTTCAGATTGCAAGTCAGACTGTACAAGGAAAGGTTCAAACAAGAGTTTCTGATGGGGGGCAGGCCAAAAAGAGCATGGAAATTTCATTACAGGAAATGGAGTGCAAGGATCAAGATAAAAAGAGAGTTTCTCCAGATGCTGAAGAATCTGTCGGTATCATAAGTCCTGGCGATCATAAAGGTACATTGTTGGGCCAAGGTTCAGCGACACTCTCTCGCTCAGAAGCTCATGATTTTAAATTCAAAGAGGTGGCTAGTAATGATGTGGAAAAAAACACAAATGAAGAGCAGGAAACAGTAGGAGCCCAAATAGAAATTACTTCCCATATGAAATGGTCTACATCAGGTCCAGATTCTAAAGAGATAAGGGAAAACCAAGAAAGAATTATTTCAGAAGTACAGGAATCAGATTATGAAACTTCAGGCAGATTGCTGAGTGAGCAGGTTATGCAGAAATCAATGAATACCAGAGAGAAAAGTAAGAGGAAGGAGAGGGAGATGAATCTAGAAGAAAGTGTTGAAACACACAAACCAGTTCTTTCCAAAGAAAAGTTGAATCAAGAAACCATTGTTACAGCTGACCAGGGATCCACCGTAGAGAATCTACCTGTGGAAATAGCCATTAGTGAAAAAGAAGCTGGTAGAGAGCTGGAATTTTCTATTATTTGTAAAGATGAAAACTCTTCCCAAATGATACCCAAAGGAATTTCTGTAAATCAGGATGCTTTAACATTCTTCAAACCCAATCAAGTTAGTGAAAGAGAAGTAAAAAATTTAAACCTCTGCCTAACTTTAAAAGCAGAAGAAAATTTTTCTCAAATTACTTGTGGGGCCCAGAGTGAACCATTCTCTTCTATGACCCCAGGACCTAAAGGATTACACTATCAGGAATTAGTTGGAAAGACCCAAGTTGCAGGCAGATCCCAAATTTCTGAAACAAACAAGCCTCTCCAGGGAACCATCAGACCAGAGACCAATGATTACCAAGATTCCTGTGTTACTTTTAAAACCAAAGAAACCAAAGATCTGATTCGCTCATCTAATGGATATAAAGAAAGATCATACCAAGAAGTACCTTCTGACTCAACAAGAACTCTTAAACTGGAAGAAAGTACAGTTTCTAGAGTAGACCCAAAAGAAGTCAGCTATCTGGAAGTCTCAGACAAAAAGGACTTTTATCATCAAGACAGCAAAAGTGATAATGAAATCTGTGGAATTCTTGCATCTAAAATAGTAACAACTCAGGAAATAACTGGAGAGAAATTTCTAGAAATGTCCAGCCCTACAGTTACAGATGTAGAGGCAGCATCTTTTGAGGGCATAGTGACTCAGGGCAATCCCAGAGTCTTAGTGTCCCTTCTTCCAGAGAAACTCTTCAAAGATGTGTCTCAAAAAGAGAGGACAGGGCAACAAGATGCCGCCATTAGTCCAATTATTGCAGAGACCAGTGAAGAAAATCCAGTGCCGCTCATATACCCTACAATGAAGATGGATGAGAGGACCCCACAAGAAGAGCTCACAGAAAGCCCTGGCGGTGAACAGACTGCTTTCATGACTACACCTGGGGGAAAGGGACATGAAGGTGTAAACCCAGAGCCCTTCCGAGCAACTAAAGTAAGTTTGCCAATGGTGTGTTTGTATATACGTATTTTATTTTATTTTATTTTATTTTATTTTATTTTATTTTATTTTATTTTATTTTATTTTTTAAAAAGTTTATTTATTTTGAGAGAGAGAGCAAGTGAGCAGGGGAGGGGCAGAGAGAGGGAGAGACAGAGAATCCCAAGCAGGCTCCATGCCATCAGCCCAGAGCCTGATGCAGGGCTTGAATCCATGAACCGTGAGATGATGTCCAGAGCCGAAACCAAGAGTTGGATGCTTAAGCAGTTGAACCACCCAGGCACCCCTGTATATATATATATGTGTGTGTGTGTGTGTGTGTGTGTGTGTGTGTGTGTGTGTATTTTAGATATAACTAATTTAATGCTAAAACTCTTGACTGGATATTGAGTTTACATATGTATAATTGTGTGCATGCATACAGCTTCAGGGGACTAGATGATTCTGTAAGGTATAACTTAATTTATCATCATCTGTTTGTTATATAGCTGTTCAGAAATAGGCAGCATGTCTTTCCGAAAATCGTAAGGGTTTTAATTTAGAAACCAACATTGGAACTAATATGAAATATTGGAGCAATGCTATCTGAAATCAGAATAGCTTTTGGAAGTTTCACTAAAATGATGCTATATTGATAACTATGAGTCTCTCCTCCCCAAAGAAATTAATAAAATCACTCTTTTGTCTGACAGTGGAAGGCAACATGTTTTATTTCATCCCACCCTATGTGTAGTAAAAATTCTATTTTGTCTATTGATAAGACCCAAACTACTTTTAAAAGCATATTTAAAGGAGGATGTCAGATCTGAGTGAGTTTTCTTTTTGGTTCCACAGAATGTATTTAACAGGCAACTCTGCCTAGAACATGATGAGAAGCTGGTATCTTATCTGTCTCTATTACGAGACATTGAAATGAGGACCAAACAGATTCAACCTCTGGACCTAAACCTGGCAGAGCTACAGGATCTGCTGTGTCAGGCCAAGGTGGGTTCCCAGAGACTTCCCCCAGGCCCACCAGCTTGGGAAAATAGAGACTCTTCAGGAGGAAAAACATGTTCAAAAATACTAACCATTTAAAGGACAAAAAAAAAAAAAAAAAAAAAGATTGAAAAAGTAGAACTGGAGATCTCTGGAGAACACCAGGAAACACTGGTCTCCCAGAAACCAAAGCAGAAGAGACTCGAGGGAGGAGTTACGGAAGGAGGAAATACAGGAGGGGGACTAAGTACAGTGAGGACTGAAAGGGAGATTTAGTGCCAGAGAGTCATTGATGACCTTGATAAGAACAGTGTTAGTAAGATCGCAGGATATAAACAAGGTTGCCATGAGAACAAATGGGAAGTTGGAAGGTGGGAGCAATTAATGTAAATCGTTCTTTCCAGAAGTTTGGTAGTGCAGGTGAGGAGAGAGGTAGGGCACTAGCTGGAGGGGGTACGCTGAAAGAGGAATGTTTTGAGTGGATTTGGGGGCCAAGAGAAAGAACCAATAGAAAAGGAGAACTCGTTAGGGGAGAGAAGCAATAACTGATGGCATGAGATTCCTGAGGACATAATTAGACAGTTTTGAGATGGGGAAACCTGGAGGTTAAGACTTGCCATAGGATTGGAGTCACAACAAGGACAGACTGTAGAAGCTGAGCAGTTCTCTCAATATCCAGAGTATGGTCTTGCATAGGGTGGCTGAAGAGCAGGTGAGGACAGTGCCCAGAACCACTAAGCTTTTCCACAGCTTATTTCTGACTTTTTTGCTGAGGATCAGAATATTGTAGACTGGCTGAGTGGGAAGGCTGGGTTGGGATATTTTATATTTTTTGGTTCTGCCCCCTTGGAATTTGGAGTGGAAGAGTCCTTCTTTCATTTGTCTTGTTTGTTTGTTTATTTTTGAGAGAGAAACAGAGCAGGAGCAGGGGAAAGGACAGGGAGAGAGAAGGAAACAGAATCTGAAGCAGGCTTCAGGCTCTGAGCTGTCAGCACAGAGCCTGACGCGGGGCTCAAACTCACAAACTGAGATCATGACCTGAGCCGAAGTCGGTACTTAACTGACTGAGCCACCCGGGTGCCCCTCATTAGACTTATTTTGTGTCACCTTATATGAGGCTAATGACACTCTTGAAGAGGCATCATCTTGTAGCAGAAGGTGTACTACACTGAGTCAGGAAACCTGAATCCAAGTCCTGAGTCCATTGCTTATCAGCTGGGTGATCTTGGACTAAAATAAAATAAAGTAAAATAAAAAAATAACATTTTCAAGTGCTGAGGCATCTCTTCTCTAAATATGGGATAATAATATCTGCTCTGCCTGCCTCAAGAATTAGTGATTGTGGGAATCAAACAAATGAATGTACATAAAACCTTTTACTAAGCTGTAAAGCATGTGCAGGCATAAGTGACAGAAAACTATGTCCACAGTTGATTCCTAAATAGTAAGAGTTCTAGCCTTAATTTTGGAGGTAACTCACTTTATCCCCTCAGGTATTAGACAGTGAGCTAAAGGATCTGTCCACCTTGGTGCATCAGCAACTAGAGCGTGTAAATCAGATTATCATCAGCCAGCCTCAAGAAGTTCCTGCTCAACTGTTGAAGGCTCTAGAGAAGGATGCCAAGAATCTCCAAAAGTCCCTCAGCTCTGTGAGTGACACCTGGAGTTCCAGACTATTCCACCTCCAGAGTGCTATGGAAGTCCAGAAGGTAGCTTCTTGTTTTTATTCACAAAGGCTCACAACGTCTGGGATGGCTCAAAGATTTTTATAGTCTAATTTGACATTTATTTCTTAGACTAAAGTGTTAAGTCAGCGTGAACAGCTAGACGGCAGACTTCAAGATCTGAGAGACTGGGTTGGCAATACCAATCTTATTCTCAACAGCAAAGAATATAACGATGACACCAATGCGGACAGCCTGAATCACTGTCTCCAGCGGTATGAGGTAGACTGTCCACCCATTCTCAAGCATGTTTTAGTTGTCCTTTGAATTGTGTCAATTTTATTTTTCTGCCAGGCAAACGAGTATCTATCTACAAAAGACTGGTTTTCCATTTTAGAAATAGTCTGTTGTGTTTAGTCTTTTAGGTTCTCATACCCTTGGAACCTCAGTCATTATGGTTATTTCTCCTTTCAGCTATTCTGTGAGGGAGAGTCTACAGAATGGTCTGTGATTATCAACTTCATCTTGTCTTGATAACTGAGCATCTAGTACCCATCCCTTGTTTCTAATTTTACACACACTAATTTCAGGAGAATTGTTGATCCATGGTTGAGAGCATGGCTTGGCAAACAAAAGGGCCAGATAATAAATATTTTAGGCCTTGCTGGTCTTATACAAATGGACCTTTTCTGTAGCAGCCATTCACTTTTGCTGTTGAAACATGAAAGCAGCTGTAGACAGTACGTAAATGAATGGTCATGGATGTGTTACAATAAAACTTTATTTACAAAAACAGATGGCAGACATATTTAGCCTGGGGGCTGTTGATTGCCAACCCCTGATCTAGACTGATGCTTTTCTTCTTGTTAAGCTTTAAATTAACTGATTCTTTTTATAGGTCAGTGAGAGAAAGGTAAAGACTGAGATATACAAGAACTGAGGTGTTTTGGTTTTTTTTCCTCCCAACATTGTTCTTTGTTTTGGTTATACTCAAGATAATATCAGATATTACTCACAGTGGTTTACCCTCCCTCTGCTATGGATAGCACACTCCTTAAATTATTTCTAAAGTCAGAGCAGAACTAAAGATATCCCCTCCTTTTGTTCCTTTTCCCCAGTCCTAAGAGTTTATCCATGGTCAGGCTTCTTGTTTCCAACCCCATCCCTTTTTGTCTTGCAAGAATTGACCTGCCATCTTTGTTTATACCCTTTTATCCAAATATATCAGTAGGGGAGTGAGTTGCAGACTTGCTCTGTTCACTAACAGGAGTATTAAAAAAAAAAAAAAAAAAAGAGTGAAAAAAAATCCTGTGACATAGTATATGGTATAAAAACACAGAGTGTCTCATGCACTGGCTTCCTCCCCTAGTTACAACTTAATGCATGCCTTTATGGGAAGACAAACATGGTCTAAGTCTTGTTTTCCTAATGACAGTTTCCCAAATCCATTTGTCACAGGTGAAGAAAGATCCTTAGCTTAATGATAAATAACCCAGAAGTCCTTTCCGCCTGCTCTGCAGGACTGCTGACTACACTCAGTTTCAAAGTGTAGATATCTTCATTGTCTTTATTGCAGTATTACACAGCTGATGATCACTAAATGTTTGTGGAAATTTTGCATGCTTTTAATTGCCTAAAAACAGATAAATGCTAGTGTTTAGGCAGGTTTTAGTGCTTTAAGGAAGCAATGGAACTGTTATATAAGAAGGTCTCGCTGTAGTCTTTTACACTTTTTAAAATGTATAAGCAACATCGTTTACTGTCAAAATCATGGTTTAGTGAACCACAGACAAATTGAGTACTTTCTCACTTCTGGTCTCCCGGTAACTCACTGCTGGACAAATACAAATAGATGTTTGAATCTAAGAAAATACAATTAGATCTATCTCAGACCCGAAATTCATGATATATTCTCCAAACATTAAAAAAAAAAAATGTTGTCTCTAGATACCTGGGATGAACAGTAGTATAATTATATTAACATGAATAATTAAAAGCTTACTGCATTTGGAAATCAAAGTCCAGTAAAGGAAACCTAATTGTAAGATATGAGGAGTTTGGAGAGAGCAGAAGTGAGAGAGATCTCCTATGCTGGTTTGGCCCTAGAAATTATCAGTATTGATTATTAAATTAACCTCTCTTTAATGTTGACTCTGATTAAAACCAACAGATTCTCCTTTGATAGAGAATTAGAAGTTTTATTTTTATTTATTTTATTTCTTTCATTTCCTTTCTTAGGATTTGAAGCAGCCCATGGCTGACAGGAAATCTCAGCTGGATGCTCTTGCTTTTGATATTCAGTTCTTTATCTCGGAGCATGCCCAGGACTTATCCCCTCAGCAGAACCGACAGATGCTGAGGCTTCTGAATGAACTGCAGAGGTCCTTCCAAGACCTTGCGGAGCAGGCCACAGCTCAGATGGATGCCTTGCAGGGCCGTTTTCAACAAATGGAGCAGGCAGTCCAGGTCAAGGTCAGACTGAACCAGCGGCTGGGCTCATTTTGTCTTTTGGGGTATCCTCTGTCTTTGAGATTTCTGGCCAGACTCCATCCGTCATAATTCTAGGAGCCTGCGTTTGCCAATTTTGAAATTTCACATCCTCCAGGCCAGTTTGGTTCTGGTCTAGGAGGCAGCTATTCTGGCTGTTTTTTCTTGCCATGTTTTTGGTTTTATGTGTGCGTGTGAGAGAATACATGTGTTTACCTGTGTATGCATGTGCAAGTATTTTCTTTTTAGTGAGACTCTACCCTCACTGTGCCTCATTGTTTCTGACTTTCAAATGGAAGTTCAATCTCCAGCCCTAGTTTCTCCTCCTTTCTCCCCCAGGAGTCTTTTGAGGGCCATTAGGAACATTCAGGTACTCTGAGCTCTTGAGAAGAATGGTATTGAAATGAGTTTTATTCTGGGGCTTTTCAAATGATTGACAGTAGTATTCCTTGACCACCTTCAAACAGCTGACAAAGAAATTTTTATCAGAATCAGATTAACTTTTTAGCACTTTAAATTTTTTTTTTTCAACGTTTTTTATTTATTTTTGGGACAGAGAGAGACAGAGCATGAATGGGGGAGGGGCAGAGAGAGAGGGAGACACAGAATCGGAAACAGGCTCCAGGCTCCGAGCCATCAGCCCAGAGCCTGATCGAGCGGGGCTCGAACTCACGGACCGCGAGATCGTGACCTGGCTGAAGTCGGACGCTCAACCGACTGCGCCACCCAGGCGCCCCAATTAGCACTTTAAAAATAATTATTATTTTCTAGCACCTTTCTTCACACTGTAATGCCTGGTGCTCATTCAATTATGGAAAACAGTGTGTAGAATCAAGGATGTTACATTTTGAAAACAAACCATCCTACCACACATAACCCTCTTGCAGAACTCAACATAATTGCATTAATGGTGACATCATAACCTAAAAATACCAAAAATGATGCTTATGCCATTTTTGCTGTTTGAAAAGTAAGTTGGAATTCAGCAAGATGCTATTAGAATGTCATTATCACCAGCAATCTGTCTTAGGGTCGCCTTTATTAAATATTGTGCAAAGTCGAATTGAGCTTTTGGGTTAGGCCTAGAGGAAATTAGGTTGGTCAGTTCCGTATGTCCCCCATTACTGCTTACCTGCTCCAACTGCATTGAAATTGAAATAAAATACTAATGAAACCCTTTAGGTTACTTTCCAAATCTGAAAATTTGCCACATCCTCACTTGGGAACTTATGTAGCATGGTGTAGTTTGTGGATAATTAACGAAATAGTATTGGTCTGAGCCACTTTAAGATATAGCCCGGATCCAGGATAGACCGCAGAGCTGCAGCAGGTGGTAGAACTGCATGTGAACATTCTCTCTGAGCACATAATTGATTCCACAATGTTTATTAACCTTGTTATTGTCAGAAATGCTCTGCTTCTCTCTATATTTGCCCTGAATGCATGTGTATGTCCGTGTGTTAACTTGTTTGCTTTGCTTTTTTCAGATTCAGTCTGCACCCATCCTAACCCATGAAGATCCCGTTTTACAGCTGAAGAGCTCTTAGGAGTTCTCTTCCAGAGCCCTTCTATTTGTCCTAAAGAGGGGGAGAGAGGGCCAATTTGGGCACCTGTTTGTAAGTGCAGGTGACTAAAACACCATCAGAAGGTAGAAATTGGTGGAAAATGGTTCCAGGAGGATGGTCAGGAGAACACATCATGCTCAATGGCTCAATTAGGTGCTTCAGTGTCATGCAGCCAAGATGAGATCTGGAGAAAGGATCAGGCACAGAAACATATTCCCTCCCTCCCCCGGGGCCTGGCTTTTCTCTTTGATATCAGTGTAGATACCTAAAGGACTGAGAAAGTTGCTATTCTTGGGCAGTTTCCTTCTCAAAATAGCCAAGCCCCTCATGCCAGGCATGTAATCATTCCATTTAATGGGTGTCTACATCCGTGAGACATTTAATTTATAAAGTCAGCTCAATTATTAAGAAGCTCAGTTAGCTTATGAATTATCCAGTTCCTTGATTTTTTTTCTTCCTGATCCAGTCCTTTTAATTTTCCGTATTTTAACTTTGTATGTAGCATATCTTCCAGTTCTGGTGGAGGAATTGATTAAAACCACTAATTTACTATTATCACCATGATATGAATATGAATTTGAAGCATCTGGACTCTCTGTTCTCCATTTCCAGGGATAATCCAGATAACTGCAGTCTGGCAAAGGAACTCCCAACCAAAACCTGGGAGCATTCTCACCTGAAATTATCCAAACTATTGACCTGGATCAACAGACTGTCCAAATGAGGGGAGCTTTCAGAATATGACTTCTGTGCTTTTTCCTGTTCTAGTCTCTCACCAACTTTTCCATCCTTAAGATATAACATTCCTGTTCCATATTTCAGGGAGTTATCTTCTATTTGTAAAAATGAGAATTATTAATTATCTCTCGGCCCCTTTGCATTTTAATTAGACCCTGCAGAAACAACAAAATACCTGTTACCAGAAACTGGACGATCTTTGCAACTGGCTAGGACAGGCAGAAAGCACATTGGCAGGCCACCAAGGTAGAGCCACCCAGCAGGATCTCTCCGCTTTGCAGAAGAACCAGAGTGACTTAAAGGTCAGTATGAGTTAATTCATTCCTCTCATTCCTTCAACAGATATTTATAAAGGCCTGCTATGTACCAGGCAACATAATGGTAAACCTCCCTGTTCTCCTGAAACTTACAGTCTCATGGGAGAGACAGACATTACACAGATCATCATAAAAACGAGCGTGTAGTTATTAACTATGATATGGATAAAGGAAAAGTTACACAAGAATATATAACAGCCAGACCCAATCTTGTCTAGGATGTCAGAAAAGATTAGTTTGAAAAAGTGTCACTTAAACTGAGAAGCAAAGGGTATATAGGAGTTAACGCACAGAGGCATGGAAGGAGGAGGAAACTATGCCAAGTACAATGTATTCAAGAACTGAAAGGAAGCTAGTTTGGTTGGACTGCAATGAGCAAAAGGAAGATTAGTGAATGATGGGAGGCAGGATCCACATCCTGCTGGGCCTCGAAGGCCACATTAAGGATAAGGAGTGATGGGGCACCTGGCTGGCTCGGTTGGTAGAGCATGTGACTCTTGATTTTGCGGTAGTGAGTTCAAGCCCACGTTGGCTAATAGAGATTACTTTAAAAAAAGAAGAAGGAGAAGAAGTGATAACCAAGGAAGTATAAGGGAGAAACCAAGCCTTGATTCAGCTGGAATCCTACTGTCAACTCCTGTTTATAGAAGAATGATCTCTTTGAAGATAACTCATTGCAAAATAAACATCCTGTTTGTGGGGAGTCTCCTCTTTTGTCTTCATCAAATGTTTGCTTAGAAATTTAAATTTTGCTGGGGCGCCTGGGTGGCTCAGTTGGCTAAGCGGCTGACTTCGGCTCAGGTCATGATCTCGCGGTCCGCGAGTTCGAGCCCCGAGTCAGGCTCTGGGCTGATGGCTCAGAGCCTGGAGCCTGCTTCCGATTCTGTGTCTCCCTCTCTCTCTGCCCCTCCCCATTCATGCTCTGTCTCTCTCTGTCCCAAAAATAAATAAACGTTAAAAAAAAAAATTTTTAAAAAAAAAAAAAAAAAAGAAATTTAAATTTTGCTTAGAAAATTAAATATTAGAAATATTTAATATTTAATTTAATATTTAATATTTCTAATAAATATTAGAAAATTTCTTAAGTAAAAAAATCTTAGAAATTATTTGCATTGGCTTAGACCTAAACCTTAAAGCAGATTATAGTGAGGGACACACATCTGATGCAGGTCTGTGTCATGCTAGCCATTCCATCTTCGCACTGTTAGCAATCGTAGAAGAAGTAACACTGAAGTCTCTACCATCCCTGTGTTCGTGTTTTAAGGATTTACAGGACGATATTCAGAATCGGGCCACCTCATTTGCCAGTGTTGTCAAAGACATCGAAGGGTTCCTGGAAGAGAACCAGGCCAAGCTGAGCCCCCACGAGTTGACAGCTCTTCGGGAGAAGCTTCATCAGGCTAAGGAACAGTATGAGGCTCTCCAGGAACGGACACGGGTGGCCCAGAAGGAGCTGGAAGAAGTGGTGACTTCAGCCGTACAGCAGGAGACTGAAAAGGTAACCAGACTGCTTTGATACTTGGTATTTTTCAAAAATGAAAATTTTGGTACCTGGCAAATAAGTAAAAGGTATATAATGAGGGGAAACTCATTGCCTTACAGAGAACAGAATTATGAAAAGGGGTTACTTTGGAGTTGGTCTGTGAGTCATATATGTATGTATGTGTGTGTGTGTATTTACAGTTTATTTATTTGTTTTGAGAGAGAGAGTGAGAGCTTGGGAGAGCAGAGAGAGAGAGAATCCCAAGCAGGCTCCTCACTGACAGCATGGAGCCCAGTGTGGGGCTCGAATTCATGAACTGTGAGATCCTGACCCAGGCACCCCAGTCAAGATTTATTTATATAAGAATCATCCTGAAGGACTTTAAGTCAAGTATAGTTGGTGGGAAGTTCATATCACCTACCCCACCCCCCAGAGAAACAGATTTTTTTTTGCTATCTGTGTACTCAGTCCTCCAATTGAAAAATGTTGGAAAGAACTTAGTGAAGAAAGGTAGTACACTGAGGAAGAAAGAGCAAATGGCATATTTCAAACATGAATCTATACTGATGATCCAACAGCACTAGGGGGAAGTAGGTGGGGGGTCTTAGTGTGCCACAAGCTATCCCCAGGCTGCCCCTATAGATTCAGTGCAAACTGTGGCACTGGTACAAGTCTAGGAGTAGGTAAAGTCTCCAGCGGCTCTCTGCACCCCCCTCAGCACCGGCAGATTGAATTAAATCCTTTGCCTGGCCACGGACTCTGACACTAATGGGGGAGGTGGAGAATGTGGAAAAGAGAAATAAGTTACCTGAAGGGGAATTCTGAAATACATGAATGTTTAATAAACTAAAATACTTGAACAGTCAGATAATGGAATTTGAGAGGCAAATTTTAGAACTCAGTGCTCTGTGCGGCAGAAAAAAGGATGGGAGTAGTCTGCATTTCCCTTAGGGAAGGGCAGCAAGTAATGAGTGTGACTGTGCTGTTTCTGACCCTACCAAGCCAGGCTATCATTTCCACACACCTAGAAAGGATTCTGTGAAGCCTTGCTGGGAAGCCAGGATTAAATCCTCTATTAAAGCCCTTTTAAATCCTGAAATTTGCCACCCACCCCTGCCCCCTACTCACTTTTTTTTTTTTTTTTTTGAGCAGTGAGATATAGACAAAATCTAGAGATTGTTGTAAGTAATTGTTTTTCAACAGATTTAGAAGATGCTCATTCTTTTTTGTGGATGCCACGACTGTTTATACGTAGTCTTAGAGCTTCTCTTCTCCTTTAGCATAAAAGTCTCACCTTTTACTTAATTTGTTCTTGTATAGCCGAGTATCTAAGGTCTTCTTACTAAACCCCTTCTATGGCTTTCAGAGTAAAGCAGCAAAGGAACTGGCCGAGAACAGGAGTAAGATTGATGCTCTCTTGGATTGGGTGACTGGGGTGGGATCGACTGGCAGACAGATGGAGCAGCTGTCAGGAGCTGGCCTGGGGAAAGGAGCCATGGACACCACTGATGGCCACAGGGCAGTGAACCAAGCCCTGGCAGAGCTGGACAAGCAGTGCGAGAAGATGAAGGTGAGGATGTTAGCTTGTCCTCACGATGCCAGGGGCTCTCCGCCACCCCAGGCAAGTCACCATAACCTCCTTGCCCGTAAATTCAGTGAGCACTTCTCAGTTCATGCCCTCTTTGATACCTCAGCAGCTTTGACACCGCTGAAATACTGTGTGCCTTGGTTTCCAAAGCAGGACTCTGCCCCAATAATCCCTTTTCCTTTCCTCTGGCCAACTTGTGAAATACTGATGTGCTTCCGGGTTGTTGCCTAAGCCTATTCTCATCTTTCAGAATATGCTTCCCTTGGGTAATTTCATCCACTCATGACACTTCACTTATTATTTATACTAGTGAATTCCAGTATGTATTTGTCTCCAGCCTAAATGCCTGTGCTGGGCTTCAAACCAGTACATAAATCCATCTGCCTATTTGTAACTTGGAACCACAAACAGCTCAACCTCAAAAACGGAGCTCCTGTTTCGTATAACACCCCTCCCCCAGTCAGATGTGTTCTTCTTCCTCTACTTCCACGTAATTGTCTGAACTAAACATCATCCTGGGCTCCTTTCTCTCTCCTTTCCCATCCTTGCTCTAAAATGCTATATCCCTGATCAACCCTTTTAGTGGTTGCCTGTTGCTCTCAAGAAACCATTCCTATTTATCTCTATTCCTTTATTCATTATTCAGCAAATATTGAGCACCTGCTATATGTCCGGCACTGGAGTTAAACCAGTGAACCAACCAGATGAACCATCTCCTAGGATATTAACTGGCATGTGCAGGCATGACTGAAAAACAGTATGTTTAGGGAACTCAGAAAACACATAGATTACCTATTTTAGTAGTGATATCTTTATAGCAAAGAAAATTTGGCTTAGCTAGAAATCTTCTATTGAATGGCCTTTGCGAGTCATTGCTGTGTTTTGTATTAGTAAGATTTTTACCTCTTGCATGCTATTCTATGGTTGGAGATCCATTTGTAGGGTATCCCCCAAAGCTGTGGCAGTCTTTTAACAGCACAGAGCAGAAATGGGTCTGCTGTCACAAGGAATGTCCTGATACTTGTTGCTGGCAGTAGTCAGCCTGACCAAGGGGCATCTCCATCCCAGGAAAGAGACTGCCTTACTCACGGGTGGATGAGAATGGGGACATCTGGGGGGGTGTACAGACAAGCTATGGTACTGCCCCTTACTATCTACTTGAGAAGGAAATATTTGTCACCCCAGCTTCCCTGAGGTAATGTTGGAAGCTGACACTGTCAGGTTGCTGACACAGGTTGAAACTGGACAATATTCCAGAAAAAATTAGGCTCTTGTCCTGATCCTAGGTAGTTGCATAAACTATAGGTAGGCAGGAACACTGGCTGAACTCCCACTGTTGTCTAATAGACTCAGGAAGAACATTTTAAACAACAAAACAAAACAAACACAACTCTGTAAAATAACTTAAATCCCATCAAAACAGAAAAAGGTCCATGTGTAACCATGTAGCTATAGCACATACAAATAAGAAATACAAATTACTTATGCTATCCAGAAATACATTTTATTCTCACTAAAATTTAAATTGTTTATTTAATGAATTAATTTTCCAAGAACTTTTCTAGTTGGGACCGGCTTCATGGATATGTAAGTGACATATTTCACAGCTAAGTATTTGCGGTTTTTATACTGTCATATGTCTGGCTTATCCAACTTACTTTCCCCTTCCACTAATGTGAGTAGTTATCAGCTGGCCATTTGTACCTTCCCTTAGGCTTAGGATGGTTTAGTAAAGACAGCCAGATTCTAGTCTCAGTTTGTCACTTAACTGTCTGGGTGACCTTAATCAAGACATATAACATCTTTCTGGTATCCCTTATCCTAATATGTTTAATATAGATATTATATTGTCTGCCTACATTGCAGGTTGTGTCCCAAATCAGTTGAGATAATACATGTGAAATCTCTTTGAAAAATGTAAGATCTTATATGTGTCAGTTCAGCTGGAATTAGTATATGGCATAATCCTTAGAGAGTGAGAGATATTGGTGGTTTTTTGAGCAGCTGGAAAAGTGGCCTATTGAGATCTTTCTCTACTTCCAGCTGTAGATACAACCAAATTTTTGTGATGTACCTGCTGATTGTCCTTTGCTTGGGGGGATTTTTTGCCAGGCCCATCACCAAGAATTGCTGTCTCAGCAGCAAAATTTCATCCTGGCCACCCAGTCTGCTCAGGCCTTCCTGGATCAGCATGGCCACAACCTCACCCCCGAAGAACGCCAGGTGCTAGAGGACAAGCTCGGAGAGCTAAAGGGCCAATATGCCTCTTCCCTGGCCCGGTCGGAGGCGGAGCTGAAGCAGGTGCAGACACTGCGGGACGAGCTGCAGAAGTTTCTGCAGGACCATGAAGAGTTTGAGAACTGGCTGGAACGGTCTGAGAGAGAGCTGGAGAACATGCATCAAGGAGGCAGCTGCCCCGAAGCCCTTCCCTCCCTGCTGAAGCGGCAGGGCAGCTTCTCGGAGGATGTCATTTCCCACAAAGGAGACTTGCGATTTGTGACCATCTCCGGACAGAAAGTTTTAGACACAGAAAACAGCTTTGAGGAAGGCAGAGGGGCATCAGCAACTGGAATGTTAGTGAAGGGTAAACTGAAGGATGCAACAGAAAGATACACTGCTCTGCATTCAAAGGTACCAAGAAGTTCCTGATGGCCTCTGGGGGAACAATCACAGCAGCCCTCACATAACTATGCATGGTTTCTGGGGCTTAGAATAAGAACCTCAGGACACAGTGAGTGAACTGATTTGTGTATTGACCACAGGCAGAATGTGTTTATGAGCTCTGCAAAAATGCAGAATGTGGAGGCCCATGGGCTAATGCCTGGTCCCAGCAGTATCAGGGGTATCATGTCTCGCTCTGGTAGGGAAGGTGGATGGAGGTGCTCTCTTCCTGTATCCTGATCAGCAGATGTGGGCTCGCAGGAGACATAGTACAAGGAAAACTTGAACCACATACACAGTCTTTATTCCTAGGCAGAGCATCTAGGTAAATCCTTACCTTCTTCCCTATCAGAGAATTCCTGTTAGCTCCCAAGATGTATAATCCAGTCAGTTCTTCTAACTTGTGTTGTGCATTTTGCCAACATCTCTGACCTCACCAAAAGGAACACTTTTTGTACCTCCTAGTCCCTGCCTTAGCCTGCAACCTGGTGTGCATTTCTTTGGTGGCTTATCATATAACTCACTAAATCTTCACAGGTCTATAATATAGTTGGGGTGAATAGTATGGATCAAACAGCAGAGGCCCCACTTGTAGAAGATGGTTGCTACTTATCTGTCCATGGAGTCCCCAGAACTACCCTCAATTGTAGTTCTAGTGAGATCCCTTTAACAAAGCCAGGCTTTTCTTTGGACTGTGCCTACCTACAAAGCTGCTGCCTCGAGCCTGCCCTTGCATAAAGTCTGCTTTCCCTATTTTTCTCCCACACAGTGTACACGATTGGGCTCTCACCTGAACATGCTCCTAGGCCGGTATCAGCAGTTCCAGAGCACTGCTGACAGCCTGCAGGCCTGGATGCAGGCTTGTGAAGCCAACGTGGAGAAGCTCCTCTCGGATACTGTTGCCTCTGACCCTGGGATCCTACAACAGCAGCTTGCAACAGCAAAGGTAGGCGGGGACACAGGCTGTTCTAGCACATGGGATGGAGCACCTACCACAAGATAAAGCAAATACTCTCATAGGTTAAAGGCAGTGGTTGGGATGCCTCGGACAAGATCTGGTTCCTAAAACAGTTAATTCTAACATCTGTGGGTATGGATAAACAGTATTATTCTTCATAGCTCCAGCAGCATCATGCTAAGTAGCTCTCGGTTCCTAGAACCAGCTTTGATTACTCAGAGGTTTTACTTTTGGCTTTTTTCATGGACAAGCAGCAGTTGCAGGAAGAATTAGCTGAGCACCAAGTACCTGTAGAAAAGCTCCAAAAAGTAGCCCATGACCTCATGGAAATTGAAGGAGAGCCAGCTCCAGACCGCAAGCATGTGCAAGAAACTACAGGTATGAGGCAGCAATAACAAGAGTGCTCCCTTAATTCTTAGTGTGTACCACTGTTCTGTAATACATCACACTGTATCGTGCAAGTATCTGTGGTGCCCGCAAGGGGCTGAGGATACAACCGGCAATAGCTCACCCTCGAATGAGCTTTGTCCCTGCACCATTGACCACCTTTGCAATCTGGTTTCAACTCCTCTCCCCAGGCATTCTGCCTTCTAGCCATGCCCTGCTTCTTTCCTTTCCCAAGTAAACTTGCCATTTCTTCATTACTTGACCCCTGAAGTTTTCCCTATGGTTTAACTGCTAACATGTATTGAGTGCTTAGCATGCGTGATGAAATCTTGCTCAAACTTCTAGCTGTACCTGAGAGGTTTCTTCCTTTGTAAAGTCCTGACTACCACCTCCAACCCCCAAAAGAAATAAAAGATAAGAAATAATTATTCTTCCTTCAGGCTTCTCTAGTACATTACTCTTACCATCAATATAGTACTTACGATTTTATTTTTATGGTTAGTTGTGATGTGCCTTTTGCTGCCTATGCTTGCTTTTATGGTCTTAAGTTTGCAGAAGGCAAGGACTCATCTTAATTGTCTTCAGTCCTCAGCATCCAGCACAATTTCTGGCATTTAGCAGTTGCTCAGTAAACAGTGCGTTGTGAATTTGGCTCAAATATAAATTCACTTGAAGCTTATTCTTTCTTTTTGTTGTAATGTCTGTTATTATTGTAATTAACATGTGCAATTTAAATACATTCTTTTTAAAAGCACAACACAAAAATAGTGTCCACACTCTTCTTATGGCCCTCATTTTCCAGATTCCATACTCAACCATTTTCAGAGCCTCTCCAGTAACCTGGCTGAGCGCTCTGCTCTGCTGCAGAAGGCAATTGCCCAATCTCAGAGTGTCCAGGAAAGCCTGGAGAGCTTGTTGCAGTCCATCAGGGAAGTCGAGCAAAACCTGGAAGAGGAGCAGGTGACATCACTGTCATCGGGAGTCATCCAGGAAGCCCTGGCCACTAACATGGTGAGACCAATGCCCCAAGAGTTAGCATAGAGGATGTATTTGCTGTCTTCCAGAATTTCATCACTTTGAAAAAGTATCAGAAGAATTCATTCCCATGAATCTTCTAATAAGACTTAGCGATGATGATTAATCCACACAAAGATATTTCTACCCAATTTCCAAACCATTGTTAAGCTCGAGGAAAAGCAGTGCTACAGAGTCACTGGTGGAATAGGCTGGAGAACTAAGGGGATGGGTTGTATGGTATCACAGAGGCTCAGTTGCAATCCAACCTTCCTTGAGGAAGGGAGCATGTAATTATGAGAAGTTTATTGGTTTGTGGCTCAGATATCCTAGGATAAGTGAGCCAGGAGCTGACAGACACATTTTTGGTGACAGAAATTGAAGCAAGACATTGCTCGGCAAAAGAGTAGCTTGGAGGCCACCCGTGAGATGGTGACCCGGTTCATGGAGACGGCAGACAGCACCACGGCTGCGGTGCTGCAGGGCAAACTGGCGGAGGTGAGCCAGCGCTTCGAACAACTCTGTCTACAGCAGCAAGAAAAGGAGAGCTCCCTAAAGAAGCTTCTGCCCCAGGCAGAGATGTTTGAACATCTCTCTGATAAGCTGCAGCAGTTCATGGAAAACAAAAGCCGGATGCTAGCCTCTGGAAATCAGCCAGATCAAGATATTGCACATTTCTTCCAGCAGATCCAGGTGAGAATATATCTGCCAAATTGGCAGAACAAAGAGAAAAGAAGGGCAAGGAGGGGACCAGCACTCACTGAGCACATAATACGTCAGTCAGTGTACTAGAAACTTGACCTGCGTTATCTTAAAGAATTATCACAACCGCCCTGTAAACTAGATATTGTTTGTCCATTTTTTAAAAACAAAGCCGAGATTTATTTTTCACTCATTCTGCATGTTTAACCCAGATCAGTAGGGCTACTTAGTCCGTCACGGTCATTCAGGGATCCAAGTTCACGGGAACTTCATCCTGCCATATGCCTTCATGTCTACTGCTGCAACAGGGAGCAATCAGTCAAATCCATTCACATTTCATTAGTTAAGGCAGGTTCTATACCTGGCTTTCAAGGGGGTGGAGAAATGTATTCCTACCATATACGTAGTTGGTGCAGAGTTGGAAATATTTGGTGAGGAGTATCACCTGTCACAGATACAGATACATATGCTGCTGGATTGCTAGGTCATAGCATATGTCTATGCTTAATTTGACCAAGTAGTGGCCACCTTGGCTCCACAGTGGCTGTACTTGCCCACGTTGCCACCTGTAGCACTTCAGCATTCCAGTATCCCCACATTGCTGCCTTGGGTTTATCTAGCTTTTTCCATGTTAAAGTAGGGTCTCTGGGTTTTGTTTCGTTTCCTGTCCTTTTTGGGTTTTGTTTTGAATAATTGCAAACTTACAGAAAAGTAGAAGGAATGCACAATAAACACCAGCATACTTTTTACCTACATCCTCCTCCCTCCAACAAGATTTCACCATTTTGCATTCCCACCAGCAGTGCATGCAGAATATGTTGTCAGCATTGGAATTTGTGTTAATCTCATTGAGAAAAATGAAGTTTTGATGTGGTTTTAATTTTTATTTCTTCTCTGATGAAGTTAAGTATATTTTTATACATTTAAGGGCTTTTATTTGTAAACTATTGGTTCGTGGCCTTTACTGTTTTCTGTCAGGAGTTTGATTTTTGTTTTGGGGGTTTTTTTCTTCTTTCAACTTATAAAAGTTCTGTATTAGGGAGATTAATTCTTTTTATGTGATCTGTTGAAAATCTTTTTTCACAGTTTGTCCTTTGTCTTTTGCTTATATAGTGTTTTTGGCCATGTAAGGGGTTTTTAAATTTTTACACAGTAAACTTTATCACTTTTTACTGAACATGTATTTTTGGTCATAATTTGAAAGCCTTTTGCCACACACAGGTGAAGGAATTCACCCATGAATTCACTTCTAGAACTTGTATGGTTTCTTTCATTCTTTTATATTTGAATCTTTTCACATTTTAAGTTTATTCTAAGATACAGTGCATGGTATGAATCCAAGTTGATCTATCTAGTTGTTCCCAATACCATTTCTCTGAAAAGTCCATCTTTTCCTCAGTGATTTGAGAACTCATCTTTATCATATATAGTTTATCCGTATAGGCTCAGGTCTATTTCTGGGTTTTCTGTTCTTCTTTGCTGGTCTGTCTGTTCACAAACCATAGCGTACTGTTTTTTAGTCTCAGGCTTTATGGTATGTTTTAGTATCTAGTAGGGCTAGTCTCTCCTTTCTTGCTTTCCTTCAGCATTTTTCATATCTATAATTGTATGTTTATTTTTCCATGTGAACTTTAGAATCAACTTTATTAGTCATAGGGGGAAAAGCTAGTAGTTTTATTTGGGTCATATTAAATTTATTCATGCATGCATATATGCACACATATACATACACACATATCTTTATGGATATCTTTCCATTTATTGAGGTATGCTTTTGTGTCTATCAGAAATATTTTAAGGTTTTATTCGTAAAGCTTGCTATTTTATTGGATTACGTCATTGTTTGATTAATTGTATTGATTCTCTTGGGTTTTTTTTTTAAATTTGTTTTTTAATGTTCTTATTTATTTTTGAGACAGAGACAGAGCATGAGCAGGGGAGGGGCAGAGAGAGAGGGGGAGACACAGAATCCAAAGCAGGCTCCAGGCTCTGAGCTGTCAGCACAGAGCCCGATGTGGGGCTCGAACTCACACACTGTGAGATCATGACCTGAGCTGGAGTCGGATGCCCAACCGACTGAGCCACCCAGGTGCCCCGTTTCTCTTGTGGTTTTACAAATACATTTCATATAATCTGCAAATATAGTTTTACCTCTTCTTTTCAAATTTTTATGCCACAGGTTGTTTTCTCTTACCTTAATCACATTGGCTAATATCTTCACTACAGAGTTAAATAATAGTTGAGAGAGTATGTTTGTCCTGTTTTACAGAAGAGAGAAGCTATGGAAGCTCAGAGAAATTTAATAGCTTAAGATCACAAGCCATGGGGGCGCCTGGGTGGCGCAGTCGGTTAAGCGTCCGACTTCAGCCAGGTCACGATCTCGCGGTCCGTGAGTTCGAGCCCCGCGTCAGGCTCTGGGCTGATGGCTCGGAGCCTGGAGCCTGTTTCCGATTCTGTGTCTCCCTCTCTCTCTGCCCCTCCCCCGTTCATGCTCTGTCTCTCTCTGTCCCAAAAATAAATAAAAAAAAAAAAAAAAAAAACGTTGAAAAAAAAAAAATTTAAAAAAAAAAAAAAAAAAAAAGATCACAAGCCATGATTGATTTTCAGAAGTCTTTTTGACTCCAAAAACCTCCATTCTTTTCACTTTGCCATGCTGCCTCCCAAATCGTTGAACATTTATTTAAAGGAGACAAGACTCCTTTTAAATTCCTAGCCATTCTCAGGTGGATTGGAGAAATCCTCCATATTTATTGCTGTAGTTGATCCAGAGAGCCTCTTTTTTTGTTCTGTCTTTTTCTACAGATTAGAGGGAACTTGCCCCAGATTTAATATAGCTATCTTTTATTTTTTTTTAAGAGTATACTTATTTATAATGATGAGAGGATTTACTACATTTCCTTATTTGCTTAACAGGAACTGAATTTGGAAATGGAAGATCAACAGGAGAACCTTGAGACTCTCGAGCACCTGGTCACTGAACTGAGCTCCTGTGGCTTTGCCCTGGACCTCTCCCAACACCAGGACAGGGTACAGAACCTCAAAAAGGACTTTACAGAGTTACAGAAGACAGTTAAAGAAAGGTGAGTTTTCATATATGTTGGTCAATTCGGGGAGCTAATTTTTTCTTGCTGTTGAATGAAATGCTCTTCTTTTCCTCCTTCAGTAGAAAATATGGCATCGGGCACTCTGCTACTGAGTCCTAGGAGTTGGAAAGTGCCTCTTTCAGGCAAAGCTATTCAATCTACTTGGTCCTTAGTGGTTTTCTTTTACTAAATAATGAATTCCTTCTCAGTGATGGGGCTCAGTTCCCCTCTGTACAATCAAAGGCCCAGGTCACCTAGACCCAAAAGAACAAATTTGGGACAGCAGGTAGGATTGTGGCAGGATTCGAAGTAAAGACAAAAATTAGAAGAAACTTTCCAGATGTAATTAAGGGTTATATTGGTTCTCTCTCTCTCTCTCTCTCTCTCTCTCTCTGTCTCTGTCTCTGTCTCTCTGTGCTTGTTTTGACATTTAAGTTGCTGTTTTGGAGGAGTGTCTGGATTCTTCTTTTAAGGCAAACATGGGAATATATGACAAGGGTAGCTGATTTCAGATTATCTGCTGACTGTTGAAAAGCCATGATTCCATTAGAAAACCTCATGTCGGTTTAGGAGGTTGATAAGACTTCTCTTGGTTTAGCCATATATATAACCTTGATTAGGCAGGTGACTGCCTTGGGAAAGTGACCAGAGAAAAGCAGTTGCTCAAAACAGTACTGTAAGCAGCAGGTTATTTAGTGGAGAGGAGGGGGATAAAGGCCAGGAAGGCTGGTTTTTCCTATGCTCAGGGCCATTTAGCTGTATGAAGAACCAGGATATCTGACTTAAAGTCTGCCAGATGTGGCCACTTCCAGAAGTTAATTTCGAAATTGAATTATCCTTTCTCCTTGGTTTATTTTATTCATTTGTGTGCGCAAGCTGACTTCTCTGAGCCTCAGTTTCGGCATCTTCCTTGCTAAGGGGATTAGCATTTGAATTAGGCTTTGAAAGAGTCAACTACCTAAAAAGTGGCAGAGCTGGCCTTGACATCCAAAGCCTACATTCTTTCCATTGTATCATAGCACCTAAATAGCACGCTCCTTTCAGTTTCTCTGGCTTTCACTTTAGCCTGGGGTAAGATTGAGGACTCCTCTCCCCAGAAATGTCCAAACAAGGGCAACAGATTCCTTAGTTTGATGCTCTCTTACATTGTATGTGGTGGTTTAGCCAAAGCTGCTGTGGAAAAGATTATGGGAAGGAAAGGCCCTGTAAGGAAAAGCTGCCTTGAGTCCCAGAATGAGTATAGTTTTAGTTCAAGTTGACTTCTTTACAAAGCTTAGTCTGTCAAGTAACAAAATGTCTTCATTGACAGAGAGGAAGATGCATCATCTTGTCAGGAGCAATTGGATGAATTTCGGAAGCTGGTTAGGACCTTCCAGAAATGGCTGAAGGAAACAGAAGGGAATATTCCACCTACAGAAACTTTCATGAGTACTAAAGAGCTGGAAAAGCAGATCGAACACCTGAAGGTAGGTGAACAAAAGGAGCTCCAGGAACCAGACTAGACAGCAGTTTGGAAGCTTGTGTGGACTGATCTCCCCCTGTGGTAGGGAAGTGGTGTGACAAGTCCAAGTTATCCATCTACATCATCAGAATAGAAATCCCCCCATTTTCTTCATGTGATTCCCACCTACCCCTACCCCAGCACTGAGCACCAAAACATCTCCAATTTAAAAACCAAAACCAGGGTGCCTGGGTGGCTCAGTGGGATGAGCGTCCCAATTCTTGATTTCGGCTCAGGTCATGATCCCAGGATCATGGAATCGAGCCCTGGGTCAAGCTCTGTGCTAAGCATGGAGCCTGCTTAAGATTCTCTCTCTCTTCCCCTCTCCCTAGCGCACATGCTCCCAACTCTCTCTCTCTAAATACATACATGCATATATGTACGTCCACACCAAAACCACAAAAGTAACCTATGGGGAATAACATCTATAAAGTTTCAACTGTTTCTCGGAGGCCTCTCATGCTGTGTCAAAAAGACAGCTTGTCAAAGTTTGGCAGTTGTCAAAGTGAAGTGCAGTCCTGGAGAAACTTACACTCTCACTGTGTGTTTGAGAATTGTTATATGTGAGCCAGTGACTAGATATATGGCCAGCAAGTTGAGGAAAGAAGAACTAGCTCCACAACTAAACAAAGGAAAGTTAGAATCAGATGGTTGGAAGGTACCTTCCAGAGTAGGATTAACCTTTCTCCAAACCCCTGCAGAATCCCTTCTTTGATTTAGTCATTCGGCCTCTGCTTGCACCTCTAATACATCTCTTCTTTTTGTTGACACCAAGCCAGTCTGCCTCCAACTAGTTCTCATGCACTCTCTTCCTTTTCTTAGTAAAGCAAGATTTGTCTTAGGCCAGATGACAGGGAAGAGTTTAGTTGCTTTCACAGAGAGAGCCAGGAACATTTGCTATAGGGAATCCCCCAGGGCAGAGGCTTCCTGATTTCTTGGTCCACAGTGCCCTTAGCGTTTCAAGAAATTTTTCACAGTACCTCAAGGCCAAAAAAAGAAACAGGAAAGGAAAAAAACCTAAAAAACCTCAACTTCCTACGTGGTTAGATCAAAATCATGTAATAGTAGTTGTTCACATGGTGCCCAACAGATGTCACTGTGTTGCCCTCAAACATTTAAAATATCTTGTGAGTAGATGCATCGTTTGGGAACTGAGGCTCTTTGGAATCAAGAGTGATTAATAAAAAAATTGACAGCTGTGAATTGATAAGGCTCAGTTAGGCAGCATGAGCTTGCTAGATGTTCATGGCTCTGTCTTCCTCTGCTGCTCAGCAGCTTAAGGCCAAAAGCAAACTAAGTAGGGGCACCTGGGTGGCTCTGTTGGCTAAGCGTCAGACTTCAGTTCATGAGTTTGAGCCCTGCTTTGGGCTCTCTGCTGTCAGCATAGAGCCCAATTTGGATCCTCTGTCTTCCTCTCTCTCTGCCCTTCCCCTACTGTCTCTCTCAAAAATAAATATAAACAGGGGCGCCTGGGTGGCGCAGTCGGTTAAGCGTCCGACTTCAGCCAGGTCACGATCTCGCGGTCCGTGAGTTCGAGCCCCGCGTCAGGCTCTGGGCTGATGGCTCGGAGCCTGGAGCCTGTTTCCGATTCTGTGTCTCCCTCTCTCTCTGCCCCTCCCCCGTTCATGCTCTGTCTCTCTCTGTCCCAAAAATAAATAAAAAACGTTGAAAAAAAAAAAAATTAAAAAAAAAAAAAACAAAAATAAATATAAACATTAAAAAAAAAATTTTTTTTAAGGTAAACTAAGTAGATTGTCAGGGAACTTCAGTTGTGGAGGAAAGGATTCAAAGCTGGGATGGTGTCCCTGCTTTGGAAGAAGTAAAATTCTGCTTCTGTGGCAGGCAATCCACCTCCAGAGATAACATGACCTAGTTAGAGTAGATGCCATTGTTTCCTAATTGTTTTCCCTGTTAGAGCTCTGACTGCAACCCCAATATAAAGTTCCCTTGAAAATGCAAAGTGTAGCCTATGATTCTAGGTATTGCTGTACATCTCCATATGGAGCTCCTCATTTTACCCTCCAATTGCCATTTCCTTTTTATTCTTTACATGCATCCCGTTCCCTTTTTATACCTTTTGTCTTAACTCAAAGCTTTCCTCCTTCTATGCAGAATTAAGTGTGTCTCCTCTTGTGCTCTCAGACTTTACTGTCTATATTTCTGTAATAGCATTTATTCCATTATGGTGCAATTGATTATCTGAGCTCTTGGTTATAGGAACTGTGTCATAATCGTATTTTGTATCCCCAGTGTTAGGCATAATGCCTGGCCTACAGTAAATGTTCAATAAATATTGGATGGATGGATGGATGGATGGATGGATGGATGGATGAAAAGATCCTGAATATTCCAGGATATCATTCTCCCATATAATGACTGGCTAAACCGATCTTGAAGTGGCTGAATACATGAGGATGGTCACTCAATGTTATCAAAACTTTAAGGAATATATTTAGAAGAACGGGTGTCCCAAAGCCCCCAGATGTTACATTTAGCTGTCTGTTCTTTTAACAGGATCTTCTAGATGACTGGGCAAGTAAGGGAAGTTTGGTGGAGGAAATCAATTGCAAAGGCACTTCTTTAGAAAATCTCATCATGGAGATCACAGCACCCGATTCCCAGGCCAAGACAGGTGAGTGCAGGTTCTTAAAAATGTAGTGAATAAACATCATTCTTTGCTTTGGCCTTTGGTTATGACCCCTTATTTAATAAAACTCAGAATCAAGGTTGAGTATGAGAACAAAGGGGAGTGTTCCACAAAGCAGTCTTCCCCTTCAACCTGATCTGTTTTCCATTTGCTATCTATCATTGCTCCATTTTGCAGATTTCCTTCCTATGGTGGGAAAAACTAAAGGGACTAGTTAGCCTAAATGAACAGAGAAGGGTTAAAATAAGATTTCCATTTTGACGAATTTTCTCTCTTTTAAACATGTGAATGGACGGTTGTGCATCATCTTTACATTGGAGTCAGTCCTGGAGGGTATTAGCTTGATCTCTTGAGAGAGACACAGCATTTAGGGGTCAGTGTTGGCATACCGAGGACTGCCACACTTCTTGGAAGTGGACACAAAGATTATGCCCAGATGTATGAATAATCTCTGGCTGCAAATTAAGTCTTTCAAACAAAATCTGTATGAGCTCACAATCACTTTCTGGTTGTTAATTGGGATCTCATAGGTTTTATTACCAAACTGTGTTAGTGCACCTCTATAGTCACTGACATAGTAAGAGAAAAGTTTATTTTTACCTCTTGAGAATGGCTACTTTTCTTTTGGAGTGTAAAGATCTCTTGGAACTACCCAGAAATGACACCATTTCAGGGAATTTGTGCTTCTTATATTCCAACACATAAAACCTCTAAGTCAGCAACTTATTAGTGTGTGACTATATCAGGAGTCAGCAAGCTTTTTCTTACAGGACCATATAGTAAATACTTCAGGCTTGTGAGGCGTATGGTCTCTGTCACGCTACATATCTCTGCCATTGTAGCACAAAATTAGTCATAGACAATATATAAATAAGTGGGTGTGGCTGTGTTCAAATAAAACTTTATATACAGAAATAGGCAGAGGGCCAGATTTGGCCAGTATAGTTTTTTCACTTCTGGACTAGACCAGTGGTTGTTCAAATTTTTTATAGCCCTAGAGTCTGTTTAAGAATAATCTCAAATCGGGGGCGCCTGGGTGGCTCAGTCGGTTAAGCAGCCGACTTCGGCTCAGGTCATGATCTCGCGGTCCGTGAGTTCAAGCCCCGCGTCAGGCTCTGTGCTGACAGCTCAGAGCCTGGAGCCTGTTTCAGATTCTGTATCTCCCTCTCTCTCTGACCCTCCCCTGTTCATGCTTTGTCTCTCTCTGTCTCAAAAATAAATAAACCTTAAAAAAAAAAAAAAAAGAATAATCTCAAATCGAACTCTACTACATAAAACAATACAAATGGTATTTTATTGGCATAAATTTCCCTTATAAGTGAATTTATATCATTTATCTATTATGCAATCCATCAGTGAGGATACTGAGACTATCTTAGGGAATATAAAAATTTGGAAAAGGATTTCTGGATGACAGCTTTGTTATCTGATTTATTTCTCAATTTTGTTTGCTTGTATCATATCCAGAAAATGCAAGTCACACAGATAAGTAGTTGTAAATGATAACAAATGTTTTAAAAAGCTCACTTTACAGTTTCAGAACACTCATCAATTAAGCTGAACTAGAAGCTTGAAAGTGATGTAATAAATTCTTGTTTCAAAGCTAAATCACCAAGAATTTTAATGAGGACTCACATTCTTTTCTTAAACCTAGAAAGTACCTAAAACTGGCATTGAGGACAAAAATTTGCCTGTAACCTGACATCACCATGATCTGAAGTGTTAAGAATTCTGTTAACAGGATTCCACCCTAATGAAAGCCTGATCTGAATAGATGCACCACAGCCTTCTTTATCATTTTCTTTAATGTAGCACTCATGTGCCATAAATGTTTTTCTTTGTATGAGGGAACATGTGTAGGTTTGACTATTGTAATGTCCTGGCAAAGAGCTACAGCTTTTCCGATCAGTGACGCTCAAAAAAGAAGTATAAATGTATGCAGAGAGGTACAGGAGCTACTTTATTCTCTGCCAAGAACAGCATAAATTGGTTAAGATGTGCTATTCAACATAATTGAACATGCGTGTTTTATTGCCATTTCTAAGTGGTTAGAAATATATTCTGAATATTACACTTAAAACCAAACATTTACAGAGTCCCTAAAGCACCTCCTTGGGTGCTTTGAAAATCACTAGCCTGAGTGTTTTCACAGTTCTCTTCTATCTCTGAGAAGTCCTGAATATTCCAGTTCCTGACATTTGTGTAGCTCTTTTTGTTTTATAAAGTGCTTTCATATACAGTACCTCATTACCTCTCTCTGGTAACTCCATGAGAGCTAACAGGATAGCTAGTATTACCTTCATATCCTGGAGAAGATACTGAGGTCTGTCCATAGACTAAGGCTCACATACCAAGTTGGTGACAGTCTTGGCTTTAATTACTAGTCCAGTTTCTTTTTTGGCCATCACCATACTGCAATGGAATATGATCTTTCTGTTTGATCCATTTTTTTTCTCAGTGAAAATACAATCATGTTAACATTTAAAAGTTTTATAATTAACTATTTTTAATGTAACCTTACGTATAACTTTTTCTAGTGAAATCAGTGCATGAGTTTTATTCTGACCTTTTAATGTAACACTGTATCATGAATATTCTTCACATTTCTGTATAATCTTTATAATCACATGATCTGTTATTTATTTAACTTGGGACACTCCTGAAGTACCAGGAATCAACTTGGGGAGAACATAGGTGAAATTGTGGTAATTAGAAACAGAACCAAAGGCAGAATTTATGGGAATGCTTATGAGCTAGATTTATTGGCACTTAGAATTTCCACTTTCTGGTAGGGAAGGGGAGCAGAAAGTCATGAAAGAAAAGACAGAATCTTCCTTTTGAAGCAACATGAGAAGGCTTCATTTTAATATCTTTATTAAAAGAATGCTGCTTTTTATGTCCTCAATTACACTTACTGTTCATTTTTGTTATGTTGGAGGATATTGATGTTAAAGTTGAGCCTTTTGGCTTTATTATAAATCCTCATTGCAGAGTATGGCAGACAGCACAGCTATTCTAAAGACTTCATCATTTTACCAGTACTTGCTTCACAAAGTTATAGCAGGGTCCAGAGAATACTAGTTGGAGATTGAGGAAGGGAATTTGGGTTTCCTTTAGAAGGGATTAGAAGCCTTCTATCTTCTGCCTACTGCTCAGAAGCCGAAACATCAGAGTTGTTGCCTGGCAGCTAAAATGATTTGTCTCTTTCCATGAGTATGTTGTCTTGTGCTGTGTTAACCTCCTGGTACCTGAGCTCAAAGTGAGTGCCAGAGAACAAATTCAGTGCCTGTATGTATTCCTAACACAAGTTTGTCTTGCCCTGTTTGTCTCCCTGTCCTTCTGCTCAGGTTCCATACTGCCCTCTGTAGGAAGCTCTGTAGGCAGTGTAAACGGATACCACACCTGCAAAGGTGAGAATGCCTCTTTGTTGGATGTGTTAGGACAGAGTTCGCGTTGGCATCTGTGTATGTTTCCGTATGTGTGAAAGAACTGCTGCCAGGATGGGTATGAGGGTTAAAAAAAAATCTGGGGAGAAGCCACTGTGATCCTTCTTTGCTGGATTGCTAAAGGCTAAACAGGCTGGCAGCCAATGAAATAAAGGTACTAGGAAATAAATTGCACCACTAGATAAGAGCAAGAAGGAAAAGACCTGGAAGAAAAACATATGCGAATCTTTGAGTCCTAAAGAAGTCACACTAAAGGTGGTCTAGTCTAGCATTCAACCTTCTGGCCCCATGACTTCTTCTGTAGTTTGGAGAAGAGGGAGCAGAAGAATGCCCCAGATCCTTTACTGCCTTCACTTCTGCAGTTCCCAAGTGTATTTAGCATTTCATTTCTATATCTGAGTACCTAATGTCAAAATCTGAAAGCAGATTAATGAAACATTTTTTGCTTTGTATATGTAAGCAAGAAATTTTATGTAATTTAGCAGGAACAGAATCTCTAGTTCACTAGAAGGAGTAGGAGAGACGCTTGATCCTGATGAGTAATTTAGCATGAGGAGTTCAGGAGGATGTTTGGAGAGCTATCCCAATCTGATTTGTTTCTATGATGCTAGATCTGACGGAGATCCAGTGTGACATGTCAGATGTAAACTTAAAATATGAGAAACTGGGTGGAGTGCTTCGGGAACACCAAGAAAGCCTTCAAGCTGTCCTCAGCAGAATGCAGGAAGTTCAGAAGGAGGCAGGCTCAGTGCTGCAGTGGCTGGAATCAAAAGAGGAAGTCCTGAAAGCCATGGATGCCTCTTCATCTCCAACCAAGCCGGAAACAGTGAGAGCCCAAGCTGAATCTAACAAGGTACTATGTTTACATTAGCTGTATCCCAAGCACTAAGAGGAAGGGGCTGTTGTACCAATGGTCCTGCCTGAGCCTGGGACCTGAAAGTGAGACATGCCCACCCACCCAGGCCATGAGGAGCCCTTTCAGATGATTAATATGCCTAAACTCTACTAGAGACCTTTCTTACCTATGAAGTTAGAAATTACTATAAATAAGATTCAGAAACAAAACCAGACCTGTTTACAGAAAGAGAATATCCCTCCTCAGAAGCATCAGCTCACTGAGAATGGGATCTGGTTTTCCATATGATGCTGTAAGCCAAACCATTCTCATCAAAGCCCCTTTCCAACTCCTGGGGGGATTTAAATATAGGTGTAATTACAGTTCATTCTTAAGGTATACGTGTAGAACTAGGAAAAATACCAGAAGAAATGAGACCATATGGAAAATCGTGTAAAAATTTTTTTTTTGCCAAAATGTTTTATATTCTAATTGGGCATATCATGCCATCTCCTCCAACTACATAAATGTCCTTGACGTCTTTGTTGTCATCATCATCATCATATCTGACGGTTTTTGTGTATGGGGATTAATAATACCCTTTTACTGAGTTCTACCAATGTGTTGTACATAAAAATCCTGCCACTTAGATTTTCATTTTAAAGTAAAAATTGAAGCAGAAATGTTAGGTATCTTGAAATCACAAAACAAGTCACTGATGGCATCAGAAGTAGAGCCAATAATTGCAACCCAGTCTTCCAGTCCTTTCCTGCACACACACAGATTTCTTTCCTATCCAGAAATCTCATGGCATCCCTGCTGTTCTCTCTTCTAGGCCTTCCTAGCTGAATTGGAACAGAATTCTCCAAAAATCCAAAAAGTAAAGGAAGCCCTGGCTGGGTTGCTGATGACATATCCTAACTCACAAGAAGCAGAAAACTGGAAGGAAATGCAAGAGGAACTCAGTAAGTTATCACAGGGGGATTGAAGATTCACTAAATTGCTTATCTTCAAAGCAGATACAGAATTTCAGCACATCCTATAAAGCAGGACTTATTTTTAGTTAATTTTCAGAAGCAAGCAAGAGGCCCAAATGGGGTTAGAGATTGAGTCTGATTAAGGAAAGGATCTAGAGATTCCACTCGAAGTGTCAGATATTTGGCTTTCTTGGGCAAGTCAATCTGACAATCTTGTGATAAAGAGAGCATCGGTGATAAAAATGAAAAAATGGGAAATAATCTACTCACGGGAAGGATTAGGTGAATTATGCCACATTCATAGTATTAAACTGTAAACGATGGTAGTAATTATTTATTGACATAGAAAAAACATGGGCATAAAAGATGTTTATTATATAGTAAGAGTTAAAAAACAGGCTATAAAATAATCTATGTGTTGTATAAGATATACGTGCATTTGTGTCTGTGTGTGTATATGTAGTTCTGTGCAGTTTTATCCCATGTGTAGTTTCATATAGCCGCCACCACAATCAAGTACAGAACTGCGTTACTTTAGTTAAAATTAAATGAATGTTATTTTTAACTTAAAAAACTTTAATGCTGCAGGGGTCATTTCCTGTAGTTGGTTAGGAACATAACTTAGGGATCAGGCCAGTGGCTGGTGAGTGTAAAGGAACACATTCTCTCATTTCCTCTCTACAGATTCCCGATGGGAAAGGGCCACTGAAGTGACCGTGGCCCGGCAAAGGCAGCTGGAGGAATCTGCAAATCAGCTGGCCAGCTTCCAGGCTGCAGAATCCCAGCTCCGGCCCTGGCTGATGGAGAAGGAACTGATGATGGGGGTGCTGGGCCCCCTGTCTATTGACCCCAACATGCTGACTGCACAAAAGCAGCAGGTCCAGGTGAGCCACAAAGCTTACTGTTTTAAGCAAGGAAATGGGAGTCATGCGAATCTGGATTTGAATGCTGTTGTCAGCAAGTAGATTTCAAATGACCCTGGACTAGTCACTTAACCTTCCAGTGTCTCAGTTTCCTTGGTTTAAATGAGATGTTTGGGGTTTTTTTGGTTTTTTTTTATAGACATATAAATATATATTTAATATTTAATAATCAAAGGTCACAAAGATTTACTAGCATAGTTTATTCTAAGGGTTTTTATTTTATGAGATTTATTGTCAAATTGGTTTCCATACAACACCTAGTGCTCATCCCAAAAAATGTCCTCTTCAATACCCATCACCCACCTTCTCCTCCCTCCCACCCCCCATCAACCCTCAGTTTGTTCTCAGTTTTTAAGAGTCTCTTATGCTTTGGCTCTCTCCCACTCTAACCTCTTTTTTTTTCTTCCCCTCCCCCATGGGTTTCTGTTAAGTTTCTCAGGATCCACATAAGAGTGAAAACATATGGTATCTGTCTTTCTCTGTATGGCTTATTTCACTTAGCATCACACTCTCCAGTTCCATCCTCGTTGCTATAAAGGGCCATATTTCATTCTTTATCATTGCCACATAGTACTCCATTTTGTATGTATATAAACCACAATTTCTTTATCCATTCATCAGTTGATGGACATTTAGGCTCTTTCCATAATTTGGCTATTGTTGAGAGTGCTGCTATAAACTAAATGAGATGTTTGTAAGGGCTTTATCTCATTGCCTGACAGAGGTGCCTGGGTAGCTCAGTTGGTTAAGTGTCCAACTTCAGCTCAGGTCATGATCTCGTGGTTCGTGAGTTTATGCCCTGAGTCTGGCTCTGTGCTGACAGCTCAGAGCCTGGATCCTGCTTCGGATTCTGTGTCTCCCTCTCTCTGTGCCCCACCCCCACTTGTGCTGGGTCTGTCTCTCTCTCTCAAAAATGAATGTTTAAAAATTTTTTTAATGATGAACAGTCAATAACTGTATTATTAATATCATTAACAGAGGCAGTAAGATGAGTGGATGTGACTACATTGTAGAATCGTATTTTACATTTTTTTTAGGTGGACACAAAATGAGCAGCAGGCAAAAGTTTATTAGGGTATAAGATTAGAAAGTAAGAATAGTAGGAAAGCTCTCTTGAATGCCCACCGAACCGTATTTTACTTTTAATCCCCAGTGACAATGACCATATTAATGTAATGTCTTCTATCTGCTGGTTTCATTTAAAGATTTTTCTGTTACTCAAACCTCAAGAAAAAAAAATATTTAAGTACCTACCATCATAGAAATTTAGGTTGGCCAAGGGGCACCTGGGTGGCTCAGTTGGTTTAGCGTCTGACTCTCGATTTTGGCTTGGGTCATGATCTCAGGGTTTTTTGGTTCAAGCCCTGCATTGGCTTCTGTGTTGACAATGAGGAGCCTGCTTGGGATTCTGTCTCTCCCTCTCTGTCTGCCCCTCCTCCGTGTGCTCTCTCTCTCTCTCTCTCCCTCAAAATAAATAAGTAAACATTTAAAAAAATTGTTTAATAGAAATTTAGATTGACCAAATATGTCATTTCCAATGAAATCATGCTGAGAACATTTCTTCTTCTTCTTCTTCTTCTTCTTCTTCTTCTTCTTCTTCTTCTTCTTCTTCTTCTTCTTCTTCTTCTTCTTCCTCTTCCTCTTCCTCCTCCTCCTCTTCTTCTTCCTCTTCTTCTTCTTCTCCTTCTTCTCCTTCTTCTTCCTGTTCTTTTTCTTCTTCCCCTCCTTCTCCCCCTTCTCCTTTTTTTTTGTAAGCACCCAAAAACCTTTTCTTGTTCTACATCCTCTTTCAAATTTGTTCCATTTCTTCTTGCCATCTACCAAGTTCCCTAAATTAAGACCTAAAAGTAGTATTTGAAGGAACCTTTTCTTTTAGCCCCCTATTCCGGTGGTTTTCAGACTATTTGCTATCAGCTGTTTACACTCTTAAAAATTATTAAAGACCCCAAAGAGCTTGTGTTTAAATATTGGTATCTATTAATATTTACTGTGTTAAAACACTGAGGAAGCTAAAAATATGTATTTGTTGGGATGCCTGGGTGGCTCAGTCCATTAAGCATCTGATTTTGGCTCAGGTCATGATCTCACAGTTCGTGGGTTCGAGCCCTGCACTGTCAGTGGGGAGCCTGCTTGGGATTCTCTCTCTCTCCTTCTCTCTTTGCCCCTCTCCCCATGTGCTCGCTCTCTCGCTCTCAAAAATAAATGAATAAACTTAAAAAATAAAATCTTTAAAATATAAATGTATTTATTATTTTTTTTAAATGTTGGTAAAACCATAACATTAACATAAGTAACATATATATTTTTTATGAAAAAATAACATTATCCAAACATAATAACTTTAGTAAGAGAGATATTGTTTTATGGCTTTATAAATCTCTTTGATGTCTGGCTTAATAGAACATTCTCATAGATTTTCATATCTGCTTCTGCATTTAAGTTATTGCAATACCAGATGCCATATAGCCTATGGAAAACTCCATTGAACATTCATGAAAGAAAAATTATAAAAGGCAAATAATATCTTACTATTTTTATGAAAATAGTTTTGACCTCGTGGACCCTCTGAAAGGTCCTAGAGACTTCTAAGGACCCCTGGAGCATACTTTGAGAATTACTGTTCTAATCTTTTTCCATTCTAAATGCTACTACCTTAGGTAGGTTAGATCTCAGGTCTAGACCATTGCAACAGCCTACTAATGGGCTTCTTTGTCTAGTGCATCCTCCACACAGTTACCAAATTATCTCCTTAACTCACACATCTAAATATGTGAAAATGCTTTGCTGGCTCATGGCTGCCTATTGAACAACGTCCAAGTACCCACTCAGTGTCGTATATAAGACTTTCCACTATCTGATCCCAGTTTGTCTTGCCAGCCTCATTTCTCACTCTTCCCCCATATATCTAGGTTTTGTGCTGCACCAGGTAACTTCCTTTCCTTGAACATACCATATTCCTACAGCTCTGTGCCTTTGCTAATCCTAGGCCCTCCCCCTGAAATGCCCCTCACCAGTCTGACTCTCTGCTCACTGGGAGAATTCCTTATTTTGTCCTCTGCAAAGCCTTCCTGACTTCCCTCTTCTGCTTTTGTCATCTTCTATCGAATTAATCATCCTTACTTCTTGCTTTCACAGTGCCTTGTTCACATCAGTGTTTATCATTTTTGCTTTTTTTTTTTTTTTACATTCTGTTATAGTTCATTGTTTACACATCTGTTATTCCTTAAAGTCCTGTCTTATTTATTTTTGTACAGTGTGAGTGATGAATACTTTCCATAAATTATCTTATTTAATCCTTAAAACAGCCAAGATGAGTACTTCCTATCCTCATCTTATAGATAAGTAAGCTGAAATTTGGAGAACTTCAAAAACTTGCCTAAGGTTATATATACATCTAGTAAGTAAGAGAGTAAGAATTTGAACCCAAGCAGTACAACTCCAGAGCCCATAATCCTAACTCCTTGCTGAATGAAATAAGGGATAGAAAAGAGTAAAAAGACATGCTCCTTGCTTTAAAGAAGCTCATTATCTAATCATGCTATGTTGTAATGTACAGATTGTTTATGCTGTTGGAATTCCAAGAAAGAAACTGGGAAAAACAGAGCTATTGAGAGTTGAAATGGCAAGCCCAGCCAGAGGTATAGGTAGCTGGCTCTGGGACCCCAGGTTTTATCTGGCAAAACTGATGAGTGCCAATCCAGAAAACAAGGCCAACCTTAGTAACTGATGTTGAAACAGAGTATGACAAATAAGGAAAAGAAATAGAATAGGCACAATCAATGACCCTTGCAAAACAAGTTTTTATTAAGCAGTTGTTGTTGTTATAAGTGATACTACATTTTCCTAGCAGCCTGGTCCTTGGAGTTTTCTGGTTTATTTTCCAAAGGAGTTGGCACTACTTGGCACAATCTAAAATCAGTTTTTGTTTTGACACTCTTTTTAGATCTGTCTTTTCTCTCTAAACATCTTGATGTCACTTCTATTACAGTTTATGCTGAAGGAATTTGAAACACGCAGGCAACAGCATGAGCAGCTGAACGAGGCGGCTCAGGGCATTCTAACAGGCCCTGGAGATGTCTCTCCATCCACCAGCCAAGTACAGAAAGAACTCCAGAGCATCAATCAAAAGTGGATTGAACTGACTGACAAACTCAATTCCCGTTCCAGCCAAATTGACCAAGCTATTATCAAAAGCACCCAGTACCAAGAACTACTCCAGAACTTATCAGAGAAGGTAAAGGCAGTTGGACAGCGACTAAGTAGCCAGTCGGCCATCAGCACCCAGCCTGAGGCCGTGAAGCAGCAACTGGAGGAGACCAGTGAGATTCGATCTGATGTGGAGCAGTTAGACCATGAGATTAAGGAGGCACAGACACTTTGTGATGAGCTCTCAGTACTCATTGGGGAGCAGTACCTCAAGGATGAGCTGAAGAAGCGTTTGGAGACAGTTGCCCTGCCTCTCCAAGGTTTAGAAGACCTTGCAGGTAAGTTAGGGTACAGAACACACTGCTGACATTAGTGGCAAGCCCAAAGATTGACTTTGTAATAGTCCCAAGAATCTAGGGTGACCTGTAAACAGCTTTTGGACTCACACTAGTGTTACCCTATCCCTTTGTCCAGCTCCAGTGAGAAGCGCTATGGTCATCACACATTGGCTGAGCACTAGCAATATGGGAGACTTTATATAGCATAATCCTAGACATAAGAGCACTAATATCAATTTTGTCAGCAGGTAGAGATTCGTGCTCATGGATGTCCTTATAGGTGAAGCCACACACATACTTTAACTAATACTTATTTATACCATGCACATGCATACACACACATATACCATATTACAGAATTAGAACATGTTCTGGACTGCTTATGATGGCCTTGTACCAGAAGAATTTTGTACTCAGTGTGTTGCCTTCCTGTAGAAACATTTATGGCTTTTTATCAGCTTAGAAACAGAAGTTTACTTCTGTTACTCAGGTGACCTTACAAGGTTGGCGTGAGGATTAAATCAGATCTAGTGTGTGAAGGAGACTAGCTCTGTGCTGCTTTTGTGGCAGACCCTCAGTTAACATGTTTCCTTCCCCTAAGAATAGACCGTATACTCTCAGCAAACATCTTAAATGCCATGTCCTGATCTGATTGGTTTAAACTTGATTTTCTCATTTCAGCTGACCGCATGAACAGACTCCAGGCAGCTCTTGCCAGCACCCAGCAGTTCCAGCAAATGTTTGATGAGCTGAGAACCTGGTTGGATGACAAACAAAGCCAGCAAGCAAAAAATTGCCCAATTTCTGCAAAATTGGAGCGGCTACAGTCTCAGCTACAGGAGAATGAAGAGTTTCAGAAGAGCCTTAACCAACACAGTGGCTCCTATGAGGTGATTGTGGCCGAGGGAGAATCTCTGCTTCTTTCTGTACCTCCTGGAGAAGAGAAAAAGACTTTACAAAACCAGTTGGTTGAGCTCAAAAGCCACTGGGAAGAGCTTAGTAAAAAAACTGCAGACAGACAATCCAGGCTCAAGGACTGCATGCAGAAAGCTCAGAAATATCAGTGGCATGTGGAGGACCTTGTGCCGTGGATAGAAGATTGTAAGGCCAAGATGTCTGACTTGCAGGTCACTCTGGACCCAGTGCAGCTAGAGTCCAATCTTCTGAGATCAAAGGCTATGCTGAGTGAGGTGGAAAAGCGCCGCTCCCTGCTAGAAATACTGAACAGTGCTGCTGACATTCTGATCAATTCTTCAGAAACAGATGAAGATGACATCCGGGATGAGAAGGCTGGGATCAACCAGAACATGGATTCCATTACAGAGGAACTACAGGCCAAAACAGGGTCTCTTGAAGAAATGACTCAGAGGCTCAAGGAGTTCCAGGAAAGCTTTAAGAATATTGAAAAGAAGGTTGAAGGGGCCAAACACCAACTTGAGATCTTTGATGCTCTAGGCTCTCAAGCCTGTAGCAACAAGAACCTGGAGAAGCTAAGAGCTCAACAGGAAGTGCTGCAGACCCTGGAGCCCCAGGTAGACTATCTGAGGAACTTCACCCAGGGCTTGGTAGAAGATGCCCCAGATGGATCTGATGCTTCCCAACTTCTTCATCAAGCCGAGGTCACCCAGCAAGAGTTCTTGGAAGTAAAGCAAAGAGTGAACAGCGGTTGCATGACAATGGAAAACAAGCTGGAGGGGATTGGTCAGTTTCACTGCCGAGTCCGAGAGATGTTTTCTCAGCTGGCAGACCTGGATGATGAGCTAGATGGCATGGGTGCCATTGGCAGAGACACTGATAGCCTCCAGTCCCAGATTGAGGATGTACGGCTATTCCTCAACAAAATCCAAGCCCTCAGGTTAGACATAGAGGCCTCTGAAACAGAGTGTCGACAAATGCTGGAGGAAGAGGGGACTCTGGACTTGTTAGGTCTCAAGAGGGAGCTCGAAGCCCTGAACAAGCAATGTGGCAAACTGACAGAGAGGAGCAGAGCTCGCCAGGAGCAGCTGGAGCTGACGCTGGGCCGCGTGGAGGACTTTTACAGGAAGCTGAAAGCCCTCAATGACATGACCACGGCAGCAGAGGAGGGGGAGGCCCTCCAGTGGGTCGTGGGGACTGAAGTGGACCTCATCAACCAGCAGTTAGCAGATTTTAAGGTAAGCCATGCCCTTGTTTTTTGATCTTTTGCCTTCAGTAATGTGTATTTCTTTTCTTGTAACTCGGAAACCCATTGGATATACATCTTAACTTCTGTCCCTGGGGTCGCTATTCTCGCTTCCATCACCATCAAAGCACACTGTCTGGAGACTTAACAGTCTTTTGGATTCTGGGCAATTGGTTTGAACGTTTTTCTGTTGTAATTTATTTCAGTGTTTATAACCAACTGAGGGTATAGAAAGAAATGTCCAAATGTTACTTACTCGAGGATCTCCTCTTGTGATTTGTAACAGCAGCAAATGTTTCCCTAGGTCCATGTTTTCCGCTTGAGGTGTGTGAAGTCATAAGATAAACATGGGGTCATCTTCATAAAGTGTTGATTTTTTTTTTTCCTCCTATTTCAGGAGAAAGTTATTGATGCATTATGAAGTAAAGTACAAAATTCTCATGAGTTATTAAGATAAAACATAACACTTCAAAGAAACTTCCCACTTAGAGCAGGCGGGTAAGACGACACCCCAGGCCCCCAGGAATATAAGTTCTTTGCCTATAGGAGAGTTTGAAAAGCACTGCCCTGACTGCAAACATGTTTTCACTCTTTGCCTGAGTCAGAATTTCCAGTCCTGAGATTTTGTGAGTTGAAATTAAAGCAACAGGGAAGAGGAAGATGGGAGGAATTGACTCTCAAAAATGCAATTTTGCTAGGTCAGGGACTTGGAGCTCTCAGGACTGTGTGTAGGGTCATGGCTCTCAGGATGGGAGCCTTTTCATCCTGAGTTTCCCCTGTTGTAAGTGCCAAAAGGTGTCTTACTCCACTGCTGGAGACCCCTCTGCTGCTTTTCCTTCTTGGTGCACAGAGTGGATATGAAAAGGCTACTTCCAGCACTTGGTTTCCATCACTGGTGTTAATTATTCCCACCTACACAGTCATACTCCTGCAGTCAGAGTTCATTTGTTCTCCAAAGCCCCTGCCTGTCAGGACTTTTTCAATTACAAATACGTTTGGAGAGGTGGGATTGACACCGGTCAGAGCCCCGCAGTCCTGAGAAAAGTTACAAGATTCGAGCGCAGAAGGGTGGCTGTTTTAGAAGGGTCCCCAGCTTAAGGGATGTTCAACTCTGAAGTGGGACATTGGCTGAAGATCTCCTTACAGTATTTGGAGACAGTGTAGTTTGGAGCAACAAGTCATTGCTTGGGGGATTCTTGAGGACCCAAGTAAGGAGAGGATAGGAAGGGAAAATTCAAACCCATGAGCACATACGTTTTCCTCTTAGAAACTCCCGCACCTCCATTCCAGGGGCAGGTGGCCTTTCTTCATCACGTGTGTTTTTCTTGCCTTTGCTGTTGTAGGCGCCCTGAAAGCAGAGACTGTCTTCTACAGGCTCCGGGTTACTTAGAATTAACTATCTGACCAACTAAATGAATTTCTTAGAAACCTGAAGCTCATCCCTTTGACTCAAATAGTTGTATCAAACTAGATTCTGGTTTACATGGGAATTATTTTAAATTCTATTTGCCTAATCTTCTAAACACTACGTTGTGTAGAAGTTTTTCTTTATGAGTGCAGGTTAACATTATTAAAAAAATGGTATTGTTCTTTGTGACGGTGATATCCTCAAGGGTATTAGAGACATTGGGGGCTGCTTTGTATTAAATGTTCCTAAATTACTGTGCAGTTTGTGTTGGGTATTGAAGTTCTTGTGTAGTGCCTCTTAGTGCATATGTGTGTAGCTTCCATTTCCCCCCGCTTACCCTGATAGCAGGGCTGTCTTCTCACTGCAGCTACTTCACTGTTGTCATTGGGTCTGCCTTTTGCTGTCTATCCCTTGCTTCTAATCATCAGTGAGCTAGAAAATGAAGTAAACAAGCCTGTTAAAATTGCATTAAAATACAAGCTAGGATATAAAAAAGAGTCTACAGGCAGGCGTATATAGTGTTTGGATTTGAGGACAACTTTTCACTGTCCTTTTCAGTTAATCCTTAGTTGCTAGAAACTTTCTGAATTTTGATGTAGCTGGCAGATTTTAAGAAATTACTGGATGCTACCATATTTTATTTGTATCCTAGTATGTAGCTTAGAAATGCTCAGAGTTCAGTATCTGCTTAGCTGTTTATTACTGCATCCTGTTTCACTGATTTCTAAGAATAACCCTCCCACCACCAATACTCTGGATGCGAAGGCTGGTCATGGGCAGAGTGTGTGTCTCTGCAGGGGACCAGTGTTGAAATGCAAGACTGGAAGAAGAGAGAGAAAGAGGGTGGCAAAGTTGTGCCCCTGTGTGTATCCTCCTCAAGTTGGGGGCACAAATCAGAAGGCTGGCTCCACATGTCCGCCTTATAAAGTCAAAGGCTTTGGGAAGAGTTTTTGCCTCCTCCCAGCAAAGGCGTGTGGTCAGGAGGGGAGGAGCACGCTCCTGGCTCAGCTCACACTGAGCTCATGGGAAGTGAAAACAATGGGAGGGAAGAGCTCTGTGTGTCAGCTCCACGGTCCCCTGAGGCTGAGTAAAGGGAAGGTCTTTTTGGACCCATTCTGAGGACTGAGTCATTTTCGTGGTTTGAGTGTTGAGTTCTGGGTTAATGTGCTGTATACCCAGCAATGAATTAATCTTCCCTCATACCGGCAGCAGACCTGATTTATAAAGTGTGACTCTGCTTTCAGATTCAGTCTTTTTAATAAGGAAAAACCAGAGATGAAGATGAACATAAAAAACAGCATTTGCTTTAAGTTTTCAGCTTTTTTTTAATTTTTAAATTTTTAAATTTTTTTTATTTTTAATGGATTCACACTCTCAGTACAGAGTCTGCCGAAGAGAAGAGGATATGAGTCTCTGAGACACAAGTGTAGCATCTGCTGGGACGGGACTAATTCCACTGTGGATGGGTGGCATAGACCGATGAGTCAGGTCTGGGGACAGCCCCGGCTTACTTGGGACTGCGCAGTAGTGCTGAGAAATGCGTGGAGAGGCAGCTTGTGGGAAAAGTTATTTCCTCCTTAACGTGAAAAACTGAAAGTCATTATTCCTAGAAAAGGCTTTTAACTCAATTGCTTCTGAATAAATGAGAGAATATGGTCCACCCAGGTGGATCTGTCCTATGGGAAGAGAGTTCTCTTCCACTTTAAACAAGCAAAGACCTCAAACCTTCCTGCATTTGGCTTTATTGGGTTCTGCCATTCCAGAAATCTCAAATGAGAATATTGAGTATGTTTTCAGAAAACTGGGAGGAAAAGACTTTGGCTAATCTCTTCAGGAAATTCTGTTTTCCTGAACAAGAGAGTCAGTGATTCTTGAAGAAAAGGAATTGTATGTGCATAACAGGACACTAACAAGAAAGGAGGGACCTTTATTTCACTAAAATTTAAGCCAAAGATCTGGTAACTCTGATGATAACAAGAGGCTTTCCTCATTTTGAAATTCCCTGTGCTAGTTTTATAGTCAAGAATTGAGATCATTATGAGTTCAAGCCAACCCCGTCGTTGTACACACACCCGCCGAGAACCACAGTGGCATCTCCGTCAGGAAGTAGGTGGTGGCTTGGGCATTAAGAGCAGTATCTGGATGCCCTTCATGCACTCTGAGTTTCATATGTATTTATATTTACTGTGTACTCAGGTCAGGCTTCATACTCGGCCCTCTACCACTCACTCAGTGGTAAGAAAGAACAAGTGGGAAAAATGGAAGCCTTTTTAGGGTCCATAGGTTTCTCACAAAAGTTCACTTCACTTAATGGTGTGTTGGAAGCACCCAAGCCTGTTGGTCTTCTCCTTCCTTGTCTTCACGGCTGGGCTGGTGGGAAATAGATAAGGCAGCAGGCTTCCTGAGGACTGTTTTCAGTTCTATTTCAGGTTGAGCAGAGCCCAGGGTCAGGAATTACACATACTTACAGCCTTTGTCTGGAGACCTCAGTATCCCACCAGAATACCAGAACAAGAAAGCCTTGTAAACTTCATTTGATTTTTTTTTTTTCCTCATAGAAAGTGAGTTTAAGCTTCGCTCTGAGCACACATGAGAACTCTAAGACAGGCATGGCTTGACATGGAGCTGAAGGGCTGCCAGTTTGCACAAAGACACTTCTTCCTTTCAAACGAGTACATACAAAGACAGTATCAGCCCATCTACAGTTTTGCCAGTTAGATTCACTAGAGAATGAAGCAAATGAGGTCAGCATTATCTACCTGCCCTTGGAGAGAAAGGAAATCACACTTGGTGTGTGACCTGTCTGTCACCTAGATGTTTCAGTATCTCCAGCTTTGCAGCAGCAAGGTAAGCTGAGTAGGCACCCCCACTCCTGCCATGTGCTGACCCTTGGCCTGTCGTGGTTTTTTCTTTCTTCCTTAAACAGGGCTACTCCAAGAGGATCTACTAGGGTCCAAGGAAGTAAAGAGAATGCCCCAGAACAGGGTTTCTCAGCCTCTGCACTCTTGACATATGGGACTGGATAATTTGTTGTGGTGGGGGGGCTGTCCTGCGCACTGCAGGATGTTTAGCAGCATCCCCGATCTCTACCCGCTAGATGCCAGCAGCAACCCTTCCCATAGACAACCAAAAATGTCTATCCAGACATTGCCAAATGTCCCCTGGAAGGCAAAAATCTCCCTCTGTTGAGCACCGCTGCCTTAGAAGAAAATTACCACCTACACTTGGGAAACTTGGAATTCAGCTGGAAGCAGCGCTGGCTGATTAAGTTAAATATTTATGTTGCAGACAGCCTTCTAATAATCTGATTAAGACTGTGTGGTAGCAGCAATTGCCTGTAAGTCAGCCTTTCTTTAAGCAGGGCCCCGGATTCCTGATTTTTGCTGGGACTAATCTGTGTCTGGTTTAAAATTTCCTAGGCACTTTCCCTGGCATCAGCAGTTTATTTTTCGTGGAGTTGTTGATGCAGGTGTTTGGTTGATGATGCATTTCTAAAGAGAAGAGGAACTTCCTGTGTGGAAATACTTCAGGAAGCTTCCTCGTTCAGTGCCTTTAGGGGGAGACTGCAGTCTGTCAGTTGTTCTCAGCTCAGGAGCTCACAGTTTGGCTGCTGATGTTAATAACCCTTGGGAGATCACCTCCCAGCCCTACCAAACCCCAAGAATTCCAGTGCTCCCTAATAATCCTTTCCACCCCCACTTAGCAACTGGTTGGGGAGAAGGTAAAGGCGTGTTTAAGGACTTTAGCTTTGCTTCATATTGAACTTTTCTCAGCCCCATTTTAAAGCAGCCCCATTAGTATTTTAAGTATCAGCATCACAAAGCAAAATCCCAGGATTGCAGTCATTACATCATCTTAAAGGAGACTCACACCTCAGCAAAGGCAGTAAAATCAAATGAAAGATCATCAAGAAAGAATCCATTGATGGATTTCACAAAAATTTGTGTGGAAATTTTGATAGCAAGGGAAGACTTTATTTTTTTTTTTTTTTTAATTTTTTTTTTTTTCAACGTTTTTTATTTATTTTTGGGACAGAGAGAGACAGAGCATGAACGGGGGAGGGGCAGAGAGAGAGAGGGAGACACAGAATCAGAAACAGGCTCCAGGCTCCGAGCCATCAGCCCAGAGCCCGACGTGGGGCTCGAACTCACGGACCGCGAGATCGTGACCTGGCTGAAGTCGGACGCTTAACCGACTGCGCCACCCAGGCGCCCCAAGGGAAGACTTTAAAGCAATGTAAGAAAGGACTGAGCAGTTTGATTTGAGTTTACTGAAATTCTTCACATATCATGTCAGCATGTAGCATTTGCAACTAAAGTTCACCATATGATTTTGTACACAAAGGAGGAAAAATATGTTTCCAGGAAAACTAGAATTTGCCCCACGCAGGACTTGTATTCATTGTTAAGTATTTGATTAGTGAACACAGGTTGAGATAAGCACAGACTTGCAGAACAGGACTATTTCTCGTTGTGTCTAGAAATGAATGGTAAACGGTCTTGGCCTTGGCCTGGTCCTCAGCCTTAGCGTCAGAAAAATCCTGGGCACTTTGAAGCTAGCTGGCTGGCACACGAGACATAGCATAAGCAGGGAGCCTCTAGGAAGTGTGATGAGTTGCTCTGAAGGACACTTTATTGTTAGGATTGGTTGGTTCACCAGGGATGAAATAAGTCCCACAGGGAGTCCTGTCAGGTCACTGCACCAAAGAGCTGTCTCCTGCCAAACAGATTCTTCCCAAGTCTCAGCTGTCCTGTTGGGAAAACCTAGCTATGGGAAGAATGTGCTCCCTCCCCACCTTCCTTAATACTTTGCCACTACCACTACCAAGTGCTTTTCGAATACCAGCCTCTGGTATTGGCGGTGGGAGATTAATGGGATACACTTATTCCTTAGGCCTTCACAAGCTGTTTTCCGGCTACTAGCACTGTGATTTGACGTGTGGACCTTTCAGAATTTTGGCCACTCAGGGATAAGAATGAGTGCTACGTGGTAATGGTCCATGGATCCCTTGGTGGGAGGTAGGAGGAAGGGACTCCATATTCCTTTCAGTCCTTCATCCTTACTGAGCACTTGCTCTGTGCCAGCCCTTGTGGTGGGACAATGTGTTATGGGAAACAGGCACCAGGGATTGCAATGGTAGTGACGTGTGGTGCTGAGTACACCTAAAAGACACCTAAGTTGAAGTGAGCTCTAACCTCAACCCCCTATCAATCAGACATTTACAATCCCAGTTGCAGTTAAGAACACTGAGACTGTGAGTTTGTTATAGTGTCTTGTTCAAGCCACACAGCATGTTAGAGCTGGGATTGGAAAGGTTTGTTTGGCACCAAAGGTCATGCTTGACCAATAGTTCTCAAATGGGGGCAGTTTTGCCCCTTAGGGGACATTTGGCCATGTCCATTTGGCCATGTCCAGAGACAGTTGTGACTGTCACAATGGGAGAGGCTTCTGCTAGCATCTAATGGGTGCTAAATATTCTATAATGCAGAGGATAGCCCCTTACAACACAGAATTATTCAGCCCCTTTCTAAAAAGTTGGAGGTTTGATTTTTTTTTCCCCCTCTTCAGATGCCATGACAGGTAAGAGTTAACTGACAACTCCACTGCCAGGCAAAGTTTCATGGTTTTTCTCCCTTTTTTTTTTTTTTTTTTTTTCCAAAAGTTAGTTAAGAAATAGTGTTAGTTCTGGGAATGACTATACAGATCTGTTGGATAAAGTCAGGATCCTGGTGAACTAATTTGAGTCAGTGGCTAAAGAATTCTCTTAATGCTTGACCAGTCCCAGCCCCACCCTGCCGCAAGGCTCCTGCTGTGGAAATCAATCAGCTGTGTATCTCAAGCTGCTTCCTGTAGGGTGTGTTATGGAATGGCATCAGCCCCTGCACCAGCTGGGTGTCCTGATCTCAGTGTGATTTTATCAGACTCTGTCTCTTTTGAGCCTTGCTGTTTGGAACAAAGGATCCTCTGTTAGGAATGCAGAGAGCTCCTCTGATTGGACAGCTAGCGTGTACGTACATGGTTCCCACGGAAAAAACAGACATAAATTATGCTGTAGCCTTCTAGAACTTGGGCTTCCAAGTTGCTTTTCCCTTAGCTTCTGTCTGTATTTACCCTTCTTTCTGTATGTACTTATCCTTCACCCAGTTCAATGTAGGAGCCATCTGATCTGATGGATTAAATGATGGTATCCTTCAGAACTGGTCTGTATCAGTACCTCTAGTCTTTTCCTTTTCCAGCCTTGGAAACCACATATTTGATCCCCACTGTTTTTTCCAGTCTTAATTCCTATATAGACCACCCATCCACTTATCTCAAACACTCTTTATACATTATGCATATTTCTACCCATACCTGAAGGCTTGGTTCAAGTCCCATGTCTCCACAAAGCCTCCTTCCCAAGTTCACTACTTCTGTTCTCCTAAACCACTTAATATGTGCAACTCATTTGGCCTTTATCCTATACTGCCTAACTTTGGTGTTTTCTCATTATAGGCATTTGTCCCATCTTTGAATAAATTCATTTTTGTGTCTCTCGAAGTAGTTAACATGTTGGTGTGCACATAGTTGGAGATTAGTGAATTCTGACTGATTGGATGAGTGCTCTTTATTTCTCATAAGCCATGTGAGCTCTGGGATTCAAAATGCTGTCAACTTTGCAAGACTTGAGGCAAATCCTTGTGAATCCCAAAAAATTCTAATCCCAGCCTGGATTCTTCACCTCTCCTTCTTGCCTCTGGGCTCCCTTCCTTCTCTACTAGTTAGCATATGTTAAAGGAGCGGGATTTTATTTCAGACAAAGAAATTTGCTACCAAGCACACTTGAAGAAAGCCAGATTCTGAAATATTGGCTTGCAGTTACCCATCCCTTTATAGTCATTGTCATTTACCCAATTAGTTCACAGGGAGAGTCTTCATACTTCATGCAATTTAGTGTAGTGAAGAAAATTGAATCTGAGTTTTAGTCAGAAATATCCAGCTTTGAGTTCTGGCTCTGTCATTTACTAGCTGAGTGACCTTGGGGAAAATTACTTAACCTCTCTGTATAGTTAACTTTATAAAATGTGAGCAGTGGTAAATCATACCTTTAGAGTTTTTATGAGAGTTCAATGAAGTGATGTAGATGAAGGTACCAGGCATATATTAAGTGATCAATAAATGATAATCTTTTATTTTAAAAAAAAATTTATCTAGGTAGACAAATTAGAATATTATGAAATCTTTTTAATAAAAAGTTATGCCTTTTGTTCCTAGGGATAATTATTCTCCAGAAGATTTGCTGTAAGGCCCAGTACCAGATTAGATCAGCTTTTTCTCTTCTGGGAAAAATGAAAATTATGAGGATAAAGTACAATTAGCTCAATGGCAGCAGTGAAACAAGTGGATGGACAAACAGCTTTCCCAAACAGTATTTGTGGGGAACAAGAGTAGAGCTGGTTTCTAACCTTAGAGTAGCAGTATATAGGCAGTATAGGTCATGACTCCTAACACAGCTGTAAATATACTTTATGTACACATACATACGCATATATGTTTGCTTACTTATTCATTAACCTGTTAATTTATTCATTCATATCAAAATCCCACAGCCAGCATGTTTTTCTGAGACCATTTTGACCTTGGCTTATGTGCTCTACAAATCAGTGTTATTTTCATATCATTAACTAGAATTAACCAGAAGCCATTACCAGCTCAGTGACTTCCTCAGTAGCTCAGAGTTGCCCATCAGATCAGCTTTAATGATATCAGGGTCCTTGGCCTAATTACCTTTTAACATAGACCATGTTATCTTCCCTTGTTGCCATACAATGGCAACTACCAAATCAGCATCTTTGGAAGCTACGCCTCTTAATATTAATCAATCTTTAATTAAAACATTGAGGTGTGAGGAGAAAAGGTATCAGCTTAATTTCAGAGGAAAGCAGCTTAAAAAACAGAGATATAATTAATCTCTCTGCCAAGTGTATATACCAGATCCAGATAGTTTTACAGAAAAGCTTTAATTCTTCATAGTTTCCGCAGACATGTTTTTAATATTCAGTTATATGTATATATGAGTTAAGGGAAGAAGAAGCTAAGAATTCAAAGAAATTGAACTTCTATGAGGCCTCCTCCAGCTTGAATTCATTGCATCTATCTAAGTGACCCATTTAATATCTCTGTCATCTTGCAGTTCATTCTCAAAAGAAAAGCTCTGATTTGGGTCCAATTCTTTATATGCAAACCTAATGTGGTTGTTTGTTGATTGATGGTAAGAATTGCTTTAGTAACAAAATGAAAGAGACAGTTTTCATAAATCTCTTCCCTCTGTATTATTTATCCTACCTCTTTTTCTAATATTGGACAAAGGACCCCTATAGCAAGATTTCTTGACAGTTCACCCCCAAGGACCTGTTTCATAGAAATAACCAAGCAATTTTGTGAAGTTGTTCATATGTGAAAGTTGTGAAGTCATGCAAACCTGGAACAGGAAAGTCTGCTCTCGGTCCCAAATGAAAGCCTACGTGGTCACTTTCTCAGGAAAGCCTTTCCTAAACCTGCAGGCCACATCGGGCGCCCTTGACTGGTGCTATCATAGTACTGCTCACTTTTATTTCAGAGTGCTTCTTACAAGTGAATTAAAATGAATGTCGCCCAACCCCCCTCCCACCCCCGCACCCCCCCCCCCCCACTGGAATGTAGGCTCCTGACCACATCTTCCTCATCACTCTTTCCTTTAGTGCCTGGCATAATTTAGAGCACATAGTAGACGCCTGTAAATACTGAACAAGTAAAGAAGAATCAAGGATACATCTTATGAAATTACTTGCCTTAAGAGGGCAGATGAGAAACCCAAGGGACAAAGAAGTACTGCCTAAAAAGACAGCATCAGAATAGCACAGTGCCATGGAAGCCAAAAGAACAGTCTCAAGAAGAAGGGAGGATGAATACTTTCTCATCACTGCTTATCCTTAATCTCCTAATGTGATCCAGCCCCCATCACAGCACTGAAACTGTTCACTTAGAAGTAATCGCTGATGTCCTAGTTGCCAAGTCTAACTCATCATCCTCCTCTGTTATGCGGCATTTAACATCATAGCTTCTTTTCTTTCCTGACATTGTACTCTTTCCATTCTCTTCTCTACTGCCATTCTGCTTTCTTTTTTAGTTTGTCCTCGTACTTCCCAGATATGTGGTTCTTAAAATTCTGTCATCTACCCTCTTCCCTTTTTCTACACTGTTAACCCCTAGATGTGCACCCCCTCACTCATCTGTGGGAGAAAGCTTCCAGATCTCTATCTCTATCCCCAAACCTCAATTTTTTGTGTGAAGGGCCTTTCTGGATACCTCCACATAGGTTGCCTTTGAGTACTTCACATTCAATGTACCCTAAATTGAATGTTAACTTCTTCAAATAGTTTCTTCCTCTCTGCTTTGTTTTATAGGACTATTATGCCCTCAGTAATTTAAGAGTAGTGCTACGGCATTATCTTATGTTTATTTTCCCCTTAACCTCTACCTTCTATATGGTCAGTTGTGAAGTTCAAATATTCTGCCTCTGTGATTTCTTTCACAGCTCCCTTCCTCATTTTCACAAGTTCAGACCTTTGTTACCTCTCGACTAAACTATAAAGCCCTCCTGATGGCTCCACCTTCAATCTCCTGTATCTACAGTTTATTCTGCACATAGACCAATGCAGTATCATCAGCTACAAGCTCAAATCTTAAATGCCCAGGTATTCAATACTATGCTACTTTGGACAAGTAAGTTTACCACCTCAAGTTTCATTTATAAAAAATTAAGAATTTGTATTTTTAAAATGAGATAATATTAAGTTATTAAATGGCATTTTAATGAGCACCCAGTCCGAAATTCTTAGGAAACTTTCCACACACCACTCAGTAACTTTCATGATCCCCTGATAAGTTTACATAAGTAAATCTCAATGTCATAAATGTTTTCTGAATAAAGCATAAATCCATGCTTGGCATTCAGGGGCCTTGCTGAACTGGCCTTGAGCTACTTACCACTCTTACCTCTCATTTTTCCCTTTCATACACCCTGTACTTAAGCCATGCTTACTGTGAGTTTGCTTCTATAGGGTCCCTGCCTCTAGGCTTTCACTTAGAAATCTTGTCTTCACAATCTCTGCATATTCACATCCTAGTGAGTAAATGTGATTCTCTCCATAAAGCTTTACCTGATTCCCCCTGCCTTCCTTTCCTCCACACTTCTGTCTGGTCTTTTCTAACTTGCAGAGCCCCATGCTTTTGTCATTACTACCTCGATGAGTGGCTAAAAGAGAGATTGATACACTGTCTTTTGGGAAGTCTGCAAGCAGGAAAGAGCTTACCAGGGTCATGAGAGTTCCTGCAGAGTGTGTGGAAAGTTTTCTCATGGGTTTGGCAATACATGCAAGCTCACAGAGCTTCAAAATCCTTAGTATCCCATTTAAAACAAGCTTCACATCATGCTTTATTGCTTAATGAGCCACTCTGTAGCCATCTTTGTATTATAAAAACACCTTAGAATGGTAGTTACTGATGCCCAACAGGTACAGACTAATACTGTGGAGTTTCCACTTGCCACTAAATAAATGCTTGTAAAGTCTAGTGAGCCTAAGATGAAAGGCATTTTGTAGATTTAAAATGTGCAAGATGTAACCAGCCTTCTGTATCCTCCTCTAATCCTCTGAGAGAGAGAGGCATATGAAAAGGCACTGAAGAATCTGAGGAAGTATGGATCTGGGGTCTCCAGATTGTCCTAGGAGGCTGGTAGTTTAAGAGTGGAGCAAAGGTGGGCTACCAGGGTGGCTCAGTCCGTTGAGCGACTGACTCCTTCCTGATTTTGGCTCGGGTCATGATCCCAGGATTGAGCCCCACATTAGGCTCCATGTTGAGCATGAAGTCTGCTTGGGATTCTCTCTGTCTACCTCTCTGCCCCTCTCCCCAGCTCGCCCTCTTTCCTCTCTCTCTCTCTCTCTCTCTCTCTCTCTCTCTCTCAAAAAAAGAAAAAAAAAGACTAGAGCAAAGGCAAAATGCAAGGTTCAAAACTTGGAAAGAGAGCAGTGTTAGGGTGTGAGGAGACTCCACCCAGCTGTCTTTAATTAGGAAGACAGCAGGAAGGGCCAGGATTGTTCTTTCTTCTAAGTTCACTGAAAGAAAACCTGATACCAAATTTCGTTCTTAGGAATTTCAAAATAAGTAGAGAAATCTTTGAACTCTGTAATCAACTAACTGGAAACTAATTTGAAATTTGGCTTCAGCACATATATTTGTGGTTACAGGAGTAGGGGAAGCATCCAAAGAGGTTCTCTGGAGCTCTCTGTTCTTGTCTTTTAAAAAGTTTACACACAGCAAGTGAAATGAACAGATGCTTTTTTTGTTGGAGCTATCAGGGTAACAAGAGGCTGAAAGCTATATCAGGTATTTATTTCAGTCACTGAGATGGCTATTGGCAGAGTTCCACATACCAAAACTAAAGAGAAACTCATGAACAGATAAAAAAAAATAAGACATGGAGGAAAGAGCCCTGTGCTTCCTTGTCTTGATTTCTTCCTAAACACATGCTGATGATAAAAAAAAAGGAGCAAAGCACTCAGATAGCACTCTCTGGCGTCTTTTTTTTTTTGTAGTTGGGGAGAGAATTGGACAATTTTATGTAATCCTTTCTATAAGAGTGTGTTTGAACTTTGGGGAAATTTATAATAATCTCTAACACTTTAGTCAGAGGGTATAACTTAAGCCAATAAATACCTTAAATTTGAACTTCATAGTTGTTAAAATGCTCTGCTTATTTACATTATAACATGGAGCATTTGATGAGAATAGTGAGAATAAGGTAGATAGATAGGTGTGTGTGGGGGGTAGGGGATTTAGTAAAGACTGAATTGGTTGGCACCTGACTTGGTGAGGAAACAGGAAAGGAATTTCTGGCCATGCAGTTTGTGATTCCACATCAAGATCATTCTTTATAATGGAATAACCACCCACCCTAGTTGAGAGCCAGAATTCCTCAGATTCTTCCAACCAGAGGGGCCCTGGCACACTAAACAGTCTGTTACGATATCTGAACACTTAAGTGAGTGTATTTGGCCAGGGAGACTTGCTAGTGAAACTGATCTTGCCTTCCCTGGGTTTTTCCAGTTGTACTGAATAATTAACAGAAAAATTAAGACCCAGATTCCCTGAAATGTTAAGTATCAGATCTGTAAGCTGATCAAACCTTAGAATCACAGTGTGTCATAATTAGAAAGGACCTTAAAATTCATCCTGAACAAACTGATAGAGGATTTGTAAATCTGTTTCCCTAAATCCTTGCCAAGTGATTGCTTGAATTTCTGCTCAAATACCTCCAGGGTCAGGAAAGTCCTCACTTTAGCAGACACTCTATTCTTTGAATAGCTGTGAGAAAGCTTTTTGTTGGTTCAAAATCTGCCCTTGGATCTTAGTGTGCCAATTTAAGGAGACATCCAAAACAAGCCTCCTTCCTCCCACATCCCAGCCCTCAGATATTTCACACTGATCATATTGCCTGGAACCTTCTCTTAGGCCATCCATTCTTGGTTCTTTCTACTGTTTGTAGAAAGAGGACACGGTTTCTAGTGTCTTGTAGTATAGGACCAGGAAGACTCAGGATTCTAGGGCAGATTCTTTAAAACTTTTAAAACTAAAGAAAAAGTTAGGCTATCAAGACACAATCTAGTCTACAGTTTACAGATAGGGAGATAGTCTTTTGGATTTGAGAGGGCAGAATTGATCAGCAGCCTCTTTTAAAGTGAGAAATGAAGTGTAACACATTTTGCCAGTGAACGGTCTATTTTAGTTGCTTAAATTTTTTTTTTTTTTTTTTAAGTAGCCTCACTCCCAACGTAAGGCTTGAACTCACGACCCTGAGATCAAGAGCCGCATGACTGCTCTACCGACTGAGCCAGGCAGGCACCCCTCTAGTTGCTTAATTCTGATCACAGGCTTCAGCCCACACCTCATTTTTGCCAAGGACCTCTCTGGCTCCCTGAGTTAAGCCTAAGGCTCAGCTCAGGGTTTCACTGCCAGATCTCCACATGCCAACTATTGGCTTCGCTCATTGTTTGTGTAAAGGATAGAAATAACTTTTCCATAAGTTTTACCATCTATATTGACCACATGGTTCAACAGAGACTCAGAAATTTTAATAGACTTTGTTGTTTTTCCTTCATAAAATAAGAAAATGACCATCACAAAGGGAGCAGAGTATTGTACTCCTTGAGAAATGCAGCTGTCTCTGTTGGACAGTTTCCTGGGTTGCCCTTTGTACTTAACTGGTTTAACAGTCACCAGGTGATCAGATGGCTTTTGTAAAAGCCAAAAAGCTGTGGACAGGATTGTGGGCCACCTTTCTCTCGTATTTTCCGTTTTGAGACTTGAAATACAGACGCATGCCTTTGAGCTGGCCCCAGGGAGGCTCAGGTTTCCTTGGATGTGCACCGCAATAAAGGAGCCCAGGTGTTAGGGCGTGGGTCTCTGCTGCCGGCATCTCCACCGCCCCACCTCTGCCCTCCTTCCTCAGTCTTTGCCACCTCTCATGTCTGCGGGCAGATAAATTCTGGTGGGAGGATGGACCAAGACCTGATGTCCAGGAGAAGGAAAGAGAAGGTGCCTAGAGTTCATCCAATAACTTGGCCTCTGGGCCTAAGAGAATGCGTTCGGACACCCAGAAAGTGCAGGGTTTAAGGCCAGAGTGTTGTTGGGCCCTGCAGGGGCGCGCTAAAGGTGACATTGGAGGGACTAGGACAGCCTTTGGTGATAGAGCTGGAGCCGAGAGTGATGCGTGCCGCCCGCCGCAGCCGGCACGACCCCGCGGGCAGATGGGGCCCCGAGTGGCCCCTGCCAGAACCCGCTGGCTGGGGGAGGCGGGGCGTGCCTTCTAGGTTCGCTCGCCCTTGGGCTGGGCTCGGAGCCCGGCGGGTCCGGACGCGGCGGGGGTGGCAGGGGGGGTCGGGCCAGCGGGTGGAGGGCGGGGCTTTCCTTTGTCAGGGGATTTGCGCTGCGCCGCCGAGCCTCGCGCGGGTGCCGCCTCCCTCCTCTCGCCCTCTCGGGGGGGCGGGGCTCTCCCTCGGGCCCTGGGGCGCGGTGGGCGTGGGCTTGGTGAGCCGAGCGGCTGGCGCCGGGGCTCCCAGGCCCTGAACCGCGCGGAAGCCCCGCCCCCGCCGCCTCGGCCTCCAATCCTCTCCGCCGCACCCTCCTCCTCCGCTCGGGTAGCTCCTTTTCCCTGCCCCCGCCGCGGCTCCGCCTCCGCCCTCCTCCCCTTGGCTCTCCGCGTCGCGCTCCCGGGCTTCCAGGGGGGCTGCCCGGGCGGGGCGGCGCGGCGCGGCGGCGCGGGGAAGGGGGAGGAGAGCCGCTCGCCAGCCCAGCACTTGCAGCGAGCGGCGGGTGAGCGGGCCGCGCGGCGAGGGGGAGGAGGGCTCGCCCCCGCCCGGCCCGAGCGGAGCCTTTTGTTCCCAGCCAGAAGTTTTGCATGCCGGGACCGTGACAGCTGCGGGCGGGGAGAACGGCGGGGCCGCGGGGCCGGCGGTGGCGGAGAATAGAGGCGGCTGCTTGACATGCAGCCCACGGCGCGGCGGCTGCGGGCCGGGGACTGGCGGCGGCGGGGGAGGCGGCGCCCACAGCACGCGGGACGCAGCTGCCGGAGGGACAAACTAACTTCCTGAGCGCGGGACTGGAGGCCGGCGCGGCCCGGAGCCACCTGCCAGCCTGCGGTGAGGCAACCCTGGCCCTCAGGGCGCGCGGCATGGCGCGGGGGAGCGGGCCGCGCTGAGAGAGCCCTTCGACCGGCCCTCGGCCGCCGCTGCAGCCTGCCGGCCTTTCAAAGGCCCGGCGCCGGGCTCCACTCGCCTTGTTTTGCGGCCACAGCGCAGGGCTGTTCTGGGAGCCACAACAATGCCATGATGTTTTGGAGACAGGAAGCCCCAAGCTGGCCCCGAATGAAGGACTTCCTGTGTTTAAAGTTGCAGGAATATCCGCCGACCAGCCCAGTTCAAATGCAAACACCCGAACTAGGGAGGACGAATGGCTAATTCAGACCAGCTGGACTCTCCAGGACTGGAACTGAGGATAAAATGAAAGGAATTCTTAGGAGCTTGGGCCATACTTGAAGACTGGGAAGGCTGTGCCATTGTTACTAAGGGACACAGTCGGTATAAAGCTTCTAACTCTGGGTAAGAAGTGAGTGGAACTAGGTATTGAATAAGACTGGGCAATATCAAATGATTTTTTTTTTTTTTTTTTTTTTTACTGACTGAATTAGAGCGGTGCTCTTAAAAACACACACAAGAGAAGCCATACAAGGAATTATTTTATATTTGTTGATTAAATTATACTGCTTATCTGTCTGCAACTATGAGGCTGTTAGCCTGTGAGGGAAAAACTGTTCCTCTTAGAAGCTCCCAGAATGGTTTCAGAGTTGGACTTGCAGGCTTTTTTGAAGGGCAGATCCAGTTGGTGGTCCTGGGTTGTGAACTGGTAAAAGGATTTTTAACTTCTGCAGAATGCATTTTTGGGTAACCTGTGAAAAACTTTTAAAAGATTGATGTTTCATCTTGATTGAAAAAGTATGGGTAAGCCACTCAGCAGGCCAGACTGTTTAAGGCAGAACCCCACCTGCCTGGGGAAAGGAGAGGAAGAGGATGGCTATATAGAGGATTGTTATGTTCCACAGAGATCTATATATGATACAATGAGAATAAATGAACAAATTGACCAGGGGTCAAAGCTTAATCAGACTTCAAAAAGCACCATGGAAAAGATGGAAGGAAGTACTATATCCAGTAATGGTACCTTAGGAGCAGCATCTAATGTTTTTGAATCGAGAGCACCAGAAGGCAAAAAGCTGGATGAGAGAATAATATTTGATGCACTAAAGTTAACCAGTGATGTGCAGAAGTCAGCACCTGTTCCACCCAGAAGGCGACCAAATGCAGAACGCAAAGATAATGTTAACAGGCGATCATGGAAGTCTTTCATGCCACCCAATTTCCCAGAATTTGCAGAAAGGATGGAAGCTTCTCTCAGTGAGGTTTCAGAAGCCGGTGCTTCAAATCCTTCCTTGCAAGAGAAGAAGGAATCCATTTCCGCATTGACAGAAAGTTCTGGTCATTTGGACAACAGGGAACCTCAGTCAGAGTCAGTGACTCTGGAACATGTGTCCAAATCCATAGATATTCCAGAAGTGCAGGATTTGAAAAACTTAAGTGGAGAGTGCCAAGACTTCAGATTGCAGCCGCCCAGTGAGCACTCTCCCCGTGAATTCCAGCCTCTAGAACCAGAAGCTGCAGCAGCAAGTGGTAACACAGATGTAATGCAGGAACACAGATTCTCAAGTGCAACCTGGCCCAGAGCCATGAAAAGTTTAGCTAAGGGAGGCTTCATTGAGAAGCAGCACCCCCTTGGGGACACAGCTTGCACTGTGGAAATGCCACCTCTTTCCCCTTGCCTGAGTGAGGAACTGTTGGATCCAGAATTGCATTTTCTCATAACTCCCAGCCTGAGAGAGAAAACAGAGTCTGAGCTAAAGTTTGAGGAGGATGAGCGATGGATAATGATGGAAGCTGAGGAGGAGTGGGAGGAAGAGAAACTGTCACAGAGAGGAAAGACTTTTCTAATGGCAGATGAGAAAAAGAACAGCCTGGCAGATATTTTTGAAGAAAAAGAACAAGCAAACACTGTAGCGGTGGCAGAGGATGGAGCGGATTGTTCAGCTGCTGTCATAAGGACTTTTGACCACCTCGCTCTCAGTCAGGTTTGCTCTGATGACCTACAGCCGGCTAAGAAACATTTGGCTTCTGTTCTCAAGGATACACCTCTTGATTACAGTTGTGTTTTCACAGGTGAGAGTGCTGTAGGTGAGCTGACAAATAGAACTGCTCAGGGGCTGGAGGGTCTTGTTTCTGATTTAGAATATACTGTTGGTCCTGTTGATTCAGAGCAGCTCTCTGACACAGATTCAGTGCAGATGTTTCTTGAACTTGAAAAAGAGTGTTTATGTGAAGAAGGAGTAACTCCTCTAGTTGAACTGGAGAAGCAAGCCTCTTCTGAAGGGCTGGCCCCATCCCAGGATGCAGAAAATTCACTTGTAATTAGTCATTTTCCAGGGACTAACTTAGAAGAGGAACACATAGGCCTTTTAAATGTAAGGGTAAAAGACTCTGATACTGGATTGGATTGTGAATATTTTAATGCCCTGGATTCTTCTCAGGTGCCTAATGCTGTGGAACTTACTGCCCACTCTGGTACCGTGGGAGACACTTCCACTGTTAGTGAGGAGGAGCATGACAAAGTGCCTTCTAGCCCCAAGACTGCAGGGGAATTTAAGTTCAGAAACCCAGGAGATCTGGAGTCTCTGGGAAAGCTGGACCCAGGAGGATTGCCCAACTCTGATCATAGGGCTTCTCATCCAGAAGACTTACTAGGCTTTGTAGCTGAACTGGCCAAAGAAAATGGCAATCTGTCCCAGGTACACTGCGGTCACACTGAGGGGAATTTTGAGGAGTGTGTTGAGAGGGTCCCCCTCAGTTGTGCTTTTAGCTATGAACTAACAGATGTTACCTCAGTATCTGAAGTAGAGGTGTTATCGCATGATTCACATTTACGAACAGAGGAGATTCATTTGGAAAGTGAAAAAGGAGCTATTACTCAAGAAAGTAACAATCTGGCTTCCTTGGGAAACGTGGACCCTTATGAATTGTCCAAGGAGAAAGTTTGGGGTGAGGATGGTGAGGTGCAAGAGCTGGGTAATGAAGCCAAGCTTTCGGAGGACCAAGCCCCAGCACATTTTCACAGAGCCTTCACAGGGCAGATCTTCCAAGCTCTCCAGAGGAAGTGCACAGAGTCAGATGGTCTGAATCTGCCCCTGCTGGTTGAAGGACCAAGACCTAGCAGAGATGGCTTGGAAACTGTGAATGAGACAAAGCCCACGCTGACTGTGGCATCATCAGAGGGAGGGGAGACAGAAATGAGAGATTCAGATTCACTGCTAAATCTCTTTCTAGAGGAGCAAATTACCAAGGTTAGTAGTACTGAACCAGTTTTGGAGGGATGGACACCCATCCCACAGAAGCCTGTCACTGCTGCCTCAGTGCCCACTGCAGAAGATGGTGCCCTAGATGCTGCAGCGCTCCTGCCAGAGGCAGATATCCCAGCTGCTGCAGCGCCTGCCCCACAGATGGACACACCAGTTGATTCAGTGGCCACCACAGAGAAGGACATCCTGGCTGCTCCCCCAGCCGTTGCAGTGGCTACCACGAGAGATGATATTCCAGAGGGATCTGTCACCCCAGCTTCTTCAGTGCCTGTTCCAGAGGAGCCTATTAACCCAGCTGATCGAGTGCCCACCTCGGAGGAGCCTGCCACTCCTGCTGTTAGAGTGACCACCCCAGAGGTGCCCGCAGCCCCAGCTGCTGCAGTGCCCACCCCGGAGGAGCCTGCAGCCCCAGCTGATAGAGTGCCTGCCCTGGGGGATCCTGCCATCCCAGCTGCTGCAGTGTCCACCCTGGAGGAGCCTGCAGCCCCAACTGCTGCAGTGCCCACCCCAGAGGAGCCTGCCACTCCAGCTGCTGCAGTGCCTACCCCGGAGGAGCCTGCAGACCCAGCTGCTGCAGTGCCCACCCCGGAGGAGCCTGCCACTCCAGCTGCTGCAGTGCCCACCCCAGAGGGGCCTGCCACTCCAGCTGCTGCAGTGCCCACCCCAGAGGGGCCTGCCACTCCAGCTGCTGCAGTGCCTACCCCGGAGGAGCCTGCAGACCCAGCTGCTGCAGTACCCACCCCGGAGGAGCCTGCAGCCCCAGCTGATAGAGTGCCCACCCCGGAGGAGCCTGCCACTCCAGCTGCTGCAGTGCCCACTCCAGAGGGGCCTGCCACTCCAGCTGCTGCAGTGCCCACCCCAGAAGAGCCTGCCACTCCAGCTGCTGCAGTGCCCACCCCAGAGGGGCCTGCCACTCCAGCTGCTGCAGTGCCCACCCCGGAGGGGCCTGCAGGCCCAGCTGCTGCAGTACCCACCCCGGAGGAGCCTGCAGCCCCAGATGATAGAGTGCCCACCCCGGAGGAGCCTGCAGGCCCAGCTGCTGCAGTACCCACCCCGGAGGAGCCTGCAGCCCCAACTGATAGAGTGCCCACCCCAGAGGAGCCTATAGCCCCAGATGATAGAGTGCCCACCCCAGAGGAGCCTACAGCCCCAGCTGATAGAGTGCCCACCCCAGAGGAGCCTACAGCCCCAGCTGATAGAGTGCCCACCCCGGAGGAGCCTGCAGCCCCAGCTACTGCACTGCCTGCTATGGAGGAAATGTTCCTTGCTGGTGCACCCCTCCTGGGAGATACTGCCCACACTGATTCTGTGCCTATCTCAGAAGAAGGAACTCCTGTTCTAGAAGAGGCTTCCCCTGCTAGAATGTGGATTAAGGGGGACCTTGAGTCTGCAGGATTTGAAATAAAAGAGGTGACTGGCACAGTGCTGCATGGGAAAGTGCCTCTGGCTGCAACTGATGAATTAAATTCAAATGAGGTAATTGTTGCTCATTTTGTTGGGAAAGGATCTGGGGAGTAAAGTGAGATGTGCAAGTTCCCTTGGTAGTGATTAGAAAGGGCACAGATAATCCTTTCTTTGGTTCTCTTTGGGGCACTGGACTATTCTGGTCTTTCTGTTGCATTTATGCACAAAATATGTCTTACTTTCATTTGGTGAAAAACTTTACAATTTGTATTTATAAACTGAGCCCAATAGTTGTTGGTTTGCATTTTGGAAAAGATTATTAGCTGGAACAGATGATTCTGCTTTTGAAGATTACAGTGACCATGTTCTGTCCTAAATCAAGAGGCTGCTCTTTAATAAGTGATGTCAGCAGTGAGGGAGGAGTGGGGGTGAGGGCTTTGGAGAGACACCTGGGATAGTTAGCCACTTGGCAAATTAGTTAGATGTCCTGAGCCTCTAGTTTGTGCATTTGTTAAGGCAGAACCCTGTGAGGATAACCTGATAACCCTTGGAAATCACTGTTGATATCTTCCACCTTTCTCTCCCACATAGCTGTGTTGGTTAGTTGAAAGAATTCACCAAAACGGTTTGGGTGAAGGTGGTATCTAGATGTGTGAATAACAGCTTTTTTTTTTTTTTTTTTTTAATTTTTTTTTCAACGTTTTTTATTTATTTTTGGGACAGAGAGAGACAGAGCATGAATGGGGGAGGGGCAGAGAGAGAGGGAGACACAGAATCGGAAACAGGCTCCAGGCTCCGAGCCATCAGCCCAGAGCCTGACGCGGGGCTCGAACTCACGGACCGCGAGATCGTGACCTGGCTGAAGTCAGACGCTTAACCGACTGCGCCACCCAGGCGCCCCCAACAGCTTTTTAATACAAATGTGTGTTTCTTAAAGCCAGAATAAGGCATAATAAGGTTTATGAAAAATAGAGGTATTTTACCTATCTTGTCAAACTTTGTGTCCTGAAGCAAGTCACTCTTTTTCTTGGACCTCTTGTTTCCTGATCCATGAAGTGGGCTGAATGTCCTCCTGCATTCTGTCTGAGCTCCATGGTTCTGCAATTCTTAATGTCAGAGAACGCAAATGTGTTAGAAACCACCCGGAACAGTGTTCACATCCTTGAGCACTCCTAGTCAAAGACTTTTAAGATTGGCAGCTTTCTACAGTTCACTGCCCCGGTGTCATTTGGGCAATGGTAAGGAATGAAGGAATTGGAAGTTTCATCTAATCTAATATAGCCAGGGATTACTGAGTACAGAGACAGAGGTGGTTTTGATTTTATACCATCCCTAGGGCCCCAAACTGTGCCTGCCTTGTAATAGGCATTCACTGTGACAGACTGAATGAATGAGTGAATATCCATCTGAATATCTGTGGATGCTACAAGAAAGATGGGTTCTCACATCCACCCCATTGCAGAGCCTTTCAGGGCAGCTTTGTCGGCTAGAGCACCAGTTAAATCTGCAGCTACCAGCGATGAAAAGTCATTTTGATTGCAGGCCACAAGTGGCCAACTTTGCTACAGATCCCCTGCTTAGCTGAGTGGTGGTGGTGTCCACCTTGGGCTTCACCACCTATTTTGTAAGGTAGCATCCCATCAAGCTTTCAGATTGTTGGACTGATTCCCTTTCCTGAGTTTTACTAAATTCGAAATTGACACTGGGATCCCAATAACTTGTCCAAAGTCACAGGCATTCTTGATTAAACAGAATATTTTTTGTATAAAGCCTACAGCAATAATCAATGAAATACAGGTGTTAAATCTGTAAAGAGCTGATCAAATCTGCCTAAAGGAAAAAAAAATCAGAGAAACCCTTAATATCAGTCTCAGATTCTCATCTACAAAATGAGTAAATGGGGCTAGGTAATTTCTGAGGATTTCCTCCAGCTCCAGGGGGGTAATCATTTATGAAATACTGCCTGATACAAACAACAGGAGAAGACAGTGGTAGCCCAGCTGTACAGTTGTCCATCTTTGAAGTATGGTTACTTTATGGAAGCAAGCAAATGCCTGCATTTGTGTACAAAAGAAATCTAAAACATCACCCCAGCCGGGACATTAACCAATAAGAATGTAGAGAGGCTATTTTGAAAACTTTTATTGAAACAAAACAAATATTATAGTGGTAACATGAGCATACAGATTTTTCTGACCAGTGAAATATTATTGAGAGAATAAGTTTTTCCAAGATGAGAGATGTATGGATTTCATTTCTTCCCAAATGGTTCCTAGAGGCAACTGAACCTGTCATTTTAATACGTAAACACTTAGAACTCAGTAAGTGATCATACCTGAAATGTAGTTTAAACGCTGTGTGTGTGTATGTGTATATACAAATATACACATGTATACATGGTTAAAATAGATATAAACTTTCTAATAGCATTAACAAGAGAGTTCGGTGGAAGAAGCAAAATGCTAGAACTTATTTACTATCCCTATAGTGGAATTCAGACCCACTGAAAACAGTCTGTGGTTATTTAAACCCTTTTCTCTTTTGCAGACTTCCTTAGTCTTATTTCCAGAGACTGGTTCAATGGAAGAAAAAAAATCTTTGGTATAAAACTAGGGGTTCTATAACATTCAAAATTGCCAAGAAAGTCTTTTACAGCAAAAGTTGGGAAGCCTCACAATCTTAGTTCAGTGTCTGAATGCTCAGCTAATCAGAACCTTCCTAAATTTGTTTGCCTTCCCTAATACCATTTCTATACAAGGATTCATTCATTCACTGGATAAATATTTATTGTGTACCTACTCTGTGCCAGGTATTGGGGCTCCTGTAGTGAATAGAATTGGCATAGTCCCTCCCCTTGTGGAACTTCTGCTACAGTAATGGAGGCAAATATTGAGCAAAAAGACACAAATACAGGGTTGCCTGGCTGGTTCAGTCAGAAGAGCATGTGACTCTTGATCTCGGGGTGGTGGGTTTGAGCCCCACACTGAGTGTAGAGATTACCGGGGGGGGGGGGGAACCTTTAAAAAAAGAGACACAAATATGTAGTTAGAAATCACAGCAAATGTTTTGAATGAAAAATAAAGGCTGTAATACATAATAGGGATATTTCATTTTGATTGTGTCAGGGAAAGGATTTTAAAACTGAAACCTGAAGGATACCTAGAAATTATTTAGGCAGAGAATCAGAGGGGAAAATATGCCAGGTAAAGGAAATGGAAGCTGGGAAGACTTTGGGATGTTAGGACTCTAGAAGGCCAAGTGGCTAGCCCACAGTAAGCAAGGGTTCTGGAAGAGGGCCTTGAAGTAAATCTGGGGAGGTAGGAAGAGGCCAGATGATGCAGGGACTAAGAAGTTTTCAAAAGGACCTATACTTTAAAAGCCATGAGAAGCTGTTGAGAGGTTTTAGGTAGGGGAGGGAAAGGATTTCATTTACATTTTTAAAATATTACTCGCAGCTTGAAGATAGAGCAAACCAGTCTGCACAGACAGTAAACATTCTCAACGTTGGGGTTTATAAATCTCAGATTTATTTTGTCTTATATTTTATTAGTTTGTCTTATGATTGGCATGAAATATAGAAAACACTGAATGATTTTCAAAAACAAAACAAATCACTCTGGTTGCTGTATGTGGAGTGCATTATAGGAGATCAAGGACAGTGGAAAGGCCTGCTAGGTTACTGCAGTTGGCCAGATGGCTTGAACTGGAGAGATGTCACTGGATTTGAAGATGGTTGGATACAATATATATTTGTGTGTGTGTGTATATATGTGTGTGTGTATATGTATATACACACATGTATGTATGTGTGTGTATATATATATACACATGTATGTATACATACGTGTGTGTGTGTCTTGGATGTAGAATCAACAAGACCTGATAATGGCTTTTATGTTGAGAAGGAGGGAGAAGGAAAGGGGTGTTTATCAGGGTTGGCTTCTCAATTCTAGTTTGTACAACTGAGCAGATGGGGGCAGTAATAAATTGTTGATGTAGATAAAAACAGTTTTTAGGGGAGAGGAAAGGGAGAGGTTTTGAGGTACCGTGATTTCATTCATATGCCAGTATTAAAGTACTTGGATGGGCATACACACACACATTTTAGCCATAAGCATCATGGTTAATATTTAAAGATGTGGGAATGGATGGAATTGCCAAGAAGAGAGCCCAGAACTGACATCCTTCCCTGATCCCCACACGCATAGACTAACATCTCTCTAGAAGAGAAGGAGGAAGAGAATAAAGGAAATTTAAAAAAAAAAAAAAAGGATCAGGCAGGATAAAAACTAGGAGAATGTGGTATTACCAAAGATAAAACTGTTGTAAGAAGTTCTTTGGGAAATTTTCTGTTTTATGTCCCAGTTGCGTCTTACACTCTTGCAGTAATTTTTGCTAGTGTTCTGCTCTGGGAAATATCTGCCAGCTCTGGTTGGTTAATAACATGGCACAGCCCCATTGAAATACTGAGGAGTAGGAATTTTAATGCATCTAAAAGCACTGATTTTGCAGAACAGCTTTATTTGGGAGTTGAGAGAAGGGAGCAACTATTTTTAAATTTACTTTAACATTCTGTTAATTTATGTTCAAAATAAATACTTAGTATTTATTTAGAGGTACTCTCATAGATTTTTAAAACTCTGGAAAAAGATGAAACACCCATTCCCTCTCAAATTAATCCATAGAGTGGAGGTTGAGAAATGGAGGAAGGAATCCCTGATGTTTCTATAGGAAATGTTCATTGACAAAGTAAATGGAATTCCTTAAAAAAGAATTAACTCTATTATATGAAAGAGGTTACTAAGCTATTTAAATATAGTTTACTTTTCTATGTCATTTATATGGCTTGTCCAATAGAGCTTCTTGCCAAGATGGAGATACTCTCTATCTGTGTGGCCCAGTACAGTAGGCACTTAGCCACACATGGCTGTTGACCACATGAAATGTGGCTAGTGTGGCTGAGGAACTGAATTTTTAGTTAAATAGCATTATGTAGCTGCTGGCTACCATACTGGAAAGCACAGAAAGAATTTAAATGCCACAGTATGAGACAAGACTTGCTTACTGGATAAAAGGGAGCTCTTCGGTGTGGGCTTGACATCTCCCCTCCTTACCTTTTGTTTTCTGCTTTCTTTGCCTTTCCAACCCCCACACCCTATCACCAACCACCATTTTGTTGAACCCAAGCAACTTAAAACATGGGAGTTGTTTTTTCCGCCCTCTGCTTTGATTTTTCTGCAGTGAAAAAACATCTTTAGTAGAAAATGGAATCCTAGCGCTTGCCTTTTCTGGGAACCCTGTTGTTGGGGAAACAGTCATTTTTAGCTGAACCGCCTTGTAGTGTTGCCTAACAAAATATGGTGTAATCAAATTATAGTATAAAATGAAGCCCACTGGTAATTACCTTTGTAACCTTCCGTTTTTAGTGTTCCCTGGGGCTTTTCCTCCCTGGTGACTCGCTTATCCAGCCATCATAACCCATTCTTTCAAGAATAAGTTTCCTGCTTCAAGTGTGAACTATAGTCTCATATAGGTCAAAATTAATCTTACCCAAACTTATATCTTTCTTTTACATTTTTGTCCTCTTCCATTTTCTGTCATTCTTTGGCTTTAATTGACTCACCTATCTCACTGAAACTGAAGGAACATTTTATAGAAGAAAAAAAATAGAAATAAATCCACATTGGATCTATGGGGAATGTGTGGAATGTGGCTGATTTTATCCTCTGATAATTGAGAAGAATCTGATCTTAGGGACAATGATTTATTTCATTCTTTTCTTTAATACCATTACAGTGTCAAAGTATTATCTTCTCTTTGTTTCCTTTTAGAACTTTCTAAGTCATAATTGATCTTATTAACTGCAGGAGAGAGAAACATGCATTGTTTGTTACACTTATTCACATTGTTTTAAAACTCCATTGTTTAATGGTGAACATGGGTAGACAGTATTATAATTTTAAAAATACTTTCTGTATATCTGCATCTCAGAGTATGAAGTTGGTAAGGACATTTCCCAATATTACTGGCCCGTTTCCCTTTGTAATCTCAGGAATACTGTCTCAAGATTATTAGTAATGTGTGGTCTGTGGCCCTGGAACAGAGTGGAATTAAGTGACCACAGGGGGATTAAACTGTGAGGTTGGTGTTTTTCACAACATTAATATGTTTTAATTAATTGAATTATGAGTCCTAGTCAGAGAAGAATGTTGCATATATCAGTGGTCAGTTAAAGGTATTCCCCAAGGTATTTTTAATCTTAAATACTAGTCATTTGGTATTACTCTTCTCTTTTAGGATTGATAGACAGCACACTTTTATGATATCTTGAGGCTGATTTTTCTCTATCCTCTGTAGCTTTTTGCATTAAAAATTAAGCAAGCAGAAACCAACCAACCATGAGTCATTGGGTTAAAGACCTCTAAGTAGTGCCATAACTCTCTGTAATTGTCCATAGGAGGATGTACTGAAATATGAAACCGCATGTTTCCTTGATAGTTCTCTGTACAAATGGCTTGTTTTCTCTTTTTATTCCTGCTCCTCCTCTGTTAAATCATAAATCTCCCAAGAATGACCAGTCACTGTGTGGTATAGAGGGTCTGGTTGCTACCTTTAGATTAAAACTTTGGCTTGTAATTATCTAGATGTTTCAGAAAGAGCAGGTGGATCCTCTTCAGATGAAGCTACAGCAGGTGAATGGACTCGGCCAGGGGTTGATTCAGAGTGCCGGAAAAAACTGTGATGTGCAGGGTTTGGAACATGACATGGAAGAGATCAACGCTCGATGGAACACACTGAACAAAAAGGCGAGTGGCGAGGGGCTAACTCTAGTGCATTGGGAATGGAGGGCTTAGAAAGGCACATCTCAATTGTAGGTTTCCCTGCAACCTGAATGCAAATACAGATTCAGCAGTTGGAAAATATAATTAGGAAAGGGGGTCAGTAGTCATTTAAAAAGCTCTCTCCTCTCTCACAACGAGCCCCTGCATCTGTGATACAGGTTGCACAAAGAATTGCACAACTGCAGGAGGCTTTGTTGCATTGTGGGAAGTTTCAAGATGCCTTGGAGCCGTTGCTCAGCTGGTTGGCAGACACTGAGGAGCTCATAGCCAATCAGAAACCTCCATCTGCCGAGTATAAAGTGGTGAAAGCACAGATCCAAGAACAGAAGGTAAGTGAGAATGTTGGGACAGTGAACTGTAACAGCCGTAGGGAGTGGCAGACAACACATTGGCTTCTCATTTAGGAGTATATTCACGAGTTTTAGTAGGAATCCATGAAAAGAAAGGTGAAAGTTGATTTGCATCATCTTACTTCAGTCTACCAATTTACTGTGGCACACATTGGACCGAACAGTAGTTCGGTGTATTTATTCGTGTATTCTACTCCAGTGTTTCATGCACAGCTTTTTCTTACAAGGTTTTTGGAGTTTTCAGGGTCAGCAATATTCTGAATAATGTTGTGTGTCATGTATAAGGTGCTGTCTGTATTTTTGGCTTGGTTTAATTTCCCTTTTAGTGCATTTTTCTCCTGATTCAAACTAAGTTCCCTATTAATCGCATAATGACTGTCACCCCTCTATTTAAAAATGTAAGAGTGTGGAGTTTATGCTGGTGCTAGGAGCTATGCTGCATCTCACGTTTTTGCCTCTGGATGGAAAAAAAGCTACCATTATTCAACTCCGTTTAGGATTTGGTGGGGTGGGGGTTTGGGGATCTTTCGCTTGTATTTTCTTCCTTATTTCAGATTTCAAAGTGACATTGTGTTATCACTTTTCACTCTCCTTCAACACTGTGTGCACTAGTTGCTCCAGCGGCTCCTTGATGATCGAAAGGCCACAGTAGATATGCTTCAAGCAGAAGGAGGCAGAATAGCCCAGTCCGCTGAGCTGGCTGATAGAGAGAAAATCACTGCACAGTTGGAGGGTCTTGAAAGTAGATGGACTGGACTACTCAACAAGGCAGCAGCCAGGTAAGGGCAAAGGGGTTTTGAGGAATGGGTCAGACAAGGGTTTTTTTTGTCCAGTTTTTAACTTGAAGTGCTCTGTAAGGTCCTGGATGAGTCATAGAGAGCCCTGGAAGGTGTGTAATGGCTTTTATCTTGAAGAGGAATACGTTCTTGGAGATGATCCTCATAATCACAGTAGCTCTCAGGAAATGAGCCTCAGCTACTCCATGAATTTCTCAGAACTGGAAGATTCATTGCTCCGTGTTGCTGTTCTGCTGTGATACAATCATGGTTCCAAACCGACAGACACAGACGCCTACAATCCAGCCAAGTTATTTTCTGAGTTTTCGAAACAGATTTTTCCCCTTCATATTTATAAATAATACTTTTGATACTTGGAATTGAAATTTACCATATTTCTTTTCTGATAGCTTATCCCAATATTAGATGTTTTTGCATCCAGGACCTAGTCTGTGATTCTGTTCAATATATGGACATGATGCATGAATAGGGGCGCCTCGTTGGCTCAGTAGGGAGAGCACACAACTCTTGATCTTGAAGTCGTGGGTTCGAGCCTCACGTTCGTGTGGAGCCTACTTTAAAAACATAAAAATAAGGGTGCCTGGGTGGCTCAGTCAGTTAAGCGTCCGACTTTGGCTCAGGTCATGATCTCACGGTTTGAGTTCGAGCCCCACGTCGGGTTCTGTGCTGACAGCTCAGAGCCTAGAGCCTGCTTCGGATTCTATGTCTCCTTTTCTCTCTGCCCCTCCCCCACTGTGCTCTGTCTCTGTCTCTCAAAACTGAATAAATGTAAAAATTAAAAAAAAATTTTTAATAAAAAATAAAAACATAAAAATAAAATACTAAAAAGACAGGTGCATGACCAGTCTTCAATAAGTGGCCAAAAATAAGCAGTATACTTTTCTCCTCTGAGGAAGTGCTTTCTCTCTCCATAGCTATACCCCAGCATCACTTCAGCTTAGTATGTCACATGAAGGTCTTTTAGTTTATGCTGTCCCCAGTTTTAAAAAGAAATGCTCACCAATTAGAAATCTGTATGAGAGTAGTGTAGGTGATGAGTTATGGTTGTAGCCTTTCAGTTCTCTAGGTAGCCAGCAGAAGTTGTCATAATTCCCTCTTCTACACTGGCCCACAGTGTGCTGATTTCTTATCAGAGTTGCAAAGTATTGTCCCCCATATTTGTGGGAGAAACAAAAATGAAAGAATTCAGCTTATTTTTTTTTAAATTACACTTACTTTTATTTACAGATAGCACTGCTTTTTTTTCTTTGTCCATTTTCATGAATAGTACCATTAGCCTTCCAGTTACCTGGGCGTAATCATTAATAGTATCATTAGCCTTCCAGTTACCTGGGTTTAAAACCTTAACCCCATTTTTTACCCTTTCTCCCCCACTCCTTTGTGTCCCACATCTATCAGGATGCTAAATTCTGTCCGTTTTACTTCTCTAGTGTCTTTTCTATTCATCCATTTCTCTAATTCCTACTCACCTGCCTCAGGTCATGACTTGGGCTCCTCAATGTGAGGTAGTTTCCTCATGAACTAATCACTCATCACTCTATGGCCACTTACCCTCAGGCTTCCCCTTTGCCTTGCTCAGAAATTTAATGACTCCCTGTTGCCTATAAAACAAAATCTAAACTCTTTAACCCAGTATTCGAAGCCTTCAGTTTTTTGGCCCTAATCTACATTTCTGTTTCCACGCTCCTCCTCCTCGTATTATTGGTAAAGTATACCATATACTTAGGTATCTTCTGTCAGTTCCTAATTCTGTGTCTTTACTGATAGTGTTGTGTCTTCCGTGACACAAGAGAGAGAAAGCATGCTGTTTATCTTCTTCTATGAAACTTTTCTTTATTCCCCAAGGATGGAATACCTTCATTTTCCTCTTCACTGCTGTAATTCTTTGTACCTTGTATTGTCATTATTTTATGTACTTATTTCATAGGCCCCATAAGCTCATTAAAGTGCTGATTTGTTTCTAATGTATCTTTTTATGACTCTTTCCTTCTGCCCACTTCCATCCTCCTAACCTAACACAGTTTCTGGGTCAATATTTTAAAGAGAAATACCAAGAGAAGCTTCATTTGTTCCAGATATCCTAAAGACTTTTATTTAGATTCTTTAATATTGGATTTTTTTATACCGCTGAATTATTTTTGCTCTTTGGTACCCTAAATCCTATTACATTGTTTTTCAAACTTTCAGATTCCAAAAACCAGAGATGAGTCAGAAAAACCTAGAAATCAGGGACAAGTTTTTTTTTTTTTTTTAAGTTTATTTATTTTGAGAGAGTACAGAGCCCAACACGGGGCTTGAACTCAGGATCGTGAGATCGTGACCTGAGCCAATATCAAGAGTCAGATGCTCAACCAAATGAGCCATCCAGGGACCCCCAGTTTTTTTTTTAATGATATACTAGTTTAATAATAATCTTTAAGATTATTTGTTTTAGTTGTATTAATTGAAGATGTATTTTGAAGGCTGGCATAAACAAACTATTCTGTACTTCATACTGACATTTAAAAGTAGCATTCAGAGGGATGCCTGGATGGCTCAGTCGGAAGAGCATGTGACTCTTGTTCTTGGGGTTGTGAGTTCGAGCCCCACTTTGAGCCTAGAGTTTACTTTGTTTAAAAAAAAAAAAGCTTCATATTCTTCAACGTTAAAAAATAATAAAACTTAAAAAAATTAAAATAGTATCTAGAAATATGTTTTTCTTTATATTTAAACATAATTGAATTTCCAGATCATTAAAATGGTAATTCTTTATGTTTAAATCATTTGTTTCCTTTTTTTTTTTTTTTTTTTTTTTTTAGAGCGTGCACACAAGTTAGGGAGGGGCAGAGGGAGAGGGACAGAGATCCTAAGCAGGTTCCACATTCAGCACAGAGCCTGATGCAGGGCACTATCCCACAACACCAAGATCATGACCTGAGCTGAAGTCAAGAATTGGATGCTCAACCAACTGAGCTACCCAGGCACCTCTAAATCATTTCTTATTAAAATAAGTTTGTCCAGGGTACACAGCATAGAACCTGGCACAAAGTGGATGTTCAGTAAAGGTTTGTTGAACTAAAGTGCATCATATACCCAGACCTTTTTTTTTTTTTTTTTTTTTTTTAATTTTTTTTTTTTAATGTTTATTTATTTTTGAGACAGAGAGAGACAGAGCATGAACGGGGGAGGGTCACAGAGAGAAGGAGACACAGAATCTGAAACAGGCTCCAGGCTCTGAGCTGTCAGCACAGAGCCCGACGCGGGGCTCGAACCCACGAACCGTGAGATCATGACCTGAGCCGAAGTCGGACGCTTAACCGACTGAGCCACCCAGGCGCCCCTACCCAGACCTTTTTAAATGATGTCGCATTTAGTCTGTTCTGAATCATCCAAAGATATCATTATGGCCTTTTATTATTAACCTGTGTGCTAATCCAGTTCTTCGGTGGTTTTTCTTTCTCTTCTCTATCAGGTTTCCTCTCCCCTTTGTAATTAGCTGCCTTTAATCTGCAGCTTAGTATCTTGAAATCTAAGCTTAGTATGGATGTTATATTAATCAGGACTTAAAATTCTAAGTGAGCTGTGAAGTTTACAGTTCTTTTGACTGCCATGTGTGTTGGCAAATTCAGCTACTCTGAGGTCATTTTCTTTGCCTTAAATCTGGATTCAGAGTTATGTTCTGGTGCTTGAAATCACTGGAGCTGGGGAAATGGGGAAGAAGTTCTAGCTCATAGTCTGCATTTGTTCCTCAATGAGATGAAAACTGATAATTTTTTTGATGCCTTTAAACTTTATTTTGGTCTTATGTTCAGATGATGCATGTGCTGTGTCCCTTAGGAGAAAGACAATTAGAAGGCCTGATTACAGTCCTCTTTGCACTGTTAACTAGTCACTGGGTGAATTGGACAAATCTTTAAGCCTTCAGGGTTAGCTTTCTGTTTTGTCATAGTGAGATAATTATTCTGCCTACTTTACAAGGTCACGAGGCAATGCTTATGAAAAACTTTAAAACCACAAAGTGCTACGTATATGTGTCGTGTTTACTATTGGTACTTAAAATGTACCTGAAGATTGGTCTTTTACTGAATATAGTACTATTATCAGTCTTAATGTGATTTTTTGCCTGAGTGGCTTGTTCTGTATATTTGTGTAGGCAAAAACAGCTGGAAGATATCCTGGTTCTGGCCAAACAATTCCATGAGACAGCTGAGCCTATTTCTGACTTCTTGTCCGTCACGGAGAAAAAGCTTGCTAACTCAGAGCCTGTTGGCACTCAGTCTGCCAAAATCCAGCAGCAGATCATCCGGCACAAGGTAGGGAGGAGTTGTCATAAATTAGAACACAGCACTGCAGTCAGAAATCTCAGAAGTTAACTGCCTATAGCAGTCTAGAAGATATGTTTTGGGGGGGGGGATATTTTAAAGTTTAATTTGAACTATGGTCAAATTATTCATTGACATAGTCACATCCTTGAAGTAAAAATAACAATTGACTAATAGGCTGCCATCAGAAAAAAAACAGCTTTTGTTCTCACTTTTTATATTATTTTTGCCCTTTGGTAGGTGAACTTTTTCTATTATTTAATTTATTATATCATTTGTTATTCATTGTTTCATGTTTACTTTTCATTTATTTTGTTTCTGTTATTCATTTTTTCCATCTGGATTTCCAGGCTCTGGAGGAAGAAATAGAAAGCCATGCAACAGATGTGCACCAGGCAGTCAAAATTGGGCAGTCTCTCTCCTCCCTGACATGCTCTGCAGAACAGGGTGTGCTGTCAGAGAAGCTAGACTCCTTGCAGGCCCGATACAGTGAGATTCAAGACTGGGGCTGTCGGAAAGCAGCCCTGCTTGAACAGGCACTGTGTAACGCTAGACTGTTCGGGGAGGATGAGGTGGAGGTGCTCAACTGGCTGGCTGAGGTTGAGGACAAGCTCAGTTCAGTGTTCGTAAAGGATTACAGACAGGATGTCCTGCAGAAACAGCATGCTGACCACCTGGTATTCATGTTTTCCATTTTTATTGGTCATATTACTAAGTTATGTTGTAATTCTGATTCATGTTTCTCTTCATTTCTTTCTCTTTTAATTCCAAACATTTCGACTTCATTTTATACATAAGCACATAGTTATAGACTTGTTGCTAAGGACTAATCTATTTTTTGATGAGTCCATGGAAATACTCGTACTTAACAAACTGAGTCAATAATTCTAGAAGATGATCCAGAGTAGAGTCAGGGACCATCTCAGTTCCAACTCATGTTTTACATCATTAGGTAACGTATCACTCAGTTTCCATCTGAGAAGTTTTATGAAAGAGAATGTAATGTCACAAAGCCAGAATACCTAAATATCGCCCTAGGTTTGACCATGTAGCTGTAACTTCTAAAATATTTCTAGAATTTATGTGCCCAAATTCCAAGGATTATTTGTCATCTTAATGGAAAGAACAATTTTCTCTTTTCATCTCATTTTTATGAAATTTCTTTAATGGTAGTAAAAATAGGCAAAGCATTTGTTTTGTTGTTTTAAATAATCTAAGATTCTTCTGATTCATTGACTTCAAATATTAAGAATTTTTAACCATGATCCTGATTTAACTCAGCCTGTTCTTGCTTTTGGACACAGTAGACATTTTTGCTGAATTCTACATCCGCCTTTCTTGGGCTCAGGTTTGGTACCAGTAGATTGGTAAAACTGATTTAATCCTAATCTCTTCTTATCTGGTGCAAGGGATTAGCTTGCCCATAAGTATCAGATTTAATTGTTTTTGAGTAATAAATAGGGTAACCAAAGAGATAATGAAGGAATAACATAACTGAGGTATAGACTAAACTGTATTTGTCTCTTTACTTTAAACTTGGTCTCCTAAAGGTCTCACCTTTCTTTCCCTTTGTTGTGCTGTAGTTTTAAGATTCATGCTATTCTTTCCTTTCAGGCTCTAAATGAAGAAATCATTAATAGAAAGAAGAATGTAGATCAAGCTATTAAAAATGGTCAGGCTCTTCTAAAACAAACCACAGGTACTTTGAAAAGTGCATCTCTCAGCACCTCTGCAGTCACTCAAGCACATGTCCAGGGAAATATACATCCTGCACTAGCCACTACTCTTTGTACGTAGAACAAGTTCAGTATTTATTTACTGGTTGTATTACCATGTGCTCCTGGAGGCTGGCAGCCTGGGGTCCTGTTTCCTGCTAAATCTTTTGAAAACTAAAAGATATTATCTCACATTTGGTTATAGATGATGACTCCCCCTGCTCTCCAGTATGTCCAAGGCCAGCATTCACCAAGAGGTGCTGGGACCATTTAGAAACACCTGCAGTTGAATTCAGATCTTAATAATCTCAGAAGTGGCTTCTTTTATCAGTCGGAAGGTTTATCTCCCACTTCCCATAGTGTGGGATTCTAGGTGAAATTGCTTCCATAGGGAGAGAGCATCTATAAAATTTAAGCTCTATTTCGAAGAAAGGGGGATAAAGGAGACTCCCTCATACCCTCTTAAATATAAATAATTATGCACTGTCCCCACAGGTGAAGAGGTATTGCTTATCCAGGAGAAATTGGACGGAATAAAGACTCGCTATGCAGACATCACGGTCACCAGCTCCAAGGCCCTCCGAACTTTAGAGCAAGCCCGGCAGCTGGCCACCAAGTTCCAGTCTACTTATGAGGAACTGACTGGGTGGCTCAGGGAAGTGGAGGAGGAGCTGGCAGCCAGTGGAGGACAGTCTCCCACAGGGGAGCAGATACCCCAGTTTCAGCAAAGACAGAAGGTGAACTGAGTTTCATGCTGTAAAGGGAAAGAATTTTTTTTACCTCTTCCAATCCCTAAGTTCAGAGGTTTAAGTGTCATCACCAACTGTCTCAACCTTAAATCTAAACCAAAAAATTCTGCCTGCCTCCTTTCTTGTTTGCTCTTGTTTGCATGGACAGTAAGATTTGACATAAAGGCAGACTTATATAAGAGCACTTGTTATGGTCTGAAGGGAAAAAAAAAAAGACTGAATCCCAGATCCCTGGGAAGTTTTCTTCACATGTAACATTTTAAAATTGACTTCTGTAACTCATTCTCTAGAGAGTGCTTCAGGATTCTGTTTGATTCTCCTACAGGATCTAGTGCAGTTCTGGATGTGCAGAAATACTATGTAGGTACTTATTGACTTAAAAATGCCCTTGGCTAAAGTACTTTATCATTTCTATTGAAGTAAGGAGAGAAAAAAGAAAGAGGCAGTATTTGTTCTACCCAGAGATAGTGTGGCCCAAGAAGTGTTGCAGACAGTTCTAAGCAGCAGCTAAGCCTGAAGTCAGGCTGTGGAATGGTTGAAAAATCTAAGACAAGAAAAAAAATAAGTGGAAGAAGGAGGTCAGAGCCCTGCTGGGATGTGTGGTAGAGATAGCACTTTCCACCCAGCACAGCTGCTGATGTGCTTAATTTAGCAAGGAATGGCCTGAAAACTTTTTTTCCCTCCTTAGGAATTAAAGAAGGAGGTCATGGAGCACAGGCTGGTGTTGGACACAGTGAATGAAGTGAGCCGTGCTCTCTTAGAGCTGGTGCCCTGGAGAGCCAGAGAAGGGCTGGATAAACTTGTGTCTGATGCCAATGAACAGTACAAGCTGGTCAGTGACACTGTGGGACAAAGGGTGGATGAAATTGATGCTGCTATTCAGAGATCACAGCAGGTAATGTTTATTAACACCTCTACAGTAATGTTTTAGGCAGCAGGGATGTATGTGTGAAGCACAAAATTATGACCCACATAAATACAGGGTCAGAAATAAGGATAATAAGAGTAAGCTAAATCTGATGCAACAAGTTATTTCAGTGATTGGAAGTGATTGGATAAAGATATGTGAAGATGGGTCTCAGTTTGACCCAAAATATTTTTGTATTTATTATTTATTTTTGAGGGTGGGGGAGGGGCGGAGAGAGAGAAAGAGAGAATCCCAAGCAGGCTCCATGCTGTTCGTGCACAGCCCAACATGAAGCTTGAACCCACTTGAACCTGCTTGAACTGTGAAATCATGACCTGGCCGAAATTGAGTTGGGACACTTACTTGACTGAGCCACCCAGGCGCCCCGACCCATAATATTTGACCCTTTTTGAGCAGACAGGAATTTGTGATAGAGTCTGTTTGAGCCCTCTTCTTAGCTACTGACCGGTTAAGAGGCAGATTCTGATAGTAGATAGTATCTAGGACCAGAAGGTCCAAATGCATCCCATCTTAGTTTGACATAATCAACTGTTTTAGTATTAGCTGGAAGAGGGGAAGGAACCAAGAACTATTATTACTATCAAATATGCTAACCAAAATAGAGGTATCCAAAATAGAACCTTCTCAGTAAACACAGGTGTCCTATTTCCCTCGATCTTTTTTCCTTCCTGCTTTCTGGAAAAAGTTATTTGCTTTCCTTTGTAGCTGGATATGTACCTATTAATGTGTCATGGTGCAGAGTAAATATAACATGACTTCTTGGGTTCATAGTAATAAGCAAATACTTTGTGAACCACATGGAAGTTTGCTGTGACTCTCAAGTGCATCCCCAACATGTCTTTATTGGTATCCCGAACCTTGACCAGATACTTGGGTATGAGATTTATCATGCTTGGGAAAAGCCTACTTTCCTCTTTAAATATTGGTGTTTGTTGGCACAGTTGAAGAGAAATAATTGGGGGACCTCATTAAACAGTCACATAGAACAAGTTCTTAGTTTTCTTTGTTTCCACAGAACCCTTTAAAGGTTTGGTGTTCTTACGCTTCTTCAACTATGAGAGTACTTCCAAGTTAGCTTGACTCAGCTGTCTGTTGCCATGTTTAACCATGCGTTTAAACATACGGCTAGGGGCGCCTGGGTGGCTCAGTCGGTTAAGCGGCCGACTTAGGCTCGGGTCATGATCTCGCGGTCTGTGAGTTCGAGTCCCGCGTCAGGCTCTGTGCTGACAGCTCAGAGCCTGAAGCCTGTTTCAGATTCTGTGTCTCCCCCTCTCTGACCCTCCCCCATTCATGCTCTGTCTCTCTCTGTCTCAAAAATAAATAAACGTTAATTTAAAAAAAATAAAATAAAAAAATAAACATACGGCTAAAACTACTGTTCAGTGTATGGGTAGGAAACAGGATTGGCAGATGGGAGAGAGCACAGCCTCATAAAAGCATTGTGATTAGAAGTATAGTCTTAGGAGTGTCAATTTCCATTGTTGTTTCTAGCTATAGGATCACTAATTGAATTCTATGACTTCTTTATAAAGAAGTTGAAATAGGATCAACTCCTATTTGTTGAAGTATAATCAGTTACAAATTATCTGCATCTTGATTTATGATTTTATGCAATTTTCCCCAGTTTTGGCTTTCCTTTGTAGAAATAAACCATATTAGTAAAAATCCAGGCCTTTCTGTGTTGAGGAAATGGTAATTCTAAGGAACATAATTTGTTCATTTTTCTTTAATATGCCTATTAGTATGAGCAAGCTGCTGATGCAGAACTAGCTTGGGTTGCTGAAACAAAACGAAAACTGATGGCCCTGGGTCCAATTCGCCTAGAACAGGACCAGACCACAGCTCAGCTGCAGGTACAGAAGGTAAGTGTAACACTGACGTATCTGCTGTGCCCTGAGCTAGAAGAATCTTCACTGGTTTAGAGTAACTACGAGAGTTTCTGACTGCCCCAGGTTGAATAACGCAGTTTCATGATGGTGGCTAGAGATTTAAAATAATTGGTAAGATGAGGAAGAGATTCTTTTGCTTTGTGACGAGGGAGCAATAGGCCCATTAATCCAGGAAAGAATAGTTAGCAGTTTTCTGGATGATTTTTAGGATAGATGATACTTTTGTAAGCTACTAAAAGATAAGCATGGAAGATGTATGGATAGGCAAAGTGTCAAACTTTATAGAATAGTTTTGATGTGGCTTCATCAGAGTGAGGAGTTTTTCATAAATTGTGTCTAATAACATTTCAGTAACACGGGCTTGGGGTTCTCTTACTTCGTGACCTAACTGTAGTTCACTTTCAAAGGCTTTCTCTATTGACATCATTCGACACAAAGATTCAATGGATGAACTCTTCAGTCATCGTGGTGAAATCTTTGGCACATGTGGGGAGGAACAAAAAGCTATATTACAGGTGAATTGCATTTATTTATTTACCATGTTTATCTTGTCTTGGTGGTGGTGAATCAGTACAATTGTGAAATGACAAGGTTTTTCCCCCTCTGTCACTGGTAATGGTATTAAAGTGCAATTTGATGTTCTGGGGGGAGCCATGTCCCTAACCCTACGTGCACAAATGTCCAAACAGTCCTACCAGAAGATGTGAAATACATTGCAGGTTTGTTTTCTTTATAACAGAGGAATTGCTATGTATCTTCAGTCCATAAGGGTCTTTGAGTTACCTCTCTAAGTATCTGTGATAGATTTTTCAGACCCATATGCAGATATTCTTTCTTCAGGCCCTTGTAAATGATCATACCCATTTCTAAAAGGATTGGCCAAGAGACTTGTAGATCAGTTTTGCTTGTTCTTGTAAAAGTTATGGTTAACCACTGTTTCCTCCTAAATGTTCATAAATTGAACTCATTTTAAACATATGAAGCCTAAGTGTCTGGTTTGTGAAGACATTTTTATCAGAGGAGAAAAGACAAGTCAAAGTTAGTGGGCAGAGGGTCCATTTCAGCCCCTGAGATGTTCTGTCTTGAACTGACCTGCCGTAATAATGCTATGTCTGAGGTTGTATGTCATCTCTAAGAGGTTATGCTGTGTCGTGCTTGCTCTGTTTGACTGTCTTTGAAACTACTTTCATGTGTTAAAAAGTCTAGAAACAATACATATATATGATAAAAAATAGAAAATTCAGTTAAGTATAAAGAAAATAAAATCAGTTGTAATTTTGCTCAATTAATCCATTTCTGGACATAAAAAACTGAAGAAATTCTTTAATTTTTTATGGATATATACCTACATTTTTCCTTAAAAGAAGGGTTCGTGATAGTAATAAGTTTTATATTTTGTTGTTCATAGGAAAAGACAGAGTCTCTAATACAGCAATATGAAGCCATTAGTCTGCTCAATTCAGAGCGTTACACCCGCCTAGAACGGGCACAGGTCTTGGTGAACCAGTTTTGGGAAACTTACGAGGAGCTCAGCCCCTGGATTGAGGAGACCCGGGCACTGATAGCACAGTTACCTCCTCCAGCCATTGATCATGAGCAGCTCAGGCAGCAGCAAGAGGAAATGAGGGTAAGGAGCAATCCAGGTTTTATGCAATGGCAGAACTCAAAATTGGCTCTACGCTTTATTTTAAAACAACATATTTTTTAGTGCCTACCAAGTGGAAGTTCTGTGTTATGAAGTTAAGTCTTAATAGGTTAGAATTTTTGCGCGCGCGCACACACACACACACACACACACACACACACACACACCCACACACACACAATACATACCTGAATTACTTCCTTTGTCCTTAATATGAATCCATTAAAGAAAAAGAGCATGGAGATGTCAGAAACCTGGGTACTGCAGAAATAAAGAACTAAGTAAACATCAAGGGTATTTTTAAATCTTTCCAGATATGGTGGGGTGTCATGAGACTTGGGATATGGTTGGGGGCTTTTTCTATTTGGGTAAGCCCTAGCTGGAGTGAAACAATGTCAGAAAGCATTGGCTGTATGGACTTTAGGGAAAAGGGAAATTTGTAAACACTTCAACTAATGCTTTTACCATTAAAGATAGTTTTTAATGTCTCTCTTATTTGTGGCTAATGGCTTGCGCTTATTCTTTTCTCTGTATTCCTATACATGGATGGATATAAACTGGAAGGAGCCAGCAGTAGAGTCAAGGAGTGGTTGGATTACTAGAAAAGTTGCCATTTGTGCCTTGTCCTGCTTAATGTCTCTCAGTTTGAGGAGGGGGACAGATATTTATTTAACCATGCAAATTATAGTGCATGGAAGTATTTATATGTACAGAAGAGGGGGATTAAGCTTGTATCAACAGGGAGGGGGAGGAGGAGTGAGAGATGATGTGTCTGGGAAGGCTTCCTGGTGTTGGGATGTCTGAACTGGCTTTTGAAAATTAAGAGAATTAGGTAGTGTTAGAACCTAAGACTTAGATCGGTTTTTTTTCTTTTCCATAAATGGTGCAATGCTGGGACTTGCTGGTTTTTAGCAATTCCATTTTTTCCTCTCAAAGTTGATATGAGCTTGGTACAAAAATATTCATTTTATTTTCTTACATAGCAACTCAGGGAATCCATTGCTGAACACAAACCCCATATTGATAAGCTGCTAAAGATAGGCCCACAACTAAAGGAGTTAAACCCTGAAGAGGGAGAAATGGTGGAGGAAAAATACCAGAAAGCAGAAAACCTATATGCCCAAATAAAAGAGGAGGTGCGCCAGCGGGCACTGGCTCTGGACGAGGCTGTTTCCCAGTCGGCTCAGGTATGTGTGTGTCTTTAAGTCCTGTTCCCTTCAACTATCCTTTAGTCTAAGCACGAGATCTCTGTATCAGGTGTGCCTCTGTGGTCTGGAATGTCTAGACCAACGTGCAGATGATATGCCATCAGTAGATCAGGAACCTGTGCCTATTACATTTTCATTCCAAGGAACATTGGTATACCAACACTATGGCTGGTTGCAGGGGGGAGGGGGGTGTCTCATCTTGGCTGGTATATACTGTCTGTTGACAGTTTTCTTGAAAACTTTTCTATTGTGATGAGTCTTTAGCAGGGATGATTTTGGATAAATTCACCTTGAAGCAACAAATGTGTCAAGAAAAGTGAGATTCCTATCAGGCCTGTTACTTTCGAGCTTTGGAAGACAGCACGTTAGTTTTCTTACTCAAGAGGCCACCAGCTAGCTCTGGTGCAGAGAAAGATGCTTGAGTAGGGAGAAGTAAGAGCCAAAGAGAAACATAAACCACCAGCAGTGGAGTTTAAAGCATGTAACTACATACTTTTCAACTAATATATTGCTGTTAGTGGTATTTTTGTCATGTCTGGGTATTTTATTCCTATGTTTAGTGTCAATATTCTTGGTTAATATTTGTACTTACTCAAGTTTTTCCCCCCACCTTCCGTCCCATCTCTCACTCACATTGTGGAATGTGTTACTTTGTGTTGTTGCTGCCTGCTCCTGTCCTCCCCACATCGTCACATTTCATTGTTGTGTTGACCGCGCCCACCATTACAGATTGCAGAGGTAAGGTACCCACCCCTACTGGGATTAGGGGGTTCTTATGAAGCTGAGAATTGAGAAGATTTACCTTTAAGGAAATTGCCCTTTACTGTCGTGGAAGAAGTTTTATTAGTCTGGTTTATTATGCCAGTCTCACTTGGGGCAAAACCTAAAAGTGAGGGAGCAGCAGGGAGTGATTTTGTCAAGGAAATCCCACTGTGTCTCCCGTGTAAGACACTAGAGTTAAGCTTCATTGCAATGAATCCAGAGTTGGTTTTAGAGAACTTCTTAAGGGGGCAAGAATATCTGCATTGCACCCTTTCCCCCTTCTCTGCTTCAGATTATAAATGAAAATTTTATAATTACAATCATGTTATTCACAGTACCTGAAAAGTGGGAAGGTAAATTGTTCTTTTAGAATAAGGATAGATTTGGCCTTCTTTAATTACCTTTCATCATGCCGACCTTTTCCTTTCTCAGTATTACATATAGTGGGTTATTAAATTGCATGCCAGGATACTTTTAATCTCTAAGTCATGTGGCATATTGAGTTCCCCATCCATTTACACAGTTGGTAGAGGGCCTCTAACTTGTTGGTCTAATCTGTTGCATGCAGCTGTCATCTGAAATGTTGACACACTGACTCTCACCAGTTTCATGGTCTTGTCCCTTCCTTGTCACACTAGTTGGGATCGGGGAAGTACTGTGACAGCACTAATGACTTGAGTCGATTTCTGGCATATTACTTGATATCTTTTTTTGTTTTGAAAATGAACGTTTACTTTCTTTTTTTGATGGGCCAGCACTGGTGTGCTATGCCCAAAGCAGCCTCTTAGGCAGACCTAACACTTGACAGCCATCGGGCTAAGCCGAATGCAAGTTACCAGAAAGAGTAGTAGATTCATAACCTGTTATTCCCTAACATTTCCCGCAGAAGTGTGATGAAGTAGTATTGCTGTGATGGCTAACGTTCCAACATCTGTTTAGTTCCATGATAAAATCGAGCCTATGTTGGAGACTCTGGAGAATCTCTCCTCTCGCCTGCGTATGCCACCGCTGATCCCTGCCGAAGTGGACAAGATCAGAGAGTGTGTCAGTGACAACAAGAGCGCCACCGTGGAGCTGGAAAAGCTTCAGCCTTCCTTTGAGGCCCTGAAGCGCCGTGGAGAAGAGCTCATTGCACGATCTCAGGGAGCCGACAAGGACTTGGCTGCAAAAGGTGCTTCGTGAATCTAATTATTGTTAAAGAAAATCAGTAAAGTAAATTCTAGGCTGTGCTTACTCCAGCATCCCACCAGATATACTTCACTGAATGTAAAGGCAGTCCCCAAGTAATTGGAAAGTCATTTAGAATTCAGAACACATCTCCCCATTGAAACAAGATTACAATTGGTAGCTGGATTCCTAGGCCAGGAAACAGATGCTCTTTTAACCCCTAATATGAATTGCAGTGTCCAATGTAGGCGGAGCATAACTATCTTATAGAACACTTTCCATAGGAAACAGTGAGTTTGACACAGAACACTGGAAATAGAGTTCTCATCTCAGACCCTTTAGAAGTTAGGTCTTTTGCACTTGAGCAGTATCTTTGTATTAGATGATAACTCATTTCCATGCCATCTCTGTGATCTCTTTATGTGGGAGACCAACATAAGCAGAAAATACAAATGTTGAAATAATAATAGAACAAAGGTAAAAAACTATCCTTCAGGTTATAAATTTGTAGAGCTTTTTAAAGGATAATTTCAGGGGAAAATGTGAGAACTGGGTGAAATTTCTGATGAAGTGGATTCAAGTACTCAGAGAAGTCCCATTCATATCTGTTGTTTATTCCCTCAGAAATCCAGGACAAATTGGATCAGATGGTATTCTTCTGGGAGGACATCAAAGCTCGAGCTGAAGAACGAGAAATTAAGTTCCTTGATGTCCTTGAACTAGCAGAGAAGTTCTGGTATGACATGGCAGCTCTCTTGACCACTATCAGAGACACCCAGGACATTGTCCATGACTTGGAAAGCCCAGGCATTGACCCATCTATAATCAAACAACAGGTTGAAGCTGCTGAGGTAACACAGAAACAAAACCTTGTCTTTTATGTGTTTGTCCTCTAGAAAATCACTTTATCCAAGTATATTGTGTTAACTGCTTACCCAGGCCTACTCCTTAAGAGGTGGTGGTGGTGGTTGTTGTTGTTGTTGTTGTTGTTGTTGTTGTTGTTGTTGTTGTTGTTTGTTTAATAGGACTTTTTTCCACTTGAAAAAAATATGTGCTCGTTATAATAAAGATTTCTCTCTTCTTTATACATACAAGTTTCACCGCCTGGATACACTCCTACAACCTCTGTAATTTTGATATAGGGTAGTTCCATCACTCAAAAGTAATCTTTTTATCAATTTTAAACTTAATTCAAATTAGTAGAATGTGCTTTCTGATTTTAGTTCTTTCCACAGTGTATGTTATTTCTCAGGTAAATTTCTCTTTTCAAGTAAATTTCTTTAATGTAGAAAAATAGCAGATAGAAAAAATCTGGATTCATCATCCAGAGATAACAATTGTTACTTTGACCTACCCTTTTCTAGTCTTTTTGGAGAGCCTAGTTTTTATGAAATGCATTTTTCATCTCATTTTGTCTCTTTAAGTAAAGTTCTGCCTATCTTGATATTTTGTCTTTTATTTCCGCCATTCTCCCCCCTCCCTGCCCCTGTCATTGCCAGTGCATGAACCAGTTTTTTTTTTTTTTTTTTTTTTTTTTTTTTTTTTTTTAAATTTTTTTTTCAACGTTTTTTATTTATTTTTGGGACAGAGAGAGACAAAGCATGAACGGGGCAGGGGCAGAGAGAGAGGGAGACACAGAATCGGAAACAGGCTCCAGGCTCTGAGCCATCAGCCCAGAGCCTGACGCGGGGCTCGAACTCACGGACCGCGAGATCGTGACCTGGCTGAAGTCGGACGCTTAACCGACTGCGCCACCCAGGCGCCCCATGAACCAGTTTTTAGGATCTGGCACAGAACGGACTTTCTCCACAATTATACAGCCTAGCATTTCTATTATGTTAGTCTCTCAGCTCTGAAGTTGGTGACTTGTACTATATTATTTTAGCCTTGCTGATATACTTCCCCATGATAGACTTCTGGCTGTAGATCATAATCTCCTTGGTGGGGGCGCCTGGCTGCATCAGTCGGTTGAGCATCCGACTTCAGCTCAGGTCATGATCTCAAGGTTTTTGAGTTCAGGCACCATGTCGGGTGAGCTCAAGCCCCTCTCTGGGCTCTGCACTCTCTCCCTCTTTCTGCACTTTGTGGGATTCTCTCTCTCTCCTCCCTCAACTCAAGCATGTTCTCTCTCTCAAAAAAAAAAAAAAAAAAAAAAGAAAATCTCTGGCAGCTGGAAGGATAAACGTTCCATAAATTATTAAAGCTCATTAGACCTTCCCCAGACTATTTTTTATGTATTGTTATATATATAAATATATTCGATATATACATATTGTGTGTGAGAGAGAAAGAGAAATAAATTGAGTCTGAAGTTTCACTGTTTATATATATAAGTGAAATATTAAGGACATTGAAAGGCTTCTGTGAAATTGACAGTTCTGTTCAACATCTGCTGTTGATGGGGGTATAAATTACATTTGCAAAGTTTGGGAAGTTCTGCTTTCTGTTTTGGCTTATGATCTGTTCATTTACATGTAGACTATTAAGGAAGAGACAGATGGTCTGCATGAGGAGTTGGAATTTATTCGAATCCTTGGAGCAGATTTGATTTTTGCCTGTGGAGAAACTGAGAAGCCCGAAGTAAAGAAGAGCATTGATGAGGTATATGGAAAACTGGATAAGGAATTCAGATGAAACATTAGTGGACTCACACAGAAGAGGGTTATTAATTAAAGAATCTGTTTTCCCCCCAGCTGAATAATGCATGGGAGAACTTAAACAAAACCTGGAAGGAGAGGCTAGAAAAGCTTGAGGATGCCATGCAAGCTGCTGTGCAGTATCAGGACACTCTTCAGGTGAGAGGCCACACAGTGACCACCATAGAAATAAGTTCCATGTTCTTTGTCATATTTTGGATCCAGCATCTGAGTGGATCACCTTTACAGGACTGGAGCATTTTCCAAACTAAGACAGTGCTGTTTTGATATTTCCAGCTGAAGCTTTCCACTCCTAGTGAGAAAAATACCTCCAAATTTCTACGATTCTTGCCATGCTCTTCATCATCATATTTGTCCTCAGGGTGGCTGTACAGTGAAGCAGGCCTTATTGTGCAAGTCATTGCTTGCCAAAAGGTTCCAAAACCAAGTTACCTTGAAGCACAGCTTGGCACAGTAGTTTCACCACATCCTGAGCTTGCTAGGTGGCCATGACAAATACTCAACTGCTATTCACATTTAGTTTTTCCAGAGTGTAATTTATTTTGGCCATTATCCTGATAACACTGGTTCTGTTCTTAAATCCCCATATCACTGGAATAAAGATCATTATCCCTTGCCTCTGACCCCCACCTGAAAACACAGACATCACAAAGTACTTTAATTTTTGTCCACTTATGTCAACAGAGGTAATGCTAATTCTCTCCCAACTCCTTGTGTTCTTTTGGTTTTTGACTGTTTGTATTTCTATCTTAGGCTATGTTTGACTGGCTAGATAACACTGTGATTAAGCTCTGCACCATGCCCCCTGTTGGCACGGACCTCAACACCGTTAAAGATCAGTTAAATGAAATGAAGGTTTGTAAATAGGAATGGCTTTTGAAGAAGAGTTGCTTTTTTGTTTCTAAAGATTTGGTTTGATGTTAACATTAGTGTGTCTTTGGTAGGAGTTCAAAGTGGAAGTTTACCAGCAGCAAATTGAGATGGAGAAGCTCAATCACCAGGGTGAGCTGATGTTAAAGAAAGCTACTGATGAGACGGATAGAGACATTATCCGAGAACCGCTGACAGAACTCAAACACCTCTGGGAGAACCTGGGTGAAAAAATTGCCCACAGACAGGTGAGGCAGATGGTAGAGTGCATCAGTGGACAACTAGTTCCTTTTTTCTAATTTCCTGACCAACATTCCCTTTATGTCTTTTTCTGAATAGCACAAACTAGAAGGTGCTCTCCTGGCCCTTGGCCAGTTCCAGCATGCCTTAGAGGAACTGATGAGTTGGCTGACTCACACTGAGGAGTTGTTGGATGCTCAGAGACCAGTAAGCGGAGACCCAAAAGTCATTGAAGTTGAGCTCGCAAAACACCATGTAAGTGCCCTCAGTTTTCATCTCTAAGCCTGTTGCCTTGAGACCCAATATTGTCACCAGAAGCCTCTGGATATTGTGTGTACCGTTGGGAACCAGGCTTGATGATATCTGTGGAGCTAAGTTACATTGTTCAACATCTTTTAGGTTCTGAAAAATGATGTTCTGGCCCATCAAGCCACAGTAGAAACAGTCAACAAAGCTGGCAATGAGCTTCTTGAATCTAGTGCTGGAGATGACGCCAGCAGCCTAAGGAGCCGTTTGGAAACTATGAACCAATGCTGGGAGTCAGTGTTACAAAAAACAGAGGAGAGAGAACAGCAGCTTCAGTTGACATTGCAGCAGGTGCGTGTATCGTCCAAGTTAGGGAGGTGGAGCTGTGCACATAACATCGGAAGAAAGCCTGTCTGAGTCAGTGAAAGGAAAACAATATGGAGAATGTCTCACCAACCTTCCTTTCCCCACCCCAGCCCCTGCTCCATGTCTTAAGAAGATGGTTAATTCTGTGCTGGAACTTGTCTGGAAAGAATAGCTTTTGATTGAGTGATTCTTTTCAGATTTGTTTGTAGCCTTGTCTCTTTATTTACTATTCAAAGTTAGTAAATCTTTGCCATAACAAACCTTGCTCACAGATTCAGTTATTTAAATCAAGTGAGGATCCCCACATGTCCATGTTCAATAGTACTTCAGTCTGTTAATTGATTCATCAGGTTATATCAGACATCTATCATATATTACAGTGAAGTCCAAAGGATTCTGCTAGATTCCAAAAATAAATAAGTATATTGGCCCCGTGCTAATCCAGCAACAGAACAACCCTGTGAGCAACCCAGAATTCCTCCCTCAGGATAGGTTCCTCATGTGGCCATTTAGGAAGTCTACTTTTGAAGCTGAGAATTGACTGCTGACCTTACTGATGTGTCTTTTCTCAAAGGCCCAGGGTTTCCACAGTGAAATTGAAGATTTTCTCTTGGAACTGACTAGAATGGAGACCCAACTCTCTGCATCTAAGCCCACAGGAGGACTTCCTGAAACTGCAAGGGAACAGCTTGATACACATATGGTAATGGAAGCTTCTTGAAGTTGAACATAATCCCCTACTCAGAACTTTCTGAATTCACAGACCTGTATGTATCTAGGAGTCTACAAAGCAGCACATTTTTACCGACAATATAGTATGACCTTAAGGATTACTGCTTTTTACGTGGGCTTTTAAGAGCCCCTACCACAGGCAGCAGTGGTGACAGGGAAGCTTGACTGGAAATACATTGGTGAGCTGTTAAATGTTGAGTTGGTCAGTCAGTTGGCATAAGAATATTGACTTGAAGGTGAGAGCATTAAGACAAATATGTTAACACGGATGTGTCTAAGAAAAGAGTGTTGAAGGGACTTATAGAAATCGATAGAGACTGTGACAATATTTTAAGAAAGGGGCTGAGAAAAAAAGGCAACGTAATTTCTAGGCAAATGTTTCAAGTAAAGGAGAAATAAATTATTGGGGTCTACTTTTGTGATCTCTGATCCTTAAGGAAATCTTCTTGAAACAAAATTATTTCAATTTTAGCAAAGAATGGTAGGATTCATTGCTCAGGAATTGAACTGAATCCAAAAGAAAGGGTTTTAATCAAGATGAGACCTTCCTGGACTTTTCCAACTGTGCTTATAAATCTGTGTGTGGGTGGCTTTCAGAGAACTGGCATTACCAATCCCTTTTTTGACTTTTTTTTCTTTTTTTGGTAGGAACTCTATTCCCAGCTCAAAGCCAAGGAAGAGACTTATAATCAACTGCTTGACAAGGGCAGGCTCATGCTTCTAAGCCGCGATGATTCTGGGTCTGGCTCAAAGACAGAACAGAGTGTAGCTCTCTTGGAACAGAAGTGGCATGTGGTCAGCAGTAAGATGGAAGAAAGAAAGGTATCACCACAAAATACAGTGTGTGATTATTGGGCTTGAGTAGTTTGCTTGACCATCGCATGTAATTACCATCTAGTTTCTGTGAAGATTTTTTGGAGACCATTATATAGTACCAGAAGTTGCAGAACTGGTTATCGTTTTTGATTTAATCGTTTTTGTACTAATCAAGCTATCTTTCCTGATGTTAAATTTCTATTTTGCATCCATATCAAGTTGCATTGATGGTACTGGTTTCTGCCAATATTTGCTTTTGTCGTTCATTCCTTTTTTTGCCTTTACCAGTTGAGACATATGAGGCTGTTAACTGCTGAGTGATGGACTTATAACTCATAGTAATCACTGATCTGTGTTCCTACTGAAAAACAAGGTCATGTTGGAGTCACAGGCTTGGGATTGGGAGGGTGGGAACAGAACATGCAGGGAGTTGGGCTAATATTCTCCACAGGAATTTGGCAGCGTGCAAATAATTTTACTAAAAAAATCAGAAGAGTAAATTTTGTGACCTTTTCCCACTCTTCTTCAGAAATCAAATTCTCTTCAAAAGAAAAGTGATCAGGGATCAAGGCCTCACAACATTGTTTTTTATGAGTACCAAATTTCGGAGTATTACTCAGCACAGAGTTTCTGTACTGGGCAGATCTAATGTAAAATATGTGTTCAAATCTGTTGGCCATATCCATTCAACAGTTATTAAGCATGTATGTGCCAGGCACTGTGCTAGCTATATAGTGGAAGCAAAGGCATGAACCCTATCATTGTGAAATTTAATGGACAGAAGTATTCACACATATAAATGGACACTTTGAGAGTACCATTAATTTCCTAGAATTTCTTTAGTGTGAGATCTGGTAATTCTGTTATATGAAGAATGACCAGAGACACTGAGTGTGGGGCTGTGTTCTAATTCTTTGACAGACTGTCATCTAATTTCTGCAGAATGCAGAACTAAGACTAATTAAAGAAACTGAGGCAGATTCTGGCTCCTAATCAAGAAATTTCTATGTTTTCCCATCAATGGAGCAAGTTGCCTCAAGATATACTTACCCATCATTGGTGGAACTGGTCAAACAAGGGCTTGGTGTCAGGGATAGTTATTTCTGATTTTGCAAGGACTTTACATTTTAGTATCACTAATATTCTGTAGTAAGTGTGTATGGTGCTATATTAAGGAATAAATAGATAAAATGATGTGGAAAGATTTCCTGTTATCTAGGAACTTGCAATATTATTAATTTCTAAGCATTTCTGTAATAAATTTGAGGTAGATTTTATTTTTCTCTTGGTTTGTTTAGATTAGGTCTGTGCGTTTTTGTAACATTGATAATAGTGTTTTTCTGTGTTACAAAAGTGACTTGAAAATACAAAGAAAAATAAAAACCTGTACAGTATATATAACTCAGTTAATAACATTTGTAGTGTACATCTTGGGTTTCTATGAATATCTTAGATGTATTCATTTTTAGGAACCTGTCATTATTACATGCCTGCCTGCTAAATGGACCAGGGACAGAGGCCATCACCTACGTGTTGTGGGTAGAGCTTCTCTGGAGCTCGTAGACTCTGGAATTGGGGTGCATTTTTGGGCAGTGGACATGCCCTGAATGAGCCATTGTTTTTGCCATTCTGATTTAGAGCAGTGTCTAAAAATTTGTATCTAGTGTCACATTTTTGCTTAGAATATTATGGCTTTTTTTTTCCCCCTCACCTTTTCTGCTTGTAGCTTAAAAATGAGCTTCAGGGACACCTGGCTGGCTCAATTGGTAGAACACGACTCTTGATCTCAGGGTCATAAGTTCAAGTCCCACGTTGGGCCTAGAGCTTCCTTAAAAAAATAAAAATAAAAAAAGAATGAGCTTCAGCCTCACATTTTCAGATGCCATATTTTCTGAAAACACTTAAATAGAGCAATGCAGTGACCATCATTTTTACAGTAAAGTGCTTTTCATTCAGTTGTTTTTATACTGGAAAAAGTATATCAAAGGGAAGTGAGGCTTTGCCCAGAACAAGTTGCAGACCCTGCAGCTGTCACCGCTGAAGGATCTGTTCCCTTACACTTACTGAATAGCTCTATCCCTGTTCTTTAATGTCCCAGGAAGTGGGGAATGGCAGAGAAAGCAACTTTGCTGCAAATTGTGCTCTTTCCTTTTTATACATAGTTGTTTTGGTTTCAGACACTAACGTTAAATTGCCCCCTTGTTTGTAAACAGGGCATGTTTGGAGGTTAAGTGAGGCTTCCTCTTTAGAGATCATTTTATTTAGTGTACAATTCACGCCTTTGTCCTGGAAACTACAATTCCTGAATTTGGCACTTTCTCTTTTTGTGTTTTAATTAAAATTCAGTCAAAGCTGGAAGAGGCCCTCAACCTGGCAACAGAATTCCAGAATTCCCTGCAAGAGTTCATCAATTGGCTCACTCTAGCAGAGCAAAATCTCAACATCACCTCTCCTCCCAGCCTGATTCTAAACACTGTCCTCTCCCAGATAGAGGAGCACAAGGTAACTGTGACATTACAATGTCGCCTGCCTTTTGAGGGGACTAGCTGAGAAAGAAGCTCCTCTATCTTATCTTCAGTTTAAAAAGAGCTATATTTTCCCCTCAGGTGTTTGCTAATGAGGTCAATGCTCATCGAGACCAGATAATTGAACTGGATCAAACCGGGAATCAGTTAAAGTTCCTTAGCCAAAAACAGGATGTTGTTCTGATCAAGAATTTGCTGGTCAGCGTCCAGTCTCGATGGGAGAAGGTTGTCCAGCGGTCTATTGAAAGAGGGCGATCACTGGATGATGCCAGGAAGAGGGCAAAACAAGTAAGTTAGGAAAGAAAGCTACCAATTTCTTGAACAATCTTGGGCTGCATGTGTAGAGCCTCTGGTATGATTTACATGAAAGTGTAGCTTGCATATTCATTCTTACTTTTTATATAATTGCAGTTCCATGAAGCTTGGAAAAAACTGATTGATTGGCTAGAAGATGCAGAGAGTCACCTGGACTCAGAGCTGGAGATATCCAATGACCCGGACAAAATTAAACTCCAGCTTTCGAAGCATAAGGTAAAGCAGTTCATGGCTCTTAGGTCCTGACCTTGGTATTCACTGAAGTTTGCAAAAAATGGAAATCAGAGCTAGTAAGAAAAAAAAAAAAAAATTGGTTAATGTTGAAAAATCAGGATGATGAAGCTAGCTGTTTTGTATCTACATAGGGTCTAACCATAAAAACCACTCATTTAAATAACTGTTCAAACAAAGTGATTGTGGGAGTAACCAGTTAAAACAACAAGCTTTTAGAAATTTTTGTGCACTGCTACATGTAGTATAAACAAAAATTTATAAATTTCTCTTTCTTTCTTTCTTTTTTTTTTTTTTTAAAGTTTATTTATTTTGAGAGAGAGATAGAGACCGGGGTACAGGCAGAGAGAGAGAGGGAGACAGAATCCCAAGCAGGCTCCATGGTGTCAGCACAGAGCCCAATGTAGGTCTCAATCTCATTAATCGTGCAATCATTATCTGAACCGAAATCAAGAATCAGATGCTTAACCGAATAGGCCACCCAGGCGCACCCAAAAGTTTTAAATTTCTCGAGGATAAGCTGTTGTTAACTCAAGAAGTAGTGACATCCATTACCAACCTGAATACTGAAAAATTTTCTTTGTTCCAAATCAAGACGTCATCTTTTAGTGTGGATTCTTTCTGTTCTCTTTGGAAACAGGAATTTCAGAAAACCCTTGGCGGCAAACAGCCTGTGTATGATACCACAATTCGAACTGGCAGAGCCCTGAAAGAAAAGACTTTGCTTCCTGATGACACTCAGAAACTTGACAATTTACTGGGAGAAGTCAGAGACAAATGGGATACTGTTTGTGGCAAGTCTGTGGAGAGGTGAGTACGAATATTTGCTTTGTGGGTCTGTATGTCATCCTGAAACTAACAAAGACTGTTAATTGGATTCCATAAAATGGCAATAAAGCTAATGCATCAGTAACAGGTTTTGTAGCATCTCAATATCTCTGGTTCATTCAATGCAAGTTGTGAAGTTGAATAAAATGTATTAAAATTCTCATTTTAAACTTGAACCTTACCGTATTAGCAAGAAGGCCATAAACTCAAGCCAATAGCAACAGAAGATTAGTAACTACACTTCTCTGTCAGTGACTAAGTTGTGACACTGATGGCTGTGTCAGTGAGTTCTCTCACTGTCAGGCACTGAGCAAAGCCTCTGCACATAGCACTTCGTGTAACCATTGTAATACCTGCCCTTGACAGGGCAATCACTAATGAGCATGTGCCAAAAAGGGGCTACTAATCACTTAATCCACCTGACAGCCACTGAGGCGGGCTCTGTTATTCCCATTTTACACATGAGGAAACTATCATAAAGACGGTTTTTAACTCCCCCAAGGTCACTCAGCTACTAAGCAGCAGAGCTGGGATTTGAAGCTTTTGAGTTTGGTTCCATAAGTTGTACTCCTGTCCCTGTGTGCCCACTATGCTATGCTAAGTATTAGGATATCTTTATATTGTGCTCCACAATTTTTTGGATGAGGTGACTGAGGTTCACAGAGGTGAAGAGAAAGCCCAGGGTCACACAACTCCTGACTCAGACCGTGGCTGAAACTGTCCTCCTCCACCTGAGTGGTGTAAGGTGATTAGCACAGAACTTGGGGCATTAGGGTGTATCCATATATATAACCATTGGACTCCTAAGATGCCAGAAGGGTATCTGCACTTGTTTCCTGTACTAAATCCATTCTAGAGAGCAGTTTGGTTCAAAATGTCTAGGCATAGCTCTTCATCACTGTTTATCTGTTTTGAACCAGCCCAGCATGGAGGGCCCTGAGACAGGGCCTGTAGAGTGCAAGCAGTGTTCCCTTCAGCAGTCAGAACTGTGAGCCAGTCAAAGAAAAGGGATCCCCCAAAACAGTGAGGTTTGTGTGCTTCTCTCAGGCAGCACAAGTTGGAGGAGGCCCTGCTGTTTTCGGGTCAGTTCATGGATGCTCTGCAGGCCTTGGTCGACTGGCTGTACAAGGTGGAGCCGCAGCTGGCCGAGGACCAGCCCGTGCACGGGGACCTCGACCTGGTCATGAACCTCATGGACGCCCATAAGGTGAGGGGCAGGAGCTGTGCCGTGTGGAGGCAGAGCCCTGGGTTCCTCCGCCTAAGCAGGCCTCCTGCTCCGACTCACCATCCAGGGGAGAAAGGAAGTCTGGAAGAGCCTGTGTCTCTGCTTGTCAGAGAGACCGCTCCTCGCTCCGTGTGTATCGCTGGGATTCTGCATCAGTCACAAAGGATTCGCCAACATTGCTTTGATTTGGATTTGGTGATGTGTACAATTTGTCTTGGGGTTCCCCCCTTCTTGTTTGTACCTCTCAGTTGAGTCACACGATGAATTTAAATTCAGGAGCCCCTCAAGATACCCATTTCCACTGACTCCTACAATGAAAATGAGTTCTTTTCTGAGCTATCCTTGACCCTCGCTAGCCCAGCACCTTGCACAGTGGTATTTAGTGTAACCTACACCTGTCATGTTGACCTCCATTATATCCTCTTGTTTTAGCACAAAGCATTCAGCTTTACTCGAATTTACAACAAACTCTTATTATGTGCATGGCAGAATGTGTTCTTACTTAACTCCCACAATTCTGGAAATCTTGCTGTAACGTTACTACTGTTTTACAAGTTAGGAAACCGGGACTCCAGGTAAACAGCTTACCCAGAGCCACACCACTCATCTTGAGAGCCACCTCTTCTGATGGTTCTTTCTTACACATTGTCCTGCCTCCCTCTGCATAAAAGACACACGACTAGCACCTACCAAGGACAACTGGACTGAACGATTCCTTTTCTCTGTGGTTTGACGTCATGGGTTCAGAACATTTCTCAGCAAACTAATTCTTCTGTTTTTCTTTTCTAGGTTTTCCAGAAGGAACTGGGAAAGCGAACAGGAACCGTTCAGGTACTGAAGCGGTCAGGCCGAGAGTTGATTGAGAATAGCCGTGATGACACCACATGGGTGAAAGGGCAGCTCCAGGAATTGAGCACTCGCTGGGACACTGTGTGTAAGCTCTCCGTCTCCAAACAAAGCCGACTGGAGCAGGCCTTAAAACAGGTTAGAGACTTTTTTGGCGACAACCCAAGGGAGAGGATCCTAGCAGATTCATTCTCATTTCTTTATCAGGATCAGTTCCACCCAGTCTCGAACGTAAAGCCAAACATTGATCTTCTGAATGTTCTACAAGATTTTAATGTTCACTCATATTAGAGAAAAAAATTAATTTGGTTTTTAAAGATCTACAAATGAAAGATGACCTTTGTGGGGCCTTGATAGGGTCATCAGTGCCTGTGACACACAAAAGCGTTCAGGCCCGACCCTTTCTCTGACATTACCCCAATGTCCAGGACCTTGGCTGCAGGGAGGCTCAATCTGCTGTGCTTGGTTATTTCAGGCGGAAGAGTTTCGGGACACAGTCCACATGCTGTTGGAGTGGCTTTCTGAAGCAGAGCAAACGCTTCGTTTTCGGGGAGCACTTCCTGATGACACGGAGGCCCTGCAGTCTCTCATTGACACCCATAAGGTAATCCAGCCCCAGGGTGCAGTGACCCATGCTACCCACCAGGGTGAGGGCTGCCCCCTGCTTTTTGGGAATTTCCAACCTCACGTGCAAAGGACTGGAACCAGAATGGGTCCAGATTATTGGTTTGGCAGGAATGAAAGGGAAAGGACTAGTGGGTTTTTTGACACCTTAAACGTCATTCATTTGTTTTTACAAAAGTAATGTGTATTGGTTGTAAACAAGTGACAACAGCGTGGTATCATATAAAGAAAAATGTGGGCTGTACCACCCCCTAGAATCCTCGCCTGCACACAGCTTCATTTGCCTTTACTCACATTACCAGCGTCAGACACTGGACCTCTTACCAAGCTCTATATAGAATATATATATCCAGAATATAATGCAGTCTTGAGGGCCACGGTCTGTCCTAATAAAGTGGGAAATTAATCAGGAGATTTTGATCTGGGCTTTATATGTGGTATTCTGTTGCAGATTTTTTTTTTTTTTTCAGTATTTTTTAAATATCCATAGTGTTTTATAGTTGTCATTTGTCTAAGACTGTATTGTTTATATGCATGGAAATGAATAAAAACAGGATTTTTTTTTTTTTTTTTTTTTTTGAAGAAAAACTAAGAATAGGAAGAGGGTCATGCCTGGTGTGGGATAGGAGGTACCTTTCTGGGTCCCTATACCTTGTCATCTGTAGCAGAGAAAGTCATTTTTTAAATTTATTTGTTGATGCTTATTTATTTATTTTGAGAGAGTGAAAGCATGCTAGCGAGCATGAGTGGGAGAGCGGCAGAGAGAGAATCCCAAGCAGGCTCCACACTGTCAGTGCAGAGCCCAACACAGGACTTGATCTCACAAATTGCGAGATCATGACCTGAGCCAAAATAGAATCGGATGCTTAACCGACTGAGTCACCCAGGAGCCCTGAGAAAGTCATTCTTGTGTAAACCCTTCACCTTTTCACCTCTTTCAGAACTGGGAACAAAGTGCCAGAGACACCCAAATGCAGGCTTGAGGTCTGTGTTAACACATAGAGGAGGGAAAAATGCATTGAAATCTTTTCCCCCTCACAGGGTAAACTAACAGTGCTGCTAGAGTAGATTTCTCAAGTTTTTGTTTTCAAATCTTTTTTGTTCAAGGAGTTCATGAAGAAAGTGGAAGAAAAGCGAGTGGATGTTAACGCAGCAGTAGCAATGGGAGAAGCCATCCTGGCTGTGTGCCATCCTGATTGCATCACTACCATCAAGCACTGGATCACTATCATCCGAGCTCGCTTTGAGGAGGTGGGTTCCTGGTTGCAGAGGGGACAGCACGTGCCCCATGAAGTGGGTTTCTGGTGAGAAAATGCTACTGAGCTTTCCCCACCCACCCCCAGATAAGGACTCTTTTCACCCACCATGAATATGTCAGTAAGAATTAAGTTAGCGTTTTAGTCATGACTGTTTTCTTGGTAATGAGCAGCATTCTGAGAGAATAGCGCTGGTGTAGTGATGGTTTCAGTGATGAATTCCAGTGGACATGGTTTGGTATTTTTCCTTCCTTCCCGAGAAGTCCTGTGTTTAATAGGATATTCATACTAGATTTGCTTCCAGGAGTGCTGATTGCTCATTCCAGCTCTGTCACTAGAGTAAGAGTGAGGCCTCTGGAGTATTGGAGTGTTCTTCCCCCTTAAAGTCATTGTTAGGATCAGACGGAAGAAAAAACTTTGGAAACAAAGGATGTGCTTGACTGAGAGAGGCAATGGATTTTCTTTCTCTCCCTAGGTCCTGACGTGGGCTAAGCAGCACCAGCAGCGTCTTGAAACAGCCCTGTCAGAACTGGTGGCTAATGCCGAGCTCTTGGAAGAACTTCTGGCGTGGATCCAGTGGGCCGAGACCACCCTCATTCAGCGGGACCAGGAGCCGATCCCTCAGAACATCGACCGAGTTAAAGCCCTCATTGCTGAACATCAGGTATTGTCACCATGTCATGTGGCCGCGGTGTTTCCTGTGTTGCTCATGGAGCCCGTTTCCTTTGCCCTGTGTGTTTGTTTTTAAACGGCTGCTTATCATATTCATACAGATTTAGCAGCTTAAAACAACACACACTTACTCTCTTGCAGTTTCCATGGGGCAGGAGTCTGGGCCTGAGTTAGCTGGGTCTCCTTAGGATCTTACCAGGCCAAAATCTAGATGGCAGCCCCAGCTGCAAGTTCTCACCCAGGCTCATTCAGTTGTTGGCAAAATCTGATTCCTTGTGGTTATAGGACCAGGTCTCCATGTTCTTGCTGGCTGTCAGCCAAGAGTCACCATTAGCTCCCAGAGGCTGCCCTCAGGTCTCAGCCACCTGGCACGCTCACAGCATGGCAGCCTATGTCTTCACAGCCACCAGCAGGAGAGGGTCTCCTAGGTCCTTCTTTGATATCCTGTGTGGCATTCATTGCTCTGACTTCCTGGTTTTCCTCACTCAGCTGTGAGCTCCTTGGAGTCAGAAGCCATGTCTTATCTCTTCAGGTTTCCCATACCTGATGAAGTAAGTGCCTTGCTCAGTTGTTTCTTGAAAGGAGTGAGACAGTGTACAAAGGCATCTGTGAATTGGTCTGTCCATCATGAGCTTGGGCTTTGTGAGTGAAGTTGCCTGATTCTGTCTCAGTCCAAGAAAACTCTTTAACTCTTTTCCCTGTTTGTGTCTGACAGATGTTTATGGAGGAAATGACTCGCAAACAGCCTGATGTGGACCGGGTCACCAAGACGTACAAAAGGAAGAATATAGAGCCTGCTCACACGCCTTTCATCGAGAAATCCCGCAGCGGCAGCAGTATGTTTCTAGCCTCCTGTGTTAGGGTGTTTCCTTCCTGCTATTTGAAGATGACCACTTTCCAAGTCCCTATCAAAAAACTTCTTTTTGGGGCGCCTGGCTGGCTCAATCAGTAGAACGTGTGACTCTTGATCTCAGGGTTGTGAGTTCAAGCCCCACATTGGTTGTGGAGCCTACTTTAAAATCAAATCAAAACAAAAAACTTCCCCATTTTTTCAAAAACTGTATTTTGAAATGTATTTTAAAATGTTTTTTTGAAACTCACTTTTTGTATACCAACATGCAGTAACTGTATTCCATTTTCTTGGACTGGCATAATTTTGAAGTGGTTGAGCAGATTCTACTGCAGTGGCCTTTCCAGTGTTTTGGTCATCAGTGCTAGCTGTTTACGTTTGTCTTGTGTTAATTTAATTAAAAGATAAATCTCCTCTAGAGCCACTCCTTTTTTTGGTTGAGTTGACATTTCCTCAGTTCGCTGAGGACAGAATTGATTTGAAGATATGAAATAAGTACTTGTTGGCTGGGAGGGAAGATCAATAGTTTTGAAATGAGCAGTCCTAATACATGAATATTGCCCATATTTTTTTTCGCATTTACTGACCGGATACCATTTTAAGGGTCTCCTAAGTTAACACATATGGCACTTTCTCTCTGTGAACTGACAAAAGCAGCTTTTCTAATCTCGTAGTTATTTTTCCTTTTAGGGAAGTCCTTGAGTCAGTCCACCCCTCCTCCCATGCCAATCCTTTCACAGTCTGAAGCGAAAAACCCACGAATCAACCAGCTGTCTGCCCGCTGGCAGCAGGTGTGGCTGCTAGCACTGGAGCGGCAGCGGAAGCTGAACGATGCCTTGGATAGACTGGAAGAGGTAAGGCCCTGCCAAGCATCCTTTCCTGGAGGGAGGTGACTTAACCTTCTGAGGCCCTCTTACTATGTGTACCTTGACCTACTTCTCTAGAAGGAGAGGACAGACCAGGGTGAGCCAGTACTGTGTCCTTCAGGCCCCCTAGGAGAAAAGCTCATGGGTGAGGAGACCACTCACAACAGAGTACGTCATACATAGCACCTAGCTGTGGAAGGCAAGCAAGCAAGTGACCAGCCAGTCCATGAGGGTCTGGTCTGTGATGCGACCCTCCTCAGCACCTGGCTGTGGTCAAGAATCAGAAGCAGAACTTGGCTGAGTTACTTCCAGGTGTGCAGCTTATCACACTAACAACCATTATTGGGCCCTTTATGTAAAGGTGTAAGTTACACAATTAGGAAACAAGGGTAACTTTTACGACCTTGTGATTTCTCTGAATATTCACTAATGATGAAGAGCAAATCTATTTTGAAGTATCATTAACACCAACCTAAAAAAATCTAGTACTACACTTCCTAATTTCTAAAACAAACCTCTAATATCTTCTATATTTTTTTTATTTGTGCCTGTCAAAGCAGCTATGCCCGGAAGTGAGTGTTCTGTGTTTTTTGTTGTTATTTCTGTAGGTCAGTTGAGTTTTAAGCATATTTGGTTTTTGGCTTTTTCTTTTTTCCCTATTCCTTCCAACTTTGGAGTTTGAATGACCAGGGGGAGAACGGCTGCCCTGTCTCAGTCATTCTGAGTCTGTCTCACCAACGTAGTCCGAGCAGCTAAACCTCACCTTGCCCACTGCTCAGGCCTGCTGTCCTCTGCCAAAGCCAAATATTTCACATGGAGGTCAGACGGGCAGTTTGCCCCCTCTGGCACCATTCCAAAGAAACATGCTTGCTGCACGCACGGGTTGGATTCTTAATGCTTCCAGCCAGAACTCAAATTTTCTAATCTCAGAAAATGATGGGAAACATGAGCCTTCCGGCCCGGGCCTCAGTGTGACCACAGTTCTTTTCAAAATCACATAAGTGAGGAGTGCTAAGGACTTTTCTTCTGGGATAGAATCCATTCCCTTACATCTGAGAAGGTGATCCTTCGAAAAGTGCAAAGGGAAAGCAAGGCTGGTTCCACCCATTCTTGTTCCGCGTGCTCCATATTTTCCATGGTGGTTGTTCAGTTACCGTTCCTCTCACTGCTCCGCTATACCACAGCTCATGTAAACAATCACAGCTTTAAGTGAAGGACCCAGATTGTGCCTTCACAAAGAGCACGCGGATGTCATTGTTGATGCCCCTCCGGAAGGCCTGCATGGCTTTACTGAATGTCTGAAAGTTTTGGTATGCTCCCGGCAGATTTGAGAGCCAAAAGAATAAATCGTGTTGACACCTATGATTTCTCTCTAGTTGAAGGAATTTGCCAACTTTGACTTCGATGTCTGGAGGAAAAAGTATATGCGTTGGATGAATCACAAAAAATCTCGGGTGATGGATTTCTTCCGGCGAATTGACAAGGACCAGGACGGGAAGATAACACGTCAGGAGTTTATTGATGGCATTCTAGCATCCAGTGAGTTCACTCATACTTCCAAACATGGGTCACATCTGCATTCCTTGCACTTGGTAGAAGCAAGCGATATTCTGGCTAAAGAGTCTTTCTGAAGTTAAAGCAGTAGGGTTAGGGAGGAAGTAATGTAACTGCTTATTATTAAAATTGCCCTATCATTTTGATGGAAAGAAGAATTTCATTTTGCTGGAATAAAAAAAAAAAAGGTCTTGTTGACACAGAGTGGCAAGTAAAACCTGTTTGAGGTGTAGATTAAAGAGCCAACTTTTGTGAATGATGAGGTTCTAAGTAAAGTGTTTGAAATTCAAAATTTTTCATAATACCAGTTTCTGACATCTGTATGCAGCTTACAAAATACATGATCTCAATTATTTTTAGCAAGAGAAAGAATTGAGGCATAAAGTAGCTAGGTGACTTGCCAGGGCCACAGAGCACATCTCACAGCTGTGCAACTTTACATGGGTGGCCAAGGAAGTCCTGTCTGCAGAGGTGATATTTAAGGGAAGAGAGGCAAAGGGAACAGCAGATTCCAAACGCTGAGGTGGGCATGAACTTGGCATGTTCTAGGAATAGAAAGATTAATTTGGTTGGGCTGTCATGATCTAGGGGAGTGGTAAGAGATGAAGTTGGAAAGGTCAAGAGCAGCCAACTCGTGCAGGGCCTGGTAGGCCCTGGGTGAAGAGAGCAGATCTGACCTCTGATCCTAGAGGCAGCAGGACAGTGGGAAACCACCAGAGGTTTTTCACCTGAGGGACCTATCTGATTCACATTTTAATAAATCACCCTGGCTACTGTAAATATTCACACTTCTTTGGGAAGCAGTTTTTCAAGAGCCTAAGGTAGTTGTCTAAACAGAAAAAAAACTTCATCCTAGTCCACATTGTCACTATTCTGAAATAATCAAAGTATCCAGCAGTAGTGGAGCAGATAAGTAAATTCTCATGGTGGATGGTAGGCCTGTGGGTAGTTGTAATATCACATCTTTCAATATACCTGAAATATTGCCTTTTTTTCTTTCTTTTCTTTTTTCTTTTGAGTGGGGGAGGAGGGAGTCTATAATCAAAACACTAAAAACTTAACAGTAAGTAGTCTCTGGGTACTGTATCTTTATAACATTATATCTTCTAAGTGGGCATATATTATTTTTGAGCAAAAAGCAAGTCATAAATGTTTTTTCTTTCAAGAAGTATTTATATGTCCTCCAGCAAGCCAAGTAAGCACTGTTCTTTAAAATGTTCCAAATGTTGGGGCGCCTGGGTGGCGCAGTCGGTTAAGCGTCCGACTTCAGCCAGGTCACGATCTCGCGGTCCGTGAGTTCGAGCCCCGCGTCAGGCTCCGGGCTGATGGCTCGGAGCCTGGAGCCTGTTTCCGATTCTGTGTCTCCCTCTCTCTCTGCCCTTCCCCCGTTCATGCTCTGTCTCTCTCTGTCCCAAAAATAAATAAAAAATGTTGAAAAAAAAAAATTTAAAAAATAAAAAAAATAAAATGTTCCAAATGTGATTGCTTTTCTCCAGAGTTTCCTACCACCAAGTTAGAGATGACTGCTGTCGCTGACATTTTTGACCGAGATGGAGATGGCTACATCGATTACTATGAATTCGTGGCTGCTCTGCATCCCAACAAGGATGCTTACCGCCCAACAACCGACGCAGATAAAATTGAAGACGAGGTATGGGAAATAACTGTATTTTGAGCACATGTTTGACCATAGTGGTTGGGTGCAATGACCATATCAGCCCTGTGACTTAACTGTCACAAGATCATTATTTGGAGTCCTGTTTGGCAAATTCCCATTTGGAGGATGATTCCCCAGAGTATCTCTGGCTGTTGAGCTCTCTCTTTCAGTCTAGATGACTTTTTACTCAAATGAGTCACATCTGTGGTTCCTCCCATGTTCACAGACTTACCACACCCATTCCAGTTCACAGACACCATGTTGCCTAGAACAAGTCCTCTCTCAGTCCTGGGCATTCTATGTCAGTATCCAGGAGCATGTGGTCTTCAAATAAGGCATTTAAGGAGTAAAATGTGAAGTAGTGTTTAACACGGTGTGTACCAACCAACCTTTCTGCCTAGTTAAAAATTTTCTCCATGTTGAAAATCTCATCCATCACATTGAAAATAGCAAATTCATTAGTAACACATGGAGATCTCAGGATTTATTGATCCTAGAAAAGGAGAGGTTAGTGGGGCAGGTCTTGGGTATGGCCTGGAACACCCCAGGACTAACCTCTGGGGACTCTGAGGCTCCTAGGTTTAAATTTAAAACAGTTCATAGTTTGCTGTACTTGGTTTGATTTTGATGCATGCATATTAGCACATTTCTCTGAAGGAACTTGGAAACGTTATGACCAACAAATGTGTGACATGTATTAATTTGGAATAAAGGATAAATGCATGTATCAAAAATCTAAAATATCTAAAAGAGAACAAATAGCTTTCTGTTTACATGTAAAAATCTTTGTTTCTCTGAAGAGGAAGTCTTGTTTTACCCCTCACACTTTTCTTTTTTTGTTGTTCACAACCAATAGGTCACAAGACAAGTGGCTCAGTGCAAATGTGCAAAAAGGTTTCAGGTGGAGCAGATTGGAGAGAATAAATATCGGGTAAGGAAGAGAAAACTAGTCCTTTGTGGTAGTTGTTCCTCCTATATAGTCTTTCCAGGTGAAGGTAACCTGGCACACAGCTGACCAGATGGTCCCACCTTCCCTCTACCAATGCTTGGAGGACCAGAGCCAGTAGGACTTAAGATGTGGTCACTCTCTGTAGGTTCTAGAGGTCAGGTGTCCTGCTGGGCTAAGCTTAGTGCCCTACATAGTCCCATCTGAAAAATAGCGTCATATTTAGCTAACAGAGGCTTGTACTTGAGTTCCAGTATAGGAGACATATCGAAGTTCTCTCTTTTGCTGACCAAAGTCTTTAGGGAAATGGAGACACTTGTTCCATAAGATGAGGCAACAATTACCTGAAGACTGACGGATTACCCCAAAGTGCTGAGCATTGTGAGCCTGAGTGGCTCCCGAGCTCAGAGGTGGCTGGAGGAACTCTGTCAAGGTCCCAAAGGATGCTCTGTCTGCTCTGAGCTGATGCACTAAGGGGACGCCAGCCTCAGTAGTCTTCCCTGGAAGGCTGTGCTGAGTGTGGACGTAATTGACCATGAATGATGCTGTGTTCTAGCTTCTTTTGGGACCTGGCTTGGGGCATAGGAGGGATCTGAAACAGCACTTCTAAATATATTCAGCAGCTTGTCTGGATTCTCTGAAGTCCTAAGGAAAATCTAGGATTGGTAAAGAGGGTTCAGATTGTACAGCTTTTTGTACCGAGTTAGAAACAGGGAATCTAGGTTCCATCAGTATGTTAAAGTGTCTTCCAAGTACACCAAAACCACCCTGGGCTGCTCTTTAGCTGGCAAGTGTTGGGTGATTGTGCCTTGGATCTAGTCCAGGGCATCTAGTTAATAAAACTTTAAGCAATCTTGTGCTTGCTTATTGCTTTTTATTTTCTTGTTGTTTTTTTAATGCCTTTGAGAGACATGAATTAACAAGAGCAATAGAGTGGAAAAGTTAGGTCTTAATTAATTTGTAAAACCACGCCCCTGTGGCAGGAGCTCTCGAAGAATATGCTTGAAGACTGGTAACGTGATTGCATGATTTTTGTTCCTTAGTGTTAATTTGACAAAATGTTCTGTTTTTTTTTTTTCTTCTATTTCCTCCATCCTTTACTCTTTTGTCTATAGTTCTTCCTCGGCAATCAGGTACAGTGTGCCTTGCAACATTCTCCTCGGTGGAAATGGTCTGTGTAGCTCGTGCTGCCTGTTCTTTGCTGTGGGGAGAGGACATAATCTGAAGCATGCCTGGGTCACATCTGGTTGTCTTACCAAGTGGAGAAACTGCTAACAGGGCTGATATTGTAAAGCTGTCTTAGCAGCAGGATAGAAGTACGTTATTTTTTAAAGGAGATGAAATTTTCCATTTAAAATTAGATTGGCTAAAAATGGTATTATGCTGGACTGAGTTTGAAGTAATGTGATTCAGGGGAATTTGAAGCTGTGGTATCGATCCAACGTGCTTCTAAAAGCAACCAGGTCTTATACTTCTGTTTTGGAAATCAGAATACCAAACAGCACAGTTCTGATTTATACCAGTCTTTTGACAGTTAACACAAATTTTATAATGTACAATAAATCAAAAAAGTCTTGGGTACTTAAGTACTCCATCCATTTAAAGGCCTTATTAATATTTACTTGTATTTACATGTTTTATAATTATAAGGTGCCTGAGAACTATAGTGTAGCAGTCATGATTGGCCATAGCCTCAAGTGTGCTGATTATGTCCAGCCAGCCAAAATCTCAGGGATCAAATTAGACTTGCAAGAAAAGATTAAATGCTTTTGACTCCGCTTGGTAATTCTAACCATACAGATCTTTTGAGGGCTCTGGGGTCCTGTGCCTTCAAATGGAAGGAAGTTGCATGGGTAAAGTCTGTCTTGTGATATGAAATCAGAACCACTAAGAGTTTATTTGAGGCCTTCAGTCAATATTAGGTTCTAGGTATTGCAACAGTCATTCACTCCAATAACATTCTGGGCCAGTGGGAAGAACAGAGGATAGAAAGAAACTGGGTTTAAAATGTCATTGCATGAAAGTGCCAAGTCATACCTAAAAGTTGTACCTGTTTGCTAATAACCTGCACACACAGCCAGCGGGTCCTTGAAGTGGCAGTGACCTCCTCCTCTACTGCTCCACTGACAGTAAGGGTCAGACGAGTTAGCTCCAATATTGGAAACAGAGTCCTGGAGTTCATTTTGTGCATGAGGCACCTGAGACCCAAAGGATCCCATGCTGATAGTCACACAGCTAGTGTCAGAGCCACTGCAAGAACCCAGGTCACTGTAAGGGATTTTCCAGTGAAGAGAGGGAAACAAGTTACTGTCACCCCAAGACATTTCTGGGGCCTCTGCCTCACTGCCCAGCTTTGCCAGGTTTGCACAGCTCCCCATTTTTAGAGCTGCTATGGCCCCTTCTACTACTCTGGCCTCAACTCCCCCCCCAGCCACTTTTGCTACTGGCTTGGAACAAACCCCCCTTTTCCTTACAGCTCAGCAGAAACAAGTTAGAATCTTTCAGAGAGCACTTCAGAAAAAAAAAATGACAAAAGAGGAATGAGTCAAATGAAGTAATTCTAAGCACTGACAGATAAAGTACAGGGCACAGTACTAATAGAAGGATAAGGTACTTCTTGGAGTCCCTTCCTGACTCGCTGTGGAGAATGTAGTGGCCCTTACTTCCTCCCTCTCCTCACCAAGCCAGAGAGAACCCCGACTAGTGACTCTGGCGTCACTGCTCTTGGTTGTGGTGGGATTCTCCATTCCTCTTGCGGTGCCTCCCGTTTCTTCTGCTGGGCCAGCTGATGAGGGAGGCACCCTCAGAGGCCCAAGAGGCAGCTTCCTTCCCAGGACAGGACGTTTCTTCCCTCACATCTCTGGGCACCCGTTTCAGTGCTTTTTATATTACACCATGCTGTTGCTGTGGTCACTCTGTATAAAATCTTAACAACTGCAGATGAGAGATGTAGTCATTCGAAAATGGAGTCATTTTCAAAGTAAAGGATTGGGGAGGGGGGTAATACTTTTTCAGTCACCTTGCTGCCTATATAAACAGTGCACTTGAGCCAGTGCAGAGTAATACAGAGAATTACTGCAAATATATTAATTTTCAGGGAGGTTGGTTATGTGTCTTTCTCAAACATCCTTTCTGGCATTTTCAATTTTTATGCCTTGTTTCAAAGTTGTGGTTCTCCTTTATAAATTTAAAAATGTAAATTAACTAATTAGTCCCTTCACTCCCCCGCCCCCACCCCAACCCCAGCATTCTCCTTGAATTAAATAATTTTAGGAATGCTATTTCCCCAACCAAATGTTTGATTTTTGTTTTGGGATCTCCGCATGATTCTCTTTTGTTGCCTCTTATTTTAGGAAGAGGGTAATTTATTATGCAGTAGGAAACTCCATATGTTAACGGGGCTAAGAAATAGGGATGTTAGGTGAGGAAAGAGGAAAAAATAAATATCAGAAAGTCATACTTGTCTTAATCTCTGAAATTGATTGTTGAATACTATATAATCATGGTAGATTAAAATTTTATTTTCTTCAACTAAATTTTTTAGTAAAATTCTATAATCATTTGTTTAGCTGAAGAAACTTTTCTGCTTGGTGACCTCACAATTAGAGAATATAGAGGGCTTATTTCTGAAAACCTTGTGTGGAAAATCAGTTTTCCTTCTAAGCTCGTAATAATGATGGCTTTGCAAGGGTTTCCTTAAGGCTTGAAATAGTATTTGCTGTTCTTCATTTACCTTTTGAGCGCACTGTATTCAGAAGTTGACATATACTTTATGTCTACCATTTATGAAAGCAAACTAACGTAACAAAGAATTTTACTACTGGGTTTTAATTTGGGCAGAATGTTTAAAAGAACCGAGGTGAGCTAACATTTGTCCATCCTCTGCCCTGCCCCACAGTAGAGGCATGACTACCAAAAGCTAACTTGATCCCAAGAGAAAGACACTGGTCTTTACCTTGATATCTCAGCTGTTCCATGTTTTAAATTCTTTTGTGAAAAATGCCAAATAGTTAAAATTCTCCTGCAGACTGTCAAACTGTCATGTGTCATGTCTGAATACAGTCTGCTCGGGAAGAAAGCCTCGGCCTGCTCTAGGACACAGTCACTCATCACTGTCCCCTTGGTCCTGCAGTTCGGAGACTCTCAGCAGCTGCGGCTGGTCCGCATCCTGCGCAGCACAGTGATGGTCCGAGTTGGTGGAGGATGGATGGCCCTGGATGAATTTTTAGTGAAAAATGATCCCTGCCGAGGTAAGGAACCTTCCTGAGCATAAATTACACATTAGGTACTCCCTCACCGCTGATCTTTATCTTTCATGCTTACACAAAGTGTTGCTAGTGGGTCTGTTTGGGTTTTACTTTGTTAAGCTACCTAGATGTCACTCCACCAGCACAGACTGGAACTTGAGGGTGCCTGAGTAGACCAAGAAGAGAAAGCAGGAGAGGTGGATGCTGTCAGGGGAGACAGGTTTTGAGATACAGTAACAAGAATTAGGAATTTATTGGCATCTTCCAGTGTTTCGGTTTGAGCCGTTAAATTAACACTAGCCTGGAAAGGAGCCTAATGAAGCCTCTGAAGTTCCTGGTTAGTGCTCCTGATTCCTATGCCGGAAACTCGGGGAGGGTGTTGGGCTCCTCCCATGCAGGGAAGGACTGCATCTCCCATGGCTAGGAGAGGGGATAATGAACACCTAGCCCTCAGCGCAGATGCTTCTAAGACAGGTGATCACTGAAGCAAGACCCTGGGATGCTGAACTTGAAAGGGTGGGCATGCCAGCCCAAAGGCAAAAGAAGATGGGAAATTTCATGCGAACGATGGCAGCTGCAGCTACAGGCATGTGAGGGCTGCAACAGAGGAGAGGGGATCAGGTTCCGGTGGCGAAACCCTCTTCAGCTGCGGCCTTTCCCTTTTCCTGCTGGCCAAGCTGCATGTGGGTATACAGGAGGCTCCTCCACTGTCTGCCAGTTTGTCTTTCTTGACCAGTTTCTGCGTTTCCTGCTCTGTCTCTGTTTCTTTGTGTTTGTTTATTTTTTTATTCTAGTTCACCATCCTGGGAGTAAAATAAAGCGCTCTGATTCCAGCTCTTCGATTTCCAGTCAGTCTCCCATAGGTTGGCTTTTAAGCTTTGTCCCCCTAACCCACACCCCAGCCCACTGAGAATGGCTTTGCTTCTTAAACTGTGGTGCCTCTTGGCTCTGTGGCATCTGCTGCCTTTACGAATGCTTTGAAATAGCCAAGCCCTAGCTTTTCTAACTGTTATAAGTTGATGGAGCATAGAACCCTTCTGTTGAAACAGTACCCATGGAATTTGTTCAGAGTTTCTGTACATTTAACAAATACTTACATAGCTTTTTAGATGCCACACGCTGCTATAAGCAGTTTACATATGATAACACATTTACACGGCTATGAGGTGCAGACCAATATTGTCTCCATTTTACAGAATAGGAAATTAAAGCACAGAAAAGTTAAATAACTTACCTGAGGACAGACAAGTAATAAATGGCAGAGACAGGATTCAGTTCCAAGACAGTCTGGCTCTAAAAGTGTGTTCTCCTGATCAAGGTGCCATGTGTCTCAGAGGCTGGCATACCCACCACCTCCCCTTTGTGTGTGTGGATTGCTGGTTCGGCCTGTGTAATTAAATTGGTGAGGCATATTTATAAACCTGGTAGAAATGTTTACAGTACAGTTACATAACTTCTTTGGAAGTGATTTATAGTCCTATTTTGAAGTGTTTAGAGCTAAAGGGTGCAGTTCTCACATGAATTCAGATATGCCCATAAGTAGCTTCTTTTATTTTAACTCATTCTGCAATTACTCCAGTAAACAAAAATAATTTTAATTAATTAAAAAAAAGTTAATTTTAAAAGCACCTATTCTGATAAAAACTTGAAAGTGTTTAATCATTTTTAGAAGTTACTATGTTGCAAACTAATTTCCTCGATATAAAAGTCCTCTTTCATGGTTTTACATCAGGAGCAGGAGCAATGTATATATAGGATTTTAACCATAACTCAGTAAGACAACATTATTTTTTTTCTAAACCTATTAGTAAGATTTTGGGGGTTTTTTTGTTTGGTTCGTGTTTTTTGGGGGGGAGGGTCTTGTATGATTGGACTAAACAAATAAACAGAGGAGATACTGCATGTGACATTTTGGAATCTGGTTGCCTGTTTGCTGCCTGCTTTACTTGCTCTGTTTACAATAACTTTATGCTGATGGCCAAGGGGAACACTGCTTGCTTTGTCCTTACATTAATAGCTAAAAACTGGAACCCCAAGAAAGTTTGGGAGGGCCGTCTAGTACCTGTATTCTGTGGAAAATAGTAGCCTTTTCAGCATCCCTTGGAGAAAACAAGGTAAGGCTTTCCTCTATGCCTCTCCAGGAATGACCTCCTAGCACTCAGTAATCATCTCGATTGGGCTGATTGCAGAGTACAGAACTGCCCAGCAGTCTTAGTTATCATAACTCTACCAGTGACAGGATGAGTATTTCTAATCAAAAAATTGCACTAGGAGGTGAACACTTACGGGCTGTGGTGGATGTAAGAAGTGACTGGGGAGGGCATGAATATCACAAAGAGGAGAGTTCTTGAAGCTATCTAGGATTCTGTGAAGATTCATGTGGCTTCGAGAAGCACCACTTAGGGTAGATTTTATATTCATTTGTGTTGCATTTCCTTGGCTGTCTAGACCATAGAGAATGTTAGACTGAGGATAGAACAAAATTTATGACAGTATAATACTAACACACACAGTCATTTGTTACCTCCTGCTACATAGCTGCTTAAAAAGGTGAGTGAGAGAGGCGCCTGGGTGGCTCAGTCGGTTGAGCATGACTCTGGTTTGTGCTCATGATCTCATAGTTCGTGGATTCGAGCCCTGTGTCAGGCTCCAGGCTGGCAGTGCAGAGTCTGCTTGAGATTCTCTCTCTCCCTGCTCCTACCCCACTCACTCTTCTGTCTCTCAAAATAAATTTAAAACAAAAAGTAAGAGAGGAGCGCCTGGGTGGCTCAGTCAATTAAGCATCCAACTCTTGATTTCAGCTCAGGTCATGATCTCCTGGTCATGAGTTTGAGCCCCACCTAGGGCTCTGTGCTGACAGCGCAGAGCCTGCTTGGGATTCTCTCTCTGTCTCTCTCTGCCTCTCTCTCTGAAAAATAAACTTAAAAAAATAAAGTGAGAGAGCTCTCAAACCGCGCATTGCTTTAGCCAAACATACAGTGAAAATATTCAACTAGGTAGGTTCCCAACACTGCCAGAATTGGAGGTTTCAGTTTCTGAATTCATCCATGGCAAAGGAGATCATGATGTTTTGGATAGAGATGAAAACAGTGCCCTGCCTAAGAACAGATCTACTTTTAGGGTACTATATGTGTTTTTGAGCACTAGACAAATTAGTTCCTCCAAATAAGTGGAGATCTAGAACACTTCATTCATGAAGATTTAAAAGACAATTTGGCTTAGAACTGATTGTTTTCCTTTTCTTTTTATTGTTGTAAAATATACATAACAAATTTACCATCTTAACTATTTTCGAAGCGTTCAACAGCATTAAGTACATTCACACTGTTGTGCTACCATCACACATCCACAGAGCTCTTTTTATCTTGTAAAACTGAACTTCCATATCCATTAAACAGGAGCTAAGAACTCAATTGTGACTGGCCATCCTGTTCTAGCCAACATCATGTGGCCAGCCTAAGTCCCTTAGAAAATGGTGGCCCCTTTGGTGTTGAAAAACTAGAATGGTTGCCTTCGGGCCCTGGTCTCCAACATGTGATCTTCAAAAAATTACAGTCAAGTGTTTTTGGAAAACATCAGCTTAAAGCTAAGGCAGGTTTCTTTACTGTAGGTCTCCCTAGAGCTCACAAAATGCTAATCTCATTAAGGCTCTTCCAAAGGGGGAAGGTGTTTATTGAGTTCTTTTTGTAGGAACCCTCTCAGAAAACCTTAGTTTGGGAAATTCTGCTGTAAACAATGGAAGACCATGGAATGATTTTGAGCCATTTAGAGTTATCAGGTTTTTATTTAGAAATTCAGTTCTAGGGGATGAGATGAGAAATGAGACCAGTTGGAAGCCTGTTATATCCCGTGCATGGTGGAGGAGATAGCCCATGATCCACATAAGTGTAAGGAGGTTTGGGGGTGTGGGAATGCACTGGGGATTTGAGGAGCTTTAGAGGATAGAATCAGGAGGCCAAACTGCCATCAGGAAGGAGAGACCTACACTACCCCCCTGGTTTCTGGCTCTGATCATGTCTAATCAGTCATTGGGTATAAGATTCTGTGATCCAGCAAAGGGTCTGCGCACGGGACACGTTTGGAGTCAGGCACAACTGTATGATGGCAATGAGGTGTCAGGTCGGTGAGCTCATCGCCACCGGGTTCAAAAGCTAAGAGGGAGAACAGGACTACAGACAGAAGCAGGGGACATCAGTGTTTGATAATGGGCGGGAAGGAGGAAAAGCAGGAGAGAGAGTGTCCTGGGAGCCAAGGGAAGAGAGTATTTCAAGACAAGAGCAGTTATCCCCCCACATGGAAATTACAACAGCAGAGAGGTGTTTTTACTTGCCAGATTATTAGATTTTTATCTGTACATGTATATGTGTGCACATGTGAATAACAGCATTAGCCAGAAGGAAGTAATTTCAGTATACTCCTGCATTATTTTGGAGAGTGTATGTTGGTATAAAATTTGGGAGATCAGTTGAGAAGTATCAAAAATCTTGTGTGCATCCTTTCTCCCCAGAAAATGCACTTAACAGAAATTTATCCTAAGGAAATCATCATCGATATGCACAAAAACCTTTTACGAGTAGTTTGTCACGACATTGTATATGATGTTTAAGAAATTGTAAGCAAATTAGAAATATAACTAGTAGGGTTGGTTAAATAAATTGATGTCCATATGATGAAATAAGGCCATGCAGCTAGTTGAAATTATGCAAGACCTGTCAAGCATGGAGGAATGCTCCTGATGTTTTTGTATTAAATTATATATGTACACATACACAGTTGTGCACAGGAATAAAGACACACCATCATTGTAAGTGATGTCCCTTAGGTTGTAAGATGAAGGAATTTTTATTCTCGTTGTACTTTTCTGTATATTTCAACCTTTGTACAGTTTAAAGCTATCAGTAATAACTTGGCAGAGTGATTTAGGTGCTGTGGTGGGGACGGGAGCCTGAGTGAGGTAAGGGACGAGTGGAGAACCGCTAGTGTAGATGAGGATGTGAGGAGCGTGGGGCGGGGAGAGAGCTCAGGTGGAGACGTGGCTTCTAGTCCCAGCTCTACCACGGCTCTCCTTGACCTCAGCCTTGTGAGTGCTTCAGTTCCTTTGTCTGTGACAGGGATGCTAACAGGTCCCTGGTGACAGTCAAGTGCCCTACTGCATGTGATCACATTCTGTAAATTGTGCAGTGCACGAGCAACATGATATCATATCATTACATTTTAAGTGTAATGCTGTGGTGCTCACCTGAGGTCCTGCTTCAGAGTCTTCCTCTTGTATCACTCTGTTGTTTTTGTCTGGGGGAGCCGGTGCACAAGTAAACTGTTAAATGTTTACTAGGTTTAAATTACATGACTGAAGTTCTGTACAGCTCAGGGACATAAGCATTTCTTTTGGGGTGAATCCTCAGCTAAGTAATGATTTTTATTCATCACTATTATCTTAGTGCCTTTGTTGTGTGTCCACTGTTATGCTGGGCACTTCAGCAAACACAAAATAAAGAAATGTAAGTCCTGAACCCACAGTTATTAGTGATGAGAAGTCTTACTGAAGTTCCCATGTTAGTGCTGAAGGAAATTCTCTTGGAGAATCTTTAGTGTAGACACAGGGGAAAACACTGAAGTCCAGAAAATGCATGAGTAGAGAACCCAAGGACAAGGAATGAGCCTTGAGGGGCACATGCTGTTGGGGCCTGAGGAGGAAGGAAACAGCGTTCATAGGCCATCGAGACAATGGGATCAGCCGGAGGAAACTGAGGCCCAGGGCAGGAAGACCTGGTTGGTAGCTGAGCCTAGATTGTAACTCAGGTTTTGATACCCACATTGGCCCTTTTAACCTGACGCTTTGATATGTTATGTCAGCATAATATATTGAGAAGAATTTGATCTAGGAATTTGGTACTACGCTGCTTGGACACCCATGAAACCTGATTTAAAATCTCATTGTACCAAAATTCCTCAGTTCCCTTGAAGACCTGCAGGTTTGGGCAGAAGAGGGGGGTGGGCACAGGTACCTCAAATCTGCTAAACCCAATGGTTCCTGGCCAGAGTGAAAAATCTTACTAGAAAAGAATGACAAACATTTTGTTTATAACAGTTCTTTTCCCAAGTTTCACCAGAGGTCCTGTTGTTCAGATCTATCTAGCGTATTCTAAAAAGTGAGCAGTTTAGGATAGATGAAGGAGGGAGGAAGTTATTACAGGATAAACCCTTTTGGTGAGAAATAATCTAAGGACATATTCCAGAGGAATTATTTCTTTTAAATTAGCAGTGTCTTTCACATTTAACATTTACATTGGTCATCCTTGGAATCCTCTGACTGAATCCAAATTTTAAGTTCTGGTTATACAGCTCCAGAAAGCCATGGGACAGCACCTGTTGACCTTCAGAGCAGTTTCCAGATCGCCTCCCACCTGACATTCCTGCCACTCACCATTGTCCCTTAAGCTTCTTGTCGCTTTCAGTTTTTGATCTCACATTTCTCACTGGCAAGTTTTGTGCATGGTCTCAATCTTTCTCTCTCTCCTCCCACATGTTTACTTCTTAATGATTTTATCCCAGTCTTTTTACCATCCTGAGTTCCTGGACCGCTTCCCTGGGGATTGTTAGCAACTGAATTCAAATAAGAGTCTGGACAATGTTGATTGCAATGATCTGTTTTTCTCCACTGTCCTGCAAAAATCTGAGCAAAAAGTACACATGTACTATGAGAGAGAAAAGAGGGGTTTTGATCTAATGTCAGAGGTTTGTGCACTGCTGCATCCGCTTTCTTTGACCCGTTACGGTGTGCTTACCCCAGGGGACAGTGACATGGCAAGATCATTACCACAGAATGAAATGCTACCTCTTATATAAAATTCTTTATCATGGCAAACCAATGAGGCTTATTACTTCATTGCTATGGGTAAGAATCATGACAGACTGACAGATCATGAATTTATTTTAAAAGAATCCACAGATAGTACTAAATCTATAACTTAATAGCTGTTATCATGGGGTCAAGCAGCTGTATGACCATCAAAGACACATTTTTTTTTTTTTTTTTAAGATTAACTGACATTGTATGTGTGTGTTTGTTCCTTTTTAGCACGAGGTAGAACTAACATCGAGCTTAGAGAGAAATTCATCCTGCCTGAGGGGGCATCCCAGGGAATGACCCCTTTCCGATCACGGGGTCGAAGGTCCAAACCATCTTCGCGGGCTGCCTCCCCCACCCGCTCCAGCTCCAGTGCTAGTCAGAGTAACCACAGCTGTACATCCATGCCGTCTTCTCCAGCCACCCCAGCCAGTGGTACCAAGGTATGTACTGACACTGACCTCTCTTATGGTCTTTGTCCCTGTTCCCATATTTACAGAAGTTTGGTGTTAAGTGTAGCCTCTGAACGCCTCCAGCCAGGAGAGGAACATGAAGATACACTGACCAAGCTCTACCTAGACCAGTCTCTCCAGGCCACAATAGAGAACAGGACCTTTAAGATTTTACTTTGAAGGACATTATTAAAATATGAACTCAGATCGTTAAGTCAGAAACACTTCTTTCCACATAATCTCCCATCCAGAATTACTAATTTTGGAAATCCAGGCACTCTCTGTGCAGCTGAAGCCAGCGAATAAATTTGGTTGTTTTGATGGGTTACTTATGAAGTATGCTGTTGCCTTTCTGCCTGGTCCCTTTTATCCTGTTAAACTGATGCACGTTTTGTTTTGTTTTCTGTTTCTTTAAAATTCAGTGTCTTCTATTTATTTTTTGTGTTCCCAATTTGCTTCCTTTCTGTTCCATTTTCAATTGTTCCCATCCTTCCCTTTGGATTTCCGTTTCGCAGACTCCACTTCAGTTCCCTCGCTGTTATGACAAACCCTGGTTGGTAAACAGTAAAGCTGGCACCCCTGTCAGGGACAGCCATTATCCTGACCTCCAGCTGCCCAGCCCCGAGGTAGAGTATGGTTTTGCTGACTAAGGACACGGTCACGACGAGGCCCTCGCTAATGCCAAGAACTGGATCGGCTCCTCTTCCTGACACAAGTCCATGCTCTTTTCCATCTGTGTGGTGCTTGCTCTCACAGCCGATTCATCTAGTCAAGTGCTTTTCAGGGGTTTCTAACTCGGATTCACCAAAATTAGAGATAAACAAGAGATGCCTAAAACTGGATTAACAACTTGCTGCCAGTGTTTAGAATGATGTTTTTCCAGGGTGATGAACAATTGTCATTCCTGGTGATATGTTGATGGATATTATTTATAAAACTCGGGCCTCTCGGAGTCTCCAAACCTCAGATACACAGACGAGTTATGAACACTTGAAATTCAACTACGGTGCATGTTCAGCAGTGTTCTATCTTTGCTAGAACAGAAGAGTGGCTGGCGTCCCCTGCCCTGAGCCACGTCCTCAGGGTGGTTGATACTGCCAAACTGGTGTGAGGGGCGGGTGCTGCCTTCTTCAGCCAAACACCGCATCAGCAAACACTGCTCCAAGGCTCAGATTTTAACTTCTGAATTTAAGTCACACGGATGTGTGACTAGTGGCCTAGTCACTTGGGTGTCTGAAGCCTTGATTTGAATACACATGCTGGCAGTTAAGCATGTTTGAGTGCAGTCATTAAAATGCCCAAAGCATTTGTGGAAGAGCAGTGTTTCAGAAACAAAACATGGGCTAGTGGCTTGTCTGATAGCGGGAAAATTTGCATTCTAGCTCCTGCTGGGAAATACTGGTTCCTTGTGCCTCAAAAGATAGCATTGCCTTCAGTCATGCAAAGCTTCAGCCTCAGAAGGCGAAGGCGGGAGATGTAAGAAGCCAGTGCCTGTGAATGGGCTGCTGCTTTGGGATTCATCCGCTCTGACCTAAAGCTCCAGTTCAGAAATCTTTCTGGTTTAGAACATGATCTGGGGACCTCCTGCCACCAAAACCCCAGGACTCTACCTGCTTATCTTGCTTTCCTTCTTCCTTAATGGCTCCAGTTTCATGAAAGTCTCAAAAGTTGTAAAATTTTAAATGTATTTATGAAGTACAAAATGCTCACAGGATTCTAATAGATCAGCCTTTTTATTTCATCTTAAGGTTTTACCTTTTGCTCATTTCGAGGTTTCATCTTTCCTTACCTGTGGGTATTTTCTACAGGCCACATCCCGACGTGGACTCCAGCCCAGGGCCTCCAGGGCTGCGGTCTCGCCAGCGGCATGCTCACGAGCAGTAGCTTCTGAAACTGGTGCTCCTCCTCCTGTGTGGGCCAGGAGCGTTTGCGCTTGACTGTTAATCACTTTCTGTCGCTTTTGCTTTTTTTCCCTAAATTAAATATGAGAAACACAGTGAAAACAGGTTGCTTTACTCTTCCATTTGTATGAACATCTTAAAGGTCCTGGAAAACAGTTTACACAATTTATTTCAAAGAAAAATTAGAATAGTGTTATGGTATGAGTGATATTTAAAACAGACTTAAAAATTCTTAATCAGGACTTCCAAATTAAGTCTACTACTGTCTTAAAAAAAAAACAAAACAAAACACTCAAATGGGAAATGTTTCTCCTGCTGGTAGCAGTAGTAATAACGTGTATCTGTCCAGCTCTTTTTCCATTAGGAAGTGCTTCTACACATGATTTATTCATTCGGCAAGTTTTTATTGAGCCCCTCTTCTGTGCCAGACACTGTTTTAGGTGCTGAGGATGTGACCGTGAACAAAGTCCCTGCTTTCATGGAGCTTACACTTTAATACAGGCGAGACAAACCACAAACAAGGATATCTATTGTATGTCAGGTGGTAATAAGTGATATGCCAGAAAATAAAGCAGAGGAAGAAAACAAAGTTAGAGTGTCACTCTAGTAGTAAGGCAAGACCTCTCTGATGGGTCATTCAGCCAAGCCGCCCAAAAGAAACAAGGGAGTGAGCCACACAGAAACAGGGTGGGAGGAACAGTGAGGAGACCATGGTGGCTCAGTGGATTGAAAAAGAAAGAGTGTGCTTATCTGCAGTTTTTCCAGTGAGAGAAATGGACTGAAAGATCTTGGTTTGACTGAAGTTCCTGCACCCATCCAGTGAGAGAGGTTGGAGTGATATTGGCATCTTCATATGAAATATTTAGAGCTAGAACGCATATTTGAAATTTCTAGCCCCAACACTTCGACACTCAGGATTATTTGGATTTTTTTTGGCCATTTCTGGTGGAAATTTGTCAGTAACTTTCTAGTAGAAATATAGAAGACATTATGAAATTTTGAATTGGAACATAAGACCTTTTCTGGGGTGGAATCCTCAAACTATATGACCTAGGACACTTTCAAAAATCTTTGTTTTCCTGGACTTTTAATTTGCTTTTCAATCAGTTAGGTGTAAGGAGGCTTAAATAGACCTTTTCAGATTGAATTTCAAAAATTTCACCTAGTAAGTAGAACTTGTTGAAAATTTTTTTTAAGGTTATTCCATCAACAGGGAGCAAGCTGAAACGACCAACCCCAGCCCTTCACTCTAGCCGCACATCCCTCGCTGGTGATACCAGCAATAGTTCTTCCCCAGCCTCCACAGGTGCCAGAACGAATCGAGCAGGTAAGTGCCTGCCCCCATCCACGTGCACTGGGGTGAAAGGGGAAGGGGAGTGGCCAGGCTAAGAACTGGGGGACAGCAGCCTCTGGGTGGTGCTTCACTGCTCCCCAAGGAAAGCAGATAATGAGAGCAGCACACAGATGTGATGTCCAAAGAGAGACCTGCAGATTTTCTGCTGCTCTTTCCTTTCCCTCCTGCCACTGTAGCTGCCTGCAGCCATGACTTCTGAGAGCAGATGTGTCCACAGCTAAAGCCAGGCCCCTGTTCTTGACCAGAAATGACTGTATTTGAGAGAATCTAAAAGGCAGGAGGGACCTCCTGAAGTGGGCTTTTCCTCAGAAGGCCACCCAGTGTTGGGGCTGGCAGTTGGCTAGTAATTTTTCCAACATTCTGCATTTATTATAGCCACTGGCAAGCAGAGAACATCAAGGAAAGATCGCATCTGTTCACCTGTTGATATTCCCCATGCAAGTCCGGGAATTGGCCTCATTTCTGGCTTTCTGTTTGCCTGCCCGACCCCCCACCCCTGCTAGCAGGCTCTCCTCTATGCCCAGGTGACTGAGCAGCCCCACTCGGCACTACTCTGTGGTCAGCACACGAGGTCACTGTGCTGAGAGAAGCTGCTGTCTAATCCTTAGGAGGCAAGCTTCTCAAGCAGAATCACAAAGCCCGAAAAGGTTTCACTGCCTGCTGTGTAGATGAAAAGATGGGGTCCAGAAAGGCTCTGATCTGCCCAACATCACACAGCATATCTGGTGGTATTTACATCAGAGCCCTAGCCTCTGGTCGCTTGTCCTCACCACCCCCCATGTTGTCTCTATTAAGTCTGCTGCTTTATTCTCAAATTCCAGACCCTAAAAAATCAGCCAGTCGCCCTGGGAGTCGGGCCGGGAGTCGGGCCGGGAGTCGGGCCAGTAGCCGGCGAGGAAGCGATGCCTCTGACTTTGACCTTTTAGAGACACAGTCTGCTTGTTCAGATACTTCGGAGAGCAGTGCTGCAGGAGGCCAGGGCAGCTCCAGAAGAGGGCTAAACAAGCCTTCCAAAATCCCGACCATGTCTAAGAAGACCACCACTGCCTCCCCCAGGACTCCGGGTCCCAAGCGATAACACTGTACAAGCACCCCCAAGCCTCTATCCACTTTGAAGCCTGCTCCGTACATTGGGTGTATATTTATTCTGAACAGGAGAAGTTATATTGTTAAAAGTGTAAAAGAATAATTGTGTTATGAAGCTGCCTTATTTTTTTTCTTTTTGTAAGTTACTATTTTCATGTGAATATTTATGTAGATAAAATTCGCCTCCTGGTAACCCTGTAATGGATGGGGCCCAGAAATGAAATATTTGAGAAAAACAAGTGAAAAGGTCAAGATGAGAATGTGTATTAAAAAAAAAAAAAAATGCCTCTAAATAGGGTTTCTGCGCGGTGCAGGGTTGTAAACCTGCTTTATCTTTTAGGATTATTCCTAAATGCATCTTCTTTATAAACTTGACTTGCTGTCTCAGCAAGATAAATTATATTAAAAAAATAATAAGAATCCTGCAGTGTTTAAGGAACTCTTTTTTTGTAAATCACAGACACCTCAATTAGCAAGAACTGAGGGGAGGGCACTTCTAATTGCTTTTTCCAATGTTTTTAATGCTGTGTGATTTTAGCTGAGGAGAGGGAATCTCCTCTAGGTAATGTTTGCACATGATCAGCAGAAGGAGTTCATCGCAATACTCTGAATCCTGTTTCAGTACTGGGTGTTTAAAGGACAATAGCTGCTAGAATTCAGGGGTAAATGTGACTGTTCCGAAGATGTCAGAACATTGGGGTTTTTAAGAGTCCTGGTTTGTAACTTTCTATTCAACCCAGCCACCAATAACTCCTGTGCTCACCAGGACCCAGGCCCTTGGCAAGGGGACACTCCTTGGTGGCACTGTGAATTACAGATTTGTTTATCTGCATTTTTCCTATTTATTTAAATGGTCGATCAACTTCCCACAAACTGAGGAATGAATTCCACGAGCTTATTCTGAAAATGTGGACATAAGACAAACATTTGCTCGTCCTTTAAAGGAGTTCACCAGCACACTTGTTATCAAGTCCCGTTTGCTTCCGTCTTTTTTTGTGCGTAATAAAGTCAACTGACCAAGTGACCATGAAGAGGGGCTGTCTGGGGCTCCCGTTTTTTAGCTGCTGTTCCTCTTCAGCTCCGACCATGTTGCTGTGTAATTATCTCAATTGGTTTTAATTGAGGCAGAAACTGAAGCTCTACCAATGAACTGTTTAAAAACAAGACACTTTTGTATTAAAATTGCTTGCAGTAACAAATTTGTATTTCCTGATTTTCTTCTCAACTATTATATATAACATGTTACTCTGGGTATGATTGTGTTTTAGATACTTAAATGCATTATTCAGATCAAAACATCTTGGTGGATAAATTAAGGAGCTCATTAACAGATTTTTTTTTTCCTGTTTATTTCATCCTTGTTAATTTTAACAAAGCAACAAAGAAATAATCAGACTATTGTTAATGTAAATCTGTAGGGTATCTGCTCCACTTAGGTGATTACACAAATAGCAATATGGAAGAAAACTTCTGTAGTAGAAATCAACCAAGAGATCCTGGGTTTGAGAGGATGGGGCTGATTTCCCACAGTATGCTGAGATATCTGGTTAAATGACAGAATTTCAGAAGTGGATGCCAAATTGGTCACCAAATCTAGCTCCTTTCTTTTGCAGATGGAGACACCGGGGTGGGAAAGAGGGTTATTTGCCTGAGATCACAGAATTAATAAATGGCAAAAAATGGACCTTGAATCAAATCCTTGATTCCCTACTCAAGTCTCGCATTTCAGTTTCCTCCAGCCCCTATTTGGCTTTATAATAATTAGAACAGCCAAATATTAATTCTAACAGAAGGAATTAGGCTAAGAAGTAAAGAAGACAAGAGGTAGGTAAAGGGTTCAAACTCAGGCTACCAGTGTTTCTGACCATTAGGCCATACTCCTCATGTGATCAGGAATTTGGTGAGATGCATAGGTGTTTGCCAAAGCTGTTTGAGGCCAGATATCTGGATTAAAAACAATCCATCCTAATGGATTCTGAAGGAAGTGCTTATCTGTTCCCCTGGAATTAAGTATCTTCAAGCTGCCAGAACTGTGTAGGATAGTGTTTTCACCCAAATTTACTTCCCCTCTAGGCCTCTTGGCAGTGGAAGCATATTTAAAACACTTGACCTCCATCCTTTTCAGATTCTGGACTGTAATCATTTGTTGTTGTTTTTACCAAGTAATTCTGATTTCTCTCAGCCTGTGCAACAAAGGTCACCTAGTAGTGGAATCTATACAAAGTGCATTTCCATTTAACAAACACCCATATGCAAGGCCATGTAGAGAATGTAAGGGTGCCAGAAAAAATTACAGTTCTGGGATACAGGTGCTAAACACGTGATACAAATTTGGTGTCTGCCGGGTAGTGCTACACGAGTCCCTGGGGTTTTCAACGATGCAGTAACAACAGCTGACCATTATTGACTGTGATAGGCCTGTGCTAAGTGCTCCGTGTACAAGCCAGCTACTGTGAGCCCCATTCACAGATGAGAAACAGCCTGAGAGGTTCAGTAACCTGCCCAAGGTCACAGCGTTACCAGGCGGCTGGGAAAGCCCTTGTTTGACACTATCTCTCAAGAAATCTTCCCCCCCTCAGTTCCCTTCCAGGGCCGGAGTTCCAGGATTCCACTCACATCCCCACCCCCACTTCCCAGCTCCTTGTCCTCTGCCCATCCAGGCACTTTACCGGGCCCTCGGTGGGAGCACAGCCTTCCTTCTGCCTCCCCTTAAGACTGTATATTCATCAGACTGTCGCCCCTGTTGTGGGGGGCCCTTGGAGGCAGGGAACCGTCGGCTTCATCTCTGGCTCAGGGCAGAGCACAGAGCAGCCCACAGCGGTTGCCGCTGAACTGAATTTCAGGGAGACGCCATTTGGAATGACTGAAACCTGATGTTTAGGTTTATGGGAATTTGAGGCCTGTTGTTTAAAGAACACAGCTATCTCTGCTCACCCTTAATTGAGATCAGTGATTCCTGTTATAAGAATCCGCCCAGCCCTGGGCTGCTTACAGTCTAGCTGGAAGCCCAGTGTTGCACAATACACTACCTGAGGACTCCAGGCTAGATCTGAGGACCCGGAGGATGTGGTGTGAACTCAAACGGGAGTGCAGAGGGCTGGCCAGAGAAGGACAGTGAGGAGGACAGGAGATTCAGAGACCCTGAACTAGCCTGACACAGGGATACCCCCTTGACCCTGCCCCTGCCCCAGTATGCACTCACCAAGCCCTGGGGATGCAGCCTGCTAAACAGCTTCTCCTCTGCCCTCTACCCCATCACCGGAAAGGATCATGGTCATTGCCCACCCCATTACTGTACTTGCCTCCATCTGTGGGCCCTGACTCTAATCTTCATCCCTGCAATCCATGTTCCCCTCTGCAGCGGACTCCGCCTTGGGCACTTTCAGTGGTGAAGCTGCCGCATCCTTATGGGGCTTATAAGCAGTGCGGAAATTTACCCGTTGGAAAAAAGGCAGACTAGGCATGGGCTTAAAGCACCAACAAATGATTGGTTCGATTTAGAATGTGAGAGAAAAGTCTTGATTTTTTTTAAAGTTTGAAGTGATGATGGGAATCTTTAAAGTTCGGTGGACTTCTTGTTTCTTTTGAAGTTTCGTATTGAATCCACACTGGAGCCACCATAACCATCTGTTGTCCGGAGCCCTCATCTAGTCTCCCTGCAAGGTCCTTTGGGTCCGTATCTTGCCAGCCACTCAAGCCTCACCCTCACCCTGGCCATTTGTTTCCCAGGCTTTCCAGGCTCCACTGAACAGCTCACCTGCAGGGGAAGTCCCTTAACTTCCATGTGCCTCAGTTTCCTCATCTGTTAAAAGAGGGGGTTGAAACGGCATCTACTCTATATGTGCAAGCATTCAAGAAGTGACACAGACCTTGCCTGGCACATGGTAAGTGCTAAGTGTTACCTGCATTATGCTCCCTGGAGTCCTGTGGCCTCGACACCAGCTGTTTCCTCTGCCTGGAAACTGCTCTCCAGCTCTCCCTCTGCCCTTTCCTGTCATCCCAGGCCGATTCCTTCCAGCCTTCCGAGCTCAGTCTAGGTGTCACTTCCTCCCAGCTCACCGCCTTAGCCATAGATGAATCAATGTAGTGAGAGGGCGCCCAGGAGGAGCCGAGTGTGCAGAAGGGGGCTGAGTCAATAACGAGTTTCCGTGTAGAGTCTTCTTTCTCTTGCAAGCCTCTGAAAGCCGCGACAATTAAGACGCGTAAAGGGCGGCTCCCGGGCGCTCTGGAAGGGCCCCAGAGCTCCCTGGCGCAGTTGGAGGCGGATGCGCGGCTCCCTCCTGCGGGAGGCGGGATCAGCACTGGGGGGTCCCCAGGGCGTACAGCGAGAGCTGGCGGTGACAGTGCGGTCGCCGGAACATGGGGGAATGGGGGGTCTCGCCTGGGGCGCTAGCCAGGAGCACGCGGGAACCAGGTGGGTGGCACGCACGCTGGGAGCAGAGACTGAGCAGGTGTCGCGAAAGAAGCCTCCAATAGCGCGTGCAAAGGGACAGCGGGCAAGGAGCCGGGTGGCCAGCGAGGAACTGCGGTGGCGGCTGATGGCAAAGGAACGCGTCTCACTCTCCGGGCACGACTGGCACCTCGGGGCCTCTCTACCTCTAGACCCTACTGAGGCTTTTCTTCGTGTCGCGTGGAGCGACATTCCGCGCACTAAGGCGGGACTGCGGGGTCACTCCAACGGTGGGACGCAGGCCCCGGATCCCGCCCGGTCGAGAGTGCTGGAGGACACGCCCTGCGGGAGCGCAGGGCCCTCATTTCTCCCGACTGCCCCGCTACCCTCGTGTCCCCAGGCCGAGGCCCCCCGCCCGCCCGACGGTGCCGGCTGGGAGGGGAGCCCAGCACGACCCCGACGACCCGGCAGCTGGACAGGGGACCCCTCGCCGGACCCGCCCACCACCGAAGAGCGGACGGTATCTCGGCGTCACCACCACCTGCTGCACCACCCGCGCCCCACCGCCCCTTCACCCTGGCTTCGGTCCGGCGGCCTTGGCCCCGCCCCGAGCCCCCATTGGTCGGGAGCGGAGGGGGCGGGGCCCGACGGCGGCACGCGGGACCCACCGGCGGCGGAGGCGGGCGCGCAGCGCAGACCGCAGCTCCAGCTGCAGAGGCGCCGTCGGATCTGCGTCGTCCCGAGCGCAGACCGGAGCTCGCCCGCCGCCCCTGCAGCTGAGCGGGCCTCGGCAGCAGCCGACTGACGGCTCGGCCACCACAGACAGATTGGCCGCCAGCCCCCAGCTCCCGGAGGAGCCCCTGCCGCGTCCACGCCGCCCGAGCCCAGCAGCAGGTGCTGGGAAACCGCAGGCGAGCGCGCCCCGTGCGGCCGACCCCGAGCCCCGCCCGCCGTTCGCCGTCCGCCGTCCGGGCGGCCGCGGCCCCGGTCCCCGCCCGGCCGCGGAGCGGATGCGCGCCCGCTGAGCGCCCGCCCGGCCCGGCCATGGCCGCGCGCCCCGGGCCGCTGTGGCTCGTGGGCCTGGCGCTGTGCGCGCTGAGCGGCGGCGGCCCCGGCCCGCGCGCCCCGGCCGGCTGTCCGGCCCGCCGCCTGGGCCCGCGCGAGCGCCGCGACATGCAGCGCGAGATCCTGGCGGTGCTCGGGCTGCCCGGGCGGCCGCGGCCCCGCGCGCCGTCCGCCGCCTCCCGGCTGCCCGCGTCGGCGCCGCTCTTCATGCTGGACCTGTACCACGCCATGGCCCGCGACGACGACGAGGACGGCGGCCCCCCCGAGCGGCGCCCGGGCCGCGCCGACCTGGTCATGAGCTTCGTCAACATGGGTGAGTGAGGCCGTCGGAATGGGCGTCCGGGGCCCCGGTGACCGTACGACCAGACCACCGGGTGGACGCGCGGGTGCGGACGGGTCCAGGGGACCGCCTTGGCCGGTGCGCGCCCCTTTGATCGCGGCCACGCCCCCACAGAGGGCTGGGAATGCGGAGCTCAGGGCGGCCGAGTCCAAGGGCTGTGGGCCCCCGCTCACTCCGACAGACACGGATGTGAGTCCCATCGATGTGCGCGTTCGTCCCGCCCCTGGAAACACCCAAGGGTAGGAATCATCTCATGTCGGGTGGACCGGGCAGTGCCAGGAAGACAGTGTGGTCCTGGGGAGAGGGATGAGTAAACAGGCTGGGATGCTGCCACAGTGATAAGGGCAGTACTGGAGAAAGGGACAAAGTTCAGCGTGGAAAGCCCCGGTGACATCATCAGAGTGCCCAGAGCTGAGATGAGAGCCCAAGATGTCATGAGTCCACAGCAGCCCGTTCCCTGGCCAGAGCCCCAGCCCCTGTAGGTGAGGGTGTGGCTGTCAGGGCAGGGAGTGGGGAAGGAGTGGACTCTGAGCTCAGTGGGGCCGTCGGCGGTCTTGTCACCCTGAGCACAGCACCTGGGACGTGGCTTGGCATGCTGTGAAGGTCCAGGCTGTGGAAGGACATGGTGGGCAGCTCGGAAGCCCCTCCTTCTCCCACACAAAGCCCAGCCCTTCCTCTCTGCAGAAACTCTGTACAAGTCGTGGAGCCATTTATGGTTAGTTTTCAAAGATGTCTTTCCTATTATTAAATGCTCTTTAATCTGCAGTCCTGACTATCTGTCCCCTATCTGCTTTGCCTCCTGTCTGTGGGGTCAGGGCTGGAGCAGACACCAGACTGGATCTGGGGGCGCAGGGACTACAGCTCAGGCTTAGATGGGAGAAGACCTTTGCCAAGGCCAACAGCCTCCCTTCACCCACAGCGTCACTCTTGACCTTCCCGACAGCCCTGTTACCAGACATGATCTTCATCCCCATCTCCCCGATGAGGACTTTGAGGCTCAGAGAGACAATGTTATGCCCAGGATAGCACAGCCTCTCTGTGGCCCAGTCAGGACAGGAGGTAGCCCTACATCCACCTCCTCAAGGAGCTGATATTTCTTTCTCCTGTCAGGAGGGCAGGCTTTCAGGGTGTAGAGAGCTTCCAGAGGGGTTTAGGCAGAGAAACCCAGGGGATGGAGCAGCGGCAGGTCTTGTGGGGTCTTTAGCCATTTGCTTCCTACACTGGGGCAGGCCGAGGGGACAGCCAAGGAGGCCTCTGTCCCCCCCCAGCCCCGAGCTGGTGGGTGCCTGAGGTGAGGGAACAGCAGGAAGCGGCTGTTAACCTCTGCTGAGAGCCCGGTGCCAGGCACAGGACTTGGGCCAGTGAATGCCACCTTCCTGGTTAGAGGGCAGGGTGGGGGACGCGGGATAACGGAGACCATGTGTAAAACTGAGGCCTGTCCTCAGAACAAGCTGACCTGGGGCTCAGAACCAAGAGGAGCTGTAGATACAGTTATCCTGAGAATGGACCCCATCCATTAGTGAGTCACTGCCCAGCCAATATCCTGCTTCCCCAGCATCCCATGGTCAAGGCGCACACGGCCTTGGTGGGAGCTGCTATTGTGAATCAAGCATCACCCTTAGTTCAGACACATCTGATTCCTCTTGTGCCTCTGCTGTGTGGTCTTAGGCACGTCCCTTGTCCTCTTGGAGCCACAGATCCCTCCTTGTAAAGTGGGGCTCCTAGAGATCAACGCATCGTCAGGGTTGTTGTGTGTTCAGTTGATAGATGGGAGGAACAGAAAATCATGCCTCTGGTCGGTGAGCCTGAGCCTGGTTGCTCCCGACTCCGGTCCCTCCCAGCTGCTGGCCAGCCTTGGTTGGATGTGTGGGAATGTCCCACACTTCTGTTTTTAACGTTTATTTATTTGTTTTGAGAGAGAGAGAGAGAGAGAGAGAGAGAGAAGGGGGAGGGGCAGAGAGAGAGGGAGACAGAATCTCAAGCAGGTTCTGAGCTGTCAGCACAGAGCCTGATGCGGGGCTCAGACTCACGAACCATGAGATCATGACCTGATGCTTAACTGACTGAGCCACCCCAAGCCCTTTTCATGGGCTCAGAGAGGTTAAATGGCCAGTCCAGGGCCACACAGCGCATCCATGACATCATCCAGGGGCTGTGGATTCCAGATGCCAGCTTCTTCCCACGCCATCTCTGTGTGTTTCACGAAGATCGAAGGCCTCTGACGCTGTGGGATTAACAAGCAGATCTTTGTTCAGTGGAAGCCCGGTCTGTGGGCGGGCCCAGCCAGCTGTCAGAGGGCCTCCTTTATTCTGATGTGCTAATTGCACTAGTACAACTCCTTCAATTTGAGTAGTTTTAACTGGTAATTACCTGGGCTGTGGGGGCGGGGGGATTAGACGCCTACCAGGATTCTTTCCTTGTTTGGAGGCCCAGGCCCCAGGCCCCTGAACCACCACCGAGACTAATAGCAGAGTCGCTATGGTGTCAGCACCCACGCCCAGGCTCCCACACCTGTTGCCTCCAGCTCCACCTCCTGTTGGCCTCATCCGGGTCCTGAGAAGCCAGACCTGCTGCCTGCTGGGCCCCTGACCGTCCATGGCAGCCTGTGGGACCCAGAGACCTCTAGCCTCCCACAGGCCTCTGGCCCGTGGGTCAGGCCTCTGTGCCCAGGCAGGTGCTGTAGGAAGCCCGTGTCATGGCTGACAGTGTCTCTTTAGGGAGGCCAGGACTATGGTCAGAGCTGGGGCCCCTGCCTGGCCTGTCAGTGAGTCTCCACCTGTATGCTCTTGGCTGCCCTTGGCCAGGACACGGTAATGGGGGCCGATACCTGTCCTGGGTGTCCCCTGTGTTCACGGAGAGGAGAGGACTGAGCTGGGAGGCAACACCCAGGTTCTTGTACCGCCTGGGCTCGCCACTGAGTCCTTCCTGTCCCAGGTCACCTCCCTTCCCTCTCTGGGCCTCTTTTCTCATCCAGTCCACAGCGATGGTGTCAGAAAACACAGGGCCTCCTGGCCCTGACCCCGTGGCTCCGTGTTGGAGGCACCTCCTCGTGGCACCACCCCGTCCCCTGGGCTGGAGCGTGGGTCTGACTGGCTGCTCCCTGGGTGCCTCAGGCTGGCCCAGCCTGCGGGGAGGGAGGAATGAGGCCAGAAAGACCAACTCCGCACGTTGGTCCTGGTCCTTCTCGACCTCGAGCCGCTGGGCCAGCAGATGCCGTGTTCCAGGTTGAGAAACTGAGGCACAAACAGCCCTAAAGGCAGAGGTCTAGCCAGAAATGCATCAAGCCATCTTCACTTTTGTCGAGACCCTTCTCTGACCAGACTAATTTATTCCCGTGCCTCAGGCAGCCGAGGACAGGGGGTGTTGACCTGAGGCGCTGGATTTGGGAGAGGCAGGGCTGAGTGGGAATGAGGGACCTGGCCCACGTCCTGCTCAGCCCTGTGACCTTGAAGGTACTTCCTTTGGTTCTTTACTAGGGAACTCTTTCATTTTTCACGAATTCACTCAACAGATAGTCATGTGGTACCTGCTCTGTGCCAGACATAGTTCTTTCTAGTTCCTGGGATAGGACAGTGAGCGAAACAAAGTTCCTCCCCTTGCGGAGCTGGCCTCCTAGTGGGGAGCAAGGAATACTTAAGCCACAAAGATGGTTGTCTAGACCACTGGTCTAGACAGTGACACCCCCCCCCCAGGGGGGCTCTGGAGCCCAGGAGCGATGGACAGTGGGAGGGCAGACAGGACCCGGGTGGGGGCTCTGACCTGGGACGCAGACAACATTTGCATCTTGATGCCACCACCGAGTCTCAGTGTGATCTGGGCTCTCCAGGCCACCTGTTAGAGCCTCAGTTTCGTCCTCTGTAAAATGGAGACACTCGTGTAAAATAGCCCACCCTGCAGGCTGTTCAGGGAGTGTGTAAGATGGCACCTGGTGAGGACCCTGTGCTCAGAACCTCTGAGTCTGTCTCTTCATTTGCATCACACTTAAGGTCACATCTTTGTTTTGAAAAGAGGAGAGTGAGGCTCAGAGAAGTTAGGTGGTTTTCCCAAGGCCACCCAGCAGGTCAGCTTCCTGTCTCCTCTGCTCTTCTCCTACATAGACACTGCCTCTCTGCCCAGACCTGGGCCTGGCCCACCATTAGGTGCAGTAAGTGTTGCCGAATTGGACTGTCTTTGAATGTATGTTATAAACTGAGAATCCTGTTTTTAAAGTGGTTTTATTGTTTGGGGATTACAAAATAAGATATGCTCATGATACCCTTCATACCACATTGAAACTTGTAACATGGGTGCCCCTGGGCATCCTTTTCCCACCAGCCCAGTGCCTCCAGGCAGTCACTTTTTGATTTCTATCACAATGCATTCATGTCACCTCTCTTTGGTCTGCTTATACCCGAAGCCCTACTATATATACTTTTAGGTCTAGTCTTTCACTTAATATAATTTTTTGAGATTCATCCCTGTTATCTTCCTATCTTTAGTTCTTTAAGTTTTTTTTTTTTTTTTTTAAAGTAATCTCTACATCCAGGGTGGGGCTCGAACTCATGATCCCAAGATCAAATCAAGAGTTGGATCCTCTGCTAGTGAGCCAGCTGGGCACCCCTGTAGCGCTTGTTTATAATCGAATTGTATTGCATTCTGCAAGTATACCACATTTGTCCATTTTTATTAGTGGATATTGAGTTGTTTCTAGTTTGGGGTTATGAATAAAGGTGCCCAGAACGTGCTCACGTGGATGTATTGAGCCTATATTTTAATCCTGGCTGTCCCACCTGGGAGCTGTGAGATGCTAGACAGGTTCCTGTTAAAGTCTCTGAACCTCCTTTCTTCACCTTTAAGAGCAGGTGAATGAGGCCTATTCCCAGCACTGTGAGGGGAGGCTAGCAGACGCTGGCAACAGCAGGAACTTAACAGAGAACTCTGTTACATTTCACCTGTGCCTTTGCTCCTTTCATACCCTGTGCATAGAACATCCCTGCCTCCACCTCTTAAAGGGGCAGGCAGGAGTTTCCCACCTCCAATCCTCTTCAAGAGACAGGCTCCTTCTCTGATGAAAGTCCCACCCCCCCATCGTGTGTATTTCTCTTAGGATTTGAGTCACTTTCTGCCAGTCTCATTCAGGGCCATGTCTCGCCCCTGTTTTACTCCCTGGGAAACCATGAACGACCTGAGAACAGGGACAGATCTGAGTCTGTGGGGCACCCCCACCCCGTGCACCCCATCCCCTGCATGGCAGGCACTCAGGGCAGACTGGCAAGGTTGAGGGAGGACGATCACAGCTGGAGGCAGGGAGCTGAGAGCAGGGGCAGGAGCCTGGGCCTGGTCGGTGCAGCAGAGCAGGGCCGCCCTCACTGTCTTTGTGGAGGCTGACAGCGGGTTCGGCATCTCCCTGGGCGCTTCCTGGGACCTCCAGTGCCCCCAGGGCCTTGCCTAGAAGAAGGTGGCTTCAGCAGGCATTCTCAGGGGGGCCCCCATTGACAGGAGAACCTCTTTGACAGGTGACCACCCCCCATCCCAGTATCACCACTTGGAGGGAAGCTAGGGCCACTCATTTTACCTCAGCTGCAGGTCTGAAAGTCCACACGAAAGGCCCTCACCTGACGTGCGACCCCTGGCAAGTCTTTGCCCCTCTGGGCCTCAGTTTCCCCATGTCTGCAGGGTTGCCCTGGAGGCCTTTCCAGCTCTGACCAAAGAATGTGCCCACCCCTGCCCACTGATGGGGGCTCCTCCAGGGGTGAGGCCCAGGGCAGGGAGGTACACCCAATCCATCTCCTTACGGAAATCCATTCCCTACGGGAGAGAGGGATGTGTCACTGTGACCGCATCTTTCCGGAAAAGTCCCACAGTTCAGTTCTTCCCCCGGGTTTGCACTGGGGAATCATATCCTTGCTCAATCTCCTCGGATCTATTTTTGGCCTTGACAGACTTGATGTGGGGGAGTGTGTGGGTGTTCCCTTTTAATTTGGGGTCTGAAGCCGTCGGAGGCCTGGACCAGCAATCATGAGTGCAGAACCATTTATGGAAACAGCTCTTGAAAAAAGTCGGTAATGAAAACTGACTAAAAATACCTTAGAAATGGAGCTTTGGCCTCCTCTGGGAAGCACCGAGATTTCTGGGTGGGAGGAAGAAGCCCTTCAGCTGCAGACTTGGTAGGTGGTCCATTCTGCAGCCCCTTGGTGGGCCTGCATCGGCCATGGAGACCTGGGTCTTGTTTTAGGTCTGAAGAGGGGGCCCTCGCCCTTGTCACGAGCAGGACCAGCCAGACAGGACCCACACACCTGCCTCTGGGACCCTGGGGAGCCTGCCCTCCCCCTTAGCAGCCTGGCCATGCAAAGGGGGGCCAGTCCCAAGGCAAAGTGACAACGTGAGTAGCTTCTGATGGAGGCACACTCTGACACGGAGGCCACTCCAGACCGGCAGCATGGCCAACCCAAGGGGCAGCGGCTGCTGGATGATGAGCCGCTGTCCCAGGGACCTTGGGAAGAACCAGCAGACACATCCCCTCTCTGGGCCCCCAGAACACAAGGAGCTCAGTGGAAGTTCACTGAGAGCCTCCCGTTTCCACCCCACATTGTGCAGTCCTGCCCTCAATTGTGCACCATCCAAAAGGGCACGTGGAGCAGAGATGGGGACCCCTGGATCTGGGGAAAGGGAGAGGCTGGCAGGCTGATCTGTGTGGGGTCGGAGCAGGACGAGAGGAGAGTGGCCTTTGGACCAGGCGGGATGGGGGCAACTCAGGAGAGAGCGCTTTGGGGAGGGTGTCCAGGGAGGGTGTTTGCAGCCGGAAGGCCGAGGAGGCCATGAGGTTGGGCCAGGTCAGCTCAGGGGGTCCTGGAACCAGAGCTTGGGCTCCTCCCAGGGGCCCTGTGGGGCTGGGGAAGGGTTTGAGGGCAGACAGGTCAGATTTCTTTTTTTAATAGCTACTCTGAGCTGAAGGATAAAGATGTCTTTTGGAGTCTTACTATTTGGTCAGAAACAAGACAGATTTAGATCATCCGGATACCTCTAAATTTTGTCTAAGTCACAAAAATACCCAAAGTTTTTGTTGGTGTTGGGCTGGTGGACTCAGGGTGAGGCATCTGGAGATCTAGTCCATGAGTGGTGAGTGCAGAGCCTCAGACTTAGAATGTATTTGGCAACCGTGGTGGTCAAGGACATCTCCTGCACACAGTGGGTCTTTCCCACAAATGTGGAGAGCAGGGGTCATTTTATCAGAGGCTGTAGGAGAAGACCACAGATCCAGGAGTCCTGTGATTGTTTATTTTCCTGGAGCCACAGTAATGGAGTTAAGAAAGTAAAGTCTTTGCTTTCCCACGTAGAGCTTTGCAGAAAATAAGGTATCTGTGGAAACAGGGCTGGCCTTGTCCATCCCCAGTGGCGGGCCCATGCCTGCCAAACCTCGATGGAGGTGCCTCGATGGAGCTGGCTGTCAAGAGTCTCTCTTGGCTGCTGGCTTCCAATCCACCTCACAGGGCCGTGGACTATCATAGCATCAAGAACTGGTGAGTTTTATCAAATTCTTCCCAGGTCACAGAGCCTCTTTGAATCCCTGGACAACACCTTAATCAACGAATCCATTAGTATCACTGGTAACAATACCATGTTGTCCAACTTGATCTGCACAGAAATGGATATCACTTCTGTAGTATTCTTCTCCAAAATCCATGACTTCAGTCTAACGGGAAAGCATCAGGGGCACATGGGTGACTCAGTTGGTTAAGCATCCAGCTTCAGCTCAAGCCATGACCTCACAGTTCGTGAATTCAAGCCCTGCATTGGGCTCTCTGCTGCCAGCACAGAGCCCGCTTCGGATCCTGTGTCCCCCTTTCTCTGCAGCTCCCCTGCTCTTGCGTGCTCTGTCTATATCTCTCTCAACAATAGAGATTTTTTTTAAAAGGAAAGAAAATGTCAGATAAACCAAAAGAGCTAGCCAGCACTCTTTAAAAGTGTCAATGTCATGAAAGAAAAGCAGGGTCTTAGCAATTGTTACAAATCAGAGGAGACCCAGGAGACCTAACAATTGAGTGCGATGTGGGACCCTGGGTTGAAGTCAGGTACACTTAAACGATGAATAGTGGAAAACCTGGCAAAAGTCTAGAAAAGACTATAGTTAATAGCACTGCGTGGTATCGGTTTTGTGGTTTTGGTAATTATGCTACGGTCTGATTACGTACAATGTTATCGTTAGCGGAAGCCGAGTAAAGCGTGTAGGGAAAGTCTCTGTACTATTCCTGCCAAGACTTTTCTCTAAATCTAAATCATCTAAAATTATTTCAAAATAAAGTTAAAGGCATCAAGTGACTCACACGCCCCTCCCTGCGTTTTCCCCAGTCCCATCCTGGTCTTGACGTCCATCACAGCTGGTCACATACAATCGTCTTGTTTGCTGCCCGCCTTCCCTGCAGCCCTATGAGCACCATAACCTCCGTGGGGGCGGGTCACCCTGTCTCACTGCCTGCAGCCTCCCCACTGCCGTGCACAGCGCCTGCATCCAATAAGCCCTGTTTCCAAATGTGTCGAGTAAATGAATACATTTTCCTGGATGTCACCAGGAAAAATGAATGGAAAAAGTGAGCGTTTTTAGAAAGCCTCCTGAGCATGTGTAGTCAGGAGTCCTCTCCCACAGGCCCAAAAGTGAAATTATGGGAACGTTAGGAATCCCTGGTCCAGATGTTGCAGATCGGAGAAATAGTTTACTTCCCAGCAAGCTTGCTGCAGGCATCAGTGATCCCCCTCAAGGCCACCACAGAGAGATGATTCCTGGCAGGACATATCTCATGTGGCTGGGGTCCAGCACCCCCTGCCCCTCAGCCTGTCCAAATCTGCCAGGGGACCGGGAAATGAACTTCCCAACCCTGCAAGCAGTAGCAAAAAAAAAAAAAATTACTGGGAAAACCCAAGAAATCACGTTGTACGGACTTGGCCTTTCCCATAAATTCCCTCTGCAGACTATCAAGGAGAGCAGGGGTGTGGGAGGCAGCAACAGGCCACTTCCAACTTGATTTTTGTGCCATTCTTTCAACATCAGATGGCGGAGGTCCACCCTGATATAATGGAAGGAGCCCAGATGGGAGTCAAGACCCTTGGGTTCCCTCTCTCTGTGTGTATAAAAGTAGAAGGACAGTGTGTGCAGTGACCTCTGTCCTTGGAGCTCTGGTGTTCTGGACTATACAGCACATTCATAAAGGGTCAGTTTCTGCTTTTTGCCCGAGCCAGAGTAGCCTCAGTGGTGATTCTGAGGGGCTGCCTCTCTATGCCTGGGCATCTTTGGGAGATTCCAGATTCCCCAAGGGGAAGTGGAGGCTGGGCAGGAAGGTGCACTATGAAGGAAATGCTCCTGAATAATACGTTAGAGGCACTGCCTGGACCATAATAACCAAGTACCTGCTGCAGTAGCAAACACGGCCTTTTGTGGTTACATTTGACCCTGGATCAAATGACCATTTTGCAGATGTGGATACTGAGGCGAGAGGATCAAGTACCTTGACAGATCAGGCAGGTGAAAAGGAGGCAGCTTAATGCCATCCAAATGCGTTTCAGTTGAATTGACATATTTTTATGTTGTATAATCTTTTATTTAGAAGAAGAAAATTGTATGTCCTCCTCTTCTCCCCCATGGCTCAATTTCACAAACCCACAGATGGAAGCTGGGAACTGGGGTCAGTGCAGGTACATGAGGCTCTCTCGACCCAGCGCACCTGGCCCCCCAGGTCAGCACGGGAGGGAGGCCGCAGGGTGTGGTGCTCTTGAGGAGCTGGCGGGCTCACGGGTTGTGCCCCGAGTCCCCAGATCCAGCATGAAATCAGTGTCGGGCCTGCACACGGAGATTCCCAGGGGCCCCAGGACCCACCTGTCAGCCGCCACTGGGCCTTGGGAGCAGATACATCTATGATGCTCTGAGAGGACACAGGTGAAGGGTGTGACTGAGCCACTGGTGCTCCTTCGTGCTCTGTGCTGCACCCTGTGACAGCCAGCAGCCTAGACTTACGTCATCCTGCACGACCGGGATTACACAGCCACATAACAGGGGTGGTCAGTGCAGTCCTCGAGTGGATGGAAATTGTCACCAAAGCTGTGCGTGTGTGTGAGTGTGAGTGTGTCTGTAGGGGGGAGGGGACATGCGTGTCCATATTCTTGGCGTGCATCGCTCGGTGAGGGTCCAGAACCCTGCCCTCCGCGCTCTCTGCCTGTGTGGGAGGACCCGCATCCGCTCTGGGTCATGCTGCCTCCGCAACAGCCTGGGCCACGGGTGGGCATTTGCCGCGTGGCCGGCACGCTGTCAGAGGATGGACGTTCTGTTTCTTCTCCTCCTCGGCTGGGGATGAGAAGCCCGTCTCCTCCTGTCCAAATGTGCGTCCACGGGCCCCACCCAGCCCAGCTGTTTGTCCATCACCAGATCAGGTCCTCACCGTGAGGACGGGAAGTGCTCCCCACATCCACCTCCGCCACCGGCCCGGTGACTTGTGGTCACTGAGCCCAGTAGCCGGAGAGAGAGAGTTTTTAAAAGACTCAGAGACATGTAATTAAAATCTCAGTGTTGGGTTTTGAGGACGGCGCTGGGCGGCTCCCACCCCTGCTTTCCGGAAACACAGATTTGTGGTGTTTGAAAGTGACAAGAGGCTAAAGTAAGACGGTACTAAATATACTGTCCTGGGCACTTCCGGGCAGCTGGGGAGATGTGGGATTGACTCGCCACCCACAGCCTCCTGCCCAGACAGTCCAGCCTCGCCACCAGGCCGCCCTGGCTCCCCCTCCAGCCTGTGCTTCACCTGCCCCTCCACACATACCTTCTTCCCCACCCCAAACCACACTGCGCCCCTGCTGCCCAGAGCCCTGAACCCCAGCGGCCAGAGGCACAGCCCACGCTCCTGGGCCAGAATTCCAGCCCTCCGCAGTCAGGCCACAGCCACTCAGGGCCCGTCCCCCACACTGCTGCTCTGTGGACGCCCCAGCACCCCACACCGGTGCCTCTGGGGTCCCCTCTGCCTAGGATGCCTTCCCTGCCACCTTCTCCACCCGACAAGACTCTGTCCCATCCTTCAAGGCCAGTTCAGATGTCCCCTCCTCCGGGAAGCCTGCTCAGATCCCACCACACCATGGGACTGTCTAGCTTCCCCAGGCCCTGACCAGGTCTCTCCAGGAGCTGTCACTCCTACCTTGCTACTCCTTGTTCCTTTCTGAGTCTCCCTCCGGCACTCCTTCTTCCTTCCCCTTGTCCCCAAACGGAGCCTGCCATCATCTCACCCTTTGCTGTGTTTTATGGCTGTTGTTTCCCCTGCTGGCACAATCTGTTCCTCAGCCCTAGGCCTTTGCTCAGGCTGGCCCCTTTCTTGTGGAGTGTCCTCCTCTCTCGACATATCCGTTCTCACCCCTCAAGGCCCAGCCCGTGTCAGCGGCAAAGGCTCCCCCTCCCCAGGCTTCCATGCATGTACATCGGCAGATTCTGGACAGCCCCTGGCTCAGAAATGTACTCAGTTATGTCTGCACCCTTACGTGGCCCTTTTCTGCCTTGGCTCTGATGTCCGTCTTCCCAGAGGAGGGACCTGACCTCTACTTCACCCTCGGGTCCCAGCGCCAGCAGGGAATGGGAATGGCAGGCCGGGTTTGGGGCTCAGGGGCCAGAAGTGAAGGCTGCTCTCGTTGAGCTGGTGTATGCTGGGTCCTATGCAGACGCCTCACCATGTAGCCCCACTGAGCCTTCTCAGCACCCAGCGGGCGGAGCCTGGGAGCAAGCCCCTTTGCAGAGGAGGGGGCCGTCACCACCCAGGCTGCCTCGGCCCCCAGCTCCCACCCAACTCCGCCCACCCCCAGCCCGAGCCCAGAACACGAGTGACCGCCGGTCCCGCTCTGTCTTGCAGTGGAGCGTGACCGTACCCTGGGCCACCAGGAGCCCCACTGGAAGGAGTTCCGCTTTGACCTGACCCAGGTCCCAGAGGGGGAGATGGTCACAGCTGCTGAGTTCCGGATTTACAAGATGGCCAGCACCCACCTGCTCAACGGGACCCTGCACGTCAGCATGTTCGAGGTGGTCAGAGAGCAGTCCAACAGGTGCCCGCCCCACGCCCCGCCTCCTGGTCGAGCCTCTGTCGGTGTATCGGGCCCAGCCCCGGAGGGGACATGTCCCAGAGGACAGAAGGGGAGCTCCCTGGAGAGCACACCCCCAGACTCAGAAAGATACTTGACCCCAGGCCTCGTGTCACTGTGGGGAGTGACCCAGAACCAGTCCTGCTGCAAGTCCGTGCCCCGCTGTCCTGGGGCAGTACCTTGGGCAGGTCACTGAGCTCCTGAACCTCAGTTTCCACATCGCTGCGTGGGCGCAGTAACACCTTTGTGGGGTAGATGCAGTGAGATGAGGAGAGTGAGGCACCCGGCCCGAGCCAGGCAGGCGCCCACTCGTGGTCCACAGGAGGGCCCTAGAAACACAGAGGCAGCTGTGCCAGCCCTCGGTTAATTGTTCTTTCGTGTCCACAGGGAGTCTGACTTGTTCTTTTTGGATCTTCAGACGCTCCGAGCTGGGGACAAGGGCTGGCTGGTGTTGGACGTGACAGCAGCCAGTGACCGCTGGTTGTTGAGCCGGAACAAGGACCTGGGGCTCCGCCTCTATGTGGAAACGGACGATGGTGAGGCCCAGGGTTGGGCGGGAGAGCTTCTCCCGGGGGCTCCTCTGGCGCTGCTGGCAGCCGAGAGGGCTGCAGCCCCCTCCCTGGGCCCTGGAGGCCTGGCCTTTCTCAGCCCTGCACCTGGGGTGACAATCCCTGCCCCGCCGTGGGGGTCAGTGGGGTGCAGGGGCCAGGTTCCCGCAGCAGGGGCCCCCTACCCCAGTGCTCTCCCTCCTCTCCTTGTGCGGAACCCACGCTTGAGCTGCTAAGAGAGAGTCTGTGTTTTCCCTCTCCAGGAGCAACCGTGTAGGGTGGGAGGTCCCCTACTGGGCAGGGCAGGAGGGGAAGCGGATACACCCTCAGACTTCATCGGAGAGGCCTGGGCTTGAATCCCAGCCCTGCAGCGCTCTCACTCGGTGACCTTGCAGGATACTTACCTGCTAAGCCTCCGTTTCCTCATCTGTAGAATGAGGATCACGCCTTCATTCGTTCCATAGGTATCTGGGGAAGAGCCTCCGTTATGGCAGGAGGTGGGATGGAGAGGCCGAAGGTGGGCACAAGATTGGCGTATCTGAGCTGCAGGAAGTGGTGGCCGTGGCTGGAGCGGGGGGGAGGGCCAGGGCAGATGGGAGAGGAGACTGAGAGCTGGCAGGGCGCATTCTTTTTTTTTAAGATTATATTTATTTTTTAACGTTTATTTATTTTCGAGAGAGAGAGCGTGAGCCAGGGAGGGGCAGAGGGGGACAGAGGATCCAAAGCAGGCTCTGCACTGATGACAGAGAGCTGATGTGGGGCTCAGACTCATGAACTGAGAGATCATGACCTGAGCCAGAGTCGGACGCTTAACCAACTGAACCAGCCAGGGCCCCAAGATTTTATTTTTAAGTAATGTCTGCACCCAACGTGGGGCTCCAACTCACAACCCTGAGGTTAAGCGTCGCATGCTTTACCAACTGAGCCTGCCAGGCGCTCCGGGCCCTCTGTGGGTAAACCAGGGCCTGGTGTTGGAGCGTGGTGGGTAGCTCACTGTATTTCATAGCAGTGGAGGATGGCAGGATCTGAAAAGAGCCCTCTGAAAACAACCCCCCCTGCCCCCCTAAGGAGGACATCACTCCACCCCTCAGTGTGACAACGCTTAGCGACCTGCTTCCCAAAGTACAGTCGGGACGGGGTGGGGGAAGTAAGTTCACAGAGGAGAAAGCTGAGCGTGCTGCCTTGTCAGGTGATCAGGGTTCACGTGAATGTCACGTACCTCCCGTGTCCCCTTGACATGAAGGGATGGGAAGGGCCCTCCATCTCATGGTCTTCCCCCCAAAACCCACACCCCGTCTAACCGTGAGAAAAACCCAGACAAACGGAAACGGAAGGACGTACTGCAGAGTGCCCTTCAGGTCCTTCTGCAAACCGTCATAATTACAAAGCAAGTCTGAGCTCGTGTGAGAGCGCAGAGGTGCCTGAGCAGTTGTAGCAGCTGACGGCCATGTGGGATCCGGGCGGGGACCCTGGAAGAGAGAGAGGACATGGGGAAGACCGGCGAGATCCGAATATATATCGTGTTAATTTATCATATTGGTTCATCAGTTGTGACAAAGCCACGGCCCTAACGTAAATGGTAACATTTCCCAGGGGAAACTGGCTCTGGGTATCCGGGGACTCTGGGCTGTCGGTGCAGTTTTTCTGTAAATCTCAACTAGGATAAAATAAAACCTTTCTCCGTATGTATCCAGAACGGCCCGCCCCTGATGTGAGCAAGGAGGGTGGTGTGTGGGGGACAAGAGCGCCGTCACAGAGGCTCAGGAGCCACCCAGTGTGCAGGTGGAGTGGGGAGGAGCTTGTTGGTAGCGGCAGAAATGGAGAAAAGTGGGCAGCAGAGGAATCACGGAAAATGTGGAGTGAGCCAGGGGCCCATTTTTAATAGATTTGCGTCTGAGTAAAAGAAGAGGAGGGGGCAGGTCTGAGGCAGCAACCCCAGAGCACTTTCTTTGGCGGTGAGGTCATTGGGAGCCCTGGTAGACGTCCAGATGGCCGGTCATCCAGGACAGGTGAGCGTGGGGGCGGGCGGCGCAGGTGTGGGAAGCGCAGCCGTCTGCGTGGCCTGAGGGCCAGGGGACTGGAGCAGGTCACCCGGGAAGGGTGTGGTGACGGAGAAGGAAGGGGACCACCCAGAGTTGGGGGTGTCCAACAGGGAGAGGTGTGCCCAGAAGGGGCTCCGCAAAGGACCTCCCTTGCCCCCGGGGCTTTGGGCTGGACACGGGCGGCCTTGCCGCCAACCCCGAGGACTCAGGGTCGCGTCTTCCCCTCAGGAACACCGCTGCCTCTGCAGCAGGGGACACAGGGTCCGGAATCCCCTTGCGGGAGGGGCCCCTCACTGTGGGCAGGGGCGCCGGGGCCACCTGGTGTGAGCGTCTCCGCCCCACGCGCCCTCCCTGCTCTGTGACGCGGTGGTGGCAGCCTGCGTTGGCCTGTTCCCCGCCGGTCTCAGTCCGGGGCCCGGAGCCAGAGTGCACGATGACCGTCCTCCAGAGGCTCGTGCGGGCGCTTGGGCACCGCGTCCCCGCCAGCCGCTGGGGGCCCACGCTGGCCAAGGCTGAGGGCGGTGTGCGCGGCCTTGCCACCAGCGCTCGCGCCCGCGCCAAATTCTACTCGGATCCCGTGGAGGCCGTCAAAGACATCGCGGACAGGGCCAAGATCATGGTCAGCGGCTTCGGGCTCTGCGGGATTCCAGAGAACCTGATTCAGGCGCTGCTCCGCACGCGCGTCAAAGACTTGACCGTGGTCAGCAGCAACGTGGGCGTGGACGGCTTTGGGCCGGGCCTGTTACTGGAGGCCAAGCAGATCGCCCGCCTCATCTGCTCCTACGTGGGGGAGAACACGCTGGGCGAGCGCCGGTACCTGGCGGGCGAGCTGGAGCTGGAGCTGACGCCCCAGGGCACCCTGGCCGAGCGCATCCGCGCCGGGGGCGCCTGGGTGCCCGCCTTCTACACTCCCATGGCCTACGGGACCCTGGTTCAGGAGGGAGGCGCCCCCATCAGGTCCGCGCCCGACGGCCACATCGCCACCATGAGCCAGCCCCGAGAGGTGAGGGAGTTCCACGGGCACCACTATCTTCTGGAGCAAGCCATCACCGCCGATTTTGCTTTGGTGAAGGGGTGGAAGGCCGACCGCGCCGGGAACGTCATCTTCAGAAAAAGCGCCAGGAATTTCAACGTGCCCATGTGCAAAGCTGCGGAAACCTCCGTGGTGGAGGTGGAAGAAACGTGGATGTGGGGACCTTTGCCCCCGAAGACATCCACGTTCCTAACATTTATGTCGACCGCGTGATTCAGGGAGAAAAACACGAGAAAAGAATTGAGCATCTAGCCCTCAGGAAGGAGCACGATGAAAAAGCCGAGTCTGCAGATGACCCCGGGGCCCGAATTGTCAAGCGGGCAGCTCTTGAATTTGAGGAAGGCATGTATGCCAATCTGGGCATAGGAATCCCGCTCCTGGCCAGCAACTACATCAGCCCGGACATGACTGTTCATCTTCACAGTGAACATGGCATCCTGGGCTTGGGGCCGTTCCCACCCAAAGATGAGTGGATGCAGATCTCATCAACGCGGGCAAGCAGACGATGAGCATTTTCCCCGGGGGCTGTTTCTTCTCCAGCGGTGACTCATTCGCCATGATTCGAGGGGGGCACCTCGACCTCACCATGCTGGGAGCCATGCAGGTCTCTAAATACCGTGACCTCGCTAACTGGATGATACCCGGGAAGAAGGTGAAAGGCATGGGGGGGGGGGGTGGGCATGGACTTGGTGTCCAGTCCCAAGACCAGAGTGGTGGTCACCATGGCGCACTGCACCAAGGCCAACGAACCCAAAATCTCGGAGAAGCGTACCATGCCGCTGACCGGGAAGCGCTGTGTGGACCGGATCATCACTGACAAGGCCGTGTTCGACGTGCACAAGAAGAAACACCTGACGCTGATCGAGCTCTGGGGCGGGCTGACCGTGGACGATGTCACAGAGCACGGGCAGCCCTTCGCCGTGTCACCGAACCTCAGACCCATGCAGCAGGTGGCCGCCTGACCCGGGGAAGGAAGCCCTGGTCAGAGGGTGTGTTTCATTTTCGCCACTGCCTCTCACCCAGAAGGGGTGTCATCACACCTGTCCGTTCGTCTGACCGGTTCTCCTGGCGTCTCAGACTCGGCTACCGCCAGACAGACTATTCTCTCATTAGGAATATGGCTTTAATTAAAAACAAAAGGAGATCATTGGTGTTTCTCTTGCATATTCTGTGAGTCCTGAGTTAGGTCTGGTTCCGTCGTCGGGCACTCGGACGCCCTCCTCACTGTGATGTTTACGTTAAATTCCTGCAGCTCTGATGATCCCACAGGAAGGCTTTCACCGAGGAGCCTTCTCTCGGGAACGAGCCACGAAATGTGAGGGGAAGGGATGAGGGAGGAGTAACCACCCCCGTATCCCCAAGGCTCCTTCCAGTGTCAGCCCCTGCAGCTGACCCCCCTCCCGTCCCAGCAGGATCGTTCCTGGACGGTGCCTCTAACGTGTCCGGTGCATTTGTTTGTGGGAGTTGATGTCATAGATCAAAGTTTAGTCTCTGGACTGATTAGTTCAACCAACTTGGCCCGGGGCCCCAGGTCTAGAGCCCGGCTGTTTAAGGGCTGACCTTTGCCAGCTGAGCAGGACTGGGATGGTTTCACAGTGAATCAGACACCCGCTAATGGAACAGACACGTAGCATCGTGTATGTGTATGTCTGTATCCTGTATGAGAAGTGCACGGGTGTTTCCATACGTACGTGCGTACATGTGCCTGTGCGTGTGTGTGTGTGTCAGGGTGGCAACACTGAGGTGATGTACAGGAAGTAGAGCAGTTGGCACTGTGTTTTAAGGAGCATAAAAGTCAGTAATCACCTCCTGTCGTTTAGTTTAAGAAAATACCGTGGGAGGGGCTCTTAGGTGGCTGAGTTGGTTGAGCATCCGACTCCTGCTCCGGTCATGATCTCAGTTTCCGTTTGTAAGTTCGAGCCCCACGACGGGCTCGCTGCTGTCCAGCACAGAGCCCACTGCAGAGCCTCTGTTCCCCTCTCTCCCCACCCCTCCCCCACTCACGTTTCCCCTCCCGCCTCTCTCTCTCTCTCTCTCTCTGAAAAATAGAAACATTCAAACAAAGAAAAAGGAAAATTCCACAGGAAATGAGAATGAAGAGATCTACCCCTTTCTCGTCTTTTAATGAAAGCCGGGAAATAACCTAAATGTCTAAAGTTAAGCTAATCTCTAAATATTATGGTACATTTTCTCAAAGGAATTTTATGCATTTGAAACATTCATAGTGGAGACATTTTAACAGCAGTGAACATGTTTATGTGAAAAAGTTGGAAAACATAACAGACTTCTTTGTTAAGATGACCATTGTGTAAAAGTTCAGGTGACATGAAAATATTCCAGAAAGATGAAAATGATGTGTTGGGGTGGGCAGAGGTTTCTGAGTGATATTTCTTCCCCAGAGGTTACCTTACAGTTGCCCTTGTGTTACTTTGACAGTTAAGAAATCAAGAGGTCATTTGGAAATACAAAGAGGTACAGGAAGTTGGTTTCATTGGTGGAGTTGACATTTCCAGGGATCGTGAGTGTGTTTCTCAGGGCATCCTCATCTCTAAGCAGCTGTGGGGTCAAATCCCATTTTCAGGGGTGTCCCTCTTCCAAGCCGGAGGTCCCCATCATGTCTCGCCCACACAGCCTTTTCTCTTTTTTAACCCACAAACCCGGGAGTAAGACCTTCAGTGGGTAAGAACTTGGGATCTGACTGAACCGCGGCTCCAGGACTTTGGCCAGATGTCTCTGCCCCACTGAACCCGGGGTCTCGTTTGTGGATGTCAGGGGACAGTTAGTGCCCTGCTCTTGGCAGTGCTGGGCAGAGCAAGCCCATCCTGGTGGCTGCTCCAATCTGCTGGGTCATAAATCCATCCACACCCCCAGAACGTATGGGGTGGAAGGGAGAACTCGGGCCTCGGAGCACTCAGATGGACATGGGAACCGTGGTTCTGCGAGCCCCCGGCAGAGTGGCTGTGACGTTTCTCAGCGAAGCATGAGGTCCAGGGGGACTGTGGAGACACATAAGGTCACGCGTGTGAACTAACTCGAAACCTATAAAGTGTTTCACAGATGGCATTCTTCACCGTTATCACGAGTAATGACCCTGTGTTCACGAGGCCCCCCTCCCTCCATCTCCCTCGGACCTGGGACTCCTGTTTCCAGAGGAGCAAACTGAGGCCCTCTGCCTCCACGCTCCTGGGCCCGAGCAGGCCCTGGCAGGAGGGTCCCCGCTGTCCCACGTGCATGGCCCCTGCCCGCGAGTGATCGCCCTCTCTCCTCTCTCCGTCTCAGGGCACAGCGTGGATCCTGGCCTGGCCGGCCTGCTGGGGCAACGGGCGCCGGGCTCCAAACAGCCTTTCCTGGTCACTTTTTTCAGGGCGAGCCCTGGTCCCGTCCGAGCCCCTCGGGCAGCAAGGCCCCTGAAGAGGAGGCTGCCCAAGAAAACCAACGAGCTGCCACACCCGAACAAACTCCCAGGGATCTTTGGTGAGGTCCGGGAGGGGCCTGGCGCGGGGCCCGGGAGCCACCTGGAGGGGACAGAACCCTCTGGGTCCTCAGTAGGTTCAGGCTGGGGGTCACCCCCCAGCACTGTCCTGTGGACCAGCCTCTGCCCTCTCCGTCCCTGCCACCCAGAAGTGCTTTCTCTGCCCTCCCCTGGCTCCCAGGGCTTTTTCCAGAAGTCTCCATCAGAATCAGGTGCCCCATCCTCCGGGCAGCACAGCCCCTGGGGACCCTGCAGGATGCACAACTGTTTATGCGGAGGTCTCCCCCGCAGACTGAGCTCCTCAGGATCAGGAGTGGGCCTGCCCTCCCCTCCTGCCCTCCTCTCCTCCACGGGGAGTCCGCCCTTTGGCTTCCGTGAGCCACTCGATCCCGTGGAATGGGGGCGGCTGGAGAGGTGGGATGAGGTCAGTACAGAAAAGGAGCCACTGATGGCCCCGGGTCCCCTGGGCTGTTTACTGAAGCATCGGGAGGGCCCACAGGTTGGAACTCAGGGGAGGCTGGGGTGAGTGCAGGGTTCCTCTGTAGCTATCGGACCCACCTGGAGCCATCGAAGTTTCTCGAGCTGGGTCATGACACCAGCAGAGCTGCAGGATGGGCTTAACGAGATCAAATGCGTCTGTTTCACTGCATTCATTTATTCCCCAAGTGTGCCCGGTGGGGTGTCCCCCGCCCTGGGAGCTTCCTGTGGAAGCTGCCCAGAGCAGGAACCCCAGAACAGACCTGGCTTCTGTCCCTGCAGATGACGTTCACGGCACCGACGGCCGGCAGGTTTGCCGGCGGCACGAACTCTACGTCAGCTTCCAGGACCTCGGCTGGCTGGTAATTTCTGACTCTCCTCCTTCTTACATGACAGTCCCCATCGGAGATGATGGGTGTATCTCCAGGGGCAGCTAGAATTATGGGTGACTTTAATTTTCTCATGCATTAGGTTCTTCAGTGTTTTCTGAAGGGAATATGTCTTTCTTTTATAGTGAGAAGGTGCTTTTTGGTGAAAACCATGGAAATGGGGATAGTCTGAATCCTCAGCCAGAACATGTCAGGGCTGCAACAGGGAAACCGAGGCTGGGAGGGCAGTGCGTGTGCACGTCTGCTGGGACAGCAGCTCTAGAAGATGCAGGCAGTGGGGCGGGTGGGGAGGATGATGCCCAGTGCACGTGAAGGGGACAGAGCTGTGCCCAGCCCTGCCTGTGGAGGGTCTCCCGGTGGACGACAGGCCTCTTGGGGGAGCCTGCCTGCAGGGACCCTAGGCTTGGCTGATGGGGCTGGGGCTGCAGGTGGGTAAGGGGCAGCCCTGAGTCGTCTTGTGCCGTGTGCTGGATTCAGGGGCTCAGTGTGTGTGTGGGGGCATCTGGATGGCACTCACTTTCTCCTCTTTCCCCCGCCCAGGATTGGGTCATTGCTCCCCAAGGGTACTCGGCCTATTACTGTGAGGGGGAGTGCTCCTTCCCGCTGGACTCGTGCATGAACGCCACCAACCACGCCATCCTGCAGTCCCTGGTCAGTACCGCGTCCATCCTGTCCCCACCCACGGGGAGAGGGCTCGTGCAGCCAGGTGGATGGAAGCGTCTGCTCGGGTCTCAGGGAGCTCTCCCCACCCTTCACTGTAGGCACACGCAGTTAACTTCCCATGTCTGTACAGGAACTGGTCCCTATGTGGCCACGTTCACATGTAGACCCCTAGGCATATAAATCCACACACACCCGACTTACCCTGACTGTGCACACCCAGATCTGTGCCCTGCACACACACATGTAAGGCATCATGTACATATGTGGGCACCCAGATTTACAAGACATGCTTGCTTCCAGTCAGACACCACACACATCACTATGTCCCCCGGTATCCTCGGCCTCCTGTCGCACAGATGCCTGTGGGGTGAGTGACAGGCATGTGCATCCAGCCACCTGCTGCAAGGTGTATGTGGAGAGCATTACAGGTGTGGCCTGGGTGAGGGGCTGGGCTTTGCCCCCACCCCCCCTTTTGTTCACCTTCCGGTTGTCTTCTTCCTGTTCCTTAGTTCTTTGTGTTTCCCAAAGTAGGTATGGCTACCAGTGCTGAGTCTGGGGTAACTTCACATGCTGAAAAATAATTTCCATGAAGAGCACTGTTGCTGTTGCTTATAGCTAAGTGTTTTACTACAGCTTTGTAGAATTTAAAATCTGGGATTGTGATACTCCCAGCTTTGTTTTTCTTTTTCACAGTTGCTTTGGCTATGAGGGGTATTTGTGGTTCTATTCAAATTTTAGGATTGTTCTAGTTGAAAAATGCTGTTGGCATTTTGATAGGGATTGCATTAAATCTGTAGATTGCTTTGGGTAGTGTGGACATTCTACCTATATTGGTTCTCCTAATCAGTAAGTATTGAGTATCTTTCCATGTTTGTTATCTTTGATTCCTTTCATCATTGTTTCATAGTTTTTGGAGTACAGGTCTTTCACTTCGTTGGTTAAGTTTATTCCTAGGTGTCTTATTCTTTTTGGTACAATTGTAAATGTGGTTGCTTTCTTAACTTCTCTTTCCACTGCTCCATTATTAGTGCATAGAAATGCAACAGATTTCTGTACAGTGATTTTGTATTCTGTGACATTACTGATTGTATCAATTCTAGCAGTTTTTGGTGGAGTCCTTAGGGTTTTCTATATATAGTGTCACATCATCTCCAAATAGTGACAGTTTTTCTTCCTTACCAATTTGGATGCCTTTTAATCCTTTTTCTTGTCTGATTGCTATAGCTAGGTCTTCCTGTACTGTGGAATAAAAGTGGTGACTGTGGGCATCCTTGTCTTGTTCCTGACCTAGGGGAAAAGCTCTGTTTTTCAGCATTATGATGTTACCTGTGGGCTTTTCATATATGGCTTTTATTATGTTGAGGTATGTTTCCTCTAAACCTACTTTGTTGAGGGTTTTTTCATGAATAGATGTTGTATTTTGTCAAATGCTTTTCCTCCATCTATTGAAATGATCATATGGTTTTAATCCTCCTATTGATGTATTATATTGATTTACAAATATTGACCTACTGTTGTATCTTGGGAATAAATCCACTTGATCATAGTGAATGATTTAAATACATTATTGGATGCAGTGTGCGGTTTTTACATCCATATTCATCAAGAATATTGGCCTATAGTACTCTTTGGTTGTAGCGGGTTTTTTGTTTTTGTTTTTTTAATCTGGTTTTGGAATTGGGGTAATGCTGGCCTCATAGCATGAATTTGGAAATTTCCCTTCCATTCTTAATTTTTGGAACAGTTTGGGAAGAATAGGTATAACTCCTTTTTGAGTTTTTGGTAGAATCCATCTGTGAAGCCATCTGGTCCAGGACTTTTGTTTGTTGGGAGTTTTTTGGTTACTGACTCAATCTCCTTGCTGATAACTGGTCTGTCCAAATTTTCTATTTTTTCCTACTTCAGTTTTGGTAGGTTATATGTTTCTAGGACTGTATCCATTTCTTCTAGGTTATGCAATTTGTTGGCATATACTTTTCATAATGATCTTTCATAATCTTTTGTATTTCTGTGGTATTGGTTGTATCTCTTCTTTCATTACTGATGTTTTAAAATGTAAGCCCTTTTTTTCCTGAGTCTGACTAAATGTTTATCAATTTTATTGATCTTTTCAAAGAACAAACTCCTGATTTCATTGTTCTGTTTTTGTTGTTGTTGTTGTTGTTGTTGTTTTAGTAATGTCTACACCCAACATGGGGTTCAAACTCACAACCCCAAGATCAAGAGTTGCATGCTCTACCAACTGAACCAGCCTGGTTTTTGTCTTGAGTTTCTATTTCTGCACTAACCTTTAATTCCTTCCTTCTGCTGGTTTTGCTTGTTCTTTTTCTAGCTCCTTTAAGTATATGATTAAGTTATTTGAGGTTCTTTTTTGCTTTTTGAGCAAACTTCTCTGCATTGCTAAAACTTCCCTCTTAGGACAGCTTTTGCTGCGTCCCAAAGATTTGGGACTATTGTGTTTCTGCTTTTATTTGTTTCTATGTATTTTTCCTCTTCGATTTCTTGGTTAACCCATTCATTGTTTAGTAGTGTGTTATTTAACCTCCATGTATTTGTGCTCTTTCCAGATTTTTTCTTGTGGGTTTCTAGTTTCAGTGTTGTGTTGAGAAAAGATGCATGATATGATTTTAATCTTTTTATTTGTTCAGACTTCTTTTGTGGCCTATCTGACCTATTCTGGAAAATGTTCTGTGTGTACTTCTAAAGAATGTGTATTCTGCTGTCTTAGAATGGAATGTTCTGAATACATCTGTCAAAACCATCTGGTCCAATGTGTCATTCAAAGCCAGTTTTCTTGTTGATTTTGTTTGGATGATCTATCCATTGATGTAAGTAGGGTGTTAAAGTCCCCTCTTATTATTGTATTACTATAAACTACTTCATGTTTGTTATTAACTGCTTTATGTATTTGGGTGTTCCCATGTTGGATGCATAAATGTTTACAATTGTTATATCCTCTTGTTGGATGGTTCCATTTGATTACATAGTGTCAAATTTGGCTGTTACAGTCTGTTTTTAAAGTCCATTTTGTCCCATATAAGCATCCTGACTTTATGCTCATGTTCTATTTTACTTTTAGTCTGCATGTCTTTAGATCTGAAATGATTCTCTTATGTAGGCAGATATAGGTGGTCTTTCCAACTGCTGCCTTTTTTAGTATCAGTTCCATTACCCTGGCTTTTGATTGTTTAGTCCAATTACATTCAAAGCAGTTATTGACAAGTATGTATGTATTGCCATTTTGTTACTTCCCTTATGGTTGTTTTTGTAGATATTCTCTGTTCCTTTCTTCCCTTGCTCTTCTCTCATGATTAGTTGGCTTTCTTTAGTGATGTATTGGGACATCTTTAATTCTTGTATATCCATTATTGGTTTTTTATTTATGACTGTTAGGTTTGTATATAACATTTGCTGCATCTAGCGGTCTATATGAAGTTGATGGTCACTTAAGTTTGAGCCCATTATTTATTCCTCCTCTGCCCCCACTATGATTTAGGTATATGGTATCATGCTTTAAATCGTTTTATTTTGTGACTCCCTTGACTGATTTTTATAAATACTTATTTTTTACTGCTTTTGTGGTTCCTACTTTTCTTTTCTTTTTTTTTTTTTTAAATAATTAAATGTTTATCTTTGAGAGAGAGACCGAGCATGAGCAGGGGAGGAGCAGAGAGAGAGGGAGACACAGAATCCGATGCAGGCTCCAGGCTTCGAGCTGTCAGCACAGAGCCTGATGCAGGGCTAGAACCCACAGACTGTAAGATCATGACCTGAGCCGAAGTCGGACACTTAACTGACTCTGCCATCCAGGCGCCCTTTAGTATTTATTTTTGAGAGAGAGAGAGAGAGCGAGCGAGAGCAAGCGCATGAGCGGGGGAGGGGCAGAGAGAGAGGGAGACACAGAATCCGAAGCAGGCTCCAGGCTCTGAGCTGTCAGCACAGAGCCAGACGTGGGGCTCGAACCCACAACTGTGAGATCATGACCTGAGCCAAAGCTGGATGCTTAGCCGACTGAGCCACCCAGGCACCCCTGCTGCTACTTTTCTAATCTTACTTATGGTCTTTTCTTTCTACTCAGACTCCCCTTTAAACTTCTTTTAGGGCTGGTTTAGTGGTCATGAATTCCTTTAACTTTCGTTTCCAGGGAAGCTTTCTCTCTATTCGGATTGATAGCCTTGCTGGATAGAGTACTGTGGCTGCAAACTTTTCCTTTCAGCACTTTGAATATATCATGCTACTCTGCAGTTTCTACTGAAAAATCAGCTGAAAGCCTTGTGGGGTTTTTCTTGTATAGAACTTTTTTTTTTTATCCTCTTGCTACTTTTGAAATTCTCTATCATTGCTTTTTGTCACTTTAATTTCTATATGTCTTAGTGTGGACCTCCTTGGGTTGATTTTGTTCGGGAACCTCTGTACGTCCTGGATCTGGATTTCTGTTTCCTTATTTCTCAAATAAATTTTCTGACCCCTCCTTTTTTCTCATTCTGGGATCCCTATAATGCAAATGTTACATGCTTGATGATGTTGCTGAGTTCCCTAAGTGTATTCTCATTTTGCATAACTTTTCTCATCTGGCGAACTTATTTTCCACTACTCTGTCCTCCAGGTCACTGATTCATTTTCTGATTCCTCTGGCCTGCTGTTTATTCCATCCTAGTGTGTTCTAAATTTCACTTACTGTATTTTTTTTTTTTTTTTTTTTTAAGAGAGAGAGAGTGCGAGTGGGGTAGGGGCAGAGAGAGAGGGACACAGAATCCGAAGCAGGCTCCAGGTTTTGTCAGCAGACGCCAACACAGGATTCAAACTCATAAACTGTGAGTTCAGGACCTGAGCCAAAGTCAGAAGCTTAACCGAGCCACCCAGGCACCCCTCATTTATAGTATGCTTTGTCTCTATTTGGTTCCTTTTTATCTCTTTAAGGGTCTCACTGATGTCCTCCACTCTCTTTTTTTAAGTAGGCTCCACGCCCAATGTGGGGCTTGAACTCACAACCCTGAAATCAAGAGTCACATGCTCTACCAATTGAGCCAGGTAGGCACCCCTGATGTCATCCACTTTTCTCCAGTACAGTATCTTTATCATTCCTTCAAATTCTTTATCAGGCATATTACTTATCTCTGTCTTCCTTGGGTCTTTTGCCATGATTTTGTCCTGTTCTTTCATCTGGAATATATTTATCGGTCTCCTTATTTTGTCTCTCTGTTCCTGCTACGTCTCCAGCTCTTGAAAGTAGTGACCTTCTGAAGGCATCCCGTAGTGCCCAGCAGCGCAGTGCACCCCGTTCGCCGGAAGCTGGTGCTTCAGGTGTGTCTTCTGTGTGTGCCACATACACCCTGCTGCTGTGACGCGTTTTCCTTCAGTCCAGTCATCTGCAGTAGTTCTCTGATGTTATGGGCAGTGTTTGGTCCCTGTGGTGTTAGTGGGCTGGTCTGGGGCCACTCTGGGCTTGAGTTGAGTCATACCAGGCATTCGCAAGATGCTGTAGCACCAAACATAGGGCTCTTTTCCTGTGTTGTCCCTTGAGAAGATTTTGTTGGTGGGCAGGGCCTGTTTATCAGACTGTCTGCCCCCAGTCCACTGCTGGGGTGCAGCCTGACTCGTATGTGTAGTTGTCCTTCCCTCTCTCCGGGGAAGGAGTCTCTGAAGAGGTGCTGACCCCTGTCGGGGCTGCTCACGCACTGCCACGCTTGTGGTCCCACATGGATGGGCTCCAGCCATGGGTGTGTTGGAGGGGGTGGATCTACGACGTGCAGTGTCTACAAGGTTTGCAGGTAGACCTCTGTGAGAGGGGACCAGCTGCCGCGGGGACCAAGGCCCAGCCTGACTGGAGGGGTGGAGCTGCCAAGGCTTGGGGTGCAGGGAGGTGGTGTCAGCAGGATTTACACGACCGTCCTCTGCAGGAAGGGACCCAGGGTACTGGAGCTGAGGGGGGCATGGCTGGGGGAGGGCAGAGTGGCAAGTCAGGCAGGAGTGTCAGTGCTGTGCTGTTTCCCACAGGTGGCGGGTTTATGCTGGGGGACAGGAGGGAAACAGCGCAGGCCTTCTCCCTTGTTCCTGGAGTCCCCCAGTGATCTCTGTCCCTGGGGCCGCTCTAGGAGAGGAGTAAACAGCTTCCCCTCCCACACACCCAGGGGTTTTTCCAACTGCTGCTTCAGTGCTGTAGCTCTGCCTGCATCTTCTCCGGCAGGGACTCGGTTTCCTCCTGCCCTCCCAGAGCCAGACAGCTTCGTCCGGGTCCTGCTCGGTAGCGTCCGAGAGGGTGGGGGGCCCTGGGCTGCACGACACAGGGATGGAGCAGGTGTCCTCTTCTCTCCTGCCTCCCCACAGCCTCGGGCCGCCTTCGGGCCTGCAAGTGGGGGGCCCTGACCCGGAGTTCCGTGTAAACTGCGGCTCGTCCTGCCAGGGCTTGGGAGAAATATTTTTAGGAAGCTGAAAATGGGCCGTTCCTCAGGCAGGCTCTCTCCTGGCAGTAAGGCTGTTCAGAGGGCAGCAGGTCAGCACACCCCGTCCAAGTTCCGCCACACCTGAGAGCCATGCGACTCTGGGCACCACGCGGGGCCTCCGTGCCCTCCGTCTCGGTCGGCCCAGAACAGTAGTTGCCTTAGAAGTTGTTATCAGGGGTGGCAAGTGCCTTGAGAAGTAACAGCACTGAACACGAGGATGGACCTAGGATTCTAGGTCTCTCCTGTTCTGTGATCGTTCACTGGCTCACAGCTGGGAGGGGAGACAGATGGCAAACAGCTAATGGGGACAAGCTATGATCAGGGACGTTACAGGAGCACATGGGAGGAGCGGAGGGGACCCCAGAGGGGTGGTGCGGCAGAGGGACTGGGCACTGGGCACGCCATGTGCTGGAGACCAGTGAGCGGGTCGTGGCCTCTGAGGGGAGTGAATGTGGAAGGAGGGAGCCAGCTGGTGCAGGGAAGGGGTGAAGGGGGGCGGGGTGGGGAACATGTACAGGTTAGCGCCAGCCCGGGCTGCAGAGGATGGAGCCGGGGAGGGTGAGCAGCTGGAGACTCCGGGGTCGGTGGGACCTGGGAGTCGTGGGAGAAGGCCGCGGTACTCACACCTGACTGCCGTCCCTCCCCTGGCCAGGTGCACCTGATGAAGCCGGACGCGGTCCCCAAGGCGTGCTGCGCCCCCACCAAGCTGAGCGCCACCTCCGTGCTCTACTATGACAGCAGCAACAATGTCATCCTGCGCAAGCACCGCAACATGGTGGTCAGGGCCTGTGGCTGCCACTGAGGCCCGACCCCGCCGCTGCAGAGCCTCCCGCCTGGATCAGGCCCCTCTCCAGACGCAGGAAACCCTCAAATGCCATCACAGCTCAGGTGGGGTAGCAGGAAGGACCCCTACTTGCATCCCTGCCAGGGTCTCCCCAGGTCCCTCTGCCCCCTCCCCCCGATGTCTGTAGACTGGCTGGCCTGATGTGCGCGGCAGCCTCCGAGGCATGCTGACTGCACTGTCTTCAGCTCAGACATCCTGTCTTAGGACCTGTCCTTGGGCATCCCCAACCCACACTGTAGCTGACCCTGTCTGAGGAGCATCTGGAGTGTGAGCTTAGCTGGCTGGGCTTTGAGTGGGGAGAAGGGGGTCTGTCCCTCTTTATAAGCACCACACTGGGAATTTCCAGGGCACAGAGATGCAGTTGTGCTCAGTAGTGTATTACTGGGCTCCTAACTTGGCCCACTGGCACCACATTGGAAGAAGAACGAGCTGGATGAGCCTCATGCTAAGACTGAGGGTGACAGGGATGTTTTATGGCATATGCCTTCCCCTCCTTGGGAAAGTGGTATGATGCCCCCACCCCAACCCAGAAGCAAATAACCTTGGGGGCTTCCAGTTTCCTCTGCCTTTTTTCCATGTGAGGCTTAGCACTGACACAAAGTGAACTCTTAGCAGAAGCAGAGACAGTGGCTGCAGTAGGTGGTCCACGCTGGCACGCATGCCACCCCTTCCTGTCTCCTTGCCTGTAGCTAATGTCAGTAATCGACCTGGGCCCGTGGCCCAGACAGAGCCTCAAGACCCTCAGCACACAACTCCAGACACCCACCAGCAGATGAAACTCAGTTTCCCCACCCATTCTACCCACAGCATGGTGCTTGGGCCACCTCAGGCCAGGCACAGGGCAAGGAGGGAACGGTCTGTCTCCTAGAACCGAGGAGTTAAGAACAGGCTGCTCAACAGTCTATACCACATTGTGTGCCCAGAAGCACTGTGCTGTTTCTTGAGGACTGTGAACCAAAGGTCCCTGTCCCAAGGGAATGACAGGCAGTAATTAGGCTGACCTGGGTGAAGGTTCCCGAAAATCGTTATTCTCCTCAGAGCAGCCGCCATAGGCAGTTGGGAGTGTTTGATTTCTGACTTGCTAAGCCTGTAATTTAGCTGCTGGAGCAGACAGAGTTCAGCTGCCCGAGTCCTGAAATACTGTGTCATTAAAAGCAGATCCTGGGCCCGCCCAACCCACAGGCACAGCCCAGCCGAGGCAGAACCACCCCTGTGCCCAAGGATGCGCATCTCTGCCATCACTCTGCACCCTGAGGAGGGGCCCCAGGACAGCAGGCGGGGCAGCAGTTGAGGAATCTGGGGCCCTGCTGCAGGACAGCAGCCCCTCCACAGGGACCTGGAAGGGACTGTGGAGCAAGTACAGAGGAAGAGACCCTCCCGGTGTACACAGAGGGCAGGCCCAGACTGTCTGCAAAGTGGGGAGTTCCCTATTAGCCTGGGGCTTTGAGCTCTGGCTGGCAAGGGACTGAATCACAAAGTGGCTGGAATGTCGGGAGACCTGTACTTTGGTTCCAACTCAGCCACTGATGGGTTTGGTGTCAGGACAAGTTCCCTTCCTGATTCAAGCTTCAGTTTCTCATCTGTGACACAAGGATATAAGCCTCCTTCCTGCCTGAAACGCTGGCTGTCTCCTCTGTCACAGAGCAAAGACAGCCTGAGTGCCCAGCTGCTGTGTACATAGGACATGAAACCTGCCACTTTGGGGCCTTAGCAGCTCTCTCCTCCCAGTATCAATGGCAGTGGAGGTTTGAAAACTTTTAACAAATGTCAGTATTTGGTCTCCTCAACACCTAGCACATAACCTGGCATGTTTTGGGGATACCAGGAAAGCTTGTAGAATGAATGTTTTAAAGATGCAGACTGCCTTGTCCACTGGGTGTGCCGAATAGGAATGCAAGTATCATGATCTGAACCCCTTTCTGTGCAATAAAGCTGAAAGTACAGTGGTCATTCTAGAACCTCCAGCCAGCTAACAAATTGAAAGCAACCAGAAAAGGCCTTGGAGAAGGGGGAGAATTATGGATGCAAAGTCAATGAAGGGGCAGCCATCTTATTTATATAGTTGCCTGATACCCCAAGTTACGTTCAAGGCTGCACGTTAGAAGAATACATAAGGGTGGTCACCTCAGGCCCGCTGACAGCAAAGTAAGTGCTGCCAGGAAGGGAGGCTGCAGAGGAACAGCCAAGTCTGGGGGCAGGGGTGCGGGGGGAACTGCTCTGTGCGCCTCACACCCAGCGCACCTCCACAATCAGAGCATGGTACTGGCCCGGACGACAGCACACCAGGCAAAGCCCTGTTCTTTTGTGTCTCTATGTAAGGAAATGGGTGACATGCTTCGAGAAATGCCCTACAATTTCACAGGAAAGGAGGCTGTGAATAGGATATGGTGGGTTTTAGAGCCAGTAGACCTGGCATAGAATCCTGGCTCTGCCTCTTGTTAATTTGACCAAATTATGTCACCTCTAAGTTAGAAGTTTTTCCTCTGGAGTATTAGTACTGCCCTTGCAAGGCCATCGTGGGGATTTGGTGTGTCCACAAAGTACTCAGCACCGTGCATGCATGGGTACTGAATGAACAGCATTTGCTAGTGGTCTTACTTTAAATGAATTTATAGATCTGGGCCTCCCCTGTTAAAACCTTCCTGTTAAAACCCCCTCCTTCCAGAACATGTCCAGGAGGTGCTACTGTGTCTATTTTAGAGCTGAGCTTTTCCTAAAAAATCTAAATTTGGTCATCTCTAGGGATGAGGTAGGGACTTCCACAATCCCCTGCCTGTGGGAGTCCTGGCGTGCAGGGACCTACCGTGACTTGGTGACCTGTGGAGCCGGGGCCTCTGCTGGGGACTGAGGATGGGGCTGTGTTTTGTCCCCATTTCCTCCCAAAGTCCAGAGTCCTACAGCTTCTGGGAAGCTGAAAGGGGAGCATTCCTGGGGTTTCTCTTCTTACCATGAAGCCTTGAGCAAGCATTTGGACCTTTAAAAAGAAAAAAAAAAAAGTTTTTCCTCACTTGTGTGCTAGGGAAATTTTTGAAAATAAAAAACATAATCCCAGCATAATCCCCAAAATGCATAATCCCAGTACACAGAGATAAGCGTTGTTAATAATTCCTTCCAGTCTTTTTCTTTGACACATACATGTTTGTCTTTATATAGAACATCTGGGTATTTCATGAAGTCAGGATCATACTCTATGTACTGCTTGGTGATCTGATTTACTCGATCTATGATATATTGAAAATTTGTTATTAAATCTTCTTTGAAAACGGATCTTGCTGTAGCATCCCCTCTGCCCCAGTTCTGCCACGATTCCCTCCCTAGGTCTGGGGCCCCCATGACCCTACCATCGGGAGCACTGGCCCCGCATCAGGAAGGCAGGTGCTCTGGTCAGACAATACCTATGCGATCAGCAGGCTGATGGCATTGGGACCTGGCATCTCACCACTGAGGCTCAGGTCACCACCTACACAAGGGTTACGGGTGGACCCACATGATAAATTTTGGGGAAGCCCCTTACAGAGCACAGAGGGAGCAACTGCCACCTGTCAGGTCCCCATCCACTGGATTCCTGGCCAGTGTGCTAGTCCCACTTTCCTAGGGCAATCAGGGAAGCACAGTGAGGGACAGAACTCCCTCCCCCCAACAACCTCTCCCCTGGTTTCACAGAGTTGTGACCAGTCCTCCCTCCTGGGGCTTCAGGCCAGTCGGTTCCCCCTCCCCACATGTAATCCCTAGAGCCAGCCTTGTTGAGTATTTCAAGTACGTCTCTTCTCTCCCAGACATCACACCAGCCCTGAGTGGCTGGCATTTTCCTGGCCTCGCTGCTGCCTGTCCCGATAGCCATGACTGAGGGACACCTAGGTTAGGGAGCGAGGGTCCCTGCTGGGAATACTGCAGGCCATGATTTCAGTGATGGGAGCGGGCACCAGCCAACCAAAGGGGTACAAGCCAAACCCCACCTGAAGGCAGAAACCAAGGTTGGCCCAGGATGCTAGCTAGATAGAGAGAGGGCTAGCATCCAACCCTCTGCAGAAGCTGCCCTGGGGTCACAGGCCAGCAGGCTTCTCTCCTCCCCTCCAGGCTCAGCCTGACTTCAACCCAAAATGAGAACCAGCCCTGCCCAGTGGTTTCTGAGTGTCGAACCTTGATCTAGAGCCACTGGCAGGCGGCAGAGGAGCAGGTGGGAGCCTTGGACATTGTTTCTGATGACTGATGGTTTCTGGTGACCAGCCTCAGCACATGGGACATGCTGGGAGGTGGCCCGGCTGGCCAAACACTGGTACAGGGTGAGAGGCCACACATGCTACAGACTGTGGCACCAGACTCTGATTTCCACTGGGGCTGGGGTATGGGGAGGATGCAAGTACCATTTCGGCTGATTTCTCGTGTTTCCCCAGCACCACGCACAGCGCCTGGTAAAAGGACTCTGGGCATTCTGCAGTACTACAATTCGGACTATTGGTTCAATGACTGAATAATAAGTGAATGGGTCACCAAGACTGATTTCAGGTGCCTCTTAGACTCACGACTAGGTATGAGGGCAGGAATAGAGCATGGCTTACCTAACTCACTGGCCTCGTAGCAGAGGACAGGACAGAGGCACTTTGGCACCAGCTCTGACCTCTGCTGCCCTACAGTAGTCTGCAAAGGGTATAGTCTTAGGGACCCAGCCCGGGTGGGAGGGAAACAGCAGGGGAGGTGCTCTGCTTTGTCACAGGAAGATGGGCCAGTCACAGCTCTCTGAAAATACCTGGGACCTGGCTGGCAGGCGGCCATACAAGAACTAGGATTTATTTTACTAGAAGAAATGTCCAGGAGCCACATTGGCAGGACGAGGAGAAGCTGTGGCAGCAAAGGCCCAGAAAAGGCCACATACAGCCTGTCCACAATGAGGAAGGTGGCCCCCTGTGCCAGCCACGCCTGGGAAAGAGCCAGAGGGAGTCCAGGCCATACCTGCAGAAGAGTCGCTGTGAGCTGAGTCCAAGAAGGGCCACGACACAAACCCCTGCTTGCTGCAAAGGGGACAGACACCCTCAGGTGCTGGTTCCCAGGCTGACAGCTCCCTCTTGGATACACAGGGGCAGTGCCAAGACTTTGCGGACTCACATGTACTCCCCACAGTTGGCAATGATCACCTTCTGCTTTGGCTTCCTATCCTTGCTGCCCTGGGTCTTTGTGGGGACAGAAGAGGGGGAGAAACAAGGGAAAGTGAAGATTAAGGACTGGCTTAGGGATACCCTCCCCATCTGCCCACCCCTGCCTGAGCAGAAGCAGCCCTCCCTGGGATCTGCCACGGCCCCTCTCTCCAGCTCTCCCACAGGGCTACACACCCAGGGCCCAAGTGGCCACCCATCTCAATCTGCTGCAAGACATCCAGGCCTTCTGTGACCTCCCCAAACACTATGTGCTTGCCATCTACCCAATCTGTCTTGTCACACGTCAGGACGAATTGGGAGCTGTTGGTGTTTGGGCCAGAGCTGACCATGGAGAGTAGGCCTGGGGGAGAGAAGGAGCACGTCAGGCCCTACCCTTGGCTCCCTGCTGTCAGACGTACATCTGTGCAGACTGTTGACAGCCCTTCAACCAGGCAGGCTCAGACTCTAGGATAATACCATGTGGATGCCTTGTTTGCCACTCAGTTGATACTGAAATGGTGAGCAAAGTTGCTTAAATCATTTTATACTGGTTTATCCTTTCTTTCACTCATTCAATAAATACTTGTATTGTCTACTTTGTAACTTAGCTCCTGTTGAGCCCTGGGGACATTGGTCCCAGCCCTGGTGCAGCTCATAGTCTAGTGGAAAAGAGTCACTCAAAAGATAACTGTGGATGTATCTCAGGAATGCAAGGCTGGTTTAACATCCAAAAAGCAATATAACACATTAACAGAATAACGCACAAAACCCATATTATTATTGCAATAGACACAGAAAAGGCATCTTACAAAACCCACAACTTCTCACGATAAAAACACTCAACAAACTAGGAATAGAAGGGAACTTCCTCAGTCTGATAAAGAGCACCTACAAAAAAACCACACAGTGAAAGACTAGATGTTTTCCCCCTAAGATCAGGAATAAGACCAAAACATCTGCCCTTACCACTTCTATTCAATATCGTACTAGATGTTCCAGCAACTGCAATCTACAAAACAACGAAATGAAATATGCAGATGACATGATCTTGTATAAAGAAAATCCTACAGAATCCACTAAAAAACTATTAGGACTAGTTCAGCAAAGTTGCAGAATACAAGATCAACATACAAAAATCAAGTTATTTTATACTCTAGCAATGAACAATCTGAAAATGAAATTAAAATAATTCCATTTATAGTAACATCAAAAAGGATAAACTTCAGAATAAATTCAAAAGAAATATAAACTTATACCCTGATAATTATAAAATGTTACAGAAAGAAATTAAAGAAGATTTAAACAAATGGAAATATATCCCATGTTCATGGACTGGAAAACTTAATATTGCTAAGATGGCAATACACAAATTGTTCTACAGATTCAGTGGAATCTCTGTCAAAATCCAACCGGCTTTTTTGCAAAAATTGAGAACTATTCCCCAAATTCATACAGAAATGTTAGAGACCCAGAATAGCCAAAACAATCTGGAAAAAGAAGAGCAAAGTTGGAGGACTCACACTTGTCAAATTCGAAATGTACTATGGAGCTACAGAATACATGACAATGTAGAACTGGCATAGGACACATATATAGATCAATGAAACAGAACAGAAAGTCCAGAAACAAAATCCTTACATTTATGGTCAACTGATTTTCAAGAGGGATGCCAAGACAATTAACAGAACAGCCTTTTTTTTTTTCTTTTATTGAGAGAGGACACAAGTGAGCGAGGGCAGGGAGAGAGAGAGAATCCCACAAGAGCAGAGATTGGGGGGGGGGAGAGGGAGAGACAGAGAGAGACAGAGAGAGACAGAGAGAGACAGAGAGAGAGAGAGAGAGATCAGCAGGGCTCACCCAAAGCAGAGCTCATGTTCACCTGAAGCAGAACTCAAACTCACGAACCATGAGATCATGACCTGAGCCAAAGTCAGATGCTTAACCAACTGACCCACCCAGGCACCCAAGAACAGCTTTTTCAACAAATGACGCTAGGACAACTGGACATCCACAGGGGAAAGAATGAAATTAGATCCTTTTTCTCACACTATACACAAAAATTAACTAAAAATGGATCAAAGACCCAAATGTAAGAGCTAATCTTTAACACTCTTACAAGAAAATATGGGAGTAAATCTTCACAACCTTAGTTTAGGCAAAACGTTCTGAGTTATGATGCAAAAAATATACTGATGGAAGAGAAGAGAGATAAATTGAACTTCAACAGAATTAAAACTTTTTGTGCTTCGAAGCAAAACAAAGAAAAGTGAAAAGACAACCCACAGAATGACAAAAAATACTTGCAAACCATGTATCTGATAAGAGAACTACAGCTAGAATATTTAAAGAACTCTTGTATTTCAATAAAAAAGAGATAAATAACCCAATTTAACAATGGGTAATGGATCTGAATGGACATTTTCCCAAGAAGATTAAAATATGGACAACAGACACATGAAAAGATGCTCAACATCTTGCTTCCATCAGTCAGAAGGCAAATCAAAACCACAATGAGACAGCATTTCACACCACTAGGATGACATAAAGAGAACATAAAAGAAATAATAACCAGTGATTGTGAGGATACGGAGAAACTGCAACCCTCATAGGCTGCTGATGGGAATGTAAAATGGTGCAGCCACTTTAGAAAACAGTCTGGCAGTTCCTCAAAATATGAAAAAATAGTTATCCTATGCCCCAGCAATTCCAATTGTAGGTACCTACCCAAGGGAAACGAAAACATAGGTCCACACAAAAACTTATACATGAATGTTCACAACAGCATTATTCATAATAACCAAAATGTATAAACACAAATGTTCATCAACTTATGAATGGGTAAACAAATTGTGGTATATGCACACACTGAATATTAATTGACAATAAAAAAAATTAAGTACAGATACATGTTATATCGTAGATGAACTTTTTCGAAAACATGCTAAGTGGAAGCCAGTCACAAAAGGCCACATACTGTGGAATTCTATTTATATGACAGTCCAGAATAGGCAAACACTAATCGAAAGTCGATTAGTGTTTGCCTAGGCCTGGGGGACAAGGAGAAGGAGAATGCTAAAGGGTGTGGGGTTTCCTTTGGGAGGAAAATGTTCTAAAATTATTTGTGGTAATAGCTGCATAACTGAGTACAGTAAAAACCACTGAAATGTATACTTTAAATGGCTGAACTGAATGTATGTGAACTGCATCCCAATAAAACTGTTTTTTAAAGAAAATCATGCTATGGAACAGCAAAGCCTCGTGGCACAGACATCTGTTCAGCGAATGGAAGCACAAGACGCAATCACCTAAAAGTATATGTGTCTGTGTGTGTGTGTCTCTCTCTCACATGCACACGCACACACACACACACACATGTAACAGTACCATGGAAGGCTTTCTGAAGGAGGTAACATCTGAGTTTAAAAGAGCCATGTTCGGCAGAGGCCGAGGGAGGGTACCTATAAGCTCATCTGTCTCAGTGAGAAAGCCTCCTTTTCATGGCTGGGGCTCTAGACTGCATGTTCCCTTTGGATGGGGACCATGTCCCATTCCACTCTCAATGATGGAGTTGATCAAGGTGCCTGACACATAACAAAACTGCCCTGTGAACATCAGTTTTAAATATTCAAATATTTACACAATTCTAGAATACAGTGGTGACCAATAAAGACTGGGTCCTGCCCTCATGAGGCTAATATTCTAGAAAGGGAGACAGAAAATAAGTGAAAGAATAAGTAACTTCATAATATAATCTCAGGTATTAAATATATGAAGAAAAATGAAGCTGACTAAAAAGAAGAGATGACAGGAATGCCCATTCTAGACAGAGAGCAAGGCAGGTCTCTAAGACAAGGTACATGGCACCTGAAGGAAGTGAGGGGTGAACGCTGTAGATGCTAGAGGAAGAACATTCTAGGACAGGAAGTAGAATGACCAAGACCGTGAGGGGGAGGGAGTAAGCTGTGACTAAGGAACAGCAAGACTGCCTTGAGGACAGAGGATGGAGCAGCACATTCTGGGAGCTTGGGAAGGTGCCAGGCCTCATGCCAGTGGGTCCTGCGTGATGGCACCCCATGGGAGGACTCTCAGCCAGACAGTAACAGGACTGGGTTTATGTTTGAAAAGGATGGCTCTGACTACCTCACATATTGGACCAGGAGGGAAGATGCAGGGGTGGAAACAGGGAGACAAGTGTGAGGACTTGGTGCTGGTGAAGGAAGGGTGAAGCAAGGGCAGACGAGAAAGTGACTTGAAACACGTGGATCTGACCTATGTCAGATGGAGGAGAAGGGTCAAGGAGGAGTCCTAAGCTGAACAAGCAGTTAGGGAGATGGTGGTGGCATTGCCGGAGACAGGGATGAGGAGAGGAAGGGTCTGGGAGAAAAGAACATGAGAGTCTGTGAGGTCTGAGACATCCAGGGGACGTCCAGGGGAAGGCGACAGGGAGAGAACAGCATGGAGGCTGACATGTGGACAGGATTCATTTACAGATGTGACTGGAAACCCTGGAAAACCTGGGACAGGAAGGGATTGGCCAGAGCACTGGTTATAAATAGGGTAAGACTGCCCCCTCAAGGCTACTTGGAAACTCCAAGTTATGTTGCTCGTTGTCAGGAATAAAGGGGGTGCTACTGGCATTAGTGGGAAGGGAACAGGGAATCCAGATGTCCTGCCATGTCACATGTCAGGAAGAATTATTCTTAATCCTCTCAGACTTTCAAATGCCCTGAGAAACATTCATGTATTGGATAAAAATCTGTTTATAATGATTTGAGCTGAGAACCTAACTCCATTTTACATATAAATCCAAAGACTTATCTTTTGCACTGAATTTTTCCAGAAATAGACCTACTACATAAACCAAGGGACCATAATTTTTGGTTTCGTTCAGAATTTTACCAGGGGATTTTCACCATGTCAGGAAATCATGTTACTGTGACCCTGCCAACAAAATACACCTATATCAGTCCACACTGCTAACTATTGCTCTAGGCAGAAGTGTATGTTTAAATATTTCACATATTTAGTTGTGTCCAAGCATTTAAATACTGAAATACATACTATTTTATTGTAAATTACTTTCCTTTCATTTTCTTTCATATTATAATTATTACATAACACTATTTAAAAAAAATTTTTTTTAATGTTTATTTTTAGGGGCATCTGGGTGGCTCAGTCAGTTGAATGTCCAACTTTGGCTCAGGTCATGATCTGGCAGTTCATGAGTTTGAGCCCTACATGAGGCTCGCCGCTATCAGCGCAGAGCCCGCTTTGGATCCTCTGCCCACCTCTCTGCCCCTCCCCTGCTTGCACTCTCCCAAAAATAAATATTAAAAAATATATATTTATTTTTACTTAAAAGAGAAAGTGAGAACCAGCAGGGGAGGGGCAAAGAGAGATAGAGAAAATCCCAAGCAGGCTCCATCCTGCCAGTGCAGAACCCAACTTGGGGCTCAATCTCATGAACTTCGAGATCATGACCTGAGCCAAATTCAAGAGTCAGACACTCAAACGATGGAGCCACCCAGGAGCCCCACATAACACTTTTTCTTTTTCTTTTTACAAACTATGTGCTGGAAGAATATATTAGCTGTGACTTTCATTCCCACCTAGTAAAGAATCAGTTCTAAGAGGTGGGCACGAGGCTAATACGTTAAGAACCATTAAGTGAAGAGTGAGGGTAGAGAAGACAAAAAAGTGTTGAGCTCTGGGTCCCTGCAACAGTTCAGAGGTCAGGAGGGAGGAAACAGGAGAGACTTGAGACGCAGCAGCCAATAAGGATCTGAGTGGTGTGAGAGGTGGACTGCGGTGGAGGCTTTGGGAAGCCACTTGGATCCCCTTCAAGACCAAGACTCTCACTTTCTCACCTCCCAGGAGTGTGAGATGCTAGCAGCCCCAGGAGAAGTTCCACCCCAGTAAATGCCTTTGGTTGAAGAGAGCTGCTCACCCCTTCTGGGAATCAGCCAGAATTCATGACTGTCCATGTGAGGGTTCAGAGGCCTGGTTCCCAGGCCTCAATTCAGAACAACTCAGAAGGGCTATCCAAGCTCCAATGCACCCCCGGGACCAGCTGAGGCCTCTATGTGACTGATGGCATCTCAGTTACACTCTGCCTACTCTGCTCCCCTCATTCCCTTGCAAGAGTTGTCCCTGAGATCACTCTCTGCCTCCTGCATGCAATTCTCCATGAGTCTGTTTCCTAAAAAATCTGACCCCAAACAGCCAAAAACTGAAAAAAAAAAAAATCAAGTAGTGATAATGTGAATATGTTTTTCAGAGCTGTAGCAATAAAAGCCAAAAAATGAATGTTACCTTTGGCAGGGCAGGAAAATTATGGTGAGGGGGAACAGAAGAACATCACGTTATAACAAACTTCAATGATTTTCTTTAAACTATGTGCAAATTATGACTTTGATAAACATTTTTTGAAAACACTTTTGAGGGGCGCCTGGGTGGCTCAGTCAGTTGAGCGTCCGACTTCGGCTCAGGTCATGATCTCACGGTCCGTGAGTTCGAGCCCCACGTCGGGCTCTGTGCTGACTGCTCAGAGCCTGGAGCCTGTTTCAGATTCTGTGTCTCCCTCTCTCTCTGACCCTCCCCTGTTCATGCTCTGTCTCTGTCTCAAAAATAAATAAACATTAAAAAAAATAATTAAAAAAAAGAAATACTGTTTTTTTAAAAAAAAAAAACACTTTTGATAAACATATTTTAAAAATATGAATATTTAAGAAAATAGGAAGAGGTGCTTGGGGGGGGCTCAGTCAGTTAAGTGTCTGACTTCGGCCTAGGTCATAATCTCGCTGTTTCCGGGTTCCAGCCCTACGTCGTACTCTGTGCTGACAGCTCAGCCTGAAGCCTGTTTCAGATTCTGTGTCTCTCTCTCTCTCTCTTTTTCTCTCTCTCTCTGCCTTTCTCCAACTCGCACTCTCCCTCTCTCAAAAATAAACATTAAAAAAAAAAAAAGAAAGAAAGAAAGAAAATAAGAAGCACACAACTGTGAATGTGAATAGTAGTTACCTCAAAGAGATGGGCTGGAGGTAGCGAGGAGAAAAAACTTTAGCTTTTCATTTATAACCCTAAAAATAGTTGTAACTTCCAGGGGAGAAAGCTGGCAGCCATCTCCTTAAGCAAGCAACCAAAGGTGACATCACAAATATTGGAACTGACATCATGCACTTCCTTACACGATACACTGGTAAGGAAACAGCATTCTTCTGCGGTGTTCCTGCCAAAACACATCACACCTACACCTAACCATGAGGAAGTACTAGGCAAAGATTGAGAAATAATCTTAAAAACGGGCCTGTCCTCTTCAAAGTCATCAAGATCAAGAAAGACAATGAAAGGGGCACCCGGGTGGCTCAGTTAAGCGCCCAACCCTTGGTTTTGGCTCAGGTCATAATCTCACAGTTTTTGAGTTCGAGCCCCTTATCGGGCTCTGCACTCCTAGTGTGGATTCTGCTTGGGATTCTCTCTATCTCCGTCTCTCTCTGCCCCTCCCCTGCTCACACTCACGCTCTCTTTCTCAAAATAAATAAAACTTAAAAAAAAAAAAAAGACAAAAAACTGAAAGACTGTTCCAAATAGAAGGAAACTAAAGAGACTTCTTTAGTGTGTGGTGTGTGAATCCTTGCCAGGGAAGAACAATTGCTAAAACTACTATAAAGGACAATACCGGGGTAACTGATGAAATCTGAATATGGGTTGAAAATTAGTAAACAGTGTTGTACTGATGTTAAACTTCCTGATTTTGATGGTCATACTGTGATCACGTAAGGGAACATTTTTTTTTAATTTAATTTAATTTATTTTAAATATGAAATTTATTGTCAAATTGGTTTCCATACAACACCCAGTGCTCCTCCCAAGAGGTGCCCTCCTCAATGCCCACCACCCACCCTCCTCTCCCTCCCACCCCCCATCAACCCTCAGTTTATTCTCAGTTTTTAAGAGTCTCTTATGGTTTGGCTCTCTCCCTCTCTAACTTTTTTTTTTTCCTTCCCCTCCCCCATAGTCTTCTGTTAAGTTTCTCAGGATCCACATAAGAGTGAAAGGGAACATTCTTATTCTTAGAAAATACATAGTTGGGGCACCTGGGCGGCTCAAGTTGGTTGGGCACTGACTTTGGTTCAGGTTCAAGCTCCATGTTGGGCTCTGTGCTGACAGCTCGGAGCCTGGAGCCTGCTTTGTATTCTGTCTCTTCCTCTCTCTCTGCCCCTCCCCCACTTGTGCTTTGTGTCTCCCTCTCTCAAAAATAAACATAAAAAATTTTTTTTTAAGAAAATATATACCCAACTATTTAGGAGTCAAGAGGTATGATGTCTTCAACTTCCTCTCAACTGGGACAGTAGGGGGAAGATACATCTATGTATATCAATTCAATGTAAAGTGTAAAGGGCAAAAAGTAAATTAATGAGTGGACAAAGGATATATGCATTCCTTGTACTATTCTTACAGAACTCTTATTCCATATACCCATAAGTCTACAAATACATCAAAACTACAAAAAAAAAATACAATTTATAACTTTCAACTGCCTACTCTTTCTAATAGTCCTAAGCCTTTACAGAACTTCGAAAATGTCTGCTCAGTCTCGTTAGTTACTAGATGTTGGGATCCCCACAGAAGGACTCAGATTAAAAGTGTTAAAGGCTCAGGATTCCAGGAAGCCCCTTCTCCGGCTTGCTCAGCCACCGGCATCCTGCCCAGAGTCCCGCTCACCTGTTGTCATGGGGACAATGTCTGAAAGCAGAAGCATCTGGATGCAGCCAGCTGGCTTGTTCCCAATCTTGATGTCCATGTACACCTGAGGATTTGATGAGGCCTTTTTCGCAGCGGGATCTCCCTGGGTGCAGGATAAATCATTAGGCTGGACAGAACTCGACCCCCCAAGTAGGAGAGCAAGTATTCTGAATACACACCAAGAACCCAACAGCCGCAAGCAGGCTACAGCAAGATGCTGGCAGGGAAGGTCCTGGGCCGCGAAAGGGAAGGCCACGGCCACGGCCCCCGGCCGGACACCCAGTGACAGGACACTTCAGCACCAGCTAACCTGAGCCCCACCTCGCAAGCTCATTCCCTCATCACACTTACCCTCAGACATGCCAGCTCGCTTCACCCTGCCCTGCGGTCACGGAACTTTCCTGGCCCATAGCACATAGCTCTTGACACATTCAAACACCAGTTCAAGCCCACCCACCGCACTCCTGTTACAGCGACCCACACCCTTCTCCTCCATGCCTACCCCTACAGATTCACAGTCTGGCTTCAATGGAAGCAGAAAGGGCTGCTCTCTGGCTTGGGCCTGACTGCTCAGAAGACTGAGGTTAATAAAAGACCTTCCATTTTACTTCTAAGAAGTCTGCGATTTGCTCATGATTAATGAGGAGGTTGGGCCTTGCTTTGTGCTCCAGGTGGACCAGGATGACTAGCTGATAAACACAACATTCAGTACAAACCCTACCATTTGTTTCATAGAGAAAGCTCTATTGTCTCTGACCTATTTGTGGTGTGAACTGATAGGTCAAGATATAGGTATTGAGCTATGAGGCCCAGTACTGGAGTTGTTAAATAACTGGCTATCCAGTGGGGGAGGGCTGGCCACAAACACGAGACACACACAGATCCCAGAGCTACACAGCCTCGGTTCAAATCTAGGCTCCATCACTTATGAGCTATGTAATGTTGGATAAGTTATTTGATCTCCTTGTGCCTAGTTTTGTCGCCAAGAGTTGGAGATAATAGTAGCACTTACCTCAAAGGATTATCATTAGTATTAAATATTTGTAAAACACTTAGAACAGTTGCTGGTATAGAGGAAGCAACATTTGAACATTTGTTAAGTAAATAATGTCAAAATAACGCTGTAAATGCAGGATAGAGGGAGCTACAGAATCCCAGAGGCAACAAAAGCCCGGAAGGGACACTGATCTCACTCAACTAGAGGATTCAAAAAAGGTTCCTAGAGAAGGCAGCAACCGAATTCAGCTATGAAAGATGAGTGGAGATGGCGACACAAAGTAAGTTGGAAAGGGAATTTAGGCAAAGGAGCTGCTTAGGTAAAAACACAAGACACTTATAGGTACCTACAAACTCTGTCCTAGAATGTAAAATGTACATACAATGTGGAGAGGTGAGCAGGATCTGAACACAGAGAGCCCTTCTGTCCCCCTAAAGGAGCCCAGACTACTCCTCCTATAGATGAGGAGTCCCTAGACTGCTTGAGAGGAGCCGCATGGTCAGCTCTATGCCTTAGAAAGCTCCCTCTGGCTGCTCAGGACAGGAGGAATCGGGCCCAGGGTGGGAGACCAGCTAGGAAGCTACCATCATTATTCGTAGCAGAGATGACAGAGGCTACAGCAAGCCAATGCAGCAGAAGCAAACAGGAGAGAAGAGATTCAGGCAGGTGTAAAAGAGAATGATAGCAGGATATGGCAGTGCATCAGGTGTGGATTGTGATGAGGAGTCAGAGATGAGGTCCCTGGTTTGGGTGACTGTGGAAGATGGCAAAATTTGCTAAGATTGGGTACTTGGGACAACCAGAGAGGAAGGAAAGAGGAAATCCACTTGGGACATGCTTTGTTGACTTATGGTAACTGGGAGACATGCAGGCAGAAACCCGTGAAACTCAGGAGCAAGGTCAAGGTGAGGACTAGAGACCAGGAAATGAGCAGAACACTGAGTGCTGCAATAAGCTCAGACATGGGACACAGTGGCTGAAACTACAAGGACAACGGGCAGAGAGGAGTGGGGGGCTAAGGGAGGAACTTGGAGAAACACCGCTGCTCAGAGGGCGGACAGAGGAGGGGTAGCCTCCAAGTTATCCCCAGAAGTGACGGTCAGGATGGTGTATCGAGAAGCAGGAGAAAGTGCCGAGGCAGGCAGCAACTGGCTAAGGACGGAGGGATTGAGGCCTCTCTGGAATCAGGCCAGGAATAGGAAGACAGCAAGCCTGGGGCCAAAGTCTCAGCGAGGGAGCAGGAAAGGTCAGGAGGATGGCGGATACTGGTAAGGGGGAGTCCTCACTGTCCTTTCTCATCTCAGACCCCCACCTAGTTCAAGCAATCACAAATCGGTATCCAAGCATGCATACCATACTTCTCACCTAGAACCCCTCACAGACAAGAAAGCCACGCTTCTCCATTCCATTCACCTGCCGCCACCTACATCAGGAGCGCCCTGGGTGGAAAGCGCCAGCCCCTCCTGTGGAAGCACACACCTTCAAACCTCACCTCCTGGGTTTCCACTTTGGAAGGCTCCGTCCGACCCTCCTTCCTCTTTATTCTCTTCAAGAGTCTGCCCAGAAAACTTCTTCAACCAGTCATCACCTGACCACACTGAAAGGAAAAGAACTGAACAGATGTTAAGAAATTCAGGCTATTGGCCAGCTGTTCACTAGCTGTGCCCAGTTCTTCACTTTGTCAGCAGAATGGACACACCATGTGGCTCTCACAGGCAGAAGTTACCTCTCGGACAAGGGAAGCTGTCACTGGGAAATGTCAGGCCTTCAAGTCCAGCTCTCAGCAGAGGCAGATAAGAGTAACAAGGGAGGACTAAGCCGAGCCAAAAGGGAAGTTCCAACCACTGTCAAGGCCGGAAGGGCACAGTGTATGTCTACATCCCGGAGCAAGACTTTCACAGAGACCATGCCTCTAGCTTTGCAGAGAATCTCAAAGTCTATTTCCATGGAGGAGCTGCATTCTCCCCTCCCCTGTACACCACTCTACCCGTGTATATACTCCCATCACAGCAGGAAGTAAAACAGGGATAAAAAGGCAGCAGAGGCCAAAGTTGAGGATGTGATTGGGAATCTGTGATTGCCCCCGCTTGCCTGGTCTGAATGAGCCTTCGTTAACGCTCACTAGTTTGGCTAAACGGACACGAATTGTCCACCCAAAGAGTTCAGGTTCATTCTAAAATGACTGCAATACAACTCAGCTGCTTAAACCTTGTAAGGTTAATAAAAGACCTTCCATTTTACTTCTAAGAAGTCTGAGATCTGCTCATGATTAATTCTATGCTGGGAGCCCACACCCCGCAATGGCAAGCTATACACAAAACCAACCATAAAATGTCCCTGAGCCACTACACATTTCTTTTCTTTCAACACCAACAGGAAGATCTGTGCTGGCATGATCTTTGAATCTGAGCTCAGAACTCTGAAATTATAAGGGTAAATGCAGTTACCATGTATTGAGTCCATTTTTAAAAGTCAAGATCAGCACTAAATGGGAAAGAAATAGTATTGCTGGCTGGTGGGGGACATGTTTGATGAAAAAGTAACAGAAAACACAGATGTACAGGAATATTATCCAAGAACAACTGACACTTGGGTAGTTTTTTTTTAAGTTTATTTACTTATTTTTAAGAGAGAGAGAGGGAGGGAGGGAGGGGCAGAGAGAGAGGGAGAGAGAGAATCCCAAGCAGGCTCCCCACTGTCAGCATGGAGCCCGATGCGGGGCTCAAACCCACAAACCATGAGATCATGACCAGAGCTGAAATCAAGAGTCGTACACTTAACTGACTGAGCCACCCAGGCACCCCAAGATTTTTAAAAAAGGTTTGTTTTGGGCCTTTTCATGAAAACTAAAAAAATATGAAATAGGATTCCTTAATTAGTAACATTTAAGTTATAATTATAGCTATGCTTCGTTCCTAGAAACAAAGATGAATCAAGTACTAATTTTACTTATAGCAATTAAGAAAAAGACTGAATGATAGCATGAAATACCCTTATTTCATATTTAATCATAAAGACAGATTATAAGAGAAGAAAGGTTTATCATAAAGATAAAAAAAAGGGGAGGGTAGAAACATGTAAGAGTTTTGTTGTAGGCAAAATAACACCCCCCCCCCCATGGTGTCCACATCTTATTCTCCAGAACCCGTGAATATGTAATATTATATGACAAGAAGGAAGGCTATCACTCGTTGGTCTGCTGACCTTCAAATAAGGATATTATATTGGATTATTCAGGTGCTCCCAGTGTAATCACAAAGATCCTCTAAATGTGACAATGGAGGCAGGGGAGTTAGTTTCAGAGTGACTCAGGGTGAGAAAGACTCACCTGGCCACTGCTGGCTTGAAGACAGAAGGGACCAGAAGCCGAGGAATGAGGTCAATCTCTACAAGCTGGAAAGAAACAGACTCTCCCGTAGAGCCTCCACAAGGAATGTAGTCCTGCTCATGCAGTGAGACACATTTTGGACTTAAGACTTCCAGAACTCTAAGATAATGAATTTGTGTTGTTGTTAAGCCACTAAATTTTGGTAATTTGTTACGGCAGCAGTAGGAATTTAAACCACTTTTCTTTGAAGCACTCAGCCTAACAAACCTTACAGGTTTTCTCTGGTTTAACTTTACTTAGAGAGAGCCACTTTTGAGCCATGACTCAAAAGTTTACACTTTGTTGACTAGAGCCAACCACAGCAGTTTTCCATGAAACCCTGTCTTTTATGCCAGATTCACAAGTTTACTTTGCAATCCTTTTACACTCTATTTGCAGTATACTGCCCTGGACTAGAGGCTGGCAAACTTTCTGTAAACGGCTAGACAGTAAATATTTGTTTGTAATTTTTTTAATGTTTATTTCTTTTTGAGAGAGAGAGAAAACAAGTGGGAAAGAGACAAAGAGAGGGGGACAGAGATCCAACGTGGGCTCTGCACTGATAGCAGAGACCCCTATGTGGGGCTTGAACCCACGAACCATGAGATCATGACCTGAGCTGAAGTCAGACGCTTAACTGACTGAGTCACCCATGTACCCCTAGACAGTAAATATTTCTTTGTGGGTCAGAGTCTCTACTGCATATGCTTTTTTCCCCTTTTTTTCCAAAACCCATTAAACATATAAAAAACTATTTAGCTCATGGGCCATACAAAAGCAGGCTGAAGGACGGATGTGGCCTGCAGTCTGAATTTGCTGACCCCTGACGTAGATACAAAAGTGTCAGGGAGAGGGGCGCTGGGGAGGCTCAGTCAGTTGAGTGTCTGGCTCTTGATTTTGGCTCAGATTATGATCTCATGGTGCATGGGATTGAGCTCCATGTTGGGGTCTGTGCTGACAGCATGAAGCCTGCTTGGAATTCTCTCTCTCCTTCTTCCTGCCCCGCTCATGCTTGCTCACTCACATGCTCTCTCTCTCTCTCTCTCTCTTTCAAAATAAATAAATAAACATTTTTTAAAAACCCACAAGTGACACCTGGGTGGCTCAGTCAGTTAAATGTCCGACTTCAGCTCATGTCATGATCTTACAGTTCATGGGTTTGAGCCTCGCATCGGGCTATGTGCTGACAGCTCAGAACCTGGAGCCTGCTTCAGATTCTGTGTCTCCCTCCCTCTCTCTCTCTGCTCCTCCCCCACTCATGCTCTGTTTCTTTCTGCTCCCAAAAGTAAACATTAAAAAAATTTTTTTAATAAAAAAACAAAAACACACCAAAGTGTCAGGGAGAGACTCACCAAAAAAGATGGTTGGCATTTATGCAAACATTTAAATAGGAAGGATTTCTGAATAACAATTCATTTCATAAGTAGCCAGTTCACAGTAAATACTTTCAAATAATGACAACTTTTGCTTCCTAGATAACTTGAGACTGTGGAAACTGGAAACACCATATGCACCTGAGGGTCCCATGTACTGTAAAGTAGCATCAAAAAACAGCTTCAGTAAAAAGCAAAGAGTCTCAGCCATATCATGTTGTCGATTGCCGCCGTAGCATCCTGCTAAGAGAATCTAAGAGTTCATGTGTGTAGTCCAACTCTTCCTGTGGTTAGCACTCAAATAAAAACTCAGTAGCACACACATGGAAAAAAACCCCACACTTTCCCTCCTTCCCTCCCTAGATTATATGCATTTAACAAAGTGTATGTACTAACTGCTTATTAGAGCTGGTGATGTAAGGATGTGTGCTCAGGCACAGAAACCTGAAAACACACAGGAGACAGGAACCAGCAATGCAGGCTCTAGAAGGCAGAGACAGATCTCTGCAGGATCTGTCTTCCACATTCTGACTACATGAGGCTCTGACTATGAGCCTGGCTTGGTGAGCCTTCCTTCAACCAGAACTTCTTGTCCCTTGGCAACTGTCACCACCAAACCAGGGTTTTGGGGGTTGAATCATATCCCCCGAAACTTCAGGTCTGCCCAAATTTCAGAATGTGACCCTATTTACAAATGGGGTCTCTGCAAACATAATTAGTCAAGATGAGGCCATACTGCATTAAGGTGGTCCTTAATCCAATCAACGACTGGTATTCTTGTAAGTAGAGGAGACACAGACACATGTGGGGAACAAGGCCATGTGAAGACAGGGGCAAAGACTGGACTGATGCAGTTATAAGCTACAGAATGCCAAGGACTGCCAGGAGCCACCAGAAGCTAGGGAGGGAAGGATTCTTCCCTAGAGCTTTCAGAGGGAGCATGGTCCTGCCAATACCTTGATTTAGATCTGCTAGCCTCCAGAGCAGGTACAGCTGTGAGAATAAATTTCTCTTGTGTTAAGCCAAGTTTGTGGTAGTTTGTTATGGCAGCCCCAGGAATCTACTACATCCACCCAAATGGAGGGTGGCACCTTTTGTAGCCAATGACAATAGGCAACACCAAATACTAAACAAGGAAAATTTCTTACCTCTGCCAATTCAAACTCAACAAGAGCAAATCCTTGGTGCTTTTCACAACAGCAGATCGTTAGTATGTGAGCAATAGAAGGAAGCATGCCATATCCAGACGCCATTTAAAAAAATGAAAATCTAGGGGCGCCTGGATGGCTGAGTTGGTTAAGCATCCAACTTCAGCTCAGGTCATGACCTTGCAGTTCACGAGTTTGAGCCCTGCGCCGTGCTGATGGCTCAGGGCCTGGAGCCTGCTTCAGATTCTGTGTCTCTCTCTCTCTCTTTCTCTGCCCCTCCCCTGCTCTCGCTCGCTCTCACTCTCAAAAAAAATAAACATTAAAAAAAAATTTTTTTAATGAAAATCTAATTTTTAGGGTTTCCTTAGTTTAGTCAACAGGGCTTCCAGAAATATTAAGGTTATTTTGTTCATTTTAAATAAACATAGCTGAATAGTGAACTGAATTTTTAAACTTTGTAGTATCCAATTCTACCACAACAGAATTTAAGACTTAAGTTACTTTCCAAGCATTTTAATAACTTGTTTATAAGACATACAGAAAGTAGACAAGGTTGTTTACCAATTATTCATTCCAACTGAACACCAACGGAGGACGGAGCGCTGACCTCACTACGGAGTTAAGTGATTATTAGTGAAGGAGCCTCATGCTTGTCCTCAGTTAAACATTATGTTAGCTGGCAGAAAGCAAGGGCAACAAGAGTTACTAATTTATAGAATTCAGGGACAGACGAGCCCCCAGTGGCCAGTCTTACTGTTTTATTTAAGAAATGAAGAACTCAGAGAGGTGAGTATCAACCCAGAATTAGTGGCACAGCTGGTTCTAAAACTCCTATCTTAGAAAATTACAACCAAGGATCAAATAGAAATATACACCATAACTACGATACCAATTTAAGGGAAACTCCCCCAGATGAGCAGAGTCCAAGGCCCTGCCACTGTTGCAGCTGAACTTTCCTGCTGCCTGCTGCTATTTAAAATCACAACGGCCAATAAGGGAGGTCTGGGCAGCAGGTGTGGTGGGGTAGAGCTACCCAGCACGGGGATGTGAAACATTACTCAGACCTCTTAAGATTTTTCTAAAACTAGCTTCCTACTGAATCTTACTATGCAGTTTATATATTAAATGATCAAATATCAAAGCCCCCAAGTGGTTCCAATGTGGAGAAAGCCTTTCTTCAAATCCAACAAACTGTCAATCTAAATTTCAGCCCATAGCCACACCAGCATCCTGGCCTTGTTGTCCTTGGAACATTCCTTTTCCATCACCAAGATCATAGTCACGTTGACCTAGAGAGACATCCTCCTGAACTTCATTACATATCAACCGTAAACAATGCACATGACTTAAAATTCTTCTCAAATTCTTTTCCTGACATTAGGAATCCGAACAAGAGAGACACTGAAAGAACTCACCTGTTTCATAATCCAGGGAAAACTAATTATCCATGATGTCTCCAAACAGAAATAAAAGTAGCACGGAGAACTTTGTTGTCTACCTCCTCTGCCAACCCAACAGCAAAGAGGAAGTGCCTTCTGAACCAGTGCCCTCCATACTCTTGGTACAGATGCTCTGTTAGCAAGACAGCCACAGGGAGAAGAAGGAGTCCCCAGTCTTTTAGGTATACAAAATGACCGGTGAGGTACACTCTTCCCCTATCCCCCTTCAGACTTACATCTAGCCCTTGGTTACTGTGATAGGTTCAGTGCCTCCAGGGTCACAATCTCTTCAATAGTTACTAGAATGATTCCAAGAAAGTGCAAATCGGATCACATCACTATCCAGCTTAGCTTAATAGTCTCCAAAAGCTCACCAACGCCCACAGGACGGAGCCCAAATTCCTTAACACGGCATATAATAAGACCTTCATAAGGTCTGAGCCTTGCCGACCTATCTAGCCTTTCTCCCTGAACGCAAATCCCAGATGTTGGACTACTTCACCTCTCCGGGCTCTTTTCTTGCTGCTCTCCATTCAGGCCACAGCCTTACTCATGATCTTTCAAACCCAGCTTCGGCCTCTGCGCTTCAGAAAGTTTGCCCTCACCTCTCCTGATGGAGTGAGTGTTCATTCCCCAAAGCCCTCAGCTCGACCCTCATCAATACTGTCTATTTTATAGTCACATCATGAGGCTTGCCAGCCCGCGCAGTAAGGCTGTTCCCAAATCTCCCCAACTATTCGGTGAAACCTTCCTCTAAGGGGTCAGGGCTGCGGAGTTTATGGAATGAATGGGCTTGAGAGTTTGGAATGCGGTCTGAGGTCACAATAACAGATCTTACCAACTCTCCGAGACCAAGATCATAGAGGGAAAGGGCTCTGGGCAGCGCCAGGACCAGCAGAGCCGTCAAGTCGCGGGCGCTGCTCACAGGCTGAGGGGGCAGAGCCACAAGAGAAACCCACGCTAGCTCGGCAACGAACAACACGGTCTTGACGGCAGCCATCTTGCTCCCTGGCTCTTCCGCCGGAAGCCGAAGCCAGGCCCCGCCCCCGGACCCGACCTCTCGCTCGCTGGCGCAGCCGCTGTGCTCCTGGCCAGTGGCCTGCGGCGGATGTTTAGAGGGCACTCAGAATAGAGATCACAAATACATAGCGGCGTTAACTGGGGAAGTCAGGAAATAGAAGAATCTACTTTAGATCCGGCCTTTATTTCTAATTATTTTAATGCCAGTGTAACATAAGTAACAGTGTTATATTCGTCTCAAATGTAAAATATAGTGATTCAATAATTCCAAATATTGCTGTGTGCTCAAGATAAATGTAACCTCGATCCCCTTCACCCGTTTCACTCATTCTTCCAACCATCTCCCCTCTGGTAACCAGATTGTTCTCTATAGTTAAAGTCTGTTTTTGGTTTACCTCTTTATTTGGTCTTTGTTGTTTCTTAAATTCCGTATGTGAGTGAAATCCTAGGATATTTGTCTTTCTCTGGCTTATTTTGCTTAGCATTATACTCTAGTTCCATCCATGTTGTTGCAGACAGCAAGATTTCCTTCTCTTATGGCTGAATAATATTGCATTGTATATATACACCACATCTTCAGTCATACATTTGTCGATGGACACTTGGGCTTCCATATTTGGCTATTTTAATAATCTTGCAATAAACATAAAGGTACGTGTATCCCTTTGAATTAGTATTTTCCTACTCTTGGGTAAACACCCAGTAGTGTGATTACTGGATCATAGGGCAGTTCTATTTTTACTTTTGAGGAACCTCCTTACTGTCTTCCATAGTGGCTGGGTTACTACTCACAGTGCATTGAGGGTTCCTACTTCACATCCTTGCCAACACTTCCTGTGTTTTTAAGTAGGCTCTATGCCCAACGTGGGGCTCAAACTCATGACCCTAAGTTAAAGAGTTGCATGCTTTACTGACTGAGCCACCCAAGTGCCCCAAGTTGTAGTTCTTCATATATTTTGAATCCTAAGCCTTTTTTAGATGTCATTTACAAACATCTTCTCCCATTCAGATAGTCCTAGTTTTCTTATTCCCTTTGCTGTGCAGATCAGGCCTTAGTTATTTAATTTAAAGTGAAACCAGACCTTAAAGAAAATGGGGAGCCTGCTAAGAATATTCCAAGCAAAATGATACCTTGGGTAAGGCCCTGAGAAAAGACAGCCTGCCAGGTTTCAAGGAAAAGGAGAAAGCGTTCCTGGAGGACAGTGAGGGCAAGTAGACTGGTTGACCTTGGCCAGGTGAGGATTGAGGACTAAAGGAACCACAACACACTTAGGACTCCAGCACTTGCTTGCTGTTGCCACTCAGACTTAGCCACCAAGCCTTTTCCCAGTGCCAGAGGAAATCTTAGCTGCATAATCAACCGAATGTAGGAAAGGGGACCCACAAACCCCAGCTAACACATCCAAGGAGGGAGGGGCCGGGTTCTGCTGATCTCCCCATACAGCCTTCATTCATGTGCCAACCCCAGCCTGTACCCAATTCTCCCGTGCCAGACTTCTGTTCCCTGTAAGTTAAATGGAGGTCCATTATAAAACTCCTCCCACAACAATGCAATGGGACAGTTCTGTATACCTGGCTAACTCAAAATAGTCTGTTTATAACCATCAGGAAAGGATGATAGGCTATACATACTAAAAGTTACTTCCAGTGATAACTGAATTTAACAGGGTAAAACTGGTCAGAGTGAAACAGGACAGGCAGTTTTATGGAGATTTTTTTCTTTATTGAGAAACTTAAGACTTGGGTACATCAAATAAAACCAATTTCTGGGGGAAAAAAATCAAAACCCACGATAGAAAAAAAAAAAGTTAACACTGTCTGGGCTATAGCAGAACCCAGAGAATATATTCTTTTAATTGAAAAATTCTAGGTGCTTCATAATTGACCTTTTGATACAAAATGACCTATTAAATTTCCAATTTGTGGTTCTTGGTGTTGAGGTCCATAGGACACGCTAGAAATCTTCAAACCTTGAGCTGAATTCCAGGAGGGGTTATTTGGCTTTTGAATCCTGAAAAGAAAAGCACCAACACAAATAAATACATAATCAGAAAAAGCGCAGAGATTCACTGAAATCTCTGGCTTTATAGAAGGTATTGTAGAAAGCGGTGCTTACTGACATGTGGGATGGACGATTGTGTTGGGACTGTCCTGTGCATTGCAGGATGTTTTAGCAGTATCCCTAGCCTCTACCCACTAGATGTAACACATCTCCAGGTATGACAACCAAAATAGGTCTCCACTGGCAAATGTCCTCTCAAAGAGGCACCCCTGACTGAGAGTCACCCACTTTGAGGCTATGTACTTACTATACAGCCCCACCCCGCACCCTTCCTGGCCATCCTGTACCCAAAGTGATGGTTCACTTGCTTAAATCCCCAATGAAAAGTGTTCAGGCCTTTACCATATGCCCTTTTCCCTTGCCTCTGCCTATTTGGTTCGCTCCTTCCTCCACCAGGAGAGGCACCCACCAGTCCTTGTCAGAGGTCCTACTTAAGCTTCACTCACTCTGCAGATGGGGGCCATGGCCTCCAGGTCCAGGAATCGACTAAAACCACACCCTGTAACTGTAGTCAGGTGTGTCTGCCTCTCCCACCTTACACAGGGCCTGTGTCCGTTGTGTTCTCAGAGCTAAGCAGTGGCTTCACACGCAAGCTCACCTCACCAACCTTAAGCCAAACCAGGGAGATATTCATAGAAATGAGGCTGTGGGATCAGATTATGACAACACCTTGTATATCCATCTAAACCAAAAAAGTCATTCTTGAAAAAGATCTAACCAGGTGCTCCTTATGGAGAAAACTGCCCTGTTTGCTCCTTATAATTTACAACCTGTTCTCTCTTTTCTCCAAATTAACTCCTTCAGATTATAGAAAATACTCGGGTGACAGCCTGCCCAAGTTATCAGGTTAAATAGCAGAAACATGGCTCTATATACTGCCCCTAATCTTTTAGGATGATCTTCACAAGTCAAAACCATTGCAAAAAACAAAAACAGCCAAACATACGGTTTTTCCTTGTCTAAGAGGTAGCAGCAGCAACAGCGCCCACCTTCTGGGCAGCTTCTTTCTTGGCATGATGAGCCTGTAGAACCGCCACAGCTTCATCTACCTGTGAGGAATCTCCAGGTGGTCAGTGACATCTGAGGAGAGGCCCTCCACCCCTCCCTGGTGCCCAGATCCAGTAGTAGGGTCTCCTGGTGCTGCCTGCTCTTCCCAATACCCACCCCACCAGCAACCTTCCGTCTCTCTGCTGAACCAGGATGCCAAGGCCACCCCTCGTCCTCCCAGGCGGAGCAAGTGAAAGCCGAAGGGTCTGGAAACCAGCTCACCTTGGAGCGGAGAGACTCAGGGGACTCCAGCATGTGCAGCAGCTCAGAGTTGTCAATCTCCAGCAGCATTCCTGTGATTTTTCCAGCCAGGTTTGAATGCATGGTTTGGATGAGTGGGAATAAACGTTCTCCTGGGGAAAGAATATTTAATTAAAAACCAGGTTGAATCCCAGTAAAGAATGGACACGGGTATCCAGGTTAGTACCAGGTTCTGGCTCCCTCTTCTGCCAACACATGGGTCACTCACCCAACATCTGCTTCTGTTCCTGGGGGGGTGCTGCAGCCAACATGGAGGCGGTCAAGGGCTCCTGCCCCTGCACATGGACCGCAGGCTGGGGTGCCTGGGAATCAGGAGAGGCAGAAGGTTAGCATCAAGGAAAGGACATTTGATGGTCATGAGCCTGACCATTCGCTCTCAAAGCCTACTATGTGAAAGAGATAGAGGTGGATGTCCTTGCTGCCAAGGAACTAATTGCCGTCTTGGGGAGGAAGGGGTTACATGAGCAACAGAGGGGTACACAGCATAAACAAAAACCAACTACAATGAAAACAGCACGCAGGGCACCTGACGGTTAAGTGTCTGACTTAAGCTCAGGTCACAATCTCACAGTTCATGGGTTTGAGCCCCGTGTCAGGCTCTTTGCTGACAGTTCAGAGCCTGGAGCTTGTTTTGGATTCTGTGTCTCCCTCTCTCTCTCTGTCCCTCCCCCGCTTGTGCTCTCTCTCCCAAAAGTAAACAAAACAAAAAAAAGGAAACAGCATGCTATTAGAAGAGAAAGGAAATGAGTAAGAAAATAAACCTACAAGGCTCAACAGTTATCAAGTGATTCCATTTATAATTATATCCCACATCACTTTATTATACCAAATGTTTTTAATGTTTACTTATTTTTTTGGAGGGGGGGGAAGGAAGGGAGGGCACGTGTGAGTGATCAGGAAAGGGGCAGAGAGAGGGGATCCAAAGCAGGCTCTGTGCTGACAGCAGAGAGCCTGATGTGGAGCTTAAACCCACGAACCGTGAGATTGTGACGTGAGCCGAAGTCGGACACTTAACCGACTGAGCCACCCAGGCACGCCATATCAAATGTTTTTATTCTATTAAATGCTTAAGGACTACCAACATACACTGTCAACGCCAGTCACAACTCTAAAAGTAGGGCCCTGTAGGCAAAAGCTACATAAGCAAAGTTCTGAGGCATCTCCAATTTAGAGAGCATGAAGTAGGAGCAGGCAGCTCAGGGGTCACAAGGCTAAGTGTTAAGTGTGGCTCCTCTAAGCAAATTACTACTGAGTTCTGGGTCTAATCCCCCAACCCCAACTTAACATCTCTGAAACTGAATGTCTCATCTGTAAAATGAAGTTCTTTACTGACTTAATGTACCAATCTTACAGAGAGGCTAAGCATCAACTCAGCCAGTGGAAATGAGAAGCTCAAAGAGCTAAGCAAGCACACATGTTGTAAAAAGGAAGGCAGAAGCACCAGCTGTTTCTGAGGCTGGGGCATTTCTAAGTAAATTATTATGGGGGGGAAGGCTTTCCAGCCCCTTTCCCTCACAGTAAAGAAAGCCCCTAAAAGGCAGCGTCATCATAGAAAACACAACACCCTGACACAGAGCAGGCATTAATGGCTGTTGAAGGAATCAAAGCAAAGACATCTTTTCAATCAAATGCAAACAGGGCAGATCCTTTCAGCATTCCGTTTGGTAGATCTCACCTGCAGAGGCTGGATGGCAGGGTGAGGGCTGCGGACACTGGAAGCGTATTTATAAGGTGCGACAGCCCGAGGAGCAGCAGCAGCAACAGCAGCACGAGGTGCTAAGGTCTGCACGGCTGTGGGAACACCTTAGGAAAAGAATAAGTAAAATTAAAGCCAATCAGTCTGGGCAAAGACCCGTCAAATCCCATCTTTCCCCATTCTGTGTGCATCCAATACCACCTCCAGACTGGCAGCTGTCAGTCAGCCCTTGCTGGGCGGCACCAGCCCCACCAAAGTCCATAGCCAAGCGGTCCGGGCACTCAGACCCTACAACAGACCAGCAAATGCACATCAGTGTCGGCAGCAGAGGTCCAACTGGCCACGTCCCACGGAAGGAGCAATTCCAAAGCATGTTCACACAACACATCACACGTGGAGCCACTACTGCTACTTTCGAGGAACAGCCAACAGATAACATACAACTCTTCCCGCCTCTTGGAATACAGGACACATTCTGTAAACAACAGTTTCCTTCAATCTCCCAACCCCACCCAAAAGAATAGGCTGCCTCTGTAGTCATCCAGCTAACAAGCATCTATAATTAACCTTTTTCACATGAGTCACCAATGAGCAAAAAAAATCTTAAGTCACCGACATAGCCCTAGAACTCCCATGGTTTCTCTGCTCTTTAAGTACCAACCAGAGCACACAGCTAAGATTACAGAACCAGAACTGGAACATGAGCCCAACGAAGTGACCAACTCTGGGCAGAAGCTAGTCAACCTGACTCCCTCCTCCCCAGGCCACGCTTCTCAAGGCCAGTTTGCTCACCGACTCTCTGAGCAGTAGTAGGGAGGCCACGAGAGGCCGGAGCATTACCAGTTGGAGCCAGATGGCGAAGAGCTGGACGAGGCCCAGACTGGCGTATAGCACTTGGCATTCCTTGGAAGCCTGGTGAAGACAAAAACTGTGCATCACCAATCAAGCATATGGACCACAACCTAGGCTGTGCCTCAGAGGGGGCAAGGAGGAGAGGCGGGGAGACCAGAATAGGTTTATCCTGGGTGACCAAGTCACCGTTCCCCACCACCTACCTTGAGGTCTCCCACCTTGCTGCCAGCGTGGATTAGGCCTCATCTGTGCTAACTGGTTAGGTGTGTAATACGGAGGTCTTCCCTGAGCCTGCAAGAAAGAGCATCCGAGCCCTTTTATTTGAAGGGCCTGAATCCACATGAAAGATCTCATCCTACTGCCAGGCCCAAGGCTAATTAAGCAGAAACTCTACTCAAAGGCGGGGGTGGGGGGCGGCAGCCGCAAGGCCAGTTAATGGGGATTCTTTTCTTTTAACTCTGTGGGGGGCAGGGAAGGAAGAGGGAGGGAAAAGAGAAATATCTTCATTTTCATGGGTCCTAACTCCAACAGTCTGAACTCCAATATCCAAAACCCCTCTCCCCCACCACCACAGGCTGCCGGAGCAGTTGTCAGGAGGCAGGTTCCAAAGATCCATGAACACAAGCAGACCCACCTGTGGAACTGCTGGCACAAAGTAGCCACCAGCTGCAGGCTGGAACTGATTTAAGATGGCATTGGCAGGAAGTGCTCTCATTCCAGCCACCCGCTGCATATACTGGTTGGTCAGGTGAGCCTTTCTCTCTTCCTTTCTCTGGGCCAGGGCGACGTACAGCGGCTTGGAGCCCACGATGCGTCCATTCATCTCAGTGACCGCTTTGGTCGCCTCTTCAGGAGATGAGAAGCAGACAAAGCCAAACCCTTTGCTTCTCCCATCCTCCAACATTACCTACAAAGGGACCAGCTACTTAAGGAAAAAGTGTTCTATGTTGGGGGACAGCTATTAAGAGTCAAAAACCCTGGGTCCTGCCGCAAGAGTCCCCAAGTGTAGGATAAGGGTTCTCAGCCTTGTGCCAGGATGTCCCACAGGCCAATTAAGTCACAACCTCTAAGGACAGGACCTAGGCATTTTCACTTTGTTAGATCTCCGGGTGATCCTAAAGTTTCCAAACACTATGACATAGCTAATGGTTAAACCAGGAACTCAAAAGATGTTTCCTGATACCTGAAGCATAGCTACCTTTGGCTACCCACTAGAAATCCGGGCAGTGTCAAGCTATTTACTTGCAGAACTCATCTGCTCAAGACCTTGGTGCACAAAACCTTAATCATTGCTTATCAAGGTTAGGATATGGTTTTGAATTACCACATGCGGGCAGGAATTACAAAACCAATGACCACCACCATTAATCCAACAGCAGAAAGATGGCCAGCTGGGAGAGACAGCTGGGATTCTCGTCCCAACTCTAATCTCTAAGCTGCGTGACCTTAACATTTACTTGCCCTCTGTGAGCCTCAATGTCCAGGATGACCTCTAAGGCAAACTACCACAAAACCACATGTCTACTGGTTCTCTTCCCACATAGAGCTAGTCATTCATGGATAGCTCTTTATCCTCACCTGAGAAGGTGACTTATTGCTTTCCCTGGTCTACATCCTCAGAAATAACCGGTAGCAACAGGACGAGGTATGCTTGGCACCATTTTGTGTCTTAGCTCGCTGCCTGGACAGCCTCCTGAGGTGGAGGACATGAGAGTAAGGATGTATATCAACCCAACATCTTTCTACCAATGAGATGGGCCAACACGGTGTATGAAAACATGACACCTTGATCTTGAAAATAGGGGCTGTGAAACTTGAAAGACCTGGTTCTTTTGTTCTTTTCCTGCCAACTTAAGCACTGTGCTGATAAGCAAGGAGAGACCATCATTCTTCACACTGATGGAAGGCCAGTGAAGGAAGTGATAAGAGGGAAGGGCCAAGGAAACAAGGAACCCGACAGGGTGGCCTCTGGTCAACTCTGCTACAACTGATAATGTTCCTTTGACAACGCTCCCAGGTTGTGCACGACTTAAACTAAGGGCCAAGACAGGGTCACACCAAAGTCTTTTTACCAGACCACTTGGCCTCTTTCTCATCCCTGAAAAGACTCTGACACCTGCTGCACCTCTGCTGAGCAGGAACAGCGTGTGCCTCAAGGCTACAACCCAAAACTTTCACACGGCATCCACTCCCATCAACCCCCCCCCCCCCGGACCAAGGACGTGCGGCACACCATCCTCTAACCAGTGTACTCCTGCTCAAGGACTCCAATTCCTTATCTCCACAAGGGGGTTCATACGCACTCACCCTGCTGTATCAGTTGATAGGACTATCAAAGAACACCAAGCAGACGACACACATGGCAAAATGTGGAAGAGTCATCTTTCCACTCCTCTTTGTGTGCCTTTAGCCTTTATAAGGCCAGGACAGAAGTTCCTAACCCCAGCTCCCAAGTCCTCAAACACCTTCATTCAAGGACAAAGTGTGGCAGAGTTGTAGAGACAGGCCCCAAGACAAATGGAAAACAACCCGTCTGGATTTCCTCTGCTCATACTGTTGCACCATCTGTCCCCACACCAGCACAAAGCAGCAAAGAATGGGAAAGATTCAGGTGCTTGAGGGGGGTTGGCAGGAGGGACTGCTCAGATTCACCTCCATACCTCAGTGCCTGGGAGAGATGGTGCCATTTAACCTAATGAAATTCCATTCTCCAGAGCACATACTCAGATGCGTAATATTGGAGGCCAGGAGGAATTATGCTAGATGAATGTGATAGCTATTTCCAGCAACGAACACAATTTAGATTCCACTCCTTCAATGAAATAAAAAAAAAATTACAATTTCTACTTTCGATCTCCAAACCACAGTATAAAATACCTTAGCGCTGGTGATTGATCCAAAAGGAGAAAACTCTTTTCTTAACTTCTCATCATCAATGGTGTCATCCAAGTTCTTAATGTAGAGATTCACTCCCTGAAGCAGAGGGGCCACAGTTAATGCACATCTGTACCCTATAGATGCCCTGAGACACTGGTTCTCAAAATGTGGTCCCCAGACCAGCAGCAACCACCTCCTTGGACGCTTCTTAGAAAAGCAAATTCTCAGACCAGGACCCAATCTACTGAATCAGAAATTCTGGGGCTCAGAAAGCCATGCTTTCACAAGCCCTAAAGGGGACTCTGATGCAGGCTCAGGGTTGAGACTCCTGCCGTAGTTTCTGAAGGGACCCTCAATGAGGGTTTGGAATGCTCTGACCATTGTCCCCAGCAAGGCTCTTGCCACCATTCCAACAAAAGGCAATCATTTAAGTAAAAAGAACCCACATGACTAAGAACAATAGACTGAGGCTTCCGGGAGTGAGTCCCTAAATAATACATCAATCTCTTTTGCCCTTGTTCTAGAATCACTGCTGTATCTGGTAAGTATATCCTTCCAAACCTGGGGATCTTGGGAGAAAGGAGAGGAAGAGGCAGTTTCCCAGTTCCCATAGAGAAAGGCTGATAAACAGAAAGGCGCTCTTGTCGGGACTGCACAGTAAACCCTCAGTGGGGAGGCTGTGCTGAGACCACCTCTCACCTGATACCGACTAATTCTCTCTTGCTTCAGCTGTTCAAATTTCCGCTTTAACTCAGCCTGCCGTTCCACTTTCTTCTGTGCGCGGCCTACAAAAATGACTTTCCCACTGATTTCTTTTCCATTCATCTCTTCCACGGCCTAAAGAGGAAACACAGGTCTTAAAACCAAGACGTAGAGGCTGGGCCCTTACCCTGGAGGCCTCAAAGTCCCACCAAACATTCGGAGAGAAGGAAATCTTTCCTACAGGGTTAAAAACTAGTTTAATTCCATTTCTGAAGCCAGCTAAGCAAATCCAAACTTCCTCATGAGTAAAAGGGGGTTACTACTTAAATGGATTATTGGCCCATATGATACAGGAAAATAAATGGTAGTTTTATAAATACAAGCATGGCAGACATGAGCCAAGGCTGATAATCTGGCTGTAGCTAAGTCTCTCAGGTTCTCTTGTGGGCAGTGAGTGATGTATGTCAAGGGCCAACACCATGCTTTATCTACAAAAATAGCTGCTGCCCTGTTATCAAGTCAGCAACTCCTGAGGGAAGACGGAGTCCCCTCACTATGAATGGAAGCAAACATCCATCCTACTCTTTCAACCTACAGGGCCGAACAGCTGAGGTGACAGGCTACATGCCCGGTGCTTTGGGAACAGGTAAATGATGTATTACCACGTGAAGTCCCTCAGGCCAGTAACTGCATCACTACGATACCCGGGCAATTCCAGTTCTACTCTATTTACCAGCCAGGCCTGACCACACTCAGGGGCCACTTCCTGAAAATTTCTCCCCGACCCTCGTGGTACTCTCACCTTATTGGCATCCTCGTGTTTTTCGTAACTCACAAAGCCAAAGCCTTTGGATTTCCCACTGGGATCTCTCATCACCTTGACACTTAGGGTCTTACCTATTACCAAAGGACAGAACTATTAGTAACACCGTCTCTACTGCAGCTCAAGGAGAGAAGGCTTCTGTAAGTGTCCAAATGAAGCCAATTCTTGCTGAACCCAGATGGGGTCCAGAAAGAGGCGCGGTGCCTGGTCTTCTAGTTCTGACCAAGCTACTGGAAAGGCCCTGGGGCTGGGACAAGGTAGGATAAAGCCAAGAGTCTATTCCTATCTACTCTGTGACCCTGTCACACAAGGTAGTTTACTTCTGGGCCTAGGTGCCCTTGTCTCTTAAACAACTAAGATCCACACGTTTTAGGTCTGGTGAACTATGGAAGGGGGCACATGGGGCAAAGAAGCCCAACTTACCAAACTGACTAAACAGCTCTTTCAGGCTCTCATCATCCACCTCTTCCCCAAAGTTTTTGATATAAACATTGGTGAACTCCTTGGCTTTGGCTCCAAGCTCGGCTTCCCGCTCTTTTCGAGACTTGAATCTGCCCACAAACCTAAAAAGAAATCATAGAAAACAGTGACTACCTAGAAGAACAAATCAGGATTCCAGGGGCCCAGAGGAATACAGGTTAAAGACTGACAGGAGAGGTTAAAACACACAAGTCCCCATCCAACCACCAAGAGAGCAAGCTCAGAGATGCCCCAACTCCCCAGCAGAAAGAGAGAGGCAGGACTGTCCTGCAAGGATCAGTCCCAGGACTCCTGGCTCAGACCAGGGCTACTCCTACCACATCACACTGCCTTCATGAAGAAACCTGGTGACCATTATTAAAACGTTCATTTCTGTGCATCTATGTAAATGCATAGAAAAGGTCTGGAAGGATACAAACCAAACTGTTAACAGTGGTTAATCCTAGGGGTGAGATTGCTAGAGTGAACTATGAGGTAGCCTTTGCTTTTGCACTTCGCACATTCTGGTGTTTGCACTTAATGGGAAAATGTATCCACACACTGAAAATCTTTAGATCTCTTTCCAGTGATACCTTTGGAAGACTTGACCATTGGCCACATACACATTATCAATGCAATCCATCCCCTAGTCTGTTCAACACAAAGGACAGAAAGGATTTTTGCTTGTTATAGCCAAGACTTATTGTCCCTTCTCTCTCCCTGAATGGCTTAGCTTAAGACTCTCTTGTCCCCATTCTGCAATAACCATACCAAAGCGAGAAGGTCTACTATTAACAGCGTCTTCGGCAATCAGAGATTTTTTCATTATAACCAAATTAAGCATTACTGTGGAGCCAGCCTTGTATGAGAAGGCCACTGAGTCATAAGTTAGCCAAGTGGAGATCTGGGGACAATTTGGCATCAACTCCTAGCAAATGACCCCACGGACAGGCCTGAATCACAGGAAGACCAAGGTCACATGGCTAGTACACAGCTCCTGGTCAGTCCAGGGCCCTCTCCACTCTGCCGCTGGCCAAGACCCCTGCTCAGAAAGGGCTCAGAGCTGCCTTCTAGCAAGCCCCAGTTGCCGATGCTCATAAAACCCACGGACGAATGATGCTTTTAAGGGAGAGGCGGCAGGCAGGCCATGGCTTGGGCAGGAAGCCCACCTTGGCGAGTCAAAAGGGCTGCCACGGCTCGGGCAGGGAGACTCACCAGCCCTGGAGTGGAGAGGTAGGAGCAGGCCACACTTGGGCCGAGAGAACCAGTAGCCGCCTTGTGTGTGCCAGTTAATACCGAGGTGGGGCCACGGCTGGCTCATGCGATGGCTGTTGCTCCGGACTGGGACACTCACACTTTGCGGTCATTGAGGAGCATGCCGTTCATCTTCTCGATGGCCTTGTCAGCAGCCTCTTGGGTCTCGAAGTGGACAAAGGCATAACCCTTAGAGCCGTTCTCATCACACACCACCTGTCAAAGACAAGGGGGGGCCACTTTAGCACCACTGGCATCTCCAGGTATTTGACAACCACATGGCCTTCTCCTCAGAGTCTCCTGTGTCTGAGAGGCCGCTAGCCCATCCATTCTCAAAAGATAGGAGACTCCAGCAGATAAGGTTTTTCCTAATAGTGAGCACACTACAAGGCACCTAGTGATGTTCCATTTACAAATGGCAGCCACTATTAGGCTGCTTTCAGTCCAAATGTTTTATTTCATTAAAAAAACATTGAGATCTGGGTGCAAAACCACCGTGCCGCAGAAAAAGTGATCACTGGCCAAGCCCACAATACAATTTCAGTCTAGTAGGGAGTCAGATACCACCACCACACCAGTTGTACTAAATTCTCCACAAAAACAGGTGCAAAGGGAAGGAAGGAAGAGGATGAATTTATACTTCTGAGATGACTAAGTATAGCTGCCTGGAGACCAGAGGCACTGCTCTACTTCTCCCCCCAGAAAAGATAAACTCTTCAATGCCCTCCAAAGGTAGAAAACAGAAAGGATATTTCAGGCAGAGGGAAGAATAAACAGAGAAACAAAAGCACCTGCTGGTTATACTGGATTGTGACACAAGATTATCTACAGGGAACTTTTAGCCTTTGGAGCCATTTCCAGCCAATTACCATATCCCATCGTCCAATTCCAAGGCTGCTCCCCATTTGGTATTTATCTTGTTTTCATGAGTCAATGATTATTCTACTGAAATCATTTAATCAATGCTTACCTTGCAAGACAGAATGTTTCCAAAAGCAGAAAAAGTATCATAAAGTGCCTTGTTATCTATAGATTTGTCCAGATTCTTGATGAAGACATTTCCCACACCAGATTTTCTCAAAGAGGGATCCCTCTGAGACCACATGATACGGATTGGCTTTCCCTTAATCACATCAAAGTTCATGGTATCCAAGGCCCGCTCAGCTGCAAGAGAGAAACATATTTCGGTCAAGGATATAAAGCATCACTCCGTGCAGACAACTGCCACCATCCCAGGAACAGAGGACTCCAAGACTTTTCAAGGTAATCACTGCGATAAAAGGCAACTCTATTAAAATTAAAAGGCATCAGATCCCTCCAGCCTGCGTTGTCAGTGAGGGTAGACGTTCTGGCCAGTTGCTCCCACTTCCTGGCACAAGTCTCCAGCCCTCTGGACCTGCACCCTTGTTGTGTAAAAGGGGTAGGCGAGAGCATCTAAATGGCCTTTTGGCACCAATATCAAGTCATAATTCCAAACATTTGACCGAGCTCTATCAGTTATAAAGATTTGCTGCTGACCACCCATGGTGACACAGGTGGAACAGTTGTGATATTATCTATTTCATAAAATGAGCAAACTTATGTCCAGGATGGCTAAACCGTGCAGCTAACTAGTAAGAAACTAGTACTAGATTTTCTGATTATTTTTCAGTTAGATATTGCATCAAATTACCAACGAGCTGTCATTTAGTCTACAATCTGTCTAGGAAACAAGTGACAGAACAAAACCTGGGAACAACTGACTGGGGAGATAGCGCTATCCGTTTCTTCTATCTTCAGCCCACTTTCTTGTATTTTCAATTTCTGAGAACAGAAACAGATTCGAAAGGCCTCAAAATGATAAATACCAATGGTCACACATGGAAATATTTTTATTATCAGGATGATAAAGATGAAACCGCATCTTTCTGCCTAAGCACACAGTGCAGTAGACTCTGCACCTAGTGGTTTCAGGGCCTTGTGAAGTCTTAATCTGAGTTCTGTGGAATTCCGGACTTCAAATGCCCTGGTGCTCAGCCAAGTTTTCCATCCACTGCTTTGGGATGCTTCCTTGGCTTCCCAACAAACCCATGTGTGTACCAAAAAGGACCAGAAGCTAAAACGTACCATCACCTGTCAGCAGGAACGCTCCTCTTATTGGCGACAAGTTCCCAGAGCTGGTGGCCACTTTTCCTGACTTACGCGATGAAACCCCCAGAATCTCCTCCATGAACAGACTGAAGGGGGGGTAGTTCTCCTGTCTCAAGGAACCACCTCACTTATAACAGGGACAAAATTCCCTAACCCTGCCTCTCCACAAGCTCAGCTGTCCAGTCAGCCAAGGGAGTATCTCCTTTTCACCCCTTTCCAACCACCCTTCCCACCTTCTCAGGTGGCCTCATTGACTAGGGGAAGGAAAGAGGTCAGAGAAAGGGGAGACTGGGCAGCTCCAACTCAGGAAAAGTCCAGGCACAGAAGCAGTCACTTGTGATGGCTCTCTGCGATCCACAGCCCAGGACCCCAAACTGTGTCTGACTGATTAGCAGCAAAGAAGCCATTTCAACACAGCTCCTCAGTGTCTTTCCAGACAGTGCTGCAGAAGGCAAGTCGGCTTAGCCTAACAAATCTGGCTGCACTTATTTATAGCAGGGAGAGGTCCTGCAGAGGCATGTGTTGGCAGACACACTGACCAATGGCTTCTGCTACTATCTCTAAGTGACAGGACTTTTGTTCAGAAAGTGTCAAAAAGGCAGGCAACTGCCAATGTATCCACCACTCCCCCTAAAAAGGCCACACTTGGCCACCTTTGTGCCCTCCCTCTGGCCAGACACAACTCAGAGCACACAGAATTGATGGTATCAGTGCCTCTTGTCTCTCAACAAGTCCAACTCTCTGGTCTCAGCTGCAGCTCGGGCAAGTGACATTCTCTGTGTTTCATGGACAGTGAACAAAGTGTGGACAAAAATAGGGACCCAGAGATCCTTTGCCACAGAATGGCTTGTTTCCCCCAGTAATGGTGTCTACAGTTGTTCCCTTTTAATCTGAAGTCACGTGCAGCCCCTGATTAGGTTTCCTCTGGCCTCCCTCCGGCCACGCCTGCAGCATACCTCTTCACTGTTCCAAGCAAGGGCCCAGTCTGGGCTGGCGGGGCACTGCACTGGCAGTCCCAGCTGAGCCTCCCACCTCCTGCAGTCCCTTTGCCCTCTCTGGAGTCCCATTTTCTTCAAATGGGATGAAGGAAAAGGGTTTAGACAAGGGTAAGGCACTGTTCACAGGTGAGGCGATAATCCCCACCAGCCCAGTCAGTTTCCACAGTGTTTCCCCAGACTACCTGGCTACCCTTTCTCCACACTTCAGGGCTTTGTCCAGAGAGTAAAGGACCCATCCACCCCGGGAGCAAAGCCGGAGACCCGGGAGCTGGTGGTGCCAATACAAGTCCCTGCTCAAGTAAAACCAACAGAATTGTTCTCACTGCTTCCTACCTTCCCTGAAAGACCCCTTCACAGCACAAAATCAGACAGACTCAGTCCAGGGTCAAAGTAGGGGAGCTGGCAGCAGCTTTAGAACCTAAAATTCTGGCAGGAATTGTGTTTCAGATGTTCTGCCTTTTTGGCAGGCCTGTGAGGGGCAGGAGCCCATACTCACTGACCAGACAAGGTTCCCACTAAAGCAGGACCATGCACACAATGGAATGACAGTGACTTCCTCCAAATCCCGTTTTACAGTCTCCTTGGGTTCCAACCCCACCGCCACCACTGATTAGCCCAAGGTCACCCAGTTAGCAAGCAGTGGAAGCGAGATTGAAACTCTGGTCACCTGATGCCAGGATCCTCATTCTCAACCCCTGCATCCTGTGCTCCCCACCTCCATGGGGTAGACTCCTAGGGTCCCCTAGGATCTCACGAATTTGTGGATATAGCGTCTACTCACCGTCAGCCGGCTGCTGGAAGTTGACGTAGGCATAACCCAGGGAGCGGCGGGTGATCATATCGCGGCAGACCCGGATGGACAGCACAGGCCCCGCAGGACTGAACTTTTCGTACAGCATGGCCTCGGTGACGTCCGAGTGCAGGTCACCCACGTAGAGGGAGGCCATGGGGTAGCTGCTGGCCGCAGCGTTCATCTCCCCAGCCCCCACCACCCCGAGCCCCGCCAGGAGAACTTCTTATAGGGACCACACAGGACAAAAGGGGCTCTTCTCGGAGCCGTGGCCCGCGCCGCGGCTCACAGGTGGCAGACTGAAGCTAAGAGACGCCGGAGTAGCTCAGAGACACGGAGGACCGGAAGGAGGAGTTCAGGGACAGCTCGTTTGAGACTGCAAAACCGCAGACAAAAGGCTCTCAAAAACAATATGGCCCTCCCTGGGAGTTTGTAATTTGCAGCTGTCGTAGTCTGAAGCTCCAAATTTCAAAAAAGAAAAAAAATAATAATGTATTAAAACGGGGACTCCCCTCCAAATTATAAAAATTCTTCAAGAGGCGACCAAATGGTGCCCACGGGGGCCTCCAGGACACGCGTTTCTCTATAAATATAGGCCTCGGGCTCCCGGCGGTTTAAGATTACAGCAGCCAGGGGAAGAGGGAAACCAAATCTTGGTCGGTGCCGACTCGGCAAGCCCCGGGGGCCGGGCGCGCAGCCGCCTCCCACGCCGGGCCGGCGAAGGGCAGCGCGGACACGTGGTGCGCCCGGGGCCGGCGCGCTGGGGGCGAGGGCGGCGGGCGCGGGGCTGCCACGCGGCGCGGGGGCGGCCGGAGCGGAGGCGCGTGGACGCGGGCGAGCGGCTCACCACCGGACCGACGGACGCCAAGGTGCGGCGGCGGCGGGCGCGGGCAGGCCGGAAGCGTGCAGAAGTGACTTCCCCGCGGGTTCTCCGAGGAGGATGCGCTTTTTCTTTCTCTCTCTCTCTCTCCCTTCTTTTTTTTTTTTTTTTTTTTTTTAGATTTTAAAGCGTTTTCGTTTTTTTTTTTACTCTTTTCCTGTTTTTCCTTCAGGCTGCTGGGCCTGAAAGCGGCAGAGGCTGCGGCGACCCGGGGCGGAGAGAGGCGGCCGGGGGAGCCACCGCTCCATTTATACCCGCCCGCCCCGGGCGCTGCTGGTCGAAGGGCGCCTCGCGACCTGGGCGCAGTCGTGCCCGCCCACTCGGCCCGGGGGCCCGAGGCGGGGCGGCCACGCGAGAGCGACCCGGCGCGGCCGCGCGGCGCCACAGCGACCCCTGGCGCGCGGAGGACCGTTCCGCTGGGGTTTCCGCCGGACCCAAGGGCGGCTTTCCTGACGGGGCGACTGTATACACCACCTGCCCCTCCGGGAATAGGTAGAGCGCCTTCAACCCACCCACACACGTAACGTCTAGGATCCGTGTGTTGCTTATTGTAAAATAAAGCTGACATGAAATAAGTATAATTATATAATAAGTGGTTCATTATGTAAATGTTTGGGTGCAAATACAGAAGACATTCTGATGTTTTCAGAATACTAGGACCTAGAGGGAGAGGTACCGAGAACCCGACAGCCACATCTGCAGTAATACCCATGGGTGATGGGATTAAGTGTTGGGAAAGCTTCCAAGGAACAAAATGCAATCATCCCTCTGTGTACATGGTGGTGGCATTCCTGGAAATTTAGTTGACATTTAAGGGCGCAAAAATATTTCTGCTTGGGCGGGGGCAGAGAGGGGAATAGATTTGAAATGGGTAAAGGGAATTTAGAGGTACAAACCTCCAGTTACGAAATAAATCACGAGAATGAAATGTACAGCGTAGGGAATACCGTCAATAATATTGTAATAACTTTGTACAGTGACAGAGGGTAACTACATGTACAGTGGTGAGCATTTCATACCATATATAATTGTTGAATCACTGTGCTGTGCACCTGAAACTAATATGTCAACTACCCTTCAGTAAAAATTTTAAAAATAAAAAATACTTTGTTTCCACATAAAAAGGAATCCAGTGTAGACTTCAACAGTTATAAAAAGCTTTTTCATCCACGCGAGAATCTAGTAGGTCATTTGAAAGTCATGTGGTATGTGGGACGAGTCTACATTATGTGGGACTGTCCCATGTGTTGCAGGATATACAACATCCCTTCTGCCAAAAATGCCAGGAACCACCCTTCTCGTCGCTGTGACAAACGAATCCAGAAATTAACAAAGGGCCCACAGACACTCCCATTGAAAATCACTGATTTAAGTAAAGCAATGAAGAAATACACATATTTGTATATACATTCATCCAAAGCAGTGGTTAATTGGGGCTATTCTTTGCCAACATCAGATATAGGTGCATATACCATGGTAGACAAGGCAGAGGAAGTCCCTCTCTCATGGAGAGTTTGTCCAGATGGTGTATTATATCAAGAAACATTTATGGAATACTCCTTTAGATAGATCCCCTCCTCAGGGAAGCCACTACCCTGCGGTCTGAAGTAGCCTGCCAACACTGTTAATCATTCTCACACTATCCTGTTCTGTTTTATTTTCAAGACTCTTATTAACTACCTAAAATTACATTGTTCAAATATGTGTTTACCTGTTAGATACCTGTCTTTTCCTCACTGTATATAAATTTCATGAAAGCAGGGACCTAGAACAGTGCCTAATAATGGCACACTCTAAATGCTCAATAAATATTTGTTAAAGAAAGGAATGACTAGTAGGCACTCATGAGAAAAGCCCACACAATCCCTGTCCTCATGCAGCTGACTGTCCAGCGGCGGGGGGAGGGGGGGCTTGCTACTTGTAGGACCTCGAGCAAGCAAGTTTACCTCTGATTCTCAGATTTCCAATCTGTAAGTAAACTAATAACGATATCACTTAGTAGGGTTATTGTGAGAATAAGCTAATACACATATATACACACGAGTCTTTTGTGTAAATGTTATTTTTATCAAGCTACACTTGGGCCGAGAAGAGAGGGGAGTTACCCTCATGAAGACAAGGAGAAAAGCACATGTAAAAGCCCTGAGAAGGAGTGGGTCGGAGCTGAGCCTGCAGGACTGTGGTGCAGTGGGAGGTGGAAAAGACTGCCTGCAGACCGCCTACTCTGGGAGACTTGAAACACTTTGGACTTTATCTGAGATCAAAGAGCAGAACTGAAGAATTTTAACTGGGAAGCGCCTTGGCTCAAATTAAATTTTTAAAAATACCTCTCTGGCCACAGAAAGGAAAAGGAGTAGCGGGTGGGGACAGGGAGACCTGGAAGTTATGGCCACTAAGATAGATAGTGGCTGTGGAGATAGAGAAAGTGGCTTGAATTTTTTAAAAATTTAGTATAATTTGTGATTAATTGAATATGGAAGGAGAAAGTATAGGTGTCACAGATGGTTCCCAAGGTTCTGGGAAGTCAAAAAAATTTTGATTCCCCATATCTAAACACAAGAGCATCACTTAATTGGTCTTAGAGGGGAGAGATATGCAAAGTCACCAAAAAAAGCCACCTGGACTCCTGGCCTGCAAAATCCAAAGAGGACTTATTCCAGATTAAAAGAAGCCTGGGAAGAGGCTCAACAGATTAGCAGGCCAGTCAACCTGCTGAATGAGAGAAGATATTTTCAAATGATATATCCAATAAAGAGTTAATATCCAAAATATGTTAAGAACTTAGATAACCCAACACCAAAAAAAACCCCAAATAATCCAATTAAAGATGGGCAGAAGACCTACGTAGATATTTTTCCAAGAAAAAAAAATAATACAGATGGCCAACAGACACATGAGAAGATGTTCAACATACTCATCATCATGGAAATGCAAATCAAAACTGCAATGAGATATCACAGTATAACCATCAGAATGGCTAGAATGAAAAAGACAAGAAATACCAAGTGTTGGCGAAGATGTGGAGAAAAAAGAACCCTGATTCACTGTTGGTGAGAATGTAAATTAGTGCAGCCACTGTGGAAAACAGTAGGGAGTTGCCTCAAAAAATTAAAAATGGAAAAACCAAATGATCCAGTAATTCCACTATTGGGTATTTACCCAACGAAAAGGAAAACACTAATTCAATAAGACGCATGCACCCCTATGTTTATCATAGCATTATTTACCATAACCAAGTTACACAAGCAACCCAGGTGGCCCTTGATAGATGAATGGATAGAGAAGATGTGGCATATATGTACATAATAGAATATTACTTAGCCATAAAAAAGAATGAGATCTTGCTATTTGGGACAACACGGATGGATCTAGAGGGTGCCATGCTCTGTGAAGTAGGTCAGACAGAGAAAGACAAATATCACATGATTTCACTTATATGTGGAATCTAAAAAACAAAACAAGCGAACAAAAAGCAGAAACACACCCATAAGTACAGAGAATAAACCGATGGTCACCAGATGGTAGGGAAGGGAGGGGGCTGGGCAAAATGGGTGAAAGGGAGTGGGAGGTACAGTCTTCCAGCTATGGAATGAATAAGGCACAGAGATGAAAGGTACAGCATAGGGAATAGAGTCAATTGTGTTATGGTGACAGATGGTAGCTACGTTTGTGGTGAGCATAGCACAATGTATAGATTTGTTGAATCAGTATGTTGCACACCTGAATCTAACGTATCATGTGTGTCAACTATACTTCAAATCAAAACCAAAACCAACCAAACAAACAAAAACTTACCAGGCCAGTGATCTTAGAAAGAGGGCTGAGCACATCAGTCAAATCTGCCTTTGCTGGGGCAGGAAAGGGTGCAGTTTTGTTTTGTTTTGTTTTGTTTTTTCCACTGGGGCGGACGCTACTTTTAGGTCTGTACTTGATGGTATGACATATCAAGCCAGAGAAAGAATATGTCCAGGGTTGGGAAGAGGAAGAGGATACAACTTCAAAGTAAGGAGATGCACACGGGGGTAGCTCTCTGCAGCTGAGGGGTTTGCAGTATAGCAGAGATGTAAAAGCTTTACCTTCCTGATTCATTCGTCATTCAACAAACTTTATGAGGCATTCCTAAGAGCCAGGCTCTCTCTGCTCTGGGTGTGCTGGGGACAGAACTATGAGCTAAACATTCACAAACCAACCTGTCTTTATTGGGGAGAGAGATAAGAAACAATTAAGTGTATGTATGAGTCTGTGTGTGTGTGTGTGTGTGTGTGTGTGTGTGTGCATGCACATGTAAAATTTTAAAACTGCTTTGAATCTAGAAACTTTTTGAAGGTAAGAACAGGGGAAACCCAGCCCCATCCTCCTAGCAGAAGGCCAACTCTACCTACAAAAGCTCTCTTCCTCATAAGCAACAAAGGTTCTGTCCCTCAGGAAGGAAGACCCTTCCTTGTGTACAGACAGGATCTTTGAGATCTTAGAGGTTTGTTCCAGGCACCAAGACAAGTTGTGAACTTCAGACACCGGTTGTCACATCTCAGGGCCTCCATATCTGTTTGATGATCTCAGTAAGCCCTTTAATGAAGATGGGCCTAGAATTTGACCACTGGAGAAAAGATGTTTTTCCTTTCCTGTCCTCCCCACATCGAGGAGAGCTGGGAATCTGCATGACCCCTTGCTGGCCTTTACAGTTAGTCAGAAAATGCCAAGAATAAACAACCATTTACTGAGCACTGACTATGTGGAAGACATCATTTTCAAACCTCAAACTAGGACTAAACGTGCATGGCATGGCCAAAGACCAGGGTATTAAAAGCTGGAACTGGCCTGAAAAATAAAACAAAAAACAAAAACAAAAACATCATCTGTGGAGGTCAAGGGTATAAATGAGGAGATTCATAACTGCTGTCTTCCTGTTCAGGGCCCCAGGCTGGATGCTGGCTACAAAGATGGACAAGACTTTGTCCTTTCCCTGGAACTGGTCACAATCCTGTGGGAACAAACTGACTTCAAGATCAATTATTACACTCAGTGCCTGTGGCGTTAGGTGCCACAGACAGGAGCCCTAGGCACTAAGGGAGTGGTTATCTGTACCAAGATTGAGGATCAAGGAAGGAGGAGGTGGTGATGAATCTGGGTTTAAAGGAAGATAATGTCTTAGAAGGTAGAAATAAAATGGAGGCAGGGAGAGAGCATTCTACAAACAGAAGTCCAGAGGTGGACAGACCATTTATTAGCTTGGATAAGTCACTTCACATTCCTGGGCCTCAGTTTCCTCATTGATAGAATAGAAAAGACATAATATATGTAAACTTACACACATTGCCAGCCATAAGACAAGCACTTGACAGACAGTGGATTATACAATACTGTGTTATGACAGCATAACATTTTCAAGGTTGCTGTGAGTGGCCAATGAGGCTAGAACTTGTGTGTGTGTGTGTGTGTGTGTGTGTGTGTGTAGTGGGGAAGGAAACTGCAAAGTAGAGTTTGAGATTTTGCAGAGGTCCTTGAATGCCATTCTAGATTGTGGCATTCCCCAGAAGTAATTGACCCAATATTATTATTTGGAAATAATGACATTAACAGCAAACACTGCACAGTGCTTCCTACATGCCAGGCACTATTCCAAACTCTGTAGAGCAACTGGCCAAGATCACAAAGCTGGCAAGAGTGGGTCGAGACTTGAGTTTCTTCTTGCTGTAAATCTCATGCTGGCAAAAATAATACTAGTAATAATGATGACTAACATTTATTGAGGCTTACACATATCATTTCATTCAATCCTCACAACAGTCATGGAAAGTCGGTACCGTCGTCAACTTGGCAGATGGGGGAATTGAGGGTGGTGAGGAAGTTGTGTGACATTCGTGACCTGACCACTGGCAGTTGGTAGAAAACTGGGAGCCAGGTCACTCTTAACTCCTTCAAAAGAACCTACTGTGGGGGGTGTTCTTGACTGACAGACGTTGCCCCTTTGGCTTCACCATCACGCTCACACAGGGGCCACAGCCAATGATGGGCATGGTGGAGGAATACACAGACTGTTCCTGTCTGGCATTAGACTCTTCTAATGGATATCCTCGCTCATGGACTCTCTGCCTGGCCAAGATTTCCTCAAACCTTCACTGCGGTCTGAAGCTCTTCCTTCCCACTGACCTAGCAGGCGTCAGACTTATGTCATGGTCTATAGGCTCTCCATGACTATTTCTGCTCCCATCCCCTTTATCCTTCACAGGCTTTTTCCCAATAAATCTCTCATACACCTGATCCCATCTTGGTGTCTGCTTCTTGGAGGACCCAAACTAACACATCGACCATATGCTCAACAATCCTGCCTCTTGCAGATGGCCCTTGAGGTTGACAATGCAGTTCATACCCACAAATTCATTTTATGTCGACAGAAAGTGTATTTGATAAATCAGAGTCTGAACACCTGGGAACAGGAACCTGTCATGAAAGTCTGATGGCCATAAGCATGGAGAGGGGCACCCAGGAGGGACAGGGATGTCCCAGGACGTTCCAGGGTAGCTCTGCAGGCTGGCAGCTTGGCTTCCTGACCCATGATCTGGTTCTGACACAGAAACAGACCCAGAGAAAAGAGGAGGCTTCAGCAGGCTCCACTCAGAGATGGACCAAATCATCCCTCAAAAATAGCCATCCATCTTTCTCTAATTCATACTCACCGTGCTGACTCTTCACTTGAAATTTGATGTCTGGAAAGAATTCATTCATCGAGAAGAGGCGACCTTGGTGGCCCATAGAGTTAAAGCCACATGGATGCCTTATATGTGAAAGAGCCCCAGGGCACCTGAGTGGCTCAGTCAGTTAAGCATCTGGCTCTTGGTTTCAGCTCAGGTCATAATCTCACAGTTCATGAGTTCGAGTCTTGCATCAGGCTCTGTGCTGGCGGCGTGGAGCCTGCTTGGGATTCTCTCTCTGCCCCTCCTTTGCTCTCCTTCTCTCTCAAAATAAATAAATAAACTTTTAAAAAAATTTTAAAAAGAAAGAGTCTCAAATTCCCTGACCTTTAGTGAAAGTCCTCTACATCCCTCCATATCACCTGGGAACTTCTTAGAAACACAGTATCTCAGGTCCCATCCCTCACCTGCTGAATTAGGATCTGTATTTCATCAAGATTCCCAATAAAATTGGGAAACCCCGGGGCACCTGGGTGGCTCAGTCGGTTGAACGTCCAACATCGGCTCAGGTCACGATCTCACAGTTTGTGAGTTCGAGCCCCGCATCAGGCTCTGTGCTGACAGCTCAGAGCCTGGAGTCTGCTTCGGATCTGTGTCTCCCTCCCTCTCTCTTTCTGCCCCTCTCCTGCTCACGCTCTGGTCTCTGTCTCTCAAAAATAAATAAATGTGAAAAAAATTTTAAAAAAATTGGGAAACCCCATTCTATTGTGCCCCATCCACTCTGCCCTTCCCTGGTACTAGGTGATTTTGACATCCATACGATGCAATATTATTCAGCAATAAAAAGTACTAGTACATGCTGCAGCATGAATGAGCCTTGAAAATATCATGATAAGTGAAAGGAGCCAGTCACAAAAGATAGCACATTGTAGGATTCCATTTACATGAAATGCCCAGAAGAGGCAAATTGGTAGAGATGGGAAGTAGACTGGTCTTTCCTAGGACTGGGGGTAGGAAGAGGCTGAGGGGAAATGGGGAGTGACTAATAATGGGCAGGGGTTTCATTTTGACAAGATCAAAATGTACTAAAGTTGGTTTTGATGATGGTTGTACAACTCTGTGAATATATTAAAAACAATTGAATTATATGGTTTCAATAAGTAAATTGTATGGTTTGTGAATTACATCTCAATGAAGCTAGCATATATGTAAAAGAGTATCTGCCTCATAGAATCATTGTGAGGACTCAATAAAACCATGTGTGTAAAGCAAGATTAGCTACCATGGAGCAGACACAGACCTTGCCCTTGAGTAGCTCAAGGCTGTCATTTGAAAAAAATGACAAAGGCATAAGAAACAAAACCTCCAAAAATGAATGAAAAATTATTTCTGAATGGGGTACAGATAACATGTCAGGCAAATCATAAGAGAGAAGTAACTTGGCCTATCCATCCATCCATCCATCCATCCATCCATCTATCCACCCATCATCTGTCCATCCAATAATTACCTGACACCTATTATATGCTGGATACAGGGAACTAAGATGAATTGCATGGGAGACAGGCATGCAAACAAATACATTCCATCACAACATGATAAATGCCTTGGAGAGGACACAGTGGAAGTCCAAGGGGGAGGGGGGTGGGTAATTAAGTGCCAAGGCCAGAAAAGTTCTCTCCAACAGGGAACATCTGGGTCCTTCTTTTTTTCCTGACATAATTTACTTTCTCTTTCAAACTAAAAAGCAATTCTTGCTCGTTGAAACAAGCCAAACTCTAAGTAAGAGAATAAAGATTGTTAACCTTAAAAATAAAACTGTCAGTTATTTTACCAGCAAAAAAGTGAGGTTTATTCAGAAATAGCAGAAAATTGCTATTTGGAACACTTGGAAAACAGCACATTCAGGAAAGGCTTTCTCTGAACTCTCCTTATCTGCCTAAAGACAAATCCTCCAAGAGGACTCAGTGGTAATCAGTCCTCTCCTGGGGAGTTTTGTCACCCAGAGAGGATTGACTCTTATCACAGAAGAGGAGACTAGAAGTAATGCCACACCCAGACAAACTTTGTCACAAACTATTCTCTCTCTCATCTATTCTTCTAAGGGACACTTCATCTTTTCTAAAATGCATGTGCTGTCCTCTAAGAGGCCTACATCCCCCCTCCCCTTTGCCTATCAAAATGGCGTTTAAGCCTGAATATTAAGCCATCTCAGAGACTTACTTGTTTTTCCCTGGGTATCTCCTCCAAATGCCTGAGGTTTATCTGTTAACACACTTGTACTCTTCCTTGTTAACCTGCCTTCTATCACAGGGGTCTCAGCCAAGAACTCAGAAGAGTAGGGGGAAAATCATTTTGCCTCCCTCACAAATGCAATGGAGGGTGAGGGAGAAAGAAACACTCCCAGGTTTCTAGTGTAGGGTACTGGATAGATGGCAACAGTTCTGTGAAAGATGGGGACTCAAGGATGGAGGGAGGATGCCCAGGGAAGAGCCGGGCATACAAGTCTAGGTGGCCTTCAGAAGAGAGGTGATGGGCCAATATTTGTCACCTGGACCAATGCAATAGCTTCTTAGTTGGCCACCTGCTCAGCTCTTGTTGACTTCCAATCTGCTTTTCACACAGCAACAGGAATCCACTAGAAAATCCTTTCCTCCAAAACCTTCAAGATTTCTCACTGCTATTCAAATAACCTCTAGACTCTTTACTATGGCTTATGAGGCCCACGAGCTTAAGAGCTCACGGATGCCTTTCTCTCCAATCTCATCTCACTTTATGTCTTGCCACCCCTGCTCCAGCCACATTGCCCTTCCTTCGGTTCCTTGAACTCTTCTCATTTCAGGGCCTTTGCACTTGCTCTCCGCTCCACTCCCCCAGGTTCTGACTGCCTGGCTCATTCTCATTCTTTAGGCACCCCTTTAAATATCACTTCCCACCAAAGGTCTTTGATGAACATCCTGTCCAGGCAGCGTCACCATCACTTAACTCTGCCAGCTTCCTTCACAGCTATAGCACTGTCTGTCCGTTCTAGGAGGTCTATCTCACCAGACCATAAACTGCACCCAGTCAAGGGACCATGCTATCCTGTTCACCATTGTATCCCCATTACCTAGCACAGTATCTGCCTTAGAGTAGGTGCTCCATACATTTTGGTTGAATGAACAAATGACCATATGTTTGTGAGCCATCGGCATGCGCATGACAGAAGGAGCCAGTGGAGGGGAGAAGAGAGAATACCGAAGCCTCATGGAAGGCCCACATGGAAGCGACAGCGAAAGAGACCGACAGTGTCTCCTTGAGAGATAGAGAGAGAGAGAGAGAGAGAGAGAGAGAGAGAGCCTGTGCGTGAGCTGGGGAGGGGCAGAGAGAGAGAGGGGGAGAGAGAGAATCCCAAGCAGGGATTCTCTGAACTCACGAACCATGAGATCATCACCTGAGCAGGAATCAAGAGTTGGACCTTTAACGAACTAAGCCACCCAGGTACCTGCACCCCCACCCCCGGCTTTTTAACTTTTTTTTTTTTTTACATGGTAGTTTTTAAAGATGAGGGTGACTAGAGGTGTTTACTGCCGAAGGAGATAAGCCCACAGAAGAGACAGAAGATCTCAGAGGGAGTGAAGAATTGTGAGACAAGGTCCCCAAGGGAAGAAGGGGTGGGATCTGAAGCTCCAGTGGAGGACTTAGGCTGGGGCAGAAGAACGTGATTCCCTCAATTGTCCCTCCACAGGAGGAGAAGAGTGTCTCCAGGCTCATCTGGAAGCACTCCACCCTGGCTTCCTACGTACACTCCAGCCACACTGGCCTTTTGGACCTGTAGGACCTTTGCATTAGCTGGGACCTTTCCTAGGACTCACTTTCCCTGCACTTTTCTCATTCTCCAGGTCTCAGCTGCATTATCTCCTCCTTAGAGAGGCCACCTTCTGCAGTGGCTGCCTCTGTGATTCTCCTTTATGGCACTCTGCTTGTTATCTTCCCAGAATGCATGAAAATCTAGAATGTACTTCTGTATCTAGAGCATGTGTCTGTGAGGGCAAGAGCCTGGCAGGTGTTAGTCATGCTTAAGTCTTCAATTCCTAGCTTGCAGTTGCCCAAACCAGTAGAACCCAGGCATGGTGCCGTTTTGTTTGTTTGTTTGTTTGTTTGTTTCTCAACCTCTCCCCCAACCACATCCAGCCGATCATCAAGTCCTAGATCCTGATCCCAGACTGACCCAGCTGTGCCTTCTACGCCAACTGGTCTCAGCCGGGGTCTCCTCTCCACTCCCCTCTGCTCTGTGAGTTAGCAGTCAGGGTTAATCTTGCTAAAGTGGGAAGCCAGAACTGCCACTCCCCTACTTCATCCCTTCAGAATCTCAGCATTGCTTTCAGAACCAAATGTCTTGACAAAGGCTTTCCAAACTGCCTGGCCCTGCTCTTCCCGCCCTCCTTACCCAAAGCCCACCCTCCCAGCCTCCGCCTTCCAGTATAGCGTCAGGCTTTTTACAACCTTCAAGTCTGAAATCGCCTGCTCTAGAAAGCCTGCCTTCCCTTCCTCCGTGGACGCGCGGAAGTGCTGGAAGTGCCTCCTTCCCACCGCACGGGGGCGCTGGCGGGGGCAGTCTAGTTCACGGTGGTATCTCTGGGGTTTAGCCAGTGGCGGCACCTGCTAGAGCCCTCCTCCTACCCACCCCTCCCCGCTCCCTCATCCAAAAGCTGATGGAACTGGAAGAGCAGGGGGCAGTTTTGCAAGAGTCTTTTTTAAAAATTTTTTTTAACGTTTTATTCATTTTTGAGACAGAGAGAGACAGAGCATGAACGGGGGAGGGTCAGAGAGAGAGGGAGACACAGAATCTGAAACAGGCTCCAGGCTCTGAGCTGTCAGCACAGAGCCCGACGCGGGGCTCGAACTCACAGACCGTGAGATCATGACCTGAGCCAAAGTCGGACGCTCAACCGACTGAGCCACCCAGGCACCCCTGCAAGAGTCTTAAAAGCGGAGATGTTCTGTTGTTTCACAGAATGTCGGGGTAACGGTTTGGAACGGCAATAAAGAAGGCCACTTCTGGTGGGGGGTGGGAGAATGGGTAGATAACAGGTCCTCAGGGAAGCAATGTCAGGGGAGTCAAGGCTTGCAGAAGGTACAAAGTTTGGGGGCAAGGCAGGCCCTGGAGGGTGGGTCCAGTGGCTAAGGGTGCAGATTTTGGGTCCTATAGGTTTACAAGCCATCAACCTACAGGTGACAGAAACCACCTGAACCGCGGGCTGACTGGGGTGTCGTGGGAGCCCTTGTTGTTCGATTGGAGACCACAGGGCCTGACTGGATGTGACCCAGAAGGCCAAACTGCGGTCAGCCCCAACCCGCTTGTGAAGCTGGGCTCTAATGGGTGCGCTGAAAAAGCTGTCCAAATTCCCAGCAGTGCTGGTGCTGATACAGAGGTGGGAGGATCACAGAAGAATCCGCTTATCTGGGAAGGCCTTGAATCAGCACAGGGACATTTAAAAAAAGGAGATTTGGCTTCAGGTGGAGGGTAGGGCTTGTGTGGGGTGCGGGTGGGAAGGCCAAGATCCCCCTCCCTACAGATCCCCGAAGCTCCTCCCTGGATACCAGCAACAACCCCCTCATCCGTCTCCCTCCGGCACCCTGACATCTACTCTATACGCAGCAGCCAGAATCGTTTTTCAAAAATGTAAATGAGACCGTGTCACTGGCTTCAACAGGCTGAAATCCTGTTACAAGCTTCCCATGGCTCTTAAGATAGGAACTGATAATAGTATTTTCCAAACTGCGGTGGTAAAGGGAATGATTGTAGGTGGGACATGGGGGAATTAAAAAAATTTTTTTTAAATTTCAGCTGCGTATTAGAAAAAAAGTACGTGGTAGGTCAATCCTTTGGTTTCATGAATATTCTTGCTCAGGGTAAGGATACAAAGGGAGCCAATTTGAAGACAATTTTAAAGGGAATAATAGTACAAATGGAATCCCGTGAACAAGGTACTGGAACAGTAGAGGCCCCTCTGCGGTCTCATCTGGGCCTCCCTGGCTCTTGCTATATGGCCTGCAAGTCCTTGAAGGTGTCACTCACCAGTCTGCCAGAAATGTTCCGGATGTTCTCCCCCAGCTCACCCCCCAACACTTGTCCTTGGGAACTCTGCTGCAGCGTCACTCTCTGGCAGGGGTTTTCTTGTGGTCAGGGGCCTATCTCACAGGCCCCGCTATTTGCTGTTCTCAGCACTTCCTGCAGCTTGTGAGGATCTATTTTGTGTCTGGGATTCAACCCGCAGCCCCGGCTAGAATGCAAGCTTCTTGAAGCCGGGCTGTGTCTCGCACAGCACCAGCCACATATGAAGCACTCATTTGAATGAATGAGTGAATGCAAGCCCAGGGACTTGACCTAGAGGCTCCTGATTGTTCACACCACCCACGTTGTGGCTGCCCCCATGGAATTAGAAGGCCTTGGCCCTGGCCTTTGAACAAGGGGCCCCACATTTTCATTTTGCACGAGATCTCACAAATTATGTGGCTGGCCCTGAACAGAGGGCTCAGGAAAATGGAAAGTGAGGACAATGGGGGTGGCATGGGGGAGGTGGATGACTCCTTCCAGAAGCATGGCTGAGAAGGAAGATCAATGGGGTTGCAGCCTCTCTTTCTTGACCTGGCCCTGGCTCTGCCATCACGGATCATGGACACCAGATCTAGGCCCTCTTACTGAGGGGCCCCAGGACAGAGGTGCAGGTGGGGTCAAGGGGTTCTGCCCCAACTTTCCAAGTGTCTCTTCCAAGAGTTTCCAGCTGCTCCTCCCTGGCCTTGGGCTTGGCCTCTTGCTCCTGGCCTCTCCCCACCCCTCAGGGTCTGTTCTTCCCAGACTCCTTAGACCTCTAATGCCAGAACTTTGCTACAGGAATATATATATATATATATATATATATATATATATATATATACACACACACACACAGACGCACTCACATACACACAGCTATGTGTGTGCATATTTATATATATGGATTTAATTTAAAAATTCTTGAAATTTTTTAAAGCCTGGAGAATAATGTAACAAACATCCATGTGCTCATCACCCAAAATAATCAACTATTAACATGTTTGCTCCAGATATATTTTTTATATAAAATAAAGAGAACACTACAGATAAAGCCCCTTTGTACACCTCCTGGTTCAATTCCTCTCCTTCCCTTGATTCCCAGGAGCTGTTGTTATTATTAGCCCAATGTGTGTCCTTCTAATCTATTTCTACAAACAAAACAGAGTGTGTGTTCATAGCAGCACTAACTGTAACAGCCAAAATGTGGAAATAACCCAAATGCCCATCCACTGATGAATGGCTTAATGAAATGTGGTATATCCACATAATGGAATATTATTAAGCAATAAAAAGAAATGCGGGGCCACTACATGCTAACTTGGATCAGTCTTGAAAACATAACAAAAGAAACCAGACACGAAAGGCTACATATTGTATGATTCCAAATCTACAGGGTAGGCAAATCCATTGAGACAGAAAAGAGATTTGTAGTTGCCAAAGTTGTTGCTAGATGCGGGGGAAGGAGGAATAAGTAACAAGTGACTGCTTAGTAGGCATGAGACTCCTTCTTGAATGATAAAAACGTTCTGGAATTAGATGGTGGTGATGGCTGCACAACTCTGTAAATATAATAAAAACCACTGAAATGGGGGCATCTGGAAGGCTCAGTCAGAAGACCATATGCCTCTTGATCTCGGGGTCGTGAGGCATCCCCACAGTGGATTTAGAGATTAGTTAAAAATAAATAGAGGCACCTGGGTGGCTCAGTCGGTTAAGAATCTGACCCTTGGTTTCAGGTCAAGTCATGATCTCATGGTTTTGTGAGTTCCAGCCCCACATTGGGCTCCAAGGTGAAAGTACGGACCGTGCTTGGGATTCTCTGTCTCCCTCTCTCTCTCTGCCCCTCCCCCACTTGCGCTGTCTCTGTGTCTCCCAAAATAAATTTTAAAAAACTTAAAAACTTAAAAAAAAAAAACACCTGTCTTTAAAAAACCCCACTGAAGGGAGGGGGGATGGGCTAAATGGGTAAGGGGTCTTAAGGAAGACATTTGCTGGGCTGAGCACTGGGTGTTAAATGTAGGGGATGAATCACTGGAATCTACTCCTGAAATCATTGTTTCACTATATGCTAACTAATTTGGATGTAAATTTAAAAAAAAATAAAATTAAAAAAACCCCACTGAAATGTACCTTTCAAAATGGTTAAAATGGTGAACTTTGTCATGTGAATTTTATCTCAATAATAAAAAGCCAGAACAGGATTTTAAAATATTTTCCGGGGCGCCTGGGTGGCGCAGTCGGTTAAGCGTCCGACTTCAGCCAGGTCACGATCTCGCGGTCCGTGAGTTCGAGCCCCGCGTCAGGCTCTGGGCTGATGGCTCAGAGCCTGGAGCCTGTTTCCGATTCTGTGTCTCCCTCTCTCTCTGCCCCTCCCCCGTTCATGCTCTGTCTCTCTCTGTCCCAAAAATAAATAAAAAACGTTGAAAAAAAATTTTTTTTTAAAAATAAAAAAATAAAAATAAATAAAATAAAATATTTTCCTAGGAGTGCCTGGGTGGCTCAGTTAGTTGAGCATCCCACTCCATCCCCGATATCATCGGCTCAGGTTGTGATCCCAGGGTGATGGGATCAATCCCTGAGTTGGGCTCAGTGCTGAGCGTGGAGCCTGCTTAAGATTCTCTCCCTCTCCCCCTCCCAACTCTCCCTCTCTAAAATAAAGATAAAATTCAATAAATAAATAAATAAAATATTTTCCTGAGTTCTTTCATTCTGTGGATTATTTCTGCACCTTGTTGACCCACCCAACGTTATATGGATACATGTAGGCCTGGTTCTTTTTCTTTTCTTTCTTTTTTTTTTTTTTGGCTAGTTGCCTTTTATTGGAGCACATGCCATATTTTCTTTTCCTCCTGGTGGACATTACAGTTGATGCAATTTTTCTCTACTAGCTGTGCTGCTATGAACGGACTTGACAATGTCTCCTGGGATGCATTTGGGAGAATTTCTCTAGGGTATACAACTGCTGGATGGCAGGGAATACAAATTTTCAAAATATTGTCAAATTGCTCCCTAAGTGGTGGTGTCAATTACGCTCTCATCCACAGCATGTGAATTTCTATGAGTCCTTGCCACCAAAGCCTGTTATTATCAGACTTTGATTTTACCTATCTGATGGCTGTGCAGTTTCAATTTACAATGGTATTTCCTTTCTTTCTAGCTATCTTCTCTTTCATTGTTTCCCCCTTTGCCTTCTTTCTTTCCTTCTATCCTTGTTTTTCCTTCCTTCCTTCTTTTCCTTTTTTTGGTATTTTCTAGGCTCTTCTTGGACCTTTACACTTCCATGTGGATTTGGAATCAGTTTGACTAGTTCCATGAAAAACCCTATTAAGATTTTTCTTTTTTTTTCTTTTCTTTTCTTTTCTTTTCTTTTCCTTTTTTGGAATAGTTCTGAAATCATAAATGTATTTGCAGGTTACCTGGATCATTACTGTATTGAGTATTCCCATCTATGAACAAATTATATAGTTCCATTTATTTAGGTCTTCTTTTACTTTTTAAAATAGACTTTATTGGGGCACCTGGGTGGCTCGGTCAGTTAAGCATCCAACTTCAGCTCAGGTCATGATCTCATGGTTCGTGGGTTCAAGCCCTGCATTGGGCTCTAGCACTGATAGTGTGGAGCCTGCTTGGGATTCTCTCTCTCTCCCTCTGTCTCTGCCCCTCCCCAGCTTGTGCTTTCTTTCTCAAAATAAGGAAATAAAAAAAAAATAAAATAGAATAAAATAAAATAAAATGAACTTTTTTTCTAGAGCAGTGTTAGGTTCACAGCAAAATTGAGCAGAATGTACAAAATTGTCATATAACCTTTGCTTCCCCCACACACCACTGTCAACATCTCGCACATCTGCACATCCCACATTGGAGTAGTACATTTGTTGCATCGAGTAGTACCTATGTTGACACATCATTGTCATCTAAAATCCGTGATTCACATTAGGGTCCACTCTTGGTGTTGAATACCTTATGGATTTTAACAAATGTACAATGACATATACCCATTATGGTATCACATAGAATAGTTCCACGGCTGTAAAAATCCTCTGTGTTCTGCCTAGCCTTATCCTCTCCTCCCCCACAACCCCTGGCAACCATTGATCTTCTCACCATCTCCATAGTTTTGCCTTTTCCAGAATGTCACATAGTTGGCATCACACAGTATGTAGCCTTTTCAGATTGACTTCTTTCACTTAGTAATATGCATTTAAGTTTCCTCTATGTCTTTTCACAGCTTGGTAGCTTATTTCTTTGTAGAGCTGAATAATATTCCATTGTCTGGCTCTACCACAATTTTCCATTCATCTACTGAAGGATATCTTGGTTTGTTTCCAAGTTTTGGCAATTATAAATAAAGCCGCTATAAATATCTGTGCGCAGGTTTTGGCATGGACATAAAATTTCAACTTATTCGAGTAAATACCAAGCAGCCTGATTGCTAAATTGTACGGGAAGAATATGTTTAGATTTGTATTCCTTTACAAAGAAACAGTTGCATGATTTTCTGAGAAAACATCTAGCAAGTTTTTGTTATATATATTCCTGGATGTCTCATAATTTGTGTTGCCATTGGAAATGACATCCTTTTGATTATATTTTGTTTCCTGTTGCTAATCCAATAAGCATTCACAAGAATGCTACTGATTTATGTAGGATCCTCCAGTATTCAGCAATCCTACTAAATATTCTTATTAGTTTAATACTTTGCATGCAGATTCCTTTATTTTCTAGATGTAAAATAAATCATATGCATCTAAGGATGGTGTTACTCTTCTATTTCTTAAACTTCATTTTTTTCTATTATTTTATTACATTAGCTAGAAACTCCAGTAAAATTGTGAGTAGAAAGCATTCTTATCTTGTTTTTTTCATTTTTATTTTTATGGGAATGCTTGAGTTTCGGACTTCAGTATTATGCCTAGATATTTGGCAAATATCCCTATCAGGTTGATGTATTACCCTACACATCTTAATTTCCTAAGATTAGGAAAGAAATATGTTTAATTTTGTCAAATTATTTTTGCACATTTATTAAAGTGATCACATGCTTGTATTCTTCTAATGTATTAAGGCTCAGAATATAAGAATTGTTTTCCTAGTGTTAAACAACCCTTCCATTTTTGGCTAAAGTCTATTCTATATTTCCATAAAATAAGGATTCTGTTTTATGTTTTATTATTTAGGGGATTTGCATCTATAATCATAACTAAATTTGTTCTATAATGTTCTCATCTCAGATTGCCCTTGCCTGGGCTTGATGTCAAGGTTATACTAGCATTAGAAAAATGAGTTAAGTATTTTTCCTTTTTTGCCATCCTCTAAAGGGGTGTGTATAAAACAGGGTGTATGGTTCAGGGTTCTCCAGAGAAACAGAACCAATAGAATGTATGTTTGTATTTAAACACACACACACACACACACACACACACACACACACACACACACATAGAGGGAGGGAGAAAGAGAGAGAGAGAAACTTATGATAAGGAACTGGCTCACACTTATGGAGGCTGAGAAGTCCCAAGATCTTTGTCAACAAGCTGGAGACCCAGGTGAGTTGATGTGACCCAGTGACCCAGGTTCACTCTGAGTCTGAAGGTCTGAAGGCTGGGAACCAGAGGAACTGATGGTGTAGGTATCAGTCCCAAAGCTAGCAGGCTTGAGCCACAGAAAAATCTGATGCTTCCAATTGAGTCAGAGGGCCAGAAAAGACCAGTGTCCCAGCCACATAGCAGGCAGGACAAGATCCCTTTTACTCAGTCTTTTTTTTTTTTTTTCCCTATTCAGCTCTTCAACTGATTGGATGAGGCCCACCAACAATGTAGAGGGCAATTTGCTTATTTGGTCAACCAATTGCAATGCTACTATCATCCAAAAATACTCTTAGTACCCTTCTTTGTACACCTGCTTTGTACACCTTCTTTAAAGTACACCTTCTTTGAAGGTGTGGACAACTCAACTGTAAAACCTACTGAGCCTGTTAAGTTTTTTATGTGTGTTTGTTTGGGTACGGAGGTTGGGTAATTTATTTTTCATGAGGATGATTTCTTTGGAAACATTCTGCCTACAGGGACCACCATGGGCTAGTCTTTAATGTTTCCCTTTGAGGAAGCCTGATCTTCACTTATACCTTGAAGACTAATAGGATCTAGGAGACAAAAGAAACCAAGAATCATGGGCTGTTTTATTTTGCAGAAACTACTTACTGGCTTTGGGGCGGTACCTACGAAGTCATTATTTTTAACTGACCACTAGGGGGCAGTAATAGATCAAGAACGGGTACAATACATTAAATCAGCTAACATTTGGTAGATTTTTCCTTTTCTGTTCATTAGGACGCTGAGACTTAGGGAAACCAACAAACTTGTCTGAGTCACGTATTCCAATATATAGAAAGTCTGGAATTTTAACTTAGGTCTGACTCCAAAATTTATTGTTTCCGGTATGGGTACAGTAAATAGTAACTCTAATTTCGTTCATATTTTCATTCATTTGAGAGCAAGACAGAGTGGCTTCAGATTCAGTCTTTGGAGCCAGAGTATTTGGATTAAAATTCTGGCTCCATCACAGACTAGCTAGCACCGTAAGAGCATTGTGCCTCAGTTTCCTCATCTGTCCATGGGGATATCAGGATTTACTTCATAAAACTTGCAAAAATGAAATGAGATGAGTCACAAAAAGTGTTTAAAATAGTGTCTGGCACTTAGTATTGATTTGAGCTACTGTTATTATTAACTCGACTAACATTTAGTAAAAGACTACTGTGTTCAATATCATTGCTGTAGGTACTGAGGATACAGCAACAACCCTTCCCACCCAACTTCCACCCCACACATGCACAGGCATCCCTGCCTCTTGCAGCTTACATTCTAGGGAGGGAGATCCACAATTAAAAAAAAAAACAAAAAACCTTTATATTCTTTCAGTATGCGTAATGAAGATGGCCAAAAACAGAGCATGGAAGGGAGGGTAAGAAGTGCCAGGGCTAGAGGGGGGCTGGGAATTGAACATGGGAGAATTGAACACCTGTCAGAGGAGGTGTCACTAAATGACATCCAGCAAAACCCATAGAAAAGGAGGGAGGAACTTCTGGATATCCAGGAGTCATGGTGGGTATCCTGGAGCAGAACATTCGGGCAGAGAGAAGAGTGAGGGTGAAGGTCCCGAGATAGGAAGGTGCCCGCCTTCAAAGAATGGCAGAGTCGCCATGATGTTAATTTTATGGGTCAACTTGGCTAGGCCGTGGTGCCCAGTTCTTTGGTCAAACACCTTCTTGCTGTTGCTGTGAAGGCACTTTCTGGATGTGATCGCTGTTTCAGTCGGCGGACTTTGAGTAAAGCAGGTTACCCTCTATGATGTGGGTGGGCCTCATGCAATCAGTAGAGGCCTTAAGAACAAAGACTGAGGTCCTCCTGAGGGAGAAGGCCGTTCTGCCCCCACACCGTAACACAGAAATTCTGCGCGAGTCTCCAGCCTTCGGACTCCAGACTACATCAACTCTTGCCTGAATTTCCATCCTGCTGGCCTGCCCTGTAGATTTCAGACTTCCTGCCCCCATGCGTTCAGAGCCAATTCCTTAAAACGAATCTCTCTCCAAATACATAATGTGCATCCTATTGGTTCTGTTTCTCTGAAATAATCAGACTAATGCAGGCCAGGGTAGCACAAGAGGGCGGTGACAGGGAGAGTTCTGTGCGATGGGCCTGGGGTGAGGCGTGGGGTGGGGAGCTGACGATGTGGGGCCGTGTGGCCATGGGGAGGGCTGTGGGCTTTCGTGGGCGAGGAAGTCAGCAGAGGGTGCTGAGCAAAAGACTTGCATGTTCAAAGCTGCTGGGGTTGCTGTGAGGAGAACGGGCTGTGGGGCAAGGGCGGAGCAGGGGGCCTGTGATGAGGCCACTGCAGGGATGCGGAAGAGAGACAGGACATGCTGATGGCTTGAATCGGATGACACAAGCGCTGGTGGTGAGAAGTGGGCAGATTCTGGATGGCTTTTTTTTTTTTTAAGTTTAGTTATTTATTTTGAGAGAGACAGAGACAGCGTGAGTAGGGGAGGGGCACGGGGTGGGTAGAGTCAGAGAATCCCAAGTAGGCTCCGGGCTGCCAGCCCAGAGCTTGATGTGGGGCTCGAACTCATGGACCATGAGATCATGACCCGAGCGGAAACCAAGAGTTGGACACCTAACCGGCTGAGCCACCCAGGCGCGCCTGGATGTATTTTGAAGGCAGAGCTGAGCTGACAGGATTTGCTAGGTGTGGACTGTGAGGGAATTAGGTGTCAAGGACAACCTCAACCTTGGGGCTTTCAGACAGAGCAGCTAGAAGGGCAGAGCTGTCCTTTCCAGAGACCCTGAGGATTTGGGGAGGAGTGTGTCAGGGAGGGGGCTGAAACTCAGAAGTTTGGTTTTAAGACATGTTAGTTTTGGATGCCTCTTAGAGGTTTGGCCATTGGGTGGCCACATCTGGACTTCGGGGGCTTGGGCTCAGACGCACATTTGAGCCCAAGGCTCAGGCTTGGAGCCGCCTGGCCCGCGACCACACAGGGAGGCCGGCAGCGCTCCGCCCGAGACTCGGGCCTGTGTGCTCCCCTCAGCACCTCACCGTGGGCTATGTCCTGGAGCCTGCTGTAGCTCCCCACGCTGGTCCCACCCGGGGCAGGCGGGTAATACCCACACCTCTTCCAGGCTGTTCTCTGCACCGTGTCCTCACACTGCAGATCACCATTTCCACAGAAAACAGGAACGAGCCCGGAAAACCCCAAACCTGGTTACCCATTAACCCAGCCCTGAGCAAGGGCCAAGTGGACGGGCCTCATTTTCTCACCAGAGCTGGTTACAGTTAGTCCAGGGGAGGCACGCGGGTTTTAGCTCTTGTGCCAACTTCAGTTAATTCTGTCTGGCTCTGGGTAGTGCTGTCTTAACAACAGGGAAGGGACGTAGCAATTGACTAGCAATGTCTGTCAAGGGAACAGGATCCGGAAGTGGCTGTTCAGGTGTCAGGTATTTGTCATTCCTGGTCCACCTGCAGAGGCTTGTGGATCTTTACTTAAAGGGGCCCGTTACAGCACCATACAGCTTCCTGAGACTCTCAGGGTTGAGTCAGATGCTTTCAGTCCTGCCTGAATCAGACAGAAGAGCCCCCAAAGCCAACACCTGTCACTGTTTCACACATCCCACCAGGTAGATAATGAGGGCCTCTCAGCAGTCCTTTGGATCAGAGATTCAGCTATACAAGCAGGATGCGAGGCTCTGGTGAGGACATGGCTGGCAACCACAGCCCACAGCTGTCTTCCTTAGTGGTCAGGCGACTTCCATGAACTGGAAAGTCTGTGGGGTTTTTTTTTTCATCTTCTTCTTTTTTAGTTGAAGCACATCTTTCAACCTCAGGAAGGTGTAGAATTAATTAACTTCTGCTGTCTGAATGAAACTTTCTTCCTTAGAGGGCACCTGATGTGGGTATACAAGTTAACCCTAGGCAGATTTAGAATTAAATATATAGCATACTAAACCAAGAATTAAAACTTTAGGGGGCACCTGGGTGGCTTAGTTGGTTAAGCGTCCGACTTCAGCTCAGGTCATGATCTCACAGTCCGTGAGTTCGAGCCCCCTGTCGGGTTCTGTGCTGACAGCTCAGAGCCTGGAGCCTGCTTCCGATTCTGTGTCTCCCTCTCTCTCTGCCCCTCCCCTGCTCATGCTCTGTCTCTCTCTGTCTCAAAAATAAATAAAAAACATTAAAATTTTTTTTAAACTTTAGCATACTATTTCTGTTTAAAGAAAAAATCTACATACGTTAAGTTTTTTATATAAATAGATAAAAAAATTTTAATGTTTATTTTTTATTTTTATTAAAAAAAATTTTTTTTAAGTTTTATTTATTTTTGAGACAGGGAGAGACAGAGCATGAACAGGGGAGGGTCAGAGAGAGGGAGACACAGAATCTGAAACAGGCTCCAGGCTCTGAGCTGTCAGCACAGAGTCCAACGTGGAGCTCAAACTCATGGACCGCGAGATCATGACCTGAGCCGAAGTCAGACACTTAACTGACTGAGCCACACAGACGCCCCTAGTGTTTATTTTTAAAAGAAAGAGAGACAGAGTGAGAGCAGGAGAGGGGTAGAGAGAGGGGGAGACACAGAATCCGAAGCAGGCTCCAGGCTCTGAGCTGTCAGCACAGAGCACAATGTGGGGCTTGAACCTACAAACTGTGAGATCGTGACCTGAGCCAAAGTCAGACACTTAACTGACTGAGCCACCCAGGCACTCTTATATAAATAGATTTTGAAGAGAAATTAAGTTTCACCATACTTATAGGTTGGATTTATTAGATTTACAAGAACGACCTAAATCCTCAGGAAACTTTTGTTTTTATCAGATAAGTGAGATGCGGAAGATCCAGTCATCTATAAATGCACTTTAAAATATTTGAAGACACAAGTTTGTTAAAGGTCCATTTGAAGCATTTGATAAAATCTACTAGATGTTTTTTTAAATTAATTTTGTTTTTAAGTAGGCTTCACACTCAGCACAGAGCCCAACGTGGGGCTTGAACTCATAACCCTGAGATCAAGACCTGAGCTGAGATCAAGAGTCAGACACTTAACCAACTGAGCCACCCAGGGGCTCCAGATCTGTTAGACCTTCAAACAAGATTTCTTTTTTTTTTTTAAGTTTATTTATTTATTTTGAAAGGGGGAGGGGCAGAGAGAGAGGGAGAGAGAATCCCAAGCAGGCTCCACGCTGTCAATGTGGAGCCCAACTCAGGGCTTGAACTCACAAACAAACATACAAACAAAATCAAGAGTCAGATGCTTAACCGACTGAGCCACCCAGGCACCCCTTGAAACAAGATTTCCAAGCTGAGTTTTAAAGGTTAAGAAAGAACTAGTGTTTTGATTCAGTAATTTTACTGGTAGAAATGAATTGTGGACTCTACAAATAAACTTTCTTTAATAAACCACCTTCATGAAACCACCCAAATGACCATCTACAGATGAATGGATCAACAAACTGTGGTATGTCCATACAGTGGAATACTCGTCAGCAGTAACAAAGGGAGGGACAACTGATTCACAGAATTTGATTGATGGATCTCTAAACCATATGCACAGTGAAGAAAGAAGCCAGGCTCCAACAGAAAGCAGATCAGTGTTTGCCAGGGGCTGGCATAGCACAAGGAGAATGACTGTCAATGGGAGCAAGGGAACTTTTGGGGTGACAGAAATGTTCTATACCACAATTTTGATGGCCTGAGTGTATACACTGTCAAGACTCATCACATTGTACAGTTAAAATTGGTGAACTTTATTGTACATAAATTGTACCTCAATACTGTTGCTCTTAGAAAATAATACTATTCTCAAAAAAAGAAAGAAAGAAAGAATATTATTCTCAAGGTCACTAAAACCTCCATATTCAACATGAGGAATGAAGCAAGATCACCTTCTGAGAATTTAATGGGAAGGGGAACGGGTTGTGAGGAGAGAGGCCAAGGAATAATGTGGTTATTGTAGAAAGCTGGAGAACCAGCTGGTGGAGAGGCAGAGTAGGCCCTCATTTGAAATTTCTGATTATGAATGAATCAGACCAATGACTTTTCTAGTTGATTGAATGACTCTTTTCCAGCAGGTATAGAACAAGCAGGAAGTTAGTTGTAACCAAGATCCAGGTTTTGCCTGGTATATTATCTATTGCCATATAACCATTAGCACACAATTTCTGTAGGTCAGGAGGCCTGGCATGGCCTAGATGGGTCCTCTGCTCAGGGTCTTACAAGGTTGCGATCATGGTGTTGGCTAGGCTCATCTGGAGGCTTGACTGGGGAAAACTCCACTCTCAAACTCATTCAGGTGGTTGGCAGAATTCACTTCCTTGTGCTGCATGATGGGGCCCTGGCTTTTTGCTGGCTGTCTGTTGGAGACTGCTCCTGTGGCTCCAGAGGCCACTCACTGTGCCTTGCCATGTGGGCTTCTCCAACATGGCTACTGTTGGAGCCATGGCTGACTTTATCAAACCTGCAGAGAGAGTTCCTCTATCCATATGGCTAAGACAGTCTTATATAAGATAAGGCAATCATTGGCGGGGGTGCAGCCCATCACCTTTGTCGTATGATATAGCTTAAACATGGGGATGACATCCCTTACATTTGCCATATTCTATTGATTAGAACCAAGCCACAGATTCTGCCTGTATCTGTGGAGGGGATTATACAACGGTATGGACACCAGGAGGTGGGGGTCATGGGGTCCATTATAAAGTCTGTTCCCACACCTGGTGACTGCAGTGGAGGGAGAGGTGGGACAAGGACTGAGGTTATTTGAAGGGGTGGTTACAGATATGAGGGTCCATGAGCCCTTAGCAAGATAAGGAAGGAAGTGGAACCAGGAGGTGACCAATGGCTGGAAGGGGATGGTGGGGTCAATGATTTGAAGAACTCCTTGAGGTTGGAGGGGTTTTGGGTGTTTTTTTTTTTTTAAGTTTATTTATTTATTTTGAGAAAGAGAGAGCCCACAAGCAGGGGAGGGGCAGAGAGAGGGAGACAGAGGATCCAAAGCAGGCTCCTCATTGTCAGCAGAGCCTGATGAGGGGGCTCGAACCCATGAACCATGAGATCATGTCTTGAACCAAAATCAAGAGTCAGACGCTTAGTACACTAAGCCACCCAGGCGCCCCAAGGTTGGAGAGTTTTTGCCATGGGAAGGCTGAGAGGGGGAGCTTGAAGGAGAGCACTTGGAGGCTGGAGAACTGAGTATTTGAAAAACAGGATTCTCTAGAGGAGCCATTTTTGATGATGGTGGGTTCTGTGGGTGTGGGCAGTTGAGGTCACTGGAATCAAAGGGGTCTCCATGGCCTCCCTGCTCCTACCCCTGTCCCCTTGCTGTCTATCCTTCACATGGTGATTCCTAATACATACACCAGATCATGAGTCTCCTGGACACTTAACCCTCCTATGCCTTCCTGACTCAGAGTAAAATCTAACACCCTCTCGTGACTTGTCCCCCACCCCTCTCAGACTTTATCTCCTTCTGCTCTCCCCTTGCTGTCTAACCCTAGCTACACTGGCCTCTGGGACTAGTCCTTGACCCTCCCTGCCTAAAACACCCTCTTCTCTGATAGTTTCATGGCTCCCTCCCCCTCCCTTCCCCTCTCCCCCCCTCCTACCTTCCTCCCCTAGTGTCAGTTCAGACTGCTACCTCTGGCCTTCCCTGTCCATCCTATGTAAAACAGCACCTTTCCCTATCACTCTCTGTTCCCTTATCCACATCATCCTTCTTCCGCATCAAGCATTCCACCTATATATGTATTTGCCTAGGTGTTTATCATCTGTCTGCCTCTGTGAATCTGGGGATCTGTTTTATTTACTGCTGTATCCCAGCACCTAAATGAGTACCTGGCACATCATCAGTACTCCCTACGTGTTGTTAAGAAAGCAGAGCTGGTTTCTATGTCCCGAGGGGTGGCTGAGTTGATACTGATGGGTCTGAGGCCAAAGCTTTGAGGTGTAGGCCAGGAGCTGTTGCGGAGGCTTGGGTACCTCCTCCTCTGATATGTGGAAGGGGTAGAAGATAGAGCACTTAGTAGGCTGTCGAACTTGGCAGTTAAGAGCCCTGCCACCTAACAGCTGTGTTATCTTGAACAAGTTACTCAGTCTCTCTGAGCTTGTTTCCTCACCTATAAAATGGAGATAATAATAGAAATAAAACCCAGACTGTGGAGTTGTGTAGACAGACTCAGAGCCCACATGTAAAGCACTTGGTACTGGGCAAGTGCTCAGTAATGTTTGGATAATGTTATGTGACTTGTGCACCTGCTTATGATCCAGGACTTTCTGCTACTGTCCAAACAAACTTTGCCATTTACTATTTTTCTGATGTGGGGGAAAATTATTTTACCTCTTAATGTGACTGGGTTTTTCATCTGCATTACAGAGATAATAATTCCAGTCCTGGCTCCCTTGACCAGATTGTCGAGAGGTGTGAGTGGGATAATACCCTTGGAGGCACTTGAAATGTAACACGCTATATGATATAGGGCATTATTACTTTTCCTCCTTGTTGACTGGTTCCTTTTATGGTTGCTGGAGTTGTTCATTATTTTACAGAGGCTCTAACAGAACATCTGGGTGCTTGGGCTGGGGTGTTACACACTGGACTTCTTTGAACAGAGCAGGGCAATCCAGATCTTGCCCAAAGGCCTGAGTCAACCCTGACTTTAAAATGGCCCTGGGGCTCAGGGCAGGATAGGTTGGCCAGCTAGCTTTCTAAGATTCATGGGCTGAATGATACTCTTGCTTCTTTTTACTCTGACATGAAGTTAAAAAAAAAAGTCCTGAGAGCTGGGGTCTTTGGAGACCCAATGCCTGGCCTCTTTTCACCTGTCACTGTGAAATAATTGAGGGCCCTCTCAGCAGCCCTATTCATGAGAAACTCAATTTCCACAAACAGAACCTGCAGGCCTATGTGGCTAGCCTTTCACCGAAGCTCCAGGTAGGCTGTGTCCCAGGCAGTCAGGAGAGAAGCAAGCAGGACAGACAGTCTAGGTCAGCGAAGGTATGAACATCAATAGTGCCTCCTCCCCAGTGGCTGGGGAGCTGGGATGGTGACACTGTGACACACAAGCCCTCCAGGTGACACTGATCATTGGTTGCCTGGAACCCACTGGCAATCAGCCCTCCTAGTCTTACATTATGTTTTCTGGGGGAGTTCTCCAGAAAGTTGGGCCCAGTGCAGACACAATTCCATTTGAGGGTATCCAACCTACCCCTGTGGGATCGGAGAATTGTAGGTGGAGTCCCTATACCTGGTTCCTTAAACTCAAAGTAAATTGACCCCTGGACCATGTGTATGTGTGTGTGTGCACACACAGTAGTCAGTAGCTTACAGTGGCCCTGATTCTCCCATTCGTGTCGAACTCCCAGGCTGGAAGGTAAGGACCAGCTGATAGAGACTATCTGCCAACATCCATTCACATCTATTTCAGAGAACAGGGCTAAAATGCATTTCCCAGCCTCCTTTGCAGTTTGATGTGGCCAACCACCAAAGTTCTCACCAAGTGGATGGACATATATACACATGCTACTCTCGGGACTTGGCTTTAAGACTGGTCATGCCTCTACCAGACTTTCATTCCTCTCCTGCTGGCTTAAGCCCCTGGAGACCTAGCGTCAACCATGTAGGTACAATGCCCTAGGGGATGGCAGGGAATCAAGATGGAAGGAATCTGGGTTCTAGAATGCCTACATTGGGCAGAGCTTCTTGCTGACTTGGAACATCCATCAGGCAGTGACACAAAAAATACATATACTTCTAGGGCACCTGGGTGGCCCAGTTGGTTGAGTGTCTGATTTTGGCTGAGGTCATGATCTTGAGGTTTGTGAGATCGAGCATTGTGTCAGGCTCTGTGCTGACGGTGTAGCTCTTGCTTGGGATTCTCTCTCTCCCTCTCTGTCCCTCCCTACCTTGCACATGCTCACTCTCTCTCCCTCAAAAAAAATATATAAACATTTTTTTAAAAAGAAAGAAAGTTCTATCTTCTTTCATCCACTGTGTTATACCTGGGCCTCTTTGTTACAGCAGCCAAGGTTTACTCTCACTAGCACAGGGGAGAAAAGCATGATGGGCTGAAGGCTTCTCAGGCTAACATAATAGTCCAGCCCACCAATCCTTAAGGCCTGCCACTGGATGTCTTAGGCTTTGTATTACAGGACGCAGCTTGGGAAGGAAGCAGTGCACTCTATTGGGTAAGACTGAATCAGACCTTCATTTCCACTTTGGCTAGAACATTGATTAATGTTGTAAATTTTGTGTGCTTTCACTAACAAATTGAATCTCAACTTCCTCTTCTGTAAAATGGGGATAATAATAGTACTTTACTCCCAGGGCTATGGGAGGATTTTATGAGATCATGTAAATCAAGGGCTCAAAACTGTTTACTGTTACTAAGGCAATCAGCTGGTGTCTGGGCCTGATTCTTCCTACCCTCCTTCCCCAGGAAGGAGGGAAGGAAGCTAATGTCTTGAGTTTTCCACAAAGTCAAAAAATACTCAGTGACTCTTAAATGAATTATAAATTTCCAAAGCATCCAACACAAAATGTTTCTTATGGATCTACTATGGGCCAGGGACTAGGAGGCACCTGGAGGACAGAGATGCCCTTGTGGAAATTAATTTCCACTTTGCTTCTCAGAAAGTTATCAGTCCTTTCCAGGCCCACAAGCTGGAGCTCAGTTCACCTACTGAATAGAAATTTATGTTGACTAGTAAAGAAATCCCAACTCTTCTTCCCACCTCCTTATTGGATGTCTGGGCCCTGCCACACCCAGATTGAATCATCATCTTGGGGCGGTGGCATCTGTGTGGCTGAGTCAGTTGAGTGTCTGACTCTTGATTTCAGCTCAGGACATGATTTCAGGGTGGTAGGATCAAGCTCCACATCAGGCTCTGTGCTGGGTGTGGAGCCTGCTTGGGATTCTCTCTCTCTCCCTCTGTCCCTCTCCCCTACTCTCTCTTTCCCTGTCTCTCTCTAAAATAAAATAAAATAAAATAAAATAAAATAAAAAGCATCTAGGTGTTACCAATGAATAGGTAGATATGAACCTGGAAACTCCTTCTCCCAGTCACTACCCCAAGCAGGACTGACTGACTTTCTTTCTTTCTTTCTTTCTTTCTTTCTTTCTTTCTTTCTTTCTTTCTTTCTTTCTTTCTCTCTTTCTTTCTTTCTCTCTCTCTCTCTCTCTCTCTCTCTCTCTCTCTCTCTCTCTCTTTTTTAAGTTTATTTCTTTATTTTGAGAGAGTGAGTGAGCATGTGAGCGGGGGAGGGACAGAGAGAAAGAGATTCCCAAGCAGGCTCTGGGCTGTCAGCACACAGCCTGACCATGAGATCATGATCTGAGCCAAAATCGAGAGTCAGACACTTAACTGACTGAGCCACCCAGCATCGCCCCCACCCCCAAGCAGCACTTTCTTAAAAGGTCTGACCTTGGCATTTGCCTTGGTATTCACCTGGCAGAACCTTCCATGGCTTGTATTGCCTATAAGCTAAAGCCCAAACTCTGCATGGTACCCAAGGTTGTCCCCAATTTGGATCCAGCCTCTTTCCATTAATGACACTAATGACTAAGATTGAGTGTTTCATATGGCACAAGCTCTGGGCTGAGGGCTTTATGCGTGTTGCCCCATTTGATTTCCGCTAACTTTAGGAGATGGTGACTTGGGTTAGTTGTCTCATTTATAAAATGGGAACGTTCCAAGAAAAGCATCCCCACAGTGTCCGGGGTGTAGGTAAAACAGTTAATAGCCATTACTGCATCATCCCTATTTGATTGATGAGGAAGCTGGGATTTAGGGGTGTTCAGTAACTTGCCCAAAACCACAACCCTGAAAAGTGACAGAGGTGGAGCCTGAACCCAGGAAGTCAGGCTTCAGTGCCCAGGCTAGCCTGCCTTCCCTTCATCGCTGAAGGCCTGCACTCAACTTAGAACCAACTTGCAGGGCACCTGGTGACGTCTCCAGGCCTTTGCACATAGGTTCCCTGTGCTGGTAGAATGCCTCCTCTGGTAGCTGTCCCCTCCCCCGTGGCCACCCTAGGCAGAGGCAGACAGCCCCTCTGTGTCCCCTCAGCCTTCTCAACAGGCCTGACTCCACTCTCACCTCACCAAACTGTCATTAGAAGGAGGGCACACACCCTCAGGGTGACAGTGTCCCCATCACCTCTGGCTCCACCATGCCTGATCTGGCACAGAGCAGACCTCTGCAAATGCTTGTTAGAATTACTGCAAGCCAAATCCATCAGGGCAAGAGTGGAGACCAATACCTGCTGGCAGGGACGCCTGCCTGTTCTCAGCTGTCAGTGTGCGCTCCAGAGCGAGTGCACTTTTCTTTGGCCAGAGCCTCCTCCCCATTTGCCAGAACTTCCAGTACCTTGGCCCCGTCTCTCACTTTGCTCTCCAGCCTCCCCACAAAGTCAGCCAGCTGGGAGTTCACCCCTACAGGGGCCTGTACCATCCAGCAGCTTGAGTCTGGAAGATTCCTCACCTCCCCAGTTTATTTATTCAACAAATATTTATTGAACACCAAATTAGAGCCAGGTACTGTGCGTGGCACCAGATACAGGGTAGAAAGCAAAGCACACATGGTCTCTGGCCTCACAGAGCTTACATGCTGCCAGGGGAGACGGTCAACCAAGAAGTAAACACACATGATGTGTAATGGCAAGTGCCCCATGAAGGAGAAGAATAAGAATAAGGGACTTTGAGATAGATGAACTAACTATTCAAGCAGTCAGGGAAGCCTTCTCTGAGGAGGTGGGTTAAAGCCAAGGCTTGAGGGTGTAAAGAGCTCAGCCATGACAAAGGTAGGGGAAGAGCATTCTAGGCAAGGAAACAGCATATGCAAAGTCCTGGAGGTGGGAATAGGTTGAAATGTTGAGAAAAGGAAGGAAAGCCAGGGTGGCAGGGACACAGCAAACAAGATCAGAACTGGCTGGAAATCAGGTTGGGCCCAGAAGAGGAAGAGCTTGGATTTTATCTTTGGAATAATAGGGTAATCGAGTAAGGGTTTTATACCAGAGTTGGTATGATATGATTTGCATGTTTAAAGCTCTTTCTGGTTGCCTTGAGAACAGAGTGACAAAGCAAGAGAGAAGCAAGGTGACCTTGTGGAGGGCAGTGATCTGGGGGCAGGTGAAGTGGCCACACCAGGGTGATAGCTGTAGGTTCAGAGAGAAGAGTATTGACTCCAGAGATATTAAGAAGTAGAATCTTTCTGAGGTTTTTAGGAGAACTAAAACAACTTTATTGGATGCCTGCAACAGCCCCAGCAATGGGGTAGGAGTTGGGGACACCAGAAAGGGTTGGGGATAGAAACAAAAGATGTAAGTCCTCAACCCCGGAAACAAATACATAGTCACCAATCCCCCCCACCATCTCTTGGGGGAGAATGAACCCAAGGTCAACTCAGATGCTGGAAGTTCTGGGCCATTTCCATCTCATTCGATGGTGTCAACAGACTCTCCTAGAGTTGGGGACTGGAAACATGGAAATGGGCTTTCCATATTCTCGGGCTATCAAGTTGTCAAACTGCAGGATTGTGGCACTGACATGGTGTCAGGGGAGCAGTGAGCCACCAGCTGGGATAGCCAGGGAGACGAGGAAGGGAAGAAGGGAGTCTCGGAGCAGAAGCAGCCCCTCCCGTCCTCTGTGAGAAAGGACAAGTCGGGCTCTGCCTTCTGTCCCCCTCTCCCCGCTCCTGGGAGCCTGCTGACCACCCTGCCCTCCCTGTCGTCTCCCTCAGGAGCACTCTAGGCCAGTGACCCCCTCCTTAAAACGACACCCTCTCTCCCCACTGCTACACATCTCAGATGTATCCAGGAGGACAGAGATCTGATGGACCTAACCCTGAGGACTGAAAGAACACTTCAGCTCTTCATGCCTTCTTGAGGAATTTGCCTTTTTTAAAAGAGATTTCTGGGTCATTTAAATGATCTCTGCCCTCTGCTCTACTTCTCTGAAAGGGCCCTCTCCCCCAGGGTTTTAGCAAACTCTATTTCTGAGCCCAAGGACCTCCTCAATTTAGTCTCTGGGGAGGGTAGTTCCATCAAAGGGTGGGGGTGAAAGAATCTTGCCAGGGGTGACATTTGAAGGAACTATTTAATAACAAGTGCAAATAAGCACCAAGGAATTGCCAGCTGGAGGACCCCATAGTCTTGGGTCTACCAGGCATTAACCAGCATGGGGTCCTGGGGGAAAAGCCACCCAAAGCTACCTGGGGCAGGGGGCCACTTAGAGGCACTCAGGGGATGTGAATACTTGCCAACAAGCACAGAAGTGGTTCTACATTTTTTACAACTGGTCTGGCAGTACTGGTCCAGCTGAATGTCAGTCCTGGGTCTGCCCCAATCTTGTCCAGTCTCTGCTGTTCCACCAGGAATGGTCACCAGGCCATTTGTTCCCTCTCTTAGGCCCAGGCGGAGCTGGGTAATGAAATGGCCTCTGAGCAGAGCCAGCTGCGCGGAATCCTGGGTGAACAGGATCTCAGGCCCTTGACCCACCGTGTGACCTTGAAGGGCCGAGCCGCCTCTGACTGTCCCTCCTCTCACCCCTCCTTGCAGTTATTTTTGTCCAGCCTGACGGCCCTTGGCTGTCCCCACAGTCTGGGCTCTGTGAGCCGGATACAAACCAGGCAGCACAAACGTCTGGTGTGGAATCCCAAGAGGGTTCCTCTCTGGGCGCCATCACATGGGAACATGACCTTCCACACTGTGCACCCAACGGGGACCACACATCTGGAGGATGGTGACGGCGCGAGAGGCCGGGAGCTGGGTTCTCTTTACTCAATCCTGGCTCTTGTCTGGGAACGCTGTCCCAGGCCTGCTGGTGAGAACGCCCTGTTTTGGAGTCTTACTGTTGCTCAGAAATCTCCCAGCTCTGTGCAGGGAAGTGTGGGTCAGCTGGAGGGTAGGTGTCTGCAGGGGGGAAGACGGCCCGAGCAGGCCCTGCTGGGCCCCTAATCCCCAGGCCTTGGCCGTGGTGCACAGGGCAGCTGTCCTGTGGTTCACTGCAGTGGGGTGGGCAGGGGCAGACAGGGGTTCTCCGGAGACAACTTTGTGGCCCCTGCTCAGTTACTGTCTCAGGAAGCAAGGTAGACACTACGTTCTGGCCCTGGGGGCCTGGGAAGGCTGCACCAGTCAGTCACTGCTCTGGCTGGGGGTCTGATCTCTCTAGGCAAGCAATCTGCCCGAGGCCATTGTGCCTTTAGGTGAAAGCTTTGTTCCCAGACCTTAGATTCATGCCTGCTGCCCCTTGTGTGCCTGGTGGGCAGGTAAGAGCCTGGGCAAAGCTAGTGGGGGCCCTCCCACGACTTATCTGTCCAGGTAAGAAATGAGACGAGGCCTCTGAGATCACAACAGCTCCAAGAGAGCTGGGTGGACAAGCTGGGACAGGCAGTGAGGAGGGGAGATGGGCCAGAGGAGGAAGGGGCACCTCTGATGGGTGAGGAAGATGCCTTCATAGATAGATGAGCCAGGCCAGGAAGCAGGGCAGACGATAGCACTGTTTTTAGAGCTCCTGGAAAAAGAACCCTCCTCACTCCCGGGGAGAAGCTGGCTCAGAAAGCCCCGATTTCAGTGATTTCCGAGACCCAGGAGTGGCAGAGCACAGCTCCTGCTGGCCTCCCAGCAGCCCCTGGGGAAGAAGGCCTGGGGGCGGGAACACCCACATAAGCAGGGGACCCCAGGATGCCAGGGAGCACGGGGGAAGAAGATCGCACGAGGGGTGCCATGTGGCTGCTCCTGGCAGCCCTGATGTTGGGGGCCACGGGGAGGGGGGCAGCGGGCCTCTCCAGGGGGCGGGCCCTCCGGGTAGAAGATGCCCCTCGACTGGGCAGCACATGCCTCCGGGCTGGCAGGACAGTACCAGCGGCTCTGCGCACGGGAGTGGTTCGGAGGGCGGGGATGGGGTAGACCAGAGAGGAGGCGCTGGGGAGGATGGGACCGGGCACTCTTCCCAGGACGGTGAGCTGGCTGCTGGGGGCTGACAGCCCTGGACAGCTATGGAAGAAGGACCAGGGCCAGGCAGGGAAGGCCAGGGGGCCAGCGGGCGTGGGAGAAGGCTCCATCTCAGCTGCGTAGCTGTTGAGGTGTGAGAGAAGACGAATCCGGACAGGGTCTGCACGGCTGCTCGGCCCTTCCAGCACCCCCAGGTACCTGATGACCTCGGTGAGGCACTCGCGAAAACCGATGCTCCGGAAATCAACTGCCAGGGCTCGGGCATCAAAGAATCCTGCAAAGTGAGGCGTGATGAGGGCATGCCAGGCGGGGGACAAGTGCTGATCCTGGGGTCAGGTCTGTGTGACCCTGGGCATGTCACCTCACCTCTCTGAGCCCTGGTCTCCACATCTGTAAAGTGGGAATAATCACCCCTTCCTGGGGTATCTGGGGTGTGTTGTGAGGACCAAGTGAGTTCACTGAACTATGAAGCAGGATAAAATGTGGAGTATTGTTTTCATCGAAATTCATGATTAATGCAGAGAAGAAACTTTGTGACCAAGGTACTGTCGTTTAAGTGGACGCTTTGCCAGGTGTGACAGGCCTGCGCACGTAGAGGTGTAGAACACCCCTGCCTGCTGGTGGGGGCGGATGTTGGGAGGTGGCGGCGGCAGCGGTCAGAGCTTGGGGACTCCTCAGAGAAGGCAGCATGATGTCACAGTGAAGCCTGAGGTCTTTGGACCTCAACTTCTCCACTTGACTAGCTGCCTGACTGTGGACAAGCCTCTTAATCTTTCTAAGCCTCAATTTCCTTGGCCGCAAAATGGGCATATAGTGATACTTGCCGCACAGGGTTGTGACGGTGAAATTAAATGCAACGGTGCACAGAAACAGTCAACAAATTCATCATTTACACCTGACCCTTGAACGACATGGGGTTACGGGCACTGATCCGCCCCCAGTGCAGTCGAAAACCTGAGCAAACTTTTGACTCCCCAGAAACTACCTAGAGTGAGAACCGCCAGAGATAACTTTTTACCGTGATAGCAATTTACTGGAGAGACGAACTGCTCACGCGGAGATGATTAGTGTCACATGGAGTCTTAAGCAGATACTCGCAACACTTGAGCTCACCGCAAGAGCAACAGAAGGTAGCTAGGAAATTATCACAGTAGCACGGTATGTATAAACTACAGCGACTTTTATGCAATTAAGATTATAATGCATCTTCACATTTATATTTCTCTCCGCTGCAAATGGCACCATGTGCAGTCTGTAAGTATTTGTATGAGGAAGTTTTGACAAGTTGTAATGTCAATAATAGATGCGTGTCTATTTTACGGTAGTGAATGATAAAACAGACCAGCATCTACATTTATTTCACGCATTCATGACATACCTAACTTTTTCTTACGTTTTCTCAATATTTCTAGGCTATGTGGTGCATCTGCAATTGTTTTTCAAACTGTTGCAAATCTCTAAAAAAATTTCTAACACATTTACTGCGAACACTCTGCATAGAAGAGGACCTGTGCTACTCAAACCTGTGTTGTTCAAGGGTCGAGGGCATATTACTGGCTTGGCCCCTGTGGGCATTTGAGTCTGTCCCCTAGCCTGAAGGGCTGTCAGGAAAGCAGGACCTGCTCTGGTCCTCAGCTGCTGCCATCAGGCTGGGACCCTCTCTTTGGCTGGTTTCAGTGAGGTCTGACCAGGTGGACTGCCCACAGAGGTATTTAATTCTCACTGCCTTTATACCTGCCCCACCATCAACCACCTTCTGTGCAAAGACAGAATAGCCTCTGTGAGCACTGGCCTCATGACTATGGCAGCAAATATCTGGTCCCTGGTTCATGGCTGAGGCCCCCACAGAGGGACAGCTCTAGGGGAGACGATGTTTGGAGTCAGGCCTCCTTGGCGGCAAGACCTTGTTGCATACTTAACTATGCGACTTTGAGCAAAACCCTTCAGTTTCTGTGTTTGCTGTTCTTTTTCAACTAACATTTTCTGAGTTCTTATTGAGTACTTAATTTGCATTATCTGATTTAATCCTTAGAAAAACCCTGTCATTACTCCCATTTCAGAGATGAGAAAACTGAGGAATAGAGAAGCTAAATCATTTGTCCAACGTAATAGAGCTGGCAAGTCATAGAGCCAACCTCGCAATTCATGGGATTCGAATCAACTCAATTCAGGATTCTAACCCAGAGGCAGTGCTCTAAGCCACATCTCTGTCTTCCCATTAGCCCTTAGCCAGAAAATGGTGATGGCGACAACCCCCAGCCTCGAGATTCTTATAGGAATCGAATGAGATAACAATGGTGAAAGCATTTTGAAACTACAAAATGCTGCCCCAAATATTAGTCACTGTTTTTCTTTTAATCGGGGAACCATAAATGTAGTTTGAAGTATCTCCGCCACTGGTTGACCGGAATCAGAAGTTTTTACTGTTGGCCATGCCTTCCTTTGGCAGAAGTTCTCAAAGCGACCACCTGCATCAGGGTCATCAGGCATGCTTGCTAAACTTGCAAATTCCTAACCTCCAGGCCAGACCTCCTGGCTCAGAATCTCCGGGGTGTGCCCCAGGGCTGCCTGCCCCTAGATGATCCTGCACAGTTCACTGAAGCTTGAGAAGCACCAGGCTGGGTCAATTAAAATGCAACTGTCCCCCCCAAAGGTAGCAAGTTAAGGTTTTAGGACTTAGGTTCTTGTGTCAAGGTCTGTGGAGCTTTCCAGCTTTCTCGGTTGTGAAATCACCAAAATATACAGTGAGGCTTAGTCTTTTGAAAGCCACAGTTCCATGACTTCACGTAATGCACCAGCTCAAAGTAACGGAATGAATTACAATTGTATGCTACCACAATCCCACGACTGATCTTGAACTGTGAGCATGACATACGATCCCAGCACTGCTGAGGACACACTATTACCCCAGCACTAGCCCAGAAGGCACCCCAGTGAACATCTGTGGCTAAAAATCTCAGGCAGGCCCCACCCAGGGGTTCAACTGGGATCCCAGTGAGAATGAGTTCATTCAGGCTAATGCTTAAGGAGGGTGGGGGCTAAGGGTGGGGAAGCCAGAGGGACAGTCTGTGTAGAAGAGCTCCTCCAAGGGCTAAGGCCGGAAGGAGTGGAGTTGAGAACAAGGTTGGGACACATGGGGACACTGACAGTGGAGAGGGCGATACTGAAAGAAAAGAGACAGGATTTGTGGCTGCTCCACCTGGACCTGCTTTAGCCCCACCATAGACTGTGAGCTCCATGAGGGCAGGGACCCCATCTGCTTTGCTCACCAGTGGATCCCCAGGGCCTCGCCCCCACATATTTGTTGCTTGAATGACTCATGGGAGAGAAAAGCATCAGTACCTGTCCCACCAGTGGCGTGGAGCATTTTCAAGTGATCCACTGTCATCTGCAGGACCTCGGCCTTCTCCAGCTTGGAGGAGCCCTGTGTGCGCAGAGGACAGAAGTGTGAAGGCTTCCAGCTGACCTCTCTCTCACTTCCAGGCAGCGTCAGCAACCTCACCAGCTCAAGGTCATCCTCCCACTCCACCACTGCCAGCCTTTCGGCTTCTGCTTTGGCCAAGGCGCCCAGCCGAATAGATTCTCTTCAGGTCTCATTTTCATCTGCCCGCCCGCTGCACCGTTGAGCGTCCCTCCTGCAACGTCCTCCCTTCCCTTGACTTCCACGACACCCCATGTTCTTGCTTCTTCTTCCACCTGGCTCTTGCTCGCTAGACACACTTTCCCTGGGAGGTCTCGTATGTGACCTCCATGACTTAGTGCACCGTCACCGGAATGCCACTCCTGCGTGCCCATCTGCCTTCTAGACCAGCTTTCCTGGGAATCAACTCCACACCCACCACGCCCGAGATCATCTTAGCCCCACAGCGCTTGCTCCTCCTCTATTCTCTCTTGAGCAATGATTCCTAAGCGTCCAGCATCACCTGATCTCCCAAGTGAAACCTGAGTGTCAGACTCTCCACGTAAGTTCTTGAGGGCAGGTACCAGGTCTAGGTCTAGCTGGGCCTGTGAAAGTTTGAGTGAACGTCTGTGGAATGACTGACTTCTTCTCAGGAAGAAAGGCACATGACCCACGACCATGCCTTGGAGCACAGGGTAGAGAATCTTCCAGGCAGTCTGATTGGTTTAACTGTCTGGCTTCCACTGTAGTCTTCCTCTTCCACAGGTGCAACGGCAGGGGGCTCGCTCCCCGGGTAGCCTGTTCCACTTTCAAATGGCTCTGGGACTGTCAGTAGCACAGAGGGCTAGGGGGCTTTAGAACCAAACATAGTTTGGTGTTCTCATTCCGTTCTGCTATTTACTTAGCTGTGTGATCTAGTGCGAGTTACTTTACCTCTCTGTGCTTCAATTTCCTTACCCGTGCCATAGGCACAATAATCCCTACCCTTTGGGATCATGGGGTGATGGACACAGAGCCACAACATCTGAGATGCCACAGTAAATACAAATTTCCATTCCCCTTATCCCTGGCCAGTGACAGATATCAGTACACAAAACCCCAGCACCTCAGGCAGCTGCCACCAATCAGTAAGACATGCCATGAAAAACGGACCTTATCTGCCGCCTGCATGGTACTTCCTCTAGCACAATCGGGAATGTCACACACCTGTTTCTCAAAGGCAGTGGGGACCAAGCGTCGCAGTTCAGAAAGGCTGCTGTTGATGCGGTCCCGGCGCCGTTTCTCTATAATCTAAAAAACAACGACAAGAATTTACTTGCAGCCACTTCACCAGTTTCCAACGTGCTTTGATGGCCACTGACTCATATTTAAAATATTGTGAAGGAGAGAAGTCTAGTCTTACTTTATGTAGGAGGAAACTGAGGCTCGGAGAGGAGCAGTGACTTGCCTAAGGTCACATAAGAAGGAAGTGCAAAGCTGGGAGTAGAACTCAGATCTCTTGTCTTGGTCTGTTGGGGTGCTATTCAAAATGCTTAACCACTGTACATCAGGGTACCGACCAGTCAGAACAGGGACACCAGCCCCCGCGTGGGAGCAGTTCCTGGAGGTTCCTGCAGGTCGAGGTCACCTCCTCAGTTGCTGGGTCATGAAGAGGCTTTGCTTCCAGTCCAGAAGACCTTCCATTCACACTCATTCTCACCTCACCAGACTGGTAGCAGAATGCTGACAGCGGGGCAGACATTATGACCCCCATTTTACAGATAAAGATGAGGGCTGGAAGGAAGTGGTTTGCCTAAGTGAGTGGCAGGGCTGGTCTCTGCCACATTCCAGGTCTTGGGACTCCCAGGGCAGAAGCATAGCCGCATCCTGGGAGAGAAGGGGGTGCCGGGATAAGACGGCCAATAGCAAGCCGGGGAGCTTCCTTCTCTATCCCCCTGCCCTACCCCTTGGCACACAGAGAGGAAATGAAAATTCTGGGCTCAGAGAGTAGAGACAGAAGGCTGGAATAAATAATAAAGCCTAATTGTGTGTCAGGTGTGGTTCTGGGTGCATTATATTAACTCAGTCGTCAAAACAGCCCTTTGAGGTAGGCACTGTCATTTTTTCAGTGACACAGTTGAAGAAATGAGGCACCGAGAGGTTGAGTGGCTTGCCCAAGGCCACTCCGCTAGCCACTGGCAGAGCCAGAATTTGCACTCAGGCAGTCTGGGTGATATTTCCGACCAGGGTTCTCTGGGCTGGGCCCCTGGAGACCCAGGGCAAAAATTTGCCGGGCGACTCCGTGGAGACAGACACTCACCCCTCTGCGTTTCTTCCTAGCTTGCATCTGCGAAGGGCTCGGGGTGGACAGCGGCCTGGCCATCTGGCTGCAGACGAAGAAGAGAAAGGCTGATTTTTCAGAGCTCAGGGACCATCTCCCTGGCCTGGGCTGACCTTGGAGGAGGCGGGGATGTGGGCGGGCAGAGCCCCCTCCCAGGCAGCCGTGGTCTCCCAGGCGGCTCAGGGCTCCCAGGCCGGGAAGTGGCGCAGGGCAGGCGTGGGTGGGGGCCCATTGCTCCCCCCGGCCAAGTCCCCCCTGCGCTCGGTTTCCTGCACTAGGGTCGCGCGTTGGCTGGGGCCGCGGGGGGCGAGGGGGGGGGGGCTGGGCTCTCGGCCCGACCCCCCTCGGCCTCGCCCCCTGCCCCTCGCCGCGGGCGTCGGGGAACCGCAGCCGGCCTCGGGGCTCCTGCAACCCGATCCCGGGCGGGCGAGGGCGCGGGCGGCGGCGGCGGGGCAGGGCCGGCGGGTTGGGTTTCAGAGAGAGCCGCTGGGAAGAGCGTGGAAAGAGCAGATGCCGCCGCTTCCCACGGGCCGGGCGCGCCCGCCGGCCGCCCTCCGCCCCGCCGGCAGCTGCCGCCTCCTCCCACGCAGCGCGGCCCGGGCGAGGGGGAGGGGGCATCTGGGTCACAGGCCCCCTCGGACTCTTGGGATGCCCCGAAGGCCCCGGGCCCGCATCGCGTCGGGCCTCGCTTCGCAGGTCTGGCACAGGATGGATGTTTGCTCGCACCCGGGAGTCCCCGTCACCCGGAAGAGGCTCAGCCCCGGGGGGTCTTTCCTGCCCAGACTGACCAAAATCTTCTGCAGCCCAACTGCTCGCCCCCCTAACGGTTTCCTGTTTAGAGGTTCTTCTGGAATGGAGGGGATTCGTAGAGTTACACTGTGGACCATTCATTTGGCCAACACCCTGGAGGCCCCATTCAAGTCCCGCGCTGGCCTAGATGCGCAGTCGGCCAGGTCCCAGCGCTCCAGACACTCAGCTCCCGGAGTGGCCGGGGAGGCGGAGAGTGTGAGATGCCCTATCAACAAATAACTTTAGACGAGGTGACTCCCCTGCCATTTCAGAATGCAAAATGCCACCCACATGAACAGGCACCCATGAGCTTGCCTCGTCCTCCCTCTCCCCCTCTGCTGTCTCCCCTGGGCCCCCATCTCAGCGAAGGCACCCCATCTCCCGGGTCTACAAGGCTACCTGGCTACCACTTTAAAAAAAATTTTTTTTTAATATTTTTATTTATTTTTGAGAGACAGAGCACGAGCTGAGGAAGGGCAGAGAGAGAGGGATACCCAGAATCCAAAGCAGGCTCCAGGCTCTGAGCTTGTCAGCACAGAGCCTGACGCAGGGCTTGAACTGGGAGATCATGACCGGAGTTGAAGTCGGAGGCTTAGCCGCTCAACCGACTGAGCCACTCAGGTGTCCCTTACCACTTTTGATTCTTCTTCTGTCCTCACCCGCTCATCCAAACGTGCCCATTCTGTGTCTAAGACACATCTCACCTCTCTCCTCCTTATCTCCACCACTGCTCTGAGGATCAAACCTCTATCATCTCTCACCTGGATGGCTGCAAGACCCTACAAACAGGCACAGTGCTCATTTAAATGTACATCTGATCTTGTCACTCTCTTAAAACTCCTCAGGCTCTCAAAAATAAATAAACATTAACATTAAATATATATATACATATATATGTATATATATATTAAAAAGGGCACATTAAAAAAAATATATATATATATATATATATTAAAAGGGGCACAGTCAGTCAAGTGTCCGACTTCAGCTCAGGTCATGATCTCACAGTTGATGGGTTCAAACCCTGCATTGGGCTCTGTGCTGACAGCTCAGAGCCTGGAGCCTCCTTTGGATTCCGTGTCTCCCTCTCTCTACCCCTCCCCCACTTGTGCTTTGTGTCTTTCTCTCTCAATCTCTCTCTCTCAAAAATAAATAAACATTAAAAAAAAAAAAAACCCTCCTCAGGGCCTTCTCAATGCTTTTAGGATCAAGACCACTGTTTTTCAGGTGGACCAGCTGGCTCCTGTCACCTCCTAGACTCAACTCTCTTTTGTTCTGTGTGCTCTAGCCTGCGGATACCCTAACTTGTTCCTGTGGTTACACACACTGTTCCCTAGCCTAAAATTCTCTAGTGCACGCTGTCTCCCCACCTCCAAGCCCAAGCCCCTTTGCCTAGTACCTTCTCCCACTGTTCAGATCTCAACTCAAATGTCATCTTCCTGGGGGAGCCTTCTTGACATCTTCCCTCCCACTAGATAGCCCCTGCTCTACCCTCTCCTAGCATCCTGCATTCACAGCATGTATTGCTCATTTGTTGTTTTTTGTTTATATGATTATTTGATTAATGTCAATCTCTCCACCAAGTGCATAAGCTCCCTGAGGTTACGAACCATGTCTGGCTCATTCACTATTGTAGCCCCAGTGCCCAACAGTGCTTGGAACAGGGCAGAGCTCATGGTTGAGCTCCCTCCTCTTGCCCTTGTCCTTGGCATCACTGGGGAACAGAGAAGTGACAGCATAAAAGCTACCTGCTAGGCCTTTGTGGAATGGGCACCTGTGTGGCTCATGAGGAAGGTGCCAGCCCAAGTGACTACCCTCCTGGCATGAGAGGTTAGATCATCTTCGTCAGCTGCTCAAAGAAAGAAGGTTGCAGGAGAGTCCACATCAACATTGATCAAATCCCACTGCTGTGTCCCTGGCTTTGTCCAGCTACGTCTGGAAAAGGATATCTTCATCCAGACATCTGGATGAGAAGGGCCGGTAAGAGGCCTATGAAGCTCCTGGGAAGGATGGCCCAGCAAGCTGGGTCCAGGGCTCCGATAGCCAGATCCTGAGGTCTGGAGGGCACCTTGTTTACAAAGCTACACTCAGGACAAGCCCCAAGAGTCAAGGGATACTAAAACATGGCCTTTGTCCCCCCTAGGCTGGATAAGGAGTCTCCAGGGGTATTGGGTTAGCACTGCGCACGTCACTGCCCCTCAGCCTGATCCCTCCTCAGGGACCATCTGTCAGAGGCTGACGCACCCCTTTCGGGGCATGGTGGCTTTGCTATCTCTTTTTCCACTCACTCGGTCACTTGTTCTCTGCAGTATTATCCCTCTTCCCTGACTCCCATATCTCACAGCCAAACTTCACTTCCCAGTTGTCTTGGCATTACTACATATCTTTCCCTCCTTCAAGCCTAACAAAAGCCCCATTTTACAGATGAGGATGCTGAGCCTTGGAGACCTAAGGCAGCTTGCCCAGCCTATGCAGCTGCTAAGGAGCAAAGCCAGCATGGGAATCCATGTCTTCTGGCTCCAAATTCAGCATTGTTTTCCCTCTTGATTCCTATTTCCTGTCTGTCTGAATAGCCCTCCAGTCCCCTTATCCTTAAAGCTCCCAAGAGCTCAACCAGAGCTCACTTCCAGGCTGTGATCTGGCCCTGACATTGGGGGGAGGCGTGAGAGTTTCTTGTCTGCAAGTCTGAAGACAAGGCAGATTTTCACAGACCCAGAGAAGATATGCTGACCACCAAGATCTGCTCCATGGGCCTCGAGTGGTCCCTAGCCTGATTTCTGGGGAGGTCTCTTGGGGGGCGGGCAGATTTCAAGGTGGTCTGGCTGCCAGTCCTGACTGCCCTCAACACCCATTCTCAGTTTCCCCCTTGGGAACTCCCCCCGTGGAACCCTTGCAGGTGACCCCACTCATTTTGCATCAGCCAAAGAAAGGCAGGGTCACAATGTCCCCCAATGAAGGGATTTCAGGAAGTGCTGAGCCCCCTTGTAAAATAAGGAAACTCTGAGAGGGGAAGGGTCTGTTCCAGGCCACACAGCAAATTAGAGGAAATTCCAGAACTGGAGCCCAGTCTATTGGCTTTTAATCCAGTATTGTCACCCCCCACATGTGTGTCACTCCCTCACGTGTGTCACGCAGCCAGTACTCCTTGTTCTAGACAGTACTTCCACATTCACTTGTCTCAGGTATTGCACAACAGCCTCGTGAATTAAGTAGTATTGGGGCTATTTCACTTTAGGAAAAATAATCATTTGATAGATGGAGTGACAGAGACACAAAGAATTCAGAATTGTGCCTAGTAAGTCTTCAGACTTCTAGTCTTTTCATTAGACCATTCTGCCTCTTGAACATGGCATCCTCCAACTAAATGGCGACCCCTTCGAGAGCAGCCTTGCCAGAAGCTACCTTGGGCCAAATCAGGGAGCTGTGCCCTTTAGATACATTATCTCATCAAAGGCTCACCCTGTGAGGTAGGTATTAGCATACCAGTGTTGTAAGGGAGAAAATGGAGGTTCAGAAATGCCCAAGTTAATGGTGGTGAGAATCAAACTCAGGTCTATCTAACTTCAAAGGCCACCATGTGCCCTAAATCATGTAGGAAAGACCCACAGACCTTGACCCAGTGCCTGCCATAGGACAGGTGCTCACTGAATGTTCACAGAGAGGGTGGGGGGAGAGAGGCTATACTCTCATGTGTCAGGAGGCTGGGTTTAGATAGGAGTGATTTTCTTATATGGGGCAAGATGCCATCACTAGGCAGATGCCCACAGGGACAACAGAATACACCCTGCTCCTTATTCTCACATCTCTGGGGGGGGGGGGGGGGATTTGCGCCCTGCCTCTGACCCCAGGGAAGCTGGCTGCCCCAGTCCTGTGGCCCTTGCCACTGTTTATCTGACTTTCTTTGTACATGAAGCTCTTCTTCTCTGAGAGTTCCCCGAGGGCAGAGGCTTAGCAGGATACATCTGGGTCCCCCATGCCCAGCCCAGGGTCTGGGCCACAGCAGGCATCGTTCAACACTCCCTGAATTGAAGCATTGATGTCTGCTGGGGGGAGGGCCCTTTGGTGAGTGCTACAAAGAGGGGTCTATAAGTCAGCCTCTGCCAGATGTCCAACTGCTTTCTCTGCTCTGAGGGGGTCTGCTCCTCTAAGAATCTAGACAGTGTCTAAAAATGGGCTCTGGCTAAAAGGACAAAATGCTGTATAGGAAAAATCTACCCACTGATCCTTTATGCCATTGCCCAAATGCCACCACCTTCAAGAAGCCCTCCCTGATGCCTCTGGTTGTAAGTGACCCCTCCCTGCTTGGGTGCTCTCACAGCCCACAGTCTGTCTCTCCTTCTGTCTTCTATCCTATCCATGGTCTTTGTGTGACCTGGCAGGTCACTGGCCAGGCTGCAAATTCTTAGAAGACAGAGCTGGCTATCTGGCATCGATTTCATCCTTCTGATTCATGAAGACCCAATGACATTGAATTTGAGAACCCCCTTCCACCAGCAGCACATGGGGCTGGGCCCTTCCCTGCTGCTAGCAGGCCTGGACTCAGAGAATTGCTTCTCTAAATAGCAGTTTCTGCTAAACAATTTAAGAAAGCTAATAAGTTGCATAGGAAATTATATCATATACCCCAAAACCTAATTAATGTACAGGATGCAAGGGGGTTATCTATTGCCTTACCTCCTGTTATAAGCTATAAATACTTGGAAGCTGATGGCCTTTTACAAGGATTTGTGATTGAGGTAGGATATCCTGGTCTCAGAAAACTGGAGTCATTGAAATTATGAAATGCCCTCAAAAACATCCCTAAGAAGGAGCTGAATCTTTCTTTCTTTCTTTCTTTCTTTCTTTCTTTCTTTCTTTCTTTCTTTCTTAGCATGCTGGAGTGCCAGTGGGGGGGGGAGGGAGAGGGAGAGAGGGAGAGGGGAAGAGGGAGAGGGGGTGAGGGGGAGGGGGGAGGGAGGGAGAGAGGGAGGGAGGGAGAGGGGGAAGGGGAGGGAGGGAGATGGGGAGAGGGAGAGGGAGAGGGGGAGGGAGGGAGGGGGGAGAGGGGGAGAGGGAGAGGGAGAGGCAGAGAGTGAATCTCAAGCAGACTCCGCCCAGTGCGGAACCCAACTGGGGGCTCAATCTCAGGACGCTGAGATCATGACCTGAGCCGAAATCAAGAGTAGGACACTTAACTGACTGAGCCACCCAGGTGCCCCCCTGAGTCCCCCTTTCAAATCTATTCTAGAGAGTCAGGTTTGGATGAGCCAGGAGAGATCAGATAGCCCTCTCTCTTTCCCACTCCATGTCCTCCTTTATTTTTTTGATGAGGAAACAGGCTCAGAAAGAAAAAATAATGGCCCAAGTTCACGTGGTGAGTTGGTAGCAAATTTGGGGCTGGGACCCAGGCCCACAGACTCCCACTCAGTCCCTGCCTCTCTTTCAGGGCTCTGGGTATCACATGTTGGGTGCCTGACATGAATTAAATACTTGCTATGTGCTAAGCCCTGTGCTAAGCTCATGACATACACTATCTTATTGATTTTCCCAATAAACCTGAGATCGGTTATATTGTTTATAACCATTTTACTGACGAGGAAACTGAAGCTTAGATTGTTCACAGAACTGGGAGAAGTAGCAGAACTGTACAAGTGCAATTTGTTCTACAAGTCTGAAGCAAGTCAGAATATTTAGAGCTGAAATACATTGGCAGCAGGGTGTGCAGTAGAAAGAGTGTTGGAATTGGAGTCTCCGCCCTCGCACTGACAAGTCAGCTATTATTTTCTTCAGTACCAAAGCCTTAATTCCAAAGTCCAATTTGCTCAAGGGAGGGGAGGTTTCCCTTCCCCCTGGAAGCGTTTTGTGTACTGCATGAAAAGTGCACCCAAGCTAGGGTAGAATTGAAAAAGTACGGCTATTCTGCCTACTCAGGCAGATTCTGGACCAGGGTGTGTGATACCAATAGTCTATGAAGGTTTCCTAAGATCTTCAGGGAAATCTCCTCCAAGAGCCTCAGCCTGGCACTTCCACGCAAGGAGGATCACCAACTGGGCACGGCATCCCGGAGCTGAACTCCACTTCCATCCCGACACCCTCAGCCCTGAATGGCCCAGAGCGCAGAAGATCCAGGCACTCGTGCGTGTCACGGCCCACGCTGCACAAGTGTCCCCGCCTCCCACCCTCACCCCTACCCCACACACACCTGCGGGCAGTCGCCCACACCTGCATCTCCCGGGGCCATAAGGAAGACGAGTCCTGGGCCCGCTGAACCCGTCCAGGCACTCCCAGTATCCCCATCCCGGCCCTCACCTCAGCTCGCCCTCGCGGCCCACGTCGATGGGTCCGTCGGACTCGCTGTCAGAGCCGCTGGGTTCCCTGGGCCGCTTCATGGCCAGCGCTGGCTCCAGGTCTCTGCGCGGCGGTGCGGGCTACCGGCCGGAAAGTCGGGCCCCGCCCAGGCCCCGCCCAGACCCCGCCTCAGCCCCGCCCAGCCCCGCCCAACCCCGCCGCCCTTTCCCAGGGCCCTCTCCTGCGCCGCAACCCCTGGCGCCCCCGCGCCCCCTCGCCCCCGCGGTGACGCGCAGGCCGAGCCGTGGGAAGGCCCCGGGCGGTCACCGCCCCCTCCGACGGCTGGGAGGTCCGGCTCTGTTCCGCAGTCCTGGCCGCCGCGCGCTGGGTGGCCTTGGGCAGGTGCCCTTGGAGCCCCCCGCCCTCCCCGGGAAGCCAGGGGTCCCCGTCTGTCCCTGGTCTGAGCGGGGCGCTGCGGGCGCTGCGGGACTGCCCCAGTTTTTGCAAGCGTCGAGCCCACCGGCTCCTGCCTCCTGGCGTTCTGGAGGAGGCAGACACTTCGGGTTTGGTGAGGTTGGTGGGGGTGTCTGTGGCCTGATCTTTGACAACAATCTCCCAGCAGCTTTTCCCATAGGGATACAAAGCAAGTGGAATGTGTGTGCTGGACGGGGGAGGAAAGGCTCTAACATGAGAAGAGGCTGTCATCCCCGCCTAGAATGGCTGAGGTTGTGCCTGCGCCACCCGAGCAGAACAGCTCAGGCCAAGAGAACCAGACTGGATGGTGGGGGTCGTGGGTGTCCTTGGGAATCAGTTTCCAGTTCACCAGAGGCGTTACTGGCCTGGGAGGCCAAGAGTGCCAGGAGAAGGCTCATTCTCCAAGCTGTGGCAGGGCCTCAAAAAGGGGGGTGGGGAGGTACTCTCCAGCCTCCCTTCCTGGGTCTCCTCAAGAGCAGGGAGGAGGAGATGGGAAGGTCTTGATGTGGTGGGTCAGACACCAGAGGTCTCTCCCCTTGACCTGTCCACAAGGACACAGAGGAAGCCACCCCTTCACTTGGGAGAATAGGATTGTTCATCTGAGAATAACTGTGCTTTCACCCCCACAGCAAAACCTGCTTGGGGACACTTGGTTAGGGTAGTGTGAAATAACATTCCTGTGCCCCCTTCCACACGCGTTCACAGACACAACCACGTGGCCAAGTACACAAACGCATACACACTCTGATACACGGGTAGCAGGAGCAGTTTGCACCTGCAGCCTGTGTTTCCTCTTCTTTAGGAGGCCCTGGTGGTCACCCCAGCCACACCTCTGGTCTCTTATTCCAGGTGCCCTCAAGCACTCACATGCCTTCTGTGGACATATACTAGTGGGGTGGAAATCTCAACCGACACAGAAGTTGCACAATCCATGCACCACTATGCATTCCCTGGAAAGGCAGAAATCAAAGATGCCACCAGATAGCTGCCCTGTGAAATGACTCAGATTGCAAGGCCTGGCAGTGGAGCAGATTTACAGGGGAAGGTCAAGGGCTCTGTTGAGGGCATGTTCATGGGAGATGCCCCAGGCCCTCAAAATGGGATGCACAGTTAAAGAGGGGGTCTGGAGCTCAGAAAAGAGGTCTAAGCTGGATACTTAAATCTGGAAGTCATCATGTAATAGGTGGCACATAAAAGCTACAGGAGTGGACGGATTACCCAGAGAGAAAGTGTGGGTGGAGATAGAGCGAAACAGTTGACAGGGAGCTACTTACAACACCTGAAACTGTTTTGTAAGTACTAACTCATTTCATTCTGGACAGCTCTATAAAGTAGTAATATTATTATCATCCCCACTTTACAAATGAGAAACACTGAGAGGACGGGAAGTAAATGGAAGGACTGGAATTCAACAAGAGAATTGGGTTCCAGAACCAAACCATTAGGCTTTATTCCCTTGTATAGCTCTTAAGCATCAGGCTCTGTATTCTGGTACTGAGTCTAGAGTTATGCTATCAATATAATAGCCACGAGACACATGTGGCTACTAAGCACTTGCAATGTGGCTGGTCTAAATGACTATGTGTAGTAAGTGTGAAGCACACACCAGAATTGAAAGAGAGAGAGAAAAGAAAGGAAGGAAGGTAGAAGGGAAAGAAGGAAAGAAATCCCATTGATCTCTTTAGAGAGGGAGGCAAACCATAAAAGACTCTTAAATGCAGAGAACAGGGGTGCCTGGGTGGCTCAGTCGGTTAAGCGTCCAACTGACTTCAGTTCAGGTCATGATCTCACGGTCTGGTCTGTGGGTTCAAGCCCCGCGTCGGGCTCTGTGCTGACAGCTCGGAGCCTGGAGCCTGCTTCGGATTCTGTGTTTCCCTCTCTTTCTGCCCCCTCCCCCGCTCATGCTCTGTCTCTGTCTCTGTCTCTGTCTCTGTCTCTGTCTCTCTCAAAAATAAATAAAAACATTAAAAAAAATTAAATACAGAGAACAAACTGAGGGTTGATGGGAGTGGGTTAAGGAGGCATTAAGGAGGGCACTTTTCAGGATGAGCACCGGGTGTCATACTTAAGGGAGAATCACTTCAGGGTTCTACTCCTGAAGCCAAGACTACACTGTATGTGAACTAAGTTGAGAATTAAAAAAAAAAAAAAAATCTCATTGATATCTTTAATATTGACTCACATGTTAAAATGATATTATATATATTGGATTAAATAAAATTGTAAAATTAACTTCGCTTCTTTTCTTTTTCTTTTTTTTAAATTGGCTACTAGAAAAAATGTTGTATATGCAACTCTCATTATACTTCTATCGGGCAGTGCTAATCTAGTGCAGGGTTACTTGACCTTGGCACGTTTGGCATTGGAAAACTATTGGGGGGGGGGGTTTGTTCTGTGCATCGCAGGATGTTTAGTAGCATCTCTGGCCTCTACTCACTAAATGCCAGTAGTACCTACACCACTTAAAAATGTCCCTAGATAGTACAAAATGTCCCCTAGAGGAGAAACCACTGCTGGCTGAGACCACTGGTCTGAGGAAAGTCCAACATTTGGGCTTTGAGTGGAAGAGAAAGAGCTGCCAAAGGAGACTGGGAAGGAACAGCCAAGGAGGTGGAGGAGAGCCAAGGGGAGTGTTACAGCAGCCAAAAGAGTGTTTCAAGTACTTGGTCATGATCCTTTAAAATGTCAGTCAAGTCACGTCACTCCCTGCTGAGAACCATCCATAGGTTTGCCATCACATTCAGAACAAATGCCAACTGCTTACCATGGCCTCTACATAGGGTGACTGTATAATTTAGCATCTAAACCTAGGGCACCCTTGAGAGTGAAAGGAGGCAATAGTAATAACTATGCCGGGACAGCCCAAGGCATGCAGATATGTTGGTCATCCTAAGCTCTGGCCCCTGCCCTTGCCTTGCTCACTCAGCTACTAGAACCTTCTTGATGCTCCACCAAGATTTCAGATTTGGGGCTACCACATGGCTTTACGTTTGTTGTTCCCTCTACCTGGAACCCTCTTCCTCCAGATCTTCTTAGATTACCTCGCTTTGTTCAGGACTTTACTCAAACATGACATCCTCACAGAGGATCCTCCTGACCTCCTATTTAAAATAGCCACCAATCCCCTAGTCACTCTGTGTCCCCTCCCTCACTTCATCTTATTTTGCAGCATCTATTAATGTTGCTGCCATTATATTATGTATGTTGATATATTTGTTTAAGTGATCTCTATACCCAGTGTAGGGCTTGAACTCACAACCCCAAGATCAAGAGTCACATGCTATGCTGCCCTGATATATTTGTTAATTGTCCGTGTCCCCAACCAGAAGATAAACTCATTGAGGGTAGAGATTTGTCCCTTTCGTTCACTGCTGACTCTCCAGCACCCAGCACAGTGTCTGGCATGCAGTAGATGTACAATAAATAAATACTGGATGGCAGAATAAACTCATTTGAGAAGCTTGTCTGTGACGGCAGAGTAAGCTAGGACAATAGCTGGAGGGTGATGTAGAATCCAGGGTTTGTTTGCTTTTGCTTTTGTTTTGTTTTAAGATGGGAAAGAGTAGAGTATGGATCCAGTAGCAAGGACTTTTATGAAAAGGCTTCCAGCTTGACAATGGAGTTCCCGGGGGTGGGGATCATTTTTGTTGTTCATGACTATGTCCCTTAATACCTAGGAAAGTGCCCAGCTCATAGTGGGCATTCTAAAATAGTTATAAAAGAAATAAATGAAGTAATGATGATGTTGATAACACAATTCTATTGCATTTACCCTATTCCAAGCATCGTCCCAAGTATTTTGACATCTATGAACTCGTTTACACCTCACAACAGTCTTAGAGGTTACTGCGAGTCTCTATTATAATCCCGCTTTTTTGAGACATAGGGAAGTTAAATAACTTCCCCGAGATCACACAGCCAGTAAGCGGTCGAGCTGGGATCTTACCCAGGCAGGCTGGCACCAGCTGGTAACCACTGCATCCTGCATCAGAGTGGGGGAAACCAAGCAGGAGACTCCCGCATCAGGCCAGGCAGTAGGGACTGGTTTCAAGGTGGAAGAAGAAGGAACAAATCCAAGTGATGCTGGATCGTTGTCTGGGTGACTGAGTGAGTAAAGGTGACAGGCACCAATGGGAACACAGGAGAAGGTGAGAAGTTCAGTGTGGCCATACTGTTTGTGAGATCCATGGAATACTGGTAGGAGAACCTGGAAAGAGGCCTGGCCTGGAGTAGACTGGAGACTGGTAGACTGGAAACCATGGGGGTACAGGAGATACCCAGGGCAGCTAGTGCAGAGCAAGAGGGAGGAGACCTGGGATAGAACCCTGGGGGGCAGCAGGGAACTCTGGGAACGCTGGGAAGTCTGGGAAGGGAAACTGGGAAGAAGGAGGAAAATCAGAAAAGAATGGAGTGCCAGGGGCCAAAGCCAGAGAAGACCAAGAACAAGCTCTGGGTCACCAGTCCAGGGACTCAAAGAGGAAGATGTGCAGTCACGAGGTCACAGAGGCCCTGGCATGAATGGGTGGGTCAAGGCAGTGGCCAGATCCGTGGATTGGGAAGTGTCTGTGGGATGCAAAAGCAGTTTTGAAGAAGAGGCAGGTCGGTGAGAGAGCCCAGCAGGGCCTCAGGAGGAATTTGCTTGCTGATGGAGGGGAGTCAGGAATAAGCAGAAGGGTGAGCCCCGGGGAGCCTCAGTGCAAAGGGAGAGAGGCCGAGGCGGGACCTCTGCTCTCCCCACTTACCCTGTCCTCCCTACCCCAGAGCTGAGTAAGCCGGGAGATTTCCAGAGGCAGGTATCAGCTCTCGTGATACTTCTCCAATGTCCGGCCCCCAGCCTAGGTCACTCCCGTCTCCTCTTGGGGCTGGTATTCAGATTCCTGAATGGACATGGCCAGAGCTCCAGAGAGTTAGGTTGCATGAGACCTCTGCTGGGTCTGGCACCGAGCCTCTGACTGTTGGGTGGTAGCGGTATCTGGGGGGTGGATGGCTGGTGCAGAGATGCTCAGGGCAGCGGTTGGGAGTTAGTAGTTGTGCGGAAATTTCTTTTTAAGTTTTTTTATTTACTTTGAGGGGGGAGGGGCAGGGAGAGAGGGAGAGAGCGAATCTCAAGTTCGACGTGGGGCTCAAACTCCCAAACCGTGAGGTCATGACCTGAGCCGAAACCGAGGGTTGGACGCTTAACCAACTGAGCCACATAGGTGCCCAGCGGTGCAGTAATTTTCGTCAGTCTCTGGGACACAAGGGCAGGACGCAGGTCAGGTTTGCTCACGGTCAGTTCCCCTGTGCCTAGCAATGTCTGGCACTTAGTAGGTGTTTGGTAAGTATTGGCGGAGTGGGAGTGATGGGGAGGTCAGCTGGGGGACTCCTGGAGTCCTCTACCTTCTCTGTGGAGGAGGTGGTACCTGGCCTCTTGGGAAACAGTAGAGTCACAGTGGGCACAACCCGGAGCCAGGGTCTGGGGGGAGATGCCAAGGAGGGAGGGCTGGAGCACCTGGGTGCCACTCAGTCTTCCCTCACCCCTCCACTTGTGTCTGGGGACACTGAGACCCACAGAGGAGCAGAAACATCTGGAGGGCCTCACGGTGAGGGAGCAGGTGAGCCTGGATATTAGAGGCCTTCCTGTGCCTTGGTTTTCTTATCTGTAAAACACAGCTGCCCACGCCTTAGGCTTGTTGTGAGGATAAAATGAGGTAAGATGCATAAAATACCTGGTGTTTAGGGTGAAAACTTGGAAATGTTAGCATTTGGGATAAGCCTTTGTCTCCATACATTTTCTCTCTGGGAGCTTCATCTGCTTTCATGGCTTTACCTCCTTTAAGCCAAATTTGGTTCCCAAATTTATATCTCTAATGCAGACATTTTTTTCAGAGCTTTGGACCCATATATCCAACTGCCTGGAGTCTTTTTCCTTATACTCGTGTTGGTCCGCCAATGTGCCAAGACCTAGAGGGATGGTGTGCCGGGCCTGCCCAGGGCCTCCCCCAGGCTCTCTGTGCCAAGGACCACTTCCACAGGGCTCCCAGCCCAGATGTCAAGCACCCCCATCAGCACTTTCCTGCTTGCTGTTCCATCCTGAGAACCATCTGAGCCTCTTTGCCTCACCCCCTCCCTGACCCCTGCTCGTCCCAGGCCCTTCCTGTCCTCCCCTTGGCCTCCTCCCCTGCTCCCCTGGGACCTATCAGTGCTCACTCCCCACCTCCACAGCTGCTGCCACAGCTGGTCGCTGACGGAATGTGCAGCTGCTGAGAGCCACATGTGCGGAACAGGCAGTGCGCAGCTACCCCTGGGGCCAAGCGGGGGTGGGGGTGGGACCATCTGTCTGTGTCTGTTCATCCATCTACACCACACACACACACACACACACACACACAGAGTCCTGATCTCCTTCTCCAGGGAAGGTGGTGGACAGTATTGGTTTGGACCCCTTCTCTGTCCCTGGGCTGCAGAGTCCATGCTCCATCTACAGGGATCCAGTGGTCCCAGCTTGGGGGTCCCTGAGGGCAGACTGGCTGGGCTGGTTTAGCTGTCCTGGTGCCTGTATCCTCCCTGCCCCTGTGTGTAGGCAGCACTACCCCTGCCCCCCGCCTCCCCCTCCCCGAGACTGCCAAGGACCAGAATGGCGGCCTGGGTGATCAGAGCCTCCCTTGCTTTTCCAGACCCTGGGGGGTGGCCCGCAGTGGAGGAAGCCAGAGGCCTCAGACACATTCCAGAGCCCCCTGGGCAGCGCCTGAGGCTCCAGAGGAGTCTCAGCCCTGGGGCAGCGCCAGCGGCATCTGTCCTGGTTCCCACACTCTGGCCTCTGGAATCTCTGCGAATTTCTCTTCCATGTGTGCATGATGTCAGCAGGACAAGGACGCTGGGAGTGGAGAGGGGGGGTGGACTGAGGACACTTTGCTCCCTGAAGTCAGATGGCTGTGAAGAGTGGAAACAGGGGAGAGTCCACCCAAAAAAGAAGGGGTGACTTGACCTCTTGCTCCCAAGCCTGACTGGGTCCCGACACTGCTCAGTACATTCCTCTCAGAGCCCCCTGCCATCTCTGGGGCCTCAGTTTCCTCATCTGTAAAACAGAAACAAGACTAGCAGCTACCTTCCTAAATGTAATATGAAGGCTATAAAATCTTGACCCTTGGGGGATGCCCTTCATGCTCTAGGCACGGCTCACCCTCTCGTTGCTTCCCTGACATCTACCCCACTCTTGCCATTTTTCATATGTTTTGGGACATATAATAAAGGTTCATACTTCTGAGTCTGTATTCTGTCCATCTTGAGAGCCTTTCTCTTTATCTGGAAAATTCCCACTCAGCCTTCAGAACCCAGCACTTGAGTCCATCTCCAGGAAGCCTGTCCGGCCTCCCTTGGGCACTGCTACTGCCCCTTTGTACTTCTTTGGTGCCCTCTGTGGTAGCCTGATCTTCCTGTACTGCTGTCTGTTTACTTCCCCTGACTATGGCCTTCAGGAAGCTGTCCTTTCTGGGGCTGATGGCCACTCTCAGGAGCCCAGGCACAGCACGCACGACATGCGGGTGTCAGAACACAATCAGGACATGGCTGTATGCGTGGCCCTCACCCGGATGCTACCAGGTAGAGCTCCCCACATATGCCCACTGGTCTGGTCTTAACAGGAAGAGGGAGTAGCATAGTCCTCACCAGCTGCCAAAGCATTTCTTAAACCCAGAAAACAGTCACTGTTTCCCTTCCCCTACCCAGGTCAGCCAAGTCAAAATCCCACTGTAGAGATGGGGAAAACTGAAGCCCAGAGAAGAGAAATTGGTAGTAAAGAGTAGATTAGAATTCAGGGCTCCTACCCTAGTCTAAGGCTCTTAGGCCCTTTTCCCACCCCTAACTCCCTCCTGGAGGTTAGGGCTGGGAAGTGATAATGGTGTCAAGGCAGGGCCCCATTGGTTTGAGTTGGATTCCACCATGCTCCCTGGTATCGACAAAGAAACCTCACTCTATTGCACCGTTAGTGATGATGGAGAATTTTAAGACCATCTGGCACAAGCCATCCTGGGGGTAGATGGGTGTGGGCCCTAGGGCCCCGAGAGGGTGTGTCAGTTCAGGTCTTTGAGGAGACATACCCTAAGGTGAATTAGAGGTGCAAGAGACTCATTAGGGAAACCACTTGTAAGGATAAAGGGTGGGAGCAGGGATGAGTAGGAAGATCCTTTTGAGCCTGACACCTGTGAAAGACAGGGAACAGGAAGGAGGACTGGGTAGGAAGAGCCTCACACTTCAGTACAGCTCTGACAAGGTCTTGGTCAGGCCTGGGGTAGAGATTCCCCGTTAGGGGAGTCCCACAGCCAGCAGAAATAGCCCGACTCTAGTTTCGCCATTGTGCCCAGTCACTGACTGAGGGCAGTCCCGGGAGACCATGCTGTCCACTTCCTGAAAGTCACAGTGGATCTGAAGTTACAGCCGCTGGAGACTGTTCGCTAATGACAGTCCTTGCCGCCGCTTCTCTTGAAGGCACAAACGAGTGACGTACCCTCCTGGCAGCCGCAGAGGGTCCGTGCTTTGCAAGGTCACCCAGCCCAGCAAGCAGGTGACAAGTTCACACTCCTGGGATGTGGCTGCACTGTCCTAACATGGGGGTGAGCTTTAAACCACTTGGATCTTCGCAGGGCTTCCAGGGGATGCTTTGCCAGAGGAATGAAAGAATGACGATTCAGAGGAAGTCAGGTGAAAACATGGTGTTTCAAAGGGAATAGCACTGAATCTAGAGCAACGGCCTGGCATGAAATGTCCTTTCCGCAAATACTAGTGTGTGTCCTCAGACAAGTTCCTTCTCCTCTCTAACACTTGGCCTTCACCCTTGCAAGATGTGGAGGAGAATATTTCACTCATGCTTCCCCTGCCCAGATCCAAAACAGTCGGGCAAAAGGAACAAGTATTTTTATCTCTGTAAAGATGGCTCTTCTTCTTACACAGGTGCCCATTAAAGGCCAGTCCTCAAGCTTTCCCCTTGGAGTAACCCAAGTGGCAGAATATCATTTGTACGACCTCTGAGGTTCAAGGGGACATAGCTCAAGCTAACAATGAAAGCTCAAAAAAATTTTTAAATGTTTATTTATTTTTGAGAGAGAGAAACAGCACGAGCAGGGGAGGGCAGAGAGAGAGGGAGAGAGAGAATCCCAAGCAGGCTCCACGCTGTCAGTACAGAGCCTGATGTGGGGCTCCGTCCCACAAACCGCGAGGTCATGACCTGATCCGAAATCAAGAGTCAGACATTTAACTAACTGAGTCACCCAGGCACCCCCAAAGCTCAAATTTTCTGGTGTGTGTTTCATCTTAAAAATATACAGGAGAGAGTTAGTATAGAGTAGCACTTAAGATACGGACAACTTGAGTTTAAATCAAGCTCTGTGAGTTACTGACTATGGACTCCGGGTGAGTTACTTTACCTGTCTGAATCTCAGCTTCCTCCTTTGTAAAACAAGATAATAGCTTCATAAGGTTATTGTGAAGATCAAATTAATTGATTTATATGAAGTGCATGGAAAATCTATTATATTTACTGTTATGATGTGCATTTGTCATTTATTCCTCGAGTTACTTGTTCATAAAATTTTTTTTTAATGACTTACTGGCAAATAAAACTGACCACCAATAAGGAAAAGGAAAGAAAGGCAAAGAAGTAGAACAGTTAGTTCTCAGGTCTCAGCCCTCAGTTCTTTCAGCTTTGCAGGTTGAAAAGCGAGGGCACAACAGAAGAGATAGAATTATGTGCCTGATTTCTCCATCCCATTGTTCCAAGGCACAGTCACACCTCTTCCATGTTGTAGGGATTTTGCTCCCAAATCCAGCCCAACATCCTGTCAGAAAGTGGAGGATTCAGTTAGGGCACCAGAGAGTTCAGTCTGTTTGCTCAAGGCCTGGGCAGGTGGAGATGTTGGACCACCAGCTCTCCCACCACCCCTCTGCACCCTGCCCTTTCCCTCACCTTAGACATGGCCCATCAGCGACAACCAGGATAAACAACTCTGGTACCTCTGGCCTTATGGACATTATAAAAACTTCACAATGAGACGGAGACATCTCAGAACACAAAATTTCCATGACGTTCCCAAGTAGGTGACCTCAGGACCCCTCAAGGAATCTGCTGGATGGGAGGTGTGAGGAACGAAGTGGATGAGGAGTCGCATTTCTCCTTATCCCTGGCCGGCTGGGAAGGTGGAGAACTTCAGGCTGGAGAATCAAGGAGGTACAGTTGGGTCTAGTCTTGCTTGGAGGCAGCGAAATGGCTAAGGTAAACTTGGAGGTCCCCAGTTATACCAGGCTGATGGGTATAATGGTACGTGGGACTCAACCTCCAGGATGGCCCCTGATTATCTCCACTTCCTGGTGTTGACACCCTTGTGTAGTTCCCTCCCACACTGTATCAGGTTGGTCTGGGTGACCAATAGCACATGGTAGAAGTGATGACATGTCACTTCTGAGGCTGGGTCTTAAAAGACAGTCTTTTAAAGTAAGTTTGCCTTGCTCTCTCTTGGATTACTCTGGAAGAAGCCGTAGCTATATCATGAGGACACCTGGGCAATCCCATGGCAAGGAACTAAGACTACCTGCCTACAGCCATGTGAGTGATCCACCTTGGAAGCATATCGTCCAGCCCTTGACAAGTTTTCAGGTGACTTCAGTCCCAGCCAACAGCATGACCACAACCTCCTGAGACACTCTAAGCAAGAACCACCCAGCTAAGCTGATCCTAGATTCCGGCCCCAAAGAGACCATGAGATAATAATTGTTTGTTGCTCTAATCTGCTAAGTTAATTGGCATAATTTGTTACAAAGCAATAGATAACTAATGTGCCATAAGACTTCCATGCCTTTGGTTTCCTACCCAGATGGGTGATCCTTTGGTGATCTTTTTAGGAGGGATATTCAAAATATTTTACAACCAGTTCCGAAATGACATTGGCTGCAAACAGCTGGCCCAGTCCTAACAGCCCTGAATTTGACTGTTCAATTATAGGCACATTTATTGACACCCACTTAGGGCTGGGGGACCCCAAAATGAAGCGGGAGATTCTCCTTCGGGATATGGAAGAAAGAACTATGGGCCTATATAGGATGCAAGGGAGAAAGTGATCTATCCCTTATGATATCCTGGGTTTTGAGAGAGCCTAGTTGAGGAAGTTGTATTTGAGATGAGTCTTGACAGGACCTCAGCAGAGGGGAAGTTGAGTGGCAGCAGAAATGAGGGTGGTGGACAGAATGGTGGAAAGGTATTGGCCCCGTGTCAGGGGGGCTGTGGAGGGGGCTGAGGAGTAGGGGGAAAGAAATGTGAAGGCTGAGGCAAGAGTCTGAGTCATGCCCTTCCTCCTCCATCTCACACCCTCTCTTATCTCCTCTTCTTCCTCCCACCCCATTCCACCCTCCCTTGGTAGTTCCAGATGGGAACACTGAGTCCATTGAGCCAAGAGCACTATCAGGAAAAGCGTGCCTTCTGATGGGTTCAGGCTGCAGAATCTCCCCTCAGGGTGGCCTTCATGTGGGGGAAGGTCTACAGAGAGACACTGGTACCTGGATGGAACTGATCTCAGGCCTGCTCACTACATGAAATGCCACTGGCATTTCTTGAGAGGACCAGTTAGTAAATATAATTGTGACGAAGGAAAAGAAGACAATAGAAATTTATTTTAAAAGTCATCTATTTATTTGAATGGCTTTTATGAGGCAGAAGCTCATGTTGTAAAATTCAGGTATAGGACAAGCATGAGGAATGAGAGGGATCCACGCTGACAAGCACACAGCACCCTGTATCACGTGACTGGGTAAATGCTGTGAGCCCGACAGAGCTGGGGCCCGGGGAGGGCTGATGGCAGACCATAGAGGGGCTGAGCTGAAAACGTATGAGCTGTCTCACCCCCTCCTCAGACAAGGGAACTCACATAGATAACGAAGCGCATGCTCCAACCGTTTAAGGAGGCACTTAGGAGATTTACCATAAAAAACAACCCAAGGAGGTTAGGTTGTAAGGAAGACCAGGGCAGCCCATGTTTGCCAAAGATATAAATAGACCTATAAAGATATAAATAGGGCTTCAGTCAAGTAGATACAAGCACACTATGTATAAGGCTTCACTTTAAATCTTGTTCTATATTGAGGGGGGGAAGGGGACTGAGATGCTTTTTAAGGAGAAACCAGAAGCTAAAGATACACATGCTAATAAAGTACTTGATATGCACACAGTTTAAAACACACAGGGATGAACTAGGTTATCTCTGAGGTCTCTTAAAGATCCTAAACTCTGGGAGCCTGAGTAAAATACCCTTACATGCTCAGTTAGTCGGTTCTGAAGAACCCAGTTCACTGGGCCTGGGCCAGAAGGTGCAGACAGGCGACTCCAGGGCTGGCTTGAGCCTGCAGGATGTGTTTTGTTTGGCCTGTGCAGTGCTTTCCAAATTCAAAAGAGTTGCCAACATTTAAAAGTCCAGATTTTTAGCTTCTCTTGAAAAACGGGGTGGGGATATCTGGCCACACCAGCACACATTCCCATGTGGCAGAAACCGTGTCAGACAACAGCATATGCACGCTCCCTTTCACTAAAGACTCTGCCTCTCTTCTGTCATTTATGTTTCCTGCCTGGTCCGTGGAGGCCCTTGTGACCAGGCCCAGACACCCAGTCCGTGGTGACCTCATGATTTTCTACCTGGTGGAAGCTACAAGCTTAGCCTTGAGGCCTTTATCCTAATTCCATGGTGGACCCATCTTAACAGTGGACCCACGGAGGCATTTTCACCCACAATCCAGGAGTATGGGAGGCGGTAACCCCAGTCTGTAGAACTTTCATTTGTCTTACAGGGACCTCTAATCCTAAGAAGATGAATAACTGAAAAGTGGCCAGCCATATTTCACTTTCATAAATTCAATCCCAAAGGCTTTGGGGAGATACTTCCCGATGAAGGCCAAGAGTTAGTCATTTCTGGGCCAGACTAGAACACCCAAGCAGAGAAAGGAATCCCAGCCTAGATCGGGCTGGGCCAGGGGAGCAGGGAAGAAGGTAGCTTTTCTGGCCATGACCATGAGATGACCAGGACAGCTGCGTGAGGTTGGCAGTTTTTGCAGGTGTTAAGAAAGCTCCACTCATGTCATAGTGTGAATGACACCATCTGGATTCGTGCAGTATACAATCTGCCCAACTGTACGTGTTAACCCCGGGACTATTAGGGGGAGAAAAGAAATAAGTGGAAATGGTGAGGCAAATGCAGTCCAAAGGGGTGTCCTAGCACAGATTCTACCACTTCTTTCCCAAGACTGCAGGATGTAGGACTGAGAGGTAGAGGATTATAAGTCAAGATCTTGTTGGCCAGAGTCTGGAAGCTGGCAAGAAAGATAAGTGGCCCCATGCTGCACATGTGCAAATGCTCATGAGATGATGGGAATGGCCAGAAGCAGTCCCAGGAAACAGGGCTGGCCATAGTATGGGGGGCCCAGGATCCTTAGTTAACAGAGATAACCATCCTGTCCGCTGTCCACACACACACACACACACACACACACACACAGTTGTCAGTAGATATATCTGACCCATTACACACTCACATAAACAAACATACATGCAGTTTTTATCCTGTTGTGCACACTCAGATGAATGTGTCCAAACACACAATCACAGTGGTTGCTGGTAAGAGCAACCAGCTTGTCACACAGGAAATTTTCAGTCCTTTCCTGCAGGAATCTAGCACAGCACCAACTAACACAGGAGAGAAAAATCAACCCGTGAATAAAACTACCAACTCTGGCCTGTAGTGCCATCTTCTGGCGGGACAGGGTATTGTACTTTGCCTCAAAATGGTGAAACCCAGTAGTTTCCCAGGCAGGGGATCCAGAGAAGCCACCAGCCCCAGGATGCCATCCCCCCTCCTCCTTGTGTTCTGCCCTAGTGGGGTGAGACCCCGGCGTCCTGAGTTGTACCACGGCATCAGAGAATGAACATTCAGGGCCTTGAATGCCCTCTGGAAAGCAATGCCCAACACCAACAGGGATGTCAAAATAGTGTTTCATCTTTCATGCCAACTCTAACTCACTGGTAGGGGCCGCCTGGAAGGCTGGGTTGAGAAGGCTTCTGAGGCCAAGTCTGGGCATATGGGAGAAGAGTATCATGATGGAACAGTGATGTCTACAGGTGGGACCACTTCCACACTTGCCATTCTTGCAGTGGATTCTGCAACCGTGGTAAGTTCCTAACCTGCAGGGTCCTAGATTTCTCGTGATGCACAATTCCACCGCGAGGGTATGTGTGTTTGTCACTCACACCCGCATAGCACAAGACAATTGCCGCTCTGACTTTTGCTGGAGTTTTATCTCTTGCTTGATCAGTAACATCTGCGCCAGCTAAAGCCCTCACTGAAACTCTTCATGAAGAACTTGTTCTTGCTTCCACAGAAAGCTTGCAAATGACCTGTCAGATCAGAGTGCTGAAGTCAACATTGGGCACTTTGCTTTATCCAAAACTAATATTTAGCGAAACCCATCCATCTACCAGCACTTGTCACTTCCCGAGAGGCCCCATGAGGGCAATGACAAACTTACAAAGCCATGTTGGTCAGGTGTTGGACAGCCATCTGGGCTCAGCCCTCACCAGGGGTCCCGCTCCCTGCTCCTCACCCGTCTGTTTAGGAGGGCACGTTCAAGTCAAATTTGTGGATCAACACTTCAAATTACAACAGGCCATGGGTCACTTGAAAATAGTCAAAACTTGAAATCTAAAATCCTCAAATGCCAAGAGTCGGTTGCAACGTCAAGGCACTTAGCTGGGTGGGGCCTGAAATTTTCTGCAACCCTAATGATGCTCATTGATGGGCATGGAACCCCCACCCCCACGCTCCCCTTTCTGGCAGTAAAACCAGCATCTAACTCCACTGCTTAGGTGGATGTGAGCTGGTCTCTCCCAGTATGGGGCAGACTGGAGATGTTTGCCTTAGCCCAGGGTCAGATAAATATTTTCAGCTCCTTGTTCTCTGTTGAAAGAAGTCAACTCTGCTGTTGTGTGCAAACGCAGCCATAGACATATGTGAACCGACGGGCATGGCTGTGTTCCAATAGAAGTTTCTTTACAAGAATAGGTGGTGAGCTAGGTGTGGCCCATAATTTGCCAAACCCTGCATTAGCCCAATACAAAGGTCTTCAAGCTGGGCTCCAGGGAAGGGTGGCGGGCGGGGGGGGGGGGGGGATGTCTGGAGGTGCTTCAGGAGTTCTACAAACGTTTGGCTCTAATTTAAATCCCTCTTAGCTATTTAGGAAACTGCAACAAACATGTACCCACTTTGTCATGAAGCTTCTCTGGCCACCTCTATGCTGTCTGGGCTGGATGGCAGAATGGCTAAGAGCCTGGGTCCCAATAAACAGACATGCGCTTGAGGACCAGTGCGGCCACTTACTAGCTGCGTGACTTTGGGCACGTGTCTCTAAGTCGAATGGACGATGACCATCGTGCTGGTGCAGCCTCCTGGACGCCCCTCTGGTTGAACTGTGGGAAGATGGCATTGTCACAGTGGAAGATGGCCAGGGCAGCTGAGGCCATGGAAGGTCACTCGGGCTCAGGCCAGTGCTATTTACTAACTGTTATGGAGGTATTTCAATACCTTTATCACCAGTTTAGTGTACTGGTGCACACCAGTTACACCAGTTGAATATCATTGTAATGCCAGATCCACCGCGGGTTTGAACTTCTTGCTGGTTTTGATTTCTTCTGGCATTTTCTGCTGCATCCCCACCATTCTGATTGGGCACTCAGGAAAAGGAGGGAGGAGTTCTGCATTGATCTTAACAGCCTCAGTGCATAGAACAGGGCTTGTTGTTCTGTTCAGTGGCAGTTTCCTCTGGGTCTGGGACTTATGTTGGCAAGCACTTCCTGGGAAGTGTTCCACAGGACTTGTCAGGGAGCGGGACTGTTGGCTTACAGGGGTCCAGCATTTCAGGAGCTGTGGCCCCTCTGCCCCAGTGCTGCAGTCCAGTGGGGGCTTTCGTGCTCAGCTGTCTTTTTAATTTGCCTGGTGAGACAATCAAGGATGTTCCTTGCCCCGGAGCTTCTCCTCGCCACTGGAAACAATCAGAACGTGTGTCTGGCTGCTGCCTCGCCTGCCTCCAGGATTCTGGCTTTTGTAGCCACTGAAGGCTGTTTTCCAGGCCTGAGATGCTCATTTAGGGTTTTAATAATAGAATTGGACCCCAGTGTCGCTCACTGCCCAGGGCTATCCATGTCTATTACTAGTGGCTCCAGTGAAATCACGACTTTTACTACACCTTATCTTTCTGCTTCCAGCATCATATTTTTCTGCTTCCTGAGAGACTTAGAAGAATCAGGGCTGTTTATCACTAGGTTCTGGAAGCAGGACCTCTTGGTTCCCAGAAGCCCTGGGGTTTATCTTAATTAGGCGCCATCTGCTACCTAATATACATGTCTGCCCTGGTCATCCAGCCTGATACTATTCCATGAACCTCGGCTGTGCCCAGCTTTGCAGGCTGCTTATGGCTGTGGCTGGCTCTGTGAGCCCTAGAGGCTCATCCAAGGGGGCGATTCTGATGGGGGGGAGGACAGAGGCCCTTTTGTGGTCTAGTCAAGATCAAACATAACTGCCTCTCTCACTGTCTTTCCTGCAGGCTGTTCTTAGGTCTCACTATCTCTGGGCTTGGAGCAGAGGGAGGAGCTCAAAAACCAGACCCTCTGCCCTGAGGCGTCCTCTGTTGACTGGAAGAATCCTGCCCCTCCTGTGATAAGGCAGTCATTGGCGGGGTCTGCCCCAAGCACTTAGTATGGTCTAGACCTACCCCCCAACCCCCAGTTTCCCTGCAGCCCCCGACACAGAGTGAAAATCAGACCCAGCACTTCTCTTCTGGCCCCAACTGTTGCACATTTTAAGAACCACCTCTGTCTTCCCACTTTTTTCTCCATCCTGGATTATCTTTCTCTAACTACTACCCTGCCCTACACTGCCCAGAACCATTACCCATTCGGACTCTGAGCCGAGTCCTCAAAATGACAAAGGTCAGAAGGTCAAGCCCCACATGGCCCTTCATCCCCTTTTCCCGCCCTCATAAGCCGTCCAACCCTCCTGCACACACCTCCAGGCTCCTGTCCCTATGATGGTTCCTGTGGCTTGCTTCACGGAGTGCTTGCTCACGCTGGGATTCTTCTCGGAGCCAGGCAATCAGTCGCTCACACAGACAGCTGCTCACCCTTTCTGGGTCTTCCTGAGGGACAAGTTCTCAGTGTCCCCACCCTCCCTTCATAAGGAGAGCCAGGCTCGTCTGCAAAGGAGGAGGCTGATTCATCAAGGAGTGAGAGTTCTCCGCGGGAAGTGGTGACAAAGGGGCTGCAGAGGCTCCTGCAAGGGTGGAGGATCCACTGGGGCGCTGCAGGGGGAGGTCACTTCATCCCGGAGTCCCTTGCACAGCATCCCAGTGACAGAGAGCTCAGTACTTCCGCTCGCAGTCCCATAGCTGGAGAATCTTGCTAGTGCACACACTTCAGCTCCTTGCTCTCTAGCTGGTCACTGTCTCAGATCCGACCTTCCCACGTCACCCGGGGTGGGCCTTCCCTCCCACGCAGGCAGGACTACCTCCCCCTTTAGCCCCTGAGCTTTCTTCCTCTGCATTTGGGTCCACAACAGTGAACCCAAAACCCCACCTCTTCCCCCACTGGCGGAGCTGCTTGGCAGCACAGCAGGATGCGATCATTGAGGGAGGAGGGGGGGCTGAGCTGAGGGGGTTGGGAGGCAGGAACAAAAGGAAATTTGGCTGAAAGCAAAAGCAAAGGGAGCACTAGGCAGGCTGCCACCACCACTCCTCCCTGGGAGAGCTTGCAGTGCCCCCTGCTGGTGGAAGGAGAGCTTGCGCGCAGGTTAAATTGGCTCCTCTCTCCTTCCGCCAACCCTGCCCCTGGCAGCTGACCCCTGGTGCATGACTCAGAGTAGAGGATCACAGGGAGCAGATGGGTCATCCTGTCCAGTGGTTTCCAAACGTGTGGCATTAGAGGTAGGGTTGCTGCAGACAATTGTGCATTTTGCCCATCTGACAAAGGCCTCTGGCCTGAGGAGCCAGTGGGGGCTGAAAAACAGGCTACATGCTGCCGAGCAAGGCAAGGACCCCAGTGTGGGTCTGGGCCAACCCCCAGGAAGGGCCGTCTTTTTGAAATTCATTCTAGAGACAGTGCTCTTCTCTAATTGAACAAATGTACCATACGGACTAGCAGCGGCCCTATCACAGGGCAATCTTATTAAACCAAGCTTCTTGAGCTGAAGGAGACTTTGAAAACCACCTACAAGATGGGGGAACTGAGGGCCATGAAAGGGAGGGACTTACCCGAAGTCAGACAGCTAATGCCAGGACGGAGCTTAGAAGCCAGATGCCTTCTCTCTCAAAGCCATGTTCCTTGCATCCCACTGAGCTGGTTTTCATCTCAGGGCCCTTCCCTTCTTACCTGGCTCCTCTGACCAGGCCCCACCCTGGCTCCTCTGACCTGCCACCCTCGTTCCCTCAACTTTCTCTGCAACCCAGCTACTCTGCAGTCTTCCTCTCCTTGCCGGAATCATGGCACAGTGTTTGCCCAAAAGAGGGGCTGGTGAGAATTCTGGCTCAGTTCACATAATTCCCCACCAGTCTCTCACTCGTGGGGATGGGAGCAGTCGTGTAGGACAGAGTGGTGAGGAACTAGAAGGGTCCACTGGACGACATGGTGAAGTATATGACAGGGGGCTGTGCCTGGAGCTGGCGGCTCAGCTACTGTGCAGATGGGGCCTGCTTCGCAGGTGCAGCCTGCTGGGGTGTCTGTGCCACGCCGTAAGGCACATGGGCGGCCACTGTGCCCATCTCCTGAGCCCCAGCCACATGGAACATCTGGTCGTCGAAGAAGATGTGTGGGCGGATCTTCTCAAGGAGGGGGCCCTTGGGCGCTCCCGCAAGGAACAGGGCTTCGTCTGTCTCCAGGCCCCAGCTGCGCAGGGTCTTGAGAGCCCGGGCCCCAGAACTGGCCGCGCTGCGTGCCGTCACCAAGTAGGTACGGATTGGACACTCCAGCCGCAGGCCCTTGGAGTAGAACTTCTTCTGCAGCCTACCCAGTGCCTCTAGAAAGCCCTTCAAGGGGCCCTACAAGAAGGCAAGGGAACACTGTGAGCCCGTCCGTCTCCCAAACATTTGCCCCCTCCCCCCTCCAGCTGGGCTCCTTCCTAAAGCACGAGCGTCTTGTTGTTTGGGACAGGAAAGCTTCTCAGGATCCCCAAATCTCCCACTTCCGCTATGCCTGCTAGGGCCACTGTGTGCATCAAGGGGACTGTAGGTACCTATACCGGTCTGGTCTCCACACTGCTGTGATTGGGGATGTCTGTGTCAGAATAACCATACCAGAGCAACTGCTACTCTGTATGTCCATCCATGTGCCCACCAGGTACATGGGTGTCTGTCCTGCAGCTGTGTAAGTGTGGCCTTCTGTGCTCATCAGCAGGGAGGATATTAAAAATACTTAGTAACTATGGCATGGGCACCCTCCAGTCAGAATGGACTCCAGCTGCAAATAACTGGGACAGACAGACCAATGGGTACCTGCTGAATATCGACCCTACCCATTGGGCACAGGTGGCTCAGGGTGTCGTGTTCCAGCTCTCTAGGGTCAGGGAAAGGATTTACTCTCTACTGTGCCTAGAACAACAAAGCTTAATGAGGATGTGTGAATGAAGAACCAGATGCTGATGAAGAGGGAAATCGCAACAGCAGCTGGAGATGAGGGCCTGTGGGCTTCTAATCTTGGAGACCCCTCACTGGCTGGGTGAGCCAGTGAAACAGGGGTCACTGGCAAGCAGTATTCTCCTGGGACTCTGCCTACCACTTAGTGGTAAAACTGTCCTGCCCTGGATTCCCGGGGATTTCAGAGGAATCCCAAAAGAATGCAAGTTGGATGACTATCCGGGGGCCACAACTACAGAAAGCCTGCTGAGCTCTGGAGAAAGAGGTTCTGGGATTATTGAGTAACGGGATTTTTGTTAAAAGCGCAAATAGGAGCTCCCAGGGGGTCTGAGAATCCCAACACCTCTAACCCCAGGGGTTTTTCACAGGCTCCAGGGCACAGTCTCGGGGAGACTCCAAGTCATGGGAGGGCCCCTGAGCCTCCCAGTGGCCAAGGGATGGATGGCAGGAGGTGGGAGGGCCTGTGTGGCCCAAAGCAGGTAGGCTGCTGCAGATCTCCTGCCCTCTGAGGAGCCGTCCAGCTTTTCCTTTTCTCCAGTGAGGTAAATGGGAGCTTCTTGAGGACCTGGGAGACTACTCAGAGGGGTGAGGGAATCTCAGAGAAGGAACAAAGGCTCCAGAGAGAAGATGGCAGCTCTGGGGAGAGGGTGAGGCCTTTGAAGAGAGGAGGGAAGCTTCAGAGAGGGCAGGGGAACTTAGACAACGGGGGCTTCAAAAGGGGGGTGGGATTGCACTGAGGTAGATGGGGTTCGTTGCGGGGAGCCAGGGGTCAGGTGAGAGGGATGAGGGCTGGAGGCCTGGTTGAGGGGACCCAGTTGGATTCTGGGCTGAGCCTGGGGTTTGGTTCTGGGCTCAAAGTTCCAGCCAAGAGCAAGTTCTGGGGACCCTCCTTGTCCCTCTCAGGGGTTCTGGGGAGTGTGTGGAGCACCTGAGCCAAAGGTTTGTTCTCGTGGGCCTTCTCGTGCTCGAAGAACCTGTCCAGCCCATGGGCCTTGACGATGCGCTCCGACTCATCGGAGAAGAGCACAGCATCCCCATCGAAGGCCACGCGCAGCTGATTCTGGGATACAGCCACGTCCCTGCTGGGGCTGAAGATGGTGGCGGCTGCAATCCCTGGGCAGAGAGAGGCAAGTGTTGTCTGCTTTCCTCTAGGCAATGGCGGGGAGGGTACCCTGACAACTGCCTCAGCTGCGTGGGGCCAGGAGACCACTATCTCAGGCTGCTCATGTCCCACTGGCTTCACCCAGGACTCAGAGCAAGGCTAATGAGGGCTGATTTTCAGAATATTTAAAAACTGGCCAATAAAAATGGACAGGGGCTTTTGCTCTGAGTAGGACTTTGAGGGTGCTGGCCCAGGTCAGGGTTTCCTTTTAGTTGCTGCTGTGTGGGAAGGTCTGGGGTGGGGGCAGCAGGAAATAGGGGTCATTCAGCGAACGCAGGGAAGCAGCTGTTTATCAATCAGTAGGGAGAAATTTCAGTTCTTTAATATCTAGTAAGGTCATGCTGGTATACCAGCTGAATGTCAGTCCTGACCGGAAGGAAGGGCCCCCCAGGTCACTTTTGTCCTTCTAGGAGCTCCTTACAGGCACCTGATGTTGACTCGCTAGGGGCTGGCAAGGAGCCCCAACCTGGGCTTGGCCTCAGTTACCCTCTCCTGTTGATTCTGGCAAAGTCTCTCACCTTCTCTGGACCAAGGTAGAGTTAAGGGTGTCTGAGCTCTGTCTGGAGCTGAGATTCCAGGCTGAAGCCTATAGGCACCCCCAGTCCACTGTCACAGTGACCACCAGGTATGCCCCACTCAGGCCTCCTTAAAGCAACATGGGTGACCGTCAAGGGCAGTCCCAATGCTATGTGACTGTGTACATAGAATCTCTGCAAGCCTGGGCTTCTCCAGGGGTCAGGGATGCCTGTGGGAGCCCCGGCCCCAGACCAGAGCAGCACTGGACAGCAGAGAGCCAGCGCTAGGAGGCTGGAGGCCTGGGGATCTGTTCTCTAGCTGCCATCTCTCCAAAGGCTGCTTCAGCCCTGCTCTTGGGAATCTAGGCTCACAGAGGCTGGACTAGGGCAGAGCTCTGCGAGGAGAGAGCAGTGCCAGGCTCCCTTCAGCAGCCTGAGGATGCTCTAAGGAGGACCAGGTCCTGGGCATCAGGCCAGGCACCTTCTCAGCACCTGCAACACTGGAACCAAGATGAACCAGGACCACCCGACTCTGGGCAGGGCCTCCCTCCTGACCATCCCCTGCTTGTTAGCCTGAGCTCAAATTACAGACATATAGAGACACACATGCAGGCCAGTGCCAAGGCCCCAACCAGAGGGTGTGACAGCTGCCTAGGGAAATCACTTCCGGTTTCTGGTTAAAGAAAGCCTCTTGGAGCCCAAAGCAACTCAAAAGAGCAAGGCATCAGCGGGAAAGAGGCCAGGCTTCTAGGCAGGAGCCAGCATGAAAGAAGGGGAAAGTGGATATATTGTTGGTTGACAGAGAAACCCACCAGTAGTGTTCAGCCCGAGGAGCCGTCTCAGGCAGGGGGACAGTCCTTCCTCCCCTTGGGCCCGTTTTCTTCCACGAGCAAGGGGGATATGCACCCTGTCAGGAGGGCCGAGACTGTGGATGCCACCCCAAACTGCCACTTGAGAGAGACACGTGGACTCTGGGAAATTTTCTTCGTCAGTACTTGCAGCTGAGTCTCCTAACTTCACCTCGGCACGGCCAGGCCAGCTGTTGCAATGCCAGCCATTTCCCAGACCGCAGTGCTCAGGATGTTCTAGATACTGACCTTCTTCCCCACTGGCCCTGCGAGGGGCGGAGGCTGCTCATGGTCACACAGGAATCAGAACTACTGACCCGGAGGGTTCTTAGAAGGGAGTACAGGTCATAGGAATTAAGGAAGGTACTTCCTTTCCACTTACCATGGTAACCCTTAGCACCTGCTCAGAGCTTTAGGACCAGGCCCCGCACCCCCCAAAACCCCTCTGTCAGACTCCCCCATATTCTCCCTTCCCAGTTTGACTCACCTTCATCAATGGCTTCCCGCACTTTTTCCGCATCAGCTGACAGGTAGAGGTTGGTGTGATAGGCCTTGAGGTAGCAGATGGGGCTATTCCCACCTGTCATGCAGAACCGCTCAATGAACAGGTCTGGGGAGGAGGTAGAGAATACCCAGGTGATGCCCGAGTCAACCCTCAGGGCCTCAGAGTGGTCCCTTGGTGTCCAGTGGGTGCCATATTGGTTCTGAGTGGTGGTGGGGCAGCAGAGGGATTCTCTGAGTGATTTTACGTCACCATTCCCCTCTCTGAGCCCCTCCATCCTTCATTCATGTAACATGGATGGGCAACCAGGAGTGACTGCTTGGCTCAGGGTAATATCTTCTTGCCAGGTAGTCACAGTACTACAAAAGGAGGGTCCCCAGCCAAGCCTGGCCCTCCTGGCCATAGCTGATTAGATAGGGGCAGACCCCTGACCCAAGCTGGGCCAATCAGATCCTCTCCAAGCCTGAGCTGATAGTGACTCCCTGCCCCTGTGTGCGGAGGCTGTAAAAGATTTGGTGGTTGGTTAAGAGGCTGTCTGAGCCCACTGAGTTATTCCATCGCTACCCTAGCCCCCACGAGGGACAATCCACAAGGGAAGGGCTAATGCCTGGTGCAGCAGGGGCCCTTGAAGGCCATGCTCCAGTACTGTAGATGGTGTCTCCTGTTTACTAGGTGCTTATGTCCTAGGGCACTTAAATATTTTGAATGTCATCGCTCCCAGCGATTTGAAGTTAGGATTTTAAAGATGCCACCGAAGTTCTGTTGGTTGCTTAAAACAAGAACTTGTAAACTTATAAAGCTAGCCCTGGAGGATCTATTACTTCCAATCAAGAGTTTGGACTAAGACACAAAGTCCCTTCTCTCTGACAACTGCACCTACTTCACCTAGCAGCCTTGTGAGGCCTGTGAGCCCCACTGCAGACAGAGAAACTGAGGCACAGAGGCAGCAAGTGCCCTGCCCAATGCATAGGCAGGGTGGCCTGTGCAGTGGTGGACCGGAGCTGGCTTGTACCAGCTTGCGAGAGCCTAATGTTAAGCATTCAGGGATTTTTTTTTTTTGTTTGAGCCAGTTAGATTGTTCAACTGTTGACAACTTGAAACCAGCCATGGTGGGAATATTTATGCCCTAAGATGGCAATCAGAGTTTTTGTTTGTTTGTTTGTTTGTTTGTTTTGTTTTCTTAAAGACCCAGCTTACCAGCATACCCCTGGGCTCAGGTTCCAGTTGGTATCACCTCCCTCCTACAGAAGTGTGGCCCTATCCCCAAGTCTCTAGTAAGGGTGTCCCATGGCCAAGCCCCTGATGCTCACCGTAGTGGTTGATACTGTTGATGAGACGGACACCCACTTGAGCGTGGTTGTTGGTCACGAGGACAATGTCAAAGATGTCCTCACTATCGGGGTACAGCTCCCGCAGCCGCCTGTTCACAGCCTCCAGAGCCTGGATGGGAGAGAGGACCCTCTTGCTCAGAGCCCCGGGGACTGATATCTGGAGTTGGTAGCCAGGGCTGGGGAGGAGGGGGGTCAGCTGGGATCTAATGGTGGGAGAGTGGGAGAGGGGAGGTCAGGGACTGGCCAGGGGTGAGAACAGTGGACTTGGACTGTCTCATCCTAACCTCAGCCATCGTGCTGGTTGATGGCTGCACAGGGGCGCCTCACTAAAAGGGTGAGTGGAGGCTGAAGTCCAGTCCATTCCCACTCACCAAGCTAGTTACCTGGAGCGGGGCTGCATTAGCGCAGAGGATGGGGCAGCTTCTTCCCACAATGGCTCTGTCCCCTTGCCAAGCCAAGTTCCTGTGGGCTGGCATCTGCCCGGGGGTGGGGGGGGGGTGGCTTTCCTTACTCAAACACCTAGGAGTGCTTTTTCTGATCCCCACAAAAGCACTACATGGCACCCACCTTCACGAAGGGGAAGGCTGGCCCGGGGCTGAAGGGCTCATTCTCATGTTCCAGCTGGTAGCGCACATACTCCTCCACGCCCTGCTCCGTGTAGATGCGCTGCTCCTCGTCCATGCGGAACAAGGCTCGGGAGGACACAGCAATGGTGACGGCATTCTGAGGCTTGGGCTGTGCAGGTGCAGGAGGAGGGCTGTTACACTCCCTGAGGCAGGTCGCACATGCCAGCTTCCCTGGGCACTGGGGACAGGGAGAAGACCCAGGCCCCGTCTCTGCCCTAAGAAGCCTCAGCCTTGGGCAGGGGCAGACCTGGGTCAGGACCCCCTCCATGCGGGACCCAGCCAGGAACTGAGGGAGATGGTGGCTCCCCACCAAGGAGCATGATCTGGTGGGAGGGATATGCCCTCGGGCAGTCTGCAATCTAGTCAGCTATTTGGACACAATGGAAAAATGAATACAGTGTATGTAGCCAGAGTATTGATGCCCAAGATGGTCTCCTGATGGGTTCCATTACCAAATGAGAGCTATATGCCCCTTAGGAAGAAATGGTGCCCAGAAACGTAGCAGTTACGTAAGAAAATTTATCTCCAGCCTGGATCTTTCTCCCGAGCTCCAGACTTCTACATCTAACTGCCCAGTTGACCAACAGACACTCAAACTCAACGTGCCCAAAGCTGAATTCCCACCACCCCTTGCACCTCCAAACCTGATCCCCCACCCACCTCCTCATCTCATTCTCAGCACCACCATGGACTCAACACTAAGGTCAGAGCTGAGATGTCAACCTCAGCTCCTCCCTGTTCCTCAATTCCCCCTCCCCCACCAATCAATCAATCAATCAATCAATTAATCAATCACCAAAACCTGTCAACTGTATAGAATCCATCTACTTCTTTGTGTCTTCCCTGCCAAAGTCGAGCCCATCACCATCTCCCACCCCAGGTCATCCATATTGTTGTCAGGGGATGTTTCTCAAGTTCACATCTGATGATGCCCCTCCCCCTTTCAGTGGTACCCACTCTTCTTAAGTTCTGTTCCATAGCCTTGACTATGGAGTAGAAAGCCCTTTGAGACAGACCCCTATCTCTCTCCACTGTCACCTTCCTGTCATCCCACTTTGTTCAGTCTGACCTTTCTCATGTCCGAACATACCCTTCTGCCTCTGAGCCTTTGCATGTGATGTCCCTTCTGCCTGATCTGCTCTTTCCTTGACTCCATCTAGCTAACTTCTTTTTTAGTGTTTATTTATTTTTGAGAAAGAGAGACAGAGAGAGAGAGAGAGAGAGAGAGAGAGAGAGAGAACATGAGAGGGGGAGGGGCAGAGAGAGGGAGACACAGAATCCAAAGCAGGCTCCAGGCTCCAAGCTGTCAGCACAGAGCCCGACGCACAAACCAAGCGATCATGACCTCAGCCAAAGTCAAATGTTTAACCTACTGAACCACCCAGGCGCCCCTCCATGTGGCCAATTTCTACCCAGCCTGCAGATCTCAAACTGCATGTTGCCTGCAGGAAGTCCTTGCTCCTAGTCCTGGGCTTGCTACCCCTCCCATAGATTTCCTTTTTTAATCAAATTTAGTGCAGCCTTCATTTAACAATTTCCATTTCTAGACAGATCTGGGGAGGAAGCAGGAACCATCTTAAATTCTGAGGGAGCAAGAACCAGGACTATCTTGTTTATTTACTGTATCTAGAGTGCTTAAAACTGTGCCTAGCACACAGCAGGTGCTCAGTAAATTTGCAATGCTCAAGTAATCTGTTTCAACGAGAAACAGTATTTGCCACGACAAACTTAATGCGAACTGGACATTCCAGCGCAGTAGCCCGATCTGCTCAGATTGCTTGACATATGGTAGGGTGCTCAGAGAATACTTTTTTGGTTGATGCAAGTTTTACAACCATTAACTGGTCCTTTGTGCCAGGACCCTGGGCTCTGCCTGGGAGTGGCCCTGGTAGTGACTTGGCTCCTGCCCTCAGAGTCACAGGCTAGTAGGGAAGAAAAGCAGGTAAACAGAGACACAAAAGGAGGTTAGAATGAGTAATAGAACACAGGTGAAAGCAGAGTTTTGATAACAGGGGTTCACAGTAGGCTGCCACAGGAGAGGAGGTATTTGCATGGAGCCCGGAAGGAGAAGTCAGGTGAAGGGAGGCATAGGAGGTGAACACGTGCACAGTGCATTCACAAAGGTGAGCAGAGACCAGGGCAGGTGTGGGTGGAAATGAGCCCAGAAGAGGGGGCAGGTGCTAGAAGGCCTCTGTCGGGGCCTGGGAGGGCCTCAGAGCTCCCTCACCACCTGCAGTGGAATGGGGAAAGGGGCGCCACCACAGACAGCAGCTGGACCCTTTATAATCTGCGGGGAGGATTAGAATGTGTGTGCTTGCCTGTGGGTGCACATGCACCCAGAGTCCCAGCACCTCTGTGTGGCCTGAGCATTCCTGGAACTGTGATTCCCACTTTATAGATGAGGAAACACAGGTGCAAGGAGGGAGTAACACTCATAAATGGGCCTCAAATTCTGACCTGCTGCTGCCAGCACTGTGGGCCATGCACTCAACCCCATTGCTTCCCTCTGGAGTCAAGCCTGGGTCCCAATCAGTTGACAACATTGAGCAATTACCATGTGACAGGCACCGTGCTGGAGACATGGCAGGAAACAATACAGGCATGATCCTCACTCCCATGGAGCTTATGATCTACCCCCAAGGCAGAGATCTGTGCCATCCTTTAGAACAGCATTGTCCAGTAGAACTTTCTGTGATAATAGACACGTTCAGTGCTGTCTGTGTGGATACGTGTGGCTATGGAGCAACTTGAAATGTGACTAGTGAGACTGGGGAACTGGATTTTTAATTGCGTTGAGTTTTAATCAATGTAAATCTCAGTGGCTACGAATGGCTAGTGGCTAATGGAGCTCTAAACCTCAAAGTAGTAACAGAAGACCAAAGAGTTCCCCAAGCTCCTGTGGTAAACCTCAGTTTGCATTTGACTTTTACCCCAACCAAGATGGTGTCTGTGGCCAGCAGGGCCAGGGAAGGGCAGTGACAAGACAGGTGCCTCTTCTCTGGGACTCAACCCAAGTGCCTCTCCCAGTTGCCAAGCACCCCCTGATCATGGGTTGGGTACCTCCCGATCTCCTTGGCAACTGTGAGCTTTCAAGGAAAAAAGGTAAAGTTAAAAGACCAAAAGGAAAGCGGTGATAGAGGCCTGGCCAGGGATGGTGAGGGTGGGATAGGGGGAGTGGGGAGACCACTCTTATAAACCCAGGAAACCTGCTGGGCTTCAGGACAGGGCCTGAGCTTGCTCCACCCCCTGGGCTTCCTGCCCCCAGGGACAGGCCCATCACCCCTTCAAGGACAGACAGCCAGCTGCCCTCTCAGCCCCTTCAGGCAGGTTCCCAAGTCAGCCGCTCCAAACCAGGCAGCCAGCCAAGGTCTCGCTCCTCACTTGCTGTCCCACAGTCCCTGCCAGACTACTGCATTCTGGGTCCCCTCTGGCTGAGCTATTCAGACCCCATCCCATCCCAGGAAAAACATCCCAGTTGCCTTTCTTCTTTTATAAATGGGGGAGTAGACTCAGAGAGGGGCAGAGTATTACTCTAGGTCACACAGCAAAGTCAAGGCAGAGCCAGGTATGGAAGATCCCAAGTCTCTGGTCTCTAACTTGGCCTCTGTCCACACAGCAGCACCTCCCCCCATAAACCCCTCCCTGATTGCTCCCAGATGACCCTAACCCCTTCCATGTCAGCCACTTCCTCGGGACCCTTGGCCCACACAGACTTCCCCTTACAGATTTGAGAGAAATGATGAGGGAACACTATGCCCTAAGGTGGAGGTTCCTATGGGCAGGGCTCTCTCTCTCCTCAGAATGGAGGTCCCCAGGGCAGGACCCTTCTGCCAGCTCCATCTGCTTTGACACTGTACAAGTGGGATAGGTTCTTAGGGCCCAGAGGGCATGAACTGCTGTGAGAGATACAGAGAGAGTGGCCTCTCCAGGCTTTAGGCAGAGCTGAAGGGACAGGTGAAGGGCTGACCAGAGCTGGGGAGAAGCCAAGCACTTGGAGAGGCCCCTGGACCCGGTTGCAGAGGAAGGCCACCCCTTCACGTGTTGTCAGGCATACCTGGGAACAGTTCCTCCAGAATGCAGAAGGAAATCCAGATTCCAGACCGGGAATTGGGTCAGAGCAACCCTTCTCCCAGACCAGGGGTTTAACCCCGAGAACACTGGGCTCCAGGGAGCCACAGTCCTGCCAGTTCTCTCTGCCTTTCACGGGTGGGCGCTGGGAGGCCGGTGAGGGGGGATAATGCAGGAAAGGCGGCCCTGCCCAGCCTGCCAGAGGAGCTCTCATTTAGACAAGATTCTGCCTGTTGGGCCCAAGAGAGGAACGTAGCCAAAAGCTGTTATTTCTAAAAAGTCATGCTGGGAGAAGAGCTGCTGGAAGAGAGAGTGACAAGCTAGGTCTGGACTGAGGAGTTCTCTGACCCCATGAGGTGAGGGGCTCCTATGGGCTTTCAGGGCTTAAATATTTCACTCAAGCCCCCGGGAATGAGAATAAGCTCTAATGGGGCCCAGGAGGCCTAAAGCCCCCAAAATAGCCTTTGGGAGGGGAGGCTGCTACAGGAAGGAGCGGGGAGCTGGGAGGCCGCCAGGTCCTGGCCTCCCAGAGGACCATGAGGCATCAGGGGTCATGACTGACAACTGGACCTGAGCTCCCTGGTTCCACGGAGGAGATACATTGGTGAGCTCCACACACGACCCCAGTCCCAGTCTCCATCCCCTGGGCCATGGCCATGACATTAGTCAAACTTCCTCCTCAGGCAGGGACCAGCCTCCTCACTGGTCTGCCTGCTGCCAGACTCACCCTCTCCCAGCCATCTCCCACACAGCCCCAGAACAATCTTGCTAAAATGAAATGGGACCAAGTTAATCCCTTGCTGAAAAATCCTGCAATAGCACCCTAATCGTTGTCATACTTTTTAAAAAGAAGATTAAACTTTTATTTCAATGAACTCCTGGGCAGAACCCCAATATGTAAATCAGATATTACTATAGCTTATGAGTATAAATTTATTTTACTAATTTACTATTTGATTCAAATGTATTACATGCACATGATATATTGTAATGTCAACCAGTGGAAATGGCACAGTTGTACAGGTGATAAATTTGAAACTGGGGGTTAGGCTGCCAATGCAGACTTACGCTTCATCATCTAGTTATTTGTTTCTGTGTTTGTTGGTTTTTGCACAGTATTGAGAAAGTCCTGAGTCACACCAATAAGCAGTTGCAAATGGTAAAAAAAAAAAAAAAAAAAATTTGTATTGTTTTAAACTACAAGTCTCAAGATACTCAGCAATAGTAATTGCCAGCAATTTCAAGATAATCTTCTATTAAGCAGTTCACAGGGAAAGCTTTATTCTGAGTTTTGCTAAAAAAGAAAAAAAAACCTGTAGCATAAGTTAATATGTTGGTGGTATCCAAGGTGCTAAGACGTCCACTTAACACATTTGAGGGAACTGAGGTTTATTACACATTTTAATTGTTTAAAAGGAAGTTGGAAGGAAAATGAAAATAAATTTGATCTGCATATAAGCAGACCCCCAGAAACATGGGGCCCCAATGGAACCTAGTTTTAAAACCCCTAACCCACTGAATACCCAGGCTCCTTAATATGGCACTCAAGGCCCCATGTGGGTCTCTGGCATCGCTCTGATGTATCTCCCAAAGATCCTGCATTCTCCCACTCAAAGACATCCCCAAGCCTTTTGCCCTTCCTGTTTTCCTGTCTGCCTGGGAAATGCTGTCTACTCAGGCTTTAAGGTGAGCTCAGATACCACCTCTACAAAGCCTTCCTTCGTGGGCCGTCACTTGCTCCCCTATGCTCCCTCTCCCCCCATCCCAGGCACCTTGTAGGGTCTTTTATCTGAGGTCTCACTATGTCCAGGGTCTCCCTCAGTGCACTGTGAGCTCCTGAGGCAGGGACTCAACCCAGTTCATCTCTCAATCCCCACTGCTGAGCAGGGAGGGCCTAGAGGTGCTGCAGGGAATGACTGTCGACAGGGTGGGCCTCCTGGGGAAGGCCGGAGGGAAGCAGCAGGATGCTTTAAGGTCAGGCTGGTGCTGTTTAGAGGATGCCTCTGGGCCAACCTCCGTTCAGTCCCCTTCCCAAGCTGTGAGATCTGGGAAGCAGGGATGAGCAAGGCCAAGGCGAATATGTCCTATGGGGAGAGGAGCTCTCTCCTCTGTGTGAGTATCAGAGGGCTGGGACCACCATGGGGGGCACGGGGATGTTGGTGACTACTGCGATGGGAGCAGAGCCCGGAGCTGTGCGGCGGAGTCCAGCGTCGGGAGCCCTGAACACAGAGCGAAGATCCCAGTGCAGCTTAGGACGCGGGCAACGCAGCACCCTGAGCCCAGGGCGCAGGGCCTTGAGCCAGAGTCCGAACGCAGGCGCTCGGGTCCGGGGCCGGTGCCCAGATCGCAGGGACCTGAGCGCACAGCGAGGAGCCGTGTTTCCAGTGTCAGGTTACCCGAGCCCGGGGCGCTTCCGTAGGCGCCGCAGACCCGTTTTGCCAACAAGTGCTGCTGTCCGCGCGCCCCTGGCCGCCCGCTGTCAGAGGAGCTGGGCCCTGATGACAGCATGGGGGAGGGGGTCCTGGCGTGGAACCCGAGCGCCGGTTAAAACAACAACATCAACACCGGCGCGGAGCTCCCAAAATAAACGTGAGCCAGCGCCAACTGCCCGGCGCATTCTGGTGCTGAGGAGCCGCCTCCCCTCCCGGAGGGCCGCCAACGGGCCCCTCTCTAGGGGGCTTACGACCCTCCCCCGGTGACCCTTCCCCAGCCCTCCTCCGTACCCAGGCCCTGATGTTACCGATTTGGGTTTCTTCTTGGGCGCGAGGTTATCGTAGAAAGTCTTGGTTTCCTCCCATCGCGGGGCCGCCGCGGTCTCTGCCCCTGGCCTGGGCTCGCGGGGCTCGCGGGGCTCGCGGGGGTCCCCGAGTTCCATGATCCGGCTGCGACCCGGCCGGCGGGAGCAGGCGGCGGCGGGGACGCGGCGCTGGCAGGGCTAGGCTGCAGGAGGGAGGCGCGTCCCGGGCGTGAGAAGGGGGCGGGCCGCGGCGGGGAGTGTGCGCGCGCTACCCCGCGGGGGGCGGGAGGGAGGGTGGCTAAAATCGCCCTCCTCGCTGCCCTCGCGTTGCTCTTTGCGGGATGTGTACTGGGTGGCAGCGGAGTCCAGGAATGAATGGCGGCGGGGAGGGGGCACTAGGGAGGGTTTGGCCTCTGGGACTCGCAGGGGGAGGGGCCCTAAAGCTGGGCTTGCGGGCCGCTGCGGATTCCGGATTTCGGGGATCGTGTTCTTCACTGGTGCTCAAGGGCACCCAGAAAGGAGAGGCCTCACAACTTTTTTCCCAGGATAGTGATCCCCAAAGAAGAAAATGAAAAGCTAGATTCCACCCTCCCCCCCCCACCACGCCCCTCGTCCACCCCGCCAAAAGCTAACCCGCCTCTTTCCCCTCTCGTGCCAGGACCCTGGGGATCCGATTGGCGTCCCCTTCTCCCAGACCCTAGTCTATTCTGAAGAGGGAGAGGGGGTGGTGGTGGATGGACAGCTCCGTCCAGGAGCAGGACTCTGCTCCTAGCCGGGCACACAATAGAGGGCCCAGCTGGGCAGCTATTCTCAACCAAGGCGAAAGGGTCTTTAAATTCCCTGGTAAGACCAGGTCCCCTCAGCCTGGCGGGGGACTCAGGCCCGGGAGACACCCGGGGACTCCGAACCCAGGTTCTTGCTGGCCCCTTGAGGGCCAGCAGAGGGTGCGTGTTCACAGGTTCCACCTGCAGAGCTTGGGGTGGTTAGTCACAGGCTATGGAGTGACTGAAAGGAGGAAGAGTAGAAAAGGAGTTTGGGAACCAAAGACAATTGGTCTGGAGTTCCAGAGCACTGTCTCCCCTTGGTGCAGAGCCTAGGGTGCAGCCACTTGTGCCACCTATCCCAAGGCACAGGTCAGGAAGCAGACAAGGGGCATCTCTGTGTGAGCCTAGAAGTCAGCACGGGTGTGTGGGAGCAGGAGGAGAACATACTGGTTTAGCCTGGAGGGTGTCTGGCTGGAAGGGGGCACAAAATAAAAGGATATTCCCAGGTCCTGGGGGGAACCAACCAAACCTTGTGTGGGAGGAAGGGGGAAATGATCAAAGCTTTTAGGATTAGGGTAAGTACTTTAGACTTGCCCTTCTCCAGACTTGATAGATTGTTTCCATGGATGGCCCCAAACTCCAGTCCCACTGCCCTTTGGCAGTGTGGCTTTGACACAAAGACCTAGATGAGCCTTAGCAAGCTGCAGCTGTGTGCCACATAAAGCTAAATGGGGTTAGAAACTCTAAGCAGAATGAGTCGATCAGCAGATAAAGATGGGGAAAGATGTGCAGAGGGCAGCAGGGACCCCATGAAAGAGAAACCATGCTACCCTGATGGGGAGCTGCCACTGGTCCAGACGGTTTCCCAAGCCCCAAATGAGGCCAGACAATACTGTGCATCTCTCATTCTCCATGAGATGCTCCACACCCTGTCAACAAATGCCCCTCAAAAGTTGGCAGCTATTGATTTTGTCTGACTAGCAACCTTTCCCACCTTCTTCTTCTACAGTTGACACTTGTAAGACATGGGTACGAAGTACATGAGTTCACTTAAATGCAGATTTTTTCAATAAATAGAGTACTGTAAATGTGTTTTCTTTATGATTTTTTAAAGCCATGTTTCTCTAGCTTACTCTACTGTAAGAATACCGTGTGTAACGCATATGACATAAGAAATATGTGTTATTTGACTGTTTATGTTATTGAGGTTTCCAGCCAACAGTAGGCTATTAGTAGTTAAGTTTTGGAGGAGTCAAAATTTATACGTGTATTGTCGAATGCTTGTTGGTAGAGGGTGGTCGGTGCCTTTAAGCCCCGCATGGTTCAAGGGTCAATTGTACTAATGGGCCCTACCTCCCTGCCTCCTCGGTCACAGGAGCACGCATGTGAGCTAGACCTGACCAATTGGAAAATGCTATTTCCCTGGACACAGTGATTGAACAAAGAATGGGCATGCGACCACAGCTGCACCACTCTCCTGCATTCTTATATAGGGTTGCTGGGAATTTGGCTTTTTCTTCTCTGGGATTATTAATTTGGGACAATGTGAGCTAGGAACCTTCCATCTTTCCCCGTGGCAGGTTAAAGCACATGAGAGGAGCCCATCTGGAGTGGACAGTGAGGTCACAGAGACAGAAAGCAGAAGCAGAGAGGGAGAGAGGCTGCAACATGGAGCCTCTGGATCCATCAGTGCTGAAATTCCCAGTTGCAGGAGCCAACAAGCCTCCCTTTACACCTGAGCGTGTTTGAATTGGCTTTTGTTCCCCCCAAACCAAAAGCCTCAACTAATCCAGTCCTCTTACTCATACTGACATGAGTAGGCCTCTAAGGATTCTGTCTGACTCCGGCTTCAGTTCCTTTAAGAACTTTCCCTAGATCCCTCTTTGGAAGGGTTAGAACTCAATCCTAGATTCTTCTTTCCACCCTTTTCGGCTTCTGGCCATTGTCTCTGTCTTCTTTGTCACACCCTGACCACTGGCTTCATGAAGGGATTCCCTGGCTCTCTGCATTCCTGCACTTTGGCCAGCACTTCCCCTCAGGGCCCAGCTCTTCTGCAGATGAATAAGCCGGGAACACACCCCTTTGCACGTAAATCCAGGATCCCTGCACTTGAACTGCTCTCCTGAGCAGCCTTAACCCAGCATGCCTGGTCCTGTTGGCTGGTCTTTAGCGAGACCTGGGGCAAGAAGCCACCTACTCCATGAAGCCCCCCTTCACCCTTCTCCTGACCCCCCGACCCCCCCCCCCCACACACACACAGAAAGCACAATAAACAGTAACCTTGATGTTAGAAGACCTGAGTTCACGTTGCAGCCTTACCATTCCCTGAACTTTCATTTCCTTGCCTTTAAAAAAAAAAAAAAAAAGGAAACTTAAACATGTGCTTGGCTCAGCTGACCCGGAATCAAACAGAAAGCTGTTTGGTAACTATGATGGACTGTGTCCACATGAGGGGTCAACTGTTTGAGGCTTGGGAGGGCTTCACTGAGAGAGACATCATTGAGACAGGGAATGGGTGGCCCAGGCAGAAGCAATGGCTTGTGTACAAGCACAGAAACATGAGAGAGGCCTTAAGGAAAATGGAGGACAATACGGGGTAACTCAAATGCAGGGGGAAGGAGGGGGGTGGGGGAAAAACAGGCTTCAGAGGTCAGCAGGTGGCAGGCAGATCATGCCGGGCCTTGAGGGACTTTTAAGGAGCTTATCACACTGAGGAAAGAGGGGAGATTTTGAAGAATTGACATGGTCCAGACTTGCACTTTAGGGAAAACATTCTGGTTTCTTAGGGACAGCTGGATGGCACAGAGGATAAGCCTGAAAGCAGGAGGTAGATCAACCTGGGTCAGAGGTGATGAAGGCCAGAGGGGGAAGTTTTTAAGAGATGGGAACCCAGGACTTGTGCACCCCAAAGTAGGCAGGGAATAAAACTCCCCATCTCCTCAGTGAGGCTTCAGCTGGGAATAGCAGCCCCAAGTTCTCAGGCTCCTGAGTCACCTTCTGGGTTCATGGCTGCCCTGAGGCCAGGTCAACCTCCTTCCTCTGTCCTAATTGCTTCCTGCCAAGGAAGCTGGCCCCCTCCAAGCGTCCTTGAGAAAATCCTTGTTAATGCAATTGAGCGTTTCAGGACAAAGCAGGCACCTCCAGCTGCCACTGCCCCCAACTACCTGCAACAACAAACAGTGCCTCTCTGGCCATTACAGGGCAGGGGAAGGAGGACGAGAGGGAAAATTCTAAGAAAAACACGTCAACACTAACTGCATCCCAGGGAGGTCTCAGGGCCTGGGCTGAGCTCCTGTGGATGGTGGAGCAGGTTACACACTACACAACATCCTTGACCAGCAGGGCAGGTGAGACTGAAATCCAGGATTTGTTCCACTTGCCAAGCTGTGTACCATGGCATGACAAGGCTGTATTTGTTCAGAAGAAGGGGTATACTTTTCTCATTAGGCCAAAGGTGCCATCCACTGGCCCAGCTGTATACTTAGGAGGCTGTTTACACTCAGAAGGGGTGGCTTTTCCTAATTTGCTCAAAAGGGCGCCATATGGCCTAATTATAATCTTGGCTCTTGGCTTTTCTCTTCACTCCCCACTATCCACTCATTTGGGCTCTATGATGCTTTCCATTGGACAGAGGGAGAAACAAAGTCCATTGTTGGCTGCCATTAGCTCCCTTCTGGGGAAACTGCTCTGCTCACAGGCCCACATATCAGCACCTGGTCTGGCTATTGATGAATGGACCAAGGCCTCCCTCTGGAAGCCAAGCTGAGCCAATCAGACCCTTTTGCTTGAAAACTGGAACTAAGAGATGCAGAGTATTGTCAGCTATTGGTGGGTCTTGACACAGTGTTGGGGCTGCAGCCACTTTTGCAGGGAAACCAAGGAAATCTGAAGAGAAACCGAGGAAAAGAACACAGATACAAATATTGCCAAGAGGAAGAGAGCCTGTGAGGCCCAGAGAGGAGAAGGGAGAGACCTTGTGGCCAGTTTCAGTTCTTTTGAGGCCCAGCCATTCTTGATTTTTCATCTTCAGGGTCCCTTGTAATCTGCTCCTCCTTTCTTTGAACTAACTCAGGTGGATCTCTGTTCCACATAACCAGAGACATTGCTAGAATAAGGACCTCAGCCCCAAGGGAGTCGTTGAGGCACCTCCAACGATGAGCTCCCCACCCCCCCCAACCCCCGGGGCCTCTTCTCCCCTGTCCCTAACCCCAACCTTATCTTAGCTTAGGGAAGAATAAGAGACCTCAGCATGGTCACACCTTTTATTCACTGTCAGTGGAAAAACACACCATACAGCACAGGGTTGAATAGTGAGGACAGTCACTGCGGGCACAGTCGGGAGCAGCACATGTGGAGAGGACAGGGGGCCACACTAGAGAATGAGTTGGGATGCTCCCCTCTGCCACCCAGCTCCCCTATTTCCCCAGGTCTCCACATGCCCACAGCCTCCACAAAGCAGGAAGGGCCATACACCTTGGGAGGCCTGGTCCTGCCCCACCTTCTGGCAAAGGTAAAAGAAAACCTTGAAAATTTCAGAAAGAAAATTCCATGTTTTTCTGAGACTTTTCAATTGCAGAATTTGACTTTTTTTTCCCGAAAATGATAAATAAAATACGTAAGAAATATATTCTTGCTTCCACAGTGATCTCTAAAGTCAGAACAAAACCTCACCCAGGGTGGATCTTCAGGAAAATGTGTTGATTTTGTACATTTTTGTGTAAAAACATTTACAGTGTCAGCTTACTACCCTGTGTAGAAACACCACATTATTCTCTCATTCTTTCTCTTTCCTTTCTCTTCCCTCCCCTCCTTCTCTCTCTCTCTCTCTCTCTCTCTCTCTCTCTCTCTCTCTCCCTCTCTCTGCAGCATGATGAAATTCTACCTCTAGAAATTGTCAGGAAAAGATTCAGTGCCTTGGCTTATGGGCTTCCTTTTTCTTAACTTTTGATTTGAAGGTAAGTTATATAATCCTGATTATAGCTCAAAGGACTGGAGTGGCCATGTGAAGTAGACCTTGCTGATGATTTTTAGAGATAAGAAATAAGGGGCTCATCAATCAGCCCCAAAGGATGAACGAGGACAGAATGCAGTTAGAAGGTAGATTCTGAAACCTTGTAATTCAGACTTGCTGCAAAAAGAGACAAAACTTCAAAAGGAGAGTTTGAATATACTCTATGTATTGTTTTCACTGTCTATATATTTTTGTGTCTCTACAAGTCATACTTCAATCTCCACTAACCTTGAGCTTTATGGCAAGTCCCTCATACTGGCACAGGGATTGGAGGCCTGCCTCTCTTCTCAGGGCAGGGTCAGTGCTCTACCACAGGAACTCCTGAGCGTGCAGCCTGTAGGACATCCAGGAGCATGTGGGAGCAAGAGGTGGCCTGCCTGGGCTCCTCCTATCAGCAAGATGGTGTTCCCAGTTCCCAGCCTGGTTTTATGTGTTATCTGGGCTATCTGACAATGTTTGGCCAGACTGCAAATATCACTCACAGGATACACTGAGAAGCTTGGAGTGATCAAACATGCTCTCACGGGTAAGACTTACCCACCAACTGGAGAAAGACAAAAACAGTTCTCGTAGGGAGGAATAGGATAGTAAAGACAGGGCAAAGAAAGTGCAGGGTGCTTCCAGGGATCTGAGTCAGGGGCTTCCCAGGACAGCATTGACCTGTTAACAGAGCTGCCCAGAAGCAGACAACAAGATACTTAAAAATGTCAGGAGTTCAACCAAGCTCCTACTTATTTTTGGAAGACCACCACCTCAGAAACTTCTTAGCAGGAAGCATGTACAAGACCAAAACTAACTTAGCCTGCCCTACAGGCAACTTCATATGACTCAGATCCAGACAGAGGAGGAGGGAGAGACTCTGAGGGAAGAAACCCTCTTAGAGCCTTGGGTTCGAGCCTTAGCACTGTGCCACTCCCTGACCGTGTGCTCTTGCACAAGGGATTCCCCCCCCCTTTCTGTGTCTCACTTCCCAAGTCTGGAGAAAGAGAATGAAAATCTCTATTTCCTAGGCTGGAGAATAGAAAGAGATGGAGTACATGGCAAGCCTTTGAAAGTCATGAAGTTTTGCGATCGTGAGTTAGGTTAGATTCAATATTTGTGGGATGGGAACCCCAGTTTGTAAAAAGTCTTCCACTGGAAGTCTCAGCTAAGCCAGGCTGTTGAATATCTATGCATCTTCAGTGCTGAGTGGTAGCACAAGATACACCTAATGACCAGCTCCTCAGAGCAATGGAACATTCCTTGAGGCATTATTGGATAAAAACTTGCTGGTTACTGCCTGAGGATGTGAATTCCCAGCCTTACCACATGGCTGGTCATAGGCAGAAGACAGAAAGAGTGTGGCAGCTAAGTGGCCTTGCTACCTCCAAGGGCAGCAAGAAGGAAGGTCCAATAGAGTTTGGGACCAAAGGTCAGCATCCTCAAGCAACCTGCAAAGAAGGGAGGACAGGTGAGCACTCAGAAGAGGCATGCCGCATCTCTTTCCTGGAGATACAATCCCCTACTCGTGACTCGGCAATCACTCCCTGCTCCTACCCTGGGCTGACAGCACCTGTATACGAGATTGTTGTCACCAGCAGCTCAAGAGGAAATCTGTCACTGCATATCAAAGCTAATTTCTGATCACAAGTACAGTAGAAAATAAAGTGAAAGGCTTGAAGGAGCAAGATTAATTTTCTGGCAGTCAAAGCATGCAGCTGTATAGCTCACGGATCCAAAATCGGAAAGCAGACATTGGAAAGCAAAGCCAGTGCACCTGGAAGATGATGAATTACCTGGCAGACTGAGGATCTGGGGTTAGAAAAAGCCTTTCAAATGGAGCACATCCCCAGCACTTTTTAGGCATTTTGGTCCATAAGTGCAGTCTGGCAACCTGAACAGTGGCCAGGTGGTCCTCTTCTTCTAGGTCCTTCTGTTTCTGTAGCAGTGAAAGAAAAAGCCCCTCTTTGAAACTAGACCAAATCTGGAAAGGAACTACCAACATGTGGAAGATACACTAGTCTCACTCTCAGCAAACCTGTCTTTTCTGTTTCTGAAGTCGGCATCCAACCAGAGCAAGCGCATAATAGAGAGTTGCTCACTGAATTGAAAATGGTCATTAAAAAGGAAGCAGCAGAAGCTGCTGACAGTGACACCTCAGGACTTGATCTGATAAGAAAAAGTGTTATTTGGTAAGTTTGCTGGTATTTTCCCTCTTTTTTCTCAGCTCTCCCTCCCCCCCACCCTGCAAAATTAGCATTTTCTATATTCGTTTAATCATTTTACAAGAAACTAAGTAATATAAAGTATGTTTTAATATCCTAAACTAATAAAATGACTTTAGCTCTTTCAAAGGGTTCTAAAAAAATAAGTATTACATAAATAGCAGTGTTTCTTAAAACTTCCATTCACATGGTTCCTAGACTTCCAAACACTTTTCATTTCATCTCTCTGCAGCTCTGGGTGGAGCTGAGCTGAAAGATTTCATAGTTCCTTTCGAACTAACTAGCCTTTCCATGCCCTCTGCTCAGCTGTGTGTGACGTTCCCATCTGAGACTCTGACCACTGCCTCACCCTCCTTTATGAGCTTCCAGAGGGCATGGAATGTGTTCTGTAAAATACCATAACCTTAGCACCTAGAGGTGCCTGGCATTGAACAGGTGCTCAATAAACGTTAGGTGAAGAAAGGATTGAATGAACGCTCCAAAGGCTGGGGCTGGAGGGGCCAGGTAGAGTCAAGGGGGCAGGGCAGAGACCACCTTTAAGGAATTTACATCCTCAGCAAAGGACAGGTCCACTTTGGCCCTTTAATTGGGATCTGTGGGACCACATCCTGTAAAGCATAATCCCAGGAAAAATAGATTTTCAAAGCAGACCCACAGCCCCCCGTCCTCAACCCTGTCTCTTGGGGCAAAAGCCAACTCTCTATGCCCATGTTCAGGGCCATGACTGCGGGGTGGGGCTAGACCACAGAATACCTGAGGATCTGTCTCTTTTCCAGGGTGAGGTGGTCCCTCAAGGATCTTGACTGAGGGGAGCAAGGGCTTGGGCAGAGGGGTGGGTGAGCCAGAGAGTGAGGCTAGAGTACCCCTCCCCCTGAGAGGTCATCGGGTTGGAGGTGGCCACGCCCCTCCTGGCCAGGGGCCCTGCCCCTCACCACCCTCTACTTCTGCATGTCGCACTGAAGCAGTAGCACAATGGATGGGTCACTCTTGGCCGCCTCCTTGAACTCCTCCAGTGTAATCTGGTCGTCCTTATCCTGGTCCATCTTCTTGAAGATCTTGTCCACACGCTGCTGGGGCGTGAGCCCATCCTGGTTCATACGCATCATGATCACAGTGCCCACCATCTTGTAGATAGCCTGGCAGGGGTGGAGGGGAAAGAGGGGAACTGTGAACACCCACAGTGAACAGAGACAATGGCGGTGTGTGTGTGCGGGGGGCGGTGCGGTGAATGAAGGAAGTCAGGGGTGGGCAGAGAGAACACTGGGAGATGGCAAGGATACTGGAAGGTGATGTATGGTCACTGAGACTGAATATTTAATGGTTATCTCATAACCAAAGATGTCTAAAACCCAAGTCTTCTCCTCCAACTTGCTCTCCCCCCAGCATTCCCTTTCTCATGAAAGAGCAAATTCATTCTTTTAGTTGTTCAGACCAAAAACCTTGACGTTCTTGACTCTCCCTCAAGTCCAATCCTTCAGCAAAACTCGTCAGCCCAGATTTTGCATTAGGTCCCATATCAACCACTTGCACTGCTCCTGACTGGCCTGCAGTGGAAACCTCCTAACTGGTCTCCCTGCTTCTGCTGCCTTCCCATGCCCTTCGTCTATTCTCCACACGGAGAACAGAGAGCTCTAAATGGTTTCCCTCTTGCTCAGAATAAAGTTAAGTCTCTACCCCAGACTGTGAGACCAGGATCCTGGCTGCCTACCTGACCACTTCCACTCTCCCCTCTCTCACTTCTCTTATACCACCCTGCTCTCCTGGCTACTCCTTGAACGCTGCAAACACAGTCTCACCTCAGAGTCTTTGCATTTACTGTTCCCTCTGCACAGAATACTCTCCCCCACCCCCAGATTAATCTACATGATTAACTCCCTCACCTTATTCAGGTTGCTTCTCACATTTCACCCTATATACACCTCCTCCATCGCGTTAGCTCCCCTTACTTTGTTTTTCTTATGTCCTAACATTTATTGCTTCACATGCACAGGGTTTTTTTCTTGTTGTTTCAAAATATTCTCACTGTAGAAGGAATGCCCCCCCCCCAAAAGCAGTAACTTTGAACAGTGCCTGGCACATGGTAGCACTCAATACATAGTTGTTGAAAAAATAATGAGTTAGAAACGTAGGCTCTGAAGTCAGATTCCCTAGATTTGAATCATGAACCACCACTTGCTATGTTTCCACATCTGTAAAATGGGGTTTCTGCCAGTACCTACTCCATAGGGTTATTGGATAAAGCACTTAGCATAAGGCCAGTCCTTACACTGCACGCCCAACCAACGCTAGTTAGCCACACTGGGTCCTGGGAGGCGGGATGCGGGGGCAGGTGGGGTGCAGCGGGGATGTTCCTGAGGCCCGACAGTAAGGTGACTGGAGATGGCTGGAGAGGACGTGCCCCGAAGCCAGGAGCGCGTCACCCCAGCACACCCTGGCCTCCCGGATCTGCCCCAGCGCACCTCGATGATCTCCAGCATCTCCAGGCGCGTGATGCGCCCGTCGCCGTCCAGGTCGTACATCTCAAAGGCCCAGTTGAGTTTCTGCTCAAAGCTGCCGCGGGAGGTGACGGAAAGGGCACAGATGAACTCCCGGAAATCGATGGTGCCGTCGCCGTTCTTGTCAAAGGTGCGGAATGCGTGCTGCGCAAACTTGGAGGCGTCGCCGTAGGGAAAGAACTGAGGCGCGGACGCGGGTTGTGGTGAAGCCGCAGTCTAGATGTCTCTGCCCGCCCGCGGCTGTCCGGCCCGCCCCCTGGGGTTGCCTAGCCCCGCCCCGGCCATCCGGCCCGCCCCCTGGGGTTGATTGGCCCCGCCCCTGGCCGTCAGCCCGCCTCCTAGGGTTGCCTAGCCCTGCCCCCGGCCATCCGGCCCGCCCCCTGGGGTTGCTTGGCCCCGCCCCTGGCCGTCAGCCCACCTCCTGGGATGGCCTGGCCCCGCCCACCTTGATGTAGAGCTGCTGGAATTCCTCCAGGTTGAGGATGCCGCTGGGGCAGTCCTTCAGGAAGCCCTTGTACCACTGCTTCAGCTCCTGCTCGCTGAATTCGGTGTTCTGAACCAGGTCCTCCAGCACCTCTGGGGCCAGTTTGCTGTTGGTCTTCCCCATGGCAGGGCCTAGAGGACAGGGGCTCCCTCAGTTTGGTTCAGGGCAAGGCCGCCTCACCAGCGGTCCCCAGGTCCCCATAGGACGGGTTCTCTTTCTCCACAACAACCCCTCCCATAACAAGTCCCACATTCTCACAGCCAGGATTCCTCCTTCCACAGCAGGATGGGTCTCCTGCTCTCACCTCCACCCTCCACAGCCTCCCCCCCCTTCCTACAGCTAGGCTCTATCCTTCACACACTTTTCCACAGGACGCCCTGCCTCCCCCACCCCCTTCCCCTCATCATACATTTCTCTCCCATAGCGGCCCCTCCCCGCTCCTGGCGGCAGGTTTTCCCTCCTGGCACCCAGGATCACCACCCCCAGGTCTCGGCTCCTGGCCTTCTGGCTGACTGGTGCTGAGGCCACAGCCTGCATCCTCCCTTCTCCCGTTTACACCTGGCATAGCCCCCCACACCCCTAGAGTCTTAATCCCCTCTCCTTGCTATTTCGAGCTTTCCACGCTCGGCCCCTACCCGCCTCTGCTGGCTTTTTTCTGCTCAAGGACCTGAGGAAGGTTCCTCATATGTCCCGCCCCCGGCACCATCTCCCAAGTTCTTCCTCAAGGCTTTCTGGGCCACCCCAGCAGGAAGCTTGTCCCTCCCCTCCTCTGTACAAATAGAAATCCTAGCTGATAGCATTGATGACCCTGACTAATCCTGTTTTTCATTAGTCACTCATTCCCTGAGCATTTATTGAGGCTGGCTGTGCTAGGTCCCATGCCAGTGATGGGGATAAAGTAGATACGGGCCAACCTCAATAGCTCATAATTGGGCCAAAGAGGGAGCTGGCTGATTGTCAAGGGCCTTCAATCCATGCCAAGGAGTTTGGCCTTTACCCACAGGGATTTTAAAGCAAGGGCTGGGAAGATAGCATTCAGTCCATAAACACAGAATGCTTACAAATGTCAGGTCCTGAACTAGGCGCTGGGATGAGAAAGTAGGAATGTGTTTTAGAATTTTTCCTTTGGCTACAGCGTGCAAGATGACCTGGGTGGGGGAAGGTACAGAGAAGAGAGGGGCCTGCTGCATGGTTCAGGTGAGAGACGGTGACACCGAGCAGAGGCCGTGGAGTGACATGGATGGACCAAGCCATGTTAGGAGGAGGCGCTGGCAGGACTCAGGTGACTGAATGTGGGGATGAGAGCAACACAGAAGTTGAGGCAGAGGCTCAGATTTGGGGCTGAATGAGTGGAGGTGGTGTTGCTGAGAAGCGGGTTTGGGGAGGATGGAGAGTCATTCCCCCACTGGAACAGGAGCCCCTCATGTAGCCTGTGACAGAGGAGTTTCTGCAGAGGGAGGTACAGGCCCTCCCCAGATGTATCAGGAGTGAGGCCTTGCCAGGCCCTGAAGGCCAGGTAGACATTCTCGGCTGACCTCCATGGGAGGAATATCCCTCCAGGAACTGTTTCCAGGACCTGGCCCTGGAGGTGAGTTTGACCTGCCTGGAGTCTCTTTGGGAAGGCACCAGACTCCGACCCCAGGGTAACCTGTCATGAAGATACTCCGGAAGAGGAAGTTGTCAGGCTAGCAGAAGAAATTCCTCTTCCATAGTCCACTGCATGCCAGTGTGGCTTCTAATCCTTACTGCTAGGGGTGCCCTGAACAACCAGATCTGAGATTGGTCTGTTCCATGCCCCCTCCCTTGCTATGTGGCTTCAAGTTAGTTACAAGATATCTCTGGGCCGCACATGCCTCCAGTGTGCCATGAGAAAGATCCATGAGAAAGATCAAGCAGGAGTGGGGGTAGCGACATCCTCCCCCGCCTACCACCCCCAGAGGATGAGGAATCCTCTATGCTCCCAGGAGAAGCCAGGGAGGGGGAGGCATGCCATCCTCAGGAACCCCGAACGTGGGGTCCAAAACAGCTGCACTGGGCACAAGGATGCCTCTGGAACACCTATGGGCAGAAGAAGGAGGCAACATCCCCTGCTGACCCCTTCCCAAGTCCAAAGCACACTGCAGGCTCAGGGTGTAGCCAAGCGAGCTAGAGAACCCAGAGGGAGAGGTGTCCAATAGGGGAGGTGGAGCCTTTCCCGCGTTCTTCTGGGGGATGTGCCTGAGCGTCTGTGTGAGGGGCTGGGTGTGGGCGGGAGCATGTCAGTGTATGAGACCGCAAATCTGTCAGAGTACACATGTCTGCGTGTGTGCGTCATGATGTCTGTGTGGCTCTGGCCTTCCGTCCCTTGACTCCTTCCTGCCTTGTGCTCCCTTCCCACAATTCTCTATCTCTTGGGGTCACACCTGTTCCCAGCCCCAGTTTGGTCCCAGGCCCACTGAGGATTATGCCTCTTCCTTCATTTCTCTTCATTTCCTCTATTGTTCTTGGATTGCCAGTCAAAGCTGGCAGTCCCTTTAAGATATCGCCTTATTTGGGGGCACCTGGGTGGTGCAGTCAGTTAAGCATCAGACTCTTGATCTCGGCTCAGGTCATGATCTCACAGTTTGTGAGTTCAAGCCCCGCTTTGGGCTCTGTGCTGAGGGTGCAAAGCCTGCTTGGGATTCTGTCTCTCCTTCTCTCTGCCCCTCCTCTGCTGGTACTAGCTCTCTCTGTCTGTGTGTGTGTCTCTCTCTCAAAATAAATAAACCTTAAAGAAAAAAGATATCCCCTTATTTTAGTGAAAACTGGAACCCAGAGAAAGGAGACAACTGGCTCAGAGTTACACAGGAGGTCAGTGGAAGGGTCCAGATGAACACCCAGGCTGAATCCATGCCACCTGCCTGGACTACTCTCTCCAATTTATGACTACTCTTGTCCAGTACAGACCTTCCCCACTCCTGCCTGCCTTCTGGGAAAACTTTAGCTCTGATCTCCCTCTTGGCCTCAGTGGGGCCATCTTACTGTGCTCCAGCCCACTGTATCTGACATCTAGGAAATATCCACCCCTCGGGGTGGCCCAACAGCTCCTCTGACTCCCCTCATCTACAACCAGACACCCTCAACCTGTGGCCATCTTCTCTCTCCATCGGCCCTTCCTTCCTTTCCTCCTCCATCCCAGAGTGGAAGTGCAATGTTAATTACCTTTACTTTCCCCTCTTCCTTTTCCCTAGGTCCAACTTGCAACCAAGCCCTGCTGTTCTTTCTTTTGATGCTCTCCTGGAAACTTCACCATGTCCTCTCTCCCCCCGCACAGCTAAAGGGGCTGAGATCCAGGTGAAGCACTGCATGCGAAGCCATGCCCATGGGCTCAGCTGCCTCAGAGGAAGTGTCTTTCTTCTGATTTCTCCGTTCTGAGGCAGCTTCATCTCTGGTTTTGCCCATAAGTATACAATACAGGCTAGAGGTGGATATGCCCATGGGCCCCCTTGTACTCTAGAATCTTCTAGAATCTGGCATCAAGGTGCCCACCTGTCTAGCCTTACTTCCCACTGCTCCCCTCACAACTACATGCTTTTCAGTTAGTTTTCACACAGCCAGGACCTATTTCCCTATTGCATAGTGGCTTTCCCCTCCCCTAATATCCTTTCTTCCCCTCTGGGCTGACGCAGCTATCCTCAGCACTCAGGCCTGGCTGAAGCCTACTTCCCAGCCTGGACAGTGGACAGTCAGCAGCATGCACCCAGCCTTTGAGGGCTGTGGAACTGAGCCCCACAAGTGTGTGGACTCCAGAACTCTCTGACCCTCACCTTGTGCTCTAGAATTCTAGAATGGAACCTGATTTGGGAGAGATCTTCGTATTAAGCCCTGGCCCAAGTCAAAAAATATTCTTAAGTTGTTTGCTCAATGGCAAAGAGTTTATCCCCCTCCGCCATATAACCAAGTCCACTTTGGGGCAGATCGGAGAGTGAGAAAAGCACTTTTCCCATCATTCCGAGTTCTGCCCTCTGGTAGCTGCCTCACACCAGTCCCGCTCTGCCCTCTGTGGCTGCGCAGAACTGCCGGCAGAGACCCAAAGGCCATGTCTGGCACAGAGTAGTTCAGTGAATGCCCCTTGGTGGATTACACAAGAGGGGCAGAAACCTCGTCTTCCTCCTTGGAATGGCGTCAGTCTCTTTTGTTTATCTGTGTTCTCCTGCCATGGCACCCACTTCAAAGACAGTGGAACCCAGACCCGGGGAAAGGAAGAGTTCACTGAAGGCCAACTACAGCCCACCAGTAGCAAGGCAAAGGCCCTGGGGGCATGTTCTGTTGGGACTGTGGCCCCGCTGAACATCTGCAGGCTCCCCTGCCTACCTCTTGAGGGTTGCCCTCCAGCTGTGAAGGAGCTAGCACTGCCCCGTACACAAAGCTGCTGCCCCTCTGTGCTCACAGGCTTCTTCCAGAGGGCAGAGCTCCAGGTTGTGGGCTTCAAATGGGGAAGTGGCAGTGAGGGTAGGAGGGATTGAGGGAGGCAATAATCCCACACCCTCACCCAGCTTCAAAGGAGCTGGTGCTGAGACGGTTGCCATGGTGACAACAGCTCCCTGGTCAGGAGATTTTTCTCCTTCCTCTCCTCCCTTTGCTCCTCTCCAAGCAGCTGCCATAGCGGCACGTCTTCTCCCTCTCCTCCTTAACGAGGGGCAGGGCATTACAAACAAAACGTGGGCCCTAGTGACCACCTCCACTTTGGAACTGTCCATGCCACGTGGGCTGGTGGTCTGGGAGGGGACTCTGGACAGCTGAGACCGGGCCTTGGCTTGGAGAGTGTGTGGGAGGGGGAGGCCTGGGTAAGAAGCAATGCCCCCTTGGTGAGGACTAACGCCTCCCAGGCCTCCTCTCTGAAATGCCTAATGGCTCAGGGCAAGAGTGAAATGGTCCCATCTGCCCATAATTAGCCACAGAACCAGAACGTGTCAGGGTTGGAAGGCCGTTCAAGACCATCTCGTCAAGTCCACCCTCTGTCCGGCCCCCTTCCCCATTTCACGAAGGGTCAGAAAGGGAAGTAACTTGGTCAAAGGCAAACAGCAGGTGGGGCAAAGGGAAGATTTAACCCAGCTCTTCTGCCCTCCAGATTCAGGCCACCTTAGGGAAAGGAGTGACACAGTCCACATGGAGCTTTGGCAGATCCTTGTGGGGCAGCAGGAAGATAGGAGAGAGAGAGCGACTGAGTGCAAGAAGGCTAGAAAGGATCCAAATTAGAGATGTTTGAGAGGCAGGACTCAGTGCCTGTGAAGGGTGAGGGGAAAGGAGAAGGCTGGGACCTTGACAGCAGTGACAGTCAGGTATGGGTAGTCTGCTGGGGGTGGTGCCCCTGGTTCATCCTCCAGCCAGGATGAAAGAGGCCAAACATGGGACCTCTGCCTAGCCCTGGGACCATGGGAGGTGGCAGTGCTGTTGAGGAAGTGTGAGGAGAAGAACTGGGCGGGGGGGCGGGGGGGGCGGTGTTCTTCCCTCCCCCAGGTATGCTGTGAGCTCTGTCACCTTGAGGGGTGGGAGATGGGGACAGTCTGAGGGGACAACGTGAGGTGGGAGTAGGCTCTCCATGGAGGTGGGGGCTGTCTTTGGGGACAGGGACCTTGTGATGTGAAGTGCAGAGCTAGCTGCTGGTGGGGCCGGGTGGCATGGGTGGGGGCTATCTGTGGAGGTGGGAGGTTGCCATGGTGCTGGGCAACTAACTACCCATACGCAAAGGGGGAGGGTGATTACTGCCTCCTCGAGCACCAGCAACACCACACCCCCAGCGTGGGTGGGTGTGGGTGTGGGTGTGTGGTGTGTGTGTTGGGGGCCAGAGCAGTGGGCGCTCTTACCTGAGCTGGGAGTAAGAAGGCGGCTCTGCCTCCTTCCCTGAGACCCATGGGGCCTGGATTAGGGTGGGAGTCCCTGCCCGGGGGCAGCCCTCCAGATGCTGCCGCTTATGGAGGAACCAGGGGTCAAGGAGATGAATGAGGGGAACAGGTAGAGGAGAATGGGAATGGAGAGTGGAGGGGGAGGGGACAAGGGCCTCTGCCCGGCCCCGCCCACGTTACCTGAGGCCGCTCGCCGGGTCGCTGGATGGCTCTGAGCCTCGGCGGGCCGCGGGGACCGAGACTGGCTGGCGGGCTGGAGGCCAGGCTCTCCGAGGTCCGCACCGGAGCCGCCTCCCAGCTCTTGTATCACTATGTCTCTCGGAGGCGACACGATTTGCATAAGCCCCGCCTCATCCCGGGCAGATCGGGCGTTGATTGGCTCCGCTGGGGCGGAGTGGCAGGCGGGGTTTCAGGTGGGGACTGGATGGCCAGTGAGGCCCGGCTGCCGGAGCGCGCCCCGCCCGCCCGCGCTGACCTTCTCGTAGTCGCGAGGAAGGGCGAAGGGCTGTGCCCCCGACTGTACCCCGCCCTAGGGTTCAGACTCCGGGCCTCAGTCTGCGGCCAAAGGTGATGATTGAAGTGGATTCGCGCAAACAACCGCACGGTTGCTGTGGAAACGGGAGAGCCACAGCCGAGTCTCTAAGCCTTCCCTTCCAGGGCCCCAGCCGGGGGTGGGGATGGAAGAGGGGATGAGTCACAAGATGCGACCCCCTCCAAGTCCCACCCGAAATTGGAGGAGGGCGACGGGGAGCTGCAGAGAAGCTGACTGGTGGAGGGAAGAGCTGGGGTGGTCGCCTGCCCACGCCTTCGCTTCGCCCCCTCAACACACGCCCTGCGCTGCCGGCGGGGAACTGAGAGGAGGGTGGGCGGGCGCGGAGAACACAGCGCCGATGGCTAAGCTCCCAACCTCTATCTGGACCCACGCTAGTCCTGGGCTCCCTACAGCCCCTAATTCCGATCCTCTCCAGACAGGCCTTCCTTATTGCTCACGGACCCCCAAGAGGCCTCTCGGGATCTCCCCCAGAAGGTCCCCCTGCCTACCCCATGCACCTTCCAGTCTCCACCCTCCCATCTTCCCGTCCCGCAGACGGAGCCGGTCCCCAGCCGCCGCCAGTCTCCCAGTCTCCGGCCTCGGATGTTGACACAAACCCGAGGTGGTTTACACTGAGTGAGTCTGGAAGGTTTCAGGGCCCCGGGAACACCTCTTCCCCGCACTTAGGGGTCTCCCCAAAGCCCGGACGGGCTGCCCTGGCTGCCCTGGCAGCTGAGAGCTCCCCACCCAAGGGGGTGGGAAGGAACCTTTTTATTCCAAACTGGGAGGGGGCTGGCCGGGAGGGGAGCAGGTATCTCTCCCGCTGGGCCACGTGCGGAGGAGGGACTTCTAGGCATCTGTCAGAAGTGGGGCGGGGCGTCTGGGGATTGGCCGAATGGGAGCGGGGATGCTGAAGAGCAGCGGGGGAGGGGGGGGGGGGGAAGAGGTGAGGCTTCTGCCGAAAGAGCAAAAGTTGAGGTGCGCCGGCTATAGGGGACGAGGACAGGCCAGCCAAGAATGGAGGCGAGGCTTCAACGACTGGTCCCCAAAATTCCCGGGCCAGGCTCCCGGCGGAAGGAACCCATGGACGTCTCCTTGTGGGAACCCGACCCATTCCTGTGGAACCCCCGTTTTGCTGTCCCCTTCTTACGGCTGCGGACTGTCTTCTCTCTGGGGCCCTACCAGGATGACAGCACTACCTGGGCCTCCAGTTAGCTGGCACATCCCTGGCCCCTTGATTGATGATTCACAGGGACAGGTGTTTGAAAGTCCTGACACTATCACTTCCTGAGCACCTTCACCTGCCCTGGGGACACGGAGACAGGCAAGAACTCATCCCTGCTCACAGATAACCATAATCCAAAGCATGAGGAAGTGGGAAGCAGCAGCATGGGTTGCTGGAAGTGGTATCTGAAACTCTAGAATGGGGCCCTACCTTTGCCAGTTATGCTACGTATTACCAAAGTCAAGACCATTCTCTCTCTGGGCTTCCCAGTCTATGGGAAGTTGTGGGAGCTGGTGCCAGAGGCCCAGGGGAGCAAGGGAAGAATTTCAAGTAGAAGAGTGAAGACAGACTGTTTGCAGCCCTGGACAGAATTGTGTGGGCATGACTCTGTTTCACTACACCTGTGAGCTCCTTAACAACAACTAACATATACTGATGAGAGCTTACTTGGTGCTAGGCATTGGCACTATGTAAATATGATGTACATTTTATATCCTAACACTTTATATGTATTACCTAATTTGTTCCTCACAAGAACTCTAGGAGGCAGGTACTATTATGACTCCATGTAACAGATGAGGAAATTGAGGCTCAGAGCCCTTAAGTGACTAGCCCAAGCTCACAAAGCTAGTAAAGCTGCAGATCTGGGATTTGAACCCAAGCAGGCTGGCTCCAGAATACACTCTTAGACAGAAAAAATACTGCCTCTTTAAGATCTTTCAAGTCCTTAATGGCAGGGACCTTGGATTGGAATATGCTTTATCTGATCCTCTAAGGCGTGAGAAAGGCAAACAAAGCCCAGCCTCCTGGGAGCAGCTTCTCGAACTCTGAAGTGGTCGAGACATAGGGTGCCAAGCTCTCCTGGACTGCGAGAGGGCCAGAATGTGGCTGCACCTGACTCCCCCATCCCCCACCCTGGAATCAGCATGGGATCCAGGAATCCCAGGTAAGCGGAGAAAGGAAGGCAAAGGCAGTCGGTGAAACAGGATATACTGGTCCTTCTCTGGCTATTTAAACCAGGCAGGACCACTCATGCAGCCTCGCCCATGAATCATCCCGGGCCCTGTGACTGTTCCTGACCTGCCGGTCATAACCCATCTTCCCCTGCTTATAACACTTGAGATCCTGATCTTGATCCTGTCTCTGTCTTTAGGTTTGGTGTTTAAAGCAATAATGGTGGCTGTTACCGAGTTGCTTCCCTATGTACTAAACTCTCTGCCAAGTCCTTTATCTGCATCATCTCACATAATCCCACGGATGACCCCTGCCATTAAAAATATCTAACAATCCATTCAAACATGAGCATCACCAATCAAAGTGGATGCTGACCTTAGTGCTAGACCAAAGACTTAGTAGGTCTTCGTTCTGCCAAGAGTTAACACTTTAGTTATTGGATCAAGGGGAATAGTCAGCAGAGAAGCTAGGGATGGGCGGGGTTGGGGGTGGGGTGGGGTGGCGCCCAAGGCCTATGATTACCTATTTACCAATCAATTTGGAAGTATTTTGATGTTTTAACAACCAGTTCAGCTGTACCAGGCATGGGGACTGAATTTCAGCCCTAGCATACTTTATTTCATGGCAGTGGATGGAGGCTCAGAGAGCTTAGACAATTTGCCCATTGTAACATAGCTCATTAGTGACAGAGAGGACTCCAATCTAGGTCTGACTCCAGAACCCACACTCTTAGTAACTGACTGACCTGTGTTCCTAGGAAGAGAGAGCTGGGGTTTCCACTTTTTGCAGCTAAAGGCTGAGCCAGGGGAATGTGGTTTAACTTCTGGGACTTTGTTGTGGCCTTACTATTCTCAGGCTTGGAGCCTTGGCAACACCTGTTCCATGTTGTTGAAAAGAGCAGGCCGTGCCCCTGCAGAGTGAGGAGGGCAGGCTGTATGGGACAGCGTGCATGTGTGGGAGACCCCAAGAGCGGACACAGAGGGAAACCTCACTAGGGTTTTGATGAGGACAGAGGTCTGCAGGCAGTGGACACTTCAATTTGCTTCACCAGAGTGCTAGCATTCCTCACATAGGGTACCGACAACAACAAGGATGCCTTTATGATGGATAACACCTTCCTCACTCCCTGGGTTTCCTCAGACTTGGCTCCTGCAGTCTGGCGACAGCTAGAATTCCCCTGGGTCTTAGATATTTCAGTCTTTTTTGTGGCTGGGAGAGAGTGAGATCACCAGCTTTGGGCTCCTTCCTCTCCCTTATTGGCTAAGCGGGACATTTTTTTTTTCTTTTCCAAAATAGAAATCTATTATCTTTTTTCTTTTCCTGTTAATACATGATGGCTAAACAAATGATACAGAGAGAGTGGAAATTCCTGCCCCCCCCCCCCCGTCCCCGATTCCTCCCTTGAGCATTTCCATGCAGGGGACCTTGCGTTTTTGTCTGCCCTTCATTCCCCTTCCTCTGGAGAAGCCCTATAGCATAGTGGGTTAGATGTGCAGACTCTGGAGCCAGGCTTTCCGGGTTTTCATCCCAGCTCTATCACTCACCAGCTGTGTGACCATGGGCAAATTATTTAACCTCTCTGTGTGTCAATTTCCTTATCTGTAAAAAAGGGATACTAATAACAGTACCTATGTCAAAGGGCTGCTCAGTATTAAAATGAGTTAGTATATGCAAAGTGCTTAGAACAGATTTTGCTTTGGGGAATTACACAGCCCATATTGTGCACAGTCTTGGTGGAATTATCAACCCGGGTGCCCTGCCTTCCTGTGGACAGGGTTGGGCATGAGACCCCAGTAGGGTTAAATGGCTACCCCCACCCCCCACCCCGCCCAAGAGAATCTGAATCTTGAGTAAAGTGACTCAAGAACACTAGATGGTTACCGTTGGTTTATGCCAGGGAAGTGCTCTGATGACTGTCCACTCATTCCTGCTATCTGAATCCCCGGGAGTGACTCTAGTACACGCCCATGTACAAGACCTACTTCGGCTTTTCCTTTGGTTCTATGAACCACCTACATCCCTCCCCAAAATTTCTTTCCTTTTCTTTTCTTTTCTTTTCTTTTCTTTTCTTTTCTTTTCTTTTCTTTTCTTTTCTTTTCTTTTCTTTTTTCTTTCTTTCTTTCTTTCTTTCTTTCTTTCTTTCTTTCTTTCTTTCTTTCCTTCTTTCATTATCTAGAGGAGATTTCTACTTGCCTGCAGAAAACATGTATGAGCTTGGCATATTTCTCTCTGTTACGACTCTTGCTTGCAAGTGACACAGAACCAAACTCACAATGGATTAAACAAAAAGAAACTGTAGTAAGAGAAAACCCAGGAGGAGATTGGACTTTGGGGATGGCTTGATTCAGGGGTTTATACAGTGTGATTAATATCCGACCCCTTTCCAGGGCTTGACTTTGCTCTCCCATGTTGACTTCATTCTTGAGATCCACATAAAGACAAGATATCTGCCAACATCTCTGGGCCAACACACTCTCAGGTTGGAGTGCCACAGAAAAGAAGAGAGCTTCTCTTCCCCCAGTGCAGGTAGCCAGCATTCTGGGATGGTTTCCACTGGCCTGGTTTGGGATCCATGCTAAGCTCAGAACAGTCACTGAAAACAGGGGATACAGTGCACTGATTGGCCAAGGCTGAGTCACTTGCTCACCCCTAGATAAGGTCAACACTCCCAAGGAGTGTGTACCCAGAGTAGGGAAAGGTGGGTGTTCTTACCAAGGACAGCAGAAGTTGCCAAATTATAAAAACACATCCAAACTCTACTATCAGGGTACTGACAGGAAACAGATGGCACTCAAAGAGATGACTGAAGATAGGTCAGTGAGGGAACTATTTGCACAGATATGGGCAGGGTTGAGAGAAATCAACAAGGTATTATCCAACACTGGGGCTAGCACCCTTGGAGAGCCATAACCACCTCCAGACCCCAAGGGGCAAGGAGAGGGAGCAGAGCTGTTGTTGTAGAAGGGAGTCTTCAAGGGAAGCTATGGTCTTTGGTAAGGAAACACAGCACTGCCAGCACATAGCCTGATAGGGAGAGACTGAGGGCGGGTAGAATAAGCACCTTGACCTCCTTTTTTTTTTTTTTAATGTTTATTTTTGAGAGAGAGAGAGAGAGAGAGAGAGAGAGAGAGAGGAGAGACAGAGTGCGAGCAGGAGAGGGACGGAGAGAGGGAGACACAGAATCTGAAGCAGGCTCCAGGCTCTGAGCTGTCAGCACAGAGCCGGACGCAGGGCTCGATCTCACGAACTGTAAGATCATGACCTGAACCGAAGTTGGTCGCCCAACTAACTGAGCCACCCAGGCGCCTCAACCTTGATCTCCTTCTATTCCCACATCCCAGAAGTCTCCTACCTATGTCTCCTGTTGGCCAAACCCAACTGGAAGCCAGAGGGCAAAAAAGCCCCACTGATGCAGTCCCCACAGCAGCCTCCTGGAGCAGCACACAGAGGGCAGAGAGTGGAGGCAAGCAGAAAACAAACCTAACAGGAATAGATGATGCCTATACCTATATCTCTCTGTATACACACATTATGTATTTGTATGTAAAGTATCTGTATATCTATCCAAGTGCTTAGGCTTTCAAGTTAGACAGCCCTTGGACAAGTCACTTCACCCCTCTGCAGTTCAGTTTCCTAGTCTGTAAGTGGGACTAATAAAATGAACTACTTGTTGTGTGAGGGTCCAGTGAAGATAGAGTCTTTACTGAAGTGCCTGTCATTCACATAAGCATATGAACCATGGCTGTGAAAGTGCTGTATTTGTTGGAGCAAAGGCTAAGCTGCTGTAACAAATACACCCCAACATACAATAACTCAAAGAGAAGTTTATTTCTTGTTTACATAGAGTCTAGGGTCGCTGTCAGGTGGATGGGTGGCTCTCCCTCTTGCAGGGATTTGGGACTGGGACTCCATCTACCGTGTGGTTCCACCATTCCCTGGGATCTCCAGCCAGTGGAAAGGGAAAGAGAGAGTGGAGGAAGCAGACGGTGAGGGTGCCCAGAGAGTTCTAACTGGAGGAGGCCACTACCCCCACCTAGGCTGGAGGGGCAGAAGGGAAAATGAAGTCAGCCAGAGCCCATGCTCACTGCACCTGCTGCTGCCATCACCAGAGCCAACACTGCTGCTGCCCTGAAGGAAGCCAGGAACTCACCCTCTTGGCTGATGCTACAGTCTGGAAGTCTGAAGTCACTTGCTGTTGCTGTTGGACACTGAAAGCACAGCAACCAACGTGTGGTTACTCGTGCAGGGAATGGCGGTTATGACCCACAGGAAGAAGCCTACTCCAACTCACTATGGGCAGTCACATGAGAACCTATTTTTTCCTTTCTCCCTCCACCCGAAAGCCCACACCAGAGAAGCAATCACAAGGAAGGGGGTGAGTGCCTAAGAGCTCCCTAACTGCCTCCAGCCGCTGGAGCCTTAAGTCTGCCCTTCACGGGGTGGGGCTGAGAAAGAGCTTTGAGTCAAATGTGAAACGGAAACTTTAATTGAAATTCAAGAACCAAAAGCGATTGAGATGATGGGCTCAGGATTGGGGTAGGGATGAGTGAGAGGGTGAGAGGAATCAACTCCCTTGTTCTGGTGCTGATCTTCTTAGTGACCTCCTTCTCCTGTCTGCCATTGCCAATCCCTGGCACAGCTCCTTCCTTACCCTGGCTCTGGTTTGCTTAGCCACTGAGCCCAGGGAATGCCTGGTCCTTTGGCAACCTGCATACACACACCCCAGCAGTCCTGGCCAGCTCTTAAGACTTTCAAGGGCCTTTGGGAATACAGGAGCAGATCAAGGCATTCACAGGCCAGCCTGGCCATTAGAGGAGGTAGACCCACCATAGAGGCCCCATAGCCTCAGTCTGTACTCGTGGAAGACATTTGGCTCAAGTTAGACCAGTGAGATGTTGTCTCCCGGGAATCTGGAATTTTGAATGGAGAGGCACAGAAACCTCAGTGTCTTTACAGCAGAAGCACATTGATCAAAGTGCTCTGGGAGAAAAGTTCTCTGGTTTCCTGCGGGGGGCGCTCTAGGTTTGCCCTTCTGTGAATCGCCTTGGTTCAACCCTGTCTTGGAATCCATGCGCTACTCCATGACCTTTCTAATGTTCATCCCATGCTCTCCTCACTCATCCTCCCTCCCCCCCACCCAAACACACACCTTTTTAAGTTAGCCAGAGCTGGTTTCCATGGCTTTCAGCCAAATGGCTCAACTAATAAAAGGCTATTTAAGGTCAGAGACGGGAGGTGCAGTGAGAGGCAGATGCCAGCAGAGGGCACTGTGCGCTCACTTAGGCCCCAAAGGTTCTGGAGGCCTTTGAAGGGAAGATGGGTGGAGGGGCCAGGCAGTGGGGGGAAGGCTCTTCCTTGCAGCATTTTATCCTAGCAAGTGTAGGGAGGACACACAAGATGATGAGACGGAAAGTCGGGACCTTTGTTGCAATTGTATCTATGTCATTCATCTCACTGTGTGACCTTGGACAAGTCATGTAACCTCTTTGGTTTCCCCATTTGTAAAACTGGGATAAGACTTGAAGCTGCTTGATGAGGTTGTCGTGAGGATTAAATAGAACAATGCCTCTTCAGTGCTTAGAACATTATCTGGCCTATACACTGTTAATACATTTTAGCTTTTATTGTTACTCTCATCTCACCGAGCACATAATCAAAGGGCCAGAGATAGAGCCAGAAAATGACAAGGGGCACACAAAAAAAGGCTACTGGACAGTAGTCACAGACTTCAGATGATTCCAGAGAACGGGAATGTTATCAGGAGGTCCTCGGTGCAGAGGAAGAGGAAGAGAAGGGATGGAAGGACAATTCTGAGGGCAAAGGTTGGTGGAATGATCTGAAAAAGGGAAATGGGGACACTTACCCCTTTGAGGTGAGAGGAAAGGAAATCAGGAGAAACACTGGAAAAACTGAGGACAGATGTGGAAGTCAAGAGGCTTCCTCCCCTTACACAGGCCTCTAGTCTTTGGGAAGCATGCCACGGGCTTAGTTGGGGTGGTGGGGGTGGCTGAGGAGGCTCAGCTCTCTCCACCCTCACAACCCTAGGACTTTTTTGTCATGTGAGTCCTACTTTGTCTTCTTTTAGTTTTTACCATTCATCCATTGATCACATATTTATTGGATGCCTATTAAGTACTAAGCTCTGGAAATATAAAAGAGTCTCTATTAGTCTTGGTTCTCAACAGAACCAAAAGAAGATAATAAGTAGATAGATAGATAGATAGATAAGAAGAAGGAATGGCTTCTGCAGCTATGAATGCTGAGAAATCCCAAGATCTCCAGTCAGCCAGCTGGGGATTCAGGAGAGCCTATGTTCTACAGTCTGGTCTTTGTCCACATCCGAAGACAGGAGACCAGTGTCCTAACTCAGAGATAGTCAGGCAGAGAGAGCAAATTCTCCCTCAGCTTTTTGTTCTATGTAGGCCTGAATGGATTCGATGCTGCCCACCCACATTGGGGAGGGCAGTCTGCTTTACTGAGGCCACTGATCCAAATGCTAATCTCCCTCAGAAACACCCTCACAGGCACACCCAGAATAATGTCTGGGCACCTCATCGTCCCGTCAAGCTGATGTGTGAAATTAACCATCGTAAAGACCAACATGGCAACTCCTTTCATGCAGTTTATGGTCAGACAGGAGCACCAGACACAACAAGTAAAACAGTGACTGAGACAAATGAACAGGGTCTGTGATCAAATAAGCGGGTCCCAAATGGAATGCAGATTGCAGGTTCGGGGGAGCATCTCCAAGAAGATGCCATGTTGAGGATTGGAAGTGGACAGCCAGGGGAAAGAAGAGGAAGAATATTCTGGTGAGGGAGTGAGGCTCAGGGAAGTGTGAGCTCAGAGAAGACCTTTGTGGCAGAAAAAGAAATGAGTTTGCTGAGAGAAGTGAGTTCACTGGATTTTATCCTAAATACCATCAGACTGTTTTGTAGCTGGGGATGGGCTACACATCCCGAATTCCATTGTTCAGGGTTACTCAGGCTTTTAGCTAGAGACTGGGGCAGGGGCGGGGGGCGGGGGTGCTGCAAGTAGAGGTGGGAGAATGGGAGTGGTGGAGGGCTGGAATCTGGGCTAGAGAGCCAGCAGCCTGATGGAGAGGGATGACAGGTAAAACTTGGGACAAGGGTCTGCAGACCTGCTCCCATGGCCTTCCATACCAATAACATGGAAGGTAACTGGGAGCTTGACTCCCCGTTCTGGATATTGGGAGCCTCTTGGGTGCTGGGTGGGAAGGTGCCTTTGTATCAGGGTACTTGGTGGGGGCGGAGGGGGGAACCCTAACGGTAGCCAACCCACTGAGAGGGAAGCACTAAACATATTCCTCTCCTCCTGGCAGACAATGGCTAGCTAGATTGAATTCTGGGGTCAATTCCAGATCTGAGTTCTAGCTTCTGCTCTTGGGTGAGCATGTAGGAAGGGAAAGAGCAGGGCTCAAGACAAATCTGATTCGAATCCCAACTCTGCCCTGTACTCCCTGCTGGGACTTCTTCACTGATGCTTGGTGTCCTCCTCTCTGAAGTAGGATTAATAATGGTCCCGGGCTCATAGGATTTGTTGTCAGCATTAAACGAGGCAATGCATGAAAGAATACATCGCTCAGTGTCAGGCACATAGCAGGGATTCAACAAATGGAAGCTGCTTCCCTGTGCCTTAGAGAAAGCTCCAGTTTCCAGCTGAGACTAGAGGTGCCCCATCTGGGACCAGGTTGTATGACCTGGGGGGCTCTGCGGCCTAATTCACCCCCTATCTGCAGACAGAGCCTGGTTCCATGGGGTGGAGAATCTGGCTCCAGATCTGGAAAATGGGGAGGTAGCAGTGGAGGGTGGGGGAGAGCAGAAAAAGGCAGAGTTCGAAGTGATCCGGAAAATATCACACTGTCTCAAAATTGGAAACTCTGGGGTGACTCATGGGAATCGGCATTTTCTGTACACTGAAGTTCGCGGACTACTGACTTGTCTATCTTATCTATTTTCGGTTCTGAAAGACTCAGGCCAAAGGAGGAGAAGCAAAAAGCAGAAGAGTGCATGTGCTTGGGTGAGGAGCACTGGATGGGAAAGAAAGGCCCCCCGCAATACATTAGATGTACAAAGGGTGAGGTCCCAGGTTTTGACTGCAATGAGAAATGTTTTTCCCCTTTGTTTAAAAAGAACAAACAAAACACTTTTGTCATTTGAATTCTGAGATGAAAGTTTGCAAGTGGGGAGAGATTTCTAAGTAAATCGCCCAGTTCTGCCCCACCTATAGCCCCCACGATGGCAGGCACTGTGCTACACAGGGCTGCTGAGCAGGTGTGCACCCTTACAACTGGGACAGCTGATGAAATGTTGCCAACTGAACGCCCTAGTTGGCCAAAGGTACACGGTAACTGCACTAAATAGTAAATTATTTATAAACATACGTTATAATACAGATTCATTAGTTCATTGGGTACCATCATGAACATCGGTCAATGGTCCTCCTAAAATAGTCACTTCTGAGAAACCCCTGTGGCTTTCTCTGCTACTTCGCCCACGTCTCTGCAGACAGCACATGCTGCGTTGCTCATTCTTTATGAAGCGCTCTGTGCTCTAGAGGAATCATCAGTTTATCTTTATCCTCAAATTGCTCACATGTTAGAGCTTCTAAATAGTTTACCCTTTCCGCTGGCTTTCTTGTTGGTGCATTATACTTGTATAACTAGTAAGTGGGCAGGGTTTTAACATTTTCTTAGAAGATCCAGAACTTACAGAAAAAAATTTTTTTTATTTTAATTTTTATTTATTTTGAGAGAGAGAGAGAGAGAGAGCACAAGAAGGGGAGGGGCAGAAAGAGGGAAGGAGAGAGAGAATCTTAAGTAGGCTCTGCACTACCAACACAAAGCCTGATGCAGGACTTGAACTCACAAACTGAGATCATGACCTGAGCCAAAATCGAGAGTCAGGCATTTAACCGATTAAGCCACCCAGGCACCCCACAGAAAAATTTTAAAGATGAACATCCAGAAGAAAGGGACAGTGGTGTTTGGGTAAATGTTTCTTTTATTTATATATTTTTTAATGCTTATTTACTTATTTTTGAGAGAGAGAGAGAGAGAGAGAGAGCAGGGGAGGCACAGAGAGAGAGAGGGAGACAGAGGATCCAAAGAGGGCTCTGTGCTGACAACAGAAAGCCTGATGCGGAGCTCGAACTCATGAACCATGAGATCGTGACCTGAGCTGAAGTCAGATGCTTAACTGACTGAGCCACCCAGGCACCCCAAGGGTAAATGTTTCTTTTAAATATCAGAAAGAAAAGTCTTCTGAATCTGGGGAAGAAATTTTTTTAAAGATATTAGTAATTACTAGTAATATAAATGTTGAATTAAAAAGTACCCCAATTTTATTAGAAGTTAAAGGCGCCCACCTTCTGTGGCACTTGTACCATTCAGAATGGCAAGCATGTTCAGCCAAAGTTCATGGTTTGTATCAGTCAGGGTTGGAACAAATAAGCGGAAACAGTATGAATAATATAGAAAAAGGAATTCATCAAGGGATTAGAGTTTATGCAACTGTAGGGTTTCCTTAAGGTTGAGGAACCTCAACCTTAAGGTTGAGGGGGGTGGCCTCTCTCTGTTCCCCAATGTCTGGGAAAATCTGACACTGAGGGCTAACATCATCTGGAACCATCTTCACACATACATCAGGTGCTTGATCCTGGTGTCAGTGGGGACCTCAGCTGGGGCTGTTGTTGTGTAGACATGAGACTGAGATCTGGCCAATGAAATATGAGTGGAAGTGATGCTGTCTCTTCTAGGCCTGGCCCATACAAACTTCTCGTATGATCCTTTCTCTTTTCCATTTGTCAGCTGAATGCACAGGACTTCAAAGACCTAGAAGAAGGTAAACCCAAAGGTGAAAGAAGTCCGGGATTCTGAGGGACTGTGTAAAGCAAAGCCCTCAAAGCCCTGAACCGGACTGTGACATGAATGAGAGATTACTTCCTATTAAGCCATCTACAGTTAGGAGCTGTGTGTTACAGCAGCTAACATTCATTACCCTGACTAATAACCATCTCTGTTCATTTACTAGTTACAGACGACCAGAGGTTTTCATCTGGTGAGATCCGGTGAGCTGTAAACATCTCTAGTGGTTGAGGTCGGCATCCCCACTATTTCAAGAGCCCTTGGCACGGTCACCGTGTCAAGGGATGGTCTCATAACTCCTATCAGCTAACACGTGTTTGAAGGAATTTTGATGATCTCATATGCCTCTTTCTGACAATGGTCACAACTCATGAGTTTGTTTTGTTGGCGCTTTGTTAGGGAAAAGGGCAATCTCCATTGTCCTCCATCGCTAAGTTTATAAAAGAGCTGATATCTGGATCCATCTGTTTTGCGCCCATGAACATGGAGAAGTGTTCACCTCCCATCTAAAGGCAGTCCAGGGTACAAATGTCTTCCCCCTTGCCGAATCCAACAGTAATTCTATGGTGTTACCCCTCTTAATCCCCTCAATAAGGCAGTTGAACAAACTCCTCCTTGAAACACTTTCTTCATTTGCCTCCTATAACACACCTTTCCTGTAACTTGCTGGCTTCACCACGGCTCCTTCTGCAGGCTCTTGAGTGGCATACTAATAGGCATCTGAAATCAAACAAATCCAATTAGAAACTCTTGATTAACCCCTCCAGATCCAGGGCGCCCACACACATCCACATGTCAATCCATAGCACCACTCTGCACCTAGTGGTCAGGCTGGTCACCCGGGAATCATGCTTTTTGCCTCCTTCTCACAACCCCAACCTCTAATCAATCAACAAACCCTACCAACTCCAACTTCAAGGGATATACACCAGGATCAATCGACTTCTCACCGTTTCTGCTTTTACTATTCTACTTCCAACCACCGTCATCTTTTGCCTGGAAGACAGAAAAGCCTTGGAATTGGTTTACCTCCTCCACCCTTCTTTCCACATTGTTTATTCTCCACAAAGAAACCAGAAAGATCTTTAGAAGCAGAAGCCATCCTTTCAATTCCTTAAACATACTAAATTCTTTCCTACCTCAGGGCCTTTGCACTTGTGGGTCTCTTTTCCAGGAACATCCTTCTCATTGAATGGCTATTTCTTATGCTTCAGGTCCAAAACTGCATGTCATATCCCCAGAGAGCACTTATCACCCTGTATGAATTAAGCTCTCCCTCTTGCTGTGCTCTATCACAGCACCCTGTTTATTTTTCAGTAGGACTTGTAACTATATTTCTGTTTACGTGTTTATACTGTTGAATCGTCAACCTTCATGAGGCGATAATCTCCATAAGGGCATGTGCTATGGACTGAATTGTGTCCCCTCCCACCAAAATTCATAAGTTGCTCTAACCCCCAATGTATTTGGAGATATATAGTCTTTAGGAGGTAATTAAGATTAAATGAAGGATGGGGTGCAAATCTAATAGGATTGATGGCGTTAGAAGGGAAAGATCTCTCTCTCTCAATCTCTGTCTCTCTCAGGACATCTGGATGGCTCAGTCGGCTAAACGTCTGACTTCGGCTCAGGTCATGATCTCATGCCTTGTAAGTTCAAGCTCTGCATTGGGGTCTGTGCTGACAGCTTTCTCCCCGCTTCCTCCACACCAAGCATACCGACAGAGAAAAGGCCATGGAAGGACATAGTGAGAAGGTGACTGTCTACAAGCCAGGAAGAGGGCCATCGCTGGGAACTGAATCGGCTGGACCTTTAATCTTAGATTTCCAGGCTCCAGAACTGTGAGAACATACATTTCTGTTGAAGCCACCCAGTCTGTGGTGTTTTGTTATGGCGGCCCCAGCTGAATAGGACAGGAGGGTTAAAGAACCTGTTTGCTTCCATTTTTTGATCGCTCACACTGAGCTTAGTGACTGGTACATGGTAGGCACGGGAAAATTATTTCCTGAATAAATGAATGGACTCCACACAAGCTACTTGTACGACTGCTTTGGCTGTATATACCACCCTTGTGCCGATCCTCAAACTCGCTAAATATTAGACCCATGTTACAGGAAGTTAAAGAACAGCTTTTCCTTTCCCCTGCCCCTTTACTGATTACTGGAAACATCACTGATAGCTTACTGCCCACTTCCTCCTCGTTAAGACACTCTACCCAGAACTTAACTAATCAAGACTGGCCCACAAGATGAAACCCGTGTGCCTCCCCTGGACTAACTGTAACCAGCTCTGGTGAGAAAACAAGGCCCGTCCACTTGGCCCTCGCTCAGGGCTGGGTTAATGGGTAACCAGGTTTGGGGTTTTCCAGGCTCCTTCCTGTTTTCTGCAGAAACGGTGATCTGCAGTGTGAGGACTCGGTGCAGAGAACAGCCTGGAAGAGGTGTGGGTATTACCCGCCTGCCCCGGGTGGGACTGGCGTGGGGAGCTATAGCAGGCTCCAGGACACAGCCCACAGTGAGGTGCTGAGGGGAGCACACAGGCCCGAGTCCCAGGCAGAGCACTGCTGGCCTCCCTGTGTGGTCAAGGGCCAGGCAGCTCCAGGCTCTGAGCTTCTTAGCCCAAGCCCCCAAAGTCCAGAGGCAGGCGCCCAACAGCCAAATCTCTAAGAGGCACCTGTCCACTCTCTCCATTAGGTCCCCCAAGCTTTCACCTCCTCACCATCCCCCTGCTCTGCCCTTGCCCCACAGCCCATTCTCCTTATAGCAGCCCCAGCAGCTTTGAACATGCAAGGATGAGGCCACCCTTTTGCTCAGCACCCTCTGTGGCTTCCTCCCCCACGAAAGCCCACAGCCCTCCCCACGAAAGCCCACAGCCCTCCCCACGGCCACACAGCCCCACATCGTCAGCTCCTCACCCCACGCCTCACCCCAGGCCCATTGCACAGAACTCTCCCTGTCACCGCCCTCTTGTGCTACCCTGGCCTGCATTAGTCTGATTATTTCAGAGAAACAGAACCAATAGGATGCACATTATGTATTTAGAGAGAGATTCGTTTTAAGGAATTGGCTCCGATCGCATGGGGGCAGGAAGTCTGAAATCTACAGGGCAGGCCAGCAGGATGGAAATTCAGGCAAGAGTTGATGTAGTCTGGAGTCCGAAGGCTGGAGACTCGCGCAGAATTTCTGTGTTACGGTGTGGGGGCAGAACGGCCTTCTCCCTCAGGAGGACCTCAGTCTTTGTTCTTAAGGCCTCTACTGATTGCATGAGGCCCACCCACATCATAGAGGGTAACCTGCTTTACTCAAAGTCCGCCGACTGAAACAGCGATCACATCCAGAAAGTGCCTTCACAGCAACAGCAAGAAGGTGTTTGACCAAAGAACTGGGCACCACGGCCTAGCCAAGTTGACCCATAAAATTAACATCATGGCGACTCTGCCATTCTTTGAAGGCGGGCACCTTCCTATCTCGGGACCTTCACCCTCACTCTTCTCTCTGCCCGAATGTTCTGCTCCAGGATACCCACCATGACTCCTGGATATCCAGAAGTTCCTCCCTCCTTTTCTATGGGTTTTGCTGGATGTCATTTAGTGACACCTCCTCTGACAGCCCAGTGCTCCCAGGTTCCTGTGCTGGCTTCCCTGTATGGAGGTCTCAGGTGAGGCTTGTCTCTAAGGCATAGCTTTCTACTAGTACAATCTCACTGTGAACAATTTTGTTGCTCTGGACTAGAAACTCCTTAATAAAAGGATCTTATCTAACTTGGACAGTGGCCAGTGCTTTGGCTGTAATCTCTCTGCTTCAAACCCCACCCCTCTTCTATCCTGGGCTTTGTGAGGCTGGAGCTGGGACTCTGAAGCCCATGTTCTGCTTTGCTAGCTGGCTCCCTGTTGGGGTCTGCCAACGAGGCCACTACAGACTGCCCTAAGGGGATCTGGGGTTTGTTTAATCAGATGAGGTGGGACGTGCACACACAGAAATGACTGTCATGAAGGAGGATGTTTAGTCACGGTCCCTAGAAACAGGAAGACAAGGCACACCATGTAGGGCCATGTGGGGGAAGCACCAGGGTGGGTCAGGAGGGAGAGGGAGTAAGGGGAAAATGTGGGAGGAGTATTGATTGATTGCAGTTTTCATTGGAAGGGATGGGCAAGGCAGGGTGAGTGGGTCTAGAATTGGCTAGTGTGAATAATTTCAGTGGGCTCTGGGGTATTGGGGCTGTCCTTAGTTGTCTGGTACCTGGCCCTGGGGCAATTAGAGCAGGTGGATAGTGAATAGTGGCCCGGAGTGTGAGAGCCCACTGGAGGACATGGTTGGCGTTCAAGGCTCCAGACTCATGGTTGGTTTGCATATGAAAGGCATGGTCTAGGGCAAATTGTGTGCTATCTCTAAAGGTGGGTAAGCTAGCCTGGAGAGGGGCAGTCCCTCCAGAGGCAGTAAGGCCTCAAGACACCAAAGCATCAAATAAAAGAAAATAAAAAGGCATGATTAATATAGGCATATCTCATTTTATTGTACTTCGCTTTGTTGTGCTTCACAGATATTGTGGGTTTTTGTTTTTGTTTTTGTTTTGTTTGTTTTTTATTTTACAAATGTGGCAATGCTGCATCAACGAAATCTGTTTGCCCCATTTTTCCAACAGCATTTGCTCACTTCGCATCTCTGTGTCATATTTGGGTCATTCTCACAATATCTCAAAATTTTCATTATTATATTTGTGATGTATTCGTGATATATTATTATTATATTTGTGGTGGTGATCTGTGATCAGTGATTATGACTCCCTGAAAGGTAAATGATGGTTAGCATATTTTAGCAATGAGGTTTTTTTTTTTTTTTCAGTTTATTTTGAGAGACAGAGAGAGAGAGATCATGCACACACACAAGCAGGGGAGGGGCAGAGAGAGAGGAGAGAGAGTGAGAATCCCAAGCAGTCTCCAAACTGTCAGTGTGGAGCTTGAGCCCGTGAACTGTGAGATCATGACCTGAGCCAAAGTCAAGAGCTGGACGCTTAACCCACTGAGTCACCCAGGTGCCCCAGCAATTAAGTATTTTTTAATTAAGGCATATACTTTGTTTTTAGGCTACAGTACATTGTAAACTAATTGTTTAAAAAAAATTTTTTTAATGTTTATTTATTTTTGATAGAGCAGGACCAGGGGAGGGGCAGAGAGAGGGGGAGACAGAGGATCTGAAATAGGTTCCACGCTGTCAGTGCAAAGCCCTATGCGGGCCTCGAACCTACAAACTGTGAGATCATGACCTGAGCTGAAGTAGGACACAACCTACTGAGCCACTCCGGTGCCCCTAAACTAACTTTTATATACACTGGGAAGCCAAAAAAATTCCTTTCACTCGTTTTATTATGCTATTTGCTTTATTGCAGTGGTCTGGAACCGAGTCAGCACCGGGTCCAAGGTGTGCCTGTACAGGGAGGGAGTGTGCAAGGATGGGGGTGGAAGAAGAAACTCCCCTGCATTGTTGCCCTGTGAACTTCCCATGGGCTCTCCTGATGGCTTCCACTTTCTGTATCACTCCAGCAACGCTTTGACTCCCTGGTAACAGCAGGGCCTCCTCGCAGCAGCAGCTGAGTCCAGTTTACAATTTCCTGTCACTTGCAGAGCCAGCCCCATTGTGCTGTCTCAGAGATACCAGCACCAGGGAGTCAGTGCCCTGTCCCCAAGAGGTCTGGGTCTCAGCCCCATGGAACCCTCTTCCAGATTCAGAGACACCAGCATCCTCCAAGTAGTGCCCAACCTTTTGAGGCCTGCGTTCCAGCTCTGCTGTGCGTTCCTCCAAACTTCCATGAGGTTCGATTACTCACACCTCTTCTCTGAGCTCCTTCAGCCCTGGGGGTGGTAGCTGCTTCCTGCAATTGCTACCTCTCGGTACCTTGATGGTTTTTTAACTGTTCCTTTAGTGACTTCATTAACAACTTTATACTTAGTTAGCCATGATTTATATTCAGTTCTCTCTGTTCAAATAATTGGTGGGTTCTGTCTCCGGATTGGACTCTGGCTGACTGAGAAAATGTGCCAGAAAGGGATTTTTTTTTTTTTTGGCATTACTTTGGTTGTGTTTTTGGATAGAACTCAGTGCTAACCTTACCCACAGACAATGGCATGATAGCAATCTGCTGCATGCGAAGACTTCACAATTCAACAAACTATGAACCACAGTCAACTGACTATTGACTATTGACTATTGACTATAGTCAAATGACTGTTGAAAATGCCAGTGGGGCACCTGGGTGGCTCCGTTGGTTAAGTGTCTGACTCTGGCTCAGGTCATGATCTCACGGTTCGTGAGTTCAAGCCCAGCTTGGGCTCTGCGCTGACAGTGTGGAGCCTGCTTGGGATCCTCTCTCTGCCCCTCCCTCACCCTCTCTCTCTCAATAAACAAACAAACAAACTTTAAAAAAAGAGAAAATACCAGGGGACAAAGTAGCTGTTTCACTTGGTCTTTACAGCAGTAATGACAACCACAAGGACCATGGTATAGGAAGAATATTTTTTTTATGTTTATTCTTGAGAGAGAGAGACAGACAGATCATGAGCTGGGGAGGGGCAGAGAGAGAGAGAGACAGATCATGAGCTGGGGAGGGGCAGAGAGAGAGAGAGACAGATCATGAGCTGGGGAGGGGCAGAGAGAGAGAGAGACAGATCATGAGCTGGGGAGGGGCAGAGAGAGAGAGACAGATCATGAGCTGGGGAGGGGCAGAGAGAGAGGGAGAGACAGAATCTGAAGCAAGCTCCAGGCTCCAAGCTGTCAGCACAGAGCCTGACACCAGGCTTGAACTCATGAGCTGTGAGATCATGACCCAAGCCTAAGTCAGACTCCCAACTAACTGAGTCACCCGGGCGTTGCAGAAGAATTCTTTTGAATGCACCAGAGTGCTTACAGAAAGAAGATGATGAGCTCACATGAATCTTCAGCTGGAATTATGACTGCATTTAAGGAGTAATTAACATATCTTAAAAATGGATGTGTGAATGTCTCAAAAATGGATACAACCATTACTGCAACTTTGCATCTCCTCATTTGGGGGAGAAGATTAGATGTCTCCATTTGTATGAAGGACGGTTTTATTTTGTTAGGTAGAAAGAGTTGTTTTCATTGTCTTCTAGGAAGCTCAAATACATGAAGATGTGTGTGTAGGGATGCTGAATAGCCAAAGGGAGGGATGGTGCCATTCATTAAGCTGTTGTCTATTAACTCCAACTCACCCTTCCATACTCTGCCCTGCGATGCTAGGGCAGGGACCCCGCCAACCACATCTCTGCTTTGTCGAAAGCAGGCTCCCTATGGGCTTTGTCAGTAGGGGATACGAGGGATAGCAAGGTTGAAGGAAGAAGGAACTGGCTTCTTCTCCTGCGTGGCCCAACCTTTATTATCCAGCAAACTTCTTCACCACAGCCACAGCAGATCCCGTGGGGCTTGTGAATCCAGTTTTTGGTTTTCCCAACATTTGGACACTAGCCTTATTGTGTTTCACTCAGAAACCCCAACCACAGCTGACCAGTACCCCTACTCAGAGATCTGAGTTTCAGCTCTGCCCGGCCCCTCCACTAAGCTTGAGTTTTAAACCTTCCCTTTGCTCTCCTAGCCCCGATGGTGGTATTGCTTCCAATAATTGCTTCCTCCCAGACACCTTCTTCTGTTCGTGCCCTGTCAGCTAAACGGTTAATAACTTCATACCTCGGTGACAGTCCTTTAGATGAAATTCTCTCTGCTCAAAGAGTGTGGTTTCTGTATCCTGATCAGACCCTTCCCAATACACATACCTTAGAATGTAGCACTGAAAAAAATTTGTTGACTAGCAATAACACTTATTGGGTTCTTACGACCTCAGGCTTTGTTCTAAGTGCCCTACAGGCATTATCTCATTTCATCATCAAAGTAATCTTATAGATAGGAACTATTAGCCCAATAAAAGGAAAAATCAATACTGATACGTAGTGAGTATTAAATGTAATGTACTGCCAGGTAAAGCAGGGCAACTTGATCCAATACGGAAGTTAGGCCATGGGAGGGGCACCTGGGTGGCTCAGTTGGTGAAACGTCCAACTCTTAATTTTGGCTCAGGTCAAGGTCTCACAGTTGGTAGGATCCAACCCCGTGTTGGGCTCTGCACTGACAGTGTGGAGCCTGCTTGGGATTCTCTCTTCCCCTCTCTCTCTGCCGGTCCCCTGCTCGAGTGCACTCTCTCTCTCTCTGTCTCAAAACAAACAAACAAACAAACAAACAAACAAACAAACAAAAGAAATTAGGCCATGTGAGATTGTATCTTCAGATGAAGTGTTAGCAAACAACTCAGGAAGCAGGAAAGGTTTACTTTGAGGTAGACAATGTACAAGGGCTGAACAGGCCCTGTGAAAACTGACTCCATTCAAAGGCAAAGGTGAGCTTCTAAGGGCAACAGCCCCAGTTTCAGAAGGAAAAGTGATTGGTTGGTTCAAGTAAGTCTTTAGCTTGTCAGCACACGATTGTTTGATGTGGAATGGACCTGAGCCCCCATTCCATTTGTGACTTGTTGGAACTTTACTGACCCAAAAAGTCATCGGGTTGAGTCCAAATAGGACAGTTGAGACACAGATCACACGTATGGTAGGCTCATCACCAGGCTCTTCGTTTTGCTGATTCTGATTACTTCTCCCAGAAGCAGTTGCTTTGAGCCCTGACCAATGCCTTCTTGCCTTTTATTAGCAATATAGTCTCAGAGACTTGCAGCAGGTAAGCCTATCTGCAGATGCTCAAGACTTAGCAAACATTTCCTTATCATCTCATTTCTACCACGAGGAACCTGAGCTACAGAGCAGTTAAGTAGCCTCCCCTTGGTCACGCTGCTAGTCAGTGAGAGAGCCAGACATTGGTAGGTAAGTCGGTGGCTTATTTTTCACAGGAATCAATTTCCTGATGCCATTTTCCCCTGCAGGTGCTCATGTGGACCAAGCCTTCCTGGTCAGGCAGGTTGACCTCAGAATTGATACATTTAACCACTTTGTTCTACTGCTTCTAAGGAGGAGAGAGAGGGAAAGAGTGGGAGAGAAGAAGAAAGAAACCAAGAATATAGTATTGTTAAGAGCATGGACTCTAGTGTTAAATAGATCTACGTTAAAATCCCAGATTTGACTTACACCACTTACAACTTTCATGAACTAATTAAGTTACTTAGCTTTTTTAAGGCTCAGTTTTCTCATTTATAAAATGGGAAAAACAATACATACCTAAAATGGCACTCAGTTTCATCTCTTTCAGATAATTTTTTTAAGCATACCAATTTATGATCCATGACTGCCCCCTAGAGGTAAAATTAAAAATTTGCACTCTATAATTATGCTAAATACAATTCCTGGAAAGCTCTTTTCTTCCCAAACTGTCCAGCAGAAAAGCCAGTAGTGTCTGCAAATCAAATGGTCCAATAACCACTGGTTTGTGGTGTCTCTGATCTCCTTGAGTTGCAATATCAGGCTTCTCCAAATGTAATCAGCAAGGCTTGTTGGGGCGCCTGGGGGGCTCAGTCGGTTAAGCGTCTGACTCTAGGTTTAGACTCAAGTCATGATCTTAGTTTCATGAGTTCAAACCCCGTGTCTGGCTCTGTGCCGGCAGCGTGGAGCCTGCTTGGGATTCTGTTTCTCCCTTCTCTCTGCCCCTCCCCTGCTCACGCTGCCTCTGTTTCTCTCAAAATAAATACATAAACAAAACAAAACGGAATCAGCAAAGTTGGGTACTGCAGGGCACCATGGCACCAGAGAAGTGTGACTCCCACGAAAAGTCAGTTACTCACTATCAACAGTAACAACAGCACACACAAGACACGAGGCAAACCCAGATATCTTTACAAATGAGTTTCTGACATTTCAAAGAAAAGGAAATCATCCCCACCATACACAAACTACTTCGAATAACAATAAAAGGAAGGAAGGAAAGGAGGAAAGCAGGGAGGGGTGAAGGGAGGGAGGAAGGAAGGAAAAGACACCTGGATGGCTCATTGTATTAAGTGGCAACTCTTGGTTTCGGCTCAGGTCATCATCTCGTGGTTCGTGAGTTCGAGCCCATCTCATGGTTCTTGAGTTGGGCTCCGTCCTAACAGTGCAGAGCCTGCTTGGGATTTTCTCTCTCTCTCTGCCCTTCCCACACACACTTGCTCACACTCTCTTTCAAAATAAATAAACTGAAAAAGAAAGAAAGAAAGAAAGAAAGAAAGAAAGAAAGAAAGAAAGAAAGAAAGAAAGAAAGAAAGAAAAAGAAAGAAAGAAAAGAAAGCTGACCAATTCACTTTATTAGGTTAAACTAAGTCCACAATCCTTTATCTTAATTCTTTGGGGCTGGGGAGCTTAGAAAGATAGTGTAATATGTAAGTTGTGTATAACACCCCAGCAAAGTCTGAACCAGCTCCCACAATCAAATATGTTAATATTTTTGCGGTATAACATACTAAGTGGGGTAAATAAATGCTATAAATCGGCTTGCATCAATTCAGATCCGGCTTTGCTGCCAACTGAGTTTGCTGAAAAAGTGCTCTCCCAAAAAAAACACCTATTGTTAGTTCTCAGAACTCTTTGAATTTTAGAATTGCAGGTAAAGATCGTGGGCCTACTAAGGAACGGATGCCAAACAAACCTGGGATGCTAGTATGAGGAAAGAAAATTTAGCCCAAACTTGCTAATATATTTGCAAAACTCCTGAAGTACAATGCTAACATATAGAATCCAGCAGTGTATAAAACAAACAAACAAGCATATAGCATGAGTCTTTTCTCTCACATTCCTTGACATCTACTTTCAAAATATATCCAGAGTCCCACCACTTTTCACCGCCTCCACGGCTATTCCCCATGGTCCACGCCACCATCTCTCAACTGCATTTCTGTAACAGCCTGCTACCTGACCTCACTCACCACAGAAGCCAGAACGGTGCCAGTGAAACACATCAGGTCTTGTCACTCCTCCAAGCAAACCTGGGGTGTCTTCCCACTTTATACAGGATGAAAGTCAAGATTCTTACAATCACCTCCAAAGTGCTACATGATCTGACCTCCCGGCGGTCTTTCTGGCCTCACCTCCTGCTGCTCTCCTTCAGCTCACACCACTTGAGCCACAATGGCCTTGGAGTTCCGTGAACGGGAGGGAAGACAGGGAGATGTGAGAGCAAGCCCCACGCTAAACACCACGGGTTCCCACTGCTCTTACCTGAAATTCACCAGTTTTTCACAAATAAACACTTCTCAATTTGTTATGTAGCTGAGGCACAGGGGTGCAAGACCAACTGTGCCAGGTATTAGAGACAAAAATCAAATATATATACATATATATGTGTGTGTGTATGTGTGTATATACATATTGTTTTTTTTTTTTACATTTATTTATTTTTTGAGAGACATAGAGAGACAGAGCACAAGTTGGGGAGGGGCAGAGAGAGAAGGAGACGCAGAATCCGAAGCAGGCTCCAGGCTCTGAGCTGTCAGCACAGAGCCCGACATGGGGCTCGAACTCACAAACTTTGAGATCATGACCTGAGCCGAAGTCGGATGCTCAACCGACTGAGCCACCCAGGCGCCCCTATATAGTTGTTTTTTTTTTTTTTTCTAATTATACCACACCCACTTAAAGGATGCCTGGTCAGATTCTTCTTGAGAGTGACCTTGTTGGTCTGGAATAGTGACAGGTACCCAAGGAGATCCCATAATCAGATCTCACAGCCTCATTTCTACGATCACCTCCCTGGTTTGGCCTGAGACTGGCGAGGCCAATGGGCACAGGCCTTGGTGTCAAAGTGGGAGAGACAGACACACCTGACCACAGTTACAGGGTGTGGTCCAGTTGGCTTCTGGATTTGGCAGCTATGGCTTCTGTCTAAAGGGGCGGGGGTGGGTGTGAAGCTTAACAGGGACTGGTGGATGCCTCCAGAAGGAGGAAAGAGAGAACCAGAAGAGCAGAGGCAGAGGTGAGGGAAAAGGGCATGTAGTAAGGGCCAGAATTGGTATGGAGGTTGGTGTTGACTTACATCCAAGGCCCCTTGTCAAGGGCTCTAGGAGCCTTGTTAACTATCAGCAGCATGGTTTAAGAAGGAGCTCTGGAGAGTTTAGATGTATTTTGAAGAAAGATCACCCTAGGAAAAAGCTGGAGGGTGGAGTGGAGGTAAAAAGCCACCAACTCTGGGGCACCTGGGTGGCTCAATCGGTCAAGCAGTGGACTTCGGCTCAGGTAATGATCTCACCGTTAGTGAGTTCCAGTCCTGAGAGCCCCCTGCCCCCCCCCCCCCACCTGTGGACTCTGTGCTCGTGGCAGGGAGCCTGCTTGGGATTCTCTCTCTCTCTCTCTCTCTCTCTCTCTCTCTCTCTCTCTCTCTCTCAATAAATAAATAAATAAACAAATAAATATTAAACAAAGATTTTTTAAAAATGGGTTTGTCTCGTGTCTGTAGCAGGTGGTCCAAGGGCACGCAGGCGAGGGTGGCCCATCGTTTACCGGCGGTTTTTTATTCGCGGAGCCGGAGGATTCCGCCCAGCTTGGTTTGCCCCAGTACCGAACACCTACCGCGCCGGGGCGCTGCAGCTCACTCACGGCAGGACACCTCCCACCGCCGGGGACGCCTGACTGACAGCCAGGGGCGAGGTCTGTGAGCGCCTAGAGGCGGGGGCGGGCCCGGAGGGGCGGGGCCTTGCGGAAGGGGGCGGGCTGAACCCCGGCTTCCGGTGGGTGCGAGCGGGAGCAAGATGGCCACCACCAAGCGTGTGCTGTACGTGGGTGAGCAGGCCCGGAGTTAGGTGGGATAGGGGCGAACCCGCAGGGAGTGGGTCCTGGCGTAGGGCAGGACGCGTCTACGAACGCGGAGGGCAGCGGGCAGCTGTCTAGGCGGGATCGATGGCGGTACTGCTTTGCTTCAGGGAGTTAGCCCGAGACGTAACAGTCTTTCCCGCTCCCTTCCGGGACGGCTGAGCTCTAACAGGAACCCCTTCACCCACTGGACCCGGAGGATTGGTAGAGGAATATTATGGGGCTCCAGATCCTCGCGCTCTTTCATTTTATAGACACTCACTGCAGCTCTGCCTCAGTCCCGGCCCCTACCCTAAAGGAAGGGGTTCCCTGACTAACCGGTAGCAGTGAGAATAACCTCAGTAGCAAAGTTTGATGAGCGCTTTGTAGCCCAAGTAGGGGCAGTTGTGTTTACCGAAAGGGAGCAGCAAGAGCAAAACCCCGAAGATGTGAAAGAGACTTATACGTGGGACGAAGGGGTCATCTTGGGAGAAACCCAGGGAATTGAGGAAGCAAAGGGAAAGTTGGCCGGGCTCGGTTATCAAGAGTCTTGTGTACGCTGCTAAGGAGTTTGTATTTTATCCTGAGGACAGTGGGAAATCTTTGAAGGAGTTTAAGCAGTGAAGTAATGGGTTAAAATCTGCATGATCCCAGGATCGCTCCAGTTGGCTGTGTGGAAGAGAGGGAGAGCAGTTAAGAAGCTATTGAAGTAATCCTGGCGCTAAGATGGGCGTCTGTGAGAAGGGTAAAGAGATGTGTTTCCTTAAGTATGGATGAGGGAGCAAATGAGAAGGGTGCTTATGTACCCAAAGGACTGGATGGAACAGCCCCTCTCCTTGGCTGTCGCATGCTAACTGGGCTGCAGGGACTTCTCAAGAGAATGGAAGACAGTGGTTCAGAAGGCACTTGGCTTCTTTGCAGGTGGGCTGGCAGAGGAGGTGGACGACAAAGTTCTTCATGCTGCTTTTATCCCATTTGGAGACATCACAGATATTCAGATTCCTCTGGATTATGAAACAGGTGAGTCCTTTTCATGCCTTTCATGTTCAGAATACTAAGAGGAAAAAATTCTAAATATGGTTGACATGTAGAAAAGTTCAAGAGGGTGCCTCAGTAGGGCAGCATAATAGTGATCTTGATGGAGAAGGAATGTTCAGAGTCTTGTGGTTGTAAGCTGTAACATAACTTGCAGAGTCCCATCTGTTGAGTGTGAGATAACAAAATTTTCAATAGCCCAGTAGGAAGATAGATTTTGAGCTACAGGGCGATCAGACTTCTTTCAAACTACCTGCTGGGTACCCTACCACCCCTGCTCCTTTCTTGGCAGCTGCACTGTTAATCAGGGCACCAGGGAAGCTCAGCCCCAACTGAGGGACTTTGGCCCCTACTTACCTGGGGGAGTTTTCCTTCAATTGCTATCACGGGTACAGTGCAGTTTTTCTACTTTCCCTTTCTTGTCTTTTTTAAGATTGGAGTTTTAGGCCTAGATCAGTCATTGACCCTGCACGATTATTAGCAAGGTCTTTAAACTCTCTGGGTCTGGGATCTTTATCTGTAAAAATCAATATGGGCATACTTTGGAGATATTGCAGGTTTGGTTCCAGACCACTACAATCAAACCAGTATCGCAGTAAGATGCATCAAGTTAATTTTTTGCTTTTCCATATAAAAGTTACATTAACCTATACTATAGTTATTAAGTGTGCAATACCATGTCTAAAAAAGCAATGTACCACCTTAATGAAAACATACTTTATTGCTGAAAAATGCTAGCCATAACATGAACTTTCAGAGAGTTGTAATCCCTAATCACAGATCACTATAACAAATATAATAATGACGAAAAAGCTTGAAATACTGTGAGAATTACCAAAATGTGACACAGACACAAAATGAGCAAATGTGGTTGGGAAACTGGTGCTGACAGAATTGCTTGGTGCAGGGTTCCCTTCTCAGTTTGTAAAAGATTGTATCTATGAGACACAACAAAGCAAAGTGTAATAAAACCAGGTATACCTGTAAGGTTATAGTGGTTCTCTAAAGTTAGTTGGTTTAATTAAGTTAGCACTGTTGTGCTTGGCCTTTTAAGTTAGGTCAACATTTTTCTGAGGGTAAAGAGTGAGCATGCTAACCCAGGTTTTAAGATTCATGCTTTATGCACAGTTGATGCTCAAAATGTGTATTTGGAACCAATAATTGATAAGTTAAATAACTTAATTTTTCTACTTGTCTTGTATGCAGAGGTTAAGGCTTTAATTTGGCTTTGGTAAGAATTGAATGCCTTAAAGATTAAAAGTACAGTTCAGGGGCGCCTGGGTGGCTCAGTCGGTTGAGCGTCCGACTTCAGCTCAGGTCATGATCTCACGCTCCGTGAGTTTGAGCCCTGCGTCGGGCTCTGTGCTGACAGCTCAGAGCCTGGAGCCCGCTTCAGATTCTGTGTCTCCCCCTCTCTCTGCCCTGCCCCTGCTCATGCTCGGTCTCTCTCTGTCTCAAAAATAAATAAAAACATTTAAAAAATTAAAAAAAATAATAATAAAAAAATAAAAGTACAGTTCATTCTTTAGCCATGTTTTCTAAAAGACAGAGTTCAATATTACTGGAAATATTGTTCAAACCAGGAAGAATCAAAGAAGGAGATTCTTTCTTACAAAATAGTGATTGGGTAGAATTTCCAGTGTCGGGATATGGCATGTGATTGACTTCCCTGTCCTTGTGACCATATTTCTTCCCATTGCCCCCAGTGGTAATTACTTGTTTTTGTTTTCCCTTTTTTTTTTTTCCTTTCAGAAAAGCACCGAGGATTTGCTTTTGTTGAATTTGAATTGGCAGAGGTGAGAAAATTCTGTGTTACTTCTGTTTATTAGTCTTTGTTTTGTGTTAATGTTGTTACTGATTACAAAGGGAACCAGTCTCCATTGGGTTAGGTGTCTAGGCCTCTTGCTGAGGCTTCTATAGAGACATGAAGTGCTGCTTAATGGAAAGCTTCCCATCTGTTAATAACATTTAGAGAGTTAACAACACAGACCTGCCCTTCTTGCTCTGCACAGCTCCTGCAGCCCTGCTCACTGAGCATTCCTGCCTGGCCACACTGGTGATCATTTCTTAGGTCTTCCTCTAGATGGCAAATTGCTGAAGTGCTCTTTGTTAGACACACATACAACCAAGGCAGGAGGTATAAGATGTGACTTTTTCCTATTTTGTTTTAATTTTGTTTTTCTGCTGCCAAGTATGCCTTTAGACACCATAGGAAGCTAAACTTGTACCTTGTCTTTTCTCGGCAGGATGCCGCGGCAGCTATTGACAACATGGTATGGCTGAGAATCTTCATTCCTAACTGAAGTTGCTTTTTGGTGGTACAGAGAGTCCTTATGCCTAGATTGGTTTGCCTAACCTCCAAAGTTACAGGGTTGCACGGGGAAGTAAAAGTTGTCATCGTATGCAAATATTTGCTGTGAAATGATCACTTGTAAGATTGGTCCTTACTCAAACGGCCTTCCCCATTTACCAGTGATATAAATTCTAATCATCCCTATTGGCCAGTCTCTCACTGACTGCCCCATGTCTAGGATAATCGCAAACACTATGTAAGTTGGTTGCACGGTGAAATCACACGTTTTGCAAAAGAGGCAGAATTTCATGAAACATCGGACCAGTGACAAGTAAGAAGAGAAGTTCAGTAAGGGTAATGGCAGGGTGTGTCACTGCTGTGGAAGATTTGAATACCCTGGAGAAGACTTTGGGAATAATGATGAATCTCTAGAGTATTTGTGGCGTCTTTGTGATTTTCATATCAGATATGACGTGCAATAATGTCATATACTGTTGACAGAATTTTGTTGGAAAACCACTGCAAACTCATCAGCACCCGTTACGTCTTTGCTCTACAAATTAGTACACAGTTAAACCTGAAATTTATAAGAAATTTATTTCCCTTACTTTTAGTTTCACCACAGCAAAGTCCTGGTCCTTTTTTTTTTTTTAACCCCCCTTCTCTTTTTACTCTGAATTTGTCTTCACTGCTCTAAATGGATTTATGATAAGTGACCTTTCCCGGTACTAGTTATCTTTGGATGATAAAGTTCTCCTTTACTCCTGTTCTGGTACCCATTCACAGAACATATTCCTTAGCCCTCAGAGATCATTTCTCACCATTTCAAAGCAGATCTTGACTTTTGAATGTGAACCCAAGTACTTGGAAACTGCAATTACCCGTGTAATTCCAGAGCATTCTGGAGTTACTTTCAGGAGCACCCCTGGGGGAAGGGGGGAATTGCAGCCCCTGGGCTGCTGTGTGGTAGGCACACAGCTTGTTGTTAGCGGTCAGGGATTCAGGGAGAATAAAGCATGAGCATGTCTCAGATGTATTAGAAGCAAATGCAAAGCTGTCTGACTCTCTTTTAACCTGACAAGAGTTTAAGCAGCTGGATTTTCGATCTTTTCAGAATGAATCTGAGCTCTTTGGACGGACAATTCGTGTCAATTTGGCAAAACCAATGAGGATTAAGGAAGGCTCTTCCAGACCAGGTGAGCGGGGACAACCACAGATTCCACATCACATCCTCCAGTGTGGCCTTAGTCACATTTTTATTCCTGTTTACTTGGAAGTAGGCACTGAATGCCGCTCCAGATGGATAGTAGAGGATGGTTCACGTTGGCAAAGGGCATGCGCCACCTTTGTGGGGAATGAAAAGAGTTTGAGCTTCTCAGAGTAATTGTCTGTATTATAAGAGAAACCCTGCCCGATCTCTTCTCTTCCCCAGTTTCTCGGCACTTTGCTCATCAAGGCTGGAACTGGGAAGGCTGTGCCTTCACCCTTGATGTAGTTTTTTTTACTTAATCCTTGATGTCGTTTTTTTTTACTTAGCTCGTACGAGCTGGACTTCAGGGCGGACATTCCCGTTGGGAACTTTCCTTACCCTTGGGAGTTCCTCAGCAGAAGTTTCTGGCTCAGAGGGTCATGGAGTATGTTCCACTTTGCCGACCAAAATAGCTAGTGAGCAGCTGGCCGTTAGCTTGAATTTCTTAGCATTTGTTCGATTCTTCTCCTTTCAGTGTGGTCAGATGATGACTGGTTGAAGAAGTTCTCTGGGAAGACTCTCGAAGAGAATAAAGAGGAAGAAGGGTCAGAGCCTCCCAAAGTGGAGACCCAGGAGGTGAGAGTGAAGGCGTGCGCTTATATAGGAGACTTTTTTTTTTTTTAAGTTTTTATGGAAATTTGCAAATATATACACAAAAGCAGAGAGAATGAAAAGCAGACTCTTAGTGTTGTGACAAAGGTGGTATTGAGTGAGTGAGTGAGAGGCTCTAGTTCTTTTAGCCTTGTGCCCTGTGTCATAATGAGCTGCTCCGGTCTGCCTAGTCCCGTGTTGGGATTGTCTACTGACGAGGAGGAAGCCTGAGGTGAGGAAAGTGAACGAGTGGTCCTCTTCACCCCTCCTGCCCAGTCCCTCCTTCACTGAAGTGTTTTACAGAGGCTCACTGTCTCCCTGTCGCTGCCCTGATTCAGAGGAGGCAGGCCAGAGTGGTGCTACCTTCCCTCAGTCTGTACACAGGTTCGAGGCTCTCCCTTCCCAGGAGGAGCCTGCCAGCACTCCCTCCTGACTCTGAGCATCCCTCCCTGGCTGGCTCCCCGGGCTTCCCCTTTCTTCCTTGTGACTGTTGTTCTCTGGATTTCATTCTTGGCTCATGGTGTCTGTCTCCCTCTCTCCATCTCCCCTCCTCTCCTTGGTTGAAATTTTTTGTTTTAATGTTTATTTTTTGAAAGAGAGAGAGAGACAGAGCACAAGCGGGGGAGGAGCAGAGAGAGGGGGAGACACAGAATCCGAAGCAGGCTCCAGGCTCTCAGCTGTCAACGCAGAGCCCAACGCAGGGCTCGAACTCATAGATCACGAGATCATGACCTAAGCTAAAGGCAGACGCTTAACTGACTGAGCCCCCCGGGCACCCCAGCAGTCACTGATTTTTTTTTTGCAGCCTCTCCCATGCTGTTACCTTTCCTGGCCTCTGTTTCTAGTGTCCAGCTTTCAGATCTTTCGGCTGCAAGTCTCACAGGCAGCTTAGAGTTGCCCAGCACGAGTGCCCTCCTCTCTCTAATCTTGCTCTCCATCTTGTCAATTTGCCACCGTCCAGCCACACACACACCGACCCAAGCCAGAAATTTGGTTGCAAAGCAGAGCACACACATGGCCTTCACAGTCCAAGGAGTAACCTTAGACCCCCCTCTTTAGAACAGCCAGCACATCATCAAATGCTGCCAAGTGTTCTCAGACTTTCCTGAGTCCCCCTCCTTGGTTTGTCCCATTGCCCCAGTTAGCCTCTCCTTGTGCGGATAATTGCAGAAGCTCCCTAACTAGTCTTCTGGCTGCTGACCTCTCGCTAGTCTTTCATTGAGACAGACGGAATGACCTGTTTAAAGCACAGACTGAGTCGGAATCTGTGACTCCCTCTCTGCCACTCCCCAGCTCATGCTCTGCCTCTCAAGAAATAAATAAACATTAAAAAAGAATTATAAAAAAATCAATAAATAAAGCACAGACTGAGCCCCTGATTCCTGCTAAGACTTCTTCAGTGGCTCCCATTGCCTGTCCCGAGGAAGAAAGTTGGGGTGTGCTCCCCAGTTCCTGTCCTCTCACCTCACCATCTGTCTCCCTTCCACTCTCCCGCTCCGGTCCCCACTTCAAGCTCAGGAAAACCAGCCTCTGTTTCGCTGTACGTCTTTGCTTTTGTGCAGGCTACGCCGGTGTTTCTTGCCTGTCCCTTTCTAGGCAGTAATTCTGTGAGTGTAGGGGCCTTGTATTAAGTATCTTATTAATTAAAAAGTGAGGTGGGTGAATGTGGTTAAGAGCGCGGGATCGGGGGTGGGGTGGGGTGGGATGATTTAGGCCTGAATTCCAGCTTCACCATTTAACCACTTCTCTGACCTTGGGCAAGTTACTGAACTTCATTGTACCTCAGTTTCCCCACCTCTAAAATGGGGATAAATAGCAGTACTGATTGATCTTTAGGGTAGTGGTAAAGACCTGATGAGCTAGTATATGTATCCTTCAGAGAATAGTACCCTGTACTTGGCAAGTGCTATGTGAATGTTTGCCGCTGTTGTTGCTAGTGGCAAATAATAGTAATAGTATCCTCAGTGCCAGCGGGCGACCTCAGCGCACTGCTTGACTTTTCTCTTTGGAACACATATGAGCCCAGCAAATGTCTCCTTATCCTCTTTTTAGCCTTGTCTCCTTGGGGTGTAAATCAAGGCCCCTGCCTCCCCCATTGTCTTCTGAGCACACCAGAGGGCTGCCCTCCCGGCTTCCGTTGTAGCCAGCCTGTGGGTGCGCAGGACTGAGCATAGAAGGGAGGAGGTGGCGTCTTATTTAATTGGAGTGAGGTGGGTTTGAACGTGTCGAGAGCTACCTTCTGTGGGCCAGAAAAGTGTTCCGTGACCGCAGGGCAGGGTGAAGTGAGCTCGCGTGTCTGAGGGTAAGTGTGATGAGGTAATGAGCCTGCGGGGTGGGGTTCAGGTTAGCTGGTGCTGAGGTGTCCTGTCACTGGGTGTCTGGCCGGGGGCTGCGGCCGTGGCCTTCCCTTTCACAGCCCAGGGCCTTCCCTGCCAGCATATTGCTGCAGCCCGCTTGCGGCTGTTGGGTTCTCGGTGCATATTCAGAATACTTGCTCTCCTACTTGGGGGTCAGAGTTCTCCCCAACTTAATGATTTCTCCTGCACCCAGGGAGAGCCTGCTGCGAAAAAGGCCCGATCAAATCCTCAGGTGTACATGGACATCAAGATTGGGAACAAGCCAGCCGGTCGCATCCAGATGCTCCTCCGTTCAGACGTTGTCCCCATGACGGCAGGTGAGTGGGACTTCGGGCAGGATGCCGGTGGCTGAGCAGTGGCCTTCCCAAGGTCCTCACTGCCACAGTTCTTGTGCCCTTGACACTGTCTCTGACCTGAGTTGACTTGAGGCATCTCAGATCCTGGGATCTAGGAACAAAAGAGTCGAAGCAGGCACTTTTGAAGCTTTATAGGTGCTGGTTTACTATTTTTTAACAATAATTGTTTTGTTTTGTTTTGTTTTTAACACAAGTAAACATGTATCCATGCTCAAAACAAAACAAAAAACAAGTACCATACACACATACTGCAACAATACTGACGGCAGTAAGTTGAAAACTTAAATGTTTTTCCCTCTCTCCACATCCAGTTTTACTCTCCAGAACTAACTACTGTTAACGAACAGTTTCTTGAGTTTCTCGTGTAAATATTGACTTCTATTTATTCTTTTTTTACATCTAGTTTCATTATGTAGGCATCAGTTTCACAAAGTTTGTCATGAAAAACCGCACTCCCCTGGTACCGTGCCCCTGTCTTGGGCACCTCCCCCCACCCCCCAACCCCATCTGCTGCTCCCCAGAGGCAGCCAGTTTCAACTCATAGCTGGTTCTTTTGGTTTTTGCATTGGTAGATGAGAGATTTTTTTTTTTTAATGTTTTTATTTATTTTTGAGACAGAGAGAGACAGAGCATGAGCAGGGGAGGGGCAGAGAGAGGAGAGGGAGACACAGAATCTGAAGCAGGCTCCAGGCTCTGAGATGTCAGCACAGAGCCCGACGCGGGGCTTGAACTCATGGACTGGAGATCATGACCTGAGCCAAGTCGGACGCTAAACTGGTTGAGACACCCAGGTGCCCCAGTAGATGAGAGATTTATATTGCTGCTCCCTGGTTTTTCATTTTAGACATCTGTTGGCTCTTCTACTTCAGGAGATAAGGAATCAGCTTTTTAAATCCCTTTCCCTGCCCCGTTATCTTCCTGACATATATAGTTGCCATAAGCTTGGTTAATTAAGTTGGAGGTTATTTTAACTATTTAACATCATACTATAGTAATTGCCATTCACACACAGCATTTTGGTTTCCTGGGATCTGTAATTGTCTTGTTTTCACGCAAACTCTGTCTATGCATTTATTCCTGATGCTCTCCCAAATTCTGCTGCCTGCGTAAATCTCTCCTCATGTTCACACACACCAGATATTCTGTCAGTTTCCCTCTCCTGTAGAAGTCCTCCTTAGAGCCTTCTAACTCTCTTTAGCCTGGACCATTGTTTTCCCAGTCTGCTGCACAGCTAGTGTCACGGGGTCTCCTGTGTTCTCTGCTGTCTTCTTTTTTGGTGTATTCCCTCATTTTAGTAGAAGACATGCTTCTGTAGCATCTGCAGGAAAGAGCTTGGGAGGTAAGTTTTTTGAGACTGAAATCTAAACATAAGTACCTTCTCACTTAACTGATAGGGTACAGAATTCTAGAGGAGTCTAAGGTCATTCTGATTCTTGGTCCTTTATATAAAGCCCTTTCTTTCTCTCTAGTGCTGAGCTTTCCAATACAGTAGCCACTAGGCACATGTCACTGTTTAAATTAAATAAAATTAAAATTAATTTCCTCAGTTACACTAGCCAAGTGCTTTTCTTTTTCTTTTTTCTTTCTTTTTTTTAATATTTGTTAATTTTTTTTTAATATTTGTTTATTTCTGTGAGAGAGGGAGACAGTGTGAGCTGAGGAGGTGGGCAGAGAGAGAGGGAGACACAGAATCAGAAGCAGGCTCCAGGCTGTCAGCACAGAGCCTGACGCAGGGCTTGAACCCACAAACCGTGAGATCTGAGCTGAAGTCGGATGCTTAACCAACTGAGCCACCCAGGTGCCCTCCAAGTGCTTTTTTTTTTTTTTTTTTAATTTTTTTTTTTAATGTTTATTTGTCTTTGAGAAAGAGAGACAGAGTATGAGCGAGGGAGGAGCAGAGAGAGTGGAGACACAGAATCCAAAGCAGGCTCCAGGTTCTGAGCTGTCAGCACAGAGCCCAACACGGGGCTCGAACTCACAAAACGAGAGATCATGACCTGAGCCAAAGTCAGATGCTTAACTGACTGAGCCACCCCCGAGTGCCCCTACACTAGCCAAGTGCTTAAGAGCTGTTAGATAGCCCTGGCCTAGAGGCCCTTAGGGTGTCTGTGCTGTGTTCTGAAACCATGTGCCTTTGGATAGATCTTACATCCATCATGCTGGATATTCAGTGGGGGACCTACTGTATTAGTTTTCTATTGCTTTTGTCACTGATTACCACAAACTTAGTGGCTTTCAGCAACACAAATTTATTATCTCGCATCTGGAGGCCAGGTCACTCCCTTACTGGAAGCCCTACAGGAGTATGTTTCCAGGGGCATTCAGGTTGTCAGCAGAATTCAGTTTCCTGCATGTGTAGGACTGAGGTATCCCATCCTTGCTGCTGTCAACTGAAAGCTATTCCCAGTTTCTGAAAGCTCACCACTTCCTTCCTCCATCTTCAGAGCCAACAGTGGTGATCCAGTCCCTCTCACATTTTGAATCTCTTAGCCAGGAAAAGTTCCCCTTTTACAGGCTCATGATTCTGTTAGGCCCCTCTGGATAATTGGGGCCGAGGTCCATCCATAACCCTAATCACATCTGCAAAGGCTCTGTTGCTATATCACGTTCTCAGGTTCCAGGGACTGGTATGGATGTCTTTAGAGAGATGTTTCTCCTGTGTACCACACCCACAGGACAGTGTTTTATCCTCTGGTTGGGGAAATTTCTTTCAATTACTTCTTCACTTTTGTCCCCTCTGATTTCTCTCTTCTCTCTTTCAGGAACCTTCCTAAGTGTCTTTTGTTTTTGTTGTTTTGTTTTTTTTAATGGCGTTCTGTGCTTATTTCACAGAGGTGATAATTCATCTTTCTGGGGACATCACTAAAGTTTTGTCTTCCTGTGGCTTATGTTTCAAGTCCCTTTTTCCTGAGTTGTTATGTTTTGCTTTCTTTTTGGTCTGTTTGTTTTGGTCTTTGCTTTTCACGTTAGATGCCTTCCTCATCTTTAAGAATGGGGCCCTAACAATCTGCCCGGAAACTTCCCAGGCATCAGTAAGGCTTGCCGGCTGAGGCTTTCCACCTGTGGGATGAGTCGGTTGGGGTCTTTCTCTGTCAGACCCCGGATGTTCGTTCCCTGACTTCTGTTCTCTTTGACAGCACAGAGTCCTCTGAGAAGAGTCTAGTCTCCTGCTAGAGGCTCTTACATCCAGCTGTTTGCCATCTTGGTCTGGAGAGACGGGGGCAGTATGTAAACTTTCACTTAATCTCCATTTGTCATTACAGTACCTCTGCCCTCGGCTACATGTAGTATAGCCAGTCCAGAGACCCTCTGCCTTAACCTACCAGAGAGAGTAGACCTCCAGCCAGCTACTGGGGAGGAAGTGGTTAGCTACTTTCTTAATAGGCTTTCAGCCAGCTTTCCTGTTTTCAGAACCACCTTTACCCTGTACTTGAGCTTTTGGCATTTCTGCAACATAAAGCGAGTTGCTTCTTGGCTCTTCTGACTTAAGAGCCAGCTTTCCTTTTTTTTTTTTCCTTTTTTTGAATGTTTCAAATTTTTATTTAAATTCTAGTTAATTAACATATAATATTAGTTTCAGGAGAACTTAGGGATTCATCGCTTAGTTTTTTTCCCCTTCCCCTGTGTTCATCTGTTTTGTTTCTTTTTCTTTTCTTTTCTTTCTTTCTTTTTTTTTTTTTTTTTTTGAGAGAGAGAGAACGTGCAAGCAGGGGAGAGGGGCAGACAGAGAGGGAGAGAGAGAATCTTAAGCAGGCCCCATGCTCAGCATCATGGTTTTCCCAATGCCGCCCACCAGCTCCCGACCCTGCATTCCAATCCTGAGACAGGAGAAGGTGGTGCAGAGCTCCCCGGCCGCCGTGCCCACTGCACAGCCCATCACAAAGCACATCTTCATGTGGTCAAAGCAGCTCGGCTGGGACTGTCTATAGGGCTCTACGGCCACTGGCATTTCATTCTTGGCTTCGGTCACACTTCTGCGTCTCACGTGGAATGCAAGGCAAGGTGTGCCCAAAGCCTGAGGAACTGCTCTAGTTTTTAACCTCAGCATCTTTTCCTTTCTCCCCACCAGAGAATTTCCGATGCCTGTGCACCCATGAGAAGGGCTTTGGCTTTAAGGGAAGTAGCTTTCACCGCATCATCCCCCAGTTCATGTGCCAGGGCGGCGATTTCACGAACCACAATGGCACTGGGGGCAAGTCCATCTATGGGAAGAAATTCGATGATGAGAACTTTATCCTCAAACACACGGGACCAGGTGGGACCCGATCGGGGCGTGGTGGCGCATGGGGCCAGGCCAGTGGCTTTGTGGGTGGAGGGCTCAGGTCTGCAGGCGAACTGGTTGATGATCCAGCACCTGCATGTGGCCTGGCTGGTGTCGGGGAAGCGGCTTCCATTCACACACTGCCCATCCTCCCTGTCCGCACTCCCTGGGGCCCGCCATGTGAGCTCTCTTAGTCCCTGAGCCTGGCTGCCCCATCTCTGTTAGATGTTCCTCTCTCTCTTAGTGGTTGGTCCCCCAGCAACTGGAGAAAAACAACTGTACTGAATGGTCATCTTGAAACTTACGACCACACTTCTTCAGGGGCCCCTGGCAGCGTTACTAGAGTCCCCTAGTTACTAATGCTCAGTCCCAGTCAGAGATGACGGTTCCTCCCTTCGCTCCCGAAACCTCCATGTCACCCTCCAAGCATGACCTCCTGCGTCTCCTGACACGGGCCCGCTCTGCCTTCCCTCAGGGCAGGGCACGAGCTGTGGTCCGGACCCCATCCTTGCTCCCCTACCTGGGAACCGGGCTCCTGTGGTTGTCCCTCTGCTGCCTTGTGTAACCCACACCCTCTGCCCCGCTGGATCAGTCCGTCTGTGTAAAAGCATATGGTATCTGTGTTTTAAAAAACTCCTTTGACTTGTGTCCCTGTTAGCTATCTTCCATGCCTCTCAATCCCCTTGAGTAAAACTTCTTGAAAAAGTTGTGTAGACTCCCTGCCTTTTGTTCTCTCTATGCCCCTTCAGCCAGACTTCTAGCCCCACCTTTACTGAAACCACCCTTCCCACGATGCCAAGAGCATCCATCTTGCCAGTAGCCAGCTCGTGCCACCTCCCGGCAGCATTTACACTGCGCCATCTACAGACATCCCTCCGACAGCCAGGAGCCAGGGGAGAAGGAGCTCACGTGCTTGTTCTCTCTCCCCCAGGCCTACTCTCCATGGCCAACTCCGGCCCAAACACCAATGGCTCCCAGTTCTTCCTGACGTGTGACAAGACGGATTGGCTGGATGGCAAGCACGTGGTGTTCGGGGAGGTCACAGAAGGCCTGGATGTCTTGCGGCAGATTGAGGTGGGTGGCTTCCCCGGGCCCTGGGTGCATAGCCCTGTGGGAGAGCTGGAGAGGGGCCACGGCTGCTCCCAGGGAGGGCTGCTTCTGCTCAGGCAGGGGTGGGCAGATGGGGAGGGTATCCCTAAGCCAGTCCTTACTCTCCACCCTCCCGTGTTTCTCCCCCTCTTCTGTCCCCACAAAGGCCCAGGGCAGCAAGGATGGGAAGCCAAAGCAGAAGGTAATCATTGCCGACTGTGGGGAGTACGTGTGAGTCCGCAAAGTCTCGGCACTGCCCCTGCGTATCCAGGAACTGTCAGCCTGGGAACCAGCACCTGAGGGTGTCTGTCCCCTTTGTGGCAAGCAGGGGTTTGTGTCATGGCCCTTCTTGGACTCAGCTCGGAGCTCCCTCTGGCTCTTTCCCAGGCGTGGCCGTGGGCCTGGGAGCCGGCACAGGGGCCGCCTTCCCCACTGGACAGGCTGTGCGTGGCCTTTTCCGGCCTTTGCTGCCATGGCTTCTCCTTGGCCTGCCAGTGTGGCTCCTGGACGTTTCTTCTAGTAAAATAAATCCTAGTTCCTGTACTGCTGAGTCCAGCTAGTTCCTAGCAGTTGTCAGAGATTATGTCTGTGGCTAAGCTGTCCTGCTGAATTAGGCTGGCAAAGGGATGGGGCATAGCTTTTCTCTACTCCCTTGGATAGTTCCCTGAGATGCCAAGTAATAGATCTTCAAGCCAGGTTCCCTTGTCAGATCATTGTCAGAACGGTGGAAATCAAAGAGAGTGGAGAAATTCCTGTCTTCTGCTGCCTGTGCTCCTAAACTCATGCTGGCTAGTCTTGTAGGCAGCAAGCATAGTTACAGCTCTCAGCGATTCATGTGTTTATTTCTTCATATTCACTCTACAGATATTAAGTAAGCTCTGTGCCCAGCATAGGGCTTGAACTCACAACCCAGAGGTCAGGAGCCACATGCTCTACTGACTGAGCCAGCCAGGTGCTCCCATTCTACAGAATTTTTCACACAATATTTTAACTCAAAATGCCTTCTTTGTGCCACATACTGTGCTTATTTGTCTGGAGACAGGATGTCACCCAGCTACCTGGGTCTAACCAACCTGCTGCCTTTTTTGTGAATAAAGTTATTGGAACACAGCCACATCCATCTGTTTACATATTCTCTATGGCTGCTTCCTTATCACAGTGACAGAGCTGAGTAGTTGGTGACAGATACTATATGGTCCCCATGTTAAAACTCTCCAGAGAAACAGAACCAATAGGATGTGTGTAGACATGTGTATATATAGAGATTTATTTTAAGGACTTGGCTCCATGACCGTGGGCCTTGCAAGTCAGAACTCTGCCGGGCAGGCAAGCAGGCTGGGACCCAGGGAAGAGTTGATGTTGCAGGTCAAGTCTGAAGGGCTGTCTAGAGGCAGAATTCTTCCTCCCTCTGGCAAGCTCAGTCTTTCCTCTCTTAAAGGCCCTCGACTGATTGGATGAGGTCCACCCACGTTTTGGAGAGTAATCTGCTCTACTTCCAGCCTGTTGCTTTAAATTAATCACATCTGAAAAGTACCTTCACAGCAGCATCTGGACTGGTGTTTGACCAAAAACTGGCCGTGGTGGCCCAGCCAGGTTGACACACAAAACTAACCAACACAGACCCAAAGCCTAAAATATTTATGACATGAACCTTTGCAGAAAGTTTGCTGATGGCTTAAACAAACGGTCCCACCCCATGCTGAGCTCACAGTCTGGTCCTCCTAATGCAGCCACTGCTTGGAGCTCAAGCTTCTCTCTCCAAGCTCAGCCAGGTGGCTTTCAAGCATCCCTCACCTGCTGAAGGCCTGAGCAGGGACGAGCCCTGTGGCCACTAGGCACCTCTCTGGTTGGGTTGCTAGGACCATTCAGAATCCATGGGGCTGGGCTTTTTGATGTTAAGATCTGGACGAGCCTGGTGCCTCCTGGCCCTGGTGACCCCAGGATAGCTCCTGTGAGGGATGTTGGCTGAGCTCCTACTTGGGGTTTCTGTCTTCCTTGTGGCTAGGATGTACCACATGGTTACCCTTGACCCTACAGAGCTCCCAAAAGAGACCTTCCCTCAAAGCGCAGGCCCCCACTCTGAGGGCAAACTATGACCATCACAGGTCAGCCACCAGGAAAGGATGTGTATAAAAGGGTATAGCACAGCCACCTCCCAAGAGGGGACTGACTCCTATGATGACCTTGTTGCTTTCTCTTGTTCCTTGGTAGCACCCACTGGGTGCCAGTGCCCCTCCCAGTGTGCTACGGACCATCTGCAGGTGTTATCCCTGTATCCGCAGCAGAACCCTATACAGAGGTAAACCAAGGCCTGGGTGACATGGCTACAAAGTCCCAGAACATGGTAGAGCAGGATAGGAAGCTCAGCCTGCCTCCCCGTAGTTAAGTGGGGTCCTGGGAGGTTTATTGGGCTCTAGCCTCGGCCTATGGCAGGGGGCCCAAGGCCCTCAGGGAGACACATAGTCCCTATAGTTGGCCTGGACCCTTTGGGGAGACCTAAGGAAACAGGGTTCTTCCCTGCCAGACAGGAGGTGCCCCAGAGCCTGGGGAGCAGTGGCCTGGCTACCTGATCAGCTCCTCACAGCATACTACCAAACCTGTTACTTGGGAAGGCTCTGGTCCTTCGGAAGTGTACCCAAGGGTGTCTGAGGTAGCTTCCTGGTCTGCATGCGCATTGCCTCAGCCCCAGCACCTCAAACAGGGCCGGGTTTTGCCAGTGCACTGACTCCTTCAGGTTGTGGCCCCAGAGTTGGTCCCGTGGCTGCTAGAGTTTCCTCTTTGACAGCACATCAGCCCTCGGATGTGGCTGGCTGTGATGTCACAGTCCCAAAAGCCTGCAGCAACACTCCAGGAAGGGATTTGGGACCTACTTTTTAGTTGTGAACACATCTTGTAGGCTGCAGGTGTTAAAAACCAAGAAAGCCATGTTTTCAAAAAATATTAACAGGAAAATTTCTACTACATAATGAAGTGGGAAAAGCATATTTCAAAGCAATTTATATGATACGGTGTGATCCCAATTTTGTAAAAATACCTATCTATAACATGTAAACCTCTAAACATGTGTATCCTAAGGAAAAAGCCTAGAAACAAATTCACTAAAATACTGTGTTTATGAATCATACAGCTGTGACAATTTCAGATTTTTTTCCCCAATTTGTCCTCCAAAACTGCATTATTTTTGTAATAAATGAAAAACCTGTTTTTTAAAAGATGGGTTGAGTGCTTTGTACCTTTAAGCAGGCTGGTGGGATCCCCTTGCCCCTGGGAACATGGGAAAAAGGTTCACAGCCTTGGCCGTAACCAGGCACTTTCCTCAGGCCTTGAAAGCAAGTGGGAACACAAAGTCCTCCCTCCAGAGACTGCAGGGTGTAGATTTTCAGGAGAAAGCACAACTCTGAAATAAGTACACCATCACCTGCAGAACACATTCTGGACAAGCACAGAAAGAGATCAGCAGATCCTTTTGTAATGTCAACAGGTACCAGTTGCTAAGTGTTTTTATGGCAGACATTGTCCTAAATGTGTATGTACATATCTGATCTTTCCAATAGCCTTGGAAGGAAAGAACCAATATCCTACCCTACCATAGAAAAGGACCCAAGATTCACATCCATTTGGCTCCAAAATGCTGTACTCTTGCTGTGCTGCCTCTGTTCCTTTGGTAATTTTCCAGGACAGGTTACCTCCCCACCTGAGAAAACCCTGGACAGAGATGTTGTAATAACTTGGCCTCCAGGCCAGCATTGCACTGCCAAAGCCGAGACTGCTCTGCACGTGTCCTCAGCCTTTTCCCACATGCCCTCCCTTCTGGCAACAGTCCTTGATTCCTCGTTGTCAGTGGGCCTGACCAACCACCCATATGTATCCTTCGGGTCCTGTGCAACCAGATAAACCAGCCATGCCCTGAGCAAGAGAAAGGGAAATGGTGGCATCTGTGCTGTGTATCTGCCAGCCTGGGCCACCCCCTGCAGCTGCTGTGCTTGGCTCAGCAAACGGATAACTGGAAATCTAACATATGCGATAAATGCATGCAGTATCATGCAATAAACAGGGCATAAAATGCAGGAGCTTTGTGTCCATTCACAATGGTTTCACTGCTCAGGGCTTTCTCCATTTGATCTCATTTGCCTGAATGGCAGAAGTTGCTGGAAGTCTGACCCAGGAAGGCAGGCAGAGGCTTCCTGTTTTTCAGTTGTGCATGAAAAAGGAAGATTACAATCTCCAGTCATTCCTGCTGTGCCCAGCCTGACAGGTGAGGTATATATATCCCTGTCTATAAATCTTTGGGTGATTTGACAGACATTCCTGGTGTACCCCTAATTGTGTTGGGCTATTGGCTGGGCACAAAAGATGCGAGGGTGAAATAAAGAATTGTCAAAATAATTGGCTAATTTTAAACTTACATTAGCCTAAAAGGTCATCTTTGATGTTAGGAAGATGGAAGTGTTAGATAAGGACTAGAATGGCAAACAGTTCTATATTTTATACCAGCTCTGATCTGTGACCACCACCTGAGCCCCCAATTCAAGGTTGTGAGGCAGCATCTGGGCTCAGTGTGAGAAAGGGTTGGCAGACAAGATTTCCAGCAGAAGGCCCTTTGGAGACCAGAAAGCCGAATGCTTTCATGTACACATGGGAAAATGAGACCCAGAGGAGGAAACCATCTACCCGGTCAGCTCTCTTAACATCTAGGCCAGAGTTTAGATCCTTAACTGATGGGGAACTTTCCACCTTGCAGACAGTCTGGACCTGCTCTCTATCCCAGAGTCTCTTTCTCTGTACTTGTTCCACAGTCCCTTCCAGGTCCCTGTGGAGGGGCTGCTGTCCTGCAGCAGGGCCCCTGGCCTCCACACCTGCTGCCAGGCCTGATGTCCCGGGCCCCTCCTCAGGTGCAGACTGATGGCAGAGATGCGCGTCTTTGGGCACAGGGGTGGTTCCGCCTCGGCTGGGCTGTGCCTGTGGGTTGGGCGGGCCCAGGATCTGCTTTTAATGACAGTATTTCAGGGCTCGGGCAGCTGGACTCTGTCTGCTCCAGCAGGTAAATTACAGGCTTAGCAAGTCAGAAATCAAATAAACACTCCAGCTGCCTGTGGCGGCTGCTCCAAGGAGAACAGTGGTTTCCGGGAACCTTCACCCAGGTCAGCCTAATTACTGCCTGTCACTCCCGTGGGACAGGGACCTTTTCTTTTGTCCACAGGCCTAGAGAGACAGGACAGCACTCCTGTGCACACAGGGTGATGCAGATTATGGTGACCAGCCTGATTTTGACAACTGGACATAAGCAGGTGCTGAGAAAACCCTGCCCTTGCCCCACACCTGGCCCCAGGCTGCCCAGTGTCCCAGATGCACTGCAGTGGGTGAAATGGATTGCTCCTTATGGCAGAAGATGGCAAACAGTGGAGTTCTAATACCAATCATTTTGAAGTTCTATCCAGATTTGGAAGCAAAAAAAATCAAGATTGATTATTGATGTTTGCCATGCCAAAGGGAAAGGGTAGTCATGTCATCTGTTCTCAGCATCGTCATCCTGAGCCACCCAATTTCTCTACCATGCTAGGCTCAATAAAAAGAGAACTTTTCCATGGAGCTGAGCTCAGCATGGTGACAGATAGATAGGTGAATGAAACCTCCCCAGTTTTTTGTTTCTACAAAGGCCAAAATCCACACACCGCAGCTCTTCCCCGGATAGCAGAGGCAGATCAACGCAGTAAGATCGGGAGAGACAAATGCCATTGGCCTGAGCCCTACGTCATGTGGTTCATTCAGCTCTTGAGTTGGCACACGTGCCTACCTGTGGCTAGCAGTTTGATGATTCAGATCCACAACTACACAGCAATGAGGGCAAGTCCACACTCTAACAAAAGTGCCCAGAAATACCTGGGAGGGGCAGGCAACCGGAGGTAGACTAGACTGTCTACACACATCCAAGCCCTGTAATGGATAGTAAAGAGCCCGAGGTAGCCATTTTGGGTTCTAGGTGCCCCTCGGTTCACCCCAAATCACCACAAGCCTGGACCAGCAATGGACACGGATAGGTCCTCAGATAGGACTTTTGTGTCAACCCCAAAATGCTGGTCAGCACGTGCTTCTCAGGGAGGAGGCTGGGAGAGAACCTGCTCAGTGACTCAGACCACCAGGCCTGGAGGCCAAAAGATTTTCACAAACATCAGGCAGGGAAGGGGCAGAGAGGCCTGGAGAAGATCCAGCCCTGGCAGGAAGAAAAGAAGGGCATAGATATGTTGATCTCTGGGGGCCCACCCCTCCATCCCCCCCCCCCCCCCCCCCCCGAGGTCAGGCTGGGTCTGAGAGTTTCCTGCATCTGGAGAGGGGCCTGATCCAGGCGGGAGGCTCTGCAGCGGCGGGGCCGGGCCTCAGTGGCAGCCACAGGCCCTGACCACCATGTTGCGGTGCTTGCGCAGGATGACATTGTTGCTGCTGTCATAGTAGAGCACAGAGGTGGCGCTCAGCTTGGTGGGGGCGCAGCACGCCTTGGGGACCGCGTCCGGCTTCATCAGGTGCACCTGGCCAGGGGAGGGACGGCAGTCAGGTGTGAGTACTGCGGCCTTCTCCCACGACTCCCAGGTCCCACCGACCCCGGAGTCTCCAGCTGCTCACCCTCCCCGGCTCCATCCTCTGCAGCCCGGGCTGGCGCTAACCTGTACATGTTCCCCACCCCGTCCCCCTTCACCCCTTCCCCGCACCAGCTGGCTCCCTCCTTCCACATTCACTCCCCTCAGAGGCCACGACCCGCTCACTGGTCTCCAGCACATGGCGTGCCCGGTGCCCAGTCCCTCTGCCGCACCACCCCTCTGGGGTCCCCTCCGCTCCTCCCATGTGCTCCTGTAACGTCCCTGATCATAGCTTGTCCCCATTAGCTGTTTGCCATCTGTCTCCCCTCCCAGCTGTGAGCCAGTGAACGATCACAGAACAGGAGAGACCTAGAATCCTAGGTCCATCCTCGTGTTCAGTGCTGTTACTCCTCAAGGCACTTGCCACCCCTAATAACAACTTCTTTTTTTTTTTTTTTTTTTTTTAAATTTTTTTTTTTCAACGTTTTTTATTTTATTTTTGGGACAGAGAGAGACAGAGCATGAACGGGGGAGGGGCAGAGAGAGAGGGAGACACAGAATCGGAAACAGGCTCCAGGCTCCGAGCCATCAGCCCAGAGCCTGACGCGGGGCTCGAACTCACGGACCGCGAGATCGTGACCTGGCTGAAGTCGGACGCTTAACCGACTGCGCCACCCAGGCGCCCCCCCCGATAACAACTTCTAAGGCAACTACTGTTCTGGGCCGACCGAGACGGAGGGCACGGAGGCCCCGCGTGGTGCCCAGAGTCGCATGGCTCTCAGGTGTGGCGGAACTTGGACGGGGTGTGCTGACCTGCTGCCCTCTGAACAGCCTTACTGCCAGGAGAGAGCCTGCCTGAGGAACGGCCCATTTTCAGCTTCCTAAAAATATTTCTCCCAAGCCCTGGCAGGACGAGCCGCAGTTTACACGGAACTCCGGGTCAGGGCCCCCCACTTGCAGGCCCGAAGGCGGCCCGAGGCTGTGGGGAGGCAGGAGAGAAGAGGACACCTGCTCCATCCCTGTGTCGTGCAGCCCAGGGCCCCCCACCCTCTCGGACGCAGCCGAGCAGGACCCAGATGAAGCTGTCTGGTGGGAGAATCTGTCTGGCCCCCACTCCCCTGTGCCCAGCTCTGAGCCAGCCTGCCGGGAGGACACCAGCTGGCTCAGGGCCCAACAGCCTCTCAGGGGCCCAGGGGGAGGCCGAGGCCGCTGTGGGGATGTCCAGCCAGACAGGACCTGGGTGCCACTGCTCCCAACTTCCCCACCTCCAAATGCGGTGGCCCGGTTTGGCCTTCATGGGCCCACGTGAAAAACTAGGCGACACTGCCTGCCTGTCCAGCCATGGGCTCTGAATGACTGGGAACAGGGGAGGGTCTTGCCCGAGTCGGGGTGCTGGAGAGAAGTTGGGCACCGCGGGGGTACGGCCTTTCTGAGACCTCCCCCACGCCCCAGATGAGAGCTTTGTCAGATGAGTGACAGAAAGAAGGTCTTTTATTCCATCTGGCACCAAACAGGATGACTTGGGGAAGCTAATGTGCCATTCCACCCAGCTCGTTTTTGAGCCACCGGGAGACCAAATCCAAGGGTCTGTCACTTACTGGCTGTGCATCTTTGGGTACAAATCGCGCATCTGTGGGCCTCGTTTTCTCCTCTGCCAAATGGGTAGAATGGTACTTTTCTCATTTCCAACACAAATGTATCTAGGACATGTGCCTTGTGCCAGCTCTGCCAGCATGGGGCACAGAAATGTCCCAGACATAGTCCCTGCTTTCACAGACTCAGTGGGGAGGGAAAGGGAGGCGGGGAATATTCCAGCAGACAACCAGGACCCACCGGAGCGGCACAACAAAGCAGGCCTTCAGCACTGGGAGCATGAGCGTGGTGACGACCCCTGGCAGGGAAGGGCCACAGACATGAGGCATGCAAGGGGAGCAGGGGGTGGCTGGGCCCAGGGCAGGGGAGGAGGCCCTCCAAGTGGAGGGCACAGCAGGTGCAAAGGCAGGAAGGTGAGAAACAGCCTATGCAGGGAGATGAGGGTACTAGAACATGTGGGGACACTGGCGAGGTCGGCAGGGTGGCTCACGAGGGGTCCTGCGTCCCAGGCCAAGGGCTCAACCTTCCTCCTGGGAACGGTAGGAAGCGAGACCAAGTTTCTCAACTGAGAACGAGGTACTAGGTTGTGCTTTAGTGGGATCCCCAGCTGCTGTGTGGAGAAGGGCTAAGAGGATGAGCCTAGAGGGAAATGCTTCCTTCTCTTGCCTTCACGACACCCCAAGTCCCCCATCACTGCCCAGCCTCCCCATGGAGGAGGGCAGTCCTCACCTCCGCTACTGCATCTGCCGTCTCCCCAGAGAAGCTCACCTGTTCTCAGGACTGGAGGGACGGCCCCATGCCACTCTGACATCCAGAGCTTCAGCCCGGCCCCTCCTCAGACCTGCAGGTCCCGCTTCCCTCCCGGGCCCACCTCTGACCTCACCTTCCCAGCACCCCATGCCTCCCTGCAGCCCAAGCCCACCCAGCTATCCTGACTTGGGAGCTGCACACCCTTGTGGGCCAGGAGAACCATGTGTGTCTCATCACGACCAAGCTTTTCCCAGGAAAGCAGTCCCTGATGGCAGCAACTCCCACTTGATGTGAGAAAGGCAGTGTGACCACAGGGTCAAAGCTGCTGTTAGTGATGTTTACTCTCACTCAGGGGCATCACTTAACCTCTTACTAGATTAACATAGGGGCAGGGACACCAGGAAGTAGGCTTCTAGGTAAACGTTCTAGAAAGAAATCTCAATCCTATTATCAACAAACTTTTAAAACACTTAGCAATAAACAGCAGCAACAATGCTCCTCACAGAAGCTATTATTCGGCATTTAAAGGTACCCCAGACAGCATCAAAAGCATTTACTTCCTGTGGGAGACACAAAGAACTAAGGGACCAGGAAAAAGACAATGGGGAGGTGAACAGAAGGGGGGGGCAAAGCCCAGCCCGTCACCCAGGCCACACCTGTAACGCTCTCCTCATACACCGTGCAGCAGGTGGCTGAATGCACGTGCCTGTCACTCACCCCACAGGCATCTGTGTGACGGGAGGCCGAGGGTGCCAGGGGACACGCTGATGTGTGTTTAGAGCACACAGGTACACAGGTGGGATGCACATGTTATGTGTGTGTTGTGGTGTGATGTGTGACCAGAAGCAAGCATGTCTTGTAAATCTGGGTGCCCACATATGTACGTGAATGCCTTACACATGCATGTGCAGGGCACGAATCTGGGTGTGCACAAGCAGTCAGGGTAAGTCGGGTGTGTGTGGATTTATATGCCTAGGGGTCTACATGTGAACGTGGCCACATAGGGACCAGTTCCTGTACAGACATGGGAAGTTAACTGCGTGTGCCTACAGTGAAGGGTGGGGAGAGCTCCCTGAGACCCGAGCAGACGCTTCCATCCACCTGGCTGCACGAGCCCTCTCCCCGTGGGTGGGGACAGGATGGATGCGGTACTGACCAGGGACTGCAGGATGGCGTGGTTGGTGGCGTTCATGCACGAGTCCAGCGGGAAGGAGCACTCCCCCTCACAGTAATAGGCCGAGTACCCTTGGGGAGCAATGACCCAATCCTGGGCGGGGGAAAGAGAAGAAAGTGAGTGCCATCCAGATGCCCCCACACACACACTGAGCCCCTGAATCCAGCACACGGCACAAGACGACTCAGGGCTGCCCCTTACCCACCTGCAGCCCCAGCCCCATCAGCCAAGCCTAGGGTCCCTGCAGGCAGGCTCCCCCAAGAGGCCTGTCGTCCACTGGGAGACCCTCCGCAGGCAGGGCTGGGCACAGCTCTGTCCCCTTCACGTGCACTGGGCATCATCCTCCCCACCCGCCCCACTGCCTGCATCTTCTAGAGCTGCTGTCCCAGCAGACGTGCACACGCACTGCCCTCCCAGCCTCGGTTTCCCTGTTGCAGCCCTGACATGTTCTGGCTGAGGATTCAGACTATCCCCATTTCCATGGTTTTCACCAAAAAGCACCTTCTCACTATAAAAGAAAGACATATTCCCTTCAGAAAACACTGAAGAACCTAATGCATGAGAAAATTAAAGTCACCCATAATTCTAGCTGCCCCTGAAGATACACCCATCATCTCCAGGTGGGGACCGTCATGTAAGAAGGAGGAGAGTCAGAAATTACCAGCCAGCCGAGGTCCTGGAAGCTGACGTAGAGTTCGTGCCGCCGGCAAACCTGCCGGCCGTCGGTGCCGTGAACGTCATCTGCAGGGACAGAAGCCAGGTCTGTTCTGGGGTTCCTGCTCTGGGCAGCTTCCACAGGAAGCTCCCAGGGCGGGGGACACCCCACCGGGCACACTTGGGGGATAAATGAATGCAGTGAAACAGACGCATTTGATCTCGTTAAGCCCATCCTGCAGCTCTGCTGGTGTCATGACCCAGCTCGAGAAACTTCGATGGCTCCAGGTGGGTCCGATAGCTACAGAGGAACCCTGCACTCACCCCAGCCTCCCCTGAGTTCCAACCTGTGGGCCCTCCCGATGCTTCAGTAAACAGCCCAGGGGACCCGGGGCCATCAGTGGCTCCTTTTCTGTACTGACCTCATCCCACCTCTCCAGCCGCCCCCATTCCACAGGATCGAGTGGCTCACGGAAGCCAAAGGGCAGACTCCCCGTGGAGGAGAGGAGGGCAGGAGGGGAGGGCAGGCCCACTCCTGATCCTGAGGGGCTCAGTCTGCGGGGGAGACCTCCGCATAAACAGTTGTGCATCCTGCAGGGTCCCCAGGGGCTGTGCTGCCCGGAGGATGGGGCACCTGATTCTGATGGAGACTTCTGGAAAAAGCCCTGGGAGCCAGGGGAGGGCAGAGAAAGCACTTCTGGGTGGCAGGGACGGAGAGGGCAGAGGCTGGTCCACAGGACAGTGCTGGGAGGTGACCCCCGGCCTGAACCTACTGAGGACCCAGAGGGTTCTGTCCCCTCCAGGTGGCTCCCGGGCCCCGCCCCAGTCCCCTCACCAAAGATCCCTGGGAGTTTGTTCGGGTGTGGCAGCTCGTTGGTTTTCTTGGGCGGCCTCCTCTTCAGGGGCCTTGCTGCCCGAGGGGCTCGGACGGGACCAGGGCTCGCCCTGAAAAAAGTGACCAGGAAAGGCTGTTTGGAGCCCGGCGCCCGTTGCCCCAGCAGGCCAGCCAGGCCAGGATCCACGCTGTGCCCTGAGACGGAGAGAGGAGAGAGGGCGATCACTCACGGGCAGGGGCCGTGCACATGGGACAGCGGGGACCCTCCTGCCAGGGCCTGCTCGGGCCCAGGAGCGTGGAGGCAGAGGGCCTCAGTTTGCTCCTCTGGAAACAGGAGTCCCAAGTCCGAGGGAGATGGAGGGAGGGGGGCCTCGCGAACACAGGGTCATTACTCGTGATAACGGTGAAGAATGCCATCTGTGAAACACTTTATAGGTTTCGAGTTAGTTCACACGCGTGACCTTATGTGTCTCCACAGTCCCCCTGGACCTCATGCTTCGTTGAGAAACGTCACAGCCACTCTGCCGGGGGCTCGCAGAACCACGGTTCCCATGTCCATCTGAGTGCTCCGAGGCCCGAGTTCTCCCTTCCACCCCATACGTTCTGGGGGTGTGGATGGATTTATGACCCAGCAGATTGGAGCAGCCACCAGGATGTACCCAGGGCTTGCTCTGCCCAGTACTGCCAAGAGCAGGGCGCTAACTGTCCCCTGACATCCACAAACGAGACCCCGGGTTCAGTGGGGCAGAGACATCTGGCCAAAGTCCTGGAGCCGCGGTTCAGTCAGATCCCAAGTTCTTACCCACTGAAGGTCTTACTCCCGGGTTTGTGGGTTAAAAAAGAGAAAAGGCTGTGTGGGCGAGACATGATGGGGACCTCCGGCTTGGAAGAGGGACACCCCTGAAAATGGGATTTGACCCCACAGCTGCTTAGAGATGAGGATGCCCTGAGAAACACACTCACGATCCCTGGAAATGTCGACTCCACCAATGAAACCAACTTCCTGTACCTCTTTGTATTTCCAAATGACCTCTTGATTTCTTAACTGTCAAAGTAACACAAGGGCAACTGTAAGGTAACCTCTGGGGAAGAAATATCACTCAGAAACCTCTGCCCACCCCAACACATCATTTTCATCTTTCTGGAATATTTTCATGTCACCTGAACTTTTACACAATGGTCATCTTAACAAAGAAGTCTGTTATGTTTTCCAACTTTTTCACATAAACATGTTCACTGCTGTTAAAATGTCTCCACTATGAACGTTTCAAATGCATAAAATTCCTTTGAGAAAATGTACCATAATATTTAGAGATTAGCTTAACTTTAGACATTTAGGTTATTTCCCGGCTTTCATTAAAAGACGAGAAAGGGGTAGATCTCTTCATTCTCATTTCCTGTGGAATTTTCCTTTTTCTTTGTTTGAATGTTTCTATTTTTCAGAGAGAGAGAGAGAGAGAGAGAGAGGCGGGAGGGGAAACGTGAGTGGGGGAGGGGTGGGGAGAGAGGGGAACAGAGGCTCTGCAGTGGGCTCTGTGCTGGACAGCAGCGAGCCCGTCGTGGGGCTCGAACTTACAAATGGAAACTGAGATCATGACCGGAGCAGGAGTCGGATGCTCAACCAACTCAGCCACCTAAGAGCCCCTCCCACGGTATTTTCTTAAACTAAACGACAGGAGGTGATTACTGACTTTTATGCTCCTTAAAACACAGTGCCAACTGCTCTACTTCCTGTACATCACCTCAGTGTTGCCACCCTGACACACACACACACGCACAGGCACATGTACGCACGTACGTATGGAAACACCCGTGCACTTCTCATACAGGATACAGACATACACATACACGATGCTACGTGTCTGTTCCATTAGCGGGTGTCTGATTCACTGTGAAACCATCCCAGTCCTGCTCAGCTGGCAAAGGTCAGCCCTTAAACAGCCGGGCTCTAGACCTGGGGCCCCGGGCCAAGTTGGTTGAACTAATCAGTCCAGAGACTAAACTTTGATCTATGACATCACCTCCCACAAACAAATGCACCGGACACGTTAGAGGCACCGCTCAGGAACGATCCTGCTGGGACGGGAGGGGGGTCAGCTGCAGGGGCTGACACTGGAAGGAGCCTTGGGGATACGGGGGTGGTTACTCCTCCCTCATCCCTTCCCCTCACATTTCGTGGCTCGTTCCCGAGAGAAGGCTCCTCGGTGAAAGCCTTCCTGTGGGATCATCAGAGCTGCAGGAATTTAACGTAAACATCACAGTGAGGAGGGCGTCCGAGTGCCCGACGACGGAACCAGACCTAACTCAGGACTCACAGAACATGCAAGAGAAACACCAATGATCTCCTTTTGTTTTTAATTAAAGCCATATTCCTAATGAGAGAATAGTCTGTCTGGCGGTAGCCAAGTCTGAGACGCCAGGAGAACCGGTCAGACGAACGGACAGGCGTGATGACACCCCTTCTGGGTGAGAGGCAGTGGTGAAAATGAAACACACCCTCTGACCAGGGCTTCCTTCCCCGGGTCAGGCGGCCACCTGCTGCATGGGTCTGAGGTTCGGTGACACGGCGAAGGGCTGCCCGTGCTCTGTGACATCGTCCACGGTCAGCCCGCCCCAGAGCTCGATCAGCGTCAGGTGTTTCTTCTTGTGCACGTCGAACACGGCCTTGTCAGTGATGATCCGGTCCACACAGCGCTTCCCGGTCAGCGGCATGGTACGCTTCTCCGAGATTTTGGGTTCGTTGGCCTTGGTGCAGTGCGCCATGGTGACCACCACTCTGGTCTTGGGACTGGACACCAAGTCCATGCCCACCCACCCCCCCCCCATGCCTTTCACCTTCTTCCCGGGTATCATCCAGTTAGCGAGGTCACGGTATTTAGAGACCTGCATGGCTCCCAGCATGGTGAGGTCGAGGTGCCCCCCTCGAATCATGGCGAATGAGTCACCGCTGGAGAAGAAACAGCCCCCGGGGAAAATGCTCATCGTCTGCTTGCCCGCGTTGATGAGATCTGCATCCACTCATCTTTGGGTGGGAACGGCCCCAAGCCCAGGATGCCATGTTCACTGTGAAGATGAACAGTCATGTCCGGGCTGATGTAGTTGCTGGCCAGGAGCGGGATTCCTATGCCCAGATTGGCATACATGCCTTCCTCAAATTCAAGAGCTGCCCGCTTGACAATTCGGGCCCCGGGGTCATCTGCAGACTCGGCTTTTTCATCGTGCTCCTTCCTGAGGGCTAGATGCTCAATTCTTTTCTCGTGTTTTTCTCCCTGAATCACGCGGTCGACATAAATGTTAGGAACGTGGATGTCTTCGGGGGCAAAGGTCCCCACATCCACGGTTTCTTCCACCTCCACCACGGAGGTTTCCGCAGCTTTGCACATGGGCACGTTGAAATTCCTGGCGCTTTTTCTGAAGATGACGTTCCCGGCGCGGTCGGCCTTCCACCCCTTCACCAAAGCAAAATCGGCGGTGATGGCTTGCTCCAGAAGATAGTGGTGCCCGTGGAACTCCCTCACCTCTCGGGGCTGGCTCATGGTGGCGATGTGGCCGTCGGGCGCGGACCTGATGGGGGCGCCTCCCTCCTGAACCAGGGTCCTGTAGGCCATGGGAGTGTAGAAGGCGGGCACCCAGGCGCCCCCAGCGCGGATGTGCTCGGCCAGGGTGCCCTGGGGCGTCAGCTCCAGCTCCAGCTCGCCCGCCAGGTACCGGCGCTCGCCCAGCGTGTTCTCCCCCACGTAGGAGCAGATGAGGCGGGCGATCTGCTTGGCCTCCAGTAACAGGCCCGGCCCAAAGCCGTCCACGCCCACGTTGCTGCTGACCACGGTCAAGTCTTTGACGCGCGTGCGGAGCAGCGCCTGAATCAGGTTCTCTGGAATCACGCAGAGCCCGAAGCCGCTGACCATGATCTTGGCCCTGTCCGCGATGTCTTTGACGGCCTCCACGGGATCCGCGTAGAATTTGGCGCGGGCACAAGCACTGGTGGCCAGGCCACGCACACCGCCCTCGGCCTCGGCCAGCGTGGGCCCCCAGCGGTTGGCGGGGACGCGGTGCCTGAGCGCCCACGCGTGTGCCTCTGGAGGACGGTCATCGTGCGCTCTGGCTCCGGGCCCCGGACTGAGACCGGCGGGGAACAGGCCAACGCCGGCCGCCACCACCGCGTCACAGAGCAGGGAGGGCGCGTGGGGCGGTGACGCTCACACCAGGTGGCCCCAGCGCCCCTGCCCACAGTGAGGGGCCCCTCCCGCAAGGGGATTCCGGACCCTGTGTCCCCCGCTGCGGAGGCAGCGGCGTTCCTGAGGGGAAGACACGACCCTGAGTCCTCGGGGTTGGCGGCAAGGCCGCCCGTGTCCAGCCCAAAGCCCCGGGGGCAAGGGAGGTCCTTCGTGGAGCCCCTTCCGGGCACACCTCTCCCTGTTGGACACCCCCAACTCTGGGTGGTCCCCTTCCTTCTCTGTCACCACACCCTTCCTGGGTGACCTGCTCCAGTCCCCTGGCCCTCAGGCCACGCAGACGGCTGCGCTTCCCACACCTGCGCTGCTCGCCCCTGTGCTCACCTGTCCTGGATGACCGGCCATCTGGACGTCTACCAGGGCTCCCAATGACCTCACCGCCAAAGAAAGTGCTCTGGGGTTGCTGCCTCAGACCTGCCCCCTCCTCTTCTTTTACTCAGACACAAATCTATTAAAAATGGGCCCCTGGCTCACTCCACATTTTCCATGATACCTCCGCTGCCCACTTTTCTCCATTTCTGCCGCTACCAACAAGCTCCTCCCCACTCCACCTGCACGCTGGGTGGCTCCTGAGCCTCTGTGACGGCACTCTTGTCCCCCACACACCACCCTCCTTGCTCATGTCAGGGGCGGGCCGTTCTGGATACATACAGAGAAAGGTTTTATTTTATCCTAGTTGAGATTTACAGAAAAACTGCACCGACAGCCCAGAGTCCCCGGATACCCAGAGCCGGTTTCCCCTGGGAAATGTTACCATTTACGTTAGGGCCGTGGCTTTGTCACAACTGATGAACCAATATGATAAATTAACATGATATATATTCGGATCTCGCCGGTCTTCCCCATGTCCTCTCTCTCTTCCAGGGTCCCCGCCCGGATCCCACATGGCCGTCAGCTGCTACAACTGCTCAGGCACCTCTGCGCTCTCACACGAGCTCAGACTTGCTTTGTAATTATGACGGTTTGCAGAAGGACCTGAAGGGCACTCTGCAGTACGTCCTTCCGTTTCCGTTTGTCTGGGTTTTTCTCACGGTTAGACGGGGTGTGGGTTTTGGGGGGAAGACCACGAGATGGAGGGCCCTTCCCATCCCTTCATGTCAAGGGGACACGGGAGGTACGTGACATTCACGTGAACCCTGATCACCTGACAAGGCAGCACGCTCAGCTTTCTCCTCTGTGAACTTACTTCCCCCACCCCGTCCCGACTGTACTTTGGGAAGCAGGTCGCTAAGCGTTGTCACACTGAGGGGTGGAGTGATGTCCTCCTTAGGGGGGCAGGGGGGGTTGTTTTCAGAGGGCTCTTTTCAGATCCTGCCATCCTCCACTGCTATGAAATACAGTGAGCTACCCGCCACGCTCCAACACCAGGCCCTGGTTTACCCACAGAGGGCCCGGAGCGCCTGGCAGGCTCAGTTGGTAAAGCATGCGACGCTTAACCTCAGGGTTGTGAGTTGGAGCCCCACGTTGGGTGCAGACATTACTTAAAAATAAAATCTTGGGGCCCTGGCTGGTTCAGTTGGTTAAGCGTCCGACTCTGGCTCAGGTCATGATCTCTCAGTTCATGAGTCTGAGCCCCACATCAGCTCTCTGTCATCAGTGCAGAGCCTGCTTTGGATCCTCTGTCCCCCTGTGCCCCTCCCTGGCTCACGCTCTCTCTCTCGAAAATAAATAAACGTTAAAAAATAAATATAATCTTAAAAAAAAAGAATGCGCCTTGCCAGCTCTCAGTCTCCTCTCCCATCTGCCCTGGCCCTCCCCCCCGCTCCAGCCACGGCCGCCACTTCCTGCAGCTCAGATACGCCAATCTTGTGCCCACCTTCGGCCTCTCCATCCCACTTCCTGCCATAACGGAGGCTCTTCCCCAGATACCTATGGAACGAATGAAGGCGTGATCCTCATTCTACAGATGAGGAAACGGAGGCTTAGCAGGTAAGTATCCTGCAAGGTCACCGAGTGAGAGCGCTGCAGGGCTGGGATTCAAGCCCAGGCCTCTCTGATCAAGTCTGAGGGTATAACCGCTTCCCCTCCTGCCCTGCCCAGTAGGGGACCTCCCACCCTACACGGTTGCTCCTGGAGAGGGAAAACACAGACTCTCTCTTAGCAGCTCAAGCGTGGGTTCCGCACAAGGAGAGGAGGGAGAGCACTGGGGTAGGGGGCCCCTGCTGCGGGAACCTGGCCCCTGCACCCCACTGACCCCCATGGCGGGGCAGGGATCGTCACCCCAGGCGCAGGGCTGAGAAAGGCCAGGCCTCCAGGGCCCAGGGAGGGGGCTGCAGCCCTCTCGGCTGCCAGCAGCGCCAGAGGAGCCCCCGGGGAGAAGGTCTGCCGCCCAACCCTGGGCCTCACCATCGTCCGTTTCCACATAGAGGCGGAGCCCCAGGTCCTTGTTCCGGCTCAACAACCAGCGGTCACTGGCTGCTGTCACGTCCAACACCAGCCAGCCCTCGTCCCCAGCTTGGAGCGTCTGAAGATCCAAAAAGAACAAGTCAGACTCCCTGTGGACACGAAAGAACAATTAACCGAGGGCTGGCACAGCTGCCTCTGTGTTTCTAGGGCCCTCCTGTGGACCACGAGTGGGCGCCTGCCCACCCTCGGGCCGGGTGCCTCACTCTCCTCATCTCACTGCATCTACCCCACAAAGGTGTTACTGCACCCACGCAGCGATGTGGAAACTGAGGCTCAGGAGCTCAGTGACCTGCCCAAGGTCCTGCCCCAGGACAGCGGGGCACGGACTTGCAGCAGGACTGGTTCTGGGTCACTCCCCACAGTGACACGAGGCCTGGGGTCAAGTATCTTTCTGAGTCTGGGGGTGTGCTCTCCAGGGAGCTCCCCTTCTGTCCTCTGGGACATGTCCCCTCCGGGGCTGGGCCCGATACACCGACAGAAGCTCGACCGGGAGGCAGGGCGTGGGGCGGGCACCTGTTGGACTGCTCTCTGACCACCTCGAACATGCTGACGTGCAGGGTCCCGTTGAGCAGGTGGGTACTGGCCATCTTGTAAATCCGGAACTCAGCAGCTGTGACCATCTCCCCCTCTGGGATCTGGGTCAGGTCAAAGCGGAACTCCTTCCAGTGGGGCTCCTGGTGGCCCAGGGTACGGTCACGCTCCACTGCAAGACAGAGCGGGACCGGCGGTCACTCGTGTTCTGGGCTCGGGCTGGGGGTGGGCGGAGTTGGGTGGGAGCTGGGGGCCGAGGCAGCCTGGGTGGTGACGGCCCCCTCCTCTGCAAAGGGGCTTGCTCCCAGGCTCCGCCCGCTGGGTGCTGAGAAGGCTCAGTGGGGCTACATGGTGAGGCGTCTGCATAGGACCCAGCATACACCAGCTCAACGAGAGCAGCCTTCACTTCTGGCCCCTGAGCCCCAAACCCGGCCTGCCATTCCCATTCCCTGCTGGCGCTGGGACCCGAGGGTGAAGTAGAGGTCAGGTCCCTCCTCTGGGAAGACGGACATCAGAGCCAAGGCAGAAAAGGGCCACGTAAGGGTGCAGACATAACTGAGTACATTTCTGAGCCAGGGGCTGTCCAGAATCTGCCGATGTACATGCATGGAAGCCTGGGGAGGGGGAGCCTTTGCAGCTGACACGGGCTGGGCCTTGAGGGGTGAGAGCGGATATGTCGAGAGAGGAGGACACTCCACAAGAAAGGGGCCAGCCTGAGCAAAGGCCTAGGGCTGAGGAACAGATTGTGCCAGCAGGGGAAACAACAGCCATAAAACACAGCAAAGGGTGAGATGATGGCAGGCCCCGTTTGGGGACAAGGGGAAGGAAGAAGGAGTGCCGGAGGGAGACTCAGAAAGGAACAAGGAGTAGCAAGGTAGGAGTGACAGCTCCTGGAGAGACCTGGTCAGGGCCTGGGGAAGCTAGACAGTCCCATGGTGTGGTGGGATCTGAGCAGGCTTCCCGGAGGAGGGGACATCTGAACTGGCCTTGAAGGATGGGACAGAGTCTTGTCGGGTGGAGAAGGTGGCAGGGAAGGCATCCTAGGCAGAGGGGACCCCAGAGGCACTGGTGTGGGGTGCTGGGGCATCCACAGAGCAGCAGTGTGGGGGACGGGCCCTGAGTGGCTGTGGCCTGACTGCGGAGGGCTGGAATTCTGGCCCAGGAGCGTGGGCTGTGCCTCTGGCCGCTGGGGTTCAGGGCTCTGGGCAGCAGGGGCGCAGTGTGGTTTGGGGTGGGGAAGAAGGTATGTGTGGAGGGGCAGGTGAAGCACAGGCTGGAGGGGGAGCCAGGGCGGCCTGGTGGCGAGGCTGGACTGTCTGGGCAGGAGGCTGTGGGTGGCGAGTCAATCCCACATCTCCCCAGCTGCCCGGAAGTGCCCAGGACAGTATATTTAGTACCGTCTTACTTTAGCCTCTTGTCACTTTCAAACACCACAAATCTGTGTTTCCGGAAAGCAGGGGTGGGAGCCGCCCAGCGCCGTCCTCAAAACCCAACACTGAGATTTTAATTACATGTCTCTGAGTCTTTTTTTTTTTTTTTTTTTTTCTCTGAGTCTTTTAAAAACTCTCTCTCTCCGGCTACTGGGCTCAGTGACCACAAGTCACCGGGCCGGTGGCGGAGGCGGATGTGGGGAGCACTTCCCGTCCTCACGGTGAGGACCTGATCTGGTGATGGACAAACAGCTGGGCTGGGTGGGGCCCGTGGACGCACATTTGGACAGGAGGAGACGGGCTTCTCATCCCCAGCCGAAGAGGAGAAGAAACAGAACGTCCATCCTCTGACAGCGTGCCGGCCACGCGGCAAATGCCCACCCGTGGCCCAGGCTGTTGCGGAGGCAGCATGACCCAGAGCGGATGCGGGTCCTCCCACACAGGCAGAGAGCACGGAGGGCAGGGTTCTGGACCCTCACCGAGCGATGCACGCCAAGAATATGGACACACATGTCCCCTCCCCCCTACAGACACACTCACACTCACACACATGCACAGCTTTGGTGACAATTTCCATCCACTCGAGGACTGCACTGACCACCCCTGTTATGTGGCTGTGTAATCCCGGTCGTGCAGGATGACGTAAGTCTAGGCTGCTGGCTGTCACAGGGTGCAGCACAGAGCACGAAGGAGGGTGGCTCAGTCACACCCTTCACCTGTGTCCTCTCAGAGCATCATAGATGTATCTGCTCCCAAGGCCCAGTGGCGGCTGACAGGCGGGTCCTGGGGCCACTGGGAATCTCCGTGTGCAGGCCTGACGCTGATTTCATGTTGGATCTGGGGACTCGGGGCACAACCCGTGAGCCCGCCAGCTCCTCACCCTGCAGCCTCCCTCCCGTGCTGACCTGGGGGGCCAGGTGCGCTGGGTCAAGAGAGCCTCATGTACCTGCATTGACCCCAGTTCCCAGCTTCCATTGTGGGTTTATGAAATCGATGAGGCACCCAGTAGTTCGGCACAGGAAACTCCCCACCCTGGCTGTTCCAGGTAAGCACTAGAAGGGACATTTTTAGGAAAGTAATGCTCTTCATCAGTAATTAGTGGTATTTCCTGAAGTGTGGAACTGGGTAAAGAACACTCCTTCATCTGACAGTTGAGAGGATGCGGAGAGATAACCTATGGATTTGCCTCTTTTTCTGTGGCTGTTGCTTTGAGTCAGTAGAGAGACTTTCCAAAAGCTGGTGCTCTGGGAAAGCATTTTCAGGGACCTCTATGACCCCTTTGTTAACAGTGCAAACCAAGCCTACTTTAGCCAAAGAGGCAGCTTAGGGCAGCACAGGGAGCTCTGACCAGTGGTCAGGACATTCACTGCAGGCCTGACCCTGCACCAACCAGGTATGTACTTGGCCTCGTCTCCTCTGTGAACTGAGAATAAGGGTACTGCCAGCTTTCCTCACTTTATAAACAGTCAGACAATGGACTGGGAGGGGTGGCCATTCAACAAGAGTTCTTGAGGAGCCTGACTTGCAATCTCCCTACATTGTGCTAAGATGTGGTACCCTGGTACCCTCAGGAGGCCATGTCAGAAATTTCAAAGCTGGGGGGAGGAGAGGGAAGGAAGAAGTGGAATGATCTTTTCCCAAATAAATGTGTTAATCTGCCCATTTAATTTTCCTTAGTTTATTAAGTTCAATTTATAAACAAATTTATTAAGTTCTTACTATATGTAAGGTTGTTCTGATAACCCAGTGAAGAATTGGGCAAAAGACATGAACAGACACTTCTCCAAAGAAGACATCCAGATGGCCAACCGACACATGAAAAAATGCTCAAGATCACTCATCATCAGGGAAATACAAATCAAAACTACAATGAGATACCACCTCATACCTGCCAGAATGGCTAACATTAACAACTCAGGCAACAACAGATGTTGGCAAGGATGTAGAGAAAGAGGATCTCTTTTGCACTGCTAATGGGAATGCAAACTGGTGTAGCCACTTGGGAAAACAGTATGGAGGTTCCTCAAAAAATTAAAACTAGAACCACCCTACGACCCAGCAATTGTACTACTAGGTATTTATCTAAGGGATACAGGTGTGCTATTTCAAAGGGATACGTGCACCCCAACATTTATAGCTGCACTACCAATAATAGCCAAAGTAAGGAAAGAGCCCAAATGTCCATCAATGATGAATGGATAAAGAAGATGTGGTATATATATACAATGGAGTATTACTCGGCAATCAAAAAGAATGAAATCTTGTCATTTGCAACTACATGGATGGAACTAGAGGGTATTATGCTAAGCGAAATTAGTCAGAGAAAAACAAATATCATGACTTCACTCATGAGGACTTTAAGACACAGAACAGATGAACATAAGGGAAGGGAAGCAAAAATAATACAAAAACAGGGAGGGGGACAAGACATAAGAGACTCTTAAATATGGAGAACAAACAGAGGGTTGCTGGGGGTGTAGTATAAGGGGAGATGGGATAAATGGGTAAGAGGCTTTAAGGAATCTACTCCTGAAATCATTGTTGCAATATATACTAACTTGGATATAAATTTAAAAATTAAAAACAAAACAAACACAAACAAAAAAACAAAACAAAACCAAAAAAAAAACCCTAGAAGATGGCCTTCAGTTGGATCCTGAGCATGCTGGGACCCTGATCTCAAATTGCAGCCTCCAGAACTGTGAGAAATAAATGCTTTTCTGTTTAAGCCAAAAAAAAAAAAAAAAAAAAAGACTGTTCGGAGCACTGGGAATACAGTGAATAAGACAGGTAAATTGGGTCTCTGTACTGACGGAGTTTACGATCTAAGGGGGAAGACACAATATGAACAACAAAACAAGTAAGATAGGGGATGCTGTTTACATTGTGAGTGAAATATAGAGGGTTATAGGGTCAAAAGTAATGGCAACAGGGAGAGGGTACTTTTCATAGGGTGCTCAGTACAGCCTTTGCGAGGTAGGTGAGAGCAAACATGAATATTCTCACACGTTGCTGGTAGGAAGGCATTGGATAGAGATGCCCGCCTGGGTGGCTCAGTTGGTTAAGCATCCGGCTTTTGATTTCAGCTCAGGTCATGATCTCACAGTTTGTAAGTTCAAGCCCTGCATCAGGCTCTGTGCTGGCTGCTTGGGATTCTCTCTCTGCCCCTCCCTATTGCTCGCTCTACCTCAAAAATAAATTAACACATTAAAAAAAAAAAAAAAAGGAATGCATTGGAGAGGAATTTGGCAATATCCTTTTGCAGGACCATGGCAAAATTACATATGAATTTACCCTTTAACAACACAACCCTTTGTCGCACTGGCAAAAACATGAAAGGCCACGCACCAAGTATTTACTGGGCATAGGGAACACACAGAGCGACACCTGGCACTTCTAAATGTTTATTTTCTACATAATTATAAAAACTGCCAAAAATGATCAAACGTTGGACCAGCTGGTCTGGGGAACCACAAATGAATTTACTTTCTGATTCACCTTAATGTGGCTTCCAGAATAAGAAACAATCATGAATCACCAACATGTGTTGATAGGACTCTTGGCCTTCTCCCTCAGTCTCTGATAAACCAACCTCCACATCCCATGTTTGGGAAAGGCCCTTTCTGTGGGGAGGTTGTGGCCTCCGCCCTCTATGACTGCCACCCACAATCTGCATCTGAGGCCCTGCACCACTCATGGGCCAGGTCTCCAGATGCCACACCCTGAGTCTACCAGTCCTACACCAACAAAAACTTTGGCTATTTTTGTGCCCTGGACAAAATTTAGAGTCATCCAGAAGACCTAAATCTGTCTTGTTTCTGACCATAAGTAAGCCACCCAGAGTGGCTGTTAAGAAAAGAAAATCTGACCTGTCTGCCCTCAAACCCTTCCCCAGCCCCACAGGGCCCCTGGGAGGAGCCCAAGCTCTGGTTCCAGGACCCCCTGAGCTGACCTGGCCCAACCTCATGGCCTCCTCGGCCTTCTGGCTGCAAACACCCTCCCTGGACACCCTCCCCAAAGCGCTCTCTCCTGAGTTGCCCCCATCCCGCCTGGTCCAAAGGCTACTCTCCTCTCAGTCCAGCTGTCAAGGCCCCCTCATCCTGCTCCGACCCCACACAGATCAGCCTGCCAGCCTCTCCCTTTCCCCAGTCCCAGGGGTCCCCATCTCTGCTCCACGTGCCCTTTTGGATGGTGCACAATTGAGGGCAGGACTGCACAATGTGGGGTGGAAACGGGAAGCTCTCAGTGAACTTCCACTGAGCTCCTTGTGTTCTGGGGGCCCAGAGAGGGGATGTGTCTGCTGGTTCTTCCCAAGGTCCCTGGGACAGCGGCTCATCATCCAGCAGCCGCTGCCCCTTGGGTTGGCCATGCTGCCGGTCTGGAGTGGCCTCCGTGTCAGAGTGTGCCTCCATCAGAAGCTACTCACGTTGTCACTTTGCCTTGGGACTGGCCCCCCTTTGCATGGCCAGGCTGCTAAGGGGGAGGGCAGGCTCCCCAGGGTCCCAGAGGCAGGTGTGTGGGTCCTGTCTGGCTGGTCCTGCTCGTGACAAGGGCGAGGGCCCCCGCCCCTTCAGACCTAAAACAAGACCCAGGTCTCCATGGCTGGTGCAGGCCCACCAAGGGGCTGCAGAATGGACCACCTACCAAGTCTGCAGCTGAAGGGCTTCTTCCTCCCACCCAGAAATCTCGGTGCTTCCCAGAGGAGGCCAAGGCTCCATTTCTAAGGTATTTTTAGTCAGTTTTCATTACCGACTTTTTTCAAGAGCTGTTTCCATAAATGGTTCTGCACTCATGATTGCTGGTCCAGGCCTCCGACGGCTTCAGACCCCAAATTAAAAGGGAACACCCACACACTCCCCCACATCAAGTCTGTCAAGGCCAAAAATAGATCCGAGGAGATTGAGCAAGGATACGATTCCCCAGTGCAAACCCGAGGGAAGAACTGAACTGTGGGACTTTTCCGGAAAGATGCGGTCACAGTGACACATCCCTCTCTCCCGTAGGGAATGGATTTCCGTAAGGAGATGGATTGGGTGTACCTCCCTGCCCTGGGCCTCACCCCTGGAGGAGCCCCCATCAGTGGGCAGGGGTGGGCACATTCTTTGGTCAGAGCTGGAAAGGCCTCCAGGGCAACCCTGCAGACATGGGGAAACTGAGGCCCAGAGGGGTAAAGACTTGCCAGGGGTCGTACGTCAGGCGAGAGCCCTTCGTGTGGACTTTCAGACCTGCAGCTGAGGTAAAATGAGTGGCCCTAGCTTCCCTCCAGGTGGTGATACTGGGATGGGGGGGGGGGTCACCTGTCAAAGAGGTTCTCCTGTCAATGGGGGCCCCCCTGAGAATGCCTGCTGAAGCCACCTTCTTCTAGGCAAGGCCCTGGGGGCACTGGAGGTCCCAGGAAGCGCCCAGGGAGATGCCGAACCCGCTGTCAGCCTCCACAAAGACAGTGAGGGCGGCCCTGCTCTGCTGCACCGACCAGGCCCAGGCTCCTGCCCCTGCTCTCAGCTCCCTGCCTCCAGCTGTGATCGTCCTCCCTCAACCTTGCCAGTCTGCCCTGAGTGCCTGCCATGCAGGGGATGGGGTGCACGGGGTGGGGGTGCCCCACAGACTCAGATCTGTCCCTGTTCTCAGGTCGTTCATGGTTTCCCAGGGAGTAAAACAGGGGCGAGACATGGCCCTGAATGAGACTGGCAGAAAGTGACTCAAATCCTAAGAGAAATACACACGATGGGGATGAAGGCTCTAATCATGGAGGGTGCCTTGGGGAGCAGGGGTCAGAGAACACTTTTCTAGAAAACATATTTGAGAGTGGTGGAAGAATTGTGACAAACAGAAATGGAGGAGAGTATTTTAGGCAAAGGCGCAGAGGTGGGAAATAATGTGCCACCTCCCTTTTTATTTATTTTTTTAATTTGATAGAGAGAGAAAGAGAGAGCAAGCAAGCACGAGTGGGGGAGTGGGACAGAGGGAGAGCAAGAGAGAATTCTGAGCAGGCTCCACTCTCAGTGTGGAGCCCCATGCAGGGCTCCATCTCACGACCCTGGGATCCTGACCTGAACCAAAATCAACAGTTGGACACTCAGCTGACTGAGCCAGGCTTCCCTCAGCTCCCATTTTTTAAGCACTGAACTGTGTCAGGCATCATACTGGGCATGTCACACGTGCCATTTCTATTAATGCATAATTGTATTAGCTATCTATTGCTATGTAACACAGTAACCCAAATGTAGCAGCTCAAAACAAGAAACATTTATTATTTCACATATTTCTGAGGGTCAAGAATCTAGGCACTTAGCTGGGTGAGTCCCTCTCAGGGTCCCTTATGGGGTGACAGTCAAGTTGCTGGCTGGGGCTGCGGTCTCAGAAGAACTGACTGGAATGAACACATCACTTCTAAGCTCACTAATGTGGCTGTTGGTGGCAGGGTTCTGTTCCTCACCATGTGGGCCTCTCCGTGGGATTGGTCACGGCATTCCCGGCATGACTTCCCCAGACTCCACAATCTGGGGCGTGGAGGAGTGGTGGGGTATAGGACCCAAGATGGAAGGGGCAGTCTTTTATAACCCAATCTCGGAAGTGACACATCATCACTACTGTCATATTCTACTGGTCACACAGACCAGCAATGGCAGAGTGTGAAAGGGGCCTACACAAGAACATGAACACCAGGAGGCGTGATCACTGAGAACCAGACTGGAGGCCACGACAACTCAGTGAAAGAGATATTATTCACCCCATTTTATAGATGAGGACACTGATGATCAGGGAAGGTAACTGATTTGCATGAGTTCACAACCAGGAGCACCCAAGGTGGGGTGAGAGTCTAGGTCTGTCTGATTCCAAAGTCTGTATTTTCCCTTCATCCACAGCCTCACCAAGTTGGAGACATGTCAAGGGAATACTGTGTGGCTCAGCTGGGCCAGAACACTAGACACTGAGTGGCAGACTCGGGGAACCTGAATTCAATTGTGACACAAAGGAACACACAGAAGGATTCTGAGCAGGGAAAGCTAGGAGTGGATTTTCACTTGAGGAACTGGGGTTCCAAAACCCCAAGAGCTTTTTTACCTCCCTGCCTCCCCTCGCACCTTCTCCTCCCACCTCTTTCTGACTAAATTCTACCCTCCCTCAAGGTCCAGCAAAATGACACTTCCTGCCAAGCCCTCTCTGTCCCCCAGCCAGGACACCATTCTTCCTCTTCTTTGGGCCTTGTTCGTCTCCCACAAAATGAAACACCGTGTCTCTCTTGTGCTGTACTGAACCTCCATGCTCCTGTTTGTTGAGTAGGTGAAAGGCCATTCCTCCCATTTTGCCATAATTTATATGGACTTGTCTCTGGGCCCACCTTTCCCACTCTAATGAGCAGACCTCGGGCTGGGGCTCTACTATGGAGGAGGCCCCAGGATAACCAGGAAAGGGAACAGCACACAGTAGGTTCATAGTAGTGTTCATTAAGGAATGGCCACAGACTGAACAACCCAACTTTCTCCATCCCCAGGTCTCCCAGCCTTCAACTTCCCCCCAACCCTTACTGTATTCAGAGCCCAAGGCTGCTGGGAATAAATGGCTGCTTGCTCAGGGTATAGAGGCAGCAGTTAAAGGAAATAATTGGGTTTTACTTCTGGTCTTACTACCAACTAGCTGCCCTTGGGCTAAAAGCCAACAGACAAAGCTAATACTTATTGAGCATTTAACAGGTACTGTTTCAACATTTTACACAGATTACCTCATGTGATAAAGCAATCCTGTGAGGCAGGAACTATTTATTATGTCTCCCCTTTTGAAGATGAGGAAAACTGAGGCACAGAGCATTCACTAACTTACACAAAAATCATATAAACAGTATCAGGCTTCTGGGCAAAAGACTGAGTCAAGACGTTCAGTGGGAGAGTGTTCTCGGTAGGGAACAGAGGGAGCAGCACCAAGCATGGCTGAACAGTGATTTGACCACACAAAGGCTCAGCCCATTCCACGTGCACTGGGAGCCCTGGGGCTGGTTGCTGGTGCCTTCCCGGAGACAAGGGACTGGACATGTACGCCCCCATAAACCAGCCATTAAATGTGGGGTGCCGCCACGGAGGGTGGCTAACATCGGATAAAAAGCTCCTGAGGGCCTAGCTGATGGGTGCCTACAGAAGGACTCGGTTGCCAGCAGCCCACCCTCCAGGCAGCTGGGCAATGGGTGACTCACTCCTGAAGAGAAGATGTGCGAAACATCACGACACCCACTACAAACTGCAAGTGGTGGAATGGGGATCCAAACCTAGACAGCCTGAGCTGACCACTGGGCTGCAGGTCCCTAAGTAAATGGTCAGGCTGGGTTTGGGGGGGGGGGGGGGCGAGGTAGGGTGCAGAGAAACATGGCAGGCCCTTCCCCCATAACGCTGGCTGTTAGTACCGAGCACTGCCAGGCACTTGCTAAGTTTTTAAGTGCTTAACCTATTTAAGTGTTGCACTAGGGACACAGGTAGATGATCCCAATGTTAAAGGTGAGGAAACTGAGACGCAGAGACTCTAACTAACCTGTTCAATGTCTCACAGCTCTCAAGCGGCAGAGCCAGGGTTGAAGTCCCATGTGTCCTCCTCCAAAGTAACCCACCACTCTGGCCTCCCACCTGCAGGGCTGACCCTCCTCACTGCTGTGATCCACTCTTCACATCCGCCCCTGTGGATCTGGGTACCCAGGAACTGGGCCAGTCACTAATACTCCTTGAGACTCAATTTCCTCCTCTGTCAGCTGGGGGAGGTAGTAGTCATTTACCTCAGAAGGGTAAAAAAAAACACTGAGGAGATGGGCGTAAGGAGTCAGTTGTCAGGGATCCACAGGGGACACCAGCCTGGTGGACAGACAGGGTTTTAGAGAAAAGGGACCCACCTTCAACTCTTGGAAAGAGAAACCTTTGGAAACCATCAACAAAATGCAAAGGTGACCTGTGAAATTAAAGACAATATTTGCAAACCACATATCTGATAATGAGCTAATATCTAAAATATATAAGGATTTCATTCAACTCAAGAGCAAAAAAAAAAAAAAATCCAATTTAAAAATGGGCAGAGAAACTGAATAGATATACTTCCAAAGAAGACATACAAATGGCCAACGGGTACTCAAAAAGGTGCTCAGCATCATTCGCATCAGGGAAATGCAAATCAAACCACGAGATACCACCTCACACCTGTTAGAATGGCTGTCATCAAGAAGACAAGCGATAACAATCTCTTGTTGAGGATGTGGTGAAAAGAGAACCCTCTGGCAACTGTTGCTGGGAATGTAAATTGGTGCAGCCACTATGGAAATTATCACGGAGGTTCCTCCAAAAATTGAAAATAAGACTACCATATGACCCAGCAGTCATACTTCTGAGAATACATCCAAAGGAAATGAAAACAAGACCCCAAAGAGATATCTGCACCCCCGTGTTCACTGCACATTATTCACAACAGCCAACATATGGAAACAACCTAAGTGCCTGTCAACAGATGAGTGGACAAAAAAGATGTGGTATGTAGATGTAATGGCATATTATTCAGCCATGAAAAAGGAGATCCCGCCATTTGTGACAACACGAGCTGCACTTTGAGGGCATTATGCTAAGTGAAATAAGCCAGACAGAGAAAAAAAGATACTACATGTTACCACTTCTAAGTGAAATCTTAAAAAAAAAGAAGAAGTCAAAATCACAGAAACAGCAGAAAAGTGGTTGCCAGGGGCTGGGTGGGGTGGGGCAAATAGGAAGACACTGGTAAAAGGGTACAAACTTTCAGCTATAAGATGAATAAGGTCTGAGGACCTAATGTAAAACATAGGGACTATAGTTGATAACACAGTATTGCGAAATTGAAATCTGTAAGGTGATGGACGTGTTAATTAACTAGAGAGGAGAATCCACGAACAATGTCTATGTGTATCAAATCACCATGTAGTATACTTTTGATATCTTAGAATTTTATATATCTGGGGCGCCTGGGTGGCTCGGTCGGTTAGGCGTCCGACTTCGGCTCAGGTCATGATCTCACGGTCCGTGAGTTCAAGCCCCGCGTCGGGCTCTGTGGTGACCGCTCAGAGCGTGGAGCCTGTTTCAAATTCTGTGTCTCCCTCTCTCTCTGACCCTCCCCTGTTCATGTTCTGTCTCTCTCTGTCTCAAAAATAAATAAATGTTAAAAAAAAATTTTTTTAAAGAATTTTATATATCAATTATATATCAGAAAAACTAGATTAATTACTTTTTAATAAGAGATGCTACCTTTGGACATATGGTCACATTAATAGCTTTAAAGATGGACAAAGGATTTACTGTTAAATGAAAGACAAAGTAGCAAGACTGGACATTTATGTCATACTTTGTAAAAAAAAATAATAATAAAATGTTAGAATCTGTATTGATAAAATGTCAGGGCAGGTTGGGAACTCTACACCAAAGAATTAGAACGCTGGTTTTCTCTGAAGTGGAGAGAGGATTACTAGGGGCTTCCATATTGTATATTTTTGAACATATGGTCTAATTTTGTATAATGAAATTCTACAATGAATTTATATGGTATGAATTTTTGCATTATGTATATAAATCCTAAAACAAGGAAATTTTAAAAATAAGATTCTCAGTTTCCAATATATATTCAGTATAGTCCAATTCAGCAACACTTACTGCACCTAATGGTGGGCCAGGCCCAGGTCTGGGCAGAGAGGCAGTGTCTATGTAGGAGAAGAGCAGAGGAGACAGGAAGCTGACCTGCTGGGTGACCTTGGGAAAACCACCTAACTTCTCTGAGCCTCACTCTCCTCTTTTCAAAACAAAGATGTGACCTTAAGTGTGATGCAAATGAAGAGACAGACTCAGAGGTTCTGAGCACAGGGTCCTCACCAGGTGCCATCTTACACACTCCCTGAACAGCCTGCAGGGTGGGCTATTTTACACGAGTGTCTCCATTTTACAGAGGACGAAACTGAGGCTCTAACAGGTGGCCTGGAGAGCCCAGATCACACTGAGACTCGGTGGTGGCATCAAGATGCAAATGTTGTCTGCGTCCCAGGTCAGAGCCCCCACCCGGGTCCTGTCTGCCCTCCCACTGTCCATCGCTCCTGGGCTCCAGAGCCCCCCTGGGGGGGGGGGTGTCACTGTCTAGACCAGTGGTCTAGACAACCATCTTTGTGGCTTAAGTATTCCTTGCTCCCCACTAGGAGGCCAGCTCCGCAAGGGGAGGGACTTTGTTTCGCTCACTGTCCTATCCCAGGAACTAGAAAGAACTATGTCTGGCACAGAGCAGGTACCACATGACTATCTGTTGAGTGAATTCGTGAAAAATGAAAGAGTTCCCTAGTAAAGAACCAAAGGAAGTACCTTCAAGGTCACAGGGCTGAGCAGGACGTGGGCCAGGTCCCTCATTCCCACTCAGCCCTGCCTCTCCCAAATCCAGCGCCTCAGGTCAACACCCCCTGTCCTCGGCTGCCTGAGGCACGGGAATAAATTAGTCTGGTCAGAGAAGGGTCTCGACAAAAGTGAAGATGGCTTGATGCATTTCTGGCTAGACCTCTGCCTTTAGGGCTGTTTGTGCCTCAGTTTCTCAACCTGGAACACGGCATCTGCTGGCCCAGCGGCTCGAGGTCGAGAAGGACCAGGACCAACGTGCGGAGTTGGTCTTTCTGGCCTCATTCCTCCCTCCCCGCAGGCTGGGCCAGCCTGAGGCACCCAGGGAGCAGCCAGTCAGACCCACGCTCCAGCCCAGGGGACGGGGTGGTGCCACGAGGAGGTGCCTCCAACACGGAGCCACGGGGTCAGGGCCAGGAGGCCCTGTGTTTTCTGACACCATCGCTGTGGACTGGATGAGAAAAGAGGCCCAGAGAGGGAAGGGAGGTGACCTGGGACAGGAAGGACTCAATGGCGAGCCCAGGCGGTACAAGAACCTGGGTGTTGCCTCCCAGCTCAGTCCTCTCCTCTCCGTGAACACAGGGGACACCCAGGACAGGTATCGGCCCCCATTACCGTGTCCTGGCCAAGGGCAGCCAAGAGCATACAGGTGGAGACTCACTGACAGGCCAGGCAGGGGCCCCAGCTCTGACCATAGTCCTGGCCTCCCTAAAGAGACACTGTCAGCCATGACACGGGCTTCCTACAGCACCTGCCTGGGCACAGAGGCCTGACCCACGGGCCAGAGGCCTGTGGGAGGCTAGAGGTCTCTGGGTCCCACAGGCTGCCATGGACGGTCAGGGGCCCAGCAGGCAGCAGGTCTGGCTTCTCAGGACCCGGATGAGGCCAACAGGAGGTGGAGCTGGAGGCAACAGGTGTGGGAGCCTGGGCGTGGGTGCTGACACCATAGCGACTCTGCTATTAGTCTCGGTGGTGGTTCAGGGGCCTGGGGCCTGGGCCTCCAAACAAGGAAAGAATCCTGGTAGGCGTCTAATCCCCCCGCCCCCACAGCCCAGGTAATTACCAGTTAAAACTACTCAAATTGAAGGAGTTGTACTAGTGCAATTAGCACATCAGAATAAAGGAGGCCCTCTGACAGCTGGCTGGGCCCGCCCACAGACCGGGCTTCCACTGAACAAAGATCTGCTTGTTAATCCCACAGCGTCAGAGGCCTTCGATCTTCGTGAAACACACAGAGATGGCGTGGGAAGAAGCTGGCATCTGGAATCCACAGCCCCTGGATGATGTCATGGATGCGCTGTGTGGCCCTGGACTGGCCATTTAACCTCTCTGAGCCCATGAAAAGGGCTTGGGGTGGCTCAGTCAGTTAAGCATCAGGTCATGATCTCATGGTTCGTGAGTCTGAGCCCCGCATCAGGCTCTGTGCTGACAGCTCAGAACCTGCTTGAGATTCTGTCTCCCTCTCTCTCTGCCCCTCCCCCTTCTCTCTCTCTCTCTCTCTCTCTCTCTCTCTCTCTCTCAAAACAAATAAATAAACGTTAAAAAAAGAAGTGTGGGACATTCCCACACATCCAACCAAGGCTGGCCAGCAGCTGGGAGGGACCGGAGTCGGGAGCAACCAGGCTCAGGCTCACCGACCAGAGGCATGATTTTCTGTTCCTCCCATCTATCAACTGAACACACAACAACCCTGACGATGCGTTGATCTCTAGGAGCCCCACTTTACAAGGAGGGATCTGTGGCTCCAAGAGGACAAGGGACGTGCCTAAGACTACACAGCAGAGGCACAAGAGGAATCAGATGTGTCTGAACTAAGGGTGATGCTTGATTCACAATAGCAGCTCCCACCAAGGCCGTGTGCGCCTTGACCATGGGATGCTGGGGAAGCAGGATATTGGCCGGGCAGTGACTCACTAATGGATGGGGTCCATTCTCAGGATAACTGTATCTACAGCCCCTCTTGGTTCTGAGCCCCAGGTCAGCTTGTTCTGAGGACAGGCCTCAGTTTTACACATGGTCTCCGTTATCCCGCGTCCCCCACCCTGCCCTCTAACCAGGAAGGTGGCATTCACTGGCCCAAGTCCTGTGCCTGGCACCGGGCTCTCAGCAGAGGTTAACAGCCGCTTCCTGCTGTTCTCTCACCTCAGGCACCCACCAGCTCGGGGCTGGGGGGGGACAGAGGCCTCCTTGGCTGTCCCCTCGGCCTGCCCCAGTGTAGGAAGCAAATGGCTAAAGACCCCACAAGACCTGCCGCTGCTCCATCCCCTGGGTTTCTCTGCCTAAACCCCTCTGGAAGCTCTCTACACCCTGAAAGCCTGCCCTCCTGACAGGAGAAAGAAATATCAGCTCCTTGAGGAGGTGGATGTAGGGCTACCTCCTGTCCTGACTGGGCCACAGAGAGGCTGTGCTATCCTGGGCATAACATTGTCTCTCTGAGCCTCAAAGTCCTCATCGGGGAGATGGGGATGAAGATCATGTCTGGTAACAGGGCTGTCGGGAAGGTCAAGAGTGACGCTGTGGGTGAAGGGAGGCTGTTGGCCTTGGCAAAGGTCTTCTCCCATCTAAGCCTGAGCTGTAGTCCCTGCGCCCCCAGATCCAGCCGGGTGTCTGCTCCAGCCCTGACCCCACAGACAGGAGGCAAAGCGGATAGGGGACAGATAGTCAGGACTGCAGATTAAAGAGCATTTAATAATAGGAAAGACATCTTTGAAAACTAACCATAAATGGCTCCACGACTTGTACAGAGTTTCTGCAGAGAGGAAGGGCTGGGCTTTGTGTGAGAGAAGGAGGGGCGTCCAAGCTGCCCACATGTCCTTCCACAGCCTGGACCTTCACAGCATGCCAAGCCACGTCCCAGGTGCTGCGCTCAGGGTGACAAGACCGCCGACGGCCCCACTGAGCTCAGAGTCCACTCCTTCCCCACCCCCTGCCCTGACAGCCACACCCTCACCTACAGGGGCTGGGGCTCTGGCCAGGGAACGGGCTGCTGTGGACTCATGACATCTTGGGCTCTCATCTCAGCTCTGGGCACTCTGATGATGTCACCGGGGCTTTCCACGCTGAACTTTGTCCCTTTCTCCAGTACTGCCCTTATCACTGTGGCAGCATCCCAGCCTGTTTACTCATCCCTCTCCCCAGGACCACACTGTCTTCCTGGCACTGCCCGGTCCACCCGACATGAGATGATTCCTACCCTTGGGTGTTTCCAGAGGCGGGACGAACGCGCACATCGATGGGACTCACATTCGCGTCTGTCGGAGTGAGTCGGGCCCACAGCCTTTGGACTCGGCCGCCCTGAGCTCCGCATTCCCAGCCCTCTGTGGGGGCGTGGCCGCGATCAAAGGGGCGCGCACCGGCCAAGGCGGTCCCCTGGACCCGTCCGCACCCGCGCGTCCACCCGGTGGTCTGGTCGTACGGTCACCGGGGCCCCGGACGCCCACCCCGACGGCCTCACTCACCCATGTTGACGAAGCTCATGACCAGGTCGGCGCGGCCCGGGCGCCGCTCGGGGGGGCCGCTGTCCTCGTCGTCGTCTCGGGCCATGGCGTGGTACAGGTCCAGCATGAAGAGCGGCGCCGACGCGGGCAGCCGGGAGGCGGCGGACGGCGCGCGGGGCCGCGGCCGCCCGGGCAGCCCGAGCACCGCCAGGATCTCGCGCTGCATGTCGCGGCGCTCGCGCGGGCCCAGGCGGCGGGCCGGACAGCCGGCCGGGGCGCGCGGGCCGGGGCCGCCGCCGCTCAGCGCGCACAGCGCCAGGCCCACGAGCCACAGCGGCCCGGGGCGCGCGGCCATGGCCGGGCCGGGCGGGCGCTCAGCGGGTGCGCATCCGCTCCGCGGCCGGGCGGGGACCGGGGCCGCGGCCGCCCCGACGGCGGACTGCGAACGGCGGGCGGGGCTCGGGGTCGGCCGCACGGGGCGCGCTCGCCTGCGGTTTCCCAGCACCTGCTGCTGGGCTCGGGCGGCGTGGACGCGGCAGGGGCTCCTCCGGGAGCTGGGGGCTGGCGGCCAATCTGTCTGTGGTGGCCGAGCCGTCAGTCGGCTGCTGCCGAGGCCCGCTCAGCTGCAGAGGCGGCGGGCGAGCTCCGGTCTGCGCTCGGGACGACGCAGATCCGACGGCGCCTCTGCAGCTGGAGCTGCGGTCTGCGCTGCGCGCCCGCCTCCGCCGCCGGTGGGTCCCGCGTGCCGCCGTCGGGCCCCGCCCCCTCCGCTCCCGACCAATGGGGGCTCGGGGCGGGGCCAAGGCCGCCGGACCGAAGCCAGGGGGAAGGGGCGGTGGGGCGCGGGTGGTGCAGCAGGTGGTGGTGACGCCGAGATGCCGTCCGCTGTTCGGTGGTGGGCGGGTCCGGCGAGGGGTCCCCTGTCCAGCTGCCGGGTCGTCGGGGTCGTGCTGGGCTCCCCTCCCAGCCGGCACCGTCGGGCGGGCGGGGGGCCTCGGCCTGGGGACACGAGGGTAGCGGGGCAGTCGGGAGAAATGAGGGCCCTGCGCTCCCGCAGGGCGTGTCCTCCAGCACTCTCGACCGGGCGGGATCCGGGGCCTGCGTCCCACCGTTGGAGTGACCCCGCAGTCCCGCCTTAGTGCGCGGAATGTCGCTCCACGCGACACGAAGAAAAGCCTCAGTAGGGTCTAGAGGTAGAGAGGCCCCGAGGTGCCAGTCGTGCCCGGAGAGTGAGACGCGTTCCTTTGCCATCAGCCGCCACCGCAGTTCCTCGCTGGCCACCCGGCTCCTTGCCCGCTGTCCCTTTGCACGCGCTATTGGAGGCTTCTTTCGCGACACCTGCTCAGTCTCTGCTCCCAGCGTGCGTGCCACCCACCTGGTTCCCGCGTGCTCCTGGCTAGCGCCCCAGGCGAGACCCCCCATTCCCCCATGTTCCGGCGACCGCACTGTCACCGCCAGCTCTCGCTGTACGCCCTGGGGACCCCCCAGTGCTGATCCCGCCTCCCGCAGGAGGGAGCCGCGCATCCGCCTCCAACTGCGCCAGGGAGCTCTGGGGCCCTTCCAGAGCGCCCGGGAGCCGCCCTTTACGCGTCTTAATTGTCGCGGCTTTCAGAGGCTTGCAAGAGAAAGAAGACTCTACACGGAAACTCGTTATTGACTCAGCCCCCTTCTGCACACTCGGCTCCTCCTGGGCGCCCTCTCACTACATTGATTCATCTATGGCTAAGGCGGTGAGCTGGGAGGAAGTGACACCTAGACTGAGCTCGGAAGGCTGGAAGGAATCGGCCTGGGATGACAGGAAAGGGCAGAGGGAGAGCTGGAGAGCAGTTTCCAGGCAGAGGAAACAGCTGGTGTCGAGGCCACAGGACTCCAGGGAGCATAATGCAGGTAACACTTAGCACTTACCATGTGCCAGGCAAGGTCTGTGTCACTTCTTGAATGCTTGCACATATAGAGTAGATGCCGTTTCAACCCCCTCTTTTAACAGATGAGGAAACTGAGGCACATGGAAGTTAAGGGACTTCCCCTGCAGGTGAGCTGTTCAGTGGAGCCTGGAAAGCCTGGGAAACAAATGGCCAGGGTGAGGGTGAGGCTTGAGTGGCTGGCAAGATACGGACCCAAAGGACCTTGCAGGGAGACTAGATGAGGGCTCCGGACAACAGATGGTTATGGTGGCCCCAGGGTGGATTCAATACGAAACTTCAAAAGAAACAAGAAGTCCACCGAACTTTAAAGATTCCCATCATCACTTCAAACTTTAAAAAAAATCAAGACTTTTCTCTCACATTCTAAATCGAACCAATCATTTGTTGGTGCTTTAAGCCCATGCCTAGTCTGCCTTTTTTCCAACGGGTAAATTTCCGCACTGCTTATAAGCCCCATAAGGATGCGGCAGCTTCACCACTGAAAGTGCCCAAGGCGGAGTCCGCTGCAGAGGGGAACATGGATTGCAGGGATGAAGATTAGAGTCAGGGCCCACAGATGGAGGCAAGTACAGTAATGGGGTGGGCAATGACCATGATCCTTTCCGGTGACGGGGTAGAGGGCAGAGGAGAAGCTGTTTAGCAGGCTGCATCCCCAGGGCTTGGTGAGTGCATACTGGGGCAGGGGCAGGGTCAAGGGGGTATCCCTGTGTCAGGCTAGTTCAGGGTCTCTGAATCTCCTGTCCTCCTCACTGTCCTTCTCTGGCCAGCCCTCTGCACTCCCGTTTGAGTTCACACCACATCCTCCGGGTCCTCAGATCTAGCCTGGAGTCCTCAGGTAGTGTATTGTGCAACACTGGGCTTCCAGCTAGACTGTAAGCAGCCCAGGGCTGGGCGGATTCTTATAACAGGAATCACTGATCTCAATTAAGGGTGAGCAGAGATAGCTGTGTTCTTTAAACAACAGGCCTCAAATTCCCATAAACCTAAACATCAGGTTTCAGTCATTCCAAATGGCGTCTCCCTGAAATTCAGTTCAGCGGCAACCGCTGTGGGCTGCTCTGTGCTCTGCCCTGAGCCAGAGATGAAACCGACGGTTCCCTGCCTCCAAGGGCCCCCCACAACAGGGGCGACAGTCTGATGAATATACAGTCTTAAGGGGAGGCAGAAGGAAGGCTGTGCTCCCACCGAGGGCCCGGTAAAGTGCCTGGATGGGCAGAGGACAAGGAGCTGGGAAGTGGGGGTGGGGATGTGAGTGGAATCCTGGAACTCCGGCCCTGGAAGGGAACTGAGGGGGGGAAGATTTCTTGAGAGATAGTGTCAAACAAGGGCTTTCCCAGCCACCTGGTAATGCTGTGACCTTGGGCACGTTACTGAACCTCTCGGGCTGTTTCTCATCCGTGAATGGGGTCACGATGTTGGGTTTGTGCATAGAGCACTAAGCACAGTAGCCTATCACAAACAGTCAATAAACATTAGCTATTGTTATTATTAAAATATTATTACACTATTCAAAGTACTAAAAAATGCCTTTTCCTGATTACTAAAATAACTTGCTTAATTGCAGAAACTTTTGAAAATATAGAAAAGTAAAAAGAAAACAAAAATCACCCAAACTCATATTCTAGAAGTAAACACTGGCAATATTTGGTATTTCTTTTTCTTATATACATGTGTATATTTTTAGTACAAAAAAATAGGATCTTGCTTGCTTTATTGATTTCACAAATGGCCTAAATGATTTCATAAATGGCATTTCACCATGCCATTATTTATGTCACATAGAGTTTTTTACTGGTTTCATGGTATTTTTTTCATCATATGACTATCATAATGTATTTAGCCAGGCCCATGTAATTGAATAATATGTAATTTTTATTTTATTATTTTTTAATGTTTTTTTTTTATTTTGGGAAGAGAAAGAGAGCTAAAGAGAGACAGAGAGAGGGAGAGAATGTGAGCGGGGGAGGGGTAGAGAGAGATGGGGACAGAGAATCCAAAGCGGCTCTGTGCTGACAGCAGAGAGCCCAATGTGGGGCTCAAACTCACAAACCGTGACACCATGACCTGGGCCAAAGTCAGACGCTTAACTTACTGAGCCACCCAGATGCCCCAAATATGTTAATTTTAAAAATATTTAATTGGGGCGCCTGGGTGGCTCTGTCGGTTAAGCGTCCGACTTCAGCTCAGGTCACGATCTCGCGGTCGGTGAGTTCGAGCCCCGCGTCGGGCTCTGGGCTGATGGCTCAGAGCCTGGAGCCTGCTTCCGATTCTGTGTCTCCCTCTCTCTCTGCCCCTCCCCCATTCATGCTCTGTCTCTGTCTCAAAAATAAATAAACGTTAAAAAAAATTAAAAATAAATAAAAATATTTTATTAATTAATATTTTTAATATTATATGCAATGCTTGGTAATTTCTTTAGGATTAGTTTCTGGAGGTAGAGTACCTGGATCACAGGACATACACAGTTTATAAGGTTTTTGCTACATATTATCTGTTACCCAAATAGTGTGAAGGTGCCCATTTTCTTTCACCCTTGCCAACACTAGGTATTATTGTTAAACACATGAATAAATAAATCTCTGCTGATCTGACAGGTAAAACCACCTCTCTGTTGTCATAATTTGCATGTAGAGGGATTACTGACTGCTGTCTTGAAGCCCTCTCCCCTTTTGGCTCCCAGAACACCTGCTCTCCTGTTTCACTCCTTCCTCCCGACTACTCCTTCCCACCCATTCTTAAACATGATGTTCCCTGCTTCTGTCTGCAGCCCTGTTCTCCCTCTTAGACTTTGAACCTGGTGATGATGAGCTCACCCACCTGAGACGTCATTGCCTTCATACAGTCATTCCTCACACCAAAGGTATCCCCTGCACGGACCCTCTCCTGAACACCAGAAGTTATATCTAAAGAGTGATTAGACATGGTCAAAGCCAGAAGCCAGGGAACTGATGTGTGTTCCTCCCTCCAAAGGCAGCTCAGTCTGTTGATTCCACCTTCCGATGTTTCTCGAATCCCCCCATCTCTCCATGCCCTCCTCCTGTGTGGTTCATGGAGCATCTCCTCCACCCCGGATGGCTGTAACAGGCTTCCTTCCAACTGGTGTCCTTGATTCTCATTCCCCATCCCTCCCACACTCCTCATTCCCCAGAATGAATTTCTAAATGAAAATCTGATATCTGCAAATGGCTGAAAATCTTTCCATGGGCTTTCACTTCTCAAAGCAGAATTTTCCAAACTGAGGTTCGTGAGGGGGCTCCTACAAAAAGGAATTTGGTAAACACTACACGCTACATTTCCCCCTTCCCTCGGGGGAGCCCTAATGCAATCAGCTTAAATTTAACTCAGTATCTTCCAAACGCATTTTGCCCTATGTCTTGGGGACCAGGAGGGCACTATGTGATCACATGAGCAAGTGCCCAGCACTCAGTTGGTCCCTGCTGCTGTCCCCTCTTTACAGTCTTCTCTAGCTACCCATGGTGTATACTTTGCTGCAGTCGCACGGACTACCTGTTGTTCCCTCACCTGTTCTGTTGTTGACATTTCTGTTCACCTGCACATGTGGTTCCCTTTACCAGGAATGTCCGGATCCCCTTTGCCTGTCTGGTCAAGTATTACCCCTGTTTAAGATAAAGCTAAAAAAACATCACCTCTTCCCAATGCCTTCTCCACCTTCATAGGCAGATGGTCCTCTGCTCCCCCAGCTCGCTCATTTTATCAAACTGAATGACACTTATTTGCTCCTACACTTGCTGTCCACTCCCTCCCTCTCCGCTATGAACTTCTCGAAGCAGAGATTGTCATCCCGATTTACCTTCACATCCCAGTGTCAGGCTCATGCTTAGGGTGTCAGGAAATATTTGCTGCATTTACTAGTCTCTAAGAAAGGAGTGGCCTCCAGCCTTCACAAATCCTTCCATGCAGAATTGTCCATCATTGCATGGGAGGCAATGAACAGAAGCACAAAGCTGTGTTGGAGTGTGGGGGTCGGTGACCAGCAAAGCTCACTCTCTGGTTATGTGAGGGGTTCGCTCGCACACCAGCCACAAATGCAAATCCATGAGTTTCCATTGCTGAAACCACAAGATTGAATTCATGATAGCAAGACCTACTCTATATGGAATACGAATAAGAAACAGCAATTTAAAAGAGCAGAGAGAACAGTTTTCCGTAAGAAAGATAACAAAGGAATGGAGATTATCCAATGTTCCCACTGACATATTTAACCTTTGCCTTTTGTGATCTGAGGACCTGTGTAATTCTGTCACAGGATCCTATCCAGAGCTCCTGTGTCATGATTGTGTCAGACCCAGAGGCTGCCATGGGGTAGGTGCACTATCCTGCCTCATTAAATGACTGCTCAGGGGCCCACAGGGTGTCTCACTCGCCTTCGTGGCTGGCTGCATCTAGGAGGCTGGGAAAATCCAGCTCGTCATGTTCCCAAGGTATGCTTACATGCCAAGAAGAAACAAACATAATGACACAGTTCCTGTCTTCATGGGGAATCTCCAGCCAATGGGTCAGGTCACCTCCTATTAATGGACTAAATGCTCCAATTATAAGTCAGAGATTGTCAGGTGACTTAAGGAAGAAAAAAAAAAAAGCAAGAGCAAAGGACAAGCTGTCTCTAAGAGATGCGCTGTAAATATAACAATACAGGTTGAAAGTAAATGGATGGAAAAACAATATATCATGCAAATAAAAGAGAAGGTGGAGTGGCTTATTAATATCAGGAATACTAGTCTCAAGATAAGGAATCTTGGGGCAACTGGCTGGCTCAGAGGGTGGAGCGTGTGACTCTTGATCTCAGGGTTGTGAGTTCGAGCCCCGTGTTAGGTGTAGAGATTATTTAAAGAATATTAACAGAGATGGTGATAAAACTGTGCCTTCCTCAGAATCCATTCTGCTGAAACAGGAGGACCTTATGCAGCTCAACCTGCCAGGCTCAGGCTACACTAAATACTGACACGGACAGTTCAAAAGTCGTTCAAAAGTTCTCCCACGGATTTTGGGAGTCACGGGAAATGGGTATGTTTGAAATTTCCACCTGAAGTGAAATCCATTTTGTGACCCAAATGAGAGCTGTGACCCAATGGATGAAAGAAGTCAGGATGGAGGGGCGTGGGGGGAGCCTCTCGAGGTGAATTGTACACATCACCAAATCCAAATCAAAGCAATGTTGGCGAATCCTTTGTGACTGATGCAGAATCCCAGCGATACACACGGAGCGAGGAGCGGTCTCTCTGACAAGCAGAGACACAGGCTCTTCCAGACTTCCTTTCTCCCCTGGATGGTGAGTCGGAGCAGGAGGCCTGCTTAGGCGGAGGAACCCAGGGCTCTGCCTCCACACGGCACAGCTCCTGCCCCTCACCTTATGGGCGTCCATGAGGTTCATGACCAGGTCGAGGTCCCCGTGCACGGGCTGGTCCTCGGCCAGCTGCGGCTCCACCTTGTACAGCCAGTCGACCAAGGCCTGCAGAGCATCCATGAACTGACCCGAAAACAGCAGGGCCTCCTCCAACTTGTGCTGCCTGAGAGAAGCACACAAACCTCACTGTTTTGGGGGATCCCTTTTCTTTGACTGGCTCACAGTTCTGACTGCTGAAGGGAACACTGCTTGCACTCTACAGAGACAGGGCCCTCCATGCTGGGCTGGTTCGAAATACAGTTAAAAGTTATCGAGATCAGGGCATCTGGGGAGCACGGAGCCTGCGTGGCTTCTCTCTCTTCCTCTCTCTCTGCCCCTCCCCCGCTCACGCTCTCTCTCTCAAAATAAATAAAAACTTAAAAAAAAAAAGCTATCGGGGCACCTGTGTGGTTCAGTCGGTTAAGAGTCCAACTTTGGCTCAGGTCATTATCTCGCAGTTTGTGGGTTCATAGCCCCACGTCGGGCTCTGTGCTGACAGCACAGAGCCTGGAGCCTGCTTCAGATTCTGTGTTTCTCTCTCTCTCTGCCCCTCCCCCACTTGTGTTTGCTCTCTCTCTTAAAAATAAATAAATAAACATTAAGAAAGAAAAGATGTAAAGGTGGCCAATAAGCACATGAAAAGATGTTCACAGGTGCCTGGCAGGCTCAGTCAATGGAGCGTGTGACTCTTGATCTCGGGGTTGTGAGTTCAAGCCCCACATTCAGTGTAGAGCTTACTTAAAGATAAATAAATAAATACATACATAAATAAATAAAATGGGTCGTTGAAAAAAAAGATGTTCCATATTACTAATCATTAGGGAAATGCAAATCAACGCCATAAAGAGATACTTTACATCCATTAGGATGTTTAGCATGAAAGCAAAAACAAAACAAAACAAAAGATGGCTATTATGAAACAAACAAAACAAAACCGAAAATAATAAGCGGTGGCGAGAATGTGGAGAAATCGGAGCCCTTGTGCATTGCCCGTGGGAATGTAAACCCGTGCAGCTGATGTGGAACAGTGTGGTGGTTCCCCAAAGAGTGAAACACAGAATTACCATAAGATCCAGCTGTTCCACCACTGGGTGCTTATCCAAAAGAACTGACAGCAGGGAGTTAAATAGATATTTGTACGATGCTCATAGCCGCGTTATGCACAATAGCCAAAAGATGGAAGCAATCCAAATACCCATTAGCAGATGAATGGATAAACAAAATGTAAGATATACATACAATGGAATATTATTCAGCTCTAAAAAGGAAGGAAAGTCTGACACAGGCTACAACATGGATGGGCCTTGAAGACATTCTGCTACGTTAAAGAAGCCGGACACAAGAAGACGAATATTGTATGACTCCCCTTAAATAAGATACCTAACATAGTTAAATTCTGAGACAGAAAGTAAAAGCGTGGTTGCGAGGGGCTGGGAGAGGGGGGCATGAAGAGTTATTTTTTAATAGGCACAGAGCTCCATTTGGGGGTGATGAGAAAGTTCTGGAGACAGACGGTGGTGATGGTTACACAACAATGTGAATGTACTTGATGCCACTGTATGTACACCTACAAGTAATTAAAATGGTAATTTTGACGTCCTATGTATTTTACCGCTATTTAAAAAGTGACGAAAAGAAATATCTAGACATTTTTATGGATTAAGCAGAGTGCAGGGGGGCAGGTACAGAGTACTTTGGCATTTTATAGTCGGAGGACTGGGCCCAGACACGCCCCAGTGACGAAAAAGCCTGTGCTGATTATACTCTCCCACAGTAGAGGGCAGTGCTTGAGGCCAAGGTAGCAGTTAAGAACACAGCTCTGGAGTCAGACACACAGGAGTTCCTATCAAAGCTCAGCACCAGCCGCGTGACACTAAACCTCTCTTAACCTCTGACTTCTCCTGTGCAAGATGGGATCATTAATGTACCCACCGAGAGCACGGTGGCAATGGCACGCCAGCTGTCCCTCATCCACCTGAGGGCCCGCGACTCACGGGCCGTGGGACTCTCTGAGCCTCACTTCCTCTTCTGGAGAACAGGCTTCAGAGACACCTGCTTCCCTCGGTTGCCCGGCAACTTGCTATTAATAATAAAAGAGCAACAACAGTAATAGAGCCACCGCTCCTGGAGAACTTCCTCTGTGCCGAGTGCTTGGCATGAATCCTCCCAACAGCCCCGGGAGGGAGGCGCTCTCCCCAGTTTACAGGGACCTTAGGAATGACTTAGTGGTGATGGGTCTTGCTCAGGAAGCGGCAGCTGCATCCTGTCTGTGCGCAGGGCAGCGTGGGCGGTGTGGGGCCACGGCGCGTGTGGAGTTCGCAGCTGCGGTCGGAGTCCAGAATCCATGCCCAGCATGTCTCCCCCCAGGTGCTGAGGGTCACCTGAGTCTAGGGCAGGGCTCAGAGCTGCTGGGAGGCTGGAGTCTTGGGCTCTGTTTGCCACTTCTGCCCCGGATCACGTCTGCCTCCGGGGTCGGTCCCTATCCTTCCACGGCCTCCGTTTATCCTACTGTCGAGTGAGAAATAGGGGTCGGGTCCTTTGATCCCCAAGGTCCCTGACCACAAAGAAAGGCAAAGGGAAATTCGGGAAAGCAGGGAGCCTGTTGGCTGGATTCCTGGCTTGTCTCTGCCCCCTGGTGGACACCAGCAGCCTGGCACCCAGGGGAAAAACTGGCTTTGTGACCTCTGCCCAGGAGCCCACCTCTCCTAGCCCCGGTGCCCAGCTGTTAAATGGGGATAATAATAGCACCTAGATCATCAGGATGTTGTAAGGATTAAGTGTAACAGCAAGTATGAAACACTCGCTACTGAGCTGCATACCCAGAATGTGCCCAATACATGTAATCATTATCTTCTCCCTCCTGCTCCACTTCCTCGTGCAATCAGTCACCAGGACTTGCTGATTCTTGCCTCTCTCGCTCCCTGTCACCCCCAGACCAGGCCTCACCATCTCTCTCCTAGATTCCTCCCCACCCACCCTCCAGGCCTCCAGTACCGTGTCGGCCCCCGCCTCAATGCCAGACCTGTGCCTGCCCCATCTAGGACAGCTGTCTGAGACCCTCAGACAAGCCCTCAGAGATCCCAGCCTCCTGTGCGGCCCCAATCACCCCGTGCCTTTCTACTCCCCGTATTGTGACCACCCAGCTCCCGGCATCCCTGTGCTCATACCCAGAGGTCCTGCCTCCCAGGTGAGTTCCCTGAAATGTTATTTCAGCTGTCTTTGCTTCCCCGTCCCCCACCTCTGCTGTAGCCCCAAGCCCTTTCTAGGTCTCAGCTTCCTTATCTCCAAATCGGACTGTTATGAGGATGAAACAGAGAAAATAGCAAAGGATGTGGCCCGCAGTAGCCACTGGGTGGAAGTCAGGTATCTACAGTAGGGAAGAAGGCTTCTGTCACCAGTGCCAGGCAGTCACATCTGCTTGGAGGGGAGGCACTCCAAGGTCCCACCACACTTCCAAGATCCCATAGGGGCACAGGCTGAGCCGTGAGCGCCGACCTCTGGGTAGAGTAGAGCTTGGGTGGCCCCTCGGCTCGACCCTGCTTCCCCCCATCCCGCTGCAGGGACCAGGTGCAGAACAGGCCCTCTGGCTCGGTGGCTCCAGCCAGCAGCATTGGGACTGAGGAAGAGGAGGGAGGCACCTGAGATGAGGCAGATCCGGCTGTCAGAGCTGGAGCGGGAGTGGTGGACCAGGGTCCAGGAGTCTGTATGGAAAGCCAGGGAGCCCATGGGGGGCAGGTCCTCAGCAGTCCTCCAGGCCACTTGGGGAAACTGAGATTGGGATTAGGGAAAATTAATTCCTGAGGGTTCTACTGAGCATTCAAGAATTCAATACATTTTTTTTTCCTTTTTGTTTTAAAGTAGCCTTCATGCCCAGCGTGGAGCCCAACCTGGGGCCTGAACTCACTACCCTGAGATCAAGCCCTGAGATGAGATCAAGAGTTGAATGCTTAACTGACTGAGCCACCCAGGTGCCCCGACACATTTCTATTCTATTTAATATTTTGGCTAAGTAATATAGTCACAACATGCAAGGAACCATATGTGGAATGATAAGTATTCAATTTTATTAGTTTCTTACTCTTTTCATGTGACTAAATATAACCAAATATGGATATGCATTCTTGCTCATTCACATCCCCTTTTTACTCAAAGGAGGGCGTGCAGGGTTTTGCATCTTACTTTTTGTACTTAACAATGTGTTCTGCAGCTTAATCAATCCATCGAGAGCTTCCTTGTTCCTTTTTTCCCCAGGTGTGTAGTATTCCATAGTGGGGACGTATCATTGTTTACTTATTTAGCCAGTTCCTTCCTGGTTAAGGAGCACTTGGGTTGTTGCCAGACTTTTGCTATCACCAGCAATATGTAATGAATAATCTTGCCTTCTCCGAGCCAACGATTAGACAAGAGTATCAAGGCCAATGGCTGTATCAGTGGTTAAAATATTGAAATAGTACAATTACAACTGTTAACAGTCAATAAACTTAATTAATGATATGAGTTCTATAAACTTTTGAGTCAAGCTGTAGCTTTGGGATATCAGGACTTGTTCAGTGGGCCTCCGGCCATACCTACACACATCTGGACTGTTAGAAACATGAGGGCAGCTGGGACGTCAGCCTAAGCTAGATGAGCCATATGACCATGTGACCATACTGAGCATTCTTTACAGAACACTCTGTATCTTAGAAGAATCACTAGTTTATCATTGTCCTCTACTTATCTAATTACTGCTGCCCATAAACATTTTAGTTTCCACTGGGCTTTTTATTGGCTCATTTTCGTTCTTGTTAAGTAGGATAAATGCAGTACTTTCATATTTGAAAATTTAAGATTTATAGTAAAATATTAGAAACAGAGATGAGAACATTTTGGATGTTCTTAAGGTTTCTTTTAACTATCATTTAAAAATTTTTTAAAAATATTTTTATTTATTTTTGAGACAGAGAGAGACAGACCACAAGCAGGGGAGGGGCAGAGAGAGAGGGAGACACAGATCCGAAGCAGGCTCCAGGCTCTGAGCTGTCAGCACAGAGCCTGATGTGGGGCTCAAACTCACAGACTGTGAGATCATGACCTGAGCTGAAGTCGGATGCTCAACTGACTGAGCCACCCAGGTGCCCCTCTTTTAACTATCTTAAACATGAATCTTCCTTTTCTGGGGGAAGAAGAAAGAAAAAACAACAATAATAATCACAGCCTTGAATATTCTTTTATTACTGAATGAAAGCCTGAAGACAGTAGAATATTTACTAGCATGCAAGAATGAGTAAAAATTAGACAAATAATTCATATTTCTAGAATAAAAAACAAATTTATAGACTTGTACTTCAGGTTATGATAAACTGGGTAATTTCATTTTATTTTAAATTTTTGTAAATAATGACTTTTTTTTTAGAGAGAGAGAGAGAGACAGAGAGTGTGCAAGCTGGGGAGGGGGACAGAGGGAGAGAGAATCTTAAGCAGGCTCCACACTGACATGGGGCTCAATCCCATGACCCTGACATCATGATCTGAGCCGAAATCAAGAGTCGGATGCTCAACCAACTGATGCACAAAGGCACCCTGAACTGGGTAATTTTAATTAACCATATTCCCAAGGACAACTAGGAAACCAGAACAAAATCATTTAAAAATCCTATCTAACAGCTTTGACAGGTTTTGAATGTGTCCATTTATTCATCAATACTTTATTTATTTATTTATTTATTTATGAGAGAGAGAGAGAGAGAGAGAGCACAAGTGAGCAAGAGGCAGAGAGAGGAGGAGAGAGAAGGAGAGAGAGAAAATCCCACAAGGGGCAGAGAAAGAGGGAGAGAGAGAGGGAGAGACACAATCCCTCACTGTCAGCGTGGAGCCTGATGTGGGGCTCAAACTCACCTGAAGGGGGCTGGAATTCATGAGCTATGAGATCATGACCTGAGCGTAGTCAGATGCTTAACCAACTGAGCCACCCACATGCCTGTCAAGACTCCTTTTCAAGAGGTAGAGCCCAATTCCCATTCCCTTGCGTGTGGATTGGACCTCACGACTTGTTTCTGATGAATAGAACAAGGTGAAAATGACAGGGAGCGGCTGGATCACTAAAGAGATCATGGTTTCCACCCTTGCTCTCTCTCTCCTGGATTACTCACTCTGGGAGAAGCCAACTGTCACATCATGAGGACACTCACGCATCCATATGGACATGTCAACAAGGTGAAGAAGCTGAGGGCTTCTGCCAACAAGCAGCACTATCTTGCCAGGTATGAGTGCACCATCTTGGAAGTGGGTCCTCCAGCCCCATTCAGGCTTTCAGATGAATGCAGTTCCAGCTGACAGCTTTACTGCAACCTTGTGGGAAACTCTGAGCCAGAACTACCCAGCGAAACCACTCCTGAATCCTGACTCTCAGAAACTGTGTAAGATAATGAATGGTTGCAGTATTTGTTATTCAGCAATAGATAACTAACATAAAGGCAGTGGAGTGCTCACAAGTTGGCGAAGAATTACCAAGTGGGCCAAGACCCTTGGGAGTGCAAATGCTCAGGGAGGTGAGCCTTACGTTTGGGGTGAGAGCGGGCAGCTGAGAGGCTCAGTAGTACTTCCACACGTTTGTGGCACAAGTGGGACAGGATTTAGAGTGAAGGACCATCAAGGAGGGTTCCTTGTGAACTCTCTTGGTTTTGAGTTAGGACCCTGGGAGGCTAAACTGTAGGAGCAAGTAAGGATGAATGGAGAGTAGATAGACCTTCACAAAGAATGCTCCTCAGCTCTGCACCAGTACAATTCTTGTAATTGTATCAAGGAGGTCCCAGACTCCAAGTCCCTCGGGTGCTGGGCAGAGGCTAAAGTGATCCCTCTCTGGACTTACTTTCTGGAGGAAGATAATACCACCCTCAGCCTGAAATTGTTTCTACAAGGAATTTTGCAAATACAGTGCCCAGCACATTCATGAAACAAGCACATGAAGAGTTAACATGAACAAAACCAAGAGAACCAAGAGACAAGAAAAATGGACCTTCAGAGGCTTTAGATATTGGAGTTATAGACACAGACCTTTAAATAACTTTCGACATTAAAAAATATAAAAGAAGGGGTGCCTGGGTGGCTCAGTTGATTAAGAGTCTGACTTCGGCCCAGGTCATGATCTCGCAGTTCGTGAGCTTGAGCCCCACGTCGGGCTCTGTGCTGACAACTCAGAGCCTGGAACCTGCTTCAGATTCTGTGTCTCCCTCTCTCTCTGCCGTTCCCCCACTTGCGCTCTGTCTCTGTCGCTGTCTCTCTCTCTCAAAAATAAATAAACATTAAAAATATATATATATAAGGCAAGCTTGAACTTCAGCGGAGAACTGAAAACTCTAAAAAGAATCAAAAGGAAAGTGGTATGGGTTGAGTTGTGTCCTCCAAAAAGATATGTTGAAGCCCTAAGCCCCCAGTACCCCAGAATGAGACCTTATTTGGAAATAGGGTCATTGTAGATATAATTAGTTAAGTTCAGGTGAGGTCATATTGGAGTAGCGTGTGCCCCTAATCCAGCATGACTGGCATCCTTAAAAAAGATGATGTGAGGGACACTGGGTGGCTCATTCAGTTAAACGTCTGACTCGGTTTTGGCTCAGGTCATGATCTCACGGTTTGTGAGATTGAGCCCCGCATCAGGCTTTGTGCTGGCCGTGTGGAGCTTGCTTAAGATTCTCTCTCTTCCTCTCTCTCTGCCCCTTCCCCACTCTCTCTTGGGCACATGCATTGTCTCTCAAAATACATAAACTAAAAATTTTTCAAAAAAAAAAAAAGGTGATGTGAAACGAATGCCATGTGATGACAGAGGCAGAGATGGGGGGATGCATCCATAAGACAAGGCACACCAAGGTTTGCCCGCAACAACCAGCACAACTCAGAGCCTCCAGAAGGAGCCAGCCTTGCTGACAACTTGATTTCGGATTTGAGCCTCCAGAACTGTGAGTGAGTACATTTCTGTTGTTTTAAGCCGCCCACTTTGTGACACCCTGGGCCTGCAGCCCTGAGAAATGAATCCAGAGAGCACGGAGTTGAAAGATACAATAACCAGAAGCAACGACTCAGTGGATAAGAGTCAGTGATCTAGAAGATTGGCTGGAAAGAAGTACCCAGACTGAAGCCCTGAGGGACAAACAGATGGAGAACACAAAACAGAGGTCAGGGAAGAACTCTAACCTCATAGGAGATGGCAGGCCATCAACCTTCGCAACTCCATAGATGCTGAACACAGACAACAGAGCCTGGTAGATGCGAGCAAGACGGGTTATTACTCACAGCACAGCCAATGGCAGGAATATCAGCACGGTGGTGTCTGTCCCCTTGCCTCTGAGTCCCATGGGTGTGACCCGATGGAAGCAGCACACGAAACAGGTTGTGCCCCAACCACAGCTGAGGAACCCAGAGCCAAGGGCCTAGCGCTTTTTGTAGGAAGCGGCAAACCAGGCCCCTCACCTAGAGAGTGGACAGGTGCATGCTGTCACCTGCGGTCTCCTTAGCCACCTTTGTTGATAAGCCACAGAGACTGTTCAACATCGGGTAGTTCAGTTTAGCTCAGCGAGGATATAGCGGGCTCTCAGGGCCCATGGCAGCTTGCCTTGCCAACCATCCGCCTGCGTCCTACATGTTTTTAAATGCATTCAAATTTTCTCATGAACGTGCCATCCTATCAGAAACCCAGATTGGACACACTGACTGGGCCAGGGGAACATACCCCATGCAGTTTGCTTCCTGTAACACTTGATTAGGCTATTATGAATGGAATCCCAGCAGCAGCCTGAGGCAGTGTTGACTTCATTCTTGCCCCTCGGTCTCTGATTCAGCCAAGTGAATGAGGCCCAAGGGGGCACTAGCAGGTATTATTTCAGATAACCTTTTCAGCTTCCTTTCTTGCCGTGTGGATGGACTCCTATGCTTGAACTCTGGTATTAGTCCAAATATAACAGGAGGTGTTCACACGCTCTCACATGCTCTTCCCTGTTTGTTCAGGATGGAGTATAAAGTCAGGCCCTTATCTGTTACAACCACACAAGAGAGTTTAGACTGCCCTGCTAATCTGGGACTTGTACCACCTCTTTGGCTGTGGTAGCTAAAGTAAAAGGTTTCTGATTTTTGTGTCTGGAGCATAGTCTCTGTTGGCAAGATACCACCAAGACTTATGGGGCTATACGGAACCAGGAGTGAGTGTATGCTCCAGGCTGGACTACCCTCTCTACCTGGGGACCCAACAAGAAAAACATGACCCAAGGGGCAGTATAATTGTCAATAATTACCGAGGATGATAGTAAGCCAGAAAGCATCCCCCATCTCTAATGGAAATTCCATGGCCCGCCCTCCCCATGCCCACAAACATATGTCCCTTGAGGTGACACAGCGGGCCCCTCTAGAAGCTATACGGCCAGCAGTTGCACCGTAACTCATCTACAGGACTAGCTACAGTAACTGCTCAATGTCAGGAAATACTGAACCTTGAAGTTTGATACCATTGGCAAGGACATCCAGATGCTGAGGGCCCATGGCAGACTGCCTTTCCAACAGAGAGAGATTCTATGAGAAGGTGTAGCCCACACATGCTTGTATCCCCCTGGGGTGGAGAGCAGGAATGGGGCAGATGCAATATTTTGGAGAGAACAGTCGATAATTTTCCAAAACTGCTAAAAACTATCAGGACGCAGTTAAACATCAAGCCATGTTCAAGAAGCCTTACAAACTCTGTATTACTTTGCTGCCATAATAGCAATATCACAGACTGGGTGACTTAGACAACAGAAATTTATTTTCTCACAGTTCTGGAGGCTGAAAATCCAAGACCAAGGTGTTAGCAGGCTTTGTTTCTCCTGAGAGCTCTCGTCTTGGCCACCTTCTCGCCATGTGCTCGCATCGCCTTTTCTGTCCGCGTCTGAGCATCCCTGGTGACTCTCCTCTTATAAGGTCATCAGTCATATTGGATGGGAGCCCCACCCTTATGACCTCATTTAAACTTAATTGCCTCCTTAAAGGCCCTATCTTCAAATAGAGTCACATTGGGGGTTATGGCTTTAACATAAGGATTTGTTGGAAGGATACAATTCATTCCATAACAAATTTCAAACACTATAAAAAGAAAAGGAAAGGCACACTTACGGACATCGGGGTAAAGCAGATGAAAACTAAAGACAAAATCTTGATTATCCATCTACCTAGTCCTTCCTACGTCCTTGATCTTCCATCTGATAAATATATAAGAAGACAAACCAAAAAACAAAAGATATATATATGTATCTTCCAGAGAGAGAGAGACTGGGAATGATAAGGCAAATGGGTAATCTGGGTGAAAAGTATTACCCAGTTTCACAACTTTCCTGCGACTTTGAAATTATTTCAGACTAAAATGTTTATACAAAACAAAATGATGGGTGCCTGGGTGGCTCAAGTGGTTGAGTGTCCGACTTCTGCTCAGGTCATGATCTCATAGTTTGTGGGTTCGAGCCCTATGTTGGGCTCTGTGCTGACAGCTCATAGCCTGGAGCCTGCTTCTGATTCTGTGTCTCCCTCTCTCTCTGCCCCTTCCCCGCTCAGGTTCTGTATCTCTCTCTCAAAAATAAATAAACATTAAATTTTTTTTTTTAAATGAGGGCTGCCTAGGTGGCTCAGTTGGTTGAGCATCTGACTCTTGATTTCAGCTCGGGTCATGATCTTTTGGTTTGTGAGATTGAGCCCCGCGTCAGGTGTGGAGCCTGTGCTAACAGCATGGAGCCTGCTTGGGATTCTCTCTCTTTCTCTCTCTCTTCATCTCCCAGCTTGTGCTCTCTCTCTCTCTTTCTCAAAATAAATAAATAAATATCAAAAAAATTAAAGGTTGAAGAAAAATCTATCACTCAAATATCAATCAAAGAAAGCTGTTATGGCTAATTAATATCAGAAAAAGAATTTAAGGCAAAAAGCAGTAATAAAGAGGGACATTTCATAATAAAAAGTTCAATTCATCAGAAAGATAATTCTAAATTTATATTCTCTTATAACATAACTTCAAAATATTTATAGCAAAAACCGACAGAACACGAACAAGAAATAGACAAATTTAAAATTACAGTGGAAAATTTTGACATACTTCTCAGTAATGGATAGAATAAAGCAGACAACTGGGATGCCTGGGTGTCTCAGTGGGTTAAGCATCTGACTTTGGCTCGGATCATGATCTCGTGGTATGTGAGTTCAAGCCCTGCATTGGGCTCTGTGCTGACGGCTCAGAGCCTGGAGCCTGCTTCAGATTCTGTGTCTCCTCTCTCTGACCCTCCCCTGCTCATGCTCTATCTGTCTCTCTCTGAAAAATAAATAAACATTAAAAAAAGAGGGAAAAATTTTTAAGAAAAGAATAAAGCAGACAAAAAAATAAAAAATTCTCTATTGAGAGCACAAGTAATATATGGATAATCGATTTAATGGACATGGAATTGGAAGAGGTTAGTGTCAAATCATGGCTCAGACAAGGTTAACATTTAGCTAACGATGACTGCACTATACAAATGATATGCCAACAATTTCTCAAGGCCAACATAAGATTTGGAAATCATTAGAATAACTTGGTGAGTAAATTAGCACCTACAATTTCCATCACTTATTAGACAGTCACAGAAGATATAGCTTAGATAAATTAGAAAATAAAATGGAATATTTAAAATTATTGATATGCATAACTATACATTTTAGTATACTATACATTTTAACAATCATACTACTTGTTAAGTATTTTGATATATTTATTTTTAATGTTTATTTTCTAAAGAGAGAGAGAGAGAGAGAGAGAGAGAGAATATGTAGGGGAGGGGCAGAGAGAGAGGGAGACAGAGGATCCGAAGCAAGCTCCACACTGACAGCAGAGAGCCTGATGGAGGGCTCCAACTCATGAACCACAAGATCATGACCTGAGCCAAAGTCAGATGCTCAATCAACTGAGCCACCCAGGTGCCTCACTTGTTAGGTATTTTGAATATCACCTTTGGACATATGTCATTTCTTATTACAGAGATATATCAATACAATAAGTTCTCAGGGGGTGCCTGGGTCTGTCAGTCAGTTAAGCGTCTGACTCTTGACTTTGGCTCAGGTCATGATCTCCCGGTTTGTGGGATCGAACCCCAAGTCAGGCTCTGCTTGGGATTCTCTCTCCCTCTGTCTCTGCCCCACTCCTCAAAAGAAATAAATAAACATTAAAAAATATATACAAATTCTCAGAAGAGGGATTACTGGATCAGAGTGCAAATGCATTTGAACTTTGGGTAGATATTGCCAAATTGCCCTCCATAGAGACTGTACTATGTTTGCGCTCCCATCAGGAATTTATGAGCACCTGTTTCCTCACAGCCTCACCATCAGTCTGTGTTGTCACACTTTTTTATTATTTGCTCTTTTTATAGGTGAGAAAATTTAGCTCAGTGTAACTTAAATGTATACTTTTATTTATTTAAATTTATTTTAAAGATTTTATTTTTAAGTAATCTCTACACCCACCGTGGGGTTCAAACGTACAACCTCGAGATCTAGAGTTGCATGCTCCACCCCCTGAGCCTGCCAGGTGCCCCGCAGATTTGCATTTTAAAACAAACATCTCTGCAACTGCCTTCTGATTTTTCTCCCTCCACCCTGTCTTACTTCCCTGCAGTGAATAGTGGAAGCTCCTGGGAAACCAACAGGGGTAGAATTCAGAGCACAGGAGTGTCCTCGGGTAGGAGGGGAAGACAGGACGATAAGGCAGCTGTGTGATAGTTTCTTTTCTCTCTGTCAGAGAGAACATGAGATCATTTGCTGAGAGTGAGGGCCTAAAAGGGAAGACAGAAGTCTGGGAACAGTGTATCTAAACAACCAAGCATAGAAATGTTTAGCAGCATCGCAGTGGGTGACTAGGAATTACTTATACCCCATAGTTTATGCTCTTCAGCGATGCTTGCTGCCTGGATGCAAGCATAAAGAAGATGGATAGTCGGGCTAATCCAGAATTTGGGGTTTTGATAGGTAAGCGTTGAGGGGTAGTGGAAGGCAGTGGAGTTCAGGATGTTTGCAAGGAAGTCATCGAAATGACGGAACATGACATTGAAGTTGGTTGAAGAGCAAAATGAAGACAGACGAGAGTTGGTGGATAGGAGAAATAGGAGAGTTCCGTGGACTGGAGGTCTTGAGGAGGTCCAAGAAGAGGAGGGGCTTGACGAGTGGAGGAAGCAAGTTGGAAAGACATGAGTCGGTGGACCTACAGTGACATTGGGCTTTGAAAGGGCACACAGCATTGTCACAGACATCAGGGGTGCAGTGAAGTGCAGAAGGAGGTCATTGGTGATGAGGAGATCAGGAATGAGAAGCCAGGGAGAGCAGAGTCATGGACCATGATCCTATCCCTTTCTCTGCAGGTGGGAACTACTCAGAGAGTCCTGGTGGCACCTGTGTGGGGAATGTATAGAAGAACAGATTTTACATTGTGTTGATGTTAGTATCTCTTACAGAAACTATTTGTTTCAAGCAGTTACCATGGAGCACAAATGGAGCGTTTACAAAAAAATAGAGTATGTAATTTAAGGTCATAAAGGAAGTCACAACAAATTCTAAAGGATTAGTATCATACATATATCAACCACGGTTAGTATCAACCATGATTCAGTGAAGTGACAAATTATAATAGGATTATAGGTTTGGAAACTATCGTCTTGACAGCTTTTGGTAGAAAAGGAAATCATAAAGAAATGTGAGAAATATTTAGCACTGAATAATAATGACAAAACCACATGGCAAAGCTCGTGAGACACAGCTAAATCATCACTTAGAAGTAAATTTATATCTTTAAACACATTTATTAGGAAACAGTACACATATAAAATTAAACAAGCCCCCAAGAAAGCTGAAAACATACATCCACACAAACACTTGTAAGCAAATGTTGGTAGCAACAACTGTTTAAAATAGCCCCCAAATGGAGGCTACACAAATGCTCATCAACATGTGAATGGATAAACAAAATGTGGTATGTCCATACAGGGGAATATTATTTGGCAATAAAAGAAAAGAACGGGGGTGCCTGGGTGGCTCAGTCAGGTAAGTGTCTGACTCTTGGTTTCGGCTCGGGTCATGATGTCACTTTTAAGGGATCGAGCCCTGCACTCCACTCTGTCAGCTCGGAGCCTGCTTGGGATTCTGACTCTCCCTCTCTCTCTGCCTCTCTCACTCCTCACTCTCTCTCAAAACAAACAAACAAACAAACAAACAAACAAACACAAACATTAAAAAAAAAAACCACAAAGCACTGCTACATGCTACAGCATAGGTGAGTCTCGAAGACATTATTTAAGTGAGTGAGAAAACTAGACACCGAACACTACATTATATGATTGTATTTTTGCAAAGTGTCCAAGAAAGGCAAATCTATAAAGAAAGAAAGTAGATATTGCTTGCCTAGGGCTGGAATGGAATTTGGGATAAACTGCAAATAGGTATATTTCTTTCTTTTGGTGGTGATGGAAATATTCTAAAATTGTATTGTGGTGATGGCTGCACAACTCCGTAACTATACTCAAGATCATTCAAGTGTGTACTTAAAACAGGTGAATTCTATGGTGTGGAAATTATACCTCAATCAAGTGTTAAAAATAAACAAGGCAAGCATTCAATTTAAGACAGTGAAAAAAAGAGGGTGCTTGGGTGGCTCGGATGGTTGAGCCTCCGACTCTTGATTTGGGCTTAGGTCATGATCCCAGGGCAATGAGATCGAGCCCAGCATTGGGCTCCACACTGAGGGTGGAGTCTGTTTGGGATTCTCTCTCTCTCTCTCTCTCTGCCCCTCTCCCCCACTCCCTCTCTCAAATAGAAAATTAAAGATGGTGAAAAAAGAGTAATGAAACAAACCTCTAAAAAACAGGAAGGAAGGAAACAATAAAAAAACCAGAAACCAAAGAAAGCAAACAAAAGAAGGAAAAATAAAATTGGTATTTTGAAAAAAAACTAATACCGTATATAAGACCAGTGAGTTTATTTATCCAGAGATGGCTTAGTGATCACAGGAACTGTGAATTCACTTACAGATTAAGTAAACGACTTTGGTTTCCAATGATGAACAAGTGTTATAAGCTTGTAGTCATGTTCTTGATGACAGGACGTACCATCTCATCTGTAGGATGTGGCTTCTGTTGACTGACTAGGCTGTACTTGCCTCTGCCCAAGAACTTCTCATGTGCTATCTGTTTGCATCCTCACAGCAGTCCAAAGAGGTAAGTGCTATTATCCCCGTTTAACAGCTGGGCACCGGGGCTAGGAGAGGTGGGCTCCTGGGCAGAGGTCACAAAGCCAGTTTTTCCCCTGGGTGCCAGGCTGCTGGTGTCCACCAGGGGGCAGAGACAAGCCAGGAATCCAGCCAACAGGCTCCCTGCTTTCCCGAACTTCCCTTTGCCTTTCTTTGTGGTCAGGGACCTTGGGGATCAAAGGACCCGACCCCTATTTCTCACTCGACAGTAGGATAAACGGAGGCCGTGGAAGGATAGGGACCGACCCCGGAGGCAGACGTGATCCGGGGCAGAAGTGGCAAACAGAGCCCAAGACTCCAGCCTCCCAGCAGCTCTGAGCCCTGCCCTAGACTCAGGTGACCCTCAGCACCTGGGGGGAGACATGCTGGGCATGGATTCTGGACTCCGACCGCAGCTGCGAACTCCACACGCGCCGTGGCCCCACACCGCCCACGCTGCCCTGCGCACAGACAGGATGCAGCTGCCGCTTCCTGAGCAAGACCCATCACCACTAAGTCATTCCTAAGGTCCCTGTAAACTGGGGAGAGCGCCTCCCTCCCGGGGCTGTTGGGAGGATTCATGCCAAGCACTCGGCACAGAGGAAGTTCTCCAGGAGCGGTGGCTCTATTACTGTTGTTGCTCTTTTATTATTAATAGCAAGTTGCCGGGCAACCGAGGGAAGCAGGTGTCTCTGAAGCCTGTTCTCCAGAAGAGGAAGTGAGGCTCAGAGAGTCCCACGGCCCGTGAGTGGTGAAGCTGGGGATCCTGGGCCTCCAGGCCTGGCGCCCACACTTGCCTCAGGAGGGCCTCTTCCTTTGGACTATTCTTTTACTTAGTCATCTGACTATTTGTGTAGGATGCACTCTGAGCCTGGTCCTGTAGTGGGCCCGGGGTGCCATGCCCTGGGCTCCCCGGGTCTGGGCACTGAGTGTGGGCGCTGGGGACAGAAAGCCAGGCTCAGAGTGCATCCAGAATCACACACTGGGGATCAGACCATGAGCTGGACAGCATTCAGGGCTATACCCACGGCTCCCTCATCCGGGACTGCTCCCAGGCTAGAGGCTGTGCCTGGGAGGACAGCTCCTGCCGATGGTTGTTGAGAGCTGCTTCTAGGAAACCCCTCCTGAGTCCTTGCCCTGTTGTCTAAAGTTGGTTTGTGCCAGTGAAGAGAAGCCACCTCTGGAATGACCTCCTGTTGTCCAACCCAAGGAAGATCCAGGCCAGGGGGATAGGATTTAGCCCAGGAATCAGGGGCCCAGGGTCATGGTTTGGGGATTATCCTAAAAGGCACTGCCCCTGCGTATGACAGCACAGGTTGGGTCTACACCAGCTCATAGCGTTGCCAGGCAAGTGGGGCTGAAGTCCAGCTCCAATTAGCACTGCTGGGGGCCCTGGAGGAGGGTGGTGTCCACCTACAGGAAACAGCCTCTTTTTCTGAAACATCATAGGGCACCATATGGGCCGGCAGTGGCCCTGATGACAGCAGTCACGAAAGGCTAGGGTTCGGGGGAGGTTTAAAGCTGGCCTGGGGCTGGGAGTTAGGCCTGGGGCTCCGGGGCCTGTCCCTCTTTGAACAAAAGAGCTGAAGTGAGGTGGTCTCTTGTCCAGAGCCACACCCCTCTGGTCTTGCTCACAAGAAGCGGGGAAGGAAGAAGACGGAGATCGTCATAGGCTGGCCACCCCTTTGAGAGGCTGGCCCTCGACTCTGAGGGGCTTCTAGTGCTTTGTTCAAGAGGTGTCAACAGAGCTGGGGAGGAGGGCGCCCGGCTGGTTCCGTCGGTAGAGCATGGGACTCTCGATCTCAGCGTTGTGAGTCTGAGCCCTACGTCGGGTGTAGAGTTTACCTAAGAAAAAAAAGAGGGGCACCTGGGTGGCACAGGGTGTTGATCATCCGACTCTTGGTTTTGGCTCAGGTCATGATCTTGCAGATTGTGGGCTCGAATCCCACATAGGGCGCTTCGCTGATAGCGCAGAGCCTTCTTGGGATTCTCTTTCTCCTTCTCTCCCTTTGCCCCTCCCCCAACTCATGCTCTGTCTCCCTCTCACTCTCTCTCAAAATAAATAATAAACATTAAAAAAAAAAAAAAAAAAAAGAAGTATCCAGGGAGAACCACACCACTACCCTCTGGGGTCTCCGTTTTCACTTTTCATTCTCCCAGACCTCTCCCAGGTCCAGATTTATCCCCCCAGATGCCCGCTGTCAATTATGCCCAAATTCCCTCTCAGGGCCATTGGTTCACCAGACACACATCTGCCGGTCCGCACCTGGCAAGCCATTGCTGAGACTGACCTCTGGCTGGCGGCGGGAGGAGGTGGGGGGTGGGGGGGGTGATTCCAGGCCCTAGTGCTGTGAAGTCACCTGCCCTTGGACACCAAGGGGGAAGGCGGCAGGAAGAAGTTCAGGCAGCCCAGCAGAGCCCCTGGGTGGATATCAGACCGGAACCTTCTGGGATGCCCACTTCCCAATGCCTGGGCAGCCAGGGTTGGGCACTGAGACCTCTCCACAGCCACCTGAGGCCGTGTAAGGACCTGACCTGGCCTGGCCTGGCCCGGAGGTCAGATTCCTCGCTGAGGAGCTGCAGGCGCAAGGAGAGGCGGCCAGTCGCGGCGGGAGGACTCCTTTGTTCCAGGCATTTTCTCAACGGTGGGGCTGGGCTGCCTGCCAGGTGCCAGGGCGCGGCTCTGGCCTCCCGCCCCACAGGCAGATTTGCCGCCAAGCCCTGTACCTGGCTCAGAGGCTCCTTCCCGCGCTTTCTCTGCCAGGCCCGGCAAGTGAGAGGCCTCTCGGCCCACCCAGCCTCGCTGCAGGAGAAGGGACTGGCCCAGGGCTCCTCGTGTGCTTGGAAGTTAGAACTACGTTCTTCCAGGACAACAGGTTCAAAACATAAAGATACAAACTTTCGCTCAACAGAATAAGACAAAACTGCACGGCCGGACATAGGCCCTGTCTGGGTTTGACACTAGCCCTGTCTGGGCTGGGATCACTAGCTCTGTGAACTAAGTTGCTGAACCTCTCTGTGCCTGTTTCTTCATCTGAAAACTAAGGACGATGGTTGTACCTACCTCATAGGAATGTTAGGATTTAACAAGTGATTACACGTTAGGCTCTCAGAATAGAGTCCGGGCCATTGTAAGCACTGTTCACGTATGTGCTGTGATCGCGGCAGTGACATCGATGAGCAAAATGTTAGTCAAGGCTCTTGGCTGCACAGAACAGAAACCACTCAGGCAAGCTTAAGCAAGAAAAGAGTTGAATACGAGTCTTCAGAGGCATCACCTGGAACCAAACGGTAGGGGGCAACCAGGCCTCAACGGCAATGAGAACCAACGCTCTTAAAAGTCATTGAGCAGCCAGAAGCTTCTCTGCCTCTCTTAGCCTTGCCGTGGCCCACTTCTCTGAACACATGGCCAAACATGGCTAGGTGTCAGTCTCCAAGTCAGGTGATCAGCAGCAAGGGACTGGCATCTCTGATCCCATTGCTCTCTTTGGGTCATGTACCAAGAGTCCATCAGCTATGGCTGAGGGCAATGTCAGGGACCCAGTCCTATGGGCATTCCAGTGCCCAGAGACAGCAGCATGGGCCAGACAGAGCATCTGTCTACTCCAAAGGCGCTCTGGAGTGGGGGTGAGAGTCACAACACGTGTGCACCAGGCCTGCCGTTGCCTCAGAAAATCATCTACGTCTCTGTACCTTTTCTCTCTTCTGTTCACCCAGCACTTCCTACAGGCCTGCATCACAGCACTGAGGATGTGTTATGATTATTTGTTTATGAATCTGTCTCCTTTTACTAGATTATGATTTTCTTTTTTTTTCTTTTTTTTTTTTAATTTTTTTAATGTTTATTTATTTTTGAGACAGAGAGAGACAGAGCATGAACAAGGGAGGGGCAGAGAGAGAGGGAGACACAGAATCTGAAGCAGGCTCCAGGCTCCGAGCTGTCAGCACAGAGCCCGACGTGGGGCTTGAACTCACAGACCGTGAGATCGTGACCTGAGCCGAAGTCGGACGCTCAACCGACGGAGCCACCCAGGCGCCCCTAGATTATGATTTTCATTCATTCTTTCGGTGTAATAGATATCTACCAAGCACCAGCCACATGTTAGGGACACAGAGACAAATCCAACAATGTTTGCTGCGCTCCCAGAGGCTCGTCTATGCCCCAGAGACCTGTAGTCCCATGAAACAGGTCAGCCTCATTGTCCAGTTCCTCCCAAGTTCAGGTTCTGGGGACTTTCTTTCCCACACTATTGATACTCAGTGTCACGATCCTACCCTTCAGGGCACCCGGCTGGCTCAGTGGGTAGACTTTGCAACTCTAGATCTTGCAGTTGTGAGTTTGAGGCTCACGTTGGACCTAGAGCTTACCAAAAAGAGAGAGAGAGAGAGATTCTGCTTTTCATTGTACGAGGCTTGCCAGGTTCCTGAGCTCTTATGAAAAGCAGGTGTCCCCAGGAAATGGCTCGTTTGGAACGTGGCACGGGTGGGCACCATTTCTGCTGGGTGATTCAGGGGCGACAACAGGCAGCTGACACAGAAAGGACTTCACCAGCAAGTGAGGAGCGGAACAGTGACTGTGGCCCCTCAGCACAGGTGATGGCTGTGCTGACGCGGGGGGGCCATGGATGGACACCAGGCTGGCTTGGCTGCCACAACGCCACCCAGCTCTGCTGTTGGGCAGTCTGTTGATGCTGACTTTGCTCCTCTTTGGTCTCCAAGTTCAACTCCTGTCTCTGCTCCCTCCTAGGCAACCCCTAACCAGCCTTTCCATGAGCTGGATGGGCCAGACACCCCTCTCCACTCTTTTAGTCCACTGCCAAGGCATGCATTTTACACCTGATCCCCTTAGGACCACCTCTTCGGGCTTCTCAAACTCGCTTCTCTCCATCAGGCCCAATGCTTGGCTTTCACAACTATTCATGTGCGGGGCACCTGGGTGGCTCAGTCAGTGAAGCATACGGCTCTTGATTTCAGCTCAGGTCATGATCTCACAGTTCGTGAGTTTGAGCCCCTCACTGGGCTCTTCATTGAGAGCAAGGAGCCTGCTTGGGATCTTGTCTCCCTCTCTCTCTCTCTCTGCCCCTCCTCCACTCATTCTCTCTCTCTCAAAAATAAATAAATAAATATTTTTTAAAAAAACATAAAAAAACTACTCGTGTGGGTATCCACATTGAAGCCTACTTTGGAAGTTGAAAAATGAAACAGTCTTTTCCTTTCTCCTTGCATTCGTGTTATGAGGACTAATCCTTTTTTTTTTTTAATGTTTATTTATTTACTTTTGAAAGGGAGGGAAGCAGAGAGAGAGGGAGACAAAGAACCCCAAGCAGGCTCTGCACTGTCAGCGCAGAGCCCGATGTGGGGCTCGAACTCACGCACCATGAGATCATGACCTGAGCTGAAATCGAGTCAGCTGCTTAACTGACTGAGCCACCAGGCGCCCCTATAAGGACTAATACTTAAGGCGATGTGAATGCCTCTGCCTGACTAGGGGGAGGGTCACATACAAGGGAGTGTGGAAAAGAAAAACATAAATATTAGTATTTCAGGATGTTTCCTCCTACACACATCATGAAATGATTGTAAATATGTGATAGGGCCTCTTGTTCAGGTCACAGAGTTCCCAGAATCCCAGCATGAGGTGGGAGGAGACAGCAGGGAGGCCTGTTCACAGGAGGTGATACAGAGGTGAACCTTGAAGAGATGGGGAAGAAGTTCCAGGGAAACAGTGTTGTGGGGAGAGTGTTCCACACAGCATCGATAGGACTGAGAACGTAGAATGGTGGAGGACTCACTTTGTGCCAAGCACTGTTCTAATAAGTACTTTATTTATCTATTTTTAAACATTTTGTCTTTAACCAATCTCTACACCCAACATGGGGCTCGAACTCATGACCCCAAGATCAAGAGTCGCATGCTCTACTGACTGAACCAGTCAGGTGCTCTCTAGTAAGTACTTTAAGTACTTTAATTAATTTAATCAATGCGATCATCACAACAATCTTTGAGGGCCAAAGTTTTTTTGTTTTTTTGTTTTTATGTTTTTATTTAATGTTTTATTTTTGAGAGAGAAGGGAGGGGGAGGGGCGGAGAGAAGGGGACAGAGGATCCGGACTCTGTGCTGACAGTAGACAGCCTGATGCGGGGCTCCAACTCACGAACCATGAGATCATGACCTGAGCTGAAGTCGGACGCTTAACTGACTGAGTCCCCCAGGTGCCCCTTTGAGGGCCAAAGTTTCAAAAAAGATAAAACTGAGGCACGGAACAGTTAAGTTACTGGCCCAAGAATCCATATTTGGCAACGGGTAGGGCTGGGATTCAAGGCTGAGAAGTATGGCTTCAGAAGGTCTATAACCCACTTCGTTCTGTCTTGAGAAATTCACAGTTGCTTTGTCATGGCTCGTGGGAGATTTGGCTGAAAGCGTGGGCAGAAGAAAGACCACAGAAGACCTTGTATCCATCTCAGGAGCTGAGACTTTATCCTGAGAGTAACAGGGGAGTCTGTAGAAACTTTTAACCAGGAAGGGACAAAGAAGATGCAGTTAGAAGCATAATGGATTGGAAGGGGGCAGGACCAGAGGCAGAGAACCCACTGCCCCCAATCTGGGTCATGCACCAAGAGCAAATCAACTCAGAGGTCATTTTAACAGCCCCCTTGGCTGAGAGACAAAGTGATCTGAAGAGTGGCAATTAGAACAGTTGGGTCCCAGGAATGTTGGGTGCTTAGGATAGTGTGTAAGACATCCACACGCTAATGACTGGAGTCTGTGAATGTCACCTTATTTGGACGATCCTGAGTTATCTGGGCGGGCCCTATGTAGATCACAAGGGTCCTTTTTAGAGGAGGGTAGATCAAGGTCACAGGAGGAAAGCAAGGTGAGAGGGAAGCGTTGACCGAAATGGTGCAGCTATGCACCGAGGAGTGAGATCGGCCTCTGGAGGCTGAGATGGGACAGATTTTCCCTTAGAACTTCCAGAAGGAACCAGCCCTGCTGACATCTTGATTTTGGCCTCACAAAACTCAGGGTGCCCGGGTGGTTCAGTCTACATTAAGCGTTTGACTCTTGGTTTCGGCTCAGGTCATGATCTCAGGGTTTTGAGTTTGAGCCCCGCGTTGGGTTCTGCCCTGACGGCACAGAGCCTGCTTGGGATTTTCTCTTTCCCTCCCCCTCTTTCCCCCTCTCTCTCAAAATAAATAAATAAACTTTAAAGAAAAAAACTCATTTCAAACTTCCGACCTCCACAATTGTCAGATGGTAAATGTGTGTTGTTTTAAGCCACTAAATGTGTAGTTATTTATTATATCAGCAGTAGGAAATAAATACAGATGATAAAACCTGGTGACCAGGTGATTACTGTGGGGTGTCCCAATCGGATGGGGAGGCCACCAAATGTGGGGCGCCCTGATCGGGTGGAGGCCAGGGCCTACATGCTTTAAGAATTCACCCAAGGCAAGGGGGCCTTGGGTAGCGCAGTCAGTTAAGCGTCTGACTTCAGCTCAGGTCATGATCTCAGGGCTCGTGAGTTCGAGCCCTGCATAGGGCTCTGTGCCGACAGCTCCGAGCCCAGAGCTTGCTTCGGATTCTGTGTCTCCCTCTCTCTCTGCCCCTCCTCTGCTTATGCTTTCTCTCTCTCTTGAAAATAAATAAACATTAAAAAAAAAAAAAAAAAAAAGAATTCACCCAAGGCAGAACAAAAGAGATAAAAGTTTAGTGAATACACCACAAGGAAGCAGCAGGCAGGACAGCAAAGGAGAGACGGTCTACAATGAGGTGGTGTTGAAAGGCCACAGTTATAGGGCCGAGTGAAGCACTATGGGATTTTCTCTTTTTCCAGTAATCTTAGGAACTGTGCCTGGTTATAACTGGTTAGTTAGGGCCTATGGCTATTTCTAGTCGGGTCACTTAATGAGACTCTTTGCATTCAGCCTGGTGGCTGTGGGCCCTTTTGCCTCGCTCTACAGTTTGAAAAGAAGGAAAGGGAAGGGTCACAGAAAGGGTGGAGGATGTTGGCCAGGATCTTGGCTTGGGGAATGGGGCTGGTGGCGAGACCGTTACAATCAGCACCGAGAACAAAGAGGAAAGGGCAGTTTGGGGAGTGGCGGAAGAAGGAAGAAGGCTAGTTCAGCCTCGCACGTGCTGAGTTTTAAAGTGCCCGTGGGACACCCTGGTGCGATGTGCAGGGGGAAGGCCCAGAGCCTCGGACAGAGCGGAGAGCCATCTGTGGGCACACGCTCTGGTCTGAGACGTGGGCTTATTTTCCCAGCTCATCTTCTGTGGGGGAGGGGGGAGGGGAGGATGAAAGTCCTTCCTGCTCCTGTCCTCGCATCCTCCTCACACCCCAATTTGGACTGGGTAGCAGACTTACTCCAGATGGGAGAAGCCAAATCAACTCTTCCAGGGAGTGCCTGACGTGCCCTGAGTTGCTTCTGGGTGAATTCTGTTGGCTCCTGATGGGACCCCCTCCGTCCCACTGTCCATTTGAAGATGCAGTGTAGTGTCTCAGCCAGTTTCACTCGAGGTACACCTGTGGACAGCACCAATGTGTTTCTGACAGTGACAGAAATATCTCAGTGGAGTTTCCCATGGGTCAAACTAAACATTCAAACCCTGAGCACAAAGTACACGGGGTAGAAATCACATATCCGTTAAAAAAAAAAAAAAAAAAAAAAAAAAAAAGCCTGTTCATCCTGCAGAACAGGCGTGAGCTAAGGCCTCTGAGCAGGTGCGATCATTCAGGGAGGGCTTGTGGCCTGAGAGAGGAGGGCCAGGGGCACCAACTTCCAGAGAATGGACTGGAGAAGGGCAGGGGGAACCCTGACATACTTACCTTATATGCCCCCAGAGCGGCAACTCAGAGGATGCTTGATGAATGGGTTAGTGTGGATTTTATCCTCTACAGGCCATACAAAAGGAAAGAAAGAACGTGGGAAAATGTGTATACCAAAACAAACAACCAGATACATGTTTAGTATCTGAATAACTGAGTTAAGTGGAAAACCAGAGTCCAGTCAGAAGCATATATTGTAAACAATGTATGAAGTTATCTCAGGAAAATGTTGGATCTTACCAGTGAATAAAATAAAAGCAAATTCAGTTACCTTAAGATAACGTTATAGGCCCAAAACACTAGAAAAAACAGAAGCAGGCAAAAAAAAAAAAAAAAAAAAAGCCCTGAGCTGGTGAAGCAGTGAGACGCAAGGGCGCCCCAAGCCACAAATAGAGTAAAAGACGAGCAGGAGTTTTATCATCGCGCTCACCCTGGAACGGAGGGTCCTTGAGTTGCACATAAAAGAAATCCACGCAAGCAAAAATAAAACCCCTGCGTTATGAAGGCGACGGAGATCCCCAGGAACCCCAGCAGGCACCTTAGGCCTCGGGAGGATCAGCAAACCAGGAACCAAGCCAGGAACCGGCAAGTCGGCAGGAACATTCTTTCTCTTTCTCCGGCTGGGTTTCCCTCCTGCACCTGCACTTTTCTGCTTCTCGTGCACATCTTCCTGGTCATGCACCCAATCATACGACAAATATTTATTTTGTGGACGTGCCCAAACATTACATTTTCGTGTTCAAGGGTACCCAGCAAATACTTGAGTTGCTGTTTGCAATTCTCGGGAGGAGTCCGACTGGCCCAGCCTTGGGTCCCCCCACTGGGCTCTTTCTTACCACGAAGGGTGTTGGAGTCTCTGATCTTTTTTTTTCCCACAAGAGGATCCTTCATCTCCATGTAGATTAGCGAATGTGATTAGATAAACTGGGGAAGGGATGCCCCTGTGTAGAGAGACAGCTCGCATTAACCATTGACCTACCCCAAACTTCTGAGCTCCAGGCCTTGCTTCCAGCCAGAACATCCGTTTAAACTTTTTCCTGCTTCCTCATTCCACATCCTTACCACCTTACAGTCTATTCTCTGCATAGCAGCCGTACTTTTCTTTTAGCATGTAGATCCCACTATATTCTTACCGTGCTAAAAACAGGCACACACACACACACACACACACACACAACACAAAGCCTAAAACACCACCACCACCACCACAACAAAACCCTCTTCAATTCCTTCCAGTTGCAATTAGAATAAAATCCTAATTCCTTGGGGCGCCTGGGTGGCTCAGTCGCTTGAGCATCAGACTTTGGCTCAGGTCATGATCTCAGGGCTTGTGAGTTCGAGCCCCGAGTCGGGCTCTGGGCTGACAGCTTGGAGCCTGGAGCCTGTCAGATTCTGGGTCTCCCTCTCTCTGCCCCTCCCCTGTTCACACTCTGCTTCTGTGTCTCTCAAAAATAAATAAACATTAAAAAAAAATTTTTTTTTTAACTCCCAATTCCTTATTCTGGCCTACCAGGCCTTACCTGACCTAACCCCTGGCTAATTCTCTATCTTTTACACATGTCTCCCTCGTTCACTCTGCTATAGCCACATTGGCCTTCTTGCTGGTCTTCCAATATGCCAAATTCGCTCCCACCTCAGGACCTTTGCACTTGTTGTTCCCTCTGTCCCATATTTTTCCACAGCTAACTCCACAACATTCTAGACTCAGGTGATGTCATCTCTTCAGAGAGTCTTCCCCAATCGTCCCACCTAGAGTAGCAATGCCTACATCAACACACACATAACTAGTGACTCCCTACCTTCTTTTCCGTTTTTGCTTCGTAGGACTTCACACTTGTTGAAACTCTCTTAGTTGTTTGCTTACTGGCACATTTTCTTCTCTCTGTAGTAGAACGTAAGCTCTGCGTGAGCAGGGATCTACTCTGTCTTGCTCTTTGATATTTTCCCAGCAGCAGAACTGGCCCTGGCACTCAAGAGATGCCCAAAAAAAAGTGAATCATTTGGTTTCAACATTCTGCCTCAGAGGCCTGCGGCTCAGCATTTCAGAGCAAAGGCCTTGAAGCCGGACCACCTGGGTTCACCAGCTCCCTCACCTCCTACCTGCATAAACTTGCACAAGTGGTTGAACTTACTTGTGCACCAGTGTCCCTCTGTGCAAATGGGGAGGATCACAGCACCCACGGTACTGAGGAGTAGATGAGCTCACACGTGTAAAGGGCTTACAGAATGCTTGCCACAGAATAAGCACCCGACACGTTTTCATTTTTTTTCTCATTATTAATCGTTAGTTTGACTTCTTAAAACTCATCTCTCTTTGCTCCCCCCTCCGCATCTCCTCTTCTATTTTCATACCTTTCTCAATTTCCCCTGTGCTCTGGGAGATCATCTGAAGTCTGTTTTCTGTATTTAGTAAACCCACGGTGTTCATCCTGACATTCAGTTTTTAGTTCAAGAGACACACTTTTTTTATGTCTATTTATTTATTTTGAGAGAGAGAGAGAGAGAGGGAGAGGGGAAAGAGAGAAAGCACATACTGCAGAGGGGCAGGGAGAGAGAGAATCCCAATAGGTACTTGCTGTCAGCACAGAGCTCAATGCGGGACTCGTTCCTATGACCTTGAGATCAGGACCTGGGTTAAAATCACAAGTCAGACGCTTAACCCACTGAGCCATCCAGGCGCCTGGAGCCACACTTTCAATCTCTCCCTCATCCTTCCTTATCTCAGATTACTCCATTTGCAGGTTGGCTGTTTCGAAGTTAATGATGTACTCTCTCTTTGAAGCTTACTGAAATATCCATCAGGTATGCCTACGTTTTCTTCTGTTCCTTGAGTAGGTCTTTTTCTAAGGTAGGTAGCTCCTCTAAATCTTCAGAGAAATGATAGATCACACTCTCTGCAACTGCAGAATATTTCTTATTTGTCCTTATGGAGCATCCTGGTTTGCCCAGAGTGAGGGGTTTCCCAGGACATGGGCTCTCGGTGGTAACACCACAAAAGTCCCAAACAAACTGGCTGAGTGGGTCACCCTAACCCTACCTCCAGCTGTGGAAAGCATCAAGAAGGCTGCTCTGTCGTATTGGTACAGACATTCCTTCAACTCTTTCTTTTTTATTTATTTTCATATCTTATCTTTTCAAGTAACCTCTAGACCCAACATGGGGCTCAAACTCACGACCTCGAGATCAAGTCTCACGCTCTACCAACTGAGCCAGTCAGGCACCCCACCTCCAAATCTTTCACAAAGGGAGGAAACCATTTTCTAGTACTTGCCACTGCTAATCCCTTCCAAGTAGCTTTTAAGTCTGGGAAAGTCTGTCAGCAATAAAGGAAAAGAACCTCATTCAACCCTAAACTTCCTCCAGCAGCCACCCCGTCTCCTTCCTTCCGTTCATTACTTGAGGAGAACACCCTCACTATGGCCGCTCTCCTCTTACTCCTCAAACCACTTAGATATGGCTTCCATTTTCCAACCATCAGCTGAGCCCTCTCTTACCAACATTAACACGATGACATCCTCATCACTAAAATCCACCGAATGCTTCTCATTCCTTATCAGACGTGGCTTCTCTACACATTCTTCCCTACTGACTCCTCCCCTCTCAAAGCTCTTTCCACGGCCTCCATGATCCCAGCCTCCTGGTTTCTCCCTGCTCTCTCACTATGCCTCCGTTTCTGATATAAGCTCTCTTCCACGGTTGTCGATGTTCCGCCAACTCTGTTCTAGACTTTTCTCTTCTCCCTACACACCCAGTGACTTCATCTTCCACAGCTTCAAATACCATCAGTGCTGATGACTTAGAGATCTTTATCTCCAGCCCAGAATTCTCACTGGGCTCAACCTGAATATCCGGCTCCTTACTACTTTCCATTAGGCTTCTCCGCAGACACTTCAATCTCAACAAGTCCCAAAGTGAACTCATCCTCTGCCCGAGGCCCAGTCCTGCCCTGCCTCCGGTGCCCTCCATCTTGGCCAAAGGAACCACCATCAATCAACCGCTTGGGTGAGAAACCCGAGCGGGCCTTATTCCTGACCCCTAACCTCTCCCTCACCACCAATATTTAACCAAACATCAAGTCCCATAAATTCTACCTGCTATACTTTGCCATCTGTCTGCCTCTTGGCTGTCTCCAGCCAATTCATTCTCTGAATGGCCCCAGACTCACCTCTCCAGTAAACACATCTGATGTTGTTATCTCAGGGTTAAGGGTTTACAGGGCCCTCTATGACCTGGTTCCTACAGAACTCTCCAGCCTTTTTCCCCTAACACTCCCCTACCTGGCTCACTCCCATTACTTTTTCTGCTGTTTTCTTAGATGCCATTTCCCCAGAAAGCCTTCCTAGGCCTCTGACCGGGGTCAGGTACGATCACGTGTGTTTCCTGAACATTGCTCTAATAGTATTTGTCACACCCATGGAAATGGCATGGAAGACTAGAACTCTCTGAAGACAGGAACTGTCTTGTTTGCTGATACATCTCTAGCACCTAGAATGGTGAACAGCAAGCAATCGTTGTCTGTTGAATAAATCAACAAACAGACGTTCCTGATTCTGAAGCTCTTATTTATTAGATGAGGCTCCCAATGACCCTTACTTGCCTTCCTGTTAGTTCAGCTCGTCCGCCTGAAGAAAGTATTGTGCACCTACTGTGAAGAAAAACACAACTACTTTGTTGGAGTGCTCCTTCAAAACAGCTAGAAGCGGCCTGATTCGAGAAAGGGCACGACCCCTAAGCCAGAGACCGGGGTTCCAGTCAGCTCTGCTACTATTGGTGCTCCTGTGGGTGACCCGCTTAACTCCCTGGGCCTTGATTTCCCCATCTGCGAAATCAAATGGCTAATCTAGATCAGTGGTTTTCAAAAGTGTGTTCTACAGAGGAAAAGACTTGAGTCAGAGGCTCCAGAGGTCCCTGTGACCCGCCAAGACCCCAAGCCACTCTGCTTCGATCTATGTTAGGTATTAGGAGATTGGGTAAGGTTGCTACTTGATTGGGGTGGGGGGGGGGGGGGAGGATCCATGGCCAAAGCAAGTTTGAAAACAATAGAACCAGATGATCCCTGAATTCCATGCACCCTTTACATGCTGACATTTAAAACAACAGAAATCCAGGAGTGTTATTATCAAGAAGGTAGTTCATATGAAGATTCCGTGAAAGTTTGGGGAGGGTGGGCTGGCCTTTCCACCTGCTGTCAGGAGACCTCTGGTTTTCCTGCAGCTCTACCTCACTAGACACATTGAGTAGGACACAGAGGCATCTGCGAAGCCACCAATAACAGTTATACAAAGGTCTTTATCCCTCAATCCCCAAACATGAACCAGGAAGCTCAGGCAGAAGGCATAGGGCCTAAATGATTTCCTTTAAATCTCGCTTCAGATGGCTCATCACCCCACGTCTGGTGACTCAGGGGCTGGTCCAGCCGCACACCCGAGAATGCACTGTCCCCGGGCCTTGCAGAGACTGGGCCTTCCTTTTGTGTGGCAAGTACTCACCCATCAGCATGTGCCACTGAGGGCTATACTAGATTCAGGGTGTCCCCTAATATGCCACTTGTTGGCTCTGGGTCGCAGTGATGGACACCTGTTGTTGGGTCCACTCGGCATCAATCTCCCACCCCTCCCCCTTCTTAAAAACTGTCTTTCCTGCAGCCCCATTCTTTCTAGTCACATAGTTTTTTCTGCTTTTGTTTTTTTTTTTTTAAGAATTTATTTCATTTTTTTAAGTTTGTTTATGTATTTTGAGAGAGAGAGGATCCAGGCAAGGCTCCTCACTGCCAGCAGAGCCCGATGCAGGGCTCGAACTCATGAAACTGTGAGATCATGACCCGAGCCGAAACCAAGAGTCAGATGCTTACCTGAGCCCCCCAGGCGCCCTGAGATTTTAAGTGACCTCTACACCCAACATGGGGCTCAAAGTTACAACCCTGAGATCAAGAGTCACATGCTCTGCCGACTGAACCAGCCAGGTGCCACACTAGTCATAGCGTTCTACAGGGAGTTGCCATGTTCTTAGGTGACCGGCTCTCCTGAAATCTGGGGGAACAACAGAATTCAGTCTGCTGGGAGTCTTCCCTTGGGATTTTTTTTTTTAATGTTTATTTCTTTATTTTATTTTATCTTTTTTAAATGTTTATTTTTGACAGAGAGAGAGAGACAGACAGAGCATGAGCGGGGGAGGGACAGAGAGAGGGAGACACAGAATCCAAAGTGGGCTCCAGGCTCCCGAGCTGTCAGCGCAGAGCCTGACGCGGGGCTCGAACTCATGGACAGCGAGATCATGACCTGAGCCGAAGTCGGACGCTCAACCGACTAAGCCACCCAGGCGCCCCTAATGTTTATTTCTTTTTGAGAGAGAGAGAGAGAGAGAGAGAGTGGGGGCGGGGCAGAGAGAGAGGGAGACACAGAATCTGAAGCAGGCTCCAGGCTCCGAGCTGTCAGCGCAGAGCCCCATGCAGGGGTCAGACTCACAGACTGTGAGATCATGGCCTGAGCTGAAGTCGGACCGAGCCACCCAGGTGCCCTCTCCCTTGGAATTTTAAGCTTGAGAGTCAGCTCTGCTTCTTTGCTGGGGGGAAAAGCTTTAAGATGCGACGTGTGGCAGTTTCCAGTGACCATCTGAAGAAAACTTGTTTGCATGGAGAAAAAAATGAAGTCAACACGCAGAGAAGAGAAAGGGGTAGAGTCAGGGCTGACGGTGTGGGGTCCCTGACGGCAGCGGCTCCTGATGCCCGGCTGTATCTGAGGTGCACTTCAAAGGGGGCTCCTTGTTCGACTTGTCCTTCCATGCGCCAATAAATCTTCCTTTATATCTAAATTAATTCAAATTGGCTTTTAGTCCCTTATGACTGAACTGACCCCAATTCTACATTAAGTCACTTAAATAGCATGAGTCTGTTACCTCCTTGCAGAACCTACTTCAAAGATTTTTAGCAAGGACTAAGGAGGTACGTAACTTTGTTAAAACCCGGGGCGCCTGGGTGGCTCAGTCGGCTGAGCGTCTGACTTCGGCTCAGGCCATGATCTCACTGCTCGCGAGTTCGAGCCCCACGTGGGGCTCTGTGCTGACAGCTTGGAACCTGGAACCTGCTTCGGATTCTGTCTTCCTCTCTCTGCCCCTCCCCTGCTCATGCTCTGTCTCTGTGTCTCTCTCTCAAATATTAAAAAAAAAAAAAAAAAAAAAACATACATAACACCATACTGAGCTATAAATCTGTAAGAAGTGACTAGGACATGTCTGATGATAATAGCAAGTGCTGCCCAGGTGGAGTTTTGACTTAGCATAAGATCACCCTTGCTGCTAGGAGAAAAGTGTCTGCCTGACTAGAAGGCAATAACTCAGTAGTGGATACTCACTGCTTGTCTCTCTAGTTGTGCTCCCCTCCCACCCCACACACCCTGATTCTTGGAATCACTCCACCACCACTCCATCCATTTGGTTTCCATGGGAACTGCCCTATTCTTTTCAAAACTGCATCCCTAGCCTAGTTGATGGACCTCAGGATAAGCACCAGACCCAATCTAGGCTAATGAATCCCTTTCCTGGGACTCTTTTTTTTTTTTTTTTTAAAGCCATTTATTTGGGGTGCTTGAGTGTCTTAGTTCACTAGGCATCTGACTCTTGATTTTGGCTCAGGTCATGATCTCACGGTTCATGGGTTCGAGCCCTGCATTGGGCTCTATGCTGACAGCAGGGAGCCTGCTTAGGATTCTCTCTTTCTCTCTGACCCTCCCCCTCTTGGGCTCTCCCTGTCAAAATAAATATCTTTAAAAATGGGTATTTATTGATTTAAGTAATCTCCACAACCAACATGGGGCTCAAACTCACAACCCCAAGATCAAGAGTTGCACGCTCAGTTCCGACTGAGGCACCCTTCTTTTTTTTAATTGTGGTAACATAAAATCTATGATCTTAAACCATTTTCTTCTTCTTTTTTTTTTTAATGTTTACTTATTCTCGAAAGAGAGAGTGTGAGCAGGGAAGGGACAGAAAGAGACAGAGAATCCGAAGCAGGCTCTGTGTTGTCAGCGCAGAGCCTGATGAGGGGCTCAAACTCACAAACTGTGAGATCATGACCTAAGCTGAAGCCGGACACTTAACTGACTGAACCACCCAGGCACCCTTGATCGTAAGCCATTTTCCAACATTCAGTTCAGCAGTGCTGAGCATGTCACACTCTTGCACAACCAATTTCTAGAACTTTCCCATCTTACAAACTTGCAACCCTGTACCCATTAAACAACTCCACATTTCCTCCTCTCTCCAGGCCCTGACAACCACCATTCTCCTCTCTACTTCTGTGAATTTGACTACTTTAGATACCTCAGATAAGTGGAATCATATACTGTTTATTCCTTTTTTGGGGCACCTGGGTGGCTCAGCTGGTTGATAGACTCTTGATTTCGGCTTAGGTCTTGATCTCACAGTTAGTGAGATCGAGTCCCGAGTTGGGCTCTGTGCTGACAGGGAGGAGCCTGCTTAGGATTCTCTCTCTCTCTCTCTCTCTCTCTCTGCCCCACCGCCCCCTCAGTAAATAAATGAATGAATAAATTAGGAGCCATCCTAATGGGTGTAAGATGTCCTGGCACTTTTGAACTTAGAGAAAGAGTGGGCACAATCTCTGATGTAAAAGCCCTAAGCGGTAAAGCTCAGGTGCTCCTGGCAACCTTGATTTCTCTCCCGCCATGTAGAGAAGGCCTGTGTGCAGGGAGACAGGAGTCTCCACAGCATCAGATTAGGTAGCACTGGTAACGCCTGGGGCTTTTCTGTCTTCGAATCTGAGAAGACACCTAAGTAAATTTATCACCGAGTCACCTTTTTTGCTTCAGTTAGAGTCTGGCTGATTTCATTTGTGACCATGAGTCTTAACTAAAATAAGCAGCTTAGCAGAAGAGTTCCTTCTGCAGGAATCCTGTCTGCTTTTTCTTTTCTTGATTCCTTCTTAGAACTAGTTGGGATATAAATAATTTGTGCACTTAAAAAGCCCTAGGGATGCCTGGCTGGCTCAGTTGAGAGGCCTGAGAAAATTAAAACTTAAAAGCTTAAGTTACGGGAAACTGAAACCTAACCAAGCTTAACCAGCTTGTTCCGCTTCTGTACAATTGCTTGGCGTGCCCATGTATTCCTGATCAATCGTTGTTGCCTGGCACATCCGTATATTCCTGATCAACCATTGTTACTTGGCACATCCGTGTACTCCTGATCAATCATTGTTGCCTGGCACATCTGTGTATTTCTGATCAATCATTGTGATACCCGTACCCCTGGTTGTGGTCTGACCTAAAGGCAGGAACCAATCGAATACTGTTAAGTGTCCAACTTTAAACACCAACCAATCGCAGCTCTGTAACTGTGGAAAATTCCTGATTTCCCCATGACTTGTTTGTACCTGTCTATAAAAGGGGTGTAAAAACCTCTCTCAGGACCTCTCGGCGTCACCGGCAACGAGGGCGCAGAGGTCCAGGTTCGAACCTGCAATAAATGACCTTTGCTGCTTAGCTTTGACTCTGGACTCTGGTGGTTCGTTTTTGGAGGTCTCTTAGACTCTGGGCATTTCACAGTCAGGGGAGCATGTGACTCTTGATCTCGGGGTTGTGAGTTCAAGCCCCACGTTGGGTGTAGAGATTATTTAAAAAATAATAATAAAATCTTAAAATAAATAGCCCTAAAGGAATGCCCTTAGAGAAGGAGCGCAGTGGTTAGAGCACGGGTTTGGAGTCAGCCCAAACTGGCTTCAAATCCTGGCCTAACAAATGTTGCCAGCAGCAGGCCCTCTTGGAAGTGCCAGGGATAAGACAGTGAACAATGGACAAAACCCCTGCCTTCACAGAGCTTTCTTTCTAGAACTCAAACTCATGACCCCAAGGGCCAGACAGGCTTTAAGTACTTTACAAACTCAGCAGATAACCGTGTGTCCACTATGTGCCAGCCACCAGTGAGCAAAATTAATATATATGCCTGTTTATAAAATGGGGGATAATTACCTTGTCCATCTTTAATTTTATTTAAAAAAATGTTTTCTTAATGTTTATTTATTTATTGAGAGAGAGAGTGTGTGTGTGTGTGAGAGAGGGCACATGTGGGGGAAGGGCAGAGGGAGAGAGAGAGAGACAGAGAATCCCAAGCAGGCTCTGCACTGTCAGCACAGTGCCTGACGTGGGACTCGATCCCACGAATCGTGAGATCATGACCTGAGCCAAAGTCAAGCGTCAGGAGCTCAGCTGACTGAGCCACCCAGGTGCTCTGCTTGTCCATTTGTTTTAAGGAATCACAATAAGGTATGCGCGTGCTTAACACACAATGCCTGACACACAGCAAGAACTCAATGAAAAGCAGCCATGTTTATGATTGGACACGAAGTCGTGCCTTGCAGGAACTAGCCTCAATATCCACCGGGAACCCAATGTATGTCCCACATCTGTCTCAAAATAGGACTGACATCTTGCCAGAATTGACTCTCCAATCGGAGCCAGAGATGGAATGGGCTGTGGCAGAGTAAGGTGGTGAAAGAATGTGGTGGGTATAGAGGCGCCTGGGTGGCCCCTGGTGAAGCATCCGACTCTTGATTTAGGCCCAGGCCTTCATCTCACGGTTCATGGGTTCCAGCCCCACATCAGCTCCACACTATTAGCATGGAGGCTGCTTGGGATTCTCTCTCTCCCCTCTCCCCCTCCCCCTCCCCCACTCGTTTTCTCTCTCTCTCTCTCTCTCAAAAATAAATAAACTTAAAAAATAAAAATAAATTTAAAAAAGACTATGGTGGGTAAGAATACAGACTTTGGAGCCACCCACCTAGTTTCAAACCCCAGCTGGCCCTCAGGAAAATCACTTAACTCTTTCATTCAGTTTCTTCAATTGCAAAATAGGGCTAATAACAACAGTGACCCTATTCCGTCACAGAGCTGCTGTGAGGGCTAAATGAGTTCTTTGTAAAGTACTTAAAGCCTGTCTGGCCCTTGGGGTCATGAGTTTGAGGCCTACATTGGCCAGAGATAAGAAAGAAAGAAAGAAAGAAAGAAAGAAAGAAAGAAAGAAAGAAAGAAAAGAAAAGAGAGAGAGAAAGAAGAAAGAAAGAAAGAAAGAGAGAGAAAGAAAGAAAGAAAGAAAGAGAGAGAAAGAAGAAAGAAGAGAAAGAAGAAAGAAAGAAAGAAGAGAAAGAAGAAAGAAAGAAAGAAAGAAGAAAGAGAGAAAAAGAAAGAAAGAAAGAAGAGAGAGAAGAAAGAAAGAAAGAAAGAAAGACAAACCTGCTATGAAAACCCAGAAGAAGGAGAAACTAAGCCTCCTGAGAGTTGCCAATGAAGCTTTGTCTAAGGAGAGGATATCCTATTTGGGTCTTCAAAGATGTATAGGAGCTCATTTTCCCAAGATCACAGAGACAATATGTCAGATAGGAAAGTGTTCAGCTGCAAGTAAAAAGCAGCAGAAAAGAGCATTTCAGATGAAGAACACAGTTCAAGTAAATGAGCTAACCCATGAAGAAATCATATGCGTTAAAAAAAACAATAGGGGCACCTGGCTGGGTCAGTCCACACAGCGTTTGACTCTTGATCTCGAGGTCGTGAGATTGAGCCCCACATTGGCTGTAGAGTTTACTTAAAACAATTTTTTTTTTTAATTAAAAAAACAGGCAAACAACAACAACTAATCACTGGTTGGGTGACAGATAATGCCTGAGGCACTGTTTTTGGCCATTAGCATTATCGGCCACTAAACTAATCAGTTTTAAGTCAGAGCTTGACCTGACAACTTCCGGGAACCAACCCTTGAGTAGCATTAACAATTTTTCCACAGTGAAGCAAATAAATCCAATTTATACCTACCATTTACTGGACACTGTATTGCCCAGCAAATGGCAACAACTATGCTGTTTTCAAAAGGACTTCATTTAAACCTCACGATGTCTTCTGGAATGGAGCTAATAACTCCATTTTATATATGAGGAAGCCCAGGCTGCTTGAGCCGTTTTCCAAAGGTCACAGAGACAATATATTAGATAGCAAAGAGCTCAGCTGCAGGTACAAATAGCAGTTTCTTTTTTTCCACATAAAAAGAAGTCTAGAAGTAGCGACAGCCCGTAGTTGGTTTATTTCACAATGTCACCCAAACCCTATCATTCCTCCCCACCATCTTGAGTGTTGGCCATTGGCCCTCCGCGGCTCAGCCTCTTTCCTTACGCTTTTTTCAACCTGTCTTTAAAAATCTCACCAGCCAAGATTTTTGTCAAGCTTTACTTTTTTTGAAATAGTTCAGCAGTCAGCTCATACAGCTCATTGACCTCACAGATGGGGAAATAGAGAGATTTGCCCCCAGCAAGATATCAGAGCTAATTAGTTACACCAGCCTGGAGTCCGGTGCTCTTTCCACAATAACAAGTATGTGTTTAGTGGAGACTGCAACTTGCCCACCCAAATCTGCTCTCCCATTTTTTTCTTGGCTCACGGCTTGACTACATGTCTCAGCGGCCGTTGCAGGTAGTGTAGACGGCCATATGACTAAGTTCTTGCCAGCGAAAAGTGTGAAGCCTGCGTGCCACTGCAGGGTGTAGGCCTTAGGGTTTCGGGTGTCTCCTCTACGCTCTTTTTCCCCTTCTCACTGCCTGCAACCAGTGATGACCCAGTTTCAATCACGCAGGTGATGACAATGGCCCCCCTGAGGATGGAAAAGCAACACGATATAAGGAACCCATGTCCTTGAATGACTGCTGGGAGCACGGCTGTCCCACTGACCTGGATGGTGCACTTCAGAAATGTTACGTGAGAGTTGTTCATGTGAAAAAGAAACAAACTTCTCTGTTCTTTAAGCCGCCGCATTGTTGAGTCTCTTTGTTAGAGTAGCTTAGCCTTTTATTCTAACCAGTACAATCATGCAGCTTCCTTTGTACGTATTCACGGTAGTTTTACAAGTGACTAGTTAGCCATCTTTTTAGAAAAGAGCCCTAACCGCCCAAGCAGGTGATAATCAAATGATGAAAATTCTTTCCTGTGGCTACCAACTCAAGTTTTCTTCATCCTGGTTAAAGGCTATTTAATGATTAAAGCAGATCATTTATGTAGAGAACCACTTAGCTTTTATCCTTTCATGCACTTAAGTCAACCAATATTTGACGTTTTAGATGTTGGGAATATATAGACAGGTTACTACATTCATAAAAGCTTGCCTTCTAGTGTTTTTTGTTTTGTTTCTAATGTTGTGCTGTGTTTTAAGCGGAAAAATCCTCTTTGTGGGAACTGAGGCTAAGAATACAAAGAGTTACTGAGGGTTACAAAGGATCAAACCGTGTAGACGGAACTGTTTCCTTGCTTAGTCCTGAAAACCAAGCAAAATATTTTAAATCTTTTTTAATGTTTATTTTTGAGAGAGAGACAGAGTGTGAGTGAGGGAGGGGCAGAGAGAGAGGGAGACACAGAATCTGAAGCAGGCCCTGGGCTCTGAGCTGTCAGCACAGAGCCCAACGTGGGGCTTGAACTCACGAACCACAAGATCATGACCTGAGCCGAAGTCAGACGCTTAACGGACTGAGCCACCCAGGGGCCCCATCAAGCAAAATATTGTAAAGACTAAGAATCCAGCTCCCTTTTCAGAGTATTTCCTACCGCTTCAAAGCAGCATTGCCTAAACTACAAGAAGTGTGAATCCTTGCCAAGATTTTTACTTTATGCGTCAATTTTATCTCAATAAAACCAGGGAAAAACCTTTTTACCAACAGAGGTAGATGGACCTAATAGCTTGCTGAGTGTTGGAATTAATTATCAAAGCCATTTAGATAGCACTGCTGTGGACTAGGGACTCTTGAGCACCTGAACTAAATGGCTCTGCTTGTCTGGGGATCAGCTGAGGCCAGATGGTACAAAATGGCATTCCTCATCCTCCCTCCGGGCTGAACAAATAGCCCAGGGCTAGTCTCCATGGTTCCTTCCAGCTCTCAAATGAGATCTGGAATGAGACTTGGTAGTAGTGAGAGAGGAGAGGGAAGCTGAAGTTTGTCCTGCTGTGACAATGGAACATCCATGTTTGGGGCCTCAGTTTCCCCATGTGCACAAGAAGGTGCCAAGGATCCTTTCATCTCTACACTTAGGACAATCACTAGGAGGAACTACTTTCCTTCCCTACACTCAACAGCAAAGTCATTCAGAAGGTAGCAGGCGGAGAAGGGGAAATCTACCGGAGTGCAGTGCCTCAGACCAGGGCACCAGGCTGGTTTCCCGTGAGTGTTCCTCTTCCCTAAGCTCTCTCCTGATGGGGAAGGAGTTCCGTCCGGCTGAATTTATAGTTTCTAAGAATAGGGACAGTGGGCACAACCTCAGCGCCTTAAGTGTCGTAGGTACTTCATAAATATTAGGCACTTGGATGTTTTCTTTCAAGAAATTCCTTATTTCCGATTGCCATAGAGATAGCAATGAGTTCCTCCAGGTACTTCATTCAGATGAAAGGATTAAAGGCTTTTTGAGGTAGGATTATGAAAACTAGTTTTTCCTGCTTCTCCACTGAAACTTTTAAAGCTTTAAAATATATTTAGCAACTTGAGTGAAGTGCATTTCAGTGACTAAGTCTCCTCCTAAAAACAGCTAGTTTAACAGTGCTGTGAAGGCCTCACCTGGATTCCAGCTCCGGGGCTGGCTGGCTGTGCTCCTGTGCTGAGCCCCTTCCCCCACGGGTAATGGGAAGAGAAATAGCATCCCCCACCCCACCCCACCCCAGGGCTGTGTGAGAAGAGAAAGTATATAAAGCTTGGTCTTGCTTGACCCACAGTCAAGTATTCATCACCACTTCCAGTGGGGACATGTGGCTTCCTGCCTTGTTAGCTCCTGAAGTAGCTAATAAAAAACTGATTGGGAAAATTATACTATGTTCATTTAGTGTAAAGAACAACATGGGGTGGGGCGCCGGGGTGGCTCAGGTCATGATCTTGCAGTCTGTGAGTTCGAGCCCCGCGTCGGGCTCTGTGCTGACAGCCTGGAGCCTCTTCGGATTCTGTGTCTCCCTCTCTCTCTCTGCCCCTGCCCCGCTTGCGCTCTGTCTCTCCCAAAACCATTTTTAAAAATTCAAAAAAAAAAAAAAAAAAAAAAAAGGAACATGGGGTGGATACAAAGATAATTTCTTTGACTATAAAAAACTATCGAAATTCAAAGCAGTTAAAAATGGGTAAAGCTCAATAAAACTCAAGGGGCCCAAGGATATCCCACGGAGTGGGCAAGGAGGGAGAAGAGAAGCTGCCCAAGTCACGTGGAGAACCCCAGCTTTTCCAGGTCACACGCTACCATATCTGCAGGCCTGGGCTGACTCCTGCCCTAGTGTCCTGCTGTGCCACACCACGTGCCTCAGCACATGCCTTCCCCCAACACAGGCGCACACTCCCCCGCACCAAGGCAGGGGCCGGCGGGGAGGTCCTCAGATTAGATTACTTGCTCTTATAGCAAGTGTCCTTTGTGTACACCCGCTGTAATTCTGTGATTATTTCATCAGTGTGGACCTGGATCACCCCTGTACCTCCTGAGTCTAGCAGAGCACCAAGCTTTGGGACATAGTAAGTCCCAGGGAACCTGCTGACTGAAGGAATGGGCTGGCCATACCTCAAGAATTCCTCAGAGGCTGGTCTGGGCCTAAACACTGGCATCTGAATGAAGTTCAGTATACAAGGTAGGTGAACCCTGCTGGGGGTTAACTGGGGAACTCTAGGGTAGGTGGTTACGGCCCCAAACAAGAAACCTGCCAGCAGCAGCAGGAGAAATCCATGCACACCCAGATATTGCCAACAGGTAAGGTGACACATGAAGACAGTATGTGCTAAATGCTATCTTTTTGGGTAAGGGGAGGAAGAAAAGAATATATATTTGTATCTATTCATTTTTGCATTAAAAAAACTCGAGAGCTATAAGAAACTAATAAAGTAATTATGGATTGGGGGAGAAGGGGATAGAGACGGGAGTGAGATTTCTCAATGAATGTTTTTTTATACCATTTTATTTTATTTATTTTATTTTTTTATTTTTTAAAAATTTTTTTTCAACGTTTTTTATTTATTTTTGGGACAGAGAGAGACAGAGCATGAACAGGGGAGGGGCAGAGAGAGAGGGAGACAAAGAATCGGAAACAGGCTCCGGGCTCCGAGCCATCAGCCCAGAGCCTGACGTGGGGCTCGAACTCACGGACCGCGGGATCGTGACCTGGCTGAAGTCGGACGCTTAACCCACTGCGCCACCCAGGCGCCCCTTTTTATACCATTTTAATTTTGGAACAAAATTTAGTGAAAAAGTTAAAACTTTTAAAAATTGTTAGAAGGGGGGGAAAAGGTAGGTGAGGCTATGGAGTTCAGCACTGTTTAAAAAAGTCAATCAAGTTCAATAGTTCTTTACCTTCTCCTCCTGTGCATGGCTAACCAAGACTTGCTTTTTTTTTTTTTTTTTTAAGTTTATTTATGTTGGGGGGGGGGCGGTGGGGGAGAGAGGGAAGGGCACAGAGAGGGAGAGAGAGAATCCCAAGCAGGCTCCACACTGTCAGTGCAGAGCCAGACATGGGGCTCAAAACTCACAAACTATGAGATCATGACCTGAGCTGAGATCGAGAGTTGGACACTTAACCGACTGAGCCACACAGCCACCCCAAGAACTGCTTTTAAGGTCCAGCAGAAATGCTCCTTCTTACACCACCCTTTCCCCTCCTAAGTGCAATTCTACACACCTCTTATGGCCTTTAGATATTCTCTTCCCTAGACTGGCTGTTTGTACAGTATGAACAAAGCTCCCTGAAAGCAAGAATGACGTCTCATTTTATCTCTGTATTCCCTCTAGCCTCACATATGGCAGATTCTTAACAAATAAAATATTACTTGAGTGGAGTTACTGCTTAATGGATACGCCTTGTTTGGAGTGATGAAAAAGTTTTAGAAACAGAGGTGACTGTTTTATAGCATTGTGAACATAATCAATGTTGCTGAACTGTAAACACAAACATACTTAATTTTATACTAAATACATACATATACTCAACGTTGCTGGAAATCACAAATCTTCAATAAAAGACCCTCTCCAGAGGTCTTCCAGGAATATACTAAGTGCTCAATAAACATTTACTAAATAATGAATAGACAGCACGAACATATGAAGGATGTCAAGACTGAGAAAAGGCTATCATGTTGATAACACAGCCTACTGTGTATAAACTAGACATGGAATATACATTTTTTAAGCACTAAAGAGACTCTTGGGAACTTTTTCTTTATTTAACTTTCAAAAAATATATAGACTCCTAAGCCAATAGAAAGACAGTAGTGACAGTAATTATCACACAGGAAGAGTGCAACAAATGTTGAAGTCTTTAGTTTTCAAGCACCACATCACGACCACCTCCTTCTCTCCTTCTCTGTGGAATTCCAAGAACTGGTCGAGTTCACTTAATCTTCTCACTGGGGCTGGTCCTTTCCTGCCATTCACTCAAATCCAGAACTCCTGATCTGTGGCTCACAAGACTTCCTTCATCTATAAAAGTATCTGGAAAGGAGATATTTTTAGCCAGAGTCAGGGACATAAAAACTTCTTTCTAAAGGGATATAGGGAATTCAGTGTTCATTACCAGAAAGATCCTCAAGTATAAAAAAGTACAATCTGCACCTCTTTTAAAAATAGAACCTTTAAGGTTAAAAGGGGGAAAAAAATCCCTTCCCAAAATCATCATTACCAGACACACCAGCCAAACAAGAAGCTAACAAGACCTGCTGTTTCCATGACAGAGAACGTGAGACTTTAAAACTACACTACAGGGGCGCCTGGGTGGCTCAGTCGGTTGAGCGAACGACTTCGGCTCAGGTCACGATCTCGCCCCGAGTCGAGCCCCGAGTCGGGCTCTGGGCTGACAGCTCAGAGCCTGGAGCCTGTTTCAGATTCTGTGTCTCCCTCTCTCTGACCTCCCCCCGTTCATACTCTGTTTCTCTCTGTCTCAAAAATAAATAAACGTTAAAAAAAAAAAATTAAAAAAACAAAAACAAAAACTACACCACAGAAGAAAAAAAATGGTGGGGGCTTTCTGCATAGCACTCCTCAGCCCAGACGGGGACACAGACATAACCCTCCCTCCTGAACTGGATCCCTACCTGTGCAAAGGCTCTGGGACATGTCTCTTAAACACTGGATTTCAGCTCTTTCTCATTCTGCTCTGGGGATCCTTTCTCTTTAAGCTCTTTGTCACAGTCTGGAGAAATACTCTGATTTTCTATTGCAGTGACAGCATCTGAGTCCAATCTTCTTCTTTTCTTCAGCTGGTGCAAGTGGGATTTGGATTTTATATGTGCTGAGACAAAACAATAACAACAACAAAAAAACAATTCATTAGAACTTTCTAAATTTTTTTTTAAGGTTTATTTATTTTTGGGAGACAGAGCAGGCATGGGGGAGGGGCAGCGAGCGAGGGAGACAACAGAATCTGAAGCAGGCTCCAGGCTCCGAGCTGTCAGTACAGAGCCCAATACAGAGCTCGAACTTGCAAACCCCAAGATCATGACCTCGTGACCGGAGCCGAAGTTGGATGCTTAACCAACTGAGCCACCCAGGTGCCCCTCCTTAGAACTTTCTAGAATCAATCCTAGAAGCATAAGAATTAACTATACAATCCTTTTCTTTAACAATAACAGGATCAACACATGTGCTGGTATAGCTGCTTAGCATTTTTAAGGGAAGCATCAAGCATACCCTGCTGGGTCCTTTATTTACATCACTAATCCTCACAGCAATCTTGCAGGACGGTATTATTCAGCTCATTTGATACAGGATGAAACTGAAGTTCACAGAGGACTTACATTTTGTCCAAGGACACATAGCAGGTAAGTTCTTTGGCTCATCTATAGCTCAAAAAGAGCCCCAATTTTCCAGATTCGGGGCTGTAGATGCACTTTTCCAGCATGGGGCTTCCTGTTACAGATACATTACCTTTCCACTCACTCAGCTAAAAATGCCAAATCCAGGTCCTTGTCTGCATCAGCCCCCGAGCACCCAGAGCTGTCCTTTCCACTTCTTCCCTGCTCACACACATTGCCCTCCTGGTCTGACATCCCCATGCCTGGGTCAGATAAGCCATTCGAATGACTAACTCACAAGCCTCACATTCTCCAAGCACACAATGCTCCAGAGAGATAACGGGAAGCATTCTTCTCTGACGATCCCTTTGGAGAGTCCACAGAAGCAGTAAAGTTGAAAGGCCACTGCTTCCTGGTATCAATTTCTGACCTCTCACCCCAAAGACTGTTCCCACCCTCTAACTAACTCATACAACCTTGTTTTTATTTTTTCTTTTTCAAGGAAATCTTATTTGGAAGCATTTGAAAAGAAGATGACTAGATTAAATGCTCTTTGATATATATTAAAAACATCATTTTAAAGGTTTTAGAGCAAAAAAAAAAAAAGTAAAGAAGAGGTTAGAAGTCAAAGAAAAGTTTATGTGGGGGAAAAAGTCACCTTTATTCTCCAGCTAGAGCCTAAGGCAAAAAAAGTGGGGGGAGGCGGGCTTCTGGCCTGGCTCTCCACGGCAGCAGGGGATGGGAGCAAGGACTTGACAGATGGCACTATAGAAGGGCTCACACAAGCTAAGCTCACAAAAGGCTCACAAATGTTGCTTCTTTAAGGCTATCCCTGAAGGACATTCGACAAATCGAACCACTAAGTTTCCTTTAGAAAAAACAATCAGACACTCTCTTTCTCTTCCCCTTTCATCATTATAAACCAACGACAATCGAGGCTTCTTCTGCTGCTTGAGCAAATCACAGCCATCCCCAGTCTCTGACAATGGCGTTCATTTTGCCAGCGTTACCAGTTAATAGAAGTAATCATTCTATTGGTTGGAATGAGGAGAAAACCCCATTTCTATGAGAATCCCATGCAAGGCAGTACTCGGAACAGAAGGATTCCAGCCACTGGGTATAGTACAAGCCCTACTGTGCTCAAAAGGAGTGAGCTTTAAACCAGTTTCCAAATACAGTGTGAGCTGAAGGCTTGGAGGCCCCGGGCCTTTGTGGGCTCTGACCAGAGGACCAGAGGAATCGGACAGGGGAGTGCGGGTGTGAATCTTTGGCAGAGGTGGATCCAGGCTCTGAGAGGGAAAGAGAGCTTTAGGGCAGGGCCGCCGCTGGGTGGTCATGAGTGCCTTGAAAGAAGACAGCACCCTTTGATCACCGATCACCATCTTTATCCGTGTGGGACAGTCAGCTGCCACCGCTCCTCTCAACACTCTCCATCACAGTCTCAGCATCACCACAACTTCAACACAATACCCTAACAGTTACCAAAGAGACCCTGCTTGCAAAGGGTGTACTCAGGAGGAGCACGTCCTCCCGCCTCCCCACAGCTGGCTCTGCGTCTGGGTCTCCTGGGTGAGTTGGCTGGCTTCCCTTATACTCCTACCTCACCCGCACTGAGGTCTAAACATGAAGGGCCCAGAAACTCCTAGGAGGTAGGATCAGGAAAGTCAAAGGAGCTCTGGAAAGTTAACTGCAGTCCTCTCAGTATAAAATATCTACTCTAGCTGAAGTTGGAGGGCATACGACCTCCCTTTAAAATTCAGAATACACAGATAACTCTCCCACAGATATGGGAAAGTGTCCATGAAATTTGAGTACTTAGGCTCTTAGAGGAATCTGGCCGTCCCTTTATTAATAAGCAGACCCCAGCATTCAACCTACCAAAGACCTTAAATTGCATGAAGTCACTGTGAACCACCCTTAACAGATGTCTCCATGCCCTTCCCCAGACTCTACCTGCCCATTCACGGTCCCCAATGATGATTCGATCACAGAGGTCACACATGTGATAACTTCTCTTGTTCTCCATTTCATTGCATGGCATCTTTACTGGAGCAGCTAGAGGCTTGTGGCCCTGAAAGAACAGGGTTGGGGGAGTGGGGGAGATGGGGGGAAAAGCAACTGAATCAAAGAGATTTGGATGTTATTCTCTGATATTAAGGGGAGTGGGATTTTCCCAAGATTCCTTTTTCTCATTCCAGAGAGCAGGTAGATATGACGGACAGATTTTAGCAACAACCTTTCTAAATGTGAAAGCAGAAACACAGCCTCCAGGGATCTAAAAGCAGCTAGCGCTTCTGCTCTATTCCATGGAAAAGAAAACTTGGTTCCCTGACATACCAACAAAGGTGCCAGCTGAGGAAAGCCCTCTGAAAGCCAGACAAAAGGCAGTACTGTGATTAATAATCACCTGGATGAAACTCTGCACGATTTCAAGAGCAGGTTCAAGAACAGATTCCTCCCACTTCGAGACATCAGATACTTCTAAGCCATAGACTGGGGGGACACTGGGACCAGGTCCTAATAATGACAAAGAGAAGACGTGACAGGTCAGCCTCTGACACCCAATCCATTCTGCGCCCAGGACTCCAGAATCCTCAAGAGAAATATATGGAGCCAAAGGAATAAACATGCTGACCATGCCATTCATTCTAACCAGAAATATGAACAAACAGCTACATGCAATTCAAAAATGACCTAGAAGGCTCACTGATCTGTAGTCAACAAGTCTAGCTGTATAATCCAGACTTCCAGAGACAGGATCTTCCAGATCAGTCAGAAAAACAGAATGGAGTAATAGCTCTAGTGATATAAAGACAGCACGTCACAGGAGTAAATAAACTAACAGCTTGAAGTAAATGCCTGTTCTAAGTTCCCTATCATCTTACAGTGATGTTGCTCTTGTGGCAAGAGAGTTCAAAGCTTTCTTGAGGAACAGGCACTAATCTCGGGTTTGTATATATTCCCTCAGCAGTACGGCATTCATGAAACTCATTGACACCATACTGATAATCGGGGACCGGGAACAGAAGAATTATCAGCCAATGAGCCACTAAATCTGAGAACTAGAAAGCCTTGAAATTGAACTAGTTGAGCCCCTTTCTTTTAGGAAACAGATCTACAGGAGTATTCAAGAAAACATCCTTTGGTAAACACTTCTGAATGGAGAGGAGACTGGAGACCGCCTAGGGTACAGCTACAGGCGTTTCATCCACTGGAGCCAACCATGTTAGGTCTCCGCTGGTAGCCTCCCCCATCTATAGACACACTACATTGCCTTCCACCGCTAGGTTAAGTCAGTTGCCTAAAGGCAAAGAGCATCTCCCCATGGACAAAAACATCAAAGTCCTTAGGATGCCAACGGCTGGCAGGTGCTGGCCTTTTGATTGTGCCAACCACAAATAAGATTCTTCATAAAATGGCCTGGGCTGCACCTGCCACCACACGGAAAGGTGAGACCAGGAGGGTGCAGGCAGCATCCACAGCACACCTGGCCTTGGCTAAGCTCTGCACCTGTTTTCAGGCCACTCTATATTTTCCTTTCCCCTCTGAGTCCTTTGTTGGGCTTCTGTGCCCTGTCTAAGCACCTTTCAACAAGTTCTCGGCTCCCAGCTGCTATTTCTGGCTTGGGTCCAAGGCCAAGTTGGGGCGGGGAAATCCCTCTGGCTTCTTGCCAGAACCATATCCCCGCAGACTAGCCCCGGCCAATCACACTCAGCTCCTGGTTTACAAGGCAGCTGCGCCTTTCACTCTAGCACCAGGACTGTGCCGACATACACATGAATGAGGAATGGGCAGATGATGCTCTGGGCCATCAATCCCTCCGGACTCAGAGATGGGGGAGTTACTGTGGCTTTACCACAGGAGGAAGTTTCAAATCATTACAAAAAAACATCTTTTGTTACAGATTAATTGTTAGCCCTGGGGAGAAGAGAAGCTGCATTAGAAATCTGTAGTAGTGAGTGTCCGTTGACGCAATTCAATTTCAATTTTAGCTGAAGCAAAGAATTCACCTAAAAGGTCATGCAGAGAAAACAGGGTAAGGAGAAGGAAGTATATAGAGCTTGATGGTGCCAGAACTATGCTAGAGAGGTCTGGCAGAGAGCAAGAGCAGGAGAAAGAACTGTAGCGATCGGTGGTCAACAACATGGACCAAGGTGCTTGTGTTCAGAGACACTAAAGAGCAGAGCGGAGGCCTCAGCTGTTCTTACCTATAACTGAAAGCAGAAGTCTAATGGCAAAAGGTAAACGGGATGATTTAGAAGCATATTTAAAAAGTGCCTATAAGATAGAGTTGGTGTTTCACTGGTATTCAATCTCTTTTAAATCAATCTCCATTTGGCTCATAACCACACCATTTCTTACCTGAGGCCCAATACCAATGCTGTCTAGCTAAAGTTATAGCTACAGGAAACAAGAAGAGTGCTATGAAGTACAGTGTGTGTGTGTGTGGGGGGGGGGGGGGTGGGGGGGTCAGGCCTGCATTCAATACAGCTTATTCAGCTGGCAGGTTTTTGGCAAGATATTTAACTTCTCGAAGCCTCCACTTCCTTATCTGCAAAAATAAAAGAATAACACCTATCCCGCAGGCTCAGAAATATATGTTTAGCACCAAATTTAGCGTCAAGGACACAGAATAGGGTCAAATAAACAAGAATTTCCTTCCCTGTTCCTTAAAAGTGCTCTTCAACTGAAGCTAAGGCTGCAGCATTCTAAAGCACCACGTACCTGAAAATGAAGGCGATGCAGGGAGAGCTGGTGACGGTCTGACTCTACACTGCTCGTCTGGCCTAAGAACCATTTTTCTTTTTCTTTTTTTTAAAGTTTATTTATTTCTTGTAATCTCTACACCCAACATGGGGCCCAAACTCACGACCCCGAGATCAAGAGTCACATGCTCTTCTGACTGAGCCAGCTGGGTGCCCCAGAACCATTTTAATTAGGAGAGTGTTCCTATAGAAAGCTGACTGCACTTCAGGTACAAAATGTGAAGCTAAAATCAACCCTGAGCACTGACTCTGCTAAGATGTTGCTATTATGCTCTTGCCTGTTTTGCAGTCAACACCCATGTGTTCAAGGTGTATGGCGGAACACATGGGAAACACATCTTTCCTCACTGGAAAGATTTTTTTTTTTTTTTTTTTAATGTTTATTTCTGTTCGAGAGAGAGAGAGAGAGAGAGAGCGAGCGGGGGAGGGGCAGAGAGAGAGGGAGACACAGAATTGGAAGCAGGCTCCGGGCTCTGAGCTGTCAGCACAAAGCCCGATGTGGGGCTCAAACTCACGGACCGCGAGATCCTGACCTGAGCTGAAGTCGGCCGCTCAACCGACTGAGCCACCCAGGCGCCCCTCCTCACTGGAAAGATTTAATTTGTTCTCTGAGACATTACAAAAAAGTATGCCTAGACAGTCATTTATGCGGTGGACCCTCCCCCAGATCAGGTCCCCAAGACTTAGAACAGGTCCAGAAACTAAAGTTCCTTTTCTGGGCGAGGTGAGGACATCTATTGGAAACAGACCCAGGGGATAAGGAAAAACATGAGACTTACTATTCAAAAAGCGGTTTTTAACCCATCGGTTTTGCTTCCGGGCATATCTCTTGGTCACCTGTTTCAGAGACTCAATACCTGAAAGGCAAAGTAGATCTAAGAACCTGTAAGTTCTCACCCAGATGAAAGGCAAGCCCTCCCAGCCCAGAAGAAGAGAAAATGAACCATAGCAGCACACTGGAAGACACCTGGTAGACAAGAATCTCAGTTCTGAGCTGAAGGCCATTTGGGACTCTTCTGGCCCCAGCTCTTTCTCAGACCATACCAGCAGGATACTGTGGCACCCAAGGATGTCCAAGGCTAGGTTTAATGGAGGAATTCACACCTTTCTTTAGGAGCTGGTTACTGGTCTCTGGTGTGCATTTTCCCTCAGTGACCAGGTACTCATGAAATTCCTTGAAGCCAATGGATTGGAAGATACCATGTTGATAGTCCTGGCTGGGAATAGGAGAGCATCAGCAGATGAGCCATTGCATCTGAGAGCTAGCAGGGGCCTTGGAGAGGATCTAGCCATTTCATCTCATAGATGAGAAACCGAGATCCTGCCTCTCTAACCACCTTCCTCCACCCCACCCCGACCCGCACCAGCTCCCTGGTTAATTCCCTTGAAAATTAACTCCCGAGAATGTCTGACAGATTAGAAAGTGCAACTGTTAACAAGTACACCAAACCTCCTTCCAACAAACCTTGCCAATGCCAAGGACAAAGGCTAATAATAAACAAGTAGATCCAAAGCCAGTACATTTATGGTCTTTTGACCATAAGCAAGGGATGGAGAGTAGGTCAAAGTAATAGCCAAATCCTCACCTATTTTCTGCAACTTTCTTCTGATTATAGCGCCTGTGAAAGTCTCTTAGTTCATCCAAGAGCCCAGCAGCAAGCATGTCATCCACTCTCTTATCCAAGCGCTCATCTAGAACTTCAATCAAATTAGCCCATCAACCAGCAAGTCTGTCACAGGTGCCCACTAGACACTTACACGATGAATGGACGGGCTGCCACGAAGAAGAACATTTGTTCAAGTGGAAGAAAGGGTTCACACTCCAAAGATTATAGAATAATTCATATTATTTTTATCATACTTAAGACTCTGCACTTCAATAAAACAGCCAGAATGAAGCACGTGTCTTATTATATAAAGAGAAGCATACAATTATAACTATTAGGAAGGACAAATATTTTATTATGGAATGTGTATTCACTGTTTACTTTAGAGGCAGCTGTGAGACCCCTGGTTTACTCTTCTTACTTTTTTCCATTATATTTGTTACTCTAACTTGGTGTTATTTCACATTTAAGAACTTTCAGATAACACCTTAGATAGGAACAAAAACTTTAATCCAAGCCCATCTGAGGTACACTGTGAACTACTGGGCCAGACAAAGGAGCAAAGGGTAAGGGGTCATAATCATTCAGATGTGGAGGTCAAAGACAGCTTCACTATGAGTCAGATTCCATTATTTTATGCTGAACTGCGATACATGTTTTAATTTTAAAAAATCCATTAAATATTATCTTTTTCTATAAACTTGCACCTGAGATTAATTTCACCACAAATTTTCATCATTTCCATCATGCTCTACATTATCTGCCATTGCTACTTCTCAGCCTGCAGTAACAGTAACCTTTTTTCCTATCTTCCTAAAAAGTTTGCATTTATTAAGGGCTTATCGCATGTTAAGCACATTCTGAGCACTTTGTGTGTATTATTTCATCTAATCTTCAATGAAGATGTATGTATTACTACTATTATTTTATTATCATTATTTCTACTTTACAGAATAGAAAACTGAGGCATAGGACGGTACACTAACTTGCCTTAAAATTCACAGAGCCAGAAGATGGTGGAGCAGGGATCTGAATCCAGTCTGGCTCAGAGACTGTGCTTTTAATCGCTACACTATACTGTTCACATACACTAGACCTAGCTCATAGGGTACCTTTCAAAATGGGTCCCTGGATGCCCCCAGAAGAGTGCTCATCATCCCTTGTCTGTAGCCTCACAGCACTTTCTAGCCCAGCATTTATCACAATGTAGGATCTATCTTGTTTGCACCCCGCTGGACTGGGAGCTCCTAAAAAACAGGCCCTGTCTCATATTCATCTCTGAAATCCAAGTACTCTGCAGTGTACTTGGCATTTCATTGAAAGCTTACTGAATGCTAGCTGGATCACAGGGCATGATCATCTTTAGCAAAAGAAAAGAAAAGAAAACAAAAGAAACCCCATAATCAGGCTAGCTAACTGACTATCATACCCATTTCTCAGGCCTGCTGCTTCTAGAATAATCAGTGATACAACCTCCATCCAGCCAATCCAGGGAGTCAGACCTCCTACTACAGAGCCTTCCTTCTCTTTCTCTTCAGACCTTCCCTGGATGGCAGTCTCGTACTCACGCCACCATCTCATCTTATCCAGCCTCGCTATCTTAGCCTACTGCCAGTGCTATCCTTCTTTCCATTCCAGACAGACACCCAGGGGAAGGGAACAAAGTACCTCATTAAGTCAATGAATAATGGTAATTAAATGAATAGCTAACACTTGTTTAGTGCTTATTACGAGCCACTCATGGTTCTAAGTATTTTCTACATAGTAATATAATAAGCTCTATCTCAGATGGACTCTAAGGCATCAAAGGGCTTTTACCTGTCTGGTCAGCATGAAGCCAGAGGATGCAAAGGTTAGGGAACTTCAGAGGGCCTCCAAGGGGACCACCACCTTCCTCTGAGTGTTGACGATGAAGAAATTCACTATGAGAGATTCCCGTTTCTTCAAACACTTGCAAGCTCCTAAGTCATTTTAAAAGGGGGGAGGGCACACCCATAAAAACCATTAGAAAATACTGATTCTCAAGTGAAACAAGGAAAGAGGCTATTTATTATAGAACACTTTCATTGCATAAGCTCCCAAAGCCATGCAGGAATCCTGGGACTCCTGGGTGGCTCAGTCGGTTAAGCGTCCAACTTTGGCTCAGGTCATGATCTTGCGGTTGATGAGTCTGAGCCCCGAGTCTGGCTCTGTGCGGACAGCTCAGAGCCTGGAGCCTGCTTCAGATTCTGCGTTTCCCTCTTTCTGGCCCTCCCCCAACTCATGCTCTGTCTCTCTCTCTCAAAAATAAATAAACATTAAAAATATTTAAAAAAAAGAAACAATGCTAAAGAAAACTTAGGATAAAGTAAGAATAATACTATTTTTCTAAACATACTAAATTAACTTTTCTGAAATCAGTTAGGTTCAGAAACAACAGGCTTCTTCTACACAGATAGAATGGGACTCACTCACCCTCAGGTAAGCAGTAAAAGAGCTTATTTGGGAGACTGTTACAAGCCAACAAGCCCAGTCTCGCTGGGATGCCTTTCCCACAGTTACAAAAGTATGTTGTATATCCAGCTCATCAACTTTCTTTTTAAATACGTCTAAAGTTAATGAAGAACACGTCTAACTAATTTAGTACTCTACTAGCACAAAGATCATTGAAGAAAGAACTCACATGCTTATTCTTAAGCTACCATCCAGCCTGTCCGTATCTATTATGTTATGCAGCACTAAGTAATTTAACTCTCAAATTTATACTCTACCACTCTGGGTGATTGCAACATATTAGCTTGAAAGTGATCCTTCCCTTCCTGACCCAATTCTACTTGTGTGAAATTCTAACACAAGAATAGAGACCCCTTGCCTTTCCATACCATGGTCACTCAAAGAGGACTTATGAGGGAAAATATGTAGTAACAGATAATCTCACTTAGCTGGAGGTTAGAATATAGTCTCAAACTAAAAGATGAAAAGTCTTCCAGTCCTCTCTAAAGAAGAGACTCTAAAGCTCTTGATTAGAACCTATTGACTCTTACTAAGACACAATTCTCAACTCATTACTAGTTTAGAAGTAGCAAAATGAGGAGACGTGATAAGAAAACTGATTAATAAAAGGAGAGGATAATAAAGACCAACCTCTAGGATTATGTCATAAAATAATATAAAAATGAATGTTCATCATAATATTTCCGTTTTCCAAAAATGTTTGAAAGATTTCTATTAAAATGCTTTAAAATAAAATATTTGGATACTGAAAGTATAAACTTCATTTATCTAGAATGTGCATTACCAAGGGAGCAAAAACCTTAGATATTACAATGATGTGTGACACTTCAAGGGGTACCATACCTGAAGAAATATTATTCTTTAGTATTGAATTTCATGGAGGGCAGGGAGGCACAATTAGAAAAAAATTTCTAAAAAAGCTCTAGATGTGTTGGGAGTGTGGGAGATAATGAAAAAAGGATTAACACTGATCTAGGGGTGCCTGGGTGGCTCAGCCGGTTAAGCATCTGACTCTTGATTTCGGCTCAGGTAAAGACCTCAGTTTGTGAGATCAGGCCCCATGTTAGGCTCTATGCTGACAGTGCAAAGCCTGCTTGGGATTCTCTCTCTCCCTCTCCCTCTCTCTCTGCCGCTCCCCTGCTTGCGCGTGCACACGTGTGCATGCACGCTCTCTCAAATTAAATTAAAAAACATTTTGGGGGCACCCGGGTGGCTCAGTCGGTTAAGCGTCCGACTTCGGCTCAGGTCATGATCTCGCGGTTCGTGAGTTCGAGCCCCGCGTCGGGCTCTGTGCTGACAGCTCAGAGCCTGGAGCCTGCTTCAGATTCTGTGTCTCCCTCTCTCTCTCTGCCCCTTCCCACTCACGCTCTATCTCTGTCTCTTAGAAATAAATAAATGTAAAAAAAAAAATTTTTTTTTTTAATTAAAAAACATTTTTTAAAAATCCCTATCAATACCATATGTTGTTATATTTAATCTGTATAACCAATCATCCATATAGTAGGTCCTTCGTTAGATCCTCTACCCTGTCAGATATGGTATCATTTCCAACACTGCAAAAAAAATAAACCTAACCCATGAAGCTGCAATTTCAAAACAACCTAAGAAAACATGACCTTATGAGTTCATTCACCACCTCTCTCTTTCCTTCAAGAAAGCCTCCATATGTAAAGGTGAGCTGGTCCAGGAGATGGTTTATAAAATCCACCTCCCACTGGGAAAGCTGCTGGGGCAAAACTCAGCATTGCACAATTAATTATGAAACTCAAATCACAATGTAAACCAATTGCATGCCAGAAAAAATTTACATGAAAACTGCTATACAAGGGGAGATCAAATAGAAAATGAAGCACGATTACATAGGCCCTAGGGAAAACTCTATTGTACTATACATTTTAAATTTTTTTTTTTTTCAACATTTTTTATTTATTTTTGGGACAGAGAGAGACAGAGCATGAACGGGGGAGGGGCAGAGAGAGAGGGAGACACAGAATCGGAAACAGGCTCCAGGCTCCGAGCCATCGGCCCAGAGCCTGACGCGGGGCTCGAACTCACAGACCGCGAGATCGTGACCTGGCTGAAGTCGGACGCTTAACCGACTGCGCCACCCAGGCGCCCCTATTGTACTATACATTTTAAATTAACAACAAAGTTGGGTGCAATTATTTATTGAGGGAGGGGAACTGAGGCAGTAACTGGGGGCCTCACAAACCGTGAGCTGGAACACACCAATCTCCACCAACTGCTGTTGCCAAAGCCCTCTCATTACCCAGGCACACGGAACAACTCACTGCCCAACTCCAGAGGGATTCAAAGTCAGTGGGCCCAGGCTTTCTTACCGGGCCACTTTGCGCTTGTCATGTGGGTGCAGCTTGGCAGCCATTTCTGGGTCCACCTGGCTTAAGCGTTTGTGGAGTGCATGGCCATCCTCCTTTTCAAGCTCTGCTTTCCGGTCAGTCACTTTCTCAGTGTCCATCTCCTGGGGCTATTAAAAGAAGATCTACAAGTAAATTTAACAGTTCAACAAGCACTGAGACAGTGTGTGTGTCAGGCACCTTGCTGGGAGTTGAGAATACAGAATAGAGAGAAATCAGAAGGTCCTGGCATATAGTGAGACAAAGACCATATAACAGAAAATTCCGATACACTGTGGTAGTGTTGTGAGGCTACAGCAAACAAAAGAGGACTTACTGCCTAGGGAAGTATTCAGGTACCTGCTTCCTCGTCAGAAGTATAAACAGGAACCAGGGCTAACGCATCTGTATTAACATATCCATGAGTCTAGTCTTCTCAGCAAATGACCAGAGTGGACCAGAATTGCCTGCACATTACAGTTTGCAAAGTCCCACCCTATGCAATAGCATCTCCATTAGAAAGGTTAGTGTTGGACATCTCTCTGACATATAGATTGTTACAGCCAAGAAATGCTGAGTCAGACTGATGTACTGTTAACTTACATGGAGATGCTAATTAATCCACAGAGAAGCATTTTTCCCACACACAGCCCTTACCCTCAGGCCACACCCCGCAGGAGCACACTTCACATATAGAGGTTGCACTTGCTTCAGAATATTAAGTAAGAAAATTAAGTTGCTGAGTATAAGAAATAAGCAAAAGTCAACCTTCCTCCCACTAAAATTAGCTGGCAAGAGGAACCCATTTCCTCAGTGACTTACAAGTGAACTAAACATACCTTAGTACTGACAAGAACTTTCCAGAGCAGAGCCTCAATGTAATAATTCGTTCCTCCCACGACAATAGGAATTTTGTCTCGGGCAAATATATCTTCAATGTGAACGTTAAGAAAGATTATCACAATATTTAATATCAAGAAGAGCATCCTGACTCACCTGAGAAGGAGGGTATTAGCAAGAAACCACACTCATTTATTCGTCTGGAGAACAGAGGGGAAAGGGTGGAAACCAAGATGAATGGATATCAGTCTTCACTGTTTCCCATGAGTTCTCCGAAGCATTTCCTATTAGTTCTAGAGGGTCTTGCATAAACTGGAGACAAATGCATGATGGTAATTCCTTCCAGTGCTAAAAATGTTTAGGCCTTGCTGCTAAAATTCAAAGCTTGCTTGGTATTCCAAATCAGTTTAATGAACACAAGCCCAAGGGCTCTCAGAGAACCGAGTGTCAGCTGCTCAGGAAGCCACCAAGGTGACGCCCATGGTGTGACTTTACCTTCTAAGGCAAAATACAAGCTGGTTTCTCTAAGCCATGGTTCTTGGACTCAGTCCCCACCATTATGTGGTAGTAATGCACATTTTGGCCACTTGAGATTCCACCAGATAAACTGAAAAGCATGGGTTCCAAAGATAAATAGATTTCAATGACCAGCTCCAACTCTCTGGCAAGTTACTCAGTTTTCTCACCTGTAAAATTCTCCAGAATTCTTCAGAGCATTAAATGTGACAAGGCATATAAATCCCCTACCACAATGCCTGAAATATTTGCTTTCAATTGAGTAAGTACTGAATTTACTTGAGCCTCTATTGTTTTTATATCCCTGCTACTTTGAATTCTTCTTTAGAATCTCTGTTGAGCAGATAATTATCTGCTTTATGAAGGGCTTTGCTTCTAAGGATAATTGATAAAGAGACTTTCAACCTAGACAAAGACTCATTTACATGCTTCTTCCCCCTGCCAGCCTGTCTGTGGGCACAGAGATAGATGACCTCTTTTCTATCAGAGGCCCACTAACCCCGAAGAGGCTGGGGTGGGGTGGGAAGAAAGCTGTTACCGATCAAGGATCATAAAGAAGAAACACTGTCTATTTGTTTTTTAAAAGAAAAATTCTATATTCTGCCTTTAAGCATAGGGAGCACACAATTACATAGTAACTGTAATAAAAATTCAAATATATAACATGATTAACAAAGGGAAAGGGAGCAAGGAAAGTAAAAAGAGAAGGGTAAAATGGTGAGATGCCAAAAAAAAGAGTGGAAAAGAGGGAGGGACATGGGATAGGTGACATTTGGTGGGAAAAGGTTTGACTTGTTTGCCCAAGCCATGAAACAATTGTGATTCTGGGCAAAACCCTTCTCCTCTCTGGGCCTCAGTATCTAATATCTTCACCTGCCCAATCAAGAAAGCTAACTAAGGGGGCACCTGGGTGGCTCAGTACGTTGGGCATCTGACTTCAGCTCAGGTACTGATCTCATGGTTTGTGGGTTCGAGCCCTGCGTCTGGCTTTGGGCCGACAGGTCAGAGTCTGGAGCCTGCTTCAGATTCTGTGTCTCCCTCTCTCTCTGCCCCCCACCCCTCCACTTATGCTCAGTCTCTCTCTCTCAAAAATAAATAAAAACATTAAAAAAAAAAAAAAAAAGAAAGCTAACTAAGAACACTTCTTAAAGTACTTTCAGTTCTGACATTCTGTTTCTAAGTTCTTACCTTAACTCAGAAATCTCCATTCCTGTAAGTGATGTGATTAAGTCATCCCATGCTGCCCTATATGAAAACTCCATTTTCTATCAGTTCTTTCTGAACAACCAAACTGTCTTAAAGCAACAATGGACATTTGGTGATATGTTTCAATTTGCCAAGGGCTTTCATATACATTATCTCATCTGATACAATTGCCTTGTAAAGCAGGTAGAGCAAGAATTATTATCTGCATTTTAATCTCTGCCTATTTGATAGGCAAAAAAATATGATTTCATTATTTTGATTTGCATGGCCTTAACAGCAAGGGTAAGCCCTTTGTCATGTTTACCATTATTTATGCTTCTTCCTTTGTGAATTACTACTAAGGCCCTTTAAGTATTTTTCGTATTGATCCATAGGCGTTTTTTATAGGGGCGTCTGGGTGGCTCAGTCAGTTGAGCGTCCAACTCTTGGTTTCTTGGCTCAGGTCATGATCTCATGTGTCGGGCTCTGTGCTGACAACGCAGAACCTGCTGGGGATCCTCTCTCCCTGTCTCTGCTTGGGATTCTGTCTCTCTCAAAAAATAAACTTAAAAAAAAATGGCTAAGTGGGAAGTTTTGTGTGTACTTTAACACAACAAGGGAAAAAATTAAGTTAAAAAGTCCATTAGGGGCACCTGGGTGGCTCAGTTGGTTAAGCAGCCGACTTCAGCTTGGGTCATGATCTCACAGTTTTGAGCCCCACAACAGGATCTGCACCATCAGTACCTGCTTGGGATTGTCTCTTTCTCCTTCTTCCCAACTTGTACTCTCACTCTCTCTCTCAAAATAAACAGACTTTTTAAAAAATCCATTAAAAAAATGTTTTTTAAAGACTAGATATCTACAAAGTCCTTCCCTACTGTGTGTAGTTAAAATCACATAAGTACTCAATTATATATTATCCCATTTGTTTTAAAGTTTCATTAAGAAAACACATATTTAACTCTGAAATCCATCTGCAATTTATGTCATATATAATGAGGTTGTGATTTTATTTTTTTCCAAAATAATTAGCTGTCCTAGAAATAATTATTTTTTTGATGTTTATTTTGGAGAGAGAGAGAGAACACATGTGCACAAGCAGGGGAAGGGCAGAGAGGGAGGGGGACAGAGGATCTGAACAGCAGAGAGCCGGATGCGGGGCTCCAACTCAAGAACTGTGAGATCGTGACCTAAGCCAAAGTCAGACGCTTAACCAACTAGGTCACCTAGGCACCCCAAGTCCTGGGAATAATTATTAACTGCTGCTTTATTTTTCCACTGTTCTAAAATGCCACCTTGATCATAAGCTAAGTATGGACATTGATTTGAATTTGTATTCTGCGTTTTCTCTATTCTGTGCCATAAGACTGTCTAGTGTAAGTTCCATGCTATTATAATTATTATGAATTTTCATTATGTTTTAATATCTAGCAGTCCAAATATATTTTTTAAAGTAATCTCTATGCCCAGCATAGGGCTTGATTGAACTTGTGATCCCCGAGATCAAGAGTCTCATGCTCTACCGGCTGAGCCTGCCAGGAGCCCCATCTGGCAGTCCAAATATTAAAGGCAGTCTAAACAGTTAAAATAGAAGGGCAGTTCCCTTATACTAGTATTTTCAAAAATTTATTGGCGTTAAAACTAATGTAACACTATATGTTAACTATATTGGAATTAAAATTAAAAAAGTAAAAGATCACTGATCACAGAAAAAAAATTATTTTTAGAAAAAAAAAATTTATTGGTGTTTTTGCAGTCCTCCCTCACCCAACAATCCCTATTAAATTCTAACTGTAACTCCATTATATTTATAAACTGATTTTGTAACCTCATTTAAAGGGTGGGAAACTGAAGCTCCGTGGGGTAAATGCTCTCTACCCGATAAAATCCACTTGGTCCAAAGAGGTAGTTCTGGGACTAGAACACAGATTTTTCTGGTTCCTAAATCAGTGTTCTTGCCACTAAAACAGCTTCTTAAATTTTAACATGCCTATGAATCACCTGGGATTCTCGTTAAATGCAGATTCTGATTCAACAGGTCTGGAGTGAGGACCAAATTCAGCATTTCTAATAAGTGCCCAAGGGATGCTAAATGCTGCAGTCTGAAGACAAGGTTCTGAGTAGCAAGGGCATTGTATCTTTCAATCCATATAGTTCAGATGGGGATGCTACCTATGGGTTGTTAGGTCTTGGGTGCCCCTGTTTAGAAGAAACTGTCATTGAAAAGAAAACTTTCTGGCTTGGGCTGCCTTGCACCCACAAGCCTAGCTGCTGTCTTTCCTAAGGATATCAGAGCAGTTGCCTTGTTCCTGAAGTCCACAACTGTGTAATTTGTCACAAGAGGATCCACAAAGCTGATCATGTGGTGCTGGCACATTCTCTGCTCTTGGGCAGAAACCTTGTTGGTGATGATGTCTAAGCCTTCATAAACCTAGGGGAAAGAAAATTAGCATGAGATAGTCACCTGCTTCCATAAAAGGCACATTTGAGGTAGGAATGGTGATCCGTACCTCCCTCCAGCCAAACACGTGACTGATGCAAAGCACCGGAATAGATGTGCTCTAAGCATTTGTGTTCAGGGCATAGGGGACCCACCCAAGAAACCCAGGACAAAGGTAGCGGGAGAAAACAAAACACTGGCTTTCTTTTTTTTTTTTTTTTATTTTTGGGACAGAGAGAGACAGAGCATGAACGGGGGAGGGACAGAGAGAGAGAGGGAGACACAGAATCGGAAACAGGCTCCAGGCTCCGAGCCATCAGCCCAGAGCCTGACGCGGGGCTCGAACTCACGGACGCGAGATCGTGACCTGGCTGAAGTCGGACGCTTAACCGACTGCGCCACCCAGGCGCCCCGAAACACTGGCTTTCTTATCAAATAGTGGCAATTAGTTTAAACTTAAAGATAAAAAGTGTATGTAAATCAGTGCTCAAGTGAGAACTAATTCTGCAAGATTAACTGGAAGTTCTTTAGGCCTGAACTTGAAGCATTTAAAAATGGGCAGGTTGTTTTATTTATTTTACTTATCATAAGTCTCCAGAAAGGTAACATTTTGCATTGCTCATAGTTCTACTTCAAATGCTTAGATATTTCTTGGATTAAAATGCTCTGAAACATTTCTAGGATTTGTATAGCATTGGCTCCATTTGTGAAGAAGTGGCCTATTTACAAAGATACATATAAAACACACACATACACACTTTGAAGTCAGAACCCCTAATACTGCTACACTCTAGTGGAAACATTGTGATCTAACCAAATTACTGCTTCAGGGGGCCAGCATATACAGTCTAAATACTCAAAGGCAATATCCTGTCTGTAAGCTCTTGATCTGCCAATTCAACTAAAAAGTTCAAATGTACTTTTTCTAAATGCAAGGTCTCGGACTGCAGATCTGAAAATACTAGTTTGAAAATAGGGATGAATGCTTTGAGATTAAATGTTCTCTCTGTAATCACTGATTCTACAGGGAGCATTGAATGAACAAATAATAAGTTCCATAGAGCCCACAAAGATGTTAAAAGCATTTTTTATCTCACATTTCCCTTTACTTACATGGGTGTCGATTAAGTACAGCACAGTATAATGGTTAGGAGGAAGGACGCTGGCGCCAGGCTGCCTCAGATCAATTCCTAGCTCTGCCACTTACCAGCTATTTGTACCAGTGGAGTAGTCAGTTACTAACTTCTCTGTGCCTCAATCCCTCATCAGTAAAATGAGGATAATAATGTCTATCTCGTGGGGTTGTTGCATGGATTAAGTGAGTTAATACATGCAAAGCACTTAGTTTTTGCCTAACTTTGCAGATGCTATGAAGGGTTATTATATTACTACCTGTATTACAACAACTACTATCACAACAGAAGGATAATGGGAAATAAATTTAGTGTTATTATTTATCTCTCTGAAGCCTCTTTGCTGGTAGCTACTGAGGTTTTTTACCCAACAGGGACAGAAGCTATCTTCAGGTAAAATAAAATTGTTAATTAGTAAAATAGTGCACATAAGACATATAAAGAGCCACCAGGAAAGAATCAGCTCTGCCTTTAACTCATTTAATCTGTGCCCGACAACAAACTTGCATTCTTACACCTGAATACTGGTGGAATCTTAGATCACAGGGTGTTCTCTCTGTGTATCTTGAGCAAGACTTCCTTCTGATGTTACAAAGTGCTATAGGATATACCCTACACCGCAGTCTTCTGCACAAATTAAGAAGACTACAGGAGAAAAGGAGTTAACAATTGCGTGTTCCTCTCCCTCTTTTCCCACAAACTTTAGCTGGCTCTGTTGCATTCCAAATGACCCAATCAATGGGAAAGAACTCAAACAGCAACAACTTGATTTTGCCAGTGGAAGATTTCTGAACCCTGTAAGTGGATTCTCGTTTTTAACATTGAGATTAATGTTAAGGAAATTATCGCTGCAAATGCAAAATTACCATCCCCAACTTACAAAAAAACCAAAATGTAAATATCCCTACCAGCATGTTCTATCTGACATATAGATAAATTTGTAGATAAATTTTCATCCCCCCCCCCACTTTTCTTTAAATTTTAAAGAGAAACCGAGCACAAGAGGGGAGAGGGGCAGAGGGAGAGAGAATCTTTAAGTAGGCTCCATGCTCAGCGCAGAGCCTGACATGGGGCTCAATCCCACAACCCTGGGATCATGACCTGAGACAAAATCAAGAGGCAGCCACTCAACTGACTGAGCCACCTAGATACCTGGTAAATTGTCATTTTGAGTCTCATCTTTAAGGGTATCTTCTAGAACTCCTTAAAATAGTAAGCTTAAACAAATAAACACATCAACATAAATCAAACAGAAGGTAACCCCAGAATGAGGCTCACCTTATTTTAAAGGAAGTAGACTACTACACTATTTATGGTATATGCAAATGCCAACAAATATCAGAAAGAAGTACTCATGGTTTAAGGAAAGACTTCTTGCTCACAGAGTTAACAAACTAAAAACTGTAATTCATACAAAAGTACTACATCTTGGTTACCAATGTGAATTGTCATCTTTGAGTGATTTGTCAACTTTTGTTTCCCATACCATCAGACTAAAAGAAACTGGGCATAAAGATATGGGTGGTACTAAACAGATATCTGATAATAAAAGGATTGTTAATGTTTAGGTATCATATGGCTTTATGGTTTTGTGTTTTGTTTTGCTTTGTTTTGTTAAAAAGGAGAAAATAAAAAAGGAGTTACTGGGGCGCCTGGGTGGCTCAGTTGGTTAAGTGTCCGACTCTCAGTTTTGGCTCAGATCATAATCTCGCAGTTTGTGGGTTTGAGCCCACATCAGGAAAGAACAGAGATGGTTTGGGATTCTCTATCTCTCCTGTCTCTCAGCCCCTCCCCAGCTTACTCCCTCTCTCAAAAAAAAATAAACTTAAAAAAAAAAAGGAGTCTTTAACTTTGAGGTATACAGTATACTGAAGTACTTATGAATGGAAGTATATATATTTTTTAAAGAAATGAGAGCTGATCCAAGGTTATATCAATAATGATGTTGCTGGGGCGCCTGGGTGGCGCAGTCGGTTAAGCGTCCGACTTCAGCCAGGTCACGATCTCGCGGTCCGTGAGTTCGAGCCCCGCGTCAGGCTCTGGGCTGATGGCTCGGAGCCTGGAGCCTGCTTCCGATTCTGTGTCTCCCTCTCTCTCTGCCCCTCCCCCGTTCATGCTCTGTCTCTCTCTGTCCCAAAAATAAAAAAACGTTGAAAAAAAAAATTAAAAAAAAAATAATGATGTTGCTTCACTCTTCCATTCTAATATGACTTCTTTTGACAGTTAGCGATGTGCTGTTAAAGTTGAGCTTACAAATGACTGTGCAACTTGTGATCACAGCTACTGTGTATTTTTTTCATTTTACCCCTGAATAAATTTTTAATAAGCAAGAAGGCAAGGGTAGATGAAGGGCATATGTAAAGTACATCTATAGCTGCACCGCACGAGAGCAAAAATGACGCTGAAAAGACATTTGTTAATAATGACACAAGAATTACGATCACTGGGGTGCCTGGCTGGCTCAGTCATTAGAGCATCTGATTCTTGATCTCGGGGTCGTGAGTTCGAGCCCCACATTGGGTAGAGATTACTTTAGAAAAGAATTATGATCACGAAATGAAAGGGAGAACAATGATGCAAGTAAAATTTGCAGTAACATTCATAACATTAAAATTTTATCTTTATTTTCTGTTTTTAACCATAGGACAAAAAAAAGAAAGTATATGACAACTGGGATCTACATTCCAATAATGGTGGAAGAGGGATAGACTAAATGAAACAAGATTGGCCAAGTGTTCCTAACTTACTGAAGCTAGGTGACAGACACACAGAAGTTCAACTGGTACTCATTCTATTTTTTTTATTTGTTGGAAAACTTCCCTAACAAAAAGTTCCTATAAAAAAATCTGGATGCGGGGCGCCTGGGTGGCGCAGTCGGTTAAGCGTCCGACTTCAGCCAGGTCACGATCTCGCGGTCCGTGAGTTCGAGCCCCGCGTCAGGCTCTGGGCTGATGGCTCGGAGCCTGGAGCCTGTTTCCGATTCTGTGTCTCCCTCTCTCTCTGCCCCTCCCCCGTTCATGCTCTGTCTCTCTCTGTCCCCCCCCAAAAAAAAAAAAAAGTTGAAAAAAAAAATTAAAAAAAAAAAATCTGGATGCACTTCATACACAGAGATAGCTATTATCAAAAAACAAAAAATAACAAATGTTGGTGAAGATGTAGAGATATTAGAACCCCTGTGTACTGTTGGTGGGGATGTAAAATGACATTGCTGTGGATGGAAAACAGTACGGTGATTCACCAAAACATAAAAAATAGAGGGACACTGGCTGACTCAGTCTGTAGAGCATGTGACACTTGATCTCAAGGTTGTGAGTTCAAGCCCCACAGTGAGTGTAGATTACTAAAAAATAAAACCTTAAAAACAACACATAAAAAAATAGAATTACCATATTATCTAGCAACTCCACTTCTGGGTATGTACCCCAAAGAACTGAAAGCAGGGAGCTGAACAGGTATTTATACACCCATGTCTATAATAGCAGCATCAATCACTGAGGCCAAAAGTCCACCATGAATGAATGGATAAATAAAATGTGTTATTCCATTATTATTCAGCCCTAAAAGGGAAGGAAATTCTGACACATACTATAACATGGATGAACCTTAAAGATATTATGATAAGTAAAATAACTCAGTAACAAAAAGCCAAATATTGTATGATTCTACTTACATGATGTAACTAAACTAGTAAAAATTCAGAGGCAAAAAGTAGAATGGTGGTTGCCAGGTGCTGGGGCAGAGAACAATGAAGAGTCCATATAAAACGGGTACAGGGGTGCCTGGGTGGCTCAGTCAGTTGAGTGTCTCAGGGTTCACAGGTTCGAGCCTTGCATTGGGCTCTGTGCTGACAGCTCAGAGCCTGGAGCTTGCTTCCAATTCTGTCTGTCTGTCTGTCTCTCTCTCTCTGTCCCTCCCCCACTCATGCTCTCTCTCTCTCTCTCTCTCTCTCTGTGTCTCTCAAAAATAAATAAATGTTTTTAAAAAAATTTTTTTACTTAAAAAAAATGGGTACAGAATTTCAGTTGGGAAGATGAAAAAGATCTGGAGATAGAGGGTGAAGGTTGCAGAACAATGTGAATGTGCTTAATGCATGGTAAAATGGTACATTTTATGTCATGTATATTTTACCACAATAACAACGAAAGACTTGGATGACAGATTTTCAGCACAATGAGAAAACAGTGAATATCTGCAATGAAATGAAATTTTCAAACATTTGCTGTATTTTTCAATTCTTTTAAATATACACCCAGAAGTGGAATTGCTGGATCAAATTACAATTTTCAAAACTATCGAGAGGACTGGTAACGTTCTATTTCTTAAACTGAGTTGTGGTTACACAGGTATTTTCACTTTTTAAATTTTTTTATGTTTCATTTTTTTGAGAGAGAGAGAGAGAAAGAGAGAGCAAGCTGGGGCAACAGGGAGCAAGGCAGCAAACTCACCAACTGTGAGATCGTGACCTGAGCTGAAACCAAGAGTCGACGCTTAACTGACTGAGCCACCCAAGCACCCCTACACAGGTATTTTCACTTTTTGTACACTTACGAATTATGCATTTAAGATTTTACTTTTAAGTAATCTCTACACACAACAGGGGGCTTGAACGCATAATCCTGAGATAAAGAGTCACATGCTCCACCAACTGAGCCAGCCAGGTGCCCCATGAATGATGCATTTTAGGGCATACATTGCTTATCAATTAAAATCATACCACCCAGCCAAAAAGCAAAAACACAGCAACATTTTACACATTGGCACTAAGGATAAATATCTAAACAAATTTAGAAACCAATCAATTTTTGTAAACATCACATTTGGTCCATACAGATATTTATATTGCAAATGCCCCAACTGGGCTTATTTTATTACCTGCCCACAAAACAACATTCCACCAGGGTAAGTTAGGTTTGTAGCTGATTGCTTTACATTTCACCTATTTTCCAGCTTCAATTACAGTTTCAGTGTGACTTTGCCTATCGAACAGGCAGCCCTGGGTGCTAAGAAGAGCTTAAAGGGTTTGTGTTATCTTTTAAAGGCAGTATGCCACTCCGTTCCATCTCCTACTCTCCCAGAAGACACCTGTGATCTGTGTACACAGAAATGACTGGATAAAATGCTTCTCTCTGCACAAATCAGATTCTGTCAATACTAAGGAGGCTCTGGCCTCTTTGTGAGGTCTGATAGCTGAAATATTCTGAAAAATCCCAGGTTTAACCTACTTAGCCAATTATCAACATAACTGACTTATCTCTGCAAACATTTACTGAGTCTATTATGTGCCAGGTAATCTGCAAGATGTTAGGCATGCAAAGAAGATTAAGAAAGGGTCCCTGTCCTCAAGGAGTCCAGGCTAGCAGAAACAGAGATACAAGTAACTGTACTATAAAGACATACGTGATTTAAAGTTTCTAAGAGACATTAAAGTGTGACTGTACCATCTTCTTTAAATATCATAACCACCAAACATTTAATGTTCTAGGTATTTAACTGGATAGTACAAGGAAATATGAGCTCACACAGCAAAAAATTATCCCAACCCAAAATGTCAACAGTCCTGAAGTTGAGAAACCCTGGTCCAAAGAAATTTCACCATGGAGAAACTCCCCCAAATCCCTGGGTGGTTTTGGTTTAGGTCAGGATATCACGGTTTCATGGGTTTGAGCCCCTCATCAGGCTCTGTACTGACAGCGTGGAGTCTGCTTGGGATTCTCTCTCTCCGTCTCTCTCTGCCCCTCCCACCCTTGTGTTATCTTTGTCTCTCTCAAAATAAATAATAAACATAAAAAAAAAAATCTGAAGCACAGAGAGGTTGCATAGCTAGTAAGTAGTGGGGCTAGGACTTAAAATCCAGGCAACTTGGCTCCAACCCTTTAGGGTTTTTATGCTCTAGGGTGGCCCTAATAAGTGTGTTAATCAGCAAGATCCTGGACACTGGGCAGATTGTGGAGCTCTGTCTGAGTTCAGGTTGGCTATGATGCCCCAACATAGCTGTTTATAAGCAAAATGAAAAGCTGCCCTCCTTGTTTGGTTTCTTCCTCATAAGTTATCTTCCCCCTTTTAACTTCATTTCCTTCCCAATCCAAATTAGATCCTGAAATCCTTCAATCGCTTTCCTGACTCTGTCACCAAAAGTTGATTTTCCTTTTTGATTAAAAGAATTTGAATTTGGGGCACCTGGGTGGTTCAGTCGGTTGAGCATCCGCTTCGGCTTAGGTCATGATCTCGCGGTTCGTGAGTTCGAGCCCCGCGTTGGGCTCTGTGCTGACCGCTCAGAGCCTGGAGCCTGCTTCAGATTCTGTGTCTCGCTCTCTCTCTGCCCCTCCCCTGCTCATGCTCTGTCTCTTTCTGTCTCAAAAATAAAGAAAACATTTAAAAAAAAATTTTTTTTAAAGATTTTGAATTTGATTATTCAAATGAAGAGATGTGGAAAAGTAGAGAAAAGGTCAAATCTCTTGCCTAACTTCCTTCCCTCCCTCCCTCTCCCTTTCTCTCTTTCTTAGTAGGCTTCACACCCAGCAGAGCCCAATGTAGGGTTTGAACTCACAACCCTGAGATCAAGACCTGAGCTGAAATCAAAAGTCAGACGCTTAACCACCGACTGAGCCACCCAGGCACCCTATTTAACTTTTCTTTCTTAATAAAAGGATAACTTCTTAAAAAATGTACACTTTATTAAGAAAGAATGAATTAGCTGCAGGAACATGGCAGGCAACTACTCCTTTTAGCTTTGCTTGGCAGAAGTTCAACTGCAGACATGCTGACTAAACCAGACAGATTAAGATGCTCAGAAAGTGGGAGAACCTGTACCTGATGTGTTCAGTCTAGTGAGAGGAGTGGTTTGGAATTTGTAGTGCAGATAGAGACTTTTGGTCCTCCAATGGCTATCTCTATTTAAGGGAAAAGGAACTACAATCATAATACAAGGCCATGCTTCTCAAACTGAGAGGTGCATACATAATAAGTACACTATGCATTCTTCTTAAGCACCAGATCTTCCTAACTGGTAAAAGGAACGTAAAACATGAATTTTTACATCTAAATAAATGCAGACAGGGGCACCTGGGTGGCTCAGTAGATTGAGCATCCAAGTCTTGATTTCTTTGCCTCAGGTCATGATCTCGTGGTTCGTGACTTCAAGCCCCACATCGGACTCCGTGCTGACAGTGCGGAGCCTGCTTGGGATTCTCTCTCTCTCTCTCTCTCTCTCTCTCTCTCTCTCTCTCTCTCTCTCTCTCCCCTTCCCCACTCGTCCCTCTCAATAAATAAATAAACGTTTAAGTAAATAGATAAATAAATGCAGACAGATCAGGGCAGAGAATGCAAAACTGGCATACTTTAAAGTTAACATACTTTTGGGGCGCCTGGGTGGTTCAGTCGGTTAAGCAGCTGACTTTGGCTCAGGTCACGATTTCGCAGTCTGTGAGTTCGAGCCCCGCGTCGGGCTCTGTGCTGACAGCTCAGAGCCTGGAGCCTGTTTCAGATTCTGTGTCTCCCTCTCTCTGACCCTCCCCCGTTCATGCTTTGTCTCTCTCTGTCTCAAAAATAAATAAACGTTAAAAAAAAAAAAAAGTTAACATACTTTTAACATACTTTAAAGTTGAAGTATGAGAAACTCTGCAACGGAGAGCCTCTGCAGTGGCTGCTTAGACGTCCACCTGCAAGCCCTGGCAAAGCATGGATGTAAGGAAATTCTGAGATCATCTACCCGGTCCGATCACCTGAAATTTTATACTTGAGAATACAGAGGCTCAGGGAGCTCCCCTGCATATATAATTGGCTGGCAATAGAGACACGACTAAAGCCTAGATGCTCTGCCCATAACACAAGCTGTTTCTGCTGCCTCTCGTGAGGAGTTTTTATTCCCATTTGACTCTAGTCTGTTTGCTTGATTGAAGTAATGAATTCCTACTAAGGTGAAATTAAATTCCAGAAACTGAGAAGACAGTTTCCATACACTGAACCCCTTCAAGGTTTTGAAGAGTAAATATGATAGAAAGCTGAAAATATAAACAAAGACGATGCCATGTGACCATAATGCTGGGACAGAAACAAAAGGGCTCTTTTGAGAAAATAAAATCAATAATAAAGCTCTTCTTGTGGCCAATTTTACAGCCTCCAGATTGGCCCACTTTTGATAGTTTCAGTGAGATTTTATTTTAAGATACCTGAGATAGAGCATATATTATTTGGAGGTCTGTATCTAAGTTAGGGAAAGCCAACAGTGTATGATGGGAGCCAGAAGCATGGGTTCAAATTCTGACTCCACTACCCAACTTCATTTCGCAGGATATTTAAGTATCTTAGTTTTCCTTGCCTCAAGTATCCTAATCTATAAAATGGGAATAATAATAATAATAATAATAATAATAGTACCTACACTCCTCACTATGTTATTCTGGAGATTAGAGTTAATATAGATGAAATATTTAGAATAATGGCAGGCAAATGGTAATAAGCACTATAGAAGTGCTTGGTATTATCTATATTTAATTGGTGGTGATTAAACAAGATTTTTCTTGGTGTTTCGAGGTGAGACCCCTGGCTAGGGTTTGAAAGAAGAGAACCACAAAATACCAGAGTTAAAAGGAGCTTTAGACACCATGACAGACAGGGGAGCCTGGGTGGCTCAGTTGGTTAAGTGTCCAACTCTATTTCAGCTCAGGTCATGATCTTGGGATTCATGGGGATCAAGCCTGGCTTCAGGGTCTGTGCTGACAGTGCGAAGACTGCTTGGGATTCTCTCCCTCCCTCCCTCCCTCCCTCCCTCCCTCCCTCTCTCTCTCTCTCTCTGCCCCTCCCACACACAAGCATGCCCACTCTTTCTCTCAAAACAAATAAAAAATAAATAAAATAGACACTGACAGACACTGTATGACCCACAAAGCCTAAAATATTTACTAACTGGACCTTAACAGAAAAAGTCTGCCCACTCCTGATCTGATCTAATCAGTCCCCCCTCACTAATATAGCCAAAGAGGAAACTAAAGCCCAGAGAGGGCAGTATCTTGTCCCAGGTTATAAGTACAGCGAGTTAGTGGCAAAGCTGAGACTAAAACCCAGTTTTCTCAGTAAATAAAACTGCCTGCTAGGCTAAATAAGCTAAATGAAGACCTCAGAGTAAAGACAGACTATAAATTAGGAAACATGTGCCTATTAGGCAAATCATCTAAATCTAATTCTAATCAATACACACTTTCTGAATACTATAAGCCTGAGCATCAATGTTTTTTAATGCTACCCAGGTGATTACACTGTGCACCTGGGAGTGAGAACCACCATTACAAGTTATGATGCTAGGCACTAGCAAGATGTAAACCAAAAAAAAAAAAAGGAAAGTAAGGAAACTGGGTAGTGGGGTAGCTAACCAAAGTACCCACCTGGACAACATAGAATCCCATATTCCATCTGTAATTATGTATGTAGGGGACTGCAAGGAAAGAGCAACAGGCATGCTGAAGGCAAGGAGGCCTGAGTATACCTTCATTTACACCAGAGCATCAACAATACTTTTTGTTCACATCTGTAAGTTGTGAACAAATTCACAGTTCAATACATTATAAATCTATTATAACATTCTCATTTTTTTTTTAAAGTAGACTCGGGGCACCTGGATGGCTCAATCAGTTAAGCGTCTGACTTCAGCTCAGGTCATGGTCTCACTGTTCATGAGTTGGAGCCCCGTACTGGGCTCTGTGCTGACAGCTCAGAGTCTGGAGCCTGCTTCGGATTCTCTCTCTCTCTCTCTCTCTCTCTCTCTCTCTCTCTGCCCCTCCCTGGCTCACGCTCTGCCTCTCTCTCTCTCTCAAAAATAAATAAACATTTTTAAAAGTTTTTAAATCTTTAAGAAAAAATAATAAAGTAGGCTCTATGCGCAACGTGGGACTTGAACTCATGACCCAGAGAGCAAGAGTCCATGTTCTACTGACTGAGCTAGCCGGGTGCCCCTATAATATTCTCTTTCTAAAAGAATGTTAAAACTAACATGTACTCACAAAAAGTATGAGAACATACAAACCTAAAACATTTATTATGACCCCAAAGAATCATACAAGTCAAAAGACAAATGACCAACTGAAAAAAATACTTCCAATACATGAGACTGCATAAAGGATTCAAACTTACAATACACAAAAAACTCTTAAAAAGCAATAAACACAAAAATGAAAACCATTATATAGAAGTGGGCATAACAGGTATGAGCAAGGAATTAAAACAAGCAATACACAAATGACCAATGCACCCTTGAAAAGACAATTAACCAAAGAAATGAAATCAAAATGAAATTCATTTGTTTACCAAACTATAATAATGAAAAGATAGGTAATACACAGAATTGCAAGGGTGAACAAAAATAGACATACCACTGATACAAACTTTCTTCAAACCAAAAGTCTGGCAATATGTATCAAAATGTAATGTGTGCCAACCAGCAACAAAAAGACAACCAACCCAATTTAAAAATGAACACAAGAGGCGCCTGGGTGGCTCAGTCAGCTGAGTGTCCTACTTCAGCTCAGGTCACGATCTCACGGTTCGTGGGTTCAAGCCCCACATCCGGCTCTGTGCTGACAGCTCAGAGCCTAGAGCCTGCTTGGGATTCTGTGTCTCCCTCTCTCTCTGCCTCTCCCCCACTCATACTCTCTCTCATCTCAAAAATAAACATTAAAAAAAAAAAAAATGAACACAAGACCTAAGTAGATATTTTTTCCAAAGAAGATATTACACAAATGGCCACTAAGAAAATGTAAATCAAAACTGTAAAGTGATACCACTTTCACACCCACTAGGATGCTATAATTTTTTTTTTTTTAAGGAAAATTTTATTAAAAAGGAAAAGGACGCCTGGATGGCTCAATCGTTTGAGCGTCCAACTCCTGATTTTGGCTAGGTCATGATTTCACCATCATGAGACTAAGTCCCATGTTGAGCTCAGCATGGAGTGCAAAGCCTGCTTAGGATTCTCTCTCTCTGCCTCTCCCCGGCTTGTGCCCTCTCTGTCTCAAAATAAACAAACCTAAAAAAAATAATAAAAGTTAAAAATAATTTTTTAAAAGGAAAAATAACAAGTGTTGGAGACAAGGTAGAGAAATTGATACCCTTACACATTGCTGGTGGGAATGTAAAATAATATAGCCATTGTGTAAAACAGTTTGGCAATTCCTCAAAAAGGTAGACATAGAATTACCATGACCCAGCAATTCTACTCCTAGGTATTACCCAAAAATAACTAAGAACAGATAATCAAACAAATACATGTACATATACATACAAGTTCACAGTAGCACTATTCATAATAGCCTAAGGTACTAATGCCCATCAATAGATGGGACAAATTGTGATCTATACATACAAAGGAAAATTATTCAACCATAAAAAGGAACAAATTACCAATACATACTAACAGATTATATGACTGCGTTTATATGAAATATCCGGAATAGGTAAAATCTATAGGGACAGAAAGCAGACAAGTATTTGCCAGGAGCTGGGAGGGAAGGGAAAATGGGCAAGTAACTGCTTAATGGGTATGGGGTTTTCTTTTGGGGTGGTGGAAATATTTTGGAACTAGACAGAGGGTATGGTTGTACACCACTGTGAATATACCAAATGACACTGAATCGTTCACTTTAAATATTTGATTTTTTAAGTAATCTATACACCCAACATGGGGCTCAAACTCACAACCCCGAGATCAAGAGTCACATGCTCTACTGACTGAGCCAGCCAGATGCCCCAGAATCATTCACTTTAAAATGGCTGATGCTGGGCACCTGTGTGGTTCAGATGTTTAAACGTCTGACTCTTGATTTTGGCCCAGGTCATGATTTCACGGTTCATGAGATCGAGCCCCACATCCGGCTCTGCACTGACAGAGCAGAGCCTACTTCAGATTCTCTTTCTCCCACTCTCTCTGCCCCTCTCCCATGTGTGTGCTCTCTCCCGCAAAATAAATAAACTTTAAAAAACAAAAAACAATTTAAAACGGCTGACGTCATATGAATTTTCCCTCAATGAGAAAAATAATATAACCTCTAATAACCTCAGAAAATTGGGAGGAAAAAAAGAGGTAATGTTTACATCTTACCCAGTATTCCCATTCTAGGAATTTATCCTGAAAAAGGAATCACACAGTCCAAAAAGATGTATGTGTAAAGATGTTCATCTCAGCATCATTTATTATAGCAAAAAACAACCCTTTAAATGTCCTTCAGTAGAAACCTCATTAATTATGATACATCTATAAAACAGACTTACACAGATGGGGTGCCTGGGTGGCTCAGTCACTTAAGCACCTGACTCTTGATTTCGGTTCAGGTCATGATCTCATGGTTTATGGGATCGAGCCCCACATTGGGCTCCGTGCTGAAAGCGTGAAGCCTGCTTGAGATTCTCTCTCTCCCTCTCTCTCTGCCCCTCCTGTGCTTGTGCTCTCTCAAAATAAAAAAAATAAATAAATTAAAAAAAAAATAGACTACCCGGAGATTAAAAACAACCAAGTAGAAAGTTGGAAGGCTTACGCTATCCAATTTCAAGACTTATTATAATGCCACTGTAATCAAGACAATGCAATATTGGCAAAAGAAGAGACACATAGATGAATGGAACAGAACACAGCCCAGAAATAGACCCGCACAAATATAAACTGGCTTTTGACAGAAGTACAAAGGCAATTTAATGGAGAAAGGATAGCCTTTCAAAATCAGTGCTGGCACAACTGGATGTCCATAATATCATACCTTGTACAAAAATTTATTCAGAACAGCTCACAAACCTACATGTAAAATGCAAAACTATACAATTTTTCTTTAAATAATACTTCTCTTAAAAATGGTGAGGGGCGCCTGGGTGGCTCAGTTGGTAAAGCTTCTGACTTTGGCTCAGGCCATGATCTTGCGGTTCGTGAGTTCAAGTCCTGCGTCCGGCTCTGTGCTGACAGCTCAGAGCCTGGAGTCTGCTTCAGATTCTATGTATCCCCGTCTCTCTGCCCCTTCCCCATGCTCTTTCACTAGCTCTCGCTCTCTCAAAAATAAATAAAACATTTAAAACTTTTTTAAAAAATGGCAAGAAAATCTGCATGACCTTGGGGTTGCCAATGAGTTTTTAGGGTAGGAAACCAAAGACACAATCCATAAAAGAAAAAAAAAACTGGACTTTGTGAAAATTTAAAACTTTTGTTCTGTCAAAGACAGTGAAGAAAATGAAAAACAAATAAGCCACAGAGCAGGAGAAAATACTGGCAAATAACAAATCTAATAAAGAATTTGTACCCAGGATATATAAAGAACTCTTAAAAGTCAAGAATAAGACAAACACATCCACCAAAAAATCTGACAAACACTTCAAAGACACACAGATGGCAAATAAGCATATGAAAAGATGCTCAACATCATTAGCCTTTAGGGAAATGTAAATTGACCACCCTGAGATACCAGTACATACCTATTAGAATTGCTAAAATTAAAAAAAAAAAAAAAAAAAAGACAATAGCAAATCCTGGGGAGGATACAGAGGAACAGAAATTCTCATTCACTGCTGGTAGGAATGCAAAATGGCACAGCCATTTTGGAAAATCCTTTAAGGGCTTCCTATAAAGTTAAACCATCAGCACATGAATGTTTATAACAGCTTTCTTTATAAGTGCTAAAAACTGGAAATTCAGATGTCCTCTCTTAGGTGAATGGGCATACTATGGTACATCCATACAATGGAATGACACTTAGCAATAAAGAGTAATGGACTTGGGAGATTTAAAAGGTACTTTTTGCTAGGTGAAAAAGTCAGACCCCAAAGGCTGCATATTGTATGATTCCATGTACATTACATTCCAGAAAAGGCAAAAAACAAGGGGATGGAAAACAGATCAGTGGTTGTTGAAAGGTGGGGTAGGTAGAAGAGCTGACTACAAAGAGGCCATACAAGAAAATGTTTAGAGTGACGGAACTGTTTAGTACGGTACTGTGATGGTGGATACCTGACTCTGCATTTGTCAAAACCCATAAAACTGTACTCAACAAAGAATGCACTTTACTGTATGCAATTTAAAAAAACAAAACAGGGGCGCCTGGGTGGCTCAGTCGGTTGGGCGGCCGACTTCAGCTCAGGTCACGATCTCGCGGTCCGTGAGTTTGAGCCCCGCGTCGGGCTCTGGGCTGATGGCTCGGAGCCTGGAGCCTGTTTCCGATTCTGTGTCTCCCTCTCTCTCTGCCTCTCCCCCGTTCATGCTCTGTCTCTCTCTGTCTCAAAAATAAATAAAAAACGTTAAAAAAAAATAATAATAAAATAAAATAAAAAAACAAAACAAAAAAACAACTTCTGGGGAACCCAGGATAGAATGCAGACTGCAATAAATGAATCTACCTGTGTTACAAATGCACAGCATTACCTCACTGAAGGGCAGTGGAGGGGGAAAAAAAGGAGCTTACCTAAATAACTGTGTATAACATTATGACTAGATACTATAGGCTAAAATGAACAAAAAGAACCGTACACAAACATTATACCTAATTGGTAAATTGTTGGGGCGGCTGGGTGGCTCAGTCAGTTGGGGCATCTGACTTTGGCTCAGGTCGTGATCTCACAGTTTGTGAGTTCGAGCCCCGCGTGGGGCTCTGTCCTGTGGGACTTTGTCCTGAAAGCTTGAGCATGGAGCCTGCTTCAGAGTCTGTGTCTCCCTCTCTCTCTGCCCCTCCCCCAGTCGTGCTCTGTCTCTCTCTCTCAAAAATAAATAAACATTAAAAAAATTTTTTAACTGGTAAGTTTCTTACATAAGTAAAAACAAAAAGTACTGAAACTACTTTACAGGTTGCATAAATAAATAAATTATAGCCAATGAGAAGCCAAATTTCTTACTCTCTGAGAAAGAGAACACAAATAGAGAACATTGGGATGGATCCTGTGGTGCCAGAGTAGAGTCAGAGATATTTGTATAAACACATGTTTATTTTCATATATATGTAGATAGATACAGATATAAACATAGATATTTGTGTATACAAGGATTAGTGTACATAAGCATGTTTCCTAGCTTTTTCCACCAAAGAGACAAGAAACAATGATATCCCAATAGCAACAAACACACCCAGCATCCAGATTTTGGTTTCATTTTTTTTTTTTTATTAAAAAAAAATTTTAATGTTTATTTTTAAGAGAGAGAGAGACAGTGGGAGAGGGGCAGAGAGAGACACACACATACACACACACAGGATCTGAAGCAAACTCCAGGCTCTGAGCTGTCAGCACAGAGCCTGACCGAGAGGCTTGAACTCACGAACCCGTGAGATCATGACCTAAGCCGAAGTTGGACACCTAACCAACTGAACCACCCAGGAGCCCCAGATTTTGGTTTCTAAATACCATTCACACAAAAAAACAAACAAAACAAAAGAAAAACATTCACCAATAAAAGGAATCAGGGCTCCTTGGGAAAATGGCTGATTCTAGGGCTGGGGCAAGACAAACATAAGCTGGGAGCATCTTGCAGTGCCAGAAAGGAAGTACTAAACAAACAAACATGGAGGCATGCCAAAGGACACAGAGTCAATATGAAAGAGCGCTCAATAACCAAAGTTGGAATAATCTGAGCAATAAAACAACACTATATTGGATTATAACCCAAAGAATAAAATAAATATCCATACTGATACAAGTAAATGATGTAAATAAGTGAGGAAAAAAGGACAAATCATTCCACAAAAATTACAACTCATAAAAGTAGAAGGAATGAAGTAAATTATCATAGTAACTGCAGCAGGAATGATCCACTGACAAATCCTAAAATTAGTGAGTGAAACTTTAAGGAAAAACAGGACATCTGAATTGTCTCAAAGTATCTCCTCTAAAATATTTATTAATTATTGTGGTGCTTTTAACATACATCCACACATTCTTGGATATTCCTCCCTTCAGGAGGTAGAGATTAAATCCCCTCCCCTTCAATGTGGGCTGGACTTAGCAAGTCATTTCTAACAAATAGGGCTTCACAGTGGCAAAATCTGGCAGATGCAACCCAAACCAAACAGTCAAGGTTAACGTTAACAGCACCAGAAACAAGTCATGTTGACATCATACCCTGATATGATGTAATGAGAAGGGTATGCTTTCCCCAAACCTGTAATGCCAGTGTAATCATGAGAAACCCAAATTAAGAAGCATTCTACAAAACAGCTGACAAGTACCCTTCAACAGTTTTGAAGTCATAGACTGGAAGAGTCTGAGAAACTGTCACAGATTGGAGGAACCTAAACAGACACGAAAACGAAATGCAATGTGGGACCCTAGATGGGATCCTGAAACAGAATAAGGACATTAGTAGATAACTAGTGAGAACCAAGTAAGGTCTACAGTTAACAGTACTGTACCTATGTCAATTTCTTAGTGTTGGCAAATGTACCATGATGATGCAAGATGTTAATTTTAGGAGAAGATAGGTAAAGGGTATACAAGAACTCTCTCTACTATCTTTGAAACTCTTGTGTAAATCTATAATTACTTCAAAATTTAACAACCAATAAAGTAGAACAGGGTTTCTTAACCTCAGTACAATATATTACTATTTTGGGCCAAATACATCTTTGTTGTGAGGAGCTGTTTTATGCAAAGTAGGATGTTTGGCAGCATTCCTGGTCTCTACCCAATATATGTCAGGGACCAACCTCCCCAGTTGTTACAACCAAAAATGTTTCCAGAAATTGCAAATGTCCCCTGGGGGGCAAAATGACCCCATATTGAGACCACTGATGTACAGTTGTGTAACATTAACACATAAAGTTATCCATAACATACTGCTAAGAGTGGGGGGAGAGCAGGACACAGAAGAATAGCAAATGTATGAGTCAATTTATGTAGAAACATACACACATAAATGGAACCTTCAGGACATTATGCTAAATGAAACAAGCCAGTCACAAAAGAGACAAATATTATATGATTCCATTTATATGAGGTACGTAAGAGCAGTCAAAATCATAGACATAGAACGTGAAATGGTGGTTACCAAGGGCTAGGAGGAAAGAGGAACGGAGAGGTACTGTTTAACGAATACAGAGTTTCAGTTTTATAAGACAAAAAGTTATGGAGATAGATGGTGTGATTATGGTTACACAGCATTATGAACGTACTTAATACCATTAAGCTGTACAGTTAAAAATGGTTAAGATGAAGGTATCTGGCTGGGTCAGTTGGCCGAGAATGTGACTTTTAATCTCCAGGTCGTGAGTTCAAAAGCCCAATGTTGGCCGTAGAGGTTCTTTTAGTTAAAAAAAAAAAGGTTAAGGTGGTAAATTTTATGTGTATGTTACCACAGTAAAATTGGGAATAAAAACAAAAAAACACATAAGCACATTTGCAAAAATACACAAATGTCTGAACGGATGTGCACCAGCATATTAAAATGTTGAACCTTTGATGCCAAGACTATGGTGACACTTCCTTTGTACTTTTCTGTTATTTGGATATTTTTTTCAAAAACCAAAATCCTATTGATTCTGTCTCTAAAATGTCGAAATGGTTACTTCTCCCCAGCCACAGACCAACTCCAGCCCCTCTCACCCAGGCTAATGCAACCAAATCCTAAGCTGTTTATCACTCTCTAACCCACTCTCCATCAGAGTTACCCTATGTAACAGATTTGCTATCACTTCCAAATTTAAAACGCCACGCCTCCTGGCATTCAAGGGCCTCTGCAACTTGTTCACAGGGTCCTGTATTTTTAGTTTTACCTCTTACTACTGTTCCTCAAATATCCTCCATGCCGGATAATTCCTGGTCATTCCTTGAAAACATACCATACACTTTTATTCTTCCTTTACTTTGCTCATGCTGTTCTTTTGTCAGGAATAGTCTTCCTCCTCTGTCTGATAAAATGTATACAGTGGGTACAGGGGAAAAGAATGGGATGCAGGATGAATGGATAAATAAGTAAGAAGACGTGGGGGAAAAATATAGAACAGCACAGAGACAGAATTCAAGAAAGGAATTTTCTGGATGGGTGAGATAATGACAGTGCCTACCTGATAAGGCTGTGATGAGACTAAGTGAGATAATACGTGTCAAACTTGTGAACAGTACCTGGCATACAGACTATTATTGCTTACTACGTTGCTGCTATTATTATTATGACTGTTCATGGTGTAGTGGTATGAGCCTGAACTCTGGATGCCACAATGAGGAAGCAGCAGTGGTGAACCTGTAGCTCCGAACCAGGGCTCCAAAGGTAAGCAAGGCGGTAAAGAGGACCCCAGTCTGATTCAAGTTTATCTAAAGAATTCAAACTACACAAGAAACCAAAACCAATTTAGTTAAGACACATACAAGTAGATACGAATCACATACGTGAATTCTTACATACCCCAAGTAACTTTTACCCCTAGAACATACATTCCTTTTGAAGAAGAGCTATTTCAACACCCTGCCCCAGGCCCTGAAGCCTCAGGGCAGCACCTCACCCTCACAAATATGAACCTGCAAGTCCCATTTGTGCCCTCCCACGATTTCTCATTTGGCCAGTAGTGACTTCTCTTTCCTTACAAAACATCGAAGGTTTGATTCCAAAGTTCTTCCCATCGCTGCAAAAAGGTGAACATACAGTATATGAACAACCCACCAAGTTGAATACTTTAGCCAAAGGAAAACTACATTCAGTCACAATGGAGGTGAATCAAGGAATCTAGAGACGCAGACAGATTTTTGGGAGGAGGCAAAACTTTTGAGACTTCCTTCTTAGCTTCTTGTCATGCTCAGTTGTTTTTTTTTAATGTTTATTTATTTTGAGAGCAAGAAGGAGCGTACCAGTGGGGGAGGGGCAAAGGGAGAGGGAGAGAGAATCCCAAGCAGGCTCAGCACAGAGCACGACATGGGCTTTGATCCCACAGACTGTGAGATCATGACCGGAGCTGAAATCAAAAGTCGGATGCTCAACCAACTGAGCCACCCAGGCACCCCCAGCCTCAGTCTTTTTTTTTTTTTTTTTCTTAAAAGATCGCCTCTGTTCAGTTGTGGCAAGCAGCCACCAGACAGCCCCCATCTCTCCTGGTTAACAGGTTTTTGTGGCTTTTATATCGTGTCCTACTAAGCCACCGTGATTCACACTCCCTTCTCTCCTTTCATATCCCTCTCCCATGCATCCCTGATCTCCCTTGAGCACTATCAGACAAACAGTCCTTTGGTTTAAAAAAAAAAAAAAAAAAAATACCGCTCCTAAATTATGTCCCAAAGCAGACAAAAAGAACCCAGACTCCACATCTATTAGATGACACATAGGCTGCTCACTAGTCAGACTGCCAAAAATCATTTGCTTCTGCTCTTGTAGGTTTAGACAAACATAAAGGGAACAGTGCTCCTATGTAGGACTACTGCTTCTCCACAGGACTTGAAGAACTAAGGCATTAGGGATACTTCCTCTCTATAAACCCAAATAGAACACTTTGTTTATTTATCTCGTGGCATATAGTTGGCAGTCTGTATTTCCAGGCAGTCATTGTACATCTTTTGGCAAGTGCCTTCATGTTTTTCAGTACAATGTTTCATCCAGTCACTGAAGGCGATGCATTGTACCTTGAATTTACATGCCAAGAAAAAGACTCAGTCTGAAAAGAAGACCTTCAGTATCATCTTCCTGCAATACATTAGACACTACAGAGGAGTTAGAAGACCCAGATCCAATTCCCAGGCGTACCAGTGTCTTGCAGCATGATCTCTAGTGTGTTCTTTAATCTTCTGTGCCTCAGTTTTTCCATCCTGGAAAGCAGGGATTGTATTACCTGACGGTCCTTAAATTTAGACTCTTACTGCTGACTAACAATATTCATGTTTCTATAATTTGTGAAACCGGCACTTGGAAAACTCAGGAAATTAAGCACAAATGTTGTTTCTCACTATAATCACACCTGCCAGGCAGAAATCCAAAGTAGAGCCCAGCAGGAGTCCCTAAGCAAGTAATCCCTCAGAGAGTGTTTCTGACTTCCCACTCAACAAATCAAGTGCATGAGAATGGGAAGCAAGAAGCCAGGCAGGACCTTCACATGCTACGTGGCTACAGAAGCAAGTCATTATCTGTTGGGCTCCAGGACAATATTATCACCCTAGATATACTACCCTAAACATTCCATTGTGGTTTTCCCTTGAAGAAGCTACCTTGATATACTTACTCAATGTTCACAAAAAAACAATCACTTTCCCTGGATGGGAAATGCCCCAACAGGGGTTGCCCTGGGATCACCCTACAGTTAAGGCAGAACAAAAGGATAACGAAACAGGTATGAGGTGCTAGACAAGTTAAGATTTAAGACAGTGTTTTACAATCCTTTTTGAATTACTAGTATACTGGGGCGCCTGGGTGGCGCAGTCGGTTAAGCGTCCGACTTCAGCCAGGTCACGATCTCGCGGTCCGTGAGTTCGAGCCCCGCGTCAGGCTCTGGGCTGATGGCTCGGAGCCTGGAGCCTGTTTCCGATTCTGTGTCTCCCTCTCTCTCTGCCCCTCCCCCGTTCATGCTCTGTCTCTCTCTGTCCCAAAAATAAATAAAAAATGTTGAAAAAAAAAATTTAAAAAGAATGAATTACTAGTATACTTGTGAAATATGAAATTCTGGACATCATTCCAAAAGTGATTATTAAAAAGCAAATATTTGTTTTTTAAAAGATCAACTTGGAAGCCTGAAAGAACTTTCTAATTATCACACTTCCCATTTGGTCATCCTTTGTGGCTGTACAACAAAGTTTACGTCTCCGACTAGGCTCTCCACAAGGCCAAGTTTCTCCTTTGTTTCAGTAAACATTCTCTGCCTTTAGTATCATTAAATTATTGACATTAAATTATACCTCTTAGTTGCAGCAAGTTTTATCCCCATAGGCAATGCCTCATGTGGCCACCACTCAGCTCAACACTCCATTTGACAGACATCACTATGAATTCACACTATGATTCACAATATGAATCCTCAAATACATTTTACATCCTGATCAAAATGGAGCACACTCCTGTGAAAGAAGAGTGGCGTACAAGTTAAGAAATACTCTCTAATGACTGAACACCACAGCTCCTGCCTCATCTAAAGGGGATGGCTTTGTGTGGATAAGGCAGTAGACATAGAAAGTAAACACCTATGTTCAACTCCAGGTTTGCTACTTACTGCCAGACCTTACTGCAAGGCCTGTTGTCTTACCTGTGAAATGACAATGATATTTACCTTACGAGGTAAGGTAGAATAAAAAGCATATGTAAGTATTTTATAAACAAATTTGCTATGCAAATTTAGGTTGTTATTATCATTCTGCCTGTGTATTTATTTGAAATTGAAAATGCTCTTGGGGCGCCTGGGTGGCACAGTCGGTTAAGCGTCCGACTTCAGCCAGGTCACGATCTCGCGGTCCGTGAGTTCGAGCCCCGCGTCAGGCTCTGGGCTGACGGCTCGGAGCCTGGAGCCTGTTTCTGATTCTGTGTCTCCCTCTCTCTCTGCCCCTCCCCCGTTCATGCTCTGTCTCTCTCTGTCCCAAAATAAATTAAAAAAAAAAAAAAATGCTCTTTCAAGGAGCTGGTAATCCAACATTAAGAACGTCCTTTTGTACACCTGAAACTAATGTGCCATTGCGTATCAACTATACTTCAATTCTTTCTTTAAATGTCCTTTTTGTTCACACACTTATAAAAATTCTGAGTCAACCTCAAGTCACTAAAAAGCACCATCTCCCTCCACTGGATAAAAAAACACATAAGCAAAGGTAGAATGAAGAACTGCATATAACCCCATAAATGGGGCAGAGATACTTTATATCATTATTTGGACTGAAAAGTAAAATCAAAGGTCAAAGTTCTCCCATGGGAATCAAGAGGAAATGATACAAATATCCACAGTACAATCAAAACTAAACACAACCTATAGCCAGTTCAGGAGGCTCAATAATCTTCAAAGTGTTTTCATACATTAATTAATCCTTGTGGTGTCCCTAGGACAAAAGAAATGTAATTCCCATGCTCTAGTTAGTTATATAACCACACGAAAAATCTGAATGGATCAAGATGTGCCATTTTAATATGGCAAGTCAACAAATACTTCATCAAATATTAAGGGTCTGCCGTATCATCAGCACTATATGAGGCTCATTGTCCCATACACATGACCTGTTTTACAGTCAACAAAACCTCTAGCAACCTCAACCTTACGGCACACAGCTATGAGTAGAGAAAGATTTCTGAGAAATGGGTAATAGCTATTAAAGAGCTATATACAACACTCATTGCCAGAACCCACTAACTTACTTAAAAATAAATGTAAAATTAAGGGGTGCCTGGGTGGCTCAGTCAGTTAAGCGTCTGACTTTGGCTCAGGTCGTGATATCTCACGGTTTTTGAGTCTGAGCCTCGTGTCCAGCCAGCTCTGTGCTGAGAGCTGGAACCTGCTTCAGATTCTGTGTCTCCCTCTCTCTCTGCCCTTCCCCCGCTCGCACTCTCTCTCTCTCTCTCTCTCTTTCAAAAAAAACAAACATTAAAAAAAATTATTTTAAATAAATGTAAAATTAGGACGACTTACTGAGAACACTCTCGACAGGGCTACGTGTGGTGTTTGAGGAAGATGGGAACAGGGAGCAGTGGTGTGTGTTTTAAATAGGAGGATCAGAGAAAGCCTTGTAAGGTGACATCTGAGTAAAGATGTGACTGAAGACAGAAAGCAAGCCACGTGGTTAAACAGATGAAGAAGTTCCACCAGGCAGAGGCAGTCAGTGCAAGAGTCCTGAAACAGCTCATACCTGTTACACTCTCCACCCCCCAACAGACTTTCCCCTTGGAAGTCCTGTTGCCATTCCCACTGTGCCGTGCCAAACCTTCCTGACTTCCTGCCCTGCTCACCATACTCTCCCAGGCCCACAAACCTGAATCCTGAATCACATGGTGTGCATTATTCTTTCAGCGATCAGTGGTCAACTCACTTTGACATGATGACATCTTTCTTTTCCCCTGCATTCCTAACACCCACCCCCAAATCCAATTCATCAGGCACACTATTCACAGATGAATGCTTCTTACACACTGCCTTCCTTCATCATATTACTCATCCCCCATTCCACAATATCTGCAAAACCTAACGAACAGCCTCCTTTCACCATCCTACATACACACATGCCCATTTCACCTTCTAAATCTTCCTTCATGTTCTCTCCTTTGACATAATGCCTTTCTTCTTTCTTATCTATCCAAACTTCACCTTTCAAGTCCCTTTTCAGAGAGCTTTCCGTGACTAACCACACCAGTCTTTGTTGACTTCTTCTCCCTTCTCAGAAACTGTGTGCTTTAGCATAAAATCTAACATTTGCAGTCTCTCTCCTCCCTGCCCCATCCACCTTGCAGAGCATCATTAGTATCACAGTTCAAACACTACTTCTGCTTCATTTCATGTTTAGCCGGACTAAAACTCCTTGAGGAGAGGCATTATGGTTTTTCTCTCCAAAAGGGCCTTGCGGAAAATAGCACCTGTCATGTTTTTAGCATTCCGTGCCGTACGTTGTATTAAGTGCTTTGCACACTTTATCATGTTAATCATCACAATTATGTTGCGCTGATACTCTTCTTCCTATTTTACAGAAGAAACAAAGGCGCAAAGAGTTCAGGCTGAAATCACATACCTTAGAAAAGACAGGGCTGGGATTTGAGGTGAAGTCTGTCTCTTGAAGCTGACACATCGTAGAGGTTGCAAACAAACATTTGTTGACTTATACTAATCATTTCATGTGTGTTGATGGGTCATGTCCCTCCAAATGAAACCATGCCCCGAGGTTTACGGGGTGCAGTGGGAAGGACTGCCCTTCCTTGCTGAGTACCCATCAGGTAGGGGCTAGACTCAGTGCCAGGCATTTCACACTCAAGCACCTCATTTACTCCAAAACCTCATAACTGTAAATTATCCTCAATAAATAGCGTTTGTAATTCCTCCATCACAGATTTACCCCATATGTCACCCACTCTCAACCCGAGGCCAAATGCACCCAGGTGCTGTGTGTAGTACACACTACTTCTGGGCTTTTCCTCTAACTCAGGGAAGAGGACAAAGCCTCCCGACTCCCATCAGCCAGAGTAGGTTAAAAAACCTCTAACCTCAACTTACACAAATATTTGCCAAGTGCATGGCCCCCGCCTTCTTCAGGACCCTGCTCTTCATTCTAAAACTCATGATCTCGGGGCGCCTGGGTGGCTCAGTCGGTTGGGCGTCCGACTTCAGCTCAGGTCACGATCTCACGCTCCGTGAGTTCGAGCCCCGCGTCGAGCTCTGGGCTGATGGCTCAGAGCCTGGAGCCTGTTTCCGATTCTGTGTCTCCCTCTCTCTCTGCCCCTCCCCCGTTCATGCTCTGTCTCTCTCCGTCTCAAAAATAAATAAACGTTAAAAAATAATTTTAAAAAAAAATAATAAAAAATAAAACTCATGATCTCACCTACTAAGCACCACAGCCCTGAGGGCAGGTGGCATTTTTTCCACTTTACAGATACGTTAAGCTCACGTGGCCGACGGCAGATCCGGAACTAGAATCCAGGTCTCGATGAATAGCCATCCTGTTCCATACCCTCACGAGGCACTCATAGATGGTAACCAACTTATACCGGTGTCGCTGAATACTCTAAGTAGCAAAGGCTCTGCGATAATTTTCATTCAAAAGATATTTATTGGACGCCTGTCAACCTTGTAGGTTCAAATGCTATCTCCTCCCCTTAGTCGCTGTGTGACACAGAGAAAGCCGTTCCATCTCCCTAGGTGAATTTTCTCACGCGCAAATGGAGAGAACAGAATCTACCAACAGCAACGTCGTGAGAAGTAAATGAGATGAGGAAAGCCAATCAATCGCCTGGCACTACGTCTGGCACATGGTGGGTGGGCACCTAGTAATTATGGGTTCCCTTCACCTGCCCACTCGGTCCCACAAGCCTCAGGGTTCACCCACTACACCCATGCGACAGGGTATCCACTCCGCCAGAGGCCCGCACGCGGCCTCTGGGTTTCACAGGCCCGTGGACAGCCGCACTGTCATACCTGCATGGAGTCAGCGCTGACGATTTCGCCACCGAGCCGCTGGCCTAGCTGCAACGCCAGGGTGGATTTGCCGGTGCCGGTCGCCCCAAGAATCACTACAAGAGGCAGTGTCCGTTGCAGACCCCGTAGCCCGGAACCCACAGAAACTGCTCGTGCAGCCGCTACCGCCGCCATCTTGAAGATATCTGCGCTTGTGCAGGAGCAGCTGTCCCCATGGCAACCGTCAGTGCGCCTGCGCAGACCTAGGACTCCGTTAGGATGAGTGGAGAGGTGGGAGCGGCGCGACCAATACTTCGGAGCTTGAGAGGCTCTCGACCTGACTGCCCTCAACTAGCTGGTGCCAGCGCCTCAACTCTCTCCTCTCCCGTTTTTGTTGTTTTAACAACTGGCAATCAATTTATTAAAAAGATTTTTTTTAACTCTCTCCTCCCTTAAATGGGGGATGGCAATCCTATCTGAAATCTATCCCTGTTATTTCTTCCTTTCACGGCAGCTAGTTCTTTTCTTCATACCACTAATTACAGTATAAAATTATATACTGACTCCTATGTATTGTCTGACTTCCACCCCAAGCTGTTAGTTCCATAAAGGCAAGGAACAGATTCTGCCTAGGTCTAGGTCACTGCTAATATCTCCAGTGCCTAGCACAGTGCCTGATGCAGAACAGGCATTGTTAAATGGAGAAGAGAACGGTTTGCCTACCTAGTGCTGGAGCCACTGAACTAGAAGTGTGGTGTTCTCCAGAATCAGATCTGCCTAGTTCTTAGGCAAGGGCAGCTGCTCTAATGTTTTTATCCCACAAAACAAACCCAGACACAGAAGGAAGGACAAAATCTTCCAACTCTTTAGCAAAAGGATGCAAACGATGGATTGAGAACAGAGAAAAGCAAGTAAACAACCCACAAAATATGAACAGGAAGAATAAGGAAGGCAGAAAGGATAAAGTAGGAACCCTCAGATGAAAGTGAAGACCAGGGGCACCTGGGTATTCAGTGTCTGACTTCAGCTCAGGTCAGGATCTCACAGTTTATTGGATCGGGCCCCATGTTGGGGCAGTCTGTGCTGACAGCTGGGAGCTGAGCCTGGAGCCTGCTTCGGGTTCTCTGTCTCCCTCACTCTCTGCCCCTCTCCTGCTTTCTCTCTCTCTCTTTCTCAAAAATGAATAAACATTAAAAAAAAAAAAAAAAAAAAAGGCAGAGACCAGAAGACCGAAATTCAAGAACCACAACCTTTAAGAAAGGGCTTCGAAATGATAGAGCTGGGTTCAAATCCCAACTCTGCTACTTACCAGCGACTGCATGGCCTCACTTTACCTCTTAGCCTCAGTTTTCTTTTGTTTAATGTTTATTTATTTTTTTAAGTTTATTTATTTATTTTTGAGAGACAGAGAGAGAGCGCAGGGGAGGGGCAGAAAGAGAGGGAGTCAGAATCCCAAGCAGGTTCCACACCGTCAGCACAGAGCCTGATGTGGGGCTCGAACTCACAGAACTGTGAGATCAGACACTTAACCAACTGAACCACCCATGTACCCCTTAATGTTTGTTTATGTATTTATTTTTAGAGAGAGAACAGGCATCAGCAGGGGAGGGCTGGCGGGGGGGGGGGGGGGGGGAAGACAGAGAGAGAGAATCCCAAAGCAGGTTTTGCACTGTCAGCACAGAGCCTGACACAAGGCTCAGACTTGCGAATCATGAGATCATGACCCGGGCCAAAATCCAAGAGTCAGATGCTTAACCAACTGAGCCACCCAGACGCCCCTTAGCCTCAGTCTTCTTATCATTAACTACCTCTCAGGATTGTCATAAGGATAAAATGAAGTTATATCCAAAATGTGTCTGCCACAATACTCTAACACATAACAACCACCATTTGCTGAACACTTGGTGTTACTTTAATGGTAACACCCCATCTGCCTCACTAAAGAGGTAAGAGCAGAAGCCTAAGGGCAGAGAAATTTTCAGTACTGTGTAAAAATACCTAAATATGTATTTTCCTAACCCCTTGTTAGCCAATTTAAGGGTTAACTTTTTTTTTCCTGAGATTACTTGGCTCCACCTAGCTCTCAGGTCATATCACCAGGATCCCTTGGGCCAGAGGAATTACCCTTGGAAATTTAGATTATATTATAGGCCTGCCTGGAATAACTGCCAATACATTTCTCAATCACTTGGATCACTGCTGGCATAATGGGCACTCTTGCAGGCCCAGCCTGAACCCTGTAGCCACATATATTGTTTGGAGAACATCAGAATCCAGGGTCCCCTATACCTCCTTTTCTCAGTCCAGTCTGCTTTGATCAAAAGCCTGTTCTCTCCAATTTGTGGTACCTGCCTGGGGCTGGTTTTAAAATCGAGATGTGTGGCCATATATTGGCAGACACTCTCACATGATGGTTGTTAACTGTAGAGCCTTTGCCTGGAGACTTTCAGAGGGTACGGTTACCATGACAACCCCTAGAAAGACGGCAGGCAGGAGAAACGATGCAAATAAAGCAAAAGAGAGGCTAATTTCATGATGACAATCTGACCATGACAGAGTGCTCACTCACAGATGGGAAAGCACTGTCCAAGTCATGACCAGGTGACTGTTATGAGAGAGAGAAAAAAGAGAGGAGTGGAATTTACCACTGAGAGACCCAAAGAGGGAGAGGCTGGTTACCAAGGCAACTGGGGAGAAAGGAATGAAAAAATGAGGCTTCACCACAGCAGCAGAAAATTGCTTCTAGCCAAGCAACACGGGACTGTTGCTATAGAAACAAAGAGAACAGGGATCCTATAGACCATGGGGAGAATTATCACTGAAGTGGTGAGCAGGAAAGACTCCTAAATCAGAATGGAGCCCATGATTCAAAACAAATCAGGAGAAGTGAAAAAAAACCATACCATTTCTATTTATTTTTATTCTACCAGTCTTACCAAAAGAGAGTAGGAACATATTCTGTAAGTATCTTCAGGCTATTCCATTTGTACCTCTATTTGTCTCCCTAATGATCTTCTGAACTCTAAATTATATTAAGAATAGTTCCTTCAAGATAGCTGTAACTTGAAATCCTAATTGGAGAGTTTAAGTTCAAGGGAAAATTAGGAAATTGAAGTCTATGACCAAGAGTTAATAAGAATTTCTAAAAACAAACAACAACAAAAACAACAAAAATAATAGAAAATCCTCTAATGGGAAGCTTTGCACAAAAGGTACAAAAGAGAGTCAAGAAAGCTATTTGTAGTCATGCCCAGGTATTAGCCCTGACCCCCTCTTTGCCTTCTGTGATGCCAGATGGGAAGTGGTTCAATCTATTGTGAAAGATAACCCAAGAGGTAAGAGGGTCTTTCATTTAAGGTCTCTGCGTATATCTAGAGGTGGAGGAGGCAGAAGCCCATTTCCAACATACTCCGCTGCTTACAGATTATTGGGGGTAAAGAATTTCTGCTGTAAAAGGCAAAATTTCTGGGATAGGTTCGGTCCAGAAAAGCACAACTAAAATATAAGACTAGGGATGCTCAAATTACTTGGAAGATAATAATTCTTTGCTTCCCCTCCTGAAAGTCCACAACCAGTCACCTAATTATTACCCTTCGTGTGTGCGTATTGTACGGTGTCTGTAGGACCGATGTATAGTCAGGCTGGGCAACCTATGCACCTGCCTCACCTTCTTCAGGAAATTGAGAGCATGGGGTGGGATAGGCATGGGAACATGGCAAAAAAGGAGAAAGGGAGTAATGCAGAGAGGTAGAGGGGATATTAGAGTGATGACCCAATAGTGTTCATTACATTATTTCCTGCCCTTTGTATATTTTAAATAATTTATTTGAAAAAAAAATTTTAGAGGGGCTCCTGGGTGGCTCAGTCAGTTAAGCGTCTGACTCTTGACTTCGGCTCAGGGTATGATCTCCTGGTTCATGAGTTCAAGCCCTGCATCAAGTTCCATGCTGACAATGTGAAGCCTGCTTGGGATTCTGTCTCTTCCTCTCTCTCTCTGCCTCTACCCTGCTCGCTCTCTATCTCTCTCTCAAAATAAATGAAAATAAACTTTAAAAAATACCTTCTTAAAAACATTTTTCTTTTTTTTTCTTTTTTTTTAAATTTATTTATTTTTGAGACAGAGAGAGACAGAGCATGAATGGGGGAAGGTCATAGAGAGAGGGAGACACAGAATCTGAAACAGGCTGCAGGCTCCGAGCTGTCAGCACAGAGCCCGACGCGGGGCCCGATGTGGGGCTCGAACTCACAGACTGTGAGATCATGACCTGAGCTGAAGTCCGACGCTTAACCGACCAAGCCACCCAGGCGCCCCTTAAAAACATTTTTCTTAAAAAATGTAATGTTTATTTATTTTTGAGAGAGACAAAGAGACAGAGAGACAGAGACAGAGTACAAGTGGGGGAGGGGCAGAGAGAGATTGAGACACAGAATCCAAAGCAAGCTCCAGGCTCTGAACTGTCAGCACAGAGCCCCTCTCAGGGCTTGAACTCACAAACCGAGAGATCATGACCTGAGCCAAAGTTAGCGCTTAACTGACTGAGCCACTCAGGCGCCCCTTAAAAACATTTTTTTTTTTTTTAATTTTTTTTTTCAACATTTTTTATTTATTTTTGGGACAGAGAGAGACAGAGCATGAACGGGGGAGGGGCAGAGAGAGAGGGAGACACAGAATCGGAAACAGGCTCCAGGCTCCGAGCCATCGGCCCAGAGCCTGACGCGGGGCTCGAACTCACGGACCACGAGATCGTGACCTGGCTGAAGTCGGACACTTAACCGACTGCGCCACCCAGGCGCCCCAAAACATTTTTTTTTTAGAAAAAAGAAGAAGCATAGGGAGATGGTTAAGGGTGAAGCCATTCAAAGTGACGCATCCAGAAAGTTCAAATGTTCAACATGGAAAGCTAGGGATGTTGTGATAGGACAGAAGGAGGAACATGCCATGGGAGGACTGAAGCATCTGTTTCCAAGGTAAGAGAAGAAAGTCGAGTTGAAGACAAACACTAGCTTTTTATTCAACCCAAGGAGCCCTAGCAGCCTGACCCCCCATACTAATTAGGTATCCCAAATAAAAAATATTTCCTGTAGGATTATTTCACAATAAATTTGGTGCCAGTTTTAGGTTCCTAGGGCTGCCATAACAAATTACCACAAACCGTGTGGCTTAAACCAACAGAAATTTATTCTCTAGCAGTTCTGGACCCCAAAAGCCCAAAATCAAGGGGTTAGCAGGGCCATGCTCCCAAGCTTCCCTCTAGGAAAGAATCCCTCTTTGCCTCTTGTAGGTTCTAGCGGTTGCTGGCATTCCTTGGTTTGTGGCAGTGTGACTGCAATCTTGCCTCTGTCTTCCTATGGCCATCTTCTCTGTGTGTGTCTCTTCCAAAAATTTCCCTCCCTAGAACCCCAGTCATTGGATTAGAGCCCACCTTAATCCAGTATGACATCATCTTAACTTGATGACATCTGCAAATACCCTATTTCAGGTCACATTCATAGGTTCTGGATAGACATGTATTTGGTGAGGGACAAAACACAACCCAGTACAGTACCTGAGTAATCACAATATTTTCCATTGGTTGCTCTTTCCATTAGCAATTGGCGGATTCAAATTTGGGAAGCCAGAATTGCTCACAACAATTAAGGTTCCCCTCACAAGAGAGTAGAGCTCACCATGTCATATAGTTTATGTTCCAGCTAAGGTTGAGTTATTGGGCTTTCTCCAGAGCATACCAGAATGTTCTCAAAGGGGGCTCACTTCCAGTCTTCTCAGCTCTCTAAGAGGGCCTGCACACCCACAGCAGATCCCTGAAGGCTGCAAAATCAGAGTGGGGGAAGTGCAAAAAGGAAGAAGATACAGAGCCATAAGAGCTCCTTGCCAATCCTAATCTCATGGCTCTTTCAAGGCCTATGTCTCTGGCCCCCTCTCTTTCTCAAGGCTTGGCATGTTGGGCCCTCATCATCTTTATATTCTGATGAGTCTCAAACCTGTACCTTCATTTCAAACCCCTTCCTAAAGCTTTAGTATCACATCCTCAACTTCCTGTTGGGTGCTCTATTTTGTATGACCCCATCACCTCAAATCTCAAACCACAATCAGTTTCTTTCCCTGACTTCCCTATTTCAAAGAATCACAGAGAATGTTTGCTATTGAAAGGAACCTCTTAGAAATCCAGTGCAACCCCTCTTGTTTTGTAAGAATGAGACCACCCAACCGGCACATCAGACCAGATTGTTCCCCATTCCCCAGATTCCATACAGCCTTCCCACAATCCCCTCTTCCCCAACACTAGTCCCTCGGCCTAGAACACCTTCCTCTTCTTCACTTAGCCAAATGCTTCTGGGACTTCTGGTTCCAATTATAGTCACCGTATCTCCAACAAGAACTTTCTTGATGACTCCCAAGTGCTCTCTTTCCCTTCTGAGACTTGTAGCCCTTGACTGAGCCACACGTTGCCTTCTTTTGTGACGGTGTTTGCACGCTCATAAACTTCCACAAGGAACCATAGCTTCATATATCATTGCTCTCACTATTATATACACTTCAGAGAATAAGGAAACTTCTAGGACTCGGGGATATTAAGTGATTTGCCCAACATCACACAGGTACTAGGGATCCAAATCCCTGTTTTTATTTTTTTTATTTTTTTATTTATTTTTTAATTTTTTTAAACGTTTATTTATTTTTGGGACAGAGAGAGACAGAGCATGAACGGGGGAGGGTCAGAGAGAGAGGGAGACCCAGAATCTGAAACAGGCTCCAGGCTCTGAGCTGTCAGCACAGAGCCTGATGTGGGGCTCGGACTCACGAACTGCCAAATCATGACCTGAGCCGAAGTCAGACGCTCAACCAACTGAGCCACCCAGGCGCCCCCCAAATCCCTGTTTTTAAACCGTTATATTATGCCATCTATACCACCTCCAGTAATTTTTTTTTTTTAATCTCCATAGGATCTGGCTCCAACTCTTTATTCCAATATTCTTCTAAGTGTGACCTCAGGATTCCGCCTTCCTGCTTGTTTGTCAGCAGTGTAGATTCCCAGCTCTGACCTACTGCATCAGGTGGGGTGGGTAGATTCTTAACACATACTCAAGTTTGAGAGCCACTGCCTGAACAAAATAGGCATTTGAGGGTTTCACTGGCTAAATGGAGTCCATTGACTCCTGCTCAGTTTGAAGACACCACAGTCAGTGCCCAGGAGGACAAATGGAGGGCCCATATGTGCAACAGCATCGCAGGCTCACAGCTCCTGCCTGCTGTGGGTCATGGGATGCTACGGACCAGACAGAAGCTCGGGTCTGTGCCTGCCTTTTCTCCTCTGCCTGGCTCAGTCTCCCCAAACCCTTGCTACTCTTTCCCTGATGACTTATTGCCTCTTGAGGCATCAATATGTGCACTCCAGATTACTTTAAGTACTCCTTGTGGGAAGGCTCTTTATTTTACCACTCTCTTCTGTCACTTTTTAAATATGACTAATCTGTATTCTAGGTGTGCCTTGCTAAATGGTTTGAATAACGCTAATCATTTACTGAGCACTTACTATTGCTCACCACAACTCAATGAAGTGGGTGCTATTATTTATACCTGTTTTACAGAGGAGGAAACTGGGGCTGGGAGAAGGTAGTAATTTGCCCAAGGTGGTAGCAAAGGTGCAGCTGGAAAATGCAGGGCCAGACTTGGAACTAAGATCTGTTGAGTGAGGGAGACCACTCAACCATACTGTTTCCCACAAGTTGAAAGGCAATCCAACACTTCCTAGGCACCTCCTAGGCCCCTGGCACAGAGTGTAATTATTTAATAACTCACCTGATTAGAGACTTTAAGAACATATTTACATTTCCTGGTCCGAAGAATGGGTAATGTTAAGACAGTTGATCTCTTTGGCAACAGTTCCAAATAAAGACATTAACAAGGGCTGCCCACTGGGCTTAAAGTAGAAATGCTCACACCCCAACGGAACTTTAGCTGACACATTTAGACACCTCTCGTTCACCCCTGCCCAGTCACCACTCATCAATCATCTGCCAACGGGTTGGGTTATCTTCTCCTTAGAAAAGAACCTCTTTCTCAGTCCCTCTTATCACCTTCTAGATCAACAAAGCCATCCCCATCCTCCCCTTCTCCTTCTAAAGTGAATATTCTGGAATATCCTAACCCTGGGAGCCCTTTAGACAAATTCAGCACATCTAAGATAATTCATCCTGTCTCATTCCCCCCCAATAGTCCCTGCCAACAGAGGCAAGAATTAGCACACGCTTTAGCTTTTTATTGTCTAACACAGAAGATGGCCTGTCTTTTCTATACTAAGTGTGGCTTCTCAGCTGCCCCTTATTGTCTATGTGCAGAGTCCCTGAGGTATACTATTCCCAGTCAAACCTAATTTGTAGAAATTGTCCTCCAAAATCCAGGAATAAACTCCCAGCTATTTTCAGACAAAGATAGAGGTAGGAGTCTGTAGAAATGAGCTAGGAAGGAGCTTAAAATACTTCACATTCCAGAAACACCCTCCCTTCCCCCCAGGAGATGGCTTTATTCCCTCTCCTTTCTCAGCAGAGTTACACTCAAAAGAGCTGAAGTTTGGAGTCAGGCAGCTGGCACTAGCTGTGTGGGCTTAGACAAAGGATTTCAATGTCTCGAGTCTTCAGTTTGTTCATCTGTGAAATGGAACTGACGCCACCCTGTTCTCCAGGTTATTGCGAGAATTAAGATATGTAAAACAACTAACACTGGGGGTCCCTGCTGTTTTACAGAGGGCTCATGATTTCTTTCGAGGCCTAGGAAAGGGAGAGGAATCCTACAAATTAGTCTTTTGACAAATGGCATCAAAAAAGAAGGATGAATATACTGGGAGCAGAGTGACAAGAACTGAAAGAGGGAACTGAAGTTTTAAGAAAACAGTCCCAAGAACGCAAGTCTATGTTTATCAAACAGCTACTTACAAACTAGGTTCCCTGGCTTAGAGACAGTGGGGGGTTGAGTGGAAAGTTTACCTGACAAGAGACTGGGTTTGGGACTCTGGTTTTGTTATGTGACCTTGAGCAAGAAACTGCCCTAGGCTCCAGTACTGTGTGGCAGAGGTTGCATACTTGTGATGAGGGTCACTTTGTAAACGTGAGGAATTTATAGGAAGTTTTTGACTCTACTCAGGCTCCGTAAGAGAGAGGGAGAGCAACCAGGTCTCAGCCGTAAAGGATTAGCCGAGGCAAAGTGGCCTTCTTCCACCATGATGTGCTCGGCCTTTCTGAACAGCAACTGTTTGCTTTCACAGTCCCAGAAGGGGCCTCGTTGGGGCAAGATTAACCCACCCAGCCCACAAATGTGGCAGAGTGACTGGTCATGGAACATTTGCTCCACTCCATCCCAATAAATGGCAGGCGCAATGGCCCCACGGAGAGACAATTCCAACAAGCAGTTAAGCGATGAAATTCCATGTTTCCCTCCTCCACACACCCCATGCTAACAAAACCAGCTGTCATTATTATGTAGTGGTTGAGACCTCTGGCTGTGGAGATAGGCAAAAGCGAGCTTAGATCCCAACTCACTGACTTACTAGCCAAGTAACTGAGAAACTTTGGGCAGGTTTGTTTTACTTTTACAGAGGTGTTTTTTTTTGTTTTTTTTTTTAATGTTTATTTATTTTTGACAGAGAGAGACAGAACATGAGAGGGGGGGCAGGGGCAGAGAGAGAGAGAGACACAGAATCCAAAGCAGCCTCCAGGCTCTGGATGCGGGGCTCGAACTCACAGACTGCGAAATCATGACCTCAGCTGAAGCTGGATGCTCAACCAATGGAGCCCCCCAGGCGCTCCAAGTTTTATTTTGCTTTTAGAACCTCAGGTTCCAGGGTGCCTGCGGGGCTTGGTCGGTTGAATGTCCGACTTTGGCTCAGGTCATGGTCTCATGGTTCATGAGTTTGAGCCCCGCATCAGGCTCGCTGCTGTCAGTACAGAGCCTGCTTTGGGTCCTCTGTCCCCACCCCTCCCTCATTTATGCTCTCGCTCTCAAAAGTGAATAAATATTTATTACGGAAAAAAAAAAGAACCTCAGGTTCGTCTTCTGTAACCCTGTCACACAGTTGGTCGTGGTGTAACACGAAGGAGGGGGCAGAGTGCTTTGACATAGGCAGTGTTCTATCAGAAACAGCTGTTATTCAATTCTCCCCTCCTGCGTGTAGGGCAAGTTTAGGAAGACTACGGGAGGGAAGAGGAGACTTCATTTGCTTTCATTAATTGAGGGAAAAAGAAAAAAAAATCGTATTACATCACAAAATCTTAGCGAATTTTTAAGATATCCTGCATGGTCATCATACCACCAAGGTAAGAACCTGGTACCATCCAAAAGAATATAAGGCTTCACACTTTAAGAAAGGGGTTTAGGGGCGCCTGGGTGGCTCAGTCGGTTAAGCGGCCAACTTCGGCTCAGGTCGTGATCTCGCGGTCTGTGAGTTCTAGCCCCGTGTCGGGCTCTGTGCTGACAGCTCAGAGCCTGGAGCCTGTTTCAGATTCTGTGTCTCCCTCTCTCTCTGCCCCTCCCCCGTTCGCGCTCTGTCTCTCTCTGCCTTTCAAAAATGAATAAATGTTAAAAACATTAAAAAAAAAAAAAAAAAAAGAAAGAAAGGGGTTTAAAATCTACTACTTCATGAATACCTGTCACCCCCCCTGGGCAGGAGCATTTATCCCCATTTTACAGATAAGGAAACTAGGGCTCAGAAAGGTAAAGCTAAAAGGCACAGAGCAAGTGGTGGAGCTGGGATTTCAAACCTTCTGAAGCTCAAATTCAACCCTCTTTGCAATTCATAAGAGAATGCCACGTTCACGGACTACACCACGGACCGAACCTACATTGTTTAGACATGTCTGAAATGGCATTTCAGGAACCCGAAGTGGAATGACCTGGTTAGCAACATGGTTAGAGAAATGCAACCCTCTGGATCGCTGGTGGTTACCCCGAAACTGTTTTCCTTGGCTCAGGGGGACTTGGTTGGCATAAGGTGCCCCCACTCTGACATGTTTGAGAAATCTTTTATTAGCAGAGGTCTCAGAAGGCAACATTTTAAAATCAGGCAATTGATAACCACAACTAAATACAAAATTTCAGGTAAACTTGCCTTTCAAAATAAACCAGACTCTTGCAACAGGAGAATTGCCCAAGAGTTTTTTGTGTTTTTTTTCTTGTACAAAACAATTAACACCACTTTGCAAAAGGCATACAAAAATACAGTATTAAAAAAAAAACAAAACAATAAAACAAACCACTGCTCCCAGCCTAATACCCAACAGCAGCTTATACACAAGCTATTCAGGTGATACATCAGTAACCTACGTCCCACCTGTTCTCCAAAGACAGTTCCAGAAGACAGTTGGCTCCCGAAAACCATACTCCAGAAGGTAGAGAGATTTTTTCCAAATTTCCACTGGGGTTCTCTGAGGCCAGAAAACGACCTCAGAAACAGACCACTGTGCATAATAAGTTTGGAAGTAGCAGCTGGCTTTCCAGAGCCACAGACAGTGCTCTACCCGCCCCCCCCCCCCCCGCCCCCCCCAATTTCAAAACCACAGCCAGTAGGCACCTGCTGCCCTGGGCAGAGTTCTGGAGGGGTTGATCTTTCTTCCAGGCCAGGCTTTGGGGCTCCTGAGTTGCCCACATGACACCTGTTGGGCTAGAGGTCTTTCCAAACTGGAGGCTGCACCTGGAGTCCACTTGGAGGTGGGCTGTTCACCTGGGGCAAAATCCGTCATGGTCAGCGAAGCAGAGCTCCTGGAAGCTCCTTTAGAACCCAGCAGGAAACTAGTCCACCTTCTGGAGCACTGGATGAGTCCCAGCAGCTCTCCCAGCAAGAACTGCAGTAAGGCCCGGACTCTGGGAAACAGATCTGACTCATATCAGGCTGGCAAGGGGCCCAAGGTGGGTGCAGGGCCAGCAAGCTCTTTGGGAGTTGCACTAGGACAGTTTGCAGGGTTCTAGTAGAACTTCAGACTTACCAGTCAGAGACTGAGAGGAGAGGGAAGTAGGAAAGAGGAAGTGGTATAGTTCTCCCTCTGGATGTGCCTGACATCTGCCTTGAGAAAAGATTCCAAGATGGAAAACACCTGGGCAGATCACAAGTTCACAGCCAGGACTCCAAGCCTTCCTCAGGCCGCAGGCTAGGACCCATTTCCCAGTGTCATAGGGAAATATTTCTGACCTGTGGGAAAGGGGTGCAGGAGAGCCCGTTGCATAACAAAGGCAGAAGAAAACAAAAAAGTCCCTTGTGAGGACAGAATGGTTTCTCCCTCAGAGGAAAGGGCCCAGAGGGCTTTGAGACAAAGAAACTAGAGGCCAAGCTCTTTAAATGTTCTCAAGGTCGCAGCATTTAGAGTGGGAGGAGGGGTGTCAGCTAACATCACAATATATATATGTATATATGTGTATATACATATATATATATATACACATATATATGTATATACACATATATATTAAAGGTTTCCAACTCCTCAGCTACTGTAAAGTGTCTGACAGTGAGGTAATGGTCCATGTTGATCAAGTCTGTGAGCTTGTCTTCACCCAAGACAGCTCGTGTGTCTCCTGGAAAAAAGAGCCTCAGGGAGAGCGTCCGGGCCCAGCTGTCCTAGCATCACCCCAGAGACACCAGTGGGAGCATCCTTTCCCAGCCTAAAGCTCATCCGGAGTGTGAGATTTCATGCAGGCTGGAACCCACCCCCCTCAACGTCCACCACCTGTTGCATAGCATCTGTCAGGCTTTTCTTCCGAGCTAGTGAGCTAGGCACCCCAGGCTCCTCAGTCAGCTGCCTGCCTGAGAAGCCAAAGGCGCCAGAGAGCACCCAGTGCTCCCCTGAGTCAGGGAAGAGGGAGAGCTGGGTTCCCAGGTTTCCAAGAATGCAAGCCCTTAAGAGTGTGTGCACCGGCTGTTCTGCATTCTGGAATCTACTGTTCAGACTGTCCCACCGTAACCAAAATGTGCAAATTACTAAGGGGGAGAGGGCAGGTTAAAAAATAAACTCAGGTCTTTGTAAGACAGAGCAGTCAGGCTTTTTGGTCACTTAGTAGCCACTGAGGTACGCAATTCTCTTCTGCAGTTGCTGCTGCCGACATCGGAGCTGCCTTTTCTCCGTGGCCATCCTCTTCTCGGCCCCCACCAGGGCTTGTAAGTATTCCAAGGCCTTACTCAGGATCACCACTTTGGGGGCCTTGGAGCAGCTGGCCAGGGTGGGTACCTGGTCTCTCAGGGCCAAGAACCTAGAACGGAGGTCATTCCGTCGTTTGCGCTCCAGGAAGTTGTGATTCTTCCTCTTGGTCACGTCCTCGGTGTCAGAACTGACAGGTTTGGGGTGGCAGGACTGGGGAGCCTCGCTTTCTACAGGTGGGGGACTCACAATCTCTTCATCTACCTCCTCTTCCTTTTCTTCTGGGGCATCTTTCTCCAGAGCCTCTTCTTGGGGACCTCTCTCGGGAGCCCCTCCTTGGGAACAGCTTTCTGGAGGAAAACGGGCGGCATAGTTGTGCTGCTGCTGATGGATGGAGATGTGGAAGTGTTTCATGCAGGGGTCCAATGGGTCTGCCCGCACCGTGATGGTGACTGGCTTCCGTACGCCCAGGGACTGTCTCTTCTCCACTGTCACAACATCGATTTCTTCACCCTCTGTCCAAGAAGAGAGATCCAGAGAAGAAACACATGCCATGAGAAACACACACACACACACACACACACACACACATACACACAGACCCTATGCTGAGGCTCGGGAAAAGAGGGGACATTTCCCCCATTTAGATATAAACAAATTGAAATGAGGAGAAAGACAACTGATTCATTTGTAATGGAGTAAGGGCAGCATGAGGAAAGGAGGGGAAATAAGCAAGAAGGAAAATATTCTCCAATTTCCTTTTGCACAGCAAGGCTTAGATAAGAACAAAAGGCAGACCCAAGCCAACAGCCCCCAGTCTGCACAGGCGCTCCCCTCCCCCACCGAGGGGATGGAGAGAAAGAGCTATCGGCCTGGGACAAAGTTTAGCTATAAAGATCTTCCCCAGTCGGGCTCTTTCAAGCCCCATCAGAATTGTAAATGAGGGGTCTGTGGGCCGAGCTGCCCTTTGTTCCTGCCCAGCACAGTCTGCACTTGGGGAATTGTTACTTTTCACAAGTTATAAATCCTATTATTCCCCCACCTCTCTATTCTGCCATCCCTTTCAGCTGAAGATTTGGAGAAGGGAGGGCTACATATAACCCATCCCTCCTCACCCACAGAGGGGAGGGAAAGGGTTTCTCTCAGGAGCATTTTGCTCCTGGTTTCAATGGGTTTCTAGTCATCCATCATTTATAGGTCGCCTGCCCCACCCCCTTCCCTGGACCAGAAGAGGGTTGGATTTGTAATAGCAGGTCGGAAAAAGCTGCAGGAACTTCACAAAGGTACAAGCGACCATTTCCAAGCGACCTGTGCCGGGGGCAGGGAACTGAGCAGCAACAGAATGTCCCAGTACAAGGGCCAAAACACCAAGAGACCTGGAGATGCCTGGACATGCCCCCGTCATTCCCTGGCTCAAAGGTCTCTTAGGCTACCCAACCAGGAGAGTGCAATTAGGGGAAAGTCTTCCTGCCTCACGTTTTGCAGCCCCCACACAGAAGGCCACCTTCATGCATTTCAGCCTGACAACAGAAGAGCTCAGTTCTCTCGGCCTCTTTTGCATATCAGGATCCTTGAGCCCCTTTGTCAGGAAGGCTTCCATTGTGTGGACAATCGCATTATTTCTCCATTAATAAAACCTGACCATTCAGCCCTCCTGGCCACAAGGCCTGTGATTGGCTGGATAAGCTGTGTTTGGAATGCTGTTTTACCCAGCCCCTAACCCCTATTGGCTGAGCCTTGCCGTCAGTCACTCTCCCCACGGCCCCCCCCTCATTGTTTGCAATCTGTTGCATTTTGTTCTGGGCCATGTGGCCTGTGAGTGAACCAGTGGCTTGCAAACAGGTTCAGGTTAAAGGGCAAGTCAGAAAAGGATTCAGGAAGCTTTCCCACATCCCAAACTTTTAATGTTTCAGTGTTAAACCTCATAGCTGGTAAGGTTCTTCTTAAGGAAGAAATAATGTAGGGCACCATTCTTTCCAGAGATGGTCTAACTCTACCCAGACAAGAAAATGCCCTCCGCTGGACAATCAAGTCCAACCCTCTTATGTGCAGAGGGAGAAACTGAGATCCAGACCAGCCAAGCCCACACATCACCTCTGTAATGTTCTGAATCTCAAACTAAGATCTCCAAAGTCCCCAAACAATGCTCTTTCCACTCTACCACTCCATCAGCTTTTGTAGAGATATATCTTTATTGGTTTCTTGATCTCAAACTCCCATTCCAGCCATCAAACAAACACAAGCTCTTGGTGTTGAAAGCAAGCAGGTTAAAAATGACCTTAACACAGTGGACCAAAAAAAAAAAAAAAAGGAAAATTGACTTTTAATTTCTTGTTATCCCTATTCCCCCCCTCCCCCCGCAAGTATATGACAACTTCCATATCCACTCCCCACTTCCCCCTCAAAAGGTCATGTAAAAGTTATTCTTAAAAGCTATGGCAAATTTTCTAGATCCTGATTTACCTGATGCTAGTCAGTTGGCACCCTATAAAAGCACCCTCTCCAGTCTTTCTCCTGGGTAGAGGTCTAAAAGGCAAGGCTAAGAACAGGATGCTGAAGTCTGCACTTAGTGAGGTTTAAGTTTGCATCCAAGAATGGGGGAGGAGGCTGGAGCTCCATATCTGTGACCCCAGCACCTAGTCAGAGCTTGGCACCACTCAGCGGCGGCCAGGGAACGTTTGTTGAATGCAAGGAGGTAGCTACAGAGAGCCCACAGGTGAAATTAGGAGGGAGCTAGAGGAACACCTTTCCAACTCAGGCCAAAGCAACAAAGCAAAGTGTAGCTCCTCTAGGATAAGCTACCATGAAGACCCTCGAAACATTAAGGAAGCAGTGCCTGGATGCAATGGAGGATTGGGCAAAAGATGGGGCTCACTTCTAGTGACTTCCTATTTCCAAGCCTCGGTTTTCCCAACTGTTAATGGGGAGCATTCATTGCTCTGCTACCTATCTGTGGGTGATTGTGTGGTGTACAAATGGTAAGGGGTGGGAGGTGCAATGGGAGGGCATTATTGCCCTTTTAAAGTAAAGCAGACAGGAGACTAGATTTTTTAAAGGGTGAAGGCTTTGGCTTTGCACAAAAGGCTCCTCAGCTTCCTCTCCCTAAGGGAGTGTGAGTTTCCCAGGGAAAGTGGCAGCAACAAAAAACTTCAAGCCTGGAGTAACCCTTAAGAGACCCTTCTAGCCTCCGGAGGAAAGAAATCCCCTACAGTCCAATCCTAGTATTGTCCTCCCTAAGCGCTAAGCCTCACCCTGTCTCCCTTGTCCCCTGGGGCTCCAATCATCATCGAAAGGACGCTGGCTCCCACGCCACTTCTTCAAACTGTTTACTAACACACCCACGTGCCAGACAGACACTGCTGAGGGCTACACCGGCGGCTTCAGCCACAGAAAGGGGGAGGTGGCCACGGGGCTTGCGAAGACCCAATGCCTGACCTCAGACAGCGACAGAGTATTGGCCACCCTTGGGGTGCCCCCCTCTTAGATGGCCCGGGGCGGTCCTTACCCGAGTCGCTTGGGCTCTCGGACCCCGAGCAGGCCTGGGTCTTGGGCTCGCCCAGCGGACAGGGGGCAGCGGGAGCCGGGTTGCCGGCCTCGAGGCTGGGAGCGCAGTCTGGGGCGGCGGGCGCCTTGGGCGGGTTCCCCCGGGGTGCGCCGGCGGCGAGCCGGTCGCTCACCGCTCTCTCTAGCCGTTCCCGGGCGGAGAAGCCGCTCCACATGCAGTCACGGCGGATGATGGAGGCGTAGTTCCTGCCCCAAGCTTTCGAATGGCCCCGGGATTCCGCCTCGTCCCCGGCGCCCCCTCCGGGCCACGGCTCCGGGGGACCGATTCCAGGGGCTGAGTCCCCGGCGCCGGGACCCGAGCCCCAAGGCGGCGACGTGGGGGGCGACGGCACCAGCTCGAATTTCTTCCAGATGTCCTCACTGGGCGCCGTGGAGCGGTAGAAATCTTCCCCGCAGTCATAGTCGTAGAAATAGTGCTGGTACGAGTCGAAGTCCATGTCCGCTCCCTGCGGGAGGGAAGGGGACCGGCTGACTGGGGTGCGGGCCGAGGGAGGCGTCCCCGGGTCCGCCAGCACAGCCGGTTGCCAGGCTCTCGTCCCTCCCCAACCTCCCGGCTGGCAGCCCGCGCCCTTCCCTCGCGTCCCGGGAAGCCCAGCCCCGGGTCGGCGTGCCCAAGGAAGAGGCTCACAGCGCGCGGACTGGGCTGCGGGGAGCGAGTTCAAAGCAAACTTTGCCAGCGCCGCCCGGAGCGCAGCTCCCAGGGCCCGGCCGGGCCGGGCGGGGGCGCGCTGTGCCCAGGAGGCAGCCTGCAGCCCGCCCCCCCTCGGCCGCCTGTAGCCTCACCTCGCTCCGGCCGCCCGCCACCTGGAGCGGACCGGCTCCCCGCCGGCTCGGGGCAGCCCGGCAGCCCGCACACAGGCACATGCGCGCCACCGAGCGCGCGGCCCTCACTCAAGAACGCGCCCCCCGCGCGCGCGCCCCCGCCCTCGCTCGCGCACGGCGGCCCGGACGCTCCCGGGATCCGCGCGGGAGCGCGAGATGCAGGCGCATTGTTTCCGGCTGCCTTATATCTCGTCGCGTTCCCTGAGCTCTGGGACCGGGGGCGGACCCTACGGGACAGCCCCGCCCCCGCCCCGCCCCCGCCCCGCCGCCGACAGGTGGGGGCGGTGGAGTCTCCGCCCCACCGCTCTTGGCTGCTTTCTCCCGCTCCAGTCTATTCCCTGGACCCCCCCCCCCCCCAAAAAAAAAATGAATTGCATGCTGGGGAGTGCAGGGCAAGGAGCGAGCTGACACGGCTTGGCAGTCGACAAGTGGAGGCGTGACTCTCCAGCTAGGCCCGGGCGGTCCGCACCGCGCAAACTAAAGTCGCCCTCCTTGCCCACCCAGAGCTAGGCAGTGGAGCTACTCCCCGCCCCGCCCCTCGAGGCAGCTTCGCGGGTTTAGTTCAGGTGCGTCTGCCGCGCAGTCCGGGTGGAGGTTGGGGAGGGGACAGGCACACCTCCACCGCGCCACCTGGCGGCCCTCAGCCCTGAACTGGGGGCTGGTCCTGGGTTTCCTCTTCACCCGTTGGCAGATTTCTTTACCGCGGTGTTCCAAGCCGGTACCTCAGACAAGCGAGGTAGGAAGATTCCGGACTTTGGAGCGTGGAACTTAACCTTTCTGAGCTTCAGTTCCATCTATAAAATAAAGGGATGGAACAGTTACTTTACAGGGTTGTTGTAAGGATTTCTTTAAGAAGATAGAGTAGAGAGGGCTCCTGGGTGACTCAGTGGGTTAAGCGTCTGACTTGGGATCTCACTGTTCCTGAGTTCAAGCCCTGGGTTGGGCTCTGTGGTGACAGCTCAGAACCTGGAGCCTTCTTCAGATTCTGTGTCTCCCTCTCTCTCTGCACTGTCTCTCTTTCTCTCAAAAAATAAACATTAAAAAAAAAAAAAAAGATTGACTAGGGAAGGGAACTAGGCCAAGAAAAGAGGCAAGTTAAACAGACTTAGCCCCTAGTGAGTGCACTGGCGGTAAAGAGAATTCCGCCCCCCCTCCCCTGGTCGAGGTCAGAGCTGTCTCCCTTTCCTCACACCACACCCAAAACAGCTCTGTAAGAGCTGCAGTACTAGAGGAAAGAAAATGAGAATTTGGAGTCTGGAAACCTCATTCAAGTCCTTGCTTTGCTATTTGCTAGCTGTGGGGCCAAGTCATTTGAAGTCTCTGTTTGCTTATCTGTAAAATGGGACCATTGCTTGCAGCTGCATCTCTGGCCAAGACGATGGACATATAAGCCTTTTGTGTCATCTTCTATGCAGACTACTTTTAGTGGAAGAAGAAAAGCCAAACTGTATGGTCATTCCATTTAGGCCAAATAATTTGGGATAGCAGCCAACACATCTAGAATGTTCTATGTGGCATTCAAGGTCTGGTCACTGTCTATAGTCAGCAACCAGATCGCCTGCTGTCTCTTTCCCTCCCACTCCTATGGTCTAAGAACCCCAAACTATTGGCATCGAAGCAGAGGGAAGTGAGAAGTGCAAGCAGTTCACTGTGTTTGGAGCGTACACAAAGTGTGAGTTGACATATGGGTTGGGAGAAAAGGCAGGGAAGATGACACCCTCAGTTTTGACTATATTGGATCTAAAATGCATGTGGGACACTGTTGACGGCAGCAACTAGTTTGTACTAGCTTTGGTTTTGTTTTTGTTTTTTTAATTTTTTAAAATTTATTTTTGAGACAGAGAGAAACAGAGCATGAGCTGGGGAGGGGCAGCGAGAGAGGGAGACACAGAATCCAGAGCAGGCTCCAGGCTCTGAGCTGTCAGCACAGAGCCTGACGCGGGGCTTGAACTCACAGAGTGTGAGATCATGACCTGAGCTGCAGTCGGATGCTTAACCAACTGAGCCACCCAGGCACCCCAGTTTGTACTAGCTTTGTAACCTTAGTACCTAGAATAACTTCTGGCAGATGTTTGTGGACTTACTGAGTGACTCAGCCAACCATATTTTATTGAGACAGCCTGTGTGCCCTGCTTTGTGCTGAATGAAGGCACAGATCTGAAAGGCTCCAGTTTTGGTTGTAGTCCTAAGGCAGAAGGTTTGGAACCGTCTTTTGGTAACTTGCTCTCTGGTCCACAGATGTCTGAGATGGTTGCTATACCAGTCAGGATTCTTGGTTATAAATGACAGAAACCAACCCTAGATAAATTTCCGCATAAAATAACTTTATTGGAAGGATTTGGGATACAGAATCCACAGAAGGCTTGGAAAATGAGCCTTCTTTATCTAGATGGTTCATTGCAGTAGGTGATACCCACGAGATGACCCCACCTCAAGAACCAGGATAAAGGGGTGCCTGAGTGGCTTAGCGGGTTAAGCATCTGACTCTTGGTTTCGGCTCAGGTCCCAATCTCACAGTTCTGTACTGACAGTGTGGAACCTGCTTCGGATTCTATCTCTCTCTCTCTCTCTCTCTCTCTCTCTCTCTCTCTGCCCCTTCCCAACTCATTCTCTCAAAATAAATAAATAAACTTTAAAAAGGTAAAAGTATAATTTATATATTTAAAAAAACAGAACTAGGATAAAGGAAATGAAGTTGTCCCTGTGAGTTGGGCTGCTCCTTCACTTTGCCCACTTTGTTTAATATATGTCTTCCCTACCAGGCTGTAAACTTAATCAGGCAGGGACAACTGTCACTCTTGTTGGCCACTGTAACTCTAGAGCTTAGAACAGAGCCTGGCACATCATGGGTGCTTTGTAAATGTGTTGCCTGTTTGAGTGGATATAAGTCTCTGATGCTACAGAGATGTGCCAACATATCTGATGGAGACAGAATAACTGTCAGGCCTAGTCTAGACTGAATAAAGGTATTAAAGTAGCTGAAGAATGAAGGTTCCAGTTAGGAGTCTGCATTGCCAATGAAGCACAGAGCAGTAAGAGTTGTCAAAGCAACCATCAGAGTGTCTATCCTAGCGCTGTCCGGACACAAAGATGCTGGTCCAAGAACAAGGGAGAAAGAGGCCTCATGGTTTGAAATCACCCAATTCACCCCCCACCTCACTGGTTCTTTGGATTACCAAGCAACCTGCTGAAAACCACTCTATTTCTTATGTAGATCCACCCTTAGGGAGATAATGCACTCATCGGCAAACAAGAAAAACGTCTGCTTCAAAGCCCCACTTCCCCTTATAAATTAATGAACTGGCATCTAATAGGAAATATCAGTCTCATGAGCCTGGTTAATGTGTATCTGTTCCACAGAGATGCTGCTGCTTTTAAGGCTAACAGCTTTGGTTTTCGAGGTGATATCAGCACGCAGGGTGGTGATAAATTCTCCAGCATAACAAATGCTACCCTAGGGACACTCAACTTTTCACTTCCTTTCTTTTTCTTTCTTTTTTTTTTTTTTCCTAATGTTTATTTATTTTGAGAGAGAGAGTGAGAGAGGCAGAGAATCCCAAGCAGGCTCTGCGCTGTCAGCACAGAGCCCAATGTGGGGCCCGATCCCAAAAACCCTGAGGTCATGACCTGAGCTGAAACCTAGAGTCAGACACTTAACTGATTGAGCCACCCAGGCACCCCTTCCTTTATTTTTCTTAAAACATTTTAAATCAAAATAATACATACACATGGTTTTTAAAAATCAACAAAGTATATGACAAGATTAAAAAAAAAAAAGCAGTCTTCTGCCCTGCCCTCACCACCCCTGATTCTCACTCCCCACAAGCAACTACTTTTTTAGATTTTTTTTTTTTGGTCCCTAATATTTACTTCCATATTTTGACCAATATAATCTATTTTTCTTGATTTTTTAAAAAGTTCACTTACTTATTTTGAGAGAGAGAGAGAGAGAGTGAGTGAGCAGGGGAGGAGCAGAGAGAGGATCCCAAGCAGGCTCCGCACTGTCAACACAGAGCCCAACGCGGGGCTCAATCCCCAAAATGTGAAATCATGACCTGAGCCAAAACCAAGAGCCAGACACTTAACCGACTGAGCCATCCAGGCACCCCTATTTATCCTGATTTAAAATAGATTCTACAATAGAAGATGATGTAGCTCTTATATTTCCCTTCCCACATACTTGGTCTTCCCTTATTCTCCCAGTAAAATTATAGTTAGATGTTTTTTTTTTTTTTTAATTTTTTTTTTTTCAACGTTTTTTATTTATTTTTGGGACAGAGAGAGACAAAGCATGAACGGGGGAGGGGCAGAGAGAGAGGGAGACACAGAATCCGAAACAGGCTCCAGGCTCCGAGCTGTCAGCACAGAGCCCGACGCGGGGCTCGAACTCATGGACCGCGAGATCGTGACCTGGCTGAAGTCGGCCGCTTAACCGACTGCGCCACCCAGGCGCCCCTAGTTAGATGTTTTTTAATGTTTATTTATTTTTGAGAGAGAGAGACAGAGTGTGAGCAGGTGAGGGGCAGAGAGAGAGGGAGACACAGAATCTGAAGGAGGCTTCAGGCTCGGAGCTGTCAGCACAGAGCCTAACGTGAGGCTTGAACTCACAGACCATGAGGTCATGACCTGAGCCAAAATTGGAGGCTTAACTGACTGAGCCATCCAGGTGCCCCTAGATTTTAAAATATTAGTTACAATATTTTGACTATGTGACTATGGAACACTCTGACTATATTTCTTTTCTTGTATACTTTTTTCAGAGTTAAATTCTTTCATTTTTTATCTTTTGTTTAGATTTATATTTGTTTATTCATTATATATATCATATATATATTATATATTATACATATATAATTTAACCCTACACATTCCCACCTGGAGGTACAAAGACCACTTCATATGGTCAAACACATCAGGTAGTCAATCTATCAGTTCCATGTTTTTCTTGGAAACATACCTCCTGGAACCTTTTATCTTCCTATTCTAATCTGAATTTGTTGGTGTCTAGGCCTACTTCACAACTGTCATCAAGCAAGTTCCCTTCACCATCATCCTGGACATTCCCTTCGCTTCTCTCCTGTGTTGGCTCCCCTGTTTTCTGGAACTCATTGCTTTTTCTTTCTTAATTTACTTCCTCACATTGTTGGAGCCATCCTTCTGCAGCTGTCTGGGAAAGTGTCCTTGGGAAGTAAAATTTTGAGACCTTGCCTTTCCCAAATTGTGTTTATTATACCTTCATCTTTGGTTGATAGTATGGTTGGGTATAGAATACCAAATTAGAAATAATTTTCCTTCAAAAATTTAAAGGTATTGCTTTCCTGTTTCTTAGAAACCAATGTTGCTATTGAGGTGGATATCATTTGAAGTTTATTTATTTATTTGTTTTTAAGTAATTTCTATACCTAATGTAGGACTTGAACTCATGACCCCAAGATCAAGAGTCTCATGCTTTTCTGACTGAGCCAGCTAGGTGCCCTGAGGCTGATGTTTGAACTACAAAGCTTTGTAGATGACCTGTTTCTTTGGAAGCTTTTAGGGTGTGCTCTTTGTCTCTAACATTCTGAATTTTTTCATTGATATGCCTTGGTATGGGTCTATTGTATAATAAAGAGTTTGATTGGCCCTTGTCCCTGTCCCTGGAGGGGAAATAAATCCTTGGAAATTCCCAAGCAATAGGACTTTCTTTGTTATTCATAATGGGCCCTGATAGTTTATGCTAATGGATTACTCATGGTGGCCCTCTAGATAGTTGATATCAGCTCAGGTCATGACCCCGGGATCGTGGGATTAAAGCCCAAGTCAGGCTCTACACTGAGCATGGAGCCTGCTTAAGATTCTCTCTCTCCCACTGCGCCTCTCCTCTACCCATGATCTCAGTCTCTCTAAAATAAAAATAAAAATAAATAAATAAATTTTAGGGGCTCCTAGGTGGCTCAGCTGATTAAGTGTCCAACTCTCAGTTTTGGCTTAGGTCATGATCTTATGGTTCCTTAGATCAAACCTTGCATCAGGCTCTGTGCTCTCTGGAGCCTGCTTGGGATTCTCTCTCTCTCCCTCTCTCTCTCTCTCTGCTCCTCCTCGGTTCATGTTCTCTCTCTCTCTCTCTCTCTCTCTCTCTCTCTCTCTAAGTAATTAAATAAACTTAAAAATTTTTTTTTTAATTTTTAATTAGAAAAAAAGAGGGGCACCTGGGTGGCTCAGTTGGTTGAGCAACTGACTTCGGCTTCAGTCATGATCTCATGGTTTGTGAGTTTGAGCCCCACATAGCGTTCTTTACTGACAGCTCAGGGCCTGGAGCCTGTTTCAGAATCTGTGACTCCCTCTCTCTCTGCTCCTCCCCCGCTCACACTCTGTCTGTCTCTCAAAAAATAAATAAGTGTTAAAAAGAAAGAAAGAAAGAGAGAGAGAGAGAGAGAGAGAGAGAAAGAAAGAAAGAAAGAAAGAAAGAAAGAAAGAAAGAAAGAAAGAAAGAAAGAAAGAAAGGAACTAGACACTGAAGTTCAGGTGAGCTTTCCTGGTGAGCAATGCTATGTGTATGTTATTACACATACGTGTATTGACAGGGTGATGCATTCTGACTCCACAGGAAGAAGACATTGGAAGTTTCATGTTTGGGACCCTCTAAGACCTTGCCTATGTGTCTCTTCTTTTTGCTGATCCTGATTTGTATCCTTTTTGCCATAATAAAGCTGTAACCATTAGTATAGCATTTTCTTGAGATCTGTGAGTTGTTCTAGTGAATTATCAAACCTGAAGGGGTGGTGAGAACTCCTGAATTTGTAGCAGTTGGTCACTAGCGTTGGTGGCCTGGGAAGCCCTGAGATTGCAGCTGGTGTCTGAAGTTAAGATAGTCTTATGGAGGACTGTGCCCTTAACCTGTGCAGTTTGAAGTAACTCTAAACAGTTAGTGTCAGAAATGCATCTTTTTGCATTCTTTGCCCTAAGTTTTAAAATCTGGAAAACCATTCACTCTGTAATTATATTTAAAAAAAAAAAAAAAAATATATATATATATATATATATATATATATATATATATATATATATTACATTTATTTATTTTTGGTAGACAGAGAGACAGAGCACAAGTGGGGGAGGGGCAGAGAGAGAAGGAGACACAGAATCTGAAGCAGGCTCCAGGCTCCGAGCTGTCAGCACAGAGCCCGACGCAGGGCTCGAACCCACAAACTGGGAGATCATGACCTGAGCTGAAGTCAGACACCCAACTGACTGAGCTACCCAGGCGCCCCTATAATTATATTTTTGAAAAATTTCCCCCCTCTGTTTTTTTTCTTCTCTCTTTCTAAAACTCCTGTTAGCCTTATCTCTTCTCTCATTTCTGTCTCTGTGTGTTTCATTTGACTTTTTGGAAGATTTCCTCAACTTCTTTTTATTTTTACTTTTTTAATTAAAAAAAATTTTTTTTAATGTGTATTTTTGAGAGAGCAAGAGGCAGAGTGCAAGAGGGGGAGGGGAAGAGAGAGAGGGAGACACAGAATCCGAAGCAGGCTCCAGGCTCTGAGCTGTCAGCACAGAGCCTGATGTGGGGCTTGAACCCACAAACCATGAGATCTGAGCTGAAGTCGGACACTTAACCGACTGAGCCACCCAGGTGCCCCCCAAGTGCTTTTTTTTTTTTTTAATTGTTTTTTTAATGTTTATTTTTGAGAAAGAGAGACAGAGTATGAGTGGGGGAGGAGCAGAGAGAGAGGAAGACACAGAATCCAAAGCAGGCTCCAGGTTCTGAGCTGTCAGCACAGACCCTGATGCTGGGCTCGAACTCCCAAAGCGCGAGATCATAACCTGAGCCAAAGTCGGTTGCTTAACCAACTGAGCCACCCAAGTGCCCCAGATTTCCTCACCTTCTAATTCTTCTATTGATTACAAAAATGTTTTTGACTATTGCATACTTTTTAATTTCTAAGAGCACTTTTTTTTTCTGTTGTTTCATAAATGTTCATTTTTCTGTACTTTCCTGTTCTTTTTCCACGGACACAATTGTTTTCCTCTTTTTTCCTCTGAGGTTATTAATAATAGTTTTTGTACTAATTATAAATTTGGGGAGTTGCTCCCTGTTTTCCCTGTTTCCTCTGAAACCCCCTCCATCCCTCAGTTTGCTTTGCTTTGTGGGTTTCGTTGTTGTTGTTGTTGTTTCGATGAAAGCAAGTATCTGGTGATCCTTGCTGTCAGTTGTTGTTGTTGTTGTTGTTTTTTAATATTAAAGAGTGAGGTTTAAAAGTAGATTGGGGGCTCCTGGCTGGCTCAGTCTGTAAAACATGCAACTCTTGATCTCAGGGTCGTGAGTTTGAGCCCCGCATTGGGTATAGAGATTACTTAAAAATAAAATCTTAAGAATAAATAAATAAATACAAGAGTTGAAATCTCTGTAAGTATGTGTGTGTGTTGACTACTAAGCTTCGCTGAAGCGTTATTAGACAGGTATGTGGCTGTTTTGCTGGGGACTCCTCCACTGTCAGTACCCGTGGGTCTTTTAATTTTCATACAGAGAAGTTTTCCAATCTTCTTCCAGGGACAAAGTTAGAAGCCTGGTTGCCAGCGTTCTGGGAACGAACAGGGAAAAGGGGATGAGAGGGTCTTACAGTTTAACAAATCCCCCCTGATTACAGTACAGTCTGGCACCCCTCGTCTCAGCTGTGCCGGTGCTCCCAAATCTAGAGCCTCACAGTTCAACCTCCTGCCAAGTTGGAAAAGGGCAATCACCCGGCTGTAGAGGTTTAGGGAGGAGACTGAGGAGTCTAACTCCTTCTACTTTCATCCAAACCTCCTCTTTTCAGCCCCATCCTACAACCTGCTTTCAGAGGTATCCCGTGTCTCCAGTTCCTGACCTGTTCTTGGGTTCTGATGTGCCAATAGGCCATCACCACCATCTATTTCCAGAGCATTTTCATCACCCCCCAGAAGAAAGCCCATATGCGTTAAGTAGTCACTCCAAATATGGATTTGCCTATTCTGAATATTTCAGATAAATGGGATTATACAAGAGGGGGCTTTTTGCGTCTGGCTTCTTTCCCCACGTATAGTGTTTTCAAGGTTCACCCGTGTTGTAACATGTATCAATACTTCATTCCTTTTTATTTATTTATTTATTTATTTATTTATTTATTTATTTATTTTTAATGTTGATTTTTATTTTTGAGAGAGAGAGAGACAGAGCGTGAGCGGGGGAGGGGCAGAGAGAAAGGGAGACACAGAATCGGAAGCAGGCTCCAGGCTCTGAGCTGTCAGCACAGAGAGCCCAATGTAGGGCTTGAACTCACAGACCGTGAGATCATGACCTGAGCCAAAGTTGGACATTTAACCAACTGAGCCACCCGGGTGCCCCTTTACTTCATTCCTTTCTATAGCTGAGTAAGACTTCATTGTATGGCTAGGCCACATTTTGTGTATCCATTTGTTAGTTGATGGACATTTTGGTTGTTTCCCCTTTTTGGCTATTACGGTCAATGTTGCTATCAACATTCGTGTATAAGTTTTTGTTTGAATATATGTCTTCCGTTCTCCTGGGTATATTCTGAGTAGTGGAATTGCTGGGTCATCTGGCAACTTTGCATTTAACTTTTTGAGGAACTGCCAAACTGTTTTCCACAGTGGCTGCCCCATTTTACATTCCCACCCATAATGTATAAGGGTGACAATTTTTCCACATCCATACCGACACTTGTTATTTTCAGTTATTATTATTATTACTGCATGTGAAGTGGGTGTGAAATGGTATTTCATTGTGGTTTTGATTTGCATTTCCTCTAACAACTAATAATATTGAGCATCTTTTTGTGTGTTTATTGGCCATTAATATATCTTCTTTCCAGAATGTCTATTCAAATCTTGTACCCATTTTTTAATCAGATTGTTTGTCTTTTTGTCATTGTGTTGTAAGAGGTCTTTGTATAGTCTCAGATTCTAGACCCTTATCAGACACATGATTTGCAAATATTTTCTCCCATTCTGTGAATTGTCTTTTCAATAGTGTCCTTTAATACATAAAAGTTTTTAATTTGATGAAATTAATCTATTTTCTCTTTGGTTGCTGTGCTTTTTTGGTCTCATATCTGAGAACCCATTGCTAAATCCAAGGTCATACAGATTTACTCCTATGCTTTCTTCCAAGAGTTTTATAGTTTTAGCTCTTACATTTAGGTCTTTGATCCATTTAATTTTTAAAAAATATTTTTAAAGTTTATTTACTTATTTTGAAAGAGAGAGAGTGAGTGGAGGAGGGGCAGAGAGATCATGACCTGAGCTGAAGTTGGTTGCTTAACTGACTGAGCCACCCAGGTGCCCCTAATTTGTTGTTGTTGTTGTTGTTGTTGTTGTTGTTGTTGTTAAGTAGCCTCCATGCCCAATGTGGGGCTTGAACTCACAACCCTGACTAAGATCAAGAGTCACATGTTCTACTGACTAAGCCAACCAGGTGCCTGTGAGTTAATTTTTGTATATGGTGTGAGGCAGGGGTCCAGGTTCTCCCGTTTCTTTCTTTCTTTCTTTTGTATGTGCAACCATCACTACTAATGCTAGAACATTTTCATCATCCCCAAAGGAAACCCTGTGACCACTAAACAGTCATTCATTCCTTTCCTTTGTGAGTTTATACCTTCCCCCCGCCCCCAATCCACTTACTGCCATTTTAGTGAAGTTGCAAGAGTAAGTAGAGATAAACACATGCGATCCATCCTCATTTAGCCAGAAATCTCTTCTTCCTTTCAAAGTGCGACAACTCTCACTTTCATTAGGCAGATTCCGGGGCCAGGCGCTCTGAGAGGGCTTTCTGGAGAAAGGAAATTTGATCTGAGCCTTAAAGATGTCTACAATTCCAGTGGAAGTTAAGGAGATAAAGGAGAGAAAGAATGAGAAGGGAGAGTTGGGGAGAAGGAAGGGGAAGGAAGGGAGAGGAAGGACTCTGGTGCTAGCACTAGAAGAATTTAATTAGATAAAAATCTGGTGTCTTATCCCTTGCCTGTAGATCTATTACCTCTGCTTGAGTTTCACTGAAAAGCAGCCCTTTTCTTAGAACCCTAAGGAATGTGACCTGGCCTTGAGCACAGTGAGAAAAAGGTTCTGGGAATTTTGGACCTCCCTCTGCAACTAACCTGGGAAGGTGCCAGGCCTGAAGAGACAAGGGCAGCTTTCAAGAACAAAGAGATGTATGCTGGATATAAAATTTATCTATTTGCAAGTTGTGCCACACCAAGTCAGCTGGTGCTGACTCAGTTTTCTCATCTGTAAAATGTTCTATCTAGCAGCGTTATTGGAGAATTAAGATACAAGGCATCCCTCACTTTCTGAAAGTACGTGAGTATCTGTTTTTGCTAACTGAAAGAAATAAAAAGAGGATTTCATTTTTTTTCCAAAAAAAAAAAGCCTCTACTAATAATAAGTCTTTCATAAAAGTGAAATGGCCAGTTGGACTTATGAAAGATTGCATAGGAACCCTCTACTTTCAGATGGCGGGGGGCGGGGGGCAGGGGAACACCTGTATTTGCAGTGTTTAGCAGAGTGCGAGGCCCAGAGGAGAATTTTTTTATTTTTAATTAATTTTCTTAACGTTTATTCCTTTTTGAGAGACAGAGAGAAACAGAGCCTGAGTGAGGCAGGGGCAGAGAGAGAGGGAGACACAGAATCTGAAGCAGGCTCCAGGCTCTGAGCTGTCAGCACAGAGCCTGCCTGATGCAGGGCTCGAACTCACCAACCATGAGATTATGACCTGAGCTGAAGTCGGATGTTTAACCCAATGAGCCACCCAGGCGCCCCTCAGAGGAGAATTTTTTAAGTGTCAGTTTTCTTCTGTTTCCTTCTTTGGCAATTTAAGGTAAACAATATGGATGGAATCTCAACCAAGGTCTCGAGTGCCTATCTAAGGAGCTTGGACTGAAGCTGTAAGCAATGAGGAATTATAGGAGATTTGTGAGTGGAAGAGTGACAAATATATCTATGCTTTGGATATATCCCTTCCAGAAGAAGAGAGTCCAAGCATAATGCAAGAGAGGGAGTCCTGAGCCCCAGCTCTACATCTAAGTGACTCCATTTTCTAATGTGCCCAACACATATGAAAGGTCTCCAACAGTGTTTCCCTAGTGGGCTGTGAGTTGTGTGAAAGCTTAATCCCTAAGGCAAACAGGAAAGCAGCTTGTCTTCTTAGAGACAGACCTGACCGTGGATGTTCCCCAAACATGAAGGGCTGGTGTAGCCAGCCTGAGCTGCCACCTGGGGGATGAGATGGGACTTTTGAGAAGCTCTAGAGAGTGTGACAATGGCCGAAGCCCAGAGGGCCCCCCTGGCGCTGCCCTCCAGAGAGAAGGAATGCCAAGTGCCTGAGGACAATTTTGAAACCATACGGACCCTCATTAAGAACATTTTCTCATGAAGGATGACCAACCTCATCCACGCCCTCTGGGTTGAGCCATGGACACAGGTGGAGTGAGAGAATCACCTGGAATGACTCTTCTGTCCACTAGAGGGAATCCCAGGCTAGAGATGGGGAGTCCTGTGTGTAGGAGCCCTGAGGCTGGAAGAAGGCACGGAGGGAGCTGCCAGCCAGGGGACCCGAGTGACCCTGGCTCAATGTTGACGGGAGTTAGCGTGTGTCAGCTGGGTGAGAGCCGAGTTTTACATTTCCAGGAATCGTGCGAGCTGGTTGTTAAGCCCGGTCATTAAAAATTAAATTCTGTGAATTGACACTTAAGTTAAATGTTAAAAACAAAGGTAGTCAAGACCCCAAACTCACCATTCCCTACTTATTTTACTGTTACCTCTCTATTGAATCTGTTACGTCAGCAGTACTGTATAATGGTGTGCTCTGTCCAATTTCAACTGTGGTAGCTTGAAAGTGGCCATGGTGGAATATCTGCTCCATGGAAACCCGCAAATGCTACAAATTGGGGCTCCACCCCCCATCCCCCCAATCCCGTGCCAGTTGTTAAACATTTGCCAGGACATCACTGCCTCGGCCTCTCCCACATCAGGTGTCGCGGGGAGGAGATGAGCTTTCCCAGTGGTCTTGCCAACACAGACACACTCAGATGTCCCCACGGAAGGAAGCACCCAATTTAAGCAGGCAGAGGCTGTTGAGGGGTACAGCAGTGGAGAGCACTGTTGTGTTGTTGCAGGCAGTTGGCCCAGGGGTCCTCACCCAGGCTCGGGCTTTGTGCAAGCTCTTCCTTCCACCTGAAACCTGTTTATGCTTAAGTGTTCAGGCATGCCTTTCTGTCTGCATAGCAACGAAGTGAGTTTCTAGATCATCCAACCCTAGAAAGTGTTCCCCATCAGAAGGGGGGGTTTCTTGAGGGCCAGGGAAACTCCCACCAGGGTCCCAGGCCTGCTGCAAATCCCTGCTCCGGAAGTGTTGGAGCAGCTACACAGAACACTGCAGCACCAGGCAAGACACTGGAGTCCTGCAGATCTGGGCTGGGTCACCCCATTGCCACATGACCTGAGAGCGGCACTTAACCAGTCTGGTCTCTGGTCTCCTAACTTGTGAAATAAGGAGAAGAATGATCATCTTGCCTCGCATGTCCGCGGTGTCCATTAAACGCGATTATCCATGCAAAGCTCTCAGCCGGTGATTCAGTCACCTAGAAGGTGTTCCATGATGTAGAAGCTATTGTCATACTCAAAGACAGGGTGTGGGGTGGGGAGGAGGGTGTGAATTTAAGTTGGCTCCGAGTGCCGAGTGCCGGACCACCTTGACGCTCTGTGTTTCAGGAGGGAGGGCAGGAGGCAACAAATCCGTGGTGGTACCGCTGGCCTTCTTGCCCCAAGCCCACAGCCAGGAAGTGGACTCGAACTGGAAACCGGCCCTCAGGCCAGGACTCGGCCAAACACTGGGCGACCGGCAAGGGCGCCTCCTCCGTACCCCCTTACCCCTCCCCCGCCTCCAGGGCTGGGACTTGGGGGCGGGAGGGCCGGCAGGCAGCCGGACGTCCAAGGGCCGGGGCTGGGCGCAGGAAGCGGCGGCAGGCCTGTCCTGGAGCCTCAAAGCGGCGGAAGGGAGGGAGCGGCCGGCACCTGCATTGTGCGAGCCCCGCTCCCTGCTGGGCCGCCAGGGACTCCCCGGGGCGCGTTCCTGGCATCCGCTGCTGGGGCAGGACGGCGGCAGTCAGGCAGGTAGTAATAACTGGGCAGAGAAGGCTAGAGCTGCACTTTCATTCGTTTATTGGTGCATTCATCAATTTTTGAGCTATGGCAGGAGCAGGAGCGCAAAACCAGTCCATGACCCAAGGACCCTCCCACTTCGTGGCTCTGTGGCCAGATGGCTGGGTTGGAATCCTTGCTCCTTTCCCTCACTAGCTGTGTAACTTGGGCAAATTACTTGGTCTCTCTGGGCCTCATCAGGTGGAGTGTTGGATTAAATGAATTGCATGTGAAGCATTTGGAACCAGTCTGAAACTGGTAAGCATTCATTAAGTGCAGGATTTTTTTTAAATTTATTAAATTTATTTATTTTTTAGATTTTATTTTTAAGTAATCTCCACACCCAACGTGGGACTTGAACTCATAACGGGGAGATCAAGAGTCCGACGCTCTTCCGACTGAGCCAGCCAGATGCCCCAAGTGTAGGATTTTTTTTTTTTTTTAATAATTTTTATTATTGCAAAAGACCATTTCGAGAGCAGCATGGAGGGCGCACTTAGAGGGCCCCAAAGTTGCATACTGGAGGCTGAACACTGGTTTTGAAGATTAAAAAAAAAACTTTTTTAACGTTTATTCATTTTTTGAGAGACAGAGACAGAGCATGAGCGGGGGAGGGGCAGAGAGAGAAGGAGACACGGAATCCGAAGCAGGCTCCAGGCTCTGAGCTGTCAGCACAGAGCCCTATGTGGGGCTCGAACCCACAAACTGTGAGATCATGACCTGAGCCGATGTCGGACGTTTCACCGACTGAGCCACACAAGTACCCCTCAAAGATTTTTAAAAACTAATTGCTAACATTTAAAATTGTGAGATCTTACCTAAAACTCAGATTTTGGCTTCTTTTAAAAGGGCTGAAGGTCTGGGAAGCTTGTATTTCCTAAGCTGTTATTGTATTATTGTATTTTGCTAGAAGTAGTTTTTTTTGTTTTTTTTTGTTTTTTACATATAGTGTTTATTTATTTATTTAAAAATTTTTAAATATTTATTTTTAAGAGAGACAGACAGAGTGTGAGTGGGGGAGGGGCAGAGAGAGGGAGACACAGAATCTGAAGCAGGCTCCAGACGCTGAGCTGTCAGCACTGAGCCTGACACGGGGCTGGAACTCACAGACTGTGAGATCATGACCTGAGCTGAAGTCGGATGCCTAACCAACTGAGCCACCCAGGCGCCCCCAGAGTGTATTTTTGTATGTCTCTTGCAACGTGGTGTTAACTTTTGGACCAGAAAAAAACAAAAAAAACAAAACCAAAATCAAAAACCTCTTAGGCAACTCCCCTGTTGCAAAGATCTGCGAGACAAGTTTATTTTGAAAGGCAGATACTGTATTTAAGTTGTGATTGTTGATTGTCAGATTTTAAAATGTTGCCTTCTGGAACACGTTCTTCTTCTGAAAGATGTCTCAAACATTTCAGAATGAGGCAGTTTATGCCATTCGAGTCCCCTGAATCAAGGAAAGGATCTGCAGGCCTTTGAGCTTTCCCAGCTGGGCTGGAGGTCAGAAGTGACAGGGTGGAAGATGTGGAGACATTAGCAGAAAGTGGAGCAGAGATGGAGAGAAGGAACAGACAGGCTGTAGGCATTTAGAAAACAGAACTGATAAGGTGTGGTGTGCAGAGGAGAGAGAGGAGACAAAGCCTGGGAGCACGGGTGGGAGGAAAGCCCATTCACTGACCCGAGGGTCCAGAGGAGGCGAATGAGTTCATTTAGCCACGCGGGGTCTAAAAGTCTGGGCCAGTTATGAGACCAGTGGGATAGAGGGGGTCTGGTGCTCAGGAGAAAGAGCTGGCCTTAGGATGTATTGTTGGTGACAAGGAAGTCCTGTGGGCATGTGGAGGAGAGCAGGAGGCCCAGGATGGACCCCGAGGACCTGTTAACATTAAGGGATTAAGGACATTTAAGGGATTACAAGGGGAAGGAGAGGAGTCTACAGGCTCTGCGGGATCCAGGTGCCTCCCTAGGTGGCCTTTGCCTCCGTCCTGTAGGACTGGACCCCTCCTCAAGACCTCCCTGCACAGATAGACTGAGGGATAGGTGGGGAGGAGGGTTTCTGACTGGAGCCTGCTGTAGCCCGATAAAGGGTGAGGTGGGACAAGACCCCAGGCTGGTTCAGGACATCTGAGCATCCTTCAGAAGTTCCTTCCTTCCTCCAGGGTCACTTAGTGGGCCTCTGGGACACTACCGGGAAGGGGAGTTCAGAGGAGAAGCCCACCTGGGCCCACTGGCTGGAGAATAAGCAAAGAGGGCATCCAGGACATTTTTCTCAGCTGCAGGGAAATTGGAAGGCTGGAGGTACCTGGAGCTACCTATCACATGATAGGATACTTGGCAGGTCAGGCTAGGTCACCCCTTATGGCCAGGAAGTATTGAGATTGTCACTGATAGAGGCCAGTGATCTTTCTCGGGAGCCAGAGATCTGGGCTGGGGCATGGCTGAGCTTTGAAAAATTAATTGGCCCTTACCATGTGCCAAATATCATCATACATGTTTATAAAAACTCTATGAAGGAAATAAAAATTTCCCCATTCTACAGAAGAAAAAACTGAGGCTCATAAGGCATAAATAACATGCAAAGACATGCAGCTGGTGAGAGGCCTAGTTGGGAGGACAAGGCTGGAGCTTGGGCTCTGTCCCTACAGTTTCTCCTGGGGCGACCCCACTTCTGCAATAGCCCTCCCAGCCTCCCCGACATTTGAGCTCTGCCCTGAGGGTCCTCCTAGGCTCACCTTCTCCCTCATAATCAAAAAGTGATCACCAAATCCTGTCAATCATACCCCCTCTGCAGACCTTGCATCTGTGCCCTTCCCTCCAGTCCCAGAGTGACTGCCCCAGCTTGGGCCTCATGATCTCCTGCCCTGGCTATCAGCCTCCTCCTTGGTCCCCCTGCCTTCCAGCTCTCCCTTTCCCTCCCCCAGGCCCTCATCCACACCAGCAGCCAGAGGGCTCTTCTCAAACACAAGTCTGACCCAGTCATTGTCCTTAACACCTGTCCATGATGTCCTGTTGCCCTCTGAATAAAGCCCAAATTCCCAAGTGGGTCATCAGGCCCTGTGGACTCTGGTCACCAGCCTTGCCAGCCTCGTGCTCACTGATCCCTGGACTGTTCCAGCCAAATGGGATGTTAACTCCCCCTCCTCTGAACAGACCCTGGGCTAGGCTTCCTGGCCTCGGGGCCTCTGTTCCCAGTGCCAACCTGGCTTACCGTAATCTCCCTTGTCCATCTCTGGTGACTGAAGTTCTGGCTACCCTTGAAAGCCTCGCTGCACAGAGGGTCCTTTTGCTAGAGCCTAATGTGCCTTGGATTAAAGTTCTTTGTGTCCCTGTCTCTCTTTCCTACTGAGTGGCGTGAGCTTCTGTGCATCCCTCCCTTGGTGCCCAGCGTGTTACCTGACATAGTGGGGAGGCTCTGAAAACGTGGGATGGGAGCACCTTAGTCTCGATCTCCCTTCTGTCTGTTCCGGCTCTGGCATGGCCTGGAGTCACTTCAGAGCCAGCTGCAGCTGCAGGTCTAGCTCCTGGCTCAGACCCTTCTCTGATTCCAGCTCTGACCTGCTGCAAGCTGGAGATCCAGCTCCAGGCCTAGCACCAGCTTTGGCTTAATATCCAGGACTAATATGGGCTTAGTCCATGGCATTGGGTCCAAACTCACAACCCATTCATCTGTTTCCTACCCTCCCTTTTATTTTTCTTCTTCTTCTTCCTCTTCTTCTTCTTCTTCTTCTTCTTCTTCTTCTTCTTCTTCTTCTTCTTCTTCTTCTTCTTCTTCTTCTTCTTCTTCTTCTTCTTCTTTTTAAAGTAAACTCTACTCTCAACGTGGAGCTTAAGCTCGCTACCTCGAGATCAAGAATTGCCTGCTCCAACGAGCGAGACAGCCAGGCGCCCTGTGTTTCCTACCCCCCGCCCCCATCCCCAGCTCCACTTTCCTGGGCTGAAGTTTCCCACCTCAGTTCCAGGTTTCCCCTGCATTCCCATGAAGCCTTTTGTAAGCTAAAATGGCGTAAAGAAGCAATGGCCATGAACTTATATGGAAAAATTCTTCAGCATTCCCACACCCAAAAGCTTCTGTTAGGCTTTTCTGATACTTTAGGACACATCTTGCTAGTGTATGTGCAAAATAAATCCGAGATTAAAGCATAGATGCTTACAGACACGGTTCAGATCTCTGGTGGCTGGATGCTGAGATGCTGAGTGTACTTCCTGGGGAAGGAGCTTGGTGGGGCCACTCTGGCTGTCAGGGGTTCACGCTGCTTCTGTGACAGCTTGATGCCAAACACTGAGCACTATTTTGACTATTTACCATTTTTGTTCTTTTCTTTTAGAGTGAGAGAGCGTGCAAGTGGGGGAGAGGGGCAGAGGGAGAGAGAGGATCTCAAGCAGGCTCCACGCTCAGCATGGAGCCCAGCGTGGGGCTCCATCCCAGGACCTTTGGCCCCATGACCTGAGCTGATATCAAGAGTCAGAGGCTCAACTGACTGAGCCACCCAGGTGTCCCATTTTTTGTTTTGGGGGTTTTTTGTTTGTTTGTTTTTTTCATCTTTTATAAAAGTGAAAATCCCCCTTGAATTTCTTTGGTTAGTAAAAAAAAACAAAAAAACAGGTACTGATGTAGGTCTTTTGTAAAAGCAAAGTGGCGTTTCATGCAAACGTTTGAAAAGCATGGGGTGTCTGTACTCTCCAGTTAGAAGGAAGGAGAGAGACTGGGAAAAGACCACAACAGGGCCCCATGTGGCCGGTCTGCTTCTGGGATTACACCTGCCCTGGAGCTGCCTTGCTGCATGCAGCATCCCAGCCCAACCTCAGGGCCCTGGTGCTGTAGGGACAACTAGTCCCAGGTTCAAAGCAAGACCCTACCACTTACTGGCTGTGAGGCTTTGAGCACCTCCTTGGGCCCCGATTCTCTTGTCTATAAAACAGGAGAACAGATGACAGGAGAATGATAGGAGACAATGCTGTGGAGGTCTGGACATGGCGCCTGGCACACAGTAGATGTCAATAACCTCCAGGGCCTTTCCCCCTCCCTGTTTTTCCAGATCCACCAGGTCAGCTCCTGTGGGTGCCCTGCACATTCCACAGTGCTCATTGCATAAGGGCTGTCCTGCCACTATGACATTAGTGGCCCTGGCACAGCCTTGCTTCCAAGCTTCTGGCTGGGACTGTTGTCCCTAGGGCATCTTGGGCAGTGGGGGCAGAGCCAAGGCACCACACTGGAGCCCCTGCCTAGAACTCCATGTCCCTGACGTCAGGGGCAAACATGGCTCCACAGGGTACTGGGGAAAAGGCTGGTCTTCCTTCTTTGCTGTGGGCTGAGTGTATGTATTTGGGTTGCGGAGGTAGGGGTGCTTCCTTCTCCCCTCTGACTACCTCCTGAGTTCTGTCCGTCAAAGCTCGGAAGGCAAGGGTTCCTATGCATAAGGGAACTTGGGGGGCCCTGTACCTTAAACACAGGACCCAACATCAATGGGGGACTGGGTGTGATGTGTTACATAGGTGAGTGAATATGGAGGTATGGATGTATTTGTGCATGGTGTATGGTAAATACAGGCATGCTAGAATATCACGTGTAACACGTATATGTCTGTCTCGAAGTGATGTGGGTAGTTGCAGGGCCATGTCTACATGTAGCACATATGTAGTGTGTGTAGGTGACTTTTGCGTGTGAATACCTGTACGTGGGGCGACAGATGTAGATCTGGGTACGTGGTCTAAGCAATGTGTGTTGGTGTGTCTGTATATGATGTGTGTGTCTTGTGTGAGCCAGATCAGGGGGAGAGCATGAACTGGAGAGTTCTTTTAGGCAGTGGGGAAGTGTTGGTGTATTTAGGATTCCCTGCTGAACTCTCTGAGGTGGCCCGGCCAAGGTCATGGTCTACTTGCTGCAAGAGCAAAGAAGGGCAGTAGGGGCAGAGTCAAGGGGGTTGGGTCTATTCTCCAAAGAGCCAGATGCTTCACACTCAGCTGACTATCTTGCCCTGATGTCTGGGGGAAAAAAAAAAAAAAACACCAGGGAAATAAACACAACCTTTGGAAGTCCTGGTGATGTGTATGGGGAGGCTTCTACAGCTGGTAGCTCATGTGGGCAATGCCCTGCCTTTGACCGGCCGCTAAGGCTTGTGAGGCCAATGGCCTTGCTGCCATTAACTGCTCCTAGATGATTACCTAAGTACTGCAGCCCCATTCCAGAATTTCCACAGTATTCCTGCTGAATCTCTGTTCATCAAAGCTCATAAGGCACAGGTTCCTACGGTTAAGAGAACTGGGGAACCCTGACCCCCAAACACAGGAACCAACATCAATGGGAGGGTCTGGGGGTGACACATAGGTGAGTGAATGCGTAGGTGTGGATGTATTTGTGGCATGGTTGTGTCGCAATTGCAAATTGGTATCTCTTGGGACCCCAGGCCCCAGAAGGAAAGTTAAGGGACTTCTTGTTTTTTGTTTTTTTTTTAAAGTTTGTTTATTTTTGACAGAGAGTTCGAGCACAAGCTGGGGAGGGGCAGAGAGAGAGGGAGACACAGAATCCGAAGCAGGCTCCAGGCTCAGAGATGTCAGCACAGAGCCTGACGAGGGGCTCAAAATCATGAACTGTGAGATCATGACCTGGGCCAAAGTCAAACGCTTAACCGACTGAGCCACCCAGGTGCCCCTAAGGGACTTCTAAAGCCACATCGCACCTAGGCTGTTGATCTCTAGAGAAACCTAATTTTAAACAGGTTGGCCCTCCCTATCCCACCCCTTGGTGCGTCTCTTTCCTCAGAATGCACCAGGACTCCCCGTCTCGAAATGACTCCTCAGATAATGTGATCTTGTCTGTATTTTCCATTGCTCCCTAAGATGCACTCCATGCTGGAGATGCCTTGAACCACTTGCATTTCCAAGAATGACTGCCTAAAATGGGCTACTCTGCCTGGCTGACTCTGATTCATCCCTCAAAATTCAGGCTAAGTGTCAGGTCCTCAGGGAAATTTCTGAGGCTAAAACTGCTAGTTGTCCCCTAATACCCAGTTATTCTGCTTGCCCTTAGTCATAAAATTCTGATTTTTAGCTGGACACCTGGCTGGCCTGGAGTAAAAACCCTATTTCCCAGAATTCCTCACAGCCACGTGTGACTCTGTGACTGAATGTGGGCCAACAGCTTGTGGGCGCGACTATTCTGTGCAACTTTCAGGAACTGTTTTTTATCTTATTTTTTACTTAAAAAAATTTTTTTTTAAGTTTTATTTTCACTTATTTTTTGAGACAGATAGAGAGCAAACAGGGGAGGGACGGAGAGAGAGGGAGACAGAAGCCCAAGCAGGCTCTGGGCCGTCAGCGCGGAGCCCGATGCGGGGCTCAAACTCACAAACCACGAGATCATGACCTGAGCTGAAATCAAGAGTCAGAGGCTTAACCCACTGAGCCACCCAGGCGCCCCAGGAACTGTTTTTTAAAGGGAGTGTGTGTTGTTTTTCACACCTTCCTCCTTCCAACTCACATGGAAGCCACGCTGGCCAGTGAGATAGAAACATTGTGTTAAGGATGGCAGAGGATGATGGGGCAATAGAACAGAAAGCACTGAGCTGTGATGATCATGGAGCCTCCATACTAGCTCGTGACGTGGCTGTGATTGGGGAATTTTGTCACCTACAGCCAAACTCAAGCCTAGCTGATACATTTCCCTGGTACCAGCCGTCTCTTCTCTTGTCGCTCAGCTCTCTCTGACGACACACTCCATTCCAATTGCCTGGTTCTATTTGTCCATCTGACTGTGATCTCACAAGGCCGGGGTCTGTGTCATCTACCAAGCACGGTGCCTAACAGACCCAAAAACGTTAGTTGTATTAACAACTGTGTGAAATACACATTCAGGCATCCAGGTTGGGTGAAGCCGTAGTTCGGGGAGTTATTGGTGTAATATGGTCACTGATGGGGTGGGAGAGGACGGGGTAAAGAGGAAAGAGGGTTGAAGGAAGAGGTCCTCAGAGCTCTAACATCTAAGGTTGAGGAGGAAAAGCCCTCCTGGGTCTGTGCTGAGGCCACCTCTGCCCAAAGTTAAGGGACTAGTGTTGAGGGAAGCAGTGGTCAAGGGTTCAGGGTTCTAGAGTCCAGGACATCTGGGTTTCCATCCTGGCTCTGCCACTCACTAGCTCTCTGACCTTGAGCAAGTTAACTACTCAGCCTCAGTCTCTTTATCTGCGGAGGAGAGAATAATAAAGAACTTACCTCATGGGGTTGTTGTGAAGTTAAAATTAGAGAATTCACGTAAATCACATAGCACGGTGCTTGGCATAGAGTGAGTGGTTAGCAAATGTTGGCCATTATGATTCTTGTTACTATGGTCTTTCTTGCATTCATTAACTCACTTAACAAACAAGCTCTAGGCATTCTTCCACATGTGCCCAGTGCTTCAGCCAAAATGTATTTCCTGAGATTTCCTAACACTTACCATTCTCCCTCACCCCCTTTGGCTTTGCACATGCTGTTTGCTCTGCCTGACGTGCCCTTCACTCTCCTCATCTGCCTGGCACACTTGCCCTTTGAGCCTCAGCTAATAGTTCATATCCTTAAGGACTTGCTGAGACCTCCTAGGCTAGGTTGGAAGCCTCTGGGCTTGCACATGACCATGGCCGTCTCATTGCACAACTCCAGTGGGGGACCAGTCATATAGACCTTTTTGGCTGTGCGACGTGGCAATCTTGCCTGTATCAGTCCTCTGTTTACCTTTATCGTAATTTTTATCAGCCTTTTACTGTAATGATTTATTTACCTGTTGATCTCTCTCTCTAGACTCTGAACTCCTTAAGGACTCTGCCTGACACTGAGGCAGGGCTCAGAGAATGTTCATCTGAATGAAGGGATCCTAGCCTCATCCCTGCATCCTGGGGTTCCCAGTCTGGCTGGGGAGACAGAATGAACAAACAAAACATATCAAGAACTGAGTATGACCAGGAGGTTCACAGCCCTGTGTGTTTCAAACAGAGGCATTCCCACGATGGACAAAGAGAGCTCTAAGAGAGGATGCGGTGGTCAGAGCGGGGAACTGGAGCGGAGATGTAAATTCTGGATTGTTCTTCTCAGATGTGGGAAGAATTCTCGCCTTCCACCGCCCCTGACTTTCATTTGGTCCAAAAATAAGGATATCATCTTTTCAAAGCTCTTACAAGGACAATGTATATCCAAGAGGAACCCAGCATAGATTGAGGTCTTTGCCAGGCCAGTTGTTAGGCTGGGCCACAGCCTGAAGCAAGAGGAGGTACCCAGAGGATCTGACATTGCTCTGAAACTTAATTCGAGTTACCCCCACTACGGGCTAGGGACCAGATTATGGGGCTCTTAGGAAAGTGTTTCTCCTCCTCAACATGGATTTACACTATACTGTTGCTGAGAATAAACAGTTGTGTTTTGTGTGCCTGTGTGTATGTGTGTGTATTTGATCTGCATTTAACCACCCTCCTGACATTCCCACTCACCCCAAAAGGCCAAATCTGAACAATGAGGAGGAGGCATAGCTTGTCATTTCTCATTGGTGGAAAGACTTTAAAGAGACAGGACACCGAGAGTCAAAATTTCCAAGCCCATCCTGGGCTGTTTGGTGCAGGCTATTTGCCTGTACCCCTCCATGCTCCTGCTAGGATAGTCTTTTAGACTGAATAACTCAGACTTTGGGAAGTGTTCTGCTAAGTGTTTCTTATCCTGTTGATCCTATCCCATGTGGCTTAGGGGGTGAGGCTTCCTGAACAGAGCCTGATGTAGATTTTGCCCAGGGGAGAACTGAAAAGGTGGTCTCTTTCAGTGGGTGTAAGGGAAGGAAGATCTGAGACGGGAGAATAAAGTTAGGAACCGAGTGTACTCACAAGGAGACATCCTGTTAACAGGTTTTGGTTGTTTTTCCCTTGGGCAGTCACATGACATGCTCAATTTAAAATGATTTCTTCTAGTTGTATTTCCCTACAGGAATTCCTGCCCCTTCAGTGAAGTCTGTCACAGGCATGTGGGCCTTTCCTTCATGGTAGCTCATGGAGTGAGCATATGCAGCAGTGGGGCTGGGGAGGAGTCCTTCTGGGTGCAAGGCTCCTGAGCAGGCATGGGAGGAAGACAACCTTACCTGAAGAGGAATAAAATGTGGAGCAGTCCATTTTAAGGGACAAGGCAGTCAGGTTAAGGGTGAGGGTGCAAGTAAAGCTTAGGGTGAGCCATGGGAACTACCTTTTCTGGGGACTGAGAGCTTCAAGTCCAACTCCTGGCCGGAACAGAGGGTGGGGTGAAGTTTCAGGAATGAGGTGGGAAAGGGGGGGGGCTGGGGACCCCTCAGTGTCCGTCCCAGCCCCTGGTTGTGGCTTGCCTTCCCACAGGGAGCCAGGCGGTGGCCTGTGCCTATGTGTCCTCATTGCCCTTTGCTCTGTGGGAAGGTCCTGATAGCAAGCAGAATGGATCGTGGCCACCGGAGGACACTTCCACGTGCCACTGGCCCTACCCTTCACCTTTCGTTTTTTCCTGATGGCCAGGAAGTCTTTGGGCAGCTCAAGGAAGGCTGCTACTACCTTCACTTTGGCCCTGTCACTCAGAAGGAGTAAGCAAAGCCAAAAGTCTCCAAAAAGAAGTGGGGTGAGGGGAGAGGCTCAAGAATTTGCTGTTTTCCCTTCTTTGGCCTCCTGTTCCCACCCAACATAAGCCCAGAGCCTGGAGTTCAGAGGAGAGATCATAATTTACCACCTAAGGTTTAGAATCCAGCCCAGCCCAGCCCCAAAGTCCAGCCCAAAGCTTAGAACACAGAGCCCAAACAAGCCCAGACGGGTCAAAAGTCCAGCTCAGAAGCCAGCACTAAAGCCCAGAACCCAGGGGTGCCTGGGTGGCTCAGTTGGTTGAATGTCTGACTCCTGATGTGGGCTCAGATCATGATCCCAGGGTTGTGGGATCGAGCTCTGCATCGGGCTCTGTGCTGAGCAGGGAGCCTGCTTAGGATTCTCTTTCTCTCTCCCTCTGCCCCCCTCACCAGACCCAAAGACCAGAGCTCAGGACTTAGAACCGAGTCCTGGGCATATAATCCAGTTCACAGCCTAGAACCCAGAGCCAGAGGGCCAGAAGCTCAGAGCCAGAATTCAGACTAAAGCTAAGCCCAAAGTCCAGAGCCCAAAGCAACCCAGAAGCTACTCAAAAGCCTAGAACACAACACAGACCCATCTTAGTTCCAGGACACAGAATCCAGCCTAATAGTTATGGGGGTGCATAGAACTCCACACCCAGCCCACAGCCTAGCAGACCCCGGATGTTCCTCCTAGCAGCAGTTAGGGATAGACCAAGGCTGCAAGATGAGGAGGAGGAATTCCAGATTTCAACCCTACTCCTGGCAGGAGGGGGACAAGGAGCTGGTGTTTGTGTGGTGGCAAGGGGAGTGTTCTGTGGTTCTCCTGGCCCTGGTCTGGAGGGTCCATACTGGAGACTCAGACATCAGGCAAAACATGGCCTGGGGCTTTCTCTGCAAGGACTACCCCTTGGAATCTCAATGGGATGGGAAGCAATTTCAATGCTGCTGACTTGCTGTGTGACTTTGAGAAAGTCCCTTCCCTTCTCTGGTCTTACTTTTCCCAAAAAGGAAATCAGAAAGTGTTTTATTTAGACTCATAGACCCAGAAACACAGAAGGGCCTATTACAGATAGCCCCTTCATTCATTTAATCTTTCATTCATCAAATATTTGTTGAACACATACTATAGGTAGACTTTTTTTTTTTTTAATTTTTTTTTCAACGTTTTTTATTTATTTTTGGGACAGAGAGAGACAGAGCATGAACGGGGGAGGGGCAGAGAGAGAGGGAGACACAGAATCGGAAACAGGCTCCAGGCTCCGAGCCATCAGCCCAGAGCCCGACGCGGGGCTCGAACTCACGGACCGCGAGATCGTGACCTGGCTGAAGTCGGACGCTTAACCGACTGCACCACCCAGGCGCCCCTATAGGTAGACTTTAAACAGGACGATGAAATGGCCAGATTTTTTTTTTTTTTAATTCATCTGTTGTTGAAGATTGGATTAGAGGAGGCCCATTAGGGCATTGTTCCAATAGTTCAGGAGAGATAGAATGAGAGTCTAAGGATTGCAAGTGTCATGTCATATTTATAAAGTACAGACGTGGTCACGGCGCTTAGGTTGCGCAGTCCGTTAAGTGTCCGACTTCGGCTCAGGTCAGGATCTCATGGTCTGTGCGTTCGAGCCCCACACTGGGCTCTCTGCTGTCAGCACAGAGCCCACTTTGGATCCTCTGTCCCCCCTCTCTCTCTGCCTCTCTCTCACTCATTCTTTCTCTCTAAAAATAAACTAAAAAAAAAAAAAAAAAAAGAGTGGGAGGTAATGATTTAAAAGAACACTAATAAACAAAATAAAGTACAGATATGGTCATTTGACTCTTCTGCTTAGAATCCTTATAATGGCTCCCCACTATCTTCAGGGTGAGGATACAAGGCCTCTTCCCATCTTCTCAGCCTCAGGGCTTATCAATTTCCCATCTAGCAAATGCCCAGTCCCCACCAAGATACTCATTGTTTCTATACCCACCATGCTCCATTACTCTTCCATCTGTGGTGTTCCTTTTGCTTCATGCCCTTCCCTATCTCAGGAACTCTTACTCGGGGTTTGGCTCCATCATCACCTCCTCTGTGAAGCCTTCCCAGACTCCTATCTCTCAAACAGAATCTAGTGTTCTCAAGTCTGTGCACTCAGACAGATCTCCATTAGGACTTCGCTACACTTTGTAGCTTAGTCTGCTTATGTTTGTCTCCGTGATTAGATGTGACTCCCTCAGAGGTGCCTGGGTGGCTCAGTCAATTAAGCATCCGACTCTTGATTTTGGCACAGGTCATGATCTCAAGCCCTGCGTCGGGCTCCAGGCTGACATTGCAGAGCCTGCTTGAGATTCTCTCTTTCCTCTCTCTCTGCCCCTTCCTCTCCTCCTCCCCCTCCTCCTCTCTTTTTTCTCTCATGTGAGTGTGCACACACACATTCACACTCTCAAAATAATTAAATAAAACTTTTTAAAAAATGTGACTCCCTCAAAGGACAGGATCATCCATACCTTCTTCACCCTTGTGTTGCTGGGTGGGTCCAGAGCAGCTCAGTAAACCACGGACAAGGCCACCTTTCTACCTCTTCCAAGTAGATTTTATTAAAAGAACAAAAAAAAAATTTTTTTAAGTAAACTCAATGACACATATGGGGCTTGAACTCACAACCCTGAGATCAAGATTTGCATGCTTTACCAACTGAGCTAGCCAGATATCCCTAAATTTTTTAAAAAATTTAAGGCCCCCATGTTTTAAGTTTATTCTATTCATTTTATTATTTTTTTTAATTTTAAAGATTTTATTTTTTTTTATTTTTTTATTTTTTATTTTTTTATTTTTGGGACAGAGAGAGACAGAGCATGAACGGGGGAGGGGCAGAGAGAGAGGGAGACACAGAATCGGAAACAGGCTCCAGGCTCCGAGCCATCAGCCCAGAGCCCGACGCGGGGCTCGAACTCACGGACCGCGAGATCGTGACCTGGCTGAAGTCGGACGCTTAACCGACTGCGCCACCCAGGCGCCCCTAAAGATTTTATTTTTAAGCAACCTCTATGCCCAACGTGGGGCTCAAACTCATAACTCCGAGACCAAGAGTTGCACACTCCAACTGAGCCAGCCAGGTGCCTCTTTAAGGTTTTTTTTTTTTAATTTATTTTAGGGGCGCCTGGGTGGCTCAGTCGGTTAAGCGTCCGACTTCAGCTCAGGTCATGATCTCACAGTCCGTGGGTTTGAGCCCCGCGTTGGGCTCTGTGCTGACGGCTCAGAGCCTGGAGCCTGTTTCAGATTCTGTGTCTCCCTCTTTCTCTGACCCTCCCCTGTTCATGCTCTCTCTCTCTCTGTCTCAAAAATAAATAAATGTTAAAAAAATAAATAAATAAAAATAAAAAATTTATTTTAAATAAAATATTTTTAATTCCAGTATAATTAATGTCTAAAAAAATTTTTTTTACCTCCTATTTTGTTTTTAAACCCAGAACAGAAATGTTTTTCCAATGCCTTTTTTTTTTTTTTTTTAAGTTTACTTATTTTGAGAGACAGAGAATCCCAAGTAGACTAGACACTGTTGGCACAGAGCCTGACTGTGAGATCGTGCCCTAAGCCAGATCGAGAGTCAGACCCTTAACCAGCTGAGCCACCCAGGTGCCCCCCCTCCCCACTGCCTCTTCATCAAAGACATCCGGCCAGTCAGAAGAAATGGACAAAGGGCATAAATTAACATATGTTAACAGCCAACTATAAGTTTTGTTTTGCACATATATATTGTCTCACCCGATCCTCAGGATAACACTATGAGCTCTTATTATTGACCCAATAAATGAAGTTCGGAGAAGTAAGTGACCTGCCTAAAGTCACAGACCTAGCTAGAAACAGAACTATATTCAAAACCTGACAAGATTGACTCCAGGCCACGCTCTTTAAGGGCCCCAACCGTGCTGTTCTCTTATTCTTTATCAGCATGAGACCACAGGGTTACCACAAGTCTGAAGGCCACCAAAGGCCAGGTCCCCACGTGCGGTAGTGACAGTGGAAGCAGCCGTTACTTGGTGCTAGGCTGTCCGACCTGCTTTTTTGAGCAGATGGGATAAAGGAGGCCCAGAAGTGGGGTGGAACTTTGGGCTTCCCAAGGCAGGCTCCGCTTCTGCCACGCTGGCCTTAGTCCAGCAAGTCACTTATGCTGAAGATCTTACTCTGAGAGGGTCAAGGCCAGCAAGCCAAGGCAGGGCCTCAGGCAGGAACGTGGTGTGAGCATAAGGAGAGCGAGGGCAGAGTCCTGGCTGGCCAGGAAGGGAGGAGTATTGCTCAGCTTTCAGCCTCCACCCCACCCCTTCTTCTTCTTTTTTTTAAAGTTTACTATTTATTTTGAGAGAAAGAGAGATGCAGGAGGGGCAGAGTGAGAGGGAGAGAGAATCCCAAGCAGGCTCCACACCATCAGCAGAGAGCCCGATTTGGGGCTGGAACTCACGACCTGTGAGATCATGATCTGAGCTGAAATCAAGAGTCAGATGCTTAACCGACTGAGCCACCGAGGTGCCCCATTGAGCCACCCGGGCCCCCCTCCCCCTTCTTCTGAGGCCAGGCTCTAAGCTCCTGCCCAGAAAGCACCTCACCTGATCTCCTGGATCCTGAGGCTACCTGGCAGGTTGGCCCAATCCCTGGGGCTGTCTCAGATGGTGTGGTTCTCTGAGCCAAGGCTGGTCTACTCAGCTTCTTCTACTCCATCATTCTGACAACTGCTCTGCAGAGTCTTCCTGGGGGGTAGGGAAGTCTCTCTTTTCTGGGAAGAAACTTGAACTTGGGGGAACCCAGTTTGAGAAGATACAGGGATACTGGCTGGTTGGCTGGGGGAGGCACCAGGTATCCCAGGGAATCTCTGGGCACTCTCCATGCCCCTCAGTCCCCTGACACCTGAGGCTCAGAAGTCAGACCTATCACCTAGCCTAGTCCCGAAGCCCATAATAGGGGCCCTCCCTCCGAAGTGGTCTATAGCCTCTCGTGGTCAGATGGATCAGCCTCGGAGACTCTCCTACCCTACAACTGCCCAGCCAACATACAGGCAGGAACTAGCAGTCTCCTGGCGACTTCAAGGGCCCTCAGATACTTCCTCCCCAAAGAGCCTCTCTTTGGGACCCTCAAGAGTCCCTTCTTCCTACTTTCTGCCCTGCCTCCTTCCTACAGGACAAATAATAGGGGATCCAGGGAGAGTAGACTGGGGCATCCCTATCGTAGCAGCCATTCCAGGAAACCCTTGCTCCGGGGCCTGCCCAGGCCTTAACTCTGGCCATTCCCTGGCCTCAGAGCACCACCACCCAGAATGTAAACTTACTAGTGACTCTTGAGCTAAGTATACTTTAAGGAATGGGCTGGTTCCTTTTTTTCAGAAGTCAGGGTGGTGAGTCTGCCAGTTAGGCACTGAAGAAATCTTCCACTGGATAACGAACTATAAGCTATCACACTTGGCAACTCTTTCACTTAGCTGAAACCTCAACAGCTCCACCTGATAATCGTGCCCCGACCCAACGGCATCCAATTGTGCTTGAAATACCACATTGTGGAACCAGACATAAATCTAGCCTCTAGCTATTTACATCAAATTTCCTCCCCTCTGACTTAAGCGGCCTTACTTGGAGAGGTTTTGCCCAGGGTGCTAATAAAGATAATAATAATAATAATAATAATAATAATAATAATCTTTTTATTTTTTAATGTTTATTCTGAGAGAGAGAGAGCAGGGGAGGGATGGGGAGAGACTGAAACAGAGAGAGAGAGAGAGAGAGAGAGAGAGAGAGAGAAAGAGAGAGAGAGAGAGAAAGAGAATCCCAAGCAGATCCATGCTGCCAACACAGAGCCCAACAAGGGGCTTGATCTCATGAACGGTGAGATCAAGAGTCAGATGCTTAACCAACTGAGCCACCCAGGTGCTCCTAATAATCCTTTTAAAGTGCTCACTCTGTGCCAAGCACTGTTTTAATCACCCCACTTAATCCTCATGCCAACCCCAAAGACAGGTACAATTATTATCCCCATTCGACAAGTGGGGAAAGTGAGGCTCAAAGAGATTTGGCAATTTGCCCAAGAGTAAACTGTAATGGTAGAGATAGGCTATGCAGCCAGGTAACCTGTCTCTGAGATCTTTGCACTTAACTCTGCTGCTCTGCCTCCCAAGAAGCTCTGGGGACCTGTTGGCCTCCCCCAAGGGCTCTCAGGGGACTATGCTAGGGCATATGAAGAAGCCCACCAGGCTAGGCATGGTGCTTCATGAGGGCATAGACAGGTGGAGAGCAACAAGGGGGCAGGGAGAGGGCTCTGAAGCTCATTTGCCCTAGGCCGTGAGGTCGGGCTAGACCCAGAAAAGGTCAAGGATGGCTAGGAGGGTGGTCCCAGCACAGAGTGGGGAGCTGTCTGTCTGTTCTTCAAGGAGAAACCCTTGTCCTCACTGCCGCCCTAGATGAAAAGAATGTTACTATGAAAAATGGGCCCAGGCCCCTGCTCCAGGCTCCGGAAGCTAATAGAGCCCTCTGCCTACTGTGGACTGGAGGCTCAGGACAGCCCCTTGGACTCCAGGCCTGGTGGTGTGGGGGTAAAGGGGGAGTAGGAAGGACAGTTGGCAAGAAGGCCAGCGGAGACACGTGGTCAGGACTGGAAGGCATCTCTAAGTGACAAGTCTACAACCACACCATCACCAGAAAAAAGGGCCGGACTCTGGGTTTAGTCCCTGCTTCTCCTCTCTTAGCCTCAGGTTCATCATCTATTAAATGGAGTAATAAAAACTACCCTCTCCAGGGGTGTTGTGAGGAGTAAATGAAACGATATACACAAAGCACTTAGCACAGTGCTTGCCTGGCATACAGAGAGTGCTCAATAACTGGGAGCTTCTGTATTAGCAGTGCTCTGTTTCCATTGCTGGTCAATGAGTGTCCCTGGAGGTATGTTACGGGGGCTCTGTCCTCAGCAACACTATGGATGGTGGAGTGAAGCTGCAAGGAGCAGCCTGGATCTAAACTTAGGGAGAGAAAACAGTGGGCAACAGAACCGGCATTCAAAACAATTTCTACAGGCTGGAATAAGCAAGATGACATTGTCCTTCTGTGAGCTCGAAGACATTCACACAAAGCAGAGGGTGGGGGAGAGACCTGACTTGACCCCAGCTCTGCTGAAAAGGATCTGAATGATTTAGTTGATCACAACCTGATGGGAACTAATCATGGGAGAGAAAGGCTCTGGAGCCCAGCAGTCTTAGGCTGCATTAACAGTGTGTCGCGTCCAGACTGGGGGAAATAATAGGTCTATTGTGCTGGCATGGTCAGGCCATATCTGGAATCTTGCACTGCTACACTGACAGGTTGGAATCAGGCCAGGAGGGGGACCGGTCCGGCTTCAGCTCCCAGGTACTTGTGCTAAGCACTTCCTGGGCATTTTCTTGTTTCATACCCAAAGCTACCCTACCAGGGAGTCATTATTACTATCTCCACTTTACATACACGGAGGGTAACTGAGTTGCTCAGGACCAGCCATGCAGCTAGTAAACGGAGGAGCCTGAGGCTTTCCCAGATGGGCTCTTCCTGTGCTTGTACCGGAGGAAGACTGAGCATGCATCACTGAACACATATTTATTAGTTTCCTTCCATGAGTCAGATCCCAGCTAGTTTGTGGGGACACAGCAGTGGAAAAAGATGTGGTTCCTGTCTTCCTGGAGTTCATGGTCTGGGGGTGGGGGGTCTAAATCACTTGTGATATGGCGTGATGCTACAGGAGTGAAGATTTTAGGGCTGGGAGGGATCAGAGTCCACCACAGCCAACTCAAGCCTGGGGAAGGGAAGAGACAGAAAGAACAGTGTCACACAGCTCCTGGTGGAGCCATGGGAGGTCAGCCCGTGCCCTTTTCACAGCATCCAACTGTCTCACTTTGGCTCTGTCTGCTCAGCAGTGACCAAGAGCTGTGTGCCACGATGGGAGCTGCTGGGGCATATGAGGAAGCTTGGTGTGGCCATCCTGGGGTAGCCAGACCTCATCTCTCCTCCCTGCAATCAGTCAGAGAGCCTAAGAAAGAAAACAGGAGTGGAAGCTCAGCAATCACAGGAACGGGAGAAAGTGGCCTTTGAGATCCCAGCATCCCCTTCACTAATTAGAGCAACCGACCCCCCACGCCCCCTCCCCAGCCTCTTGAGTGTCTGGGAAGCCTGGGGGCGATGACCCAGAGGTGGTAGAAAAAGCATGTTTTCTGGATCTGTGTTTGGCGTCTGTTCCAGACTAATGTCCTTCTAGATATCTTCTTTCAAGGACCAGATTACTCAGTCCTCTCTTTTTCAAATCCTTCCTTGATTGTTTCAACCCAGAGTGCCACTGCAGTTTTGTCACATCTCCTAGGGTTTTTTGTTGGAGAAACACATATATCCCATTTAGCGTCCTGGTAATTTTTGCTGAGAGAGACAGAGCAGGGCCGTTAAGAGAGAAGGCTCTGGAAAGGGACAAACCTGCCAGGCCTGGCTTTGCCACAAAACAGCTGTTTCACTTCTCTGAGTTTCCATTTCCTCAGCTATAAAATGGGGATGATAATACCGTGCTCATGTCGTTGCTGTGAGGACTGGATGACATCATTTTAAGCACGGAGGAAACTCTCCATAAAAGGCCACTGTTACTATCATGGGGTACTGGGGGGCTGGTCCTGTCTCCTCTGCACACCTTGGGAGCTCCCCGCCAGCCGGGGCAGTGACTGCGATAAGTCATCGTTGTCCCCCATTGCCCTGGGCCCCAGAGAAGCCAGTGTTGGGAAGAGGGAATGGTCAGTCTTGGGAGATGCAAGAGGGACATCGATACTGGAAGTGCCAGCGCTACATCCTCCATCCAGGTTTGGAGGAGAGGGAGGCACGACCTGACTCCTGATTTTAGGGGGGGGGGGGCAGTGGGCTTCCCAGCCCCTACCTTTCCTAGCCGTGGGGGTCAGAAGTCACCGGCCGTGGGCCCGACTCAGGGAGAACTCACTCTGGGGCACCTCGGGCAGGTCCCTTCCAGCCTTAGGCCTCAGTTTCCTCGTGCGTGTCAGGTGGGTCTCCCGGTCTTCTCCGGGGTTTGCGAGGAGCACGCGCAGCCGGATGCCGGCTTTTGAGAACGTGGCTCAGTGGCAGAGAGGCTGGGAGGCTTAGGCAGGCGGGAGAGCCGCCAGGCGGGCGAGGAGATTGGCTGCAGGCAGGGCAGCCGGCTCGGCGATTGGATCAGAGTGGGCAGGGCCGGGCCTTTAAGAGGCGCGAGGGGGCGTGCAGGGGAGTGTGCGCCTCGCCCGCCCGCCGGGTTTACTAGCGAGAGGCGGCCGTGGCGGCGGCGGCGGCGGCGGCGGCGGCGGCCACGACGGGAGTCCCGGCAGAGCGGAGTCCCGCGGAGCAGAGGCGCATCCCGGCTTTCCGGTCCCAGGCGGCGTGGCCCGCGGGTCATGGCCAAGGGAGAGGGCTCCGAGAGCGGCTCCGCGGCGGGGCTGCTGCCCACCGGCATCCTCCAAGCCGCTGAACGGCCGGCCCAGGTGAAGGTGAGGACCCCCCCCCTCCTTTCACCGCCCCCCCCCTCCCCGGGCGGAGGGCTAGGGGTGAGAGCAAGCTGAGATGGGGACGTCGAGGAAGAGGTTTGGTTTCGGATGCCTCGGGCTAGCCGGGGACAGGCTAGCCCAGTGGCAGGGGAGGGCCCGGGGGTACCGGCCTTGGGGACAGGGGGTGATGGAGAGGATTTGTAGGCGCCCCCTTTTGCTCATCCCCACCCCGCCTCTCCGCCGATCGGCCGCGCCGGCAGCTTCACGTGGTGCCTGGCTGTGTTCAGCCGGTTTCCGTTCTTCTGTGCCGAGCGGTTTAGGATTGCCGCCCTGGAAGCCAGAGACCCCAGAAATCCGGGAAAGTCCCCTTAATTCCCCATCTCTCAGCCCCTACTCCCCACCCCCACATGCCCGCGCTGGCACCTCAACTCTGCGGTGAGGGCCGCTCAAGTTCATTCATAAGAACAAGGGCTCTCTGCTCTTAAAAGAGCAGCACTTCCGAGAGAGAGAGGCCCTTGTGTGAGTGTGGGTGTTGATGAGCGCGCCTTGCTTTGCGTGTCCTGACCTTCGACCCCATCCCCAGCTCTCTGGACCTAGTGAAGGATCCATTTGAATCAGGCGACTCCAGGGGGAGATCCCAGGCAATAGGTATCTGCCTAGGAGGTGACTGCCATTTCCTTTTAGTTTTATTAAGTGATCCTTGCAAGGAGCGGAGTGTGTGTGTGGGGTGGGGGTGGGGGGGGGGAGCAATTATGCTCTACTAATATGAGTAATCTTCACTTTCCTGGGCAAACTCAATCTCTCTAGTGCCCCACCCAGATAGGGCCCAGCCCTGTACCTAGAGGCCTTTCCTCCCCTCTCCAAGGTTCCCTAGGAACTGGGGATGGGGAATAGCAAGAGGGAGGGTAGGACAGCTCCCGGGTTTGCCTCAAGCTCTGGCTGACTACAGGGGCCAGGGTCGCTCTGGGACAGATGGAAGGAACAGCTGTGCCCCCAGCCAGCTGGGCTGGGCCCCTCACCCAGTAGGCAGGTGGGTCCTGGCCTCTGAACTAGGGCGGGAGCAGGGGCTGGGCTTAGGCGGCTCTTGGCAGCCGGAGGATTTTCAGGTTGTGACGGTTGGTGGTGCCTGGTGGGGACAGGTCCACAGGTCTGCTGCTGGAGCATGCTCCCCCTCCAACTGGAACAGAGCATGGTTGGAACCCTACGGGAAGTTGTTGTTGTTGTTGTTTGTTTTGTTTTTAGGGACGGTGGGCTGCTAAATTAACTCAGAATCTGGGGGTAGGGTGGCTTAGGGGCCACTTCCTTGGTATGGAATCCCCTTTTCCAGCTTCCTAAAATAGAGAATACCTTTCTTTTCTTGTAGGAAGTGAGATCACCCTGGGTGGGAACAGGGCAAGGTAGACTTGTTCCTCCTGGCAGAGTGGATCAGAAGAATGGTCCTGCCTCTGGAACCTTCTAGGATGGAGGCCAGGATCCTGGGTCTCTTTTCATCCTTTCCTCTTCTTCCCAGAAGGAACCAAAGAAGAAACAACAGTTGTCCATTTGCAACAAGCTTTGCTATGCAGTTGGGGGGGCCCCCTACCAGGTGACAGGCTGTGCCCTGGGGTTCTTCCTGCAGATCTACTTGTTGGATGTGGCTCAGGTAAGTGGGGCTGAGCCCACCAGGGCTCCTCCAGCATCCTGAGGTGGGAGGGTAGATAAGTTCAGTTTTCCCCATCTGTGAAATGGGACTGGGAATCCCTACTTTGCTGCCTCTCAGAGTCGGCCGTAGATAAGAAATAAGAAGGCTTGCTTTGGAAAGTATCCAGCAGGGGAGTCTATCTGCCCCAGGAGTCTTAGTTGGCAAGGTCAGGCAACTTCTCCTTGCCTGGAAAGAGCAACAGAGCCTGGAGGGGCAGACGGTGGTGTGAGAAAGAATGGAGCCTGCTGGTGACCCTGTTCTTAGAAGAGACTGGCACACCATGTCCCCAGCTGGACAACAGTCAGCTGGCCCAGCTCAGGGGCTGGTAGATGTTGCCAGGCTTGTAGATAAGCTGTTTCCCACCTTCACCTGAGAGGCCGAGGCATGTCAGTGGGCAGAGAGGCCCCCAAGTGCTGAGCTAGGTTAAGGCGCCCAGTGCACAGGGTCTTTGACTGAGAGAGGTACTTAGGGTGAAGCAGGGTTCTTCTCTGTTCTGAGAAGCTTTGGCCAGCAGCCTGGCATGCTGAGAATTCACCTTGTCTGGATGGGAGAGTGGGAGGCTCAACAGCCACTGCAGGCAAAGCATCTTCATTGTATCCATTTCTAGGTGGGGAACACTGAGCCCCAGAAAGGACAAATAACTTCTTTCAAGCAGCTAGTTTTCCCATGGGCTGGGTCCTGAGTGGGGTACAAATATGAGGAACCTGCAATCAAAGTATAGAATTGTCTTCATGAGTGTGAGGTGAGGGAGAGTCAGTTTGGGGAAACTACAGTGTGAGAGAGGCCACCAGTTTCCCTATTTCCTGGAGCCAAAGCAATATAGTAGAGCCTTGATGGATGTAAGGAAGAGTCCAGAGAAACTATTTAGGCCTAAAAGGTTTGCAGGGAGGGGGATGGCTTCAGTGGATAGTCACAGGTCACTTTTTAAAAGCATCTAAAGATTCCTTTCCACATCCAAGATAGAGCTTGACCTGTAAGACAGGGATCTTAACTCCAGTCCTGTAAGATCGGGATCATAACTCCCATTATACAGATGGGGAAATTGAGGCCCACTGTAGTCAAATGAGCAAATGCTCATTTTGATACCAGGTGCTTGACGCTCAGGGCTGTGAGAGGGAAGCAAGGAAGTGATTCTGGATTCATTCTAGTCGATGGGGAGTGTTTTCAAGGGCAGTGGAAGGGAGTACATAAGGGAGCAGATCTGGGAAAACTTCGAAGGCACTCTGCACTGGCTGCTATCAGGGAGCTGTTATCATTATGAACAAGGCAAGAGAAGATGATGAAGGCCTGAGTGAGAGCAGCCCAGAGTCCCAAGGGCCTGGCTGAGATGGGGAGGGAGCCCCTGCTTTTGCCTACCATCGAGGGTTGAGATGAGTAGAAGGATGAAGGGGTCACCTTCTTCTACCTGTTCCCCATTCCAGGTGGACCCTTTCTCTGCCTCCATCATCCTCTTTGTGGGCCGAGCTTGGGATGCCTTCACAGACCCCCTCGTGGGCTTCTGCATTAGCAAATCTTCCTGGACCCGCCTGGGCCGCCTCATGCCCTGGTGAGTAAAAGAGGCTCCTCTGAGGTGGCAGAAGGCAGGGCTTCAGGCATGCCCACTAACTCTTGATCCTTCCATCTGACTTGTCACAGGCTGGGGGGTGAGAAGAAATGACGCAGAAAGCCGAGTGTTGAAACCCAGCTGAGGCCTCAGCTGCCCCAGGCATGGGCACTGGGATGGATGCTCTGCCAATTCATTTCCCAGGCTGGCTAAATTGCCAGACTGAGCAGCTTCCCCTACACCAGGCCCCATTGCTCCCCAAGGTCCATTCCCTCCTGCGAAGCTGGAATTCTAACTCCTCCCCCTCAGTCGTTATAGCGGCAGAGATAGTGCTGCATAGTGGTTGAGAGGTTATACTCGGAATCCAGCCTGCCTGTGTTTCACCACTCACAGCTATGCAACCTTGGGCAAATCACTTAACATCTCTGAGCCTCAAGTTTTTCATCTGCAAAATGGAGATAATAATTATGCCTATCTCGTGCGTTTATGGTGAGGATTAAATTTTTTTTTTATATGTAAAGTACTTAGAACGGTGCTTGGCACATATTAAGTAATGTATAATTTGGCACCCCTTCAGAGTAGCTCCTGGTGGTCAAGGGTGGAGGGTAATACCAAGAATGGGATTTGCAGAACCATAATCTCTGGCCCCTTGGATGATGTAAACTACCTTTTCCCTTGATACAAAGCCTACACTACTCAGCCTCAGGCTATAGGGCAAAGTGGGGGGAGGTAGTACCACAGATCACACAGCCAAGGGAGACACACGGGACCAGCTGACAGTCTGGAGCTCTGGTTCTCTCCAGGACATCCTGCTTGGTGGGGGGAGGGGGGTGGACATACCCCTTTTATCTCCAGCCCATCCAGGCTCAAATGGGCGCCTTCCTGCCCCAGGGGTGCCCATACCTGGTCTCCGGCCTTCAAAGCTCTTCCCACAGCTCCCACTCCACCCCCACAACTTCCTTTCCCACGAGGCCCCCCTCCCACCACAATCGCACCAGCCCCTGGCTAAGGCCCAGATTGGGGCCTTTGATCCAGGCTGCAGGGCTGCGGGGATGGGGGGGTGGATTTGTGGGGAGGGGGAGGGGGAGGGAGATGGCAATGGGATGGGGGTGGCTGCAAGGCAGGACCATCCGCCTCACCTGGACAGGCCGCCCAGGTAGGAGCCAGCCGCCCAGGTAGGAGCCAGCCAGCTGGGCCCCAGACCCGAGTCCCTGGCAGCCTGTGGGAGGTGGGGCTCTGCTGCCACATCTCCTCATGAGGCACAGCCAATGGGAGAGAGCTACCCTGGACAGCCCCTTGCGGTGGCCGGAGGCAGCAGCTGGGTTACTTCCAGTCACATTCGGTTTCTCAGCTTCTCAGCGAAAGGAGAGGAAGGAGTGTTTGACGAAGGCTGACGGAAGGAGCCCTTGTTCTCCGAGGAGGAGACGTGTGGATTCGGGAAGGAGGGGGGAGGGCAGAGAGGGAGAAAAGAGGAGGCCCTCCCTGTGGGAAGCAGGATCTGAGGGCCTGGAGCTAGGCAGGTGTGGCAGCCAGCCTGGTGAAGTTGCTGAGGGCCCTTCAGGCAGGTTTCTGACTTAGCACGGTGTCTGCGTACATGTCCTCACCTGTTCGGGTGGTAATTCTGGGTGATACTTCTTGAATGGTACCCCCACCCCTGTGTCTGAGCGCACGTTGGATCGGTGGGGGGCTGAGGGGCTTGTGTGTAGGCTACGGGACCTCCTCCTGGTCCATACCACAGCCGGGACCCAGCCCCTTTTTGTGGTGTGGGTAGAGGCCGCGCCTTTCAGGGTTCATCAGCCCTGTGGCCCACTATCTTCTCAGGCCTCAGAGCAGCCCCTGCCCTTAGCCGGCACTTAGATCCACCCCTCCGACCAGGAAGACTTTGACAGACGCTCTCCCTGGAGTTCCCAAGGCCACGTGGTGAGAGGCAGAGTATCCACAAGGTCACAAGGGCAGGCTGGGATGCAGCAGGGCTGGGCCTGAGGTCTGATTCCCTGGCCGTGGACCTGTACTCTCCCGCTGGGCTTTCTGGTGCGGTAGTCACAGCGAGGACTTACTATGTCCCAAGCACTGTTCTACATTTTAGTACCAACTTATTAAAGTCTCAAAACTACTTCAGCTCTGTGAGATAGAACCAGAGTCCTTACGGTGGCCTGTAAGGACATGACCTGGTACTCCATGTCCTCCAACCCCATCTCCTAATCCCACCTCCTGTGCTCACTCCACTCCAGCCCCAGTAGCCTCCTTGCTTCTCCTCGAACTTGCTTGAGCACCTCTGCACTGACTGTTCCTGCCCGACACACATTTGCCTCAGACAACTGCTCAAGGCCAACTCCCTCCTCTCAGCCGAGTCTTGGCACAGATATCAGCACCTCCGGGAGGGCTACCCTGTCTGCTCTTGTCACCTCTACCCCCATACTCCTAATCCCCTTTAGACTGCTTTCTTTTCTCCATGGCACTTAATCACCTTCTAATACATAACCTTTTGAAAACTGTGGTAAAATGTACACATAACATAAACTTTTGCCATTTTAACCATTAAAAAAAATTTTTGTTTTGCATTTTATTTATTTTTGATAGAGAGAGAGAGAGAGAGAGAGAGAGAGAGAGAGAGAGAGAGACAGAGCACAAGTGGGGGAGGGGCAGAGAGAGGGGGAGACACAGAATCCGAAGCAGGCTCCAGGCTCTGAGCTGTCAGCACGGAGCCCGACGCGGGGCTCGAACTCACAAACCGCGAGATCATGACCTGAGCCGAAGTCGGACGCTCAACCGACCGAGCCACCCAGGCATCACCCCCCCACCCCCCGCCATTGTAACCATTTTTAAATGTACACTTCAGTATCATCAAGTACATTCTCATTGCTGTGCAGCCATCACCACCATCCATCTCCAGAACTTTTGCATCTTCCCAAACTGAAACTCTGTCCCCATGAAAAAAATAATTCCCATACCTCCCTCCCCACAGCGCCTGGCAACCACCACTCTACTCCCTGTCCCTGAACACCTACTCTAGGTGTCTTGAGAACAGGATCATGCAATATTTGTCCTTTTGTGTCCGGCTCATTTCCTTTACCACAATGTCCTCAGGGTCCATCTGGGTTGTAGCCTGTGTCAGACTTTCATTTCTTTTTAAGGCTGAATAATATATATAACTTTTAAATGATGCTTATTCTTCATTTGCCAACTAGAATATAAGATCCACCAGGGCCATAGCTTTCGTCTGTTTCGTTCACTGGTAACATCCTAAGTAATAAGAATAGTGCTTAGCATGTTGCTGGCACTTGAATATCTTTTGAGTAAATGTGGAATGTAAGGTAGGTGCTGTTACTAGTGTCATTTTACAGATGAGAAAATGAGCCTCAGAGAAGTTAAATAACTTGTAAGGTATTTATAGTCACTGGTAGAGCCAGAATTGGGTTCCTGAAGTATGGCTCCAGAGGGGTTTCTTTTAGCCGCTGCTCTTTGCTGCCCGTGTGTACTAATGACATGCAGCCGGCCCCTCCTGAGGTCTAACCGCTTTTGCGATGGTGTAGAATGCACAAGTGGGAAGGCACACATTTACGTCCCGTTATAGTTATCTCACTAAGCCCAGTCCTTCCGCCTGGAGTCAGCCTCCCCTACCGCTGTGTGTGTGCCCACAGTGTGTGTGTGTATGTGTGCTGACTGTATGTGTGTGCGCGTAAGAACACTGGTATTGGGGTTGCTCCCTGCCACCCTACTACCTGAGGGTTAGCTGCCATTCTCAGTTCCCCCAGCCCATAGGAAGCCCCTGCCTCGGGAGCCCTCTCCACTGGGGAGATGTAGGCAAGAGTCAGGGTCTGACCTCCTGCTCCGTGCTCAGGATTTCAGTCCAGGGGCACTGTTGAAGTCAGCCCTTCCGGGCTTGGCCATTAGCCTCTTCCCAGAGACCCTGGGGTGGGTAGATTCAGGGGGAGGAATTTCCTTCCCGGCAGGCACCCTGTGGGACTACAGAGCAGTCCAGGCTGGGGCCCAGATCCTGGAGTTTTGGCATCCAGCCCCTACTCAGACCTTCCCCTTCCTCAGGATCATCTTCTCCACACCCCTGGCCATCATTGCTTACTTCCTCATCTGGTTCGTGCCTGACTTCCCACAGGGCCAGGCCCTGTGGTACCTGCTTTTCTATTGCCTGTTTGAGACACTGGTCACGGTGAGTGTGGGCACCTCCCCTGGGTGTCTGGTGGGGAGGAACGAGGGCAGTCCCTGGGGCCTCCAGGGTTGGTGCCCAAAGCCACATCTGCCTGTCCATCATCTGACTGGTCAAGGGCCTCTCTTCCATGCCAGTGTTTCCACGTTCCCTACTCAGCTCTCACGATGTTCATCAGCACAGAGCAGAGTGAGCGGGATTCTGCCACTGCGTATCGTAAGTCTCTCTCCAGCCCACTGATCCATCCACCGGGGACCGTGGGTCTATTGTTCCTGACCCTCCCGCCACATTTCTTCCCTTGCTGGGAGTGGGTGTAAAACCATCTCAAAAATAACTTGATCCTTTTATTGCTTTGGTGAGAACAGAGAGGTGCAGGGACTAGCCAGCCAGAGGTCATACAAAGCAAGGCCATAAGGTTAGGCCAAGGCGTCATCTGCCTCACCACCCTATATCTACCCTCCTGGAGCTGCTACCATCACCTGGGGCTAGAACTGGGCATCTGTCCACCTGACCTTCCTCCCTGGGGGCCTACAAGCCACAAGGCCCCTCCAAAGGACCCTTTTACCATTCAGGAATGACCGTGGAGGTACTGGGCACCGTGCTGGGCACAGCAATCCAGGGGCAAATCGTGGGCCAAGCGGATACGCCTTGCCTCCAGGACCCCAATGGTTCTGCACTGGCTTCGGAAGGTACCAATCACACACAGAGTGCCACCTCACTCAAAGAAACGGTGAGGCCCTTGGCTGCACAGGGATCTGGGGAGATGAGGCACAATGGGGTGGTTTGCAGTCATCCTCAGCATAGTGAATGTTGGGCATTTGCTCTACAAACTGTTAATATGCCCACTTTTCTGATAATTTCTGATAATTCTAAATAATTTGGCCAGGGTCATAGAACTGGTGATTTACGGAAACTCGATCTGAGGGAGCTCTCACACTCCACAGCCTGGCTTCTTAACATTCTGTTCCTCTGGACTTTGCCTAGCCATGGGAAGCAGCAGCCAGCCCAGGATAGTTCTCCCACTTCACCAGTGGAGACGGGCCCCAGAGAAGGGACTGGCCCACGGCGTGGAGCTGCTGAGGGTTGGGATGAGATCAGACTGATGGTCTCTATGTTGCCTTTATCCCCTTTGCAGCAAAATGCATACCTGCTGGCGGCAGGAGTTATTGCCTCCATCTATGTCATCTGTGCTGTCATCCTCACCCTGGGCGTGCGGGAGCAGAGAGGTGAGGGATCCCTGGGGAGCAGTGCAGGCCCCGGCGCTGCAGGGCTTTGTCCCTCTGCCTGGGCCTCAGGCTTTGGGAGGTGTCTCTGCTCTTTCCTCACTGTCCCCTCTGGCCCCCAGAACCCTATGAGACTCAGCAGGCTGAGCCGATGTCCTTTTTTCGGGGCCTCCGACTGGTCATGAGCCATGGCCCATATGTCAAACTTATTGCTGGCTTCCTCTTCACCTCCCTGGCTTTCATGGTGAGTGGGGGCCTGACAGGCTCAGCCTGAGAGCAGGCAGTGGTGGGGAGTGGATGAGTGGGGGGTGAGGGGAGTGCAATAGGGGTGGGGTAAAACAAGGACTCCGTGACGAAGCCTGAGGGACAGATGGATTGGGGGTGGGGTGAGCAGAGGTCCCTGGAACATGCGGAAGCCTTGGCCTTGACCTCACGTCTTTCCTTACGTTTCCTTTCCTATACGCTACCCATCCCCCAGCTGGTGGAGGGGAACTTCGCCTTGTTTTGCACCTACACCTTGGGCTTCCGAAACGAATTCCAGAATCTGCTCCTGGCCATCATGGTGTGTGTGGGGCCCCGAGGGTGGGTAGGCAGCCTGGACTTCTAGATGGTTCTTTGGATAGTCAGAGGATATTTCCCGGACCGGCTAAGGTTAGGAGGGCTGAGGGAGGAATCTCAGAATCGTCAGTTGGATCTGACCTACAATTGCTTAGATAGGACTGTGAAAGATGTGGGGCAAGATATTCCGGTAGAGAACATAGCAGAAACCAAGAACTTTGAGAAGCTATGCTCAGCTGAGCTCAGAGAAGGCAGGAGATAAGATTGGGACTAGCTCTTGGCTCCCCTGGGGAGCCATCAGTGGTGCCTGTCAGCTTTCTTACTGCCCAGATGGTGCCATCTGGCTGCTAGGAGTATCTTTGAGGTCCTGGGAAGGGCAACGGGGCTTCATAACTAACCCACTTCCCTCACCCCCCACTGTGCACCCCCAGCTCTCGGCCACATTCACCATTCCCATCTGGCAGTGGTTCCTAACCCGATTTGGCAAGAAGACAGCAGTATACACTGGGATTTCAGTGAGTGGGGCTGAAGGGGTAGGGCCCGGACTGGGTTGGGGATTGCTGGTGGGAGTCTCCAGGCTGACCCATCTTCCCGTACTCACCCCTTCTCCTAGTCAGCAGTGCCATTTCTCATCTTGGTGGCCTTCATGAAGAGTAATCTGATCATCACATACGTGGTAGCCGTGGCAGCCGGCATCAGTGTAGCAGCGGCCTTCTTACTACCCTGGTGAGTGTATATAGGCCCACCTGGCTATGTTTCCCAGCCCCCTAGCCCCTATTCTGAAACTCCTTGGGGACAATTCCGCAGGAACTTCTCCCACAGACCATTCTGTGGGTCCAGGTTGGGGGTAGAACAAGTCTTCCCTGTACAGTTGCACTGGTTGTGAACTGTGCAAAAACACCTAATCAGGATGGGACATGGGGGGCTTAAATCTGGTTTGCACTCTACTTACCAAGCTGCACGCCTAGACCGGGGCAACATCCACGAAGTTGTGAACTTCACGGAGCTGTGTGCCCTGGGCCTACAAAGTCTCAGAGGGCCACCTCTTCTTACTGACACAGAGGTGCCACATGGGCTAGCAGGGGCCCTGGAGTGCTGGGTGGGTGGGTCCTCATGGCTGCCACCACTCCGCAGGTCCATGCTGCCTGATGTCATTGACGACTTCCACTTGAAGCAGCCCCAGTCTCATGGAACCGAGCCCATCTTCTTCTCCTTCTACGTCTTCTTCACCAAGTTCGCCTCTGGAGTCTCATTGGGCATCTCCACCCTCAGTCTTGAGTGAGTGGGGTGGGGTCTTGGAGCAGTGCTGGGCAGGGCTGGGCCCCAGGTGCCCTGCCCTCACCACTCCCCTGACCACTGGGTCCCACCACAGCTTTGCCGGGTACCAGACCCGTGGCTGCTCGCAGCCGGCACGTGTCAAGTTCACACTGAAGATGCTGGTGACCATAGCCCCCATAGTCCTCATCCTGCTAGGCCTGCTGCTCTTCAAGCTGTACCCCATTGATGAGGAGAAGCGGCGGCAGAACAAGAAGGACTTGCAGGCTCTGAGGTGAGAGCAGGGGGGTGGAGGAGGGGGCATCATCCAGTCTAACCCCTCAGCTCGTGCCTCCTGTGGCCAAATCCTGACTTAACCTCCTGCCCATCTTCCCTCGATGGTCCCTGCTCTATTTCCCCTTCTCACTGCTGACTGATAATAATGTCAGCTGACATCTCTCTGATACTTAGCTGCATGCCGGTCACTGTGCTGGCTGGTTTTACATTTATTCATTCAACAGATACTTATTGGAAACCTACTATGTGACCGGCATTGCTCTAGTGAATGAAACAAACGGAATCTCTGCCTTCGTGGAGTTTACATTTTAGGGAATGTGCATTCATGATCTCCTACAGTTCTTCAACAACCCCAGGTGTCAGGAGATTCCTACAATTCCCACTTGGTAGATGAAGAAACAGAGGCTTAGCCAGGAGGAGTAATTGGCCCAGCTGATAAGGAGTAGAACTGGGGTTTGCACCCTGACGTTCTCACTCCAGAGCCTGTATTCTTCACAGCTCTCTTGGTGTGCAGGGTCTCAGGTGTGGCCTGAGCCTGCCTTTCGGGAGACCAGAAGGCAGGGTCAAGTGAATCATGCCACCCCAAGTCCAAAGTGCAGTTCCAGGGCTTGTAGTACCCTGTGGGCAATGAGAGTTGCAGACAGACCAACCGGCAGTTTCTGGATTGAGAGAGGGAGTGAGCAAACTGTCTACATCCTATAGTTTAGACTCACCTGTACAGTTGCACTGGTTGTGAACTGTGTAAAAACACACCTGACAGCTGGCTAAGACTACGGCCAAGGTCCTATGCGGAACAAGGCACAAGGCAGTTAGGGACAGGGAAGGGGTAAGGATGCTTCCTCCAACCCATCTCCTTCGGCTCTTGCAGGGAAGAGGCCAGCAGCTCTGGCTGCTCTGACACAGACTCTACAGAGCTGGCCAGAATCCTCTAGGGTCTGCTGTGTTGCCCGAAGCCACCATCCACAGTGCCTGGGTCCTGGACCACAGGAGAAATCAGGACCTACTTGCCTGATCGCTGAATACCTGGTCTCCAGGTGCCAGGAAGGGAGCCAAAGACTCAAGAGTAAGTGGTCCAGGATACCTCCTGTGCCTGCCACGGGGAGGGCTGTTCATACAGCCACCTGCCTCACGTCTGCCTGCCCGTGGGGCCAAGCCCCGGGGCTGCTACTGTGAATATGCCAAGGACTGATCGGGCCTAGCCCGGAACACTAATGTGGAAACGTTTTATACAGAGACTAATTAATAACTTAATGACCATGTACATAGCAATGTGTGTGTATGTATATGTCTGTGAGCTATTAATGTTATTAATTTTGATAAAAGCTGGAAACCAGAGGTTCCTGTTTCTGTCTTTGCCCTCAGCCACTTTGCCCTGACCCCTTCTGTGCCAAGACGCAGATGGTGAGAGGGAACACTAAGCTGCAGGTGCCCCGGCGGGGAAGAATGTGTCTGGAGGTGTGATAACAGCATCGGCTAACATTTACTAAACACCCATCTGTACCAGGCACAGTGTGGAGGCTTTACATTCACTTTGTTGGTGTTCACACTCAATCCTTGAAGCTGTCTTGCTATGTCAGGACTATTCCACTTTAAAGAGAAGAAAACTGAGCTCCAGTATAGAGAGGGACGTGGCTAAGGTCACATGGCCAAGAGTTACCGTACTGAAATATCATCCCAGGTCTGTGAGACTCCGGGACCTTAACCACCACTCTCCACTCCCCTGTGTCTGAGAGCGACCTGCTGGCTGTCAGACAGACAGGCTGCTCTGCCCAGGCCTGTGCCCTGTGCCTTCTGCTCTGTGCCTGCCTGAGCATGTGGAGCTGGCACATATCCTATGTGCTTGGGGCTGTGTGGGGTCCCGAGACCTGTGATTCTTTCCCCGTAGCTGTTAATGATGGTGTTGGAAAGTGAGACTGTACCTGGCTGGGTTTGTGTGTCGGTTGAGGAAGGGTTCTCCCCACAGGTGTGCTGGTGAAAAACCACCTCTGGTGGGGAGGAGGCTGCTGGGGAAGACCTGGTTTAGAGCGCTTGTCTGTTTCCATGGTGTAAATGCTCTTGCTGTAGCCAGTTTCAGGTTACCTACCAATGGATGTACTAACAGAAGTTCCCAAAAATTTAACAGTCAGCTCTCTAAGAGTTTGCCCCCCAGCACATCACTGGGTCTCATACACTTAGGCCAAGCTGGCAGGATCAGGGGTACCGGTCCAGCTGCTCTATTTTATAGATGGATAAATGCAGGCCAGAGAAGAGGAGTGTGTGCACTATTCAGGCTTGGTTTTTACTTTGGGTCTAGGGCTCCATTTTCGGAGGGAGCGGGGGAGGCTCCATTTTTGCTCTGAAGTTCTGCCAAGCCACTTTCATAAATTTATCAAGTGTTACTAACAGGCACAACCAGATGCATAATTTCCCTGTGAGGTGAGTCCATTATTATTCCCAGTTTACGGATAAGGAAGCTGAGGCACAGAAAAGTAACTTGTCCGAGGTCATCAGACAGAGGAGACGATGTTTGAATCCATTCTGTCTGGCTATAAGGCCAGTGCTCTCACCCACTACTTTAGGCCATTGTGTGAACCAAGAGTCTGGTCACCGCCAAGCCAGGTCCTGCTGCCTTTAGAGCTGCCATCTCAGGGTCAGGCTGCCTGGGCAGGCCAGGGGCCCTGGGCTCTGGGTTGGCCTTTGTAGTTGGAGTGCTCAGGGGCTCAGATAATGTTTGCAGAAACCCACTCCTACCTCCCCTCTCCCTGTACTCCCAACACCCACCAAATCCTGTCTTTAAAAAAATAAAAATTATTTTAAACTTCCTAAACCACTCAAGCTTGCCTCTTTCCCATCCCTACAATTACTTATCCGGTCTCTCACCAGGAGGATTATACCAGCAGCCTCACTGGTCTCTGTCTTTGATTTGATCTCCTCACATTCCTTCTGTAAACTATCCAAGATAACCAAAGTGGCCATCCTATTTAGAAACCCTTCTGTGAGTCCCCATTGCTTTCAAGACGAAGTCAGAGGCCTTTGCTGATTTCCCCAGCGCCCCCAGGCCACCTGCCCAGCCCTGGAACATATTCTGGCCCCTGGTCCATCTGATAGACACTGGTCCAATGCACCTTGGCTCCAGAATGCCTCTCTAAAGCAATTCCTGCACCTCTGTTCCTTGGGGCAGCTCTTGAGAATCCACACCCCTTCCACTTTAGTCTCCCATATTGAGCTCAGGGCTGGGCACGGTGGGGTGGGGTGGGGTGGGGCTTATGCAGCTGAGTTTTTAAACGCAAGCTCCAGCAAGAAGGCTTTGTGAGCCACACCCAACTGGCGCTGACCCACCATGATGCATTTCTCTGGCCTCCATTTCCCCCAGTTGTACAATGGGGATTGGGAATTGAAAACCCCCTCTTCAGTTTCATGCTCACAGAAAATTGTTCTCCTCAAAGACCCCCTGCTTATTTCTTAGAAGATGATATGGGGGGTTGGGGGTGAGTAGGAAAGCAACCCAGGGATCCCAGAAACTCCTTGGGTCTTTGGCAACACCACGTGCCTTCTGGACAGCTCATATCTACTCATCCTTTGAGAAGCGCATTCTTGAGTTCCTCTCTGCTTGGATCCAGCATTACTACAGAAAACCCTGCCTGTCTCTTGACTCTGCCCTACTGCCCTCAGCCATGCCAATCATACATCCCACCCCCTACTCCCGCTAAGAAACAGGTGTGGCTTTGGCTCCACCTGCTGGAAGAAAGTGGCAAGCAACACCTTTCAACACTGCAAAGAAGGAATTCCAAGATCTGTCATTGACTCTGACCTTGGCTATCCGTTTTATGGAACAAATATTGCTATTGGGCCTACTGTGTGTCATGCACTGGCTCTGAGGATAGAGTGGTAAATAGAGTTTACATGCTCAGTGGGGAACCAATGACAAATAAGTGGGCATATAAATAAGATAATTTTGGATTGTAAGAAGCACCATGAAAGAAGTAGGGTGATGTCATAGAGGGAACTGGTGTGGAGACTATTTTAAATTGAGTGCCCAGGAAAGAATGTTCTGAGAAAATGCTTTTGACTTGAATCACAAAGGAGGAGAATTAGCAGACCTTCAAAAAGCTTGGGGGAAAGCATTGTAGATAGAAGAATTAACCAGTGCAAAGACTGAGGTAATTGAAAGAGCTCGATGTATTTGAAGTACTCAAAGGAAACAGTGCAGCCAAAGTGCAGTGAACGCAGGTAGTATGAGGTGAGTTTGGAGAGGTCTACAGGAACTAGACCATCCAGGGCCTTGTGGCCTCAGTAGGAGTTCAAATTTTATTTTGAGAATGGCCAAAAAACTATTGGAGCGACTTAAACAGAAAAGCGATTTTAAGGCAGAAGCAAATGGTTCAAGGCTTTGTGGGCCATGTGAAGCCTTTTGGTCTTTACCCTAAGAGAAGAGAGAAGACATTGACAAGTTTTAAGCAGGGACACCACAAGATAGACCAAGAGTTTAGAAAGACCATATCATCTGCTTTGTGGAGAAAGGATTGAAGAAGTGGAAACAGGGTGGGGTGCCTGGGTGGCCCAGTCAGTTAAGTGCCCAACTCCTGGTTTTGGCTCAGGTCAAGATCTCACGGTTCTGGGGATTGAGTCCCACATGAGGCTCTGTGCTGACAATGGGGAGCCTGTTTGGGACTCTCTCCCTCTCTCTCTGCCCCTCTCCCGCTAGTGTGTTCTCTATCAAAAATAAACAAACACTAAAATAAAAATTTAAAAAAGGAAGAGGAAGCAGGGTGACTAATGTAGCAAATGCTCTTCTAATGTTTCTAGGCAATGAAAAGTACAAGATGGGTGGTGGCAGTGGAAATGGGAACAAGACAGATTTGGCAGCTGGTTGGCCTGGATAATAGAGAGAGGGAGGGAGGAGGGGAGGAAAGGGAAGGGAGAAGAGAGGGAGAGAGAAATGAAGGTTATCCCTAGATTTCTAACTTGGGAAACGGTGGCACCTCAACTCAGTAGCTCAGGGAGCACCAGAGGAGCAGGCTAGGGGGACAGAACAATTTATTTGTCACCTGTTTGTATCATTTTTATATAAAAAAGAAGAAACCACACTTAGAAATTCTATTAAATCAGGAACAAGAATACACACTATTACCAATATTTCTATATAACCTTTAATTGGAGGTATTAGCTGATGCAATTAGACAAGAAAAATCAATAAAAATCAGAAAAGAATAGGTAAAATTATCTTTATTTGTCAATGACATGTTTGTATTCCAAGAGAACCCAATTCAATCTACTGAAAAACTGCCATAAACAACATTCTGTAAGGAAATGGGGTATGAAATTAACATACAAAAATTAATACCTTTTATATATACAAACTGCAATCAGTTAAAACTACATTTTTTTTTAATTTTTTTTTTTCAACGTTTTTTATTTATTTTTGGGACAGAGAGAGACAGAGCATGAACGGAGGAGGGGCAGAGAGAGAGGGAGACACAGAATCGGAAACAGGCTCCAGGCTCCGAGCCATCAGCCCAGAGCCTGACGCGGGGCTCGAACTCACGGACCGCGAGATCGTGACCTGGCTGAAGTGGACGCTTAACCCACTGCGCCACCCAGGTGCCCCAAAACTACATTTTTCAACATGATAACCATGAGGCTATTTGAATTTAAATTTAAAATAGCTAAAATTGGGGCGAATGGCTGGCTCAGTCAGAAGAGCATGCAACTTTTGATCTCAGGGTCATGAGTTCAAGCCCCACACTGGGTGTAGAGATTACTAAAAAAATAAACTTAAAAAAATAAAAACAGGGAAACCTGGGTGGCTCAGTTAAGCGTCCGACTTCGGCTCAGGTCATGATCTCACAGTTTATGAGTTGGTGCCCCACATCAGGCTCTGCACTGACAGTGTGGAGCCTGCTTGGGATTTTCTCTCCCCCTCTCTCTCTGCCCTTCTCTTTTTCTGTCTCTCTCTCAAAATAAATAGAAAAACACTTAAAAAAAATAAATAACAAATAAAAATTTAAAAATAGCTAAAGTTAAGTAAAACTTAAAATTCAGTTTCTTGGGGCAGCTGGATGGCTTGGTTAGTTAAGCGACTTACTCTTGGTTTTGGCGTAGGTCATGATTTCACAGTTTGTGAGTTCAGGCCCTGAGTCTTGGGATTTTTTTTCTCTCCCTCTCTCTCTGCTCCTCCCCCACTTGATCGTGCTCGTTCACTCTCCCTCTCTCTCTCTTTCTCTCTCAAACAAAACAAAACGTTTTTTAAAATATTTTAAAATTCAGTTTCCCAATCATACTAGTCACACTTAAAGTTCTCAATAGCCACATGTGATTTGTGCCTACTGTATTAACGTAGTTATAGAACAAATCCATCATTACAAAAAGTTCTACTGTTCAGTGCTGAGTTAGAAGATATGGTGAAAGAGAAGACCATATTTATGACAGCAACGAAATACCTAGGAATGAATAGGAAAGAAATAGTTCTTTGTTAAAGCACATGACTTAGTTTGTGGTCACAAGCCCCCTGCCTGGACCTCTCTGTATTACAGGAACAGCCAAAGCAGCGTCTCTTTGCAAGTCGTCCCTGACTCTACCGGGCTCAGTCAGAGGTTCTTCCAGGCTCCCCTAGGACAACATGCACTTGATTCTCGTTATTTGAAGATTTTGTATTTGCAAATTTCCCTACTTGCTAAAATTTATTTGTAACCCCAGGGAGGGAGGCAGGAGACAGAGGGGAGAAGAAAGAAGCAGCAATGACAGAGAAAGTAGAGAGCCAGGGAAGGTTTAGGTCTGAGTGTTTTGGCTTAGATCCAGGCCTTCCTCTTTTCTTCCAGGGCAGCTGGGCAGAGCTGGGCAATGCTCATATCTCCAGGGCAATCAAGAAGTCCCTGATTGCTATGGCCCAAGGACCTTTCCGGGGTGAGGCCCAAGCCCTAAAGAGGCCAAGCCCAGCGTGAGCTCTGATTGCTCATTCTCCAGGAAATTGCCTTCTGTCTGGCAGAGATCCTACTGAAACTGGCCTAGGGTGGGTGTACTGGATCCCTACCCCTAGGTGATCTAACATGGCCTGGATAGCTTGTGGGGAGTCTGGGACGTCCTGCAGGTGACCTAGGGCCAGAGAAGCAGGGAGGGGGCAGTTTCTTGGGGCAGTTGCTGTTAACTGGGGCAGTAACGGTAACCGTTAACTTTAACAGTAGTTTAAGAGATGGGGAATGAGGCCTGGAATCTCCCTGACTCCTGTTTCCCACTGTGGTCATAGTGGTCCCTCATCCCAGTGCCTTCCCCTCTAGGACCCCTGTGCAGCCTCGAAGGATATCTGTACTGGGGAATGCAGGGGAACCACCCAGCCTGGCTCCTGGGCTCAGAGATGGCAAAGGAGTTGCACAACATCACACAGCCCTCCAGAAGCAGAAGCAAGATGTAATTATTGGGTGGGGGGAGGGGAGAATTTTACTCTACCTTCAAGGTTCTTCTGGCTGGTCTAAGAATTAAATTGACATGAGACAGATGAACACGAGAAATATTTAATTCATACTTACGGGAACTCATAGAAATATGAATCTCAGGAAAGTGACCAAAGTTGGCAACTTTTATACCTTATAGGCAAAGAAACATAAATCTGCGAAGAATTGACAGGACAAAGAAAACTTATGTTTGGGAGCTTCAGTTAGTAAGGAATTCTAAACAAAATTTGGGCTGGGTAGTGAATTAGTAAAAGTAACAAGGTGTGTTTATATAGGCTTTGGCCCTGAATTCCCATCTCTGGCGGTAAGGATGTCTCTTTATCTGCTGGTAATCTTTCACATAGGAGATTTATCACCTGCTTTCAAGGGTACAAAGGAGGGTCAGAGTGTCCCTTTTGCACTGGCTGTTTCCTAAGTAACTTTAATTCAAAATAATCAGTATGCCAAAATAGCATATTTTGGAGCAAGCTTGCCCTGAAATCCATCAGAATTTAGCTTTCACTCCCAGCTCAGGGTTATTTTTGCTTTCCCACCAAATTGTCAGTTTCTTAAGGACTAGCACTCTTGTCCTGTGTCCTTGCCTGCCCTTTCACTTCCACCAGAGACCAGACTCCAGAGCTAGCTCTCCAGCAGTCTGTGGATGCCAGCAGATGGGTGTGGCCATCTCTGTTAATAGGAGTGGCATTTTGGTGTGTGAGAGGAGCTGTGCCACTCACTGCTATTTCTTTAAAAAAATTTTTTAATGTTTATTTATTTGTGTGTGTGTGTGTGGGAGAGAGAGACAGAGCACGAGCAGGGGAAGGGCAGAGAGAGAGGGAGACACAGAATCTGAAGCAGGCTCCAGGCTCTGAGCTGTCAGCACAGAGCCCAACGCAGAGCTCAAACTCACCAATGGTGAGATCATGACCTGAGCGAAAGTTGGATGCTCAACCCACTGAGCCACCCAGGTGCCTCCACTCACTACTATTTCTTAAAGGGACCCAGTGGCAGAGGCCACAAGGAAAGAGATGTGGGTGGTCTAATCCACCCCCCATCTGGTATTGGATGCCCTCTACAATATCCCTGACTTGTGGCTGGCTGGGAGCCTTCTGTTCCCACACACTGCCACCGCAGACTGTTTCAAGTCCGCCTGTTTCATTTCTGGAGTAAGGTGTGAAAACGATCTTCCTCATCTCAAATGGAAACTATGTCCTTGTGGCTTGCCCCCACAGATCCTGGATCTGCCCTTTGTCATCTGCAGAAAACACGCCCTCCCTCTGTCCCATCTCAGACCGGCAGGGAGTTGAAGATAGACCCATGTCCTCAAAATGGAGTCAAGTCTTGGTTTCATCCTTCCACTTACATTTGTTTTAATTCCTGTAAAAAGTGTCTATTTATGTTGCTTTTATAACTAAAAAAGAAACTCCTTATTTTAAAACTTGGTATCACGGTATTTCAGATAGGAAAATGGACAAATACTAATTATATTGCTCAACTTACCTGTATGTACACACCCATATAACCTCCACTCAGTTCAAGATACAGAGGCACTTCCATCTCACAGGAAGGTTCCCTGTGCCCCATTCAATCAATACCCAATCCACCAGAGGTAACCACTATTCTGATTTCTATCATCATAGATTAGTTTTGTCCATTCTCGAACTTCTTATGAAGGGAATCATATAATATGTATTCTTTGGTGTCTGATTTCTTTGTCTTAGCACAATGTTTTGGAGATTCATCTGTGTTGTTCTGTATATTAGTTTTGTTTTTTTTTTTTCATTTTGTTTATTGCTGATAAAATTACCTTTTACAAATATACCACAAATTGGTGTATTCTCAGGGGTGCCTGGGTGGCTCAGTCAGTTAAGCCAACTTCGGCTCAGGGCATGATCTCATGGTTCATGGATTGGAGCCCGAAGCCTGGCTCTGTACTGACAGCTCAGAGCCTGGAGCCTGCTTCAGATTCTGTGTCTCCCTTTCTCTCTCTTCCCCTCCCCCGCTCACGCTCTGTCTCTTTCTCTCTCAATAATAAATAAAAATTTTAAAAAACCCAAATCGTTGTATTCTTGTGTTGTATGTTTGGATTTTGTCCACTTTTGGCTATTATGAATAAAGTTGCTATGAACATTCTTATTTATTTTATTTTACTTAGAGTGTGAGAGAGAGAGAGAGAGAGAGAGAGAGAGAGTGCGTGCGCGCATGCAAGTGGGGGAGGGGCAGAGGGAGAGAATGCTAGAATCTTAAGCAGGAACTACTCCCAGCACTGAGCCCAACTGCAGGCTTGGCTCGGCTCTATCTCACCACCATGAGATCATGACCTGAGCCAAAATCAAGAGTCAACGCTAACCAACTGAGCCAACCCAGGCACCTCATATTTTTAAATTTTAATTAAGTCCAATTTATCAATTTTTTAATGGTTAGTGTGTTTTCTGATCTGATTAAGAAATCTTTATCTACCCCAATTAAAAAAATTTTTGCCTATGGTTTTATTTAGAAATTTGTTGAAGTGTTGATGTTTTGGTCAATGATCCATCTCAAATTAATTTATTGTTATAGTTTTGAGTTAAGGGTCAGGGTTCCTTTTTATCCACTAACATCTAATTGTTCCAGCATTGTTTATTAAAAGATCATCCTTGGGGCGCCTGGGTGCCTCAGTCGGTTGAGTATCGGACTCTTGATTTCAGCTCAGGTCATGATCTCACAGTTATGGGTTCGAGCCCTATGTCGGGCTCTGTGCTATCAGCTTGGAATTGTCTCTTTCTCTCTTCCCCTCCCCCACTAGCTCTCTCCCTCTCTCTCTCTCAAAAATAAATAAACTTAAAAAATTTTTGAAAATTAAAAACATCATCCTTCCCCTACTTAATTACAGTGACACTTTCGATGTAAATCAAAGATAGTATTGGGGCACCTGGGTGGTTTGGTCCATTAAGCATCGGACTTCAGCTCAGGTCGTGATTTCACGGTGTGTGAGTTTGAGCCCCACATCGGACTCTGTGCTGACAGCTCAGAGCCTGGAGCCTGCTTCCTATTCTGTGTCTTCCTCTCTCTGCCCATCCCCACCTCACGTCTCTGTCTCTCACGTTCTCTCAAAAGTAAAAATAAACATTAAAAAAAATTTTTTTTAAAAAGATAGTATATATATAGTATGTGTGGTTTGTTTCTGGAATCTTTATTCTGTTCCAGGGATTTATTTGTCTATTGCTCCTCCCAGGGTGCTCTGTATTATTTATTATTGTAAATCTTGAAATCTGATGATGTAAGTCCTCCAGCTTTTTCATCAAGAGCTCTTGAGGGGCACCTGGGTGGCTCAGTTGGTTAAGTGTCCGACTCTTGGTTTCAGCTCAGGTCATGATCTCACGGTTCATGAGTTCAAGCCCCACATCTGGCTCTGTGCTGAAAGTGTGGAGCCTGCTTGACATTCTCTCTCTCCCTCTCTCTCTCTGCCCCTCCCCGCCTCTCTCTCTCTCAAAATAAATAAACTTAAAAAAAAAACAGAGTTCTTGATATGCTAGGTCCTTGATTATCATATAAATCTTGGAATCAGCTTGTCAATTTACACACACAGAGATACACATGCACACACACACACACACACACACACACACACACCACAGCTTGCTGGAATTTTGATGGGACTGCATTGAACCTATGGACCAATTTGGAAAAAACTGATATCTTAACAGTATTAAGTTGTCCAATTCATGAGCGTGGACTATCTATTTACTGAGGTTGCCTTTAATTTCTCTCAAGAATGTTTTGGAATTGTCAGTGTCGAGGTCTTATGCATCTTTCAGTAGACTTATCCCTAGGAATTTGATATTTTCCATGCAGTTATACATGGTATTACTTTGTAAATTTCATTTTCCAGTTGTTTCTTGCCAGTATATAGAAATACATTTGTTTGTATCTTCACCTTGTATCTAGTAGTTTCATCAGATTCACTTACTAATTCTATGAAACTTCCACATATTTAATTTAAATATATATTTTTTCATTGATCTTAAAGCTAATATTTTGTTTATTTTTAAGCATCATTCTTTGACCATCACCACTTGTCTTTGTGGCTCCCTCTTGTCAGTATCCTGAATCCAATAACTTTTCAACTTCTTCAGTACATCCAGCCCATTGACCCTACCACCTTTTTGTTACCCTTCACCTTGCCCATTTACCTACCTTAGGGCCCTTGTTCTCATTATTATCAATATTCTCTTGCCCCCTTTCCCCTCTATACATCTTGCCTGGATACATTCCTGTTTCAATCCAAATCTCTTATCTTCACTTCCTGCCTTGGTTGATGCCCCTATTAGACACAACGTCCTTAAAAAAAAAAAATTCTTTTTAACATTTATTTATTATTGAGAGACAGAGAGAGACAGAGCATGAGCAGGGGAGGAGCCGAGAGACGGGGAGACGTAGAATGTGAAGCAGGCTCCAGGTTCCAAGCTGTCAGCAGAGAGCCCGACACGGGGCTTGAACTTACAAATTGTGAGATCATGACCTGAGCCGAAGTCAGACGCTCAACCGACTGAGCCACCCAGGTGCCCCTCACAACGTCCTTTTTAAATTTAATCTAATTTAGTTTCAAAATGTTTTACCATAAAGAATTTCGAACATACAAACAAATGTAGAGAGAACAGTACAATGTATCCCCATATATCTATTATTAGCATTTAATAGTAGTGAATTTGCTTTATCTATACCCTTTTACACCTTAAAGATATGTGCCATTTTCTTGCATAACCATGATGCCCTGACCAAACCTAACAAAATTTAAAAATGTTCTTTGGTATCACTTAAAACCAGCCCACAACTACACTTTCCTTCGTGTCTCAGATATGCCTTATTACACGGGGTTTGTCCAAATTTGGATCCAAACAAGGTCTACACATTACATTTTGTTGTCGTGCCCTTTCAATCTTTTTTAATGCTAGCAATCCTCCCCCTCCCTTTATTTTTCATTCTACTGATTTACTGCAGAAACCAGCTCAATTGTCCTCAAGAATGTTCCACATTCTGGATTTACTCCCTTTTTATAACAAATCTTTTGTAATTTGCCCTTTGCTGTCCTGAAATGAAATTCAGAAATAATGTCACTAGTGTATTAGTTAGGGCCTGGCAGGAAACAGATGGCACACTCAAGCTGAGTCCAATTGAAGCCAGTTTAATGAAGGGATTATTGAAAACGATGTGGGCAAAGTTAAGGGAACTGACAAGGAATGAGGAAGCACTGGAGGGAGTTGTGTGCCATCCCAAGGTCTGAAGAGCCAGGATGAGGGAGCAGTATTTCCCTTTGGCCGAACTCAACAGGAAGCCACTGGGCAATGGAGCTGATTGACACCATTCATTAAAGTCTGCCTCCTGGGGCACAGAGCAAGTAACCCAAGAGCAGAGAGTGGATCAGGTCTGGAGGGGCAAATGGAGAGTACCTTTCACGCCATTCTACACCCACAATTTCACAATAATGAACTTAATTCCCTATATTATAAGGAGAAAGAAGAGGAAACCAGCGCAGAAAAGTGTCACATATTCGAACACGTATAAATTATGCACAACTTCACCAGAAGCCCTAATGTAATCATCAGATGCTTGCAGCCATTCCTAGAATCACTATGCCTGCCAAAGCTGCACATGCAGACTGATCCAGGAGAACTGGACTGGCATCTCGAACACAGAGAGCAGCTGTGCGGCTGATTTTCTGAACAAGACAAAGCACCCTCTTCCATCAAGTAATCACACGGAAGTGGTGTTCCTGAGATATTCAGTACATATTAAAACCATAGAAAAAATACTCTGTGTTTATGTGGAGAATAGGTTTAGGCTCTAGACTGAGATAAACAATCAATATATTTTCCACCAAACGAATGTCTGATAGGACATTTGAAACTTATGTGGAACGTGGGACAATTCCTGTCGTGCAGGATTGTCCTAAGCATTACAGGAACCCCAGGAGCCCTGGTCCCACACATTAAAGCCTTGTAGTGGTCCCCACCCTAATCATCATGTCATCCCCCGCCCCCACAAAATGTTCTGGCAATTTTCCAAATGCTTCTCTACTGGGTGGAACATCCCAGTGGAAAATCATTGGCACAGGTGATCTTCTCTGGTCCTTTGGATTTAAATATCCTGACACCTTCCAAACTATTCATTCTGCCTCATTTTTTCTCTTGAATACACACTTGTAGATTCCATTTCTATTTGATGTCTCTATTTATATCAGTAACTGACATCTCAAAATCTACGTGTCAAAACCAAAACCTTGAGTCTGCTCCCCAACACAGGTAACCCGACCCTCTTCCTCTCCCAGATTGATTTTAATGTAGTAAGTGGCAATTTAATTCTCCTAATTGTTCAGGCCAAAAATATTTGAAATCTCCCTGACACTTCTTTTCTTCTCATGCTCCCCATCTGATCCATCAGTCAATTCAATTGGCTCTATCTTCAAAACACATTCCAGTCTGATCACTCTTTACCTCCACCAGCACCATTACCACCACCTTGATCCAAGCCATCATCAGCTCTCTAAACTGCTACAACAGCCTCCAAAATGGTCTCTCTGCTTCCACCCTACTCCCTATTTTCTATCTGCGACATGGCAGCCAGTGTGATCATTTTAAAAATGTGAGATCAGCTCATGCTTCTACTCAAAACCCTGCAAGATTGTAAAGAAACTGGGACATCCAGCGTCTCTATGTGTTCAAATTTCCTCTTTGTATAAGGACACCAGTCAGGCTGAATTAAGGCCCACACTTAAACATCTCTATAAAGGCTCCATTTCCAAATATAGTCAAATTCTGAGCTACTGGGAGTTGGGCTTCAACATATGAATTTGAGGGGAACACAACTTAGCCTATAACAACATCTTTATGTATATGAGGGATACTTGCATCATATTAAGGGGAACAGTAATGTTGTTTGAAAGTTAAATATGGATAGAAAAACGTATATAAACGTCACTGACTAGCCAAAGGGATAAAATAAACCATACCAGATTGTTGGGTGAACATCATTCTTACTTCCTTCCATAATTTCCCCTATATTTTGGGGGCTGGAAGCCTCAAACTACATTTCCCAGATTCCCTTAACAGCAGGGTCCTAGGTATCCTGAAAATGAGAGGTGCTTATGTGAGTTTGGAAGGCAGAAGGAAAGGAGAGGCTGTTATTATTCTATCAATGATGATCAGGCCTAGGGCTTTGGCAGACAGCAGAGGTTTGGGGTGCATATTTATTTAGGCATCCTCCTATGAATCACCCATTTTGGTGTCTCTGGCCGCTGAGATCATTGATGTTGGTTCCTTGTGATTCTGCACTTCCTGATTTCCTAAATATTAGGAGACATGTTTTTGGCAGCAGGATTCTTTGCAAAATACTTCTCAAAATCTTACATTATCATTACAAACGCTCTTCCTCTTCCTCAACTGTACAGGCATGGAGGCCCAGCTGAGCAGGCCAAGTTGGAGTAGCCTTGTTCTCCAACCAGGAGCAGAGGCAGGGGGCTACTTCCTAATCAGATCTCCAAATACCCTCAGGGCTTGGGTTCTAACATTTTCTCCAAGGAAACACTGTAACAGGTCGTTTGTTATGGGACATTCAGGGTGATGGACCAAACCTTGAACTCGGTATCAGAAGACTTTATTCTGGGCCCAGCCTTACTGTGTAATTGCAGCATGGCCTTGGGCAATACCCTTGCCTTCTTGGGTTTTAGTTTCCCCATGTATAAAATAGGAGAAAGGAGAAGAAAAAAAGTTGAATAATATCTAACATTTACATACTATTTTCTATGTTCCCGTCATTATTTCTGAGGACTTTCCAGATAACCACTCATTTAATCATCACAAAAATCATACGAGAAAGGTACTATTTCTATCTCACAATTGGGGAAACGGATATTAAGAAACTTGCCCCAGTCATGCAGGAAGTCTGTGCCCTTGTGGTTTTGGCCACTAAACCATTTGGCTTCTTGTTACATGGAAATATGTGATAAATGGCCATTGATTTGTAGTTTTTAGAATCTGGAAATGACTGGCTTGGGATGTAGCACCCTCTGTCTTAAGTTCTTTGGACTCCTTAGACAAAGTAGGAATTTACTGGATCCAGTAACTAAAAACATCAGGAATCTCTATTTCTTCCTCACATATGTCACTCTCCCTCTCTCTCAACATCATTGCTTAGCTTTTTGTTCCCCATAGCAGGTAGAAGATGGCCAAAGTACAGCTCTCAAGCATATTTTTCCTCTGTTTGAGGGACCTTCCCAGATTGAACTAGATACCCCTGATTCTAATTACAGATTTCTCTGAGAGACAGAGAGATCCTATTAGCTCAGCTAGAATCGGGAAGTGATCATAGCACAAACTTCGTACATAGGGCTGCCCACTTAGGGGTGAAGGGATCAGCTCTCTTCAGCTCTCTTGACCGTAGAGATATTTATATCCTGTATCATATTTTTCAATGGCTGAGGGACAGTAATGTGTCTCTCTCCTTATGGGAAAGCCTCTTTCTACTCCAGGCCTGGCAGCCAGCCTCAACGTTCCAGGGGTAGCTCAGCTATGGTGGAAAGAACCATACATGCAATCTGAAGTCCTGAGATGGGATTGACTTTCAGGCTACCATTTAAGCTGTGTGACCTTGGGCAAGTTACATAACCTCCCTGAGCTTCTGCATATTCATTTCAGAAAAATCAGAAAATGCAAACAATTGTAACTAGAAAAAGAACTAGAACTAGACTAGAAATTGTAACTAGAGAACATTCTTTGTCCCTTTATTTCTTTCACTGGGCTCCTTTTTATAACACACAAGAGCACAGACCGGAGGAGTCTCAGGGTTTAGTTTCAAAGCTTTGGCAGGGCCTTTGTGTTTTTGTGTAGGAAAGGGAGAAGCTATTAACGGGTACCTGACTCTTCAATAGGCCTGCTCATTATTCTCAGCAGGCCTAAGAGAACATAGTTTGGAAGGCCAAGGATCAAAGAGAGAAACAAAACTGTTCTGCATTGCAAATAGAGTCCTAATTCCATTGTGAGAGAGGCAGCTTTGCAAATTATGGGGGCAGAGGGAGTGAGGTAGCTAAGGCAGGAACAATTAGTGAAACCCAAGAGTGGAGAAGTGTATAAACCTCCGGGGGGGTGGGGTGGGGGCGGAGGGGGGACGAAGGTAGGTGAGGAAGTGTTATGTAGGACAGGTATGGGAGGGGTAGGTTTCTCCTTCCTGTTTTGACACAGCCGTGGGCAGTAGGGCCATCTCTGTCCCACAGGGCCCCTTAGAGGAAGTTAGTAAAGGGTACCCCCTCTCTGAGTGGATGCAGCTCTGCCCCAGTGTGTAGGGTTTGGTGAGTGGGTGTGGGCTGGGCCCTTTATGTCCGGAATGATCTCTAAGTCTATGCCTAGTGGCCCTGAGTGCCAGTTCTCATTATAGACTAGTAGGCTGTGAATATGTAACATGGATATTTAAACCCACTGAGTGGAGGTCTTAGAGTTAATGGAATTCATCTCTCTTTTTTTTAAGTTTATTATTTATTTTGAGGAGGGAGGGGCAGAGAGAGAGAGGGAGAGAGAATTCCAAGAGGGCTCCACGCTGTCAGCACAGATCCTGACACAGGGTTTGAACCCACGAACCCTGAGATCATGCCCTGAGCCAAAATCAAGAGTCAGGTGCTTAACCAACTGAACCATCCAGGTGCCCCTCTTTTTTCTTTTTTTTTTTTTTTACAGATTTTATTTTTAAGTAATTTCTCCACCCAACGTGGGGCTCGAACTCACAACCCCAAGATCAAGAGTCTCATGCTCCACCGACTGAGCCAGCCAGGGACCCCTCCCCATCTTTCTTATAATACTATTACATATGATACAGTTGTAAGAACCTAAGGGGGGAAAACTGTTAGATTTATTTGACTATGTAGTTTTCTGGTGAACCTCTTGGACAATGCGATACTTAATACATAGGAGGCATAGAATATTAGGTAAAGTTAGAAGCAAAGTGATTTTTTTTAGCCAGACTGAAAACTTGAGTTGTTACCTTGACTTCCACATTGCTGGGAAGTGTGGAATGTTCTCATATATAGTATAGTCAGGAATACATTGATTTTAAATTAACTTGATTTTTAAACAGTAATGAAATCTTTGATTCGCCACTCCCTGAAGTGTGGAAGAGATACAATTAGCTGGGTTTTGTGAGGTCTGAGAATCATATAGTTTTTATAGGGTGTTTTTATTTTATTTTTTTAAATATCTACCTACCTATCTATTTATTTATTTAATTTATTTTGAGAAAGAGAGAGAGTGTGTGTGCACTAGGAGGGCAGGGGCAGGGAGAGTGGGGGAGAGAGAGAATCCCAAGCAGGCTCTATGCCCTTAATGCAGAGCCTGACTCAGAGCTCCATCTCAAGAACTGTGAGATCATGATCTGAACAAAAACGAAGAGTTGGGCGCTCAACTGATTAAGCCACCCAGGTGCCCCTTTTATGGGGTATTTTTTAAATGGTGGCTCTTAAACATTTAAAAAATGTTGTTATTATTATTATTATTATTATTTAAAGCTTTTATTTTATTTATTTATTTACTGGGGGGGGGCAGAAAGAGAGGGGGACAGAGGATCTGAAGTAGGCTCTGCCCTGACAACAGAGAGCCCAATGTAGGGGTCAAACTCCTAAACCGTGAGATCATGACCTGAGCCAAAGGCAGATGCTTAACCTACTGAGCCACCCAGGTGCCCCTACAAAATAGTATTAAAGATGTAACTCAGTAAGACTTCAATGTCCTACTTTGTAAATGATGAAGAAGAAGGGTGCAACACCTGGGAAGGGCGAACACTTGTTCAGTTACTTTGTGCAATTTTGCCTAAAAACGGGGCTACCTAAGTCAGTGCAAATCTAGAGTGTGATTTGGGGGCAGAGATCAAAGCAAAGAGTCTCATTTTTAGTTCAGTTTATTTAATAAGCCAGAGAGTCTACTATGTTCCAAGAAGTTCAAATCCATCCTGACAGGACTTCAGTGAATCTCAGCTCTTATGTTAGATGGTAGACAGATGTGCCAAGAGGAAATACCTACTACAAACTGGTCTCTTGCTATTCTGTGGAAAAGAGATGATCAAGATGATATATGGATCCATAACTAAGATATTTAAGATCATCTTTTTAAGTGGGATCTTGTGGGGGTCCACACAGCTGGCAATTTGCCAGGATTCTTTGGAAGGGCAAGAAGCAATGATTGCGGAGTTAAGGGTATAGATGTTGAGTGACTTGGAATGGGTAGGACAGAAGGTTTCTCAGGGGGTCACCAAAACAGAGGGTCCCAGGGACACAGCATCTGCTGCTCTTTCCCCCTAGCTCCTCATGTTATCAACACCCTAAATCTCCTTTTTCTGGTAGTTGTCACAAAACCTGGGAGGAGGGGTTGTAAACTTGATTGCAAACAGGTGGGGTTCTTTTTAAGAAAAGGAATACATAAATATGAATATAAAATTAGGCCCTTAGAAGGGTGTCATGCAAGGAAGAAGTCTTAAATCTTAAGCTTTATTAGCTTCATGGTAAATATGTCTCTCTGCCTGAGATTTAGAAAACCTTTTTCTGCCTATTGGATTTCTGGCCATTGGTCCTTCTGGAAGGCATCATGGAAAAGGATGAAAATCCCCCATATTCATTCCTGCTGAGTGATGGCATAACATCAGAGCAGCAACTCTGGGTCATCATATGAACCAGCCTTTCACTAGCTCATCAAAGGTCAACTTTGTAATGAGAGAAGCAAGTAGCATAGGAGAAACCTATCCGGAAAATATCAGGTTATTATGACTACTTTTCCAACATTCTCATGCTGATTGCTCAGAGGTTATTTGCACTGGCTGTCCAATGAAGTGTGGAGAAGAGCCAAGATGATTAGGCCAAACTCTGCTATTTATAATTTCCCATAGCAGCAACACCTCCCTCTTTTTTTTTTTTTTTTTTTTAATTTGCTGGGAATGGAACATACATCATTTTTATGAAATGGCCCTGGCTTCCCTACAGTGTGGCCAGGGATGACACAGGAGGCTAAGTTTTCCAGGTGCCTTTTACAGTGGCCCATGACTATATACCTGATGGGATCTGATTTATATTTTGGAAGAGTTCCCTGTGGCTGTTGAGTGGAGAACTGATAGTGCGGATAAGAGAGAAAGCAGGCAGATGAGTTAGGGGACCGTCACAGTAAGCGAGGTAACCGATGATGGGAGTTTAGACTTGGTGGGTTGGACTTCAGAGACAGAATAGGGGGCACCTATTCTAAACAATGCAAATTTTCTTTTTTTTTTTTTTAATTTTTTTTTAACATTTATTTATTTTTGAGACAGAGAGAGACAGAGCATGAACGGGGGAGGGTCAGAGAGAGAGGGAGACACAGAATCCGAAACAGGCTCCGGGCTCCGAGCTGTCAGCACAGAGCCCGATGTGGGGCTCGAACTCACAGACTGTGAGATCATGACCCAAGCCGAAGTCGGACGCTCAACCGACTGAGCCATGCAGGCACCCCTAAACAATGCAAATGTTCAATCCTGAAATATCCATCCATTAAAGAACAACTCTATAAATAGCAATGCAAGATTTGTATTTATGTAAATTAATGCTGTCTCTTTTAGCCTGACATGGAGAAGTCCATGTCTGTCAGTGTTATGACTGGCTCAGCATAACCAAATTCCAGTTCCACTAGAGAATTTCAAGGTTAAAAAAAATAAATAAATATAAGAAGTAAAACTCAAATGACCACCGTGTTTGCAGGCCAAACACTGATAATCTGAAAGGCAAGTCCCAAGGTCTAATTATCAGCAACAGACAATTCTGAAAGAGAATCTTGTTAAAGGAGGAAAGTCTTCTATGTGACTTCTCAGTAATTAATTGATTAGTTAATTAATTAAATAATCTCACATGCAAACAAAAAGCACACTCAACTCTTTCCAAAGGGAGACAGCCCATGTCCAGTTATGGCATCTGTTCCTTCCCTGCTTGCATTCATTCATTTAACAAACATGTAATGAATGTCTATTATATACTAGGCACAGTGCTAGATTGTGGGAACGTAATTCTAAACAAAACATCCTCCCTGTCCCAATGGAGCTTGCAGTCCAGTGGGGGGTGGGGGATAGAAAAGTAAACACACAGGGACTTCCAACCTCAGCTATCTGAAACATTAGAAAAACTGAACACGTTCATATAATAAACACTTAGAAATGCTGACTAACATTTAAAGAAACACATAACTGAGGAGCCTGGCTGGCTCAGTCGGTTAAGCATTCAACTTCAGTTCGGGTCATGATCTCGTGGTTCGTGGGTTTGAGTCCCGCGTTGGGCTCTGTGCTGATGGCTCAGAACCTAGAGACTGCTTCGGATTCTGTGTCTCCCCCTCTCTCTGCCATTCCAATGCTTGTGCTCTGTCTCTCTCTGTCTCTTAAAAATGAATAAAAACGTTAAAATTTTTTTTTAATTAAAAAGAAAAAAAAAGAAACGCATAACTGAATTGGTAAGATGAAAGAGAAATCTCCAGGGTCCAAAGTGGAGAGAGAGCTGAAAACCAGAGTAGTAAGCATGAGAGTGGTTGATGTAGCTACCCAGGAGAAGAATTAATCTCAGTAATCTAAACTATTCTAGGATCTATTCAATGTGGCAGGGGACTATACAAAGGCATGATCACCAGGAGTTGAGAATTATTGGGTGCTACCTTGAAGGCTGGCTATTACAACCCACTTGGCAAAGCACTAGACCAACTGAGGTGCTGGCCAATGACAAGAGAATGTGGACAGGTAGGGGAGGAGCCATAAATACTATAATCAGTTCCATAAGTGAGGACTGTTGCCTCTACTTGTATTTCCTTCCTTGCTGTGTCATGTATATTTTTCTCTTTTATTGAGGTATAACTTTGTGAGATAATTAAAAAAAAGTATATATATATATATGTACACACATACATATGTATATACATATGTACATATGTGTGTATGTATATATGTATATATATATACACACACACACATATATACACACACACACATACACACACCCCTGGTTCCCAGCACACAGCTCCTAAAACCCTCCTAATTTCTTCAGTAATAAGAACACTAGGAACATCTTTTGTTCTAGTATTTTGTCTTTAACCCAAGCCGTGGCACAAAGTCCCCAAATCCCTGGAATTTCCTGGGCAGTAGCAGTGGCTTTTGTTCTGATGAGGTGACTCTAGTGGGCTCCTGGTTGGCAGCTGGTCATTGGAAAAACCAAGCAATGATCAGATGCTTGGAATTTTCACCAAGAGGAGAGAGGGGCTAGGAATGGAGTTAATAATTGGTCATGCCCATGTGAGGAAGCCTCCGCAAAAATCCCAATAGTGTAAGGTTAGGAGAGCTTCCCGGTTGGTGAACAGGTAGAGGTGTAGGGAGAATGGTGTGCCCAAAGAAGGCATGGAAGCTCTGTACTCCTTCCCACACACCTTGTCCCACATATCTCTTCCATCTGGATGTTCATCTGTGTCCTTTACCATATCTTTTATAATAAACTATTAAGCAGTAAGTAAATGGTTTTCTTGAGTGCTGTGAGTTGCTCTAACACATTAAGAACTTGAGGAGGGTGTCATGGGAACCTCTGATTTACAGCCAGTTGGTCAGAAACGCAGGCAACAATTTGGGTTTGCAGTTGGCATCTGAGGTACGGGTGGGGGCAGTCTTGTAGGACAGGGTCCTTAACTTGTGGGATCTGACACTATTTCCAGATAGATAGCATCAGAATTGAGTTAAATTATAGGACGTTTAGCTAGCATCACAGAGAAACCCCCACATCTGGTGTCAGAACCGCTGTGAGTGCAGTAGTCATGTGAGAGTAAAGGGGAAACACAGGAGGAAGACTGGGTTTTCCTTCTCTGACTTACATACAGAAAGTCAGATAGATAGATAGATAGATAGATAGATAGATAGATAGATAGATATTCATTTTTAAGAGAGAGACAGAGACAAAAAGCACGAGTAGAGGAGGGGCAGAGGAGGGCTCAGAGACAGAGGGAGACACAGAATCCGAAGCAGGCTCCAGGCTCTGAGCCATCAGCCCAGAGCCCGACGCGGGGCCTGAATTCACAAACCGTGAGATCACCGCCTGAGCTGAAGTCAGATGTTTCACCGACTCAGCCACCCAGGTGCCCCGAAAGTCAGATATATTTAAAAGTAGTTATCCTTCTCCTCCCTATTGCCTTCCTCTAGAATTGTGTACTGCGTTGGTTGGCAAAGGTTAAACTTGTCGTTTTGTCCACAAGTTGCAAAGTATGGAGGGGGACCTTGATGAAACCTGGGAAGGAATGGATGCCATAACTGGACATGAGTTGTATCCTTTTGGAAGGAGTTGAATGTATTTTTTTGCTTGCATGTGAGATAATTATATTATGTTAGGCAGAGGCATTTAAAAAATTGTGTATGGTATGAAAAAAAGTGGGAGGACGTTGCTTGGCAACCCGTGGTTGGAATGCAAGGACATCTGTTGTTTTTCTCTATCAGCATTCTAGCTCCTTCTTTTGGAGAGTGTCTCCTCCCCCACTACTCGCTGGCTTGGTGGGCTGTCAGTCATGGGTCTCTGCCCTTCCCTCGTCAGACAATGGCATCAAATCCCAATAGGACACTGGAAAAATATTTTAGTGGGAGACAGGAGGACAGAAAACTCCTGGAGCTGATTGATTCTGGGGCGGCATCCTGAATAGGCTTTCTATTCCCTACATATCCAGCACTGCCCTGATTTCTGAATATCTTGATCCTTGGTTGCTCAGATTGTCTTTTGATTTCGTGAATTTTCACATTTTCTTTCAATAAATTCCTTTATGTTTCCCTTGAAGTTAGCCAGAGTTGGTCTCTGTTGCTTGTAGACAAAGGATTTTAATTAGTAGTTGATCTCTTAGCATTAAGCTCAAGTAGGAGGGGCCTGTAGCAAAAGGACAGTAAACTCAGAAGAGTACCATAGATAGGAAAGAGAACCCCCAAATGAGATGATATTTAGTGATCCAGCTTTTTCAACACATGCATAGAGCACTCTTCTCCCCAGTGATACCTCCATAATGTCTGGATGGGAATGTGTCAGGAAGGGTACTACTAGTTACTAGTTACTAGAATACATTGTATTCAGAACCAGCGTATAGGTTTTGCACTCCAAATAACACCACGAAGTGCCATTCACATAGATTAAACAACGAATGGTACCCTTGGTGTTGTACAGTGTAGTGACCTGGTACTCCCCTCTCATGGTCCCTGTTGCTGGACTGGCTCTTTGTGCCAGCCTCATGCAGCCCCCTTCTCGAATTTTTCCTCGAGTGCACAGTTGAGCTTGTCTGCAAATCCATCAGATGGGTTTGTATGTGTCTGAATAAAATAGTGGATAGAAATCAACACTTTGTTTCTCAGGGAGTTCCTAAGACATCAGTGGATACATTGAATGTTTGTGTACTCCCACCCCCCAAATTCACATGTTGAAGCCCTAACCCCCCCCCCACCCCCACCCCCACTCCATGTGGCTGTATGTATTTGGAGATAGAGCCTTTAGTAATTAAGGTTAAATAAGGTCAGGAGCATGGGTTTTTCTGATGTTAGGATTAGTGTTCTTATAAGAAGAGATAGCAGAGAACTTACATTGTCTTTCTGTCTCTCTCTTCCTCTCTCCAAGAGCATCCACTGAGGAAAGGCCATGTGAGGACAGAGCAAGAAGGTGGCTGTCTGCAAGCCAGGAAGAGAATCTCAGCAGAAACTGAATCAGTTGGCACCTTCAACTTAGACTTTTCAGCCTCCAGAACTGTGAGAAAATTAATTTCTGTTTTTCAAGCCATTCAGTCTATGGTATTTTGTTAAGGCAGCCTGAGTCGACTAAGCTTTAAATAGATACGTGGAGGTGGAGAGAAGGGTATTAATGAATCTCATACATGAGAAGCACTGAGTCAAAAACTGGGCCCAACCTAGCAACCTTGCTACATGAAAAGGTTAAAATGAATTGATTGTGTGTCTTTTTGTTGTAGGGGAGAACAGATGAATGAAAAACATGTGAGAGAATAGAACCAACTCTTGCTTGCTTGCTTGCTTCCTCTTTCCTCTCTTTTCTCCTTCCTTCCTTCCTTCCCACACCAAACCAACCAACTCTTTCTTTATTTTATGTTTTCTTCAATATGTAACCCACAAATACCTTATCGCTACAGGAAAGTAATTATCACATCACCACCATCAACACACACACACACAAACATTAAAATATAAATAATATCAATCAGCCAGGAAATGCAGACTGAAATCCCAATGAAATACCACTTCATGCCCGCTAGGACTGCCATAATCAAAAAGACAGACGATAACAAGGGTTAGAATGTTGAGAAATAGGAACCCTGATACACTGTTGGTGGGAATACAAAATGATACAGCTACTATGGAAAATAGTTTGTACACAAATGCTCGTAGCAGCACTATTCCTGATAGTCAGAAAGTGGAAATTACTCAAATGTCCATCAGCTGAGGCATAGATAAACGAAATGTGGTCTATCCATAAATGAAACAGTGTTCACGCACAAAATGAATGAAGTAGTCATATATGGTGCAACATGGGTAAACCTTGAAAACATTGTACTTAGTGAAAGAAGCCAGACACAAAAGGCCACCGACTGTAGATCCCATTTCTATGAAATGCACAGAACGGGAAAATTCATAGAGACAAAAAGTCCATCAGTGGTTGTCAGACGCTGGGTGGAGGACATGGCGAATGACTGCTAAAGGGTATGAGGCTTCTTTTGAGGTGATGGCAATGTTCTGGAATTAGTGGTGATGGTTGCAAGGCCTGATAAATATGTGAAAAACTACTGAATTTTGTATGCTTAGAAGGATAAATGTTACAGTATGTGAACTGCATCTCAATGAAGAAAACCAAAAAGGATAACAAGCTGACTCCTATACTTCTACATCTTGGACAATCAGCCATTTGGTAACACCATCCAACTTTGCATTTTCTACAAAAACGTTAAGTAAGAAGGAATTACTCAGAGGAGAAGGAGAAAAAGTTGATTATAAATTATGAAACATTAATTTTAAAAATCTGTATTGCATAGAAGGCTAATTATAAATGCAGTATGAGAAGTTACCTATGATTTAATTTTTTAAAACCTATATTGTATAATAGGCTAATTACAAATGCAAGAAAGAAATTGCCTATGATTTTTGCCATAGCTTGGCTATCCCGGATTGCAATTTTCTGCTATTCCCAAATAAACCCATTTTTGTTGGGGCGCCTGGGCAACTCAGTCAGTTAAGCATCCGACTTCGGCTCAGGTCATGATCCTCATGGTTTGTGAGTTCCAGTCCCACATTGGGCTCTCTGCTGTCAGGGCAGAGCCCCCTTAGGATCCTCTGTCTCCCTCTCTCTCTGCCCACCCCCCTCGATCTCTCTCTCTCAAAAATAAATAAACATTAAAAAAGAAAATGTTTGTAATAAATAAACCCATTTTTGCTGGCTAAAAAGAAGAAAGAAAATTTTTAAAAAGAGAGAACGTTCTACAAAATGCAAACAATAACTAAGTGTATATTGTAGAAAGTTAGTCTCCAAAATCCTACTGTATGAGTAAATGTATGCTAGCAGTTTAACAAATCCTGACATCTCGGATGCATAATAAAACAAAAGTTTATTTTTTCCTTCTGAAATCCAAAATAGGATTTCATCATTGATCACTTAACTGTTCTCTTCTAAACAATGATTCAGGCGCCCAGGCTCCTTTCGTCTCGTGCCTCCATATTGAACACAGACTTTCCAAAGCAGCCACAGAAAGAGAAAGAGCATGGAGAATTGTCAATTCTATTGGCCAGATCCCAGGCACAAGGCAATTCCTATCTGCAAGGGTGGCTGAGAATGTAAGCTAATGAGTGCCCACAAGGAACAATAAAGAGATTTGTTGAATTGTTGACCGATTTCTGACATACCCACACCATGGGCACCTCTGTCAATGGCTTAGAGCAAAGTACTCTAACTTTTTTTGTATGCATATATGTATTAATATATAATGGTACTTAAAAATTTTTTTGGGGGGTGCCTGGGTGGCTCAGTCAGTTAAGTGTCAGACATCAGCTCAGGTCATGAACTCACGGCTCGTGGGTTCAAGCCCCTCATCGGGCTCTGTGCTGACAGCTCAAAGCCTGGAGCCTGCTTCATATTCTGTCTCCATCTCTCTCTCTGCGCCGCTGGCCCCCCCCCCCCCCCCCCCCCCCGCTGCTCACGCTCTGGCTCTCTCTCTCTAATATAAATAAACATTAAAAAATTAAAACAAAAATTTTTTTAGTTTTTTTATTTATTTTGAGAAGAGAGAGAGATCATGTGCACATGAGCATGAGTCGGGGAGGGGCAGAGAGAGAGAGAAGGAGAGAGAGAGAATCCCAAGCAGGCTCTGTGCTGTCAGTACAGATACTGACTTGGGGCTCGAACTCACTAACTGTGAGATCATGACCTGAGCCAAAATGAAGAGTTGGACGTTTAACCATTGGAGCCACCTAGGCACCCCAATAGTACTTTTTAAAAATATTTTATTGGGGCACCTGGGTGGCTCAGTCGGTTAAGCGTCCGACTTCGGCTCGGGTCATGATCTCACAGTTCGTGAGTTCAAGCCCCGCGTCGGGCTCTGTGCTGACAGCTCAGAGCCTGGAGCCTGCTTCACATTCTGTGTCTCCCTCTCTCTCTGCCCCTTCCCTGCTCATGCTGTCTCTCTCTCTGTCTCAAAAATAAACATTAAAAAAAAAATTAAAAATATTTTATTTTTTTAAGTAACCTCTACACCCAATGTGGGGCTAAACCTTATGACCCCGAGATCAGGAGTTGCATGCTCTACTGACTGAGCCAACCAGGAACCCCTATAGTGGTACTTTTTAATGAAAATGGAATTATACTATGAATATTGGATACTATGCATGGGTAGGCAAGATTCAGATATAACCTACACTTATTTCATTGTCATCCAGACATTCAGAATTTCGAATACACAGATTCAAACCTGGGTAATCTCGAACAGACATTGCTCAGTCTTGTTCAGATGCTTTTCCTGTTGACTCAGAGGCTGCCCCAAACACTCTTTGACATGCTAGTCTGTGTGGATGGGTAATCCCAAGCAAAAAGAATTGAATGTGGAGCTCACAGCTCTTATGAGGCTCATCTTCCTATGGAAGGAGTTGCCTCCTTTACGCCTTCAAAAGAAAAACTGATACCCTCTGGCTTTTTATCTGTTTTTATTTTTATTTATTTTTACGACACATTTCCATTCTTTTAAATTTATTTTATTTTATTTTAGAGAGGGACAGTGCACGCGAGTGAGGGAAGGGGCAAAGGGAGAGAGACAGAGAGGGAGGAGAGAGAGAGAGAGAGAGAGAGAGAGAGAGAGAGAGAGAGAGAGAATGAATCTGGGGCTGGTTCCCACAACCCTGGGATCATGACCTGAGCCAAAATCAGGAGTCAGGCACTCCACTGACAGAGCCACCCAGGCACCCCTGTTATTTTTTATTTTAACTTCAGCTGCAGTTAATCATTTTCCTCATTTCATGGCACATTATCATCATTGGTCCATGCAGTATTCCTCATATATATTTATATTCCCTTTCATTCCATAACCCATTTCCTTTCCTACTCCAGACAACCACTGTAATGTATTTAATACACATCCTTGTGTTCTTGCAAAATAGATATTTTTTTCTGCCCATATATTTTACATTTGCATAAGTGGTCTGTGTTTATAACTTATTCTGACTTACTAAAACCAGCCCTGTACATCTATCTAATCCATTGCTTCCTACTGCTATATGGTACTTTTTGGTGCACATTCACTGCATTTTATGTATTTACTCTCCAGATGACAGAAATTCAGATTGTCTCCACTTCTCTGCACCACAAATAATGCTGCAATGAACATTGTGGTTCATGATCCCTTATGGATTTGTGTGGGAATTTCACTGAGATATAGACTTAGGAGCAGATTTGCTGGGTTATTAGGTATACACATACACTATTGAACTATGTGTCACCATACTACACTCTAAAAAAGTTGCACCTGGGGGCGCCTGGGTGGCGCAGTCGGTTGAGCGTCCGACTTCAGCCAGGTCACGATCTCACGGCCCATGAGTTCGAGCCCCGCGTCAGGCTCTGGGCTGATGGCTCGGAGCCTGGAGCCTGTTTCCGATTCTGTGTCTCCCTCTCTCTCTGCCCCTCCCCCGTTCATGCTCTGTCTCTCTCTGTCCCAAAAATAAATAAAAAGCGTTGAAAAAAAAAATAAATAAAAATAAAAAAATTAAAAAGTTGCACCTGTCTTTATTCCCACCATGAAGAGTTCCTATTGCTCAACAAAGCCCACCATTATCTCCCTAATTTTTGCTATCTCAAAATCTTTAAAGCAATATCTCGTTTGTTTGGTTTTTTTTAATTTATTTTGAGACAGAGAGAGCAAGCGTGGATGGAAGGGGGCAGAGACAGAGTGAGAGACAGAATCCCAAGCAGGCTCTGCCCTGTTAGAACAGAGCCTGACTCGGGGCTCATTCTCATGAACCTGGAGATCATGACCTGAGCTGAAATCAAGAGTCGGACACCTAACCCACTGAGCCACCCACGCGCCCCAGGAAATATCTCATTGTTAATTCATATTTCTCTGATTATAATTCAGTTGAAATGTCTCTTCATATGCTTATTACCCTTCTCAGTTTCCTCTTTTGTGTATTGCCTACTCATACCCCTTTCTATTTTTAAATTATTTTTAATGTTTTTTTTTTTCAGAAAAATAGAAAGACACGGGGCGGGGGGGGGGGGCGGGCAGAGAGAGAGAGAGAGAGAGAGAGAGAGAGGGAGACACAGAGTCCGAAACAGGCTCCAGGCTCTGAGCTGTCAGTACAGAGCCCGATGCGGGGCTCAAACCCACAAACCATGAGATCATGACCTGAACCAAAGTCGGATGCTTAACCAACTGAGCCACCCAGGCGCCCCCCACCCTTCTATTTTTAAAATTGGAGTTGCTGTATTTTTCCTGTTGATGTGCAGGAGTTCCTTGTCTTTTCTAGATCAGGGATCAGCAAACTATGGCTCACAGACCCAATGTGGCCCACTTCCAGTTTTGGTAAATAAAATTTTATTAGAACATGGTCACACCCATTCACTTTCTGCCTGTGGCCGCTTTCCAGCAACAACAGCAGAGTTGAATAGTTGTGTCAGAGAACAACTGGATCACAAAACCAGCCTAAGATAGTCAATGTTTCGTTGTTTATGGAAAGGCTCTGCCAAACTCTGCTCCAAATAATAATCTCTTATTGGCATTAGACATTGAAAGTATCTTTTCTTATTCTGTCATGTCTTTTAACTTTGCCTACACAGTCCTCCGCTGAACCAAAGGTCTTGGTTTTAATATAATCAAATCCATGAAAGTTACATTTTTTGGAGTTAAAAAATTTTTCTCCCTGCCCCTCGGTTACAAAAATATCATTCTACTTTTTTTCCTATTAAATTCATAATTTTACCTTTTACGTTTAGGTCTTTCACCCATTGGGAGCTCGCCTTTACATGTGGTATTAGATAGGGATATAGTATTACTTTCTCTGTATAATGAGACAATTTATCAAACACTATCTACTAAACAATCCAATTAGTCTTTGAGCCAGTTTTGATGTACTGCCTCACAGTCCCAAACATATCCTCCATTGCCTGCTCAGCTAAAATTAAGATGATGCCTTTAAATATTCCTCTATTGCCATCTGGCATAATGCTAAGCTTTGTCAGTAGAGGGTACTGGAGGGGCATTGGAGGACAAGGAGTTTTTCCTCTTCCTGGTTCATCCTCTTGACAGGAGGTTTGCAGTATGCAGTTTCTGTGGTGCTGGATTTGCACGACGTGGTTCCTACAGTGTGCAGGGTCTAGTATCTAACAGCTTCCCCTGGCAACCTCTTGGGTAGATTCGCAGCAAATCTCACTGGTGTGGCACCTTACCAACTTCTCCACCAGCCAGTGAAGAGGCCACTCCCTCCTTAACCCAGTCTGGGTCTTAGGCTGGAGGGTAAGGAAGACTCTTCTTTAGGCATTCTCTCTTGCCCTAGAGATAATAGCTGCTCCTTGCACCTGAGATCCTTTAGAGCTCTCTTTATTTCTTATTATTCAATCTCCCGTTACCTTCACCCCGTTATAGTTAATAGTTCTTTATACTAAACGTTTCCTGTTCAAATTATTACGTATTGCCTACTCATACCCCTACTCATACCCAACCTCTTGGTTGGACCCTGATAGAGTCATCTCACTGATTTGTGCCACACTTTCATCATATATTAAATTCCCATATTTACACATGGGTTTATCTCTGAGATCTCTGTTTTGTTCTATTGGCCTATTGGTCTAACTTAATCTTTAAAAAAATTTTTTTAATGTTTACTCAATGTTTTGAGAGACATAGAGAGAGCGTGAGTGGGAGAGGAGCAGAGAGAGAGAGAGAGGAAGACACAGAATCCAAAGCAAGCTCTCAGCTGTCAGCAGAGAGCCCGATGCAGGGCTGGAACTCATGAGTCACCGGGTCATGGCCTGAGCTGAATTCAGATGTTTAACTGACTGAGCTACCCAGGTGCCCCAATCTAACTTAATTTTAAATGAGATAATAGCTCCAAAGTACTTAGCCATTACCTAGCACAGAGTAGGTATTCATTAAATAAAAGCTATATTGATCATGGTAGAGACTGTCAGAGTAGCTGCCTAAGATCGATAATCTGCCTTTAGTTTAATTTTATGGGTTGGAAGAAGGGAGGCAGTCCCAGTAAGGGAGAAGAGCCTGTTCCTTGTGCAATCAGCTTATGAATGAGTGAAAATCCAGAAAATCATTTTCAGTGATTACTGGATTTTTCTGACGTGAAACCACTGCTTTAGTCATCATCCATAATTTACATTCATGTAAGCATTTGTTCTTGCAATGATTCTGATAGGTTTATACTATCATTTCTAAAAAGTTTTGGACATAATTAATAATCATAAACCCATTCAATACAGCCTCATATAGGAATTCTAGTAAATGTTCCAACTATACACAGTACTTGTTCCAAAAGGGACGGTCCTCTCACCAATTAAATATAACTGAGTTATAAAACAAAATCTAGACAAATAGAAAAGCATCTCCCATTCTTGGAAGGGAAGACTTAAAATGTCCAACCTACCAAAATAAATACATTTAGTACAATTTTAATTGTAAATTTAGTAACTTTTTTTTTTAACGCACAAATAATCTCTAAATTGATTTTGTAGATAGTCTCCAGGGATGAAGATGATTAATTCTTTCTCTGATGTTATCCCTCCCTTTAAGCCTGGACTGGATTTAATGACTCACTTAATCAACAGAATGCTGACTTGCTTAATCAGTAGAATTCCCAGGAAGTATTGTTCTGGGACTTCCTTAGATCATAAGAAACACTGTACTTTTCATCTGGTATATTAGAATGTTTTTTCTTAAGATACTCCCTCTCAGAACCCAGACATCATAGTGTGAGAATCCCAAGCCCTGTGTATACAGGCTACCTGTAAGTACTCTGATTGACATCCCCAACTCAGCTCCGTCCAGCTATGTGAATGAATCAGCCTGGATATCCAGCCCAGTGAAGCCTTCCAATGGCTCCAGTCCCAGCTACCATCTGAGAGTAATCGTATGAAACACCCCAAGTGAGGACTGCCCAACTGAGCCCGGTCAACCCACCAAAGCATAAGAGATAATAAATTATCGGGGTTTTTCACGTTTATTTATTTTTACTTAGAGAGAGAGAGAGACTCCTAAGCAGGATCTGTGTTGTCAGCTCGAGCACATGAACTGTGAGATCATGACCTGAGCCGAAATTAAGAGTTGGGATGCTTAACGACTAAGCCCCCCAGGTGCCCCAAATTACTGTTTTAAATTTACTAAGTGGGGCGCCTGGGTGGCTCAGTCGGTGAGCGTCCAACTTCAGCTCAGGTCATGATCTCACGGTTCATGGGTTCGAGCCCCGCATCGGGCTCTCTGCTGACAGCTTAGAGCCTGGAACCTGCTTTGGGGTCTGTGTCTCCCTCTCTTTCTGCCCCTCCCCTGCTCATGCTCTGTCTCTCTGTCTCTCAAAAATAAATAAATGTCCAAAAAATTTTTTTAATTTACTAAGTTTTGGTGTTTTGTTTTGTTTATGAATTAATAGATCACTAAAGCAGAAATTGATACCAGAAGTGTTATGCTGCTGTGACAAAAACCTAAACCACATGGCAATGGTTTGGGACCAGTAGTGGTTGGAAGCTGGAAGGGCCTCAAGGAAACTGTGCAGATCTAAAGAAAGGAAATTGTTACTGGAGTCTGGAGAAAGACAACTCCTGTTATGCAGTAGCAACATATTCAGAAGAATGTCACCTGTGGTAAAATACAAACTAGAAAGTATACTTAATGAGTGGGTGAATTTGGCTAAGGAGATCTCTAGGCAGAATGTTCATAAATTTTTTTTTTTTCAATGCCCTTTATTTATTTTTGGGACAGAGAGACACAGAGCATGAACAGGGGAGGGGCAGAGAGAGAGGGAGACACAGAATTGGAAACAGGCTCCAGGCTCCGAGCTGTCAGCACAGAGCCCGACGCGGGGCTCGAACTCACAGACGCGAGATCGTGACCTGGCTGAAGTCGGCCACTTAACCGACTGCGCCACCCAGGCGCCCCTCTAGGCAGAATGTTCAAAGTACCAACTGGTTCCTTTTAGCTGTCTATGATAAGGTACAGGAAGACAGAGATAAGCTAAGAAGGAAACTGTTCAACTTAGAAGAATTTAGAGGGTACATGAAGGGCTCAGGACACTCTTTCTAGCCATCAAAAGTTTCTCAAAGGGGGGCCCCAGGGTGACTCAGTCAGTTAAGCGTCTCTCTCTCTCTCTCTTTTTAAAATGTTTATTTATTTTTGAGAAAGAGAGAGAGAGACAGAGCACAAGTGGGGGAGGGGGCAGAGAGAGGGGAACACAGAATACAAAGCAGGCTCCAGGCTCTGAGCTGTTAGCACAGAGCCCAATGCGGGGCTCGAACTCGTGAACTGCAAGATCATGACTTGAGGCGAAGCTGGACACTCAACCTGAGTCACCCAGGCACCCAGAGCATCTGACTCTTGATTTCAACTCAGGTCATTACCTCATGGTTGGTCAGTTCGAGCCCTCTCTGCTGTCAGCACAGAGCCTGCTTAGGATCCTCTGTCCCCCTCTCTCTCTGCCCCTCCCCCATTCATGTGCTCTCAAAACTAAAACATTAAAAAAATAATAATAATAAAAAAAGTTTCTCAAAGGAAGAATACTCTTCTTTTTTTTAATGTTTATTCATTTTTTGAAAGAGAGAGACAGAACACAAGTGGGAGAGGGGCAGAGAGAGGGAGACACAGAATCCAAAGCAGGCTCCAGGCTCTGAGCTCTCAGCATAGAGCCCGAAGCAGGGCTCGGACCCACGAGCAGTGAGATCATGACCTGAGCCGAAGTCCTATGCTTAACCAATTGAGCCACCCAGGCGCCCCAAGAAAGCTTTAAATGCATGTTTCATAGATCCTCTCAAGTAAATGAAGTGACTTCTAAGAATGCTAAAATGTCTCTTACTTTTTTTTTTCCTAGACAAGAGAATTTTCAAGAATCTTAAGAGTGTTTCCCATAGTATACTGAATGTCAGACCAAGCAGAGAGGGTCCTTTCTTTCTTGAAGAAATCTTTTTTTTTTTTTTTTTTAAGTTATTTGTTTTTGAGAGAGAGACAGAGAGAGTGAGTTGGGGAGGGGCAGAGAGAAAGGGAGAGAGAGAATGTCAAGCAGGCTCCATGCTGTCAGCACAGAGCCTGACCTGGGGCTTGAACTCACAAACCATGAGATCATGACCTGAGCCAAAACCAAGAGTCAGATGCTTAACCGACTGAGGGGTGCCTGGGTGGCTCAGTCGGTTAAGCGGCCGACTTTGGCTCAGATCATGATCTCACAGCTCCTGGTTTCGAGCCTCGCGTCGGGCTCCGTGCTGACAGCTCGGAGCCTGGAGCCTGCTTCAGATTCTGTGCCTCTGTCTCTCTCTGCCCCTAACCCACTCACATTCTGTCTCTGTCTTTCTCAAAAATAAATAAGCATTAAAAAAAGATGCTTAACTGACTGAGCCACCCAGGTGCCCCTTGAAGAAACCTTAAGTGTGGCTTTTGAGAACCCAAATAAAACTCACAGAAAACAACAATTTAAAAGAACTGCATTGTAGAAGCACCACCAGCTTCCAGTGAAAAAGACAGTTCAAAATGAAAAGAGCCTTGGAAACTCCCAACTTTCTACGGGCAAGAATCATGCCATTAAAGCCACATAGCAGCAAATATGAGCCACCTCCTTTAAAAAAATTTTAATTCCAGTATAGTTAACATATAGTGTTATATTAATTTCAGGTGTACAATATAATGATTCAACGATTCCATGCATCACCCAGTGGAATGTGAGCCACTTCCTATGAAAGGAAGGATGACTCAAAGTGAAGAATCACGAGCCCACAAAGCAGAGCTGGCAGCCACAGAGAATCATTCCCGGGGAGCAGGCCTGGGTCACAATCAAGGAAATAGAAACATGTTCACGGCTGGGGTTTCAGGATTGCTACAAAACACTGACTGTTATGTATCTCCGATCCACCCCCCTCCCCCACCTCTTCTTAACGGGAATGTTTATTGCAATGATCCTAACCCCATAACACCAATGTATGCTGTTTGTGTTGCAGACAACTTGATTTTTCATTTCACAGATCAAGAGGAACCACATCCAAGTAGCCACATCTGAAGAGTCTCATCTACAACTAGACCTCATTTAGATGATGAGGTCCTGTGCTTTGAGCTGACGCCATAATGTGATGAGACCTTGGGCATCCGGGCAGGAGGGTGAGTGTATTTTGTACATTCAGTGGATGTCAGTTATGTTGGCTAGAGGGTGGGCTGTGGTCAATTGCCTTTCAATATGTTACACCATCAGTCTCTGTTGTATCTATAGTGCGTCTTCTTTTTTACTTCAAACTTTTTTGTTCCTTTTCTTAATCATTTCACCAGAGTTTTACTTTATGATTTTTCTCAAAGAATCAACTTTTGGCTATGTCAATCTTGTTTTTTTTTTTAAATTTTTTTTTAACGTTTACTTATTTTTGAGACAGAGAGAGACAGAGCATGAACGGGGGAGGGTCAGAGAGAGGGAGACACAGAATCCGAAACAGGCTCCAGGCTCTGAGCTGTTAGCACAGAGCCCGACGCGGGGCTCAAACTCACGGACCGCGAGATCATGACCTGAGCCGAAGTCGGCCGCTTAACCGACTGAGCCACCCAGGCGCCCTTTGCTATGTCAATCTTTTGTTACTCACTTGTATTTGCTTTCTGCTTATTTAGTTTCTCCTCTTATTTTTATATGTCATTACTTCTATTTGTTTGGATCAGTTCTATTATTCTTTAACTTCTTGAATTTAACATTTAGTTTTTTACTTAAAAAATTGTTTTAAAAGATTTAAAAATATTAATTATTTAGTTTATTTACTTATTTAATTCATGTGTTTAAGTAGGCTTCATACCCAGCACAGAGCCCAACACAGGGCTTGAACTCATGACCCTAAGATCAAGACCTGAGCTGAGATGCTCAACCAAGGTGCCCCTAAAAGATTGGATTTTTAAGCAATCTCTACACCCAACATGGGGCTCGAACTCATCACCCTGAGATTAAGAGTCACATGCTATATGGACTGTCAGTCAAGTGCCCCATCACTCAGCTCCTTAAGTATTGGCTTTCTTCTTGTTTTATTTTTTTAAATTTTTTAAATGTTTATTCATTTTTGAGAAAGGGAGAGGGAGAGACAGAACGTGAGCGGGGGAGGGGCAGAGAGTGAGGGAGACACAGAAACAGAAGCAGGCTCCAGGCTCTGAGCTATCAGCACAGAGCCAATGTGGGGCTCGAACTCACTAACCATGAGATCATGACCTGAGCTGAAGTCGAACGCTGAACCGACTGAGCCACTCAGGCACCCCAATAGTGGCTTATCTTCTAATATAAGCACTCAAGGCTATGCGTTAAGCACATCCCACAAATTTCAATATATTGTATATTTTTTTAAGTCATTCAGTTCTAAGTATTTTCTGATTTTTTTTAATGTTTATTTCTTTATTTTGAGAGAGAGAGTGTACACGTGAGTGGAGAAGGGGCAGAGAGAGAGGAAAGGAAAGAATCCCAAGCAGGCTCCTTGCTGTCAGTGCAAAGCAGGATGTGGGGCTCAGTCCCACGAACCATGAGATCATGACCTGAGCTGAAATCAAGAGCCAGACGCTTAGCTGACTGAGCCACCCAGGCACCCTGTTTTCTGATTTTCTATATGCTGTCTTCTTTGATCAGTTTAGCAGCATGTTTTAATATTTCCAAACATACAGACTATTTTAAGGTGTCACTATTATTGTCATCCAATTATGAGGAAGACACACAATGGGGTAAGTAAGACACTGATTCTTTGGTATTTGAGACTTGTTTCAACAAAGGTAGAGCCTGGTCTAGAATATGGACAATATTTACAAAAGCTCCATGGAAATGCTTGATGAAAATATATACTCTCTAATATTGGGTAAAGTTTTCTAAATAAAATCTATTAAATCAAACCTTTTAAAAAAAGTTGCTTAGTCTTGGATCTCTCTGTCATAATTGCATGCCATCTGTGACGTCTTTTGCCTGGCATAGTCTAGTTTTGTAATTCTTTGTTAACAGGCTATGAAGTATTTGAAATTTTTATGGTGTAGGCAGTATGCTTAAAATAAGACTATAAATCTGTGGAGTTTTACACCTAATAGTTCATCAGTATTTTAAGATACTGGTATTTAATATCCTCTTTATATGAACAAATTGATTACAAATTTTTAAGCTAGAAAATCATTGCCAAGTTCTTCAGAAAATTATTACAGCCATGTAAGTTTTAGAGATTTTCAATACTTAGAGTTATGTACAAATTGTTCACAGTGTCTGGTCATCCAAAAAATAATAAAATACCGATTATGAAAAAGTAAATGTTAGCATAAAAATAGACTGAGTTGGGACATAGATCCCAGGGTACATGAAGATTTTAGGAAGGACAAAAATTGTGTTTTAATTCAGTGCGGAAGATATGGTTTATTTGATAAATGGCCCTGGCACAATTAGCCATCCACCAGAAAGGAAATAAGATTGGACTCCCAAATTCACTACATTCAGAAATACATTCTGGATGCATTAAAATGTAAAGGTTGGGGCACTCGGGTAGCTCAGTCGGTTGAGCATCTGACTCTTGATTTTGGCTCATGATGTCATGATCTCACAGTTCGTGAATTCAAGCCAGGCTTTGGGCTCTGTGCTGACAGTGGAGGAGACTGCTTGGGATTCCCTCTCTCCCTCTCTCTCTGCTCCTCCCCTGCTTGCTCTCTCCCTCTCTCTCTCAAAATAAATAAATAAACTTTTTTTTTTTTTAAGTATAAAGGTTAAAATTTTTTTTTTTTTTAATTTTTTTTTCAACGATTTTTATTTATTTTTGGGACAGAGAGAGACAGAGCATGAACGGGGGAGGGGCAGAGAGAGGGAGACACAGAATCGGAAACAGGCTCCAGGCTCCGAGCCATCAGCCCAGAGCCTGACGCGGGGCTCGAACTCACGGACCGCGAGATCGTGACCTGGCTGAAGTCAGACGCTTAACCGACTGCGCCACCCAGGCGCCCCTTTTTTTTTTAAATTTTAGGGACCCCTAGGTGGCTCAGTAGTTTAGGTGTCCAACTCTTGATCTTGGCTCAGGTCATGATCTCATGGTTCCTGAGATCCAGGTCCAAGTGCGGCTCTGTGCTGGAGGCATGGAGTCTGCTTAGGATCTCTCTCTGCCCCCCCTGCCCCCCCTTCAAAAATAAATAAACTTAGAAAAATTAAAATTTTTAAATAATATTTTGGTATCTAAATATATACTTTAAGATTTAGAAAGACCTTGCAAACAAGAGAAAAGCTCAGAAGATCAAGAAAAAATTAGGTTTATTTGACCTCGCAAAAATCCACTTTTTTAATAAGGGAAAAGACGGCAAAGGCAAAGGATGAATTGGAAAAATGTTTGCAGTGCGTGGAACTGAAAAGAGATTATACCTGTAATATACAGTAAGAGCCTATAAACTAATTTTTAAAAAAGACAACCATCTGCAGCAATGGGGGCTATAGTTCATCCCATCAACCTCCCTCTTCTAAGTTTTCCCTCAGTAAGAAAGCCCTGGGAGAACCATAGAGGTGGAGCTGCTTTCCAAGGATGTGTGGAAGACCGGATCCTGAGCAGTGCAAGGGCTGGACTACGTCAGCAAGGAGGGGACTGTGTGCATGACCTCTCAGATTTACCGTCAGCAAAAAACTGCTGTTAAGACTGTAGGGAGCTGACATCTTCCAACTGTACTGTTCGAATTTGCCACAGCATTCATGCCAAGGCACACTTTCCCTGGATTAGTCTCAGCTGATGACTAAGCCCAGTGGGCACACTGGAGCTGGGCTATTTCTCCCTCATGTGGGGTTCTAACGGGAAATTAGCCTGGCCAAGGCTTCCTCAGAGCTGCACTGCACTCTTGAAGCATTTTCTACCCAATCTTCCTATTACAGGTGTCAGTCCCACATCATGGTCTTAAGATTCTCCCTGTTTACTTCTGTTCCCTCTCAACTTTATCTTTCACACGCATTGCCCCCTTGAACTTCTGACTCCATCCTTGGCATCTGCTTGTGAAAGGACTCAAGTTTATATAGCTTCTAAGTTTTGGGGTGACTCACTATGTAGCAACAGATAATGAAACAGTTTGGTATGGGTGCTGCCATAACAAAAGCCTAAAATATGTGGCATTGGCTTTGGAACTCATGGCAGAGGGCTGGAAGGGCTGTTGCTAGCTCAATTTTCTTGCAAGAAAGGGAGGATGATTCAGAGGGTGGAACCAAGAGCCCAGATACTGGAGCCAAAAACCACAGTGAACACAGTGAAGAATGAGTCTCAGGCAATTGGACTGAGCTCTAATCAACATATACTTGTTGGATTTCATATTGGCTCTGCTGCGTACCTTCCACTCCCCCTTTTTGAAGGGGAATGAGTATAGAGTTTGTCCTATGCCTTTCTAACCATTGTATTACGATGTTTGTAGGGGAAAGAGAACTTGCCTCTGTAGTTCCCAGATCTTCCATGTAGGGAAGAGATGTGAGGGAGAGACCGATTAGGAGATAAATTAAGAGGCTCTTAAGATAGCTCAGGCAAGAGCTAATGGTGGTTTGGAATACGTAGCAGTGAAGAAAGTGCTAAGTGGTGAGATTCAGAATATATTTTAAAATTAGAGCCAATAGGCTTTGTTGATATTTTGGAAGTAGGACATAAGAGAAAAAGAAGAGTTGAATATGCTCCCCAAACTTTAGCTGGAAGAACTAAGTGAATGAATGTCTCCCTCCAACTCTTGTTGTCTGTCTCCTTTCAGAGCAGAATTTTCAAGAGTGACCTACACTGCTCTCTACATTTTCTAACCTTCCACTTCTCATCTTAGTCCTGTCTAGTCTCTGCCTACTACCACTCCACAAAATCGCTGTTGATAATATCACTGATGGCCACCATATTTCTCAATCCAGTGGATGTTTTTCCATCTTCTTTTTATTTGATCAGGTACAGGTATCCATTGCCTTTTTGAAACATTATCTTACCTTGGCTTTCTTGAACCATGTATTTTCCTCATTTTTTGCTACCTCACTGGTTTCTCCTTTTGTTGTTGTTGTTTTTTAAGTTTGTTTGTTTGTTTATTTATTAAGTCATCTCTATACCCAACATGGGGCTTGAACTCATGACCCTGAGATCAAGAATTTCACACTCCTCCAACTGAGCCAGCCAAGTGCCCCCAGGTTGCTCCCTCTGAATCTCCTTTTCTGGCTTCTCTTCTAACTTACTATTAATGTAGCTCTTCAGGAGTTCTGGCTAACCCTTTTCTTGTCCTTTGATCTCAGGACTCCTAAATCCACACCTTCTGGCCAGACTTGTTCTAAGCTCTAGTTCTGTATGTCTACTTGCATATTCAGGAAATCTAAGATACCTCAAACTAAGCAAACCTAAAAAGAACTCATCACCTTTCTCCACCAAATTTACTGTTACTCTAGTGTTCCCAGTCTCTACTAGGAAATACCATCCATTCAACTGCTCAAGCTAGAAAACTGATAGTCTACTTGGCTACTCATTTTCTCTTACACACATCCCCATAGACAATCAATCAGTAGCTTCTGTAATTTCCACCTCTTAGATCACTTACTTTCAAATCTGTCCATTTCTTTTCATCTACTGCTGCCACTATAGTCTAAGCCATCATTATCCTCTTGCCAGGACTTCTGCATCAGTCCCCCACCCCTATCCCACTAGCCTCCTAGCATCCACTTTGGCTCTCCATGCTACGGCTAGCATGTTCTTGTTCAAACACAAATAGGACCGTGCACTTACTTAGTTTAAAGGCTTTGGATGATCTCCTATGCTCTTGGGAGTATATTATGAAACCTTTACAATAGCTCATAAGATCTTGCATGATCTGGACTCTGCTATCTCTTTCACCTCAATCTCATATCACTTCCCTTTATTTTCTGTAGCCAGTCACACTGATCTTTTCTCAATCCCTTGAACCTGCCAGGCTTCTCTTACCTTTGGCCTTTCACGTTTTCTGTCTGCTCAAACAAGTCTTCTCCATTCTCTTTGTTTGGCTAACTCTTACTCATCCTTCAAGTCTCAGATTAAATAACATTTCCTCAGGACAGCCTGCCCTAATCACCCCAGATTAGGTCAGCTCACTGTGTTGTGTATTTCCCTAACTATCTGAACTTCCCTTAGGCAGCACTTTGCTTCTGATTCTTGTAATTATTGTGGACTGTCTGTTTCATCTCTCTTCCCTACTAGACTGTTAGCTCCATGAAGACAGACTGTGCCTATTTTATTCACCATTGTGTCCACAGTGCCCAGGAGTGCCTGACATGTAGTTAGATGCACACTAAGTATTGTTGGACCGGCTGACAATCAGGGAAGGCCCAAGTAGCACCAGCCTTTGGGCACAGGCTAGAATTGGCTAAGGCCACATTGTCACTCCTTTCTTCCCTTAAGGGAAGTTGTAAGGGCCAGGAGAAATGAAGTACTAGATGACTTCATGCACTGTCCAGTACAATATGAAAGAACAGGCATCACAACTTTATCTATTAGAGTGAAAAATTAGGAAAAAAACCAACAGCCCTAAATGTCCAACAATATAGGAATGGCTTCATATTATTACACCAGTGATTTAAAAGTATTTTCTAAGGTATCTAATCCTTATTTTTCAAATAGAACCTGACATGGGAGCCCCAATATGTAAAATGCATTAAAATGGGACCAGTCTAGTTGAATGGGTAATGGGGCAGAGCTTAATCTCTTAGGCTACCCCAGCTTTCCCTTTCTCTTCCCATCCCCCGTTTTTCTGTCCTTCTCCTTCTAAGTCTTGAAGGCTTTCCAATTCCTGGCTCTATTGTATCTTTTAAAGCCAGGGCATCATTTCCTTTTCGCCTTCTACAAGGCACTCCCAAATGCTTTATTGTGTTGTTAAGCTGGCTCCCGTTGGTTTTCAGTTACTTGTAATTAAAAACAAAAACAAAAAGCCTTAAATAATACTGTTGCAGCTTGAGATTCACTTACGTAATGGAAAAAGAATTACGTTTGGAGTCAGAAAACTGGTTGCAAATCTAGGTCTCGACTTTGGGCAAGTAACCATTTTCAACTCCGTTTTCTCATTGGCAGATTATACTTAACTTTTGAGAATTTTTTTAAAAACCCAGTAACAATAGATTAAAAGACTGGCTATTGAGCAGATTTTCGGCAAAAGTTAAATAAATAAGATTAAAGTCTTTAGAAGTCATTCCTACTCCCTCCAACTTGAAGGAGTTGGATAAACTGTATTCAGCGCAGCCAAAATTAGCAAGGCTGCCATCTTGTGGCAGTTTATTGACACACCGTCCAATGTCATTTAGCAACATTTGAAGCGAGATGTTCAAGAACCTAAAGCTAAATAAAAGGATGGCAGACACACCAGAGAGACACTGAAACGAAGATAATAACTGAAGACATAAGATGAGGCTAATTCATTAGTGGAAAGAGCAAAGAATAAAGAATCTAAGACTGAACTTTAAGGAACTGTCACATGCAGCAGAGAAGTTAGGGAAAGGGACAGAAAGAAATGACTGATGGAGAAAAAGTGACTAAGTTTAGTTCAGTGTAACACTCAAGCCAGGGTTGATATATATATGATATAAACATATATGTAAGTATATACATTTAACTCAAATAAATATACGTATTTACATCGACAGCTAACCTGATGTTATCTTTTTTCCCCCAGACTTCAAAAACCATTAACAAAAGCTAGACGACACCATAATCCTTATAATATCATTGCCCGAGGCCATTCAAATGTTACTTCTACCTCTAAAGTCAATGCTTGGAGCACCTGGGTGGCTCAGTTGGTTAAGGCTCTGACTTCGGCTCAGGTCATGATCTCATGGTTCGTGAGTTTGAGCCCTGTGTCGGGCTCTGTGCTGACAGCTCAGAGCCTGAAGCCTGCTTCGGATTCTGTGTTTCCTTCTCTCTTCCCCTCCCCAGTGTGCACTCTGTCTCTCTGTCTTTCTCTCAAAAATACAATAAATGTTAAAAAAAATAAAGTCAATGCTTCACCTTTCTTATACACCTTATTATAGTATGACACTGGTTAAGAATTTTAGTAATTATGAGGCTACTGCATTGTCAAGGATTATCACTACTGTACATACCATGGGGAACGGGGTGCTCATTGAGGTCTGATCCAGTTCCAGAATCCCATACTGAGAATCTGCTTTCTAGGGTCACTCCTACTACCAAATCTTTTAGACTTAGTTTCCCCCAAAAGCAGAGTCTGAGACAAGTGCTTACAAACAGGTAGTTTATTTTCAGGAGTAATCTCAAGGAACATGGGGTCAGAGACTAGGAAGAGTAAAATACAGGCAAACCAGGAAAGCCAATCCAAGGATGATTGATCCAGAAGGTCACTGCTTTGGGTGTGTGGGTTTTGATTCCCCTGGAGACATTCTGAAGCAGAATGTGCCTCATAATTGTCCGACTAGGGAAGGAAGAGGGAGTATTTATTCACAAGCTCCTGTCCTTTATTGGTGAAGGGTTTCCCAATTGCTCATTAACTCCTCTGCATTCTCAAGTTGTCACTTTCAGGTCGACACGTGTATCAAAATAACTGTGCATGTTCCCCCAGATCCCATCGGCTGAATTCCATGAAAGCCCTGGGGCAGAACGCGAGATACTTGAAGAAAGCAGTTGAAGCTTTGGACTGTCAGGTCACACCTGCATGAACATGGTACCCACAGCAATGGCTGGAGTAGAAACGTGTACCAACAGGCACCAAAGGTGCCCGATACACGGCCGTAAGTAAGAGACAACATCTTGCGAGACTGAAGTTCTATCCCGTAAGATGCACGGTGAGTTCTGAACCAATAAGCAAACTGCAGTAGCATTTCACTTAGAACCAGGAAGAAAGGGCAAATGTGGAATGGCAATTCTGTTCTATCGAATGGACTACTAAATGTTGATCTTCATGTCTCTGTGATTCTGAGCATGGCTCTTCACAAATTTTATTACCCAAGGGAGGAATGCTTCCACCAGAGGACATGAAAACAGCTCCACTGGATTGTAAACTAAGGCTGCCATTTGCCAATCTGGGCTTCTCTTGCCACTAGGTAACAGATTAAAAAAAAAAAAAAAAAGTTAATCCAGTGGTGTGCTAGCCTGCTCATACAGGTTTACAGGAACTGACTGAGTGCACATGTTAGTTTCCTACTGTTGCTGTAACAAATGACCACAAATTTAGCGGCCACAAATAAATGGAACAGCACAGATTTATTATAGTTCCGAAGATCAGAAATCTGAAATGGGTCCTATTGGGCTAAGAAAAAAAAAAAAAAATCAAGGTGTTAGTACAGGTGTGTTCCTTCTCGAGACTCTGAGAAAAAATTGGTTACATACCTTTTCTAGCTTCTTGAGGCTGCCCATATTCCTTGATCGTATCACTAAGACTTCTGCTTTCATTATCACAACTCTTTTTCTTTCTTTCTTTTTTTAATGTTTATTTTTGAGAGAGAGAGACAGAGAGAGAGCGCATACATATGCGTGAGCAGAGAGGGGTAGAGAGAGGGAGACAGAGGATATGAAGCAGGTTCTGCACTGACAACAGAGAGCCCAAACTCACGAACCCCACCATGAGATCATGACCTGAGCTGAAGTCGGACACTTAATCCACTGAGCCACCCAGGGGCCACAACTCATCTCTTTTTCTGATGCTGACTTCCTGCTTTTTCATTTCCTTATAAGGATGCATGTAATTGTATTGGGCCTACCTGGATAATCTCCCCATTAAGTATCCTTAAATTCATCACATCCTGTTGCCATGTAAGATAGTATATTAACAGGTTCCAGAGATTAGGATATGGTCATCTTTGGAGAGCCATTATTCCACATACCACAGTGCCTTTTTCTCAACTCTACATTCATTGACATATTGTTCAAAATCAGTCATGGTGGGAGTATTTACACCACAGAAATTGGCAAATGCTACATATTAGGGCTTTTACTTCTGGACAGCCTGTGGTTAAACTTTACCTGCATATCTTGGATTATGATGGTTGGCTGGGGTGAACGTGCCTATTATCACGGCAAAGGAGAACTGTCACTATGCAATAGGAAGGGAGGGTTATGAATAGAATCCAGAGGATACTTAGGGGACCTCCTACTCTTGCCATGTCTAGTGCAGAAAATTATGGGAATATTTTACAGGCAGAACAAGCAAGAACTAGGTTTGGGTCACGTACAGAAAACTCATAGCTCCAATTACAAGCTATGTAACCACATTCTATTCATGCAGTATAGTGGAAGTAATACATGCCACTTCTTGACCAGGTCCTTTAAGATAGCAGCATGTTTCCTTCATGTCCTCTTTCTTTTCACATCACTGTGACCCTGATTAAGTGCTGGTTGAAGACAGGAATGGGTAATAGATACGTGAACTCATTAAGTCAAACTATCAACGTATCAATAGATACGTGAACTCATGAAGTCAAAACTATCAACTAAGACCTTGTGATAGCTATAGAAAGGTCTCTTGCCATGTCAGTTCAATAGTTACATATTGTATCTAATTTTCTTCTCCCCCTCACCGCACCCCAACATATATAGGATGTGGTATGTCGTGGTGGTTGACTTTAAAGTTCAGTCCATAGGCTCAGGAACATTAAGGAAGCATCATGATGGAACTGGCAGAAAATCAACATTAGTTGGAGGTCCTAGACCTGGAGCTGGATGAAGTAACTGATGAGGGTTTTGTCAGTTCCTTTTTCTGGGTAGGGGGGAGAGTGCAGTGATGACAATTCAGGTTATAAAAGGCGGGAGGGGGGCGGTATTTTAATGAAGCATTTTGTTTCATTTTTTGAAGTTTAAAAGGGTATGTGTTGATGTTGGACCATTCTGGGAATTTATTATCGTGTGCACCTATCATTCCTATTGGACACTCAGCATCTGCAACCCCTTCATATATCTGGGTAAGACCCCAAACAAAGAGAGAGTGCACCTTACAGCATCAAAGCCGACAATGCTCTCTATCACTTTGCTAGGGTTGCAGACCCAGCCGATCCCATTCTCTTGTCCTGAGACAAGTGCGTTGGGGTAGGGAGAAAAGTCAGTAAAGAGTTCATTAATGAGTGGGTTACTGCTGTAGGCAACTGGGGTTTGGTCCTTCTGGGGGCCCTCACAAACACTGTGATGTGTGTAACCTTGGAAGTATTCCTTTGAGGAACCAGGAAGCTGAAATATTTCTTGACTGTTTGTTCTAGCTATGAGACAGAAAGCAGGGTATGCTTCATGGAGCTCCTTGGAAAACTAGCTTTTCAATTTCAGATGCTGTACCTCCTTCCTCTTTCCTTAAATGTGACATAATGGCTTGGGCTACAACAGCCAATATGCAACTCCAAAGGTAAGTCTACTGAGAGGCACCTGGGTGGCTCGTTGGTGAAGCATCCGACTCTTCATTTCGGCTCAGGTCATGATCTCATGGTTAGGGCGTTCGAGCCCCGCGTTGGGCTCTGCACTGACAGCGCACAGTCTGCTTGGGATTCTCTCTCTCCCTCTGTCTCTCCCCCTCCCTCGCTTGTGCTCTCTCTTTCAAGATAAATACGCTTAAAAAAATAAAGGTAAGTCTAATTGAATCACAGAGATATCAGATGATTTTCCTGAACCAATAAAGCTGCCTACCTCCATTTTTCTTGAGAAAAATATACTTAAAAAAAAAAAGTCACCACAGTCAAGTGTTCTGCAGCCAAAAGCATTCGTATTCCTAACCGATTTATCTAGTCTTACTTGCAGCCAAGGGTACAAGCCCAGACTTTGAATCAAAAGGTAGCGATGTAAAGAAGCAGACCCTGTGGGGAGACTTGCCAGTGATGTGGCAGTAGCAGCAGTGGTCTGGTGACACCATCCAGTACGTTGACATTTGACACCTTATTTTGCTTTCTGGTGGCCTTCACCACGAACACAGATAATAGACTCTCTGTACTGAATAATAATTGTTACTTCTCACTAGTATTCACTGGGAACCAAGTGTTTTACAAATTCCCTCCTCGTCTTCATATCAACCATTCAAGATGGGTATGTTGTTTTAAGTTTATTTTTTGAGAGAGAGAGAAAAAGAGGGAGACAGCAGGGGAGCGGCAGAGAGAGAGAGAGGTAGACAGAATCCCAAGCAGACTCCGTGCTCTCAGCTCTTGAGAGAGAGAGAAAAAGAGGGAGAGAGAGAGCAGGGGAGTGGCAGAGAGAGAGAGAGGTAGACAGAATCCCAAGTAGACTCCGTGCTCTTAGCTCAGAGCCCGATGTGGGGCTTGAACTCACAAACTGTGAGATCAAGACCTGTGCTGAAACCAAGAGTCAGACGCTCAACCGGCTGAGCCACCCAGGCGCCCCAAGATGGGTATTAATATCCTTCTATGTGGTTAACTGACTTGACTCAGATCACACAGTAAGTGGCAGATTGGGATTCAAGTTCAGGTCCAAGTGACATCAAAGCCAGATCTTAACCACTGTATCATATGGCCAATATTTCTTTTGCCAATTTGTAATTTTTGGACCTGAGACCCTAACTAACTCAGGCTGGAGCCTGGGGCCCTCTGTGGGAGAGGAAGAAAGATGGGCTCACAGAGATCGTTGTCTGTTATCAGTCCCTTCTGGCTGGGGGATACAGGATCTGCCCAAATGCAGACAGGCTCTGAGCCAGGCTGCACAGATACAGGCGATCTTCTGAGCCAGGCTGGGAAACGCTCCAGATGAACTGCCAGACTTCTGTGTCTGAAACTCTGAGAGATAAGGAAGAATCTTGGGTGGTACCCTCAGAGACAAAGCGATTCTGCAGGTTTAGAATGTGCTGAAATCCAGGCAAAATACGAAAGTGGCAAAAGACATGAAGAAGGGAATTGTATAAGAATCAATCAACTCTCTGTTGGCAATTCTTGCTCGCAGAATGATTCCCTGTACTTCTTTCTCTTCTCAGGCTGGATTTTGAAGTCTGAGGCTCGAAACCCCCAAGCCCTAATCCAGACTTCTTCCCACCTTCCATTCACCCATGCTCCAAGTCTCAGAACCATCTTGGCCCCTCTCACCCTTTCATTTAGCCACATTTTCCCAAAAATATCTACTGAGGATCAATTTTGTGCCAGAGAGGCAAAGACTCTGACCTCAAGGTACTTACGAGGAAAGAAAACATTAAAAGACAAGTGTACAGGGGCGCCTGCGTGGCTCAGTCAGTTAAGCGTCTGACTCTTGATTTCAGCTCAGGTCATGATTTCATGGTCGTGAGATCAAGCCCCGCATTGGGCTCCGTTCTGAGCATGGAGCCTGCTTAAGATTTTCTTTCTCCCTCTCCCTCTGCCCCTTCCAGCTCTCGTGCTCTCTCTCTGAAAGAAAGGAAGAAAGAAAGAAAGAAAGAAAGAAAGAAAGAAAGAAAGAAAGAAAGAAAGAAAGAAAGAAAGAAAGAAAAAGACAAGTGCACAGATCATTACTTAATGAGAACTGTGATACCAGCCAGGAAGGAAAAGTAGTATTCAGTGGGAGTGTATACCTGGGGAACTAGGTCTAGCCTAAAGGTTCATATTCAGATCATCCCCCTTCCATTTGCCTTTCTCCTTGTCATCTTCCTCCTCACCATCCCCTTTATAACAATGGCATCTTCTGCCCTGTCCCTTCCGCATTGTCTCCTCTACATTGTACCCCCACGTCCCAGCCTTGATTCAGACCCTATGCTACCTTTGTACCTATTTTCTGACAGATCCCTCTGCCTCTTCCCCCTCCTCTCAAGCCCATGCTCTATCCTGCAGTTAGAGTTATATTTCTAAAATGTAATCTAACCAGCTCTTTCTTTCTTTCACATTAAGGTTTTACCTCTCTTGCCTGGCACAGCTTGTTCAACCTCTTTCTCTTCAGCCTTAACTCCTATTCTTCTATAGGAACCTCTCACCTCAGCCAGTCACAGATTCCACCTCTGCTACCGTTTACTCAGGTCTGCTCTCAATGTTCTCCCCACCCATCTCAGCCCAGGAAATGACGATTCCAAATTCAAGGCACCCATTGGTCATGTGCCTGATGAAAGCCCACCATGGATGAGAAATTGGGCAAGATCAGTGAGGAGGAAAAGGCTGGAAGTCAATAGTCAGTACTTCTGATGACTGCCCCAGATGGCAACACCTGTTTCCACAATAGATTGTAAGCTCCATGAGGGCAGGGACAGAGTCTGACTTGTCCACTTGCATACTCCTCATCGTGTCTAGTGCAAAGTAGCATGGTGCCTACGATGCTTCTTGAGGAAGAACTCAATCATGAACTCAATCATTTTTTTCAGTGTATAAACAAATGAATAAATAGGGGCACCTGGGTGGCCCAGTCAGTTAAGTGTCTGACTCTTGATTTTGGCTCAGGTCATGATCTCACGATTCGTGCATTAGAGCCCTGCCTTGGGCTCTGTGCTAAAAGCGCAGGGATTTGCCCTCTCCCTCTCTCTGCCCCTCCCTGCCTCTCTCTCAAAATAAATGAACTTTTAAAATGTTACAAAATTAATAAAGTGATAGATACTGCTCTTAAATTGCCTCCCGTGGGGTTACAAGTACATGTGGTTAGACTCCTTAAAAGATTAGAAGTTTCCTTAGGGGCAGGGGTTGTGACTTACGTGTGCACTCTTTACAAAGAATCACTTTACAATGTAGTTTCATATAGGTTACTGCTTCTGTTTCTTATTTCAACCCCACAAATTATTATCCCCATTTTGTAAATAGGAAAACTTTCTTCCTTTCATCCTTCTTCCTGTTTCCTCCTCCCTCTCCCCTACATCTGGAATGCATGTCTAGGTATCTGCTGTCTCTAAATTCAGAAAGAGATTGAGGGCTTAAATGGAGAGCTGATAACAATGAGGGTCAGGGAGGCTATCTGCCCTAGGTTTCACAAACATGAAGCACTCAAATATAATTATTTGATATATTTGTGTGATATGTGTGTGTGTGTGTGTGAGAGAGAGAGAGAGAGAGAGAGAAAGACAGTGTTTTTTGTTAAATGTAAATATTTAAAATATAAATTTTTGTACCCTATTTTGTCATGTGGTCATTTTTCTTTTAAACATACTGGAAGTCACAAAATTAAAAAGAGGCCCAGGTTCAGCCAAGTCAGGTAACTTAGCCAGTCTAATCCCTAGTAAAGTGCCCAAGCCAGGAATTATGGAAACCCAGGATGTCTCCCCATCCAGAGGCATCACTAACTCAAAACTGTGGCACATGTTATTTCAGTATGGTCGGTGGCATACTCATGGGATTTCATCATATAGATGTGTTTACTTCAAAGTTCTAAGTTACTTTGTGACTTTGGCACGTAATTTAGCTTCCCCATTTGAAAACTGGAGGCCACAATAGCATCTACCACAGAGAGTTCCTATTAGGATTGCATGAAAATGTTCTTGAAGCATTCAGCACAGGCCTGGCACATAGTGCGCAGTAAACGGTGGCTATTATTGTAAGAACTGTATCTGTCGAGTGACTTTGGCATATAGCGCCTGCATTCAACTTGAAGCTTGGAGCTGTCACCGTCGCTCAGCCAAAGGAGTGGGAACAATTGCACTCGCCAATTTTTTCTGGAAATAAATCTTTGTGGGAGGATAATCACCGGTTGGAAAGTGTGAGCCTTGAGGGAACAAAGCTCTGATCCCCAGGCCCGAGGACCACGCGAAATTTCTCTCCCCCGCGGGCTGCGGCCACGGAGCCTAATGTCCCCGGGACTGAGTGGCAGGTGGCAGGGCACGCCCAGCTCCGGGCGAGGCGGCCTCACAAACCGGTTTTAGCGGAGCGGAGGATGATCTTCGCTCATTCCGCTCATCTTATTCTCGGGGACCACACCCTGCGCGCGGGGAGGAAGGACTCCAAAACCGCGGGGCGGAGGCTTCCGCGCGGTCCCAGACCTGACCATCTATGGTCACAGAGCACACGGTACGAACAGGAAGTGGGGCGAGCCTCCACCTTCCCAGCCAGCAAGCCGAGCGACGGCGGGCATGCCCAGAAACCCAGGGCTGGACCCACGCGCCCTCACCAACCACCTCCCCACACCGGCCTCGGGAGGTATCCCTAGGACACTAGGACACTGTTCAGACCAACGGCATCCGCACGTCACAAACGGCGACACTGAGATATGCACGCCCAAAGAGGCGGAGCTTCGCCTCAATCTCCTCGGAGAGTGGACGACTGTCCGGGATTCCCAGAAAATCCTGACTCCTAGTCCCTCCAAGACCCCTTCCGACGGCTAGGCTAAGGCACTGGCCTCTGTCATTGAGACCGCATTGATAGGAGCACTAATTTAGCCACTCACCTGTTCTCCTTCTCCGGAGGTGGAGCTTAGCTGGTAATTTCGGCCCTTCATTGGCCCGGACGACTCGGCTCCCGCCAGTTGGCAGGGAGGCGGGGCCTACCCCTGAGCACACACCGGGGGCCGCTCCGGCTTTGGGGGCGGGACCCTCTCCCACGTGCCCTCCGGTCTAGCATGGATCTCCCTTCCGGGCGTGGAGAATAGGGGGCGGAGCCACGAGCGGGGCGGCCAGACTTCCTCCCGGGTCCCTCCACTAGCTCGGCGTTTCAGCAGCCGTCCATTTCCGGTGGGGGTGCCGCGCCCAGTAAGGGCCCGGAAGTGGGTCGCGCGAAGATTGCTGGGCGGTTCTTGCCGGAAGTGGAGAGCGGCTGATCGCAGTCCGGAGGTGAGGCGGAACTCTGAGGTGAGGGAACGCGGCCGGGTAGGGACGGGGGTCCACTCCGCGGCTCACTGGTCTCTGGAGTTGTTAATGGTCTTACCGACCTATGCGCGTACGGTGAGCGTTGCTGAAGGGGCCATAGCGGAGGCCCTCAGGCCGACCCGGGATCCTGGGCGCGGTCTCTTGAGGTGGGGCCAGGGTGACCAACGGAGCCGGGCTCCTCTGGGGAGGCCCCTCCGCTGGATTTTGCAGTCCTGGCCGTCAGCCTCAGCGGGGGCCTGATTCCTAAGGTGCCCAGACTTAGGCATTCCTAAGGAACCAACGACACCTTAGACTCTTCTCTATGCCCCATCTCGTCCCCATTGCACAGATGGGTAAATTGATCCCCGGGGAGGAGAGGCTGGTCTACGACCGTATAGCGAGTGAGGGAAACAATTGGACTCAAGACCTCAGTTATTTAGATTAACAGCCCCAGGTCCTTCCCACGACTGTTTCCCAGGAACCTCTTTACCTGTGAGTGGTCTTCCGGTCGGTGTCGAGTCGCGGCGGGCAGCTGCAGGTTAAAGACCGCCCGCTGCGTGGAATTTTTTTTTTTTTTTTTTTAATGCAACCTGTTTGGAATACCTGGGTAGTTTTTCACAAGAGAGTGGGGCAGGTCTTTGTGTTTGCAATCAGATAGCCTCTCCTTCCTCCAGGTCCGTTGCTCCTATTCTGAAAGGCTTGTTTAACTTTATTGAAGGTGTTGCATACTTCTGGACCTGAAATCAGATGGCTCAGGTTTGGTCTGTCCGCTCTGCTAAGTTTCTGTAGCTGTAGATGCATTAACTTCCTTGAGCCTTATTTTTCTTATCTTTTAAGCGGAGATCTCTGCATATCTCACAGGATTAAATTCAGTCTAACAAATTGTGTTTATTCTGTCAAGCACTCTGCCATATCTAGGGAATGCAGTTTTGGAAGAAAAAAAAAAAAAGCCAGACCTTTGCCGGGACGTTTAAGAAGTAATTATAAATGTGATGAGTGTTAGGAAAGAACAGTGTTGGAAATATATAACTTAGGGCTCAGGAAAATCCCTTCTGCAGAGCAGAATTTAAGATGAATTTTGAAGGATAAACAGCATGAAGCTTGGTGAGAGGACGAGCACCTTTTCAGGCAGAGGTTCGTATCAGAACCGTGTCAGTTGAAGCTCTTTGTAGGGATCCCTGTTCAGCTGAAAAACAGGACAGCCTAGCACATTCATCATTCACCACTCATTCATTGAGCCCTTAATATGTATGAGGTACATACTAAATGAGGCACTTGGCCTGGTGGCCAGGAATACAGCTGTTACCCTGGAGTGTAGGGGGGCAGACAAGTAAATCAGGGATGGCTTGCCATACGTACTGTCATAATGCACTGTGTGAGTACAGGGCTATGGGAGAATAGAGAGAGGAATACCTGAGCCAGACTTCCGAGCTTTGAGGAGGAAATGGGAGGATAAGTCTTGCAAAACTTACTTAGCTGTGTGGTCAGTCTGGAAAAAGGATTTCCAGGCAAAGAGTACAAGTGCAAGGACGTGGAGATCTGGACATGTGAAAGACCATGGCTAATGCAGTGACTGAAATTCTAGTAATGCTTAGAGAAACGGAGGAAGTGGGAAGTGGTGGGTCAGATATAAAGGACCTTGTAAATTGTGCTGCGTAACGTGGATCTTAGGAAAATGATGTGGTCAGATTTATGTTTTAGGAAGTTTAGTTTGTCAAGGCAGAAGGGACATGATGGCAAAGTAGACCAGTGTTGGGAAGCTGTTGCCATAGTCTTGGCCTGAACTGAGACAGTGACTGTGGGAAGGAGAGGAGGGATCGGATTTGAGCAGTATGTATGTATGTATTGTTTTTTAATATGGGGGGGGGGAGCGCAAGTGGGGGAGGGGCAGAGGAAGGGGGATAGGGGATCTGAAGCAGACTCTGCACTGATAGGCTGACAGCGTGAGCCTGGAACTCACCAGCCAACCAGGAGATCGCAAACTGAGCCGAATTGGGACACTCAACCTACTGAGTCACCTGGTGCCCCTTGAACAGTATTTAAAAGATAGAAACCATAGAATTGGAGGCTGATTATTTATGGAAATGAAGAGGGGTGCCTGGGTGGCTCAGTCGGTGGGGCATCTAACTTTGGCTCAGGTCATGATCTCGCAGTCTGTGAGTTCAAGCCCTCGTTCGTCTCTGTGCTGACAGCTCAGAGCCTGAGCCTGCTTGGGATTCTGTGTGTGTGTGTCTATCTCTCTGCCCCTCCCCAGCTCACGCTTTCTCTCTCTCTCTCTCTCTCTCTTTCTCAAAAATAAATACACGTTTTTTAAAAAAGGAAATGAAGAAATAGAAGTCGTCTAGGATGAGTGCCTGGTTTCTGGCTTAGGGAACTGGGTGGTACCATTCACCAAGGTAGGTAATGTGAGAGGAGAGGGGTAAGTTGGGGAGGTGGCATGGAAAGAAAATGAATTTTGGACGTATTTAGTTGGAGGTGTTTGCAGCACATCCAGACAGATGTCGGAATAAGGTATCCCAATTAGAGGAAACAAGAGCAAAGGTGCAGAGGCATATATTCAGTGAAGCACCTGGAGTATCGGAGTTTGCCTGGAGTTTGTGGTGGAAGTAAGATCAGGAAAAAAGGTAGATAGATGCCTGCCAAGTTGTGAAGGGCTTTTGATGCCTCGTTTGAACGCGTTTGGGTTTCATTCAGCAGTTGGCAATTTGCTTATTGTTTGAGTTGCACTGGTCCAGCATAAAGAAATGTCTGTAGGAGGGAAGACATTTTTTTTTCTGTAGGAATTGCCTACCTTTTTCTTCACTAGAAATACTTTGTCAGTCAGGTGGACGTAATTTATGTCTGAGAGGAGCTTAAATAAAATGGTAGCAGTGAAAGCATTTTGTCAGGTACAGCCTGTCATGCGAGCCCAGACTGGTGGTAATGTTAAGTTTCAGTGTGTGTATTTTTGCTCTGAGGAGGTTAGCTGTTTAGTTTGTAAAATGGTTTGTTTCCAATCTGAAGGGCGATCTTTTTTCTCACCCCCTTTTTTTGGTTATACATACGTAGGTTTAGCTGCGATTATTTTTGTAACCAGGAACTAAGCCTTGTAAAAGTGACTTCCTCCTTTCGGTTTTCTGTGAAGCACTTGATGCATTTTACAGGTGCCGGGGTGGCTCAGTCGGTTGAGCGTCTCACTTTGGCTCAGGTCATGATCTCACAGTTTGGGAGTTTGAGCCTGGAATCCCCGAATCAGTCTCGCTGTTGTCAGCGCAAGGCCCTTTGTAGACCCTCTGTCAGCCTCTCTCTCTCTCTGCCCCTCCCTGACTCGCCCGCACTCACTCTCTGTCTCTCTGTCTCTCTCTCTCAAAAATAGACTTTTTTTTTTTAAAAGACGCATTTTACTTAAATGAGCAAATACAAAGTGTCATTGGAAGTTGAACTCTCTAGTTTGAAATTAAAAAATTTTTTTAATGTTTATTTATTTTTGAGAGAGAGCACAAATGGGAGAGGGGCAGAGAGAGGGAGATGCAGCATCTGAAGCAGGCTCCAGGCTCTGAGCTGTCAGCACAGAGCCTGACACGGGGCTTGAACCCACAAACCGTGATATCATAACCTGAACTGAAGTGGGACGTATAACCCACTGAGCCACCCAGGTGCCCCTGTCTGGTTTGAAATTTAATCTGAAGTTGAAATCTGAGGATCCTGAAGCCACATCTTGCCCACTCCTAGTGATTATTCCTTTGAATTGTCATCATTTTCTTTTTTTTCTTTTTTTTTTTTTTCTATTAACGTGGCTTTCATACTTAAACTTCGCCTTCTCTACTACAACCAGGCTAATCTTTTAAAGAGAACCATTTTCATCTTCCCTGGCTTCATATTCCCAAAGAATTAAATCTAAATTCCCTTGTCCAGTTTACAAAATTCTCCACATTAGACCCTTAATTAGATAGTAGGTTGACGTTCTGATTTAAAGTCCTGAACCCGTGGCATTTTATTTATACCTCTTGTGCTTCCCTTTTGCTCCTTATTACATTAGAACAGGGTTTCTCAACATTGGCACAATTGACATTTTAGGCTGGATGGTTCTTCATTGTGGGGTTGGCCTGCCTGCCTGTACATTGTAGGATTTTAGCAGTATCCCTGGCCTCCACCCATCAGATGCCAGTAGCACTTGGCTCCGTTGTGCCTACCAAAGATGTCTCCTGACATTGCCTAGTGTCTCCCGGAGGATGAAATTGCCCTTGATTGAGAACCACTGCATTAGAAAGTATCATAACTATGTTTGTGCAGTGTTCTCTCTCCAATTAGACTTTCTAGGGCAGGCTTCACGACCATGCTTAGCACAGTATATACACATCATAAGCACTGGATATCCTGTAGTGAATGAATCATTTTTCATTGAGGCAGCAAGAATCATTGTTTGTTTAAAGGAATTTCTGGGGTCCTTGAAGGACTTTCATTTTTGTTTTCTTCCTCAGAGGGTGTGATCTTGATAGAGAAATGCCTCTGATTAGGCACTCACCCAGAAGGAAGCTTTGGGTTAGTTGACAGTGCAAGTAAGCAGATTTATATATCTCTTACATTGAGGATATATACATTCCCGTTTTATTCATGTTGCCTTCTTTTCTTTTCTTTCCTTCTCTTTTCTTCTCTTTTCTTTTACTTATTTTTGAGAGAGAGAAAGAGAGCATGCCACGTGTGCACAAGGGAGGGGCAGAGAGAGAGGGAGGGACAGAGAGAACCCCAGGCAGACTCCATGCTGTCAGTGCAGGACCAACATGGGGCTGGAACTCACAAACCATGAGATCATGACCTGAGCCAAAATCAAGAGCCTGATGCTTAACTGACTGAACCACCTAGGTGCCCCAGTGTTCCTGCATTTAGACAGCTTAGTTTAGTTTATTATTTTTTTTAATTTAATTTAAATTTTAATTTATTTTTTATTTTTATTGTATTTAATTAAAAAAAAATTTAACGTGTATTTATTTTTGAGAGACAGAGGTAGAGCGTGAGTGAGGGAGGAGCAGAGAGAGGGGGAGGCACAGAATCGCAAGCAAGTTCCAGGCTCTGAGCTGTCAGCACAGAACCCAACTCAGGGCTCGAACTCACCAACTAGGAGATCATGGCATGAGGGGAAGTTGGATGCTTAACCGAATGAGCCACCCAGGCGCCCCTAGATTACCGTTTATCTTAAATTGCCATTTTAAATTTATTTTAAATTGCCATTATTTTAAATTGTTATAGTTTATGATGTTCGTGCTCAGTGTTTATTTTGATTGTTTAAGTTGTTCTAGTTGAATCATCTTTAATGCGACTATAACATTTCACCATGAAACTGTTTCTTTTTGGCATACCGTCATGTAAACTTAATAAAAAGAATCAAAGCTCTAAAAATATCCCTTATTTATAAATAAAGCTTCGTTTGCCTTGTATTATGAGACCTGTGTTAAACTTTTCCATTTGACTAGAAAATAGAGTTGAAATGTTTCATGGAAGGAGTGAGCTTGCTTTTTTTGTGTTTTGTTTTGTTTTTCTGCAGAGGTCATTAAAATTCCTATACTTAAGTTTAATTATAGACTTACAGTCACAGATCTTTTCATATCTCTATTTGTAGCTGAATCCTGGCTAGGGACAAATGGCGTCCTTAGATCTATCTTTATTCAACTAGCCAGCTGAAATCAGCCAATGTGCTTTTTCCTTATACAATGTAAAAGTTGCCTGCTGAATGCTCTTACATAGTTGATCTTCGTAATATTCCTTGGGTATAAGAGAGAGGGGAAACCCATGGCCACACAAAGTTGTTTATTTGCCCTGACTGTTGAAGTAGCTAGTTCTAAGTCTGACTTCAGCTTGTACATTCTAACTAGCTTTACTCACTCCTGGAATTTCAGATAGGGCACAGGAGACAAGTGTTGATATTGGATTGGATTCTTTCCCTCACTAGAAGATAGATCTTTCTCTTTTAATCTAAACCTCAGATGGCAGTGACTCAGGCAGTAAAATGTCATTGGTTCCCTCTGAAACCAAATGCTTAAGGAAGAACAGTGGCTTCTGATTTGGGTTAGATTTAGATGGTATCTTTACTGGGGCAAAGTGGTATCTGTTCTTTGGTTTCTGGTTAAAACAGCCAACTTGCACAGTGCCTGGGTGACTCATTTGGTTAAGCGTCTGACTTCAGCTCAGGTCATGATCTCAACGGTTCATGAGTTCAAGTCCCATGTCAGACTCTGTGCTGACAGCTCTGAGCCTGGAGACTGCTTCGGATTCTGTGTTTCCCTCTTCTCTCTGCTCCTCCCCCACTCGCACTGTGTGTGTGTGTGTGTGTGTGTGTGTGTGTGTGTCTCAAAAATAAACATTAAAAAAAAAAAAAAACCATAGGGGCACCTGGGTGGCTCAGTAGGTTAAGCATCCAACTTCAAAGCTCAGGTCATGATCTCACGGTCCATGAGTTTGAGCTCTGTGCTGACAGCTCAGAATCTGGAGCCTGTTTCGGGTTCTGTGTCTCCCTCTCTCTCTGCCCCTCTCCTGCTCGCACTCTCTGTCTGTCCCAAAAATAAATAAACATTAAAAAAAAAATTAAAAAACACACAGCCAACTTGTGTCTCCTGTTAGTATGTCTAGGTTTTACTTTGATGTAGTAGAGCCTAGTGATGAGAACAAGGCTCTAATTCTATATTGTTAGGAGAAGAACTAACTAATGTCTTACAGCTTAGTGGTACCTTAGGAGAGAGATCCTAATGGAACTTGTTTTTGTTTTGTTTTTTAATAAAGAAATTAACTATGTTAAAGAAGGTTGGAAAATGAGGAAATTGTCTAAAACCCCATCACTCCAATGTGACAAATACTGTAAATTTTGTGTTCTATTCAAGTCTTTTTCCGCGGTGCATTCCTTGTAATTAGAGGTCTAAGTTAACGTTGCAGTGAATATCTGCCTATCACTTTCCCCACATTCGGATTATTTTATTAGGATAACATCTCAGGGACAGAAATACAAAGTCAAGGCCAAAAGAAGCATTTTGAAGCAGATCAGTTGGGCTGCCATAGTATGCAGGCTGACTTGCATAGCTGCTTTTCAGTTTTACTTAAGGGTATGACTTAGAGGAACAACTACCAGACAAAGTAGAAAACATTTAAATGTGACAACTTCGTACTCAAGTAGACATTCATACCACTGGCTTAATTGTCTGGTGAGATGAGACAAGAACTGCAGGAGTAGCCTGGTTCCATTTACTTCTGAACAACTGCCTTGAATAGGCTGGAGGAATTGGGTTGTTTGAATTGTTCGAATGATGAGACTCTGAAGCAGCTTTGGCAGGAATCACTAGCCAATTCTGATTTTTTTCTTGGTTTTAGACCACAAAAGAAATTGCTGGAGAATCCACCTCATAGTTTCTTTTTGCTGTGTGTGATATCCCTCCAAGAGCCTATCCATTCTCATACTTTGTGATATTTCTTTGTGGATAACTTGCAAACACTGTTCTCCAGCCTTGGTCCTTCCCCAAGTTTTATTTCTAAATACTTACCCACTTAGAAGCTTCAGCTCCTCTTCAGACTCTCCTTGTCCAAAACTGTCTTCATCTTCTTGCCCCAAATAGTACATGCCAGAAACCTGTTTCTGCCTATAGTGTCATCCTTCTCTTAGGCCCCTGGATTTGCAGTTCGAGTCATCTTTGCTTCCTTTCTGAGTGCTACAGTACTCAATAGTCACTACCACACAGTTAGTACTTGTTCTGTGTTTAATGCACACTTGTTTTGTATGACCTCCAAGGGCAGAACTAAGATCAGTGGGTGGAAGTTGCAGGGAAGCAGATTTTGCCTCCATATAAGGAAGAACTTTTAGTACTTTGAGCTGTCTGAAGGGAATGGGCTGCCTCTAGAAGTCTCGGTTTCCCCACACTGAAGGTGCTTGAACAGAGGTTACCTGGCTAATTGCTGAGAATGTTGAAAGGATTGTTCTGGCATCAGATGGTGTTTTTACAAGATGATTTCTAGAATCCCTCCTAATCCTGGCAGTGAAGGATTCAGTGGAAGGTAGCTTTGTTTCTCCTGCTAGATTAGATTCCCTTGGAACAGGAAAACTATTTTACCACTTAATTCAGGTGCTGGTTACATAGTTACCTAAAACTGATTATTTGTGGGTTAATTGATTCTTTTCCTTTCATTTCCATATCTGGCTGGAGAGTAGATGGTGTAGATTTTTTTTCTTTTGAAATATAAAAAATACTTTTTTCAGCAGCCCTCTCATTTTACAGCTGGATGAATAGCAGCTTTCAACCTTAGACCCTATTAACTTCCTAGTTCAACCTAACCTAGACCTTAATATTGTCCCATTTTTCCAAATTGCATTCTGTTTATCAAATAGTACTTGTAAAAATGTTGCTTTCATCATATTACTCCTTCACTCAAAATCCTTAAATGGCTTCACACTTATCACAATATCAGATTCAAATGCTGCCTGGCTTTCAGTGCCCTTCATTACCTAACCTGCCTTGCTTATCCAGCCTTATTTTTCATGATGCTTGATGCTCTATGCAGATTAACCCACATAACATACTTTATGTGCCTAGCCCCCTTATTCTCTCCTCTTTGCGTCTGATTGCTCTAGAATGTCTTCCCTTTTTCCTTTTACTTTTTCTATCAGGATGCCCCCCTTTCTCCTGAAACCAGACTATCTCAAGGCGCCTGGGTGGCTCAATTGGTTAAGCGTCCAACTTTGGCTCAGGTCATGATCTCACAGTTGGTGAGTTCGAGCCCCGCATCGGGCTCTGTGCTGACAGCTCAGAGCCTAGAGCCTGCTTTGGATTCTGTGTCTCATTCTCTCTCTGCCCCTCCCCCACTTGTGTTCTGTCTCTCAAAATTAAATAAAAATGTAAAAACAAACAAAGAAAAAAACCCCAGACTATCTCCAGTCCTCACTGATTTCTTCTCAACTCTCAGAACATATAGTAATTTATACAGTGTCATTCAGAACCATACAACATTTTACAAAGAAAAAGCTCCAGTATATAGGCTGATACTGGAACTTTTCCTAATCTAAATGGAGTTAGACAGTCTCTAAAAGAACTTTAAAAAACGTGTCACCAGTATTTATCCCATTGGCATTTTCATTTGTGTTGGCCTTCCCAATAAGAATGAAATCTTCTTGGGGCTCGGTCGATTAAGCGTCTGACTTCGGCTCAGGTCACGATCTCGTGGTCCGTGAGTTCGAGCCCCGCGTCGGGCTCTGTGCTGACTGCTCAGAGCCTGGAGCCTGTTTCAGATTCTGTGTCTCCCTCTCTCTCTGCCCCTCCCCTGTTCATGCTCTGTCTCTCTCTGTCTCAAAAATAAATAAACGTTAAAAAAAGAATTTTTTTTTTAATTAAAAAAAAAAAAGAAATCTTCTTGAGGGCAGATGCCATTTGCCTTCTATGTCTTCAGTAGCTGCTAAGTACAGTGCCAAGTACAGTACTAAGCACTTTCATTTTATAAGCATCTTCTGTGTGCCCGGTTGTTGTAGGTACTGCGAATTGGTGGGGCTGGTTGGGGGAGGGGAATGGACAGATTCCCATCTAAAGCCTGAATTCTAGCACAACGCATGTAGTGATAACATTTTACATTTAAACTGTATTTTAAGGTTCCCAAAGTGACTATTCCTCTCCTTTGATCCTTACATCTCTGTGTGCTAGGTAAGGACTCATTAAATGACAGTCCTTTAGTTATACAGTTAATACATGGCAGAGCTGGGACTCAAAGCTTGGTCTCCTGAATCCCAGTTTTTTCTTAGACTTCTAAAATTAGGACTGTTTCCCTTTCTGAAGCTTTTATGATGAATGCCTAAGTAGTTGGGATTCTGTACATTCATTTATGGAGGCTTACTTTTAGTTATTGGCTATTGTCAATCAGAAGTGGCAAAGAACAGGGACACCTGGGTGGCTCAGTCGGTTAAGTGGCTGACTTCGGCTCAGGTCACAATCTCCCGGTTTGTGAGTTCGAGCCCTGCGTCAGGCTCTGTGCTGACAACTCAGAGCCTGGAGCCTGTTTGGATTCTGTGTCTCCTTCTCTCTCTGCCCCTCCCCCACTTGTGCTCTGTTTCTATCAAAAATAAATAAATGTATTAAAAAATTAAAAAAAAAAAAAGAAATGGCAAAGAACAAGATCAGGCAGGACTATGGTTTTCTACTTTGGCAACTCTAAATTCTTACGGAAAAGCCTTATTTTAAACATTTGCCTTCCAAATATGTGTCATCTAAGAGCCTATGAAAAAATATTGGTCTCCATGGAGAAAATTGAAAGCAGAGAAATTAAAAGCTGCTAATAATGTTAACTGAAGACACGGTGAAGAGCCCTTGAACCCACAGTAATGTGCTCAGCAAGCAGTAGGGGCTGGATGCTGTGATGAATTGTATAGTCACTTAATTTCTTAAAAGCCATGTGGAGTGGTGGGAAGAGCCTCAGACTAGGATTCAGAAAATTTGTGTTCATGGCCTAGGTTATCTGCCTCTACCCACTGGTTGTTTCATATCTGGAAAGCTTTTTAACTTGAGTTTCTTCATTCTAAAGATGGGGATCGGTATCTTCATACCAGACCCTAGAGAATTATTTTAAGTCTTACAAGCATCAGATTGAGGATGTAAAGCACTTACAACTATAGGGGACTATTTTTAATTACTGTTATATAATCTAATAAGGTTATTTTCTTATGATACTTGGTTTGAAGATCTCAATATCAGTGTGGTATGTGCCTAAGAAGGTAGCATTTATTTGAAAGATGGGAGTATTTGTAAGATCCTGCAGATAGGCGAAGAGGAAAAAAAAGAAAGGTAAAACAAATCTCCCCAGATTTGTCAGAGAGAGAGAGGAGATAGCCAGACTTGTTTTGAGGGGAGAAAGGTTAAAGAACCTGTAATAACCTACTGTATTTATAGTGCTTACTACATTTATAGTACTGGAATTACAAACACAAGACATGGTCCCTCCCTAGGGTGGCTGGTTGCCTATTAACTATTAAATAAATGATTTTAAACCTGTATATCAAATGTGTGGTAGAGGTAAGTGAACAGTGTTATGACCAAATTGGAAATGTTTCTTGGAGAGGTGGTACCTTAGCTGAGTCTTAAAAGGCAGTAGGAATTCTAGAGAGGGGGCAGATTAAGAAGGAAAAGCATACCAAACTGGACAGGCTTCCTGGAGAAGGTAGCACTTGAGCTGAATCTTAATAGGCAAGTAGGATTTATGAGATGGAACAACAACCAATCAGAGTGGATAGCATGAAGCCTCAGAAATGAGAGAAAGCATGATTCTTTCTGGAAAATGAAAGTAGTCCTGGGTGAGTATAGTGTGTTTAGAAGGGTGTGGTAAGAGATAAAACTAGAGAAGAGTGGTGGGAGATAAAGCTGGACCAGATATGGAAATCCTTATTTGGACTTTACTCTGAATGTCCTGGGGAGTACTGAATGATATTAAATATAAGGCTATCTTAATTGCATTTGCATTTGGGAAGGATTATGATGGTAATGTGGAGAATGGATAAACAGGATGTATTTCTGTAATTAGGGGATACTAGCAAGGAGGTTATTGCAGTAATCTAGGAAAAGTCATGAAGACCTGATTTCTGACAATCAGAATGAAGGCAAGGGCATCTATTCATGAGATAAACAAGATAGAGCCTGTGGATTTTGATAACTGACTAGACTTGGGGGAGAAAGGAAAAAGATAATTTAGTTAACTCTTATGGAATTCTTGCTATTTTTCAGGACTGGGTCCAGTACTGCCACATGTATAGTTGACCCTTGAACAACACAGGGGTCAGGGGTGCCAACCTTCACCAGTGCAGTCAAAAATCTGTGTGTAGGGGCGCCTGGGTGGCGCAGTCGGTTAAGCGTCCGACTTCAGCCAGGTCACGATCTCGCGGTCCGTGAGTTCGAGCCCCGCGTCAGGCTCTGGGCCGATGGCTCAGAGCCTGGAGCCTGTTTCCGATTCTGTGTCTCCCTCTCTCTCTGCCCCTCCCCCGTTCATGCTATGTCTCTCTCTGTCCCAAAAATAAATAAAAAACGTTGAAAAAAAAATTTTTTAATAAAAAAAAAAAAAAAAATCTGTGTGTAACTTTTGACTCCTCCCCCCATCCCCACCCCCGCCAGTTTAACCACTAATAGTGTACTACTGACCAAAAACCATACTATAAAATAGTTTATTAACACATATTTTGTATGTCATGTATACCATAATACTGTCTTCTTACAATAAGCTAGAGAAGAAATGTTACTAAGAAAATCATAAGGAGGGGTGCCTGGGTGGCTCAGTCAGTCCAGCTTGATTTCGGCTCAGGTCATGATCTCATGGTTGTGGGACTGAGCCCCACATCAGTGAGGAGCCTGCTTGGGATTCTCTCTCTCCACTCTGCAAGCATACACTTTCTCTCTCTCTCTCTCTAAAAAATAAATAAACATTTTTAAAAAAAATCATAAGGAGGAGAAAATACATTTACAGTATTATACAAAATTCCTGTGTAAGTGGATCTGCGCAGATCAAACCTGTGTTCAAGGGTCAAATGTATTTCCCCTTTATTCTCACTTTAGCCCTTTGGATTTTGTACTGTTGTCTCCATCATATAAATAAGGAAGCTGAGACTCAAAGTTTGCTAACACTCATTAGTCATAGAGCCAATGAGTAGTGTTATTCAAACCCTCAATTATCTGTCTTCTCAAAAGTCCATGCTTGTAACCACTATACTATATGGCCTAATAGTTCCCGGGTTACTAACTTGGTCAATCAGGTGATTGGTAGTAGTGCTGGATTGCTGAGACAGCGGGGGGTGAGGTGTGGGAAGACCATGAGTTGTTTTTGAGACATTTCAGTTTGAGATCCCTTCGGAATAGCCAGGAGGGGTGTCTAGGTGGAAGCTGGATTTCAGATTATAAATTCCAGAAGAATGGCTTGAGCTGGATATGCTGCTCTGGGAGTTGTTAGTCTCTAGGTGGTTGTGATCATGCCACTCTGGAAGGAGGCTGGATGGTACTGTGATAATGGTAGTTGAAGGCTTGGGAGTGGACATGACCACCTGAAAAATACGAATATGTGTGTTGGGGTGGAGAATGAGACGCAGTGTGTCTTTTGGTCCCTTCAATTCTGGATATTCTTTCCCATAGCATCTCATATTTCACCCCACCTCTACCCAAAACAAAAAACTAAGTACTGTTCTATGTTTGGTTCATGGTAGAATGAGATTACCTATAAATGATCGCGGTATTATCCTTTTACATTCTGTTTAAGTTAGACAGCAATGAAAGCTTACAAATACAAGCGAAATGTGGGAAAAAAGGAACTGAAATCTCATGAAGCTGTATTACTAAGCTGTTAAGATGGTTAGGTGTTCACTAACCCTGGCAGCCATTAGAGACACTTGTACTATGTTTTCCATGTTAACACTGGCCTCAACCTGGAGCATCCATGATGTATGAAGGAATGTAACCAGTGTATCAAATGTGTAGTAGAGATAAGTGTACAATGTTATGTGGTTGTATCTACTTTTTTTAACATTTTATTTTTAAGTAATCTCTACACCCAACATGGGGCTCAAACTCATAACCCCGAGATCAAGAGTTGCATACTGCACTGACTGAGCCAGCCAGGTGCCCCCAGAATGGGTGGTATCTATTAATGGAAGATAGCTTGGGAGTTTATTGCGTTCCTTGCCTTTTCCTCTGGCATTTATAGAGGGTGGCAGATTATATGTGAATCTGTCCCTGGACGGTCAGTAATTTGAGAACTCAGGTGGCGGTGCATAACATGATTGCTTCTAGTCTGCTCCATTTGTGAGTAGAACAGAGACTTGGAGGCTTCTGCTGCTTCTCCAGGCCAGGGAATGAAAAGGTTTATTTGGTTTACCTTCACATTTTTTTCTTTGATTCTTTTTTAAACAACATTCTCTGGTTGGGCCCAGAGAGACCAGAGCCAACACACTGGGAAAAATGGACAGGGATTATGTTGTCTTCCTTACTTTGTCTTGTCAGCTGCTTATCTTGTCCACAGGGAGGGGAGTATGTTAGATTGAGATAGTCTGACATGACATCTTTGGGGAAATTGTAATTGCTGTGGTCATTTTAGGCAATTTCAAGGGTGTTGGGTTCATTCAGCTTCAGTTACCTGAACTAATTAATGTTTGGAAGTGGAATCTGCAAGTCAAGGCTTTGACTGAAGCGTCACTGACTGATTTTTATATCACTTACGGTGTCAACCATTTCATGTGGATGTGTGTTGAAAACATTTAATGATTATGAACTTTCAGAATACTTGTCCCTCTGGAGTTTGGGGATGCTATATTTCAGGTTCATTAACTTCATAAATATTTATTGAACACCTTCTACCTGCCAGGTAGTGGTCTGGATGGTAGAGGATAATAGGCAACAAGCCGGAGAAGTACCTTTCTGTGGTAGAGCTTACTTTCTTTAGGATTTAGACGTTGAATGAGACTAATTTCAGATAAATTAGTACTTGTGAAAGATCTGTAAAAAGCTCTTCTGGATGTGTCTATTTTTCCCTACTGCAAATCTGGATCATACCCATCCTCTTTTGTGAAGCTTGGCTCAAGTGGCAGCTTCTCCATGCTATCCTCTCTTGATTCTTTCAGCTGATGCGCTCTTCCCCTTCCTAAAATTCTGTTATTTTCTGCAACATTCTTGTGTTATCTTCACATATTTTTTTCTATTTGTAGTTGTTAGGGTACACGTCAAATAACTACTGTCAGACTAAGTTATTGAGGGCAGAATAAATACCCTATTCATCTTGGTTTTTGGCATTCCATATGTGGGCAGCAGGATGTTGCAGGAAAAAAACACTGAATTTAGAGCCAGATGACTGGAACTAAAGTGCTGGCTTTCCTATTAACTAGCTATGTGACAGTAGGTAAGTCGTTTAACTTCACTGTAATTACATTTCCTATCTCTAAAGAGTGTGGTGATTAACCTTCCATTCCTGAATAGTTGTTGGGAGGCACAAACTGAGATAATATATTGACCATACTGTGTAAATTCTAAATTCTGGCATAAATACTTGGTGTTGTCATAGTAAATATTCAGTAAGTATTTGAATGGGGAAACATTTGCTTTCAGTGAACACCTTTTCCTGGGTAGCTCTCTTGCTTAATGAGGTCTTGATGATTTTGCAAATATGTTCATCTGTTTTTCATCTGGTTTTATTATTAAATGATTCTGTTCTTCCGAATTGGCATCTTCTTCACCCCGTGAGTATTCTGTCTTTTCTCCTTAGGTGCTATGTACTATTAACACAAGTGACATGTGATCTCCTTTAGCAGGTCGTACATTATGGCTGACATGCAAAATCTGGTAGAAAGATTGGAGAGGGCAGTGGGCCGCCTGGAGGCAGTATCCCATGCCTCTGACATGCACTGTGGCTATGGAGACAGTGCTCCAAAAGGTAAGCAATATGCAGCACAGCAGAGTACTTTGAATGAAGACTCTGTCTTGGCCTGAAATTTTTCTGTCGTAGGGTATTCTCTCCTTTGGAGCTAACTTCCCAAAATGCTTAATCTGCTAAGTTCATCGCCTGTGAACAGATAAGAGAGGAAGTGACTTGTGCAGGGAGGCCTGTGGTTATTTTAACAAAGAACTTCCTGCTTGTGTGATATTTCCTGTTCTTTCTTTAGCAAAATGACTCTAGTGTAAGTCGAGTGACAAGTGATATTAAAACGCTCTCTGTCCAAATGATTGGCAAATTAGCCATTTTGTATATGCACCAAATGAATCATAGAATGTTAGAGCTAAAAGGGAGATTGGGGTTTTTTTGTTTTTGTTTTTGTTTTTCATTTTAATTTTATAGATAAAGTCAAGCTCGGGGAGGAAAAGGAACTTAGGGTCACACAGGCAGTTAGTGGTGGTACTGGAACTAGAACCCAGGTTTCCGGACTCGTGTTCCAGTATTCTGTCTACTGTATTACCTTGCTTCTCCACTTTCATGTGGAAGTGCTTTTTAAAAATCATCTTTCTGGTGCATGACTGATCCTTTGTGGTGTGTGTCTCTGTCTAGCAGGAGCAGCTCCATATGTGCAAGCATTTGACTCACTGCTTACCGGTCCTGTGGCAGAGTACCTGAAGATCAGTAAAGAGATTGGGGGAGATGTGCAGAAACATGTAAGGATGTATTGCCCCTTTTCCCCCTCTTTTAAGGACTGGTGGTGGTCTTCAAATCCAACTCCTTCTTGGTTTAAGAGTCCCTTGGCTCCTTCCCTTTTACCTTCACTGAGGAGCTCACTCCAGGCACTGGAACAGTTCCTCAGATTTTTCCAGGCCCTCTGCTTTGATCACATTTACTGTGTGGGCTTCTTTTATGCAGGTAACTTGCTTGGTGCATAAACTATGGCTTGGTTCATCTCTATAGTGAGAACATTCTACCATTCTGATCCCAACATGTTATATAACCAAGCCTAGGGTGGCTTATGCAAAGGAGTCATAGTCATGACTTAGCGTTTATAAAACTATGCTCGATAGTTATTAGTTATGCTAATGTGAGTTATTTTCACACTTAGCTCACAGCAGGAATGTGAAGTAGGCAGTGACAGGTGCCTCTCCACCCACCTCCCTTCATATGCTGCCACCTACATCGTCACCACCCCCACACTCACATATATATTCTGTATCTTTCTTTGGGACCCAGAATCTTTCTCCTAGTCCTGAATGGTCCTCTATAAGCAATAACCATGTTTAGGATCTTCCTGACCCTTCAGCAAGACTGGTTGCTTGATCTTTGGAAGGTCTATTTTGAGCCTCTCCTGTGCCATCTGTTGGCAGTGGTGTTAGCTCTAGTGAGTGGGACTGGGACTAAGATACAAGAGTGGGGGCTTGCATTTTTTACTTTATGCAGTTTGTCACACTTAAAAGATTTAAAAACATGTATCACGTACACGTTCTAAAAATGCAAATCTAGAAAAAACAGGTTACCTTATTTGAAATTTTCTATTTAGATAGTGCCTGTAGACTTATGTTTCTTAAACTCCTTTGACCATGACGGTCAGGAAGAAAAAATGTATTTGTGACTGAGTCAGAAGCTTCACAAAGCAGTCTTACCTACTTGCGTGGCACTCTTTTTTTTTTTTTTTTTTTTAATCTGTGAATGGGTCATGACCCAACCTTTGAGAAACAGCTATAACCTAAAGGAGTAAATACCTTGGGAATTCGGGCATCAATTTGGCCTTTGCCTTGACTTCCACCTCTAGTTTTTGAGAAAAGAGCCTTTTTGGTGATGCGAGACAAGAGGGATTTTTCAGTGCCCTTCATATCACACTGCGTGTACAGTTGCTAACTTGATTTCATCTAAAGCTGACCCTAATTGCCTTCATTTCCCGGATATGTATCCCTGATTAGTTGCCACGGGAACGGTGGTACCTGTAATCCTTCTGCCACTCCCTGGAAGTGGAGTACCTGAGGAAAGCAACAGGAAGTTCCCGGGTTGCTACCAGACCACATGGAAGTGGAGGTTTCGGGTTCTTGTCATCAGGACCCTCTCCAGTTGTAATGTGGCGAGAATAACTGATTCTTCTCCTTTCCGGCAGGCGGAGATGGTTCACACGGGCGTGAAGTTGGAGCGAGCTCTCTTGGTTACAGCCTCTCAGTGTCAGCAGCCAGCAGGCGTAAGTTCACTGCTACTTGGTTTCCTTGTGGCTTGATGCTCAGGATGGGTTGAGAGGTTTCTGCCAAGTACGGCGACAGGCTAAAAAGACCCTCAGCCTCGTGTGCGGTCACACCAAGTCCCAGTAGTCAGACTTAAAGTGCCGTATGAGAATGTGCCATTCAGTATTTATTGGACTCTACTGTTTTTTTTTCCCCCATCCTTTTTACTTGGGACTGTAGTTACTCCTGGACTTCGCTGCTTCTCTCAGTAGACAGCCTTTTTTAACTTCTTGGCTGAGGCCAAATTCATCATATTGTCCCGTAAGGCCTTGGGTCAGAGAGTAGTTCTCTTGCTTCACTGTGACTGGGCTTTAGTAATGCTGCTGTGGAGACCCTAAAACTCCTAAAGTACTGCTTCTTCCCTCATCTTTCCGTGGTGGAGATCTCCCTTGAAGTGTACTCCTACCTCAAAATTTTATGCTACCAAGGTGTGAGAATCAATTAGAGGAAATAGATTTTTCTCACAACCAAAGATTTTAGTTTTGTTCTATCTCTTTGTTTTTTAAATGTTTATATATTTTTGAGAGAAAGAGAAAGAGTGAGTGAGCGTGCACGCGCTCCAGGGGGCATGGGTGCAGAGAGAGAGAGAGAGAGAGAGAGAGAGAGAGAGAGAGAGAGAGAATCCCAAGCAGGCTCCAAACTGTCAGTGCAGAGCCTGACATGGGACTCAGTCTCATGAACCATGAGATCATGACCCGAGCCGAAACCAAGAGTCAGATGCTTAACTGACCGAGCCACCCAGGTGTCCCTATTTCTTCTTTAGGCATTTGGCTTTTCATGGCAGAGAGGTAACGAAGCAGGTCTTCCTGCGACTCTTGTGTTTAAAACCCCTGGACCCTCAGCATGCCTAAATAATATAAAAATAGTTTAAGATAATGTTAAATATATTAGACTTTAATTCTTAATCTGTCTTGAATGGTTAAGGCATTTTTTCGAAACCTTTTCTCCAAACCCGCACTTTCCACAACAAATCAGGCAGCTGAGAGACAATTATATTTCCCTTGTTCTAGACTAGGGATTGATAAACTACAGCCTGCGGGCCAAATCTAGCCTGCCATCTAGTTTGTAAGTGAAAGATTTTTGGAACACAGCCATGCCCATTCTTTCAAGTATTGTCTGTTGCTGCTTTATGCACTATAATGGCAGAGTTGAGAAACTGTAGCAGAGACCATATGTCCTGCAAAGACTGAAATAGTCACTGTGTGGCTCTGTAGAGAAAGTTTGCGGACTCCTGTGTTAGACTGTTTTCATGCTGTGATCTGAGAATTGCAATGTTCAGGAAACTGAGCTTTGGAGAAAGGGTAAAACATGGAAACAGAAGATTCATCCATTTTGCTAAGCTGCCAGCTCAAATGCCAAGCCCTCTATTTGCATTTGGTTCATCAGATCTCTGCTCAGCAGCTGCTATATAGCTAGCAATGTGTGAGGGTTATAAAGATTATAAAAGAAGGCTGAGACAAAGCCTGGTATTTGAAAAGTTAATGAGAAATTTTGAAAAACATACTCACGTCGGGGCGCCTGGGTGGCGCAGTCGGTTAAGCGTCCGACTTCAGCCAGGTCACGATCTCGCGGTCCGTGAGTTCGAGCCCCGCGTCAGGCTCTGGGCCGATGGCTCGGAGCCTGGAGCCTGTTTCCGATTCTGTGTCTCCCTCTCTCTCTGCCCCTCCCCCGTTCATGCTCTGTCTCTCTCTGTCCCAAAAATAAATAAAAAGCGTTGAAAAAAAAAAAAAGAAAAAAAAAAAATAAAGAAAAAAAAAAAAAAAAGAAAAACATACTCAACGTGGATCCACTAATAGTTTGTGTTGGAGCATGATAAGGTGCCAAAATTGGTTATGCTGACAATTAATGCTATAGGAGGCCAGTGTGGCTGGAGTTGAAGGGCTGTTCCTCATGAAGTATAAGGAGTATTTGGATAAAAGGAAAAAGAAGAGACCATCGTGAGTAAAGGCTCAGAAATGAGATAGTATCTCCTACTAGTGGGGCAGAAAAGAGACCAGTGGCTTAAATGGTAGAATTTTGTGGTATAGATGAAGTAAGGGTCCTGATCATGAAGAGCCACCAGATCTAGCCTGAGGAGGGTGAGGTGAGGAGCAGTGTTATAGTCATATGAATCTGTGCAGGATGAGTACAAAGTTTATTTGGGTGTTCATTATACAGCCCATGAATTCTTGCCTGCAAGGTCCAAGTTGACAAACGCGTAAAGCTTTTGTGGAAAGACTAACCCGAATCTTCCCCTGCATCTCTTCCTAGAATAAACTTTCGGATTTGTTGGCACCCATCTCCGAGCAGATCCAAGAAGTGGTAACCTTCCGGGAGAAGAACCGAGGCAGCAAGTTGTTCAACCACCTGTCAGCTGTCAGCGAAAGTATCCAGGCCCTGGGTTGGGTGGCTGTGGTGAGCAGCGCAGCTTCCTTGGGAGGGAAGGGATGGAATGAAAGAGGTAAGGGGACATGGCTGGAGAGGCTCTGAGTCACTGACCGCTGCTGTTTCTCTAGGCTCCCAAGCCTGGTCCCTATGTGAAAGAAATGAATGATGCTGCCATGTTTTATACAAACCGAGTCCTCAAGGAATACAAAGATGTGTAAGTCCAGCCTTTTCTTAAGGGGTTCAGGACACGTCAGCTGATTACTTGCCGGAGTAGCATTTGGGGGTTAAGGCTGTTGTGTTGGTTCTCCATCCCAGGGCTGCTTTCTCAGAAGTTTTATAGATACTGGCTTATAGAGGCTGCATCTGCAAGCAGGAAGTATTTCTCCTTTCACTTCTGCTTTTTTTCCAAAGGGTTTGTAGAGCCCCTTTTAGTCTTCTCATCCTTACCCTTCCAGGTTTAGGAAGTTTTGCTGGAGATAAAATGGACAAATGCCCTTTAAAATTTTTTTTTCAACATTTTTTATTTATTTTTGGGACAGAGAGAGACAGAGCATGAACGGGGGAGGGGCAGAGAGAGAGGGAGACACAGAATCCGAAACAGGCTCCAGGCTCCGAGCCATCGGCCCAGAGCCTGACGCGGGGCTCGAACTCACGGACCGCGAGATCGTGACCTGGCTGAAGTCGGACGCTTAACCGACTGTGCCACCCAGGCGCCCCGACAAATGCCCTTTAATTTGCCTGTTTAGACAAGGTAGATTTTGTTCCTTTGTTGAGAATTTCTAATTGGCTTAGGGACAAAAGGTTCTGTAAGATTTACTCGGAAATCACCCTGACTATTCACGTAGTCGGGTAAAGTGAGAAGGCAGCTGTCTGGTGAAGCACGTGTATCATGTAAGAGGAGGGGAGTCTCTGTATGTCTAACCACGTATGTTCACCAGTCCTAACTGACTTCTCCATTGCTGGTTTTGAGCTGGAGTGACTGCAGGCAGCTATCACTTAGCTGCATAATTACCCAAGCCCTTCCTTTCTTCTGTCAGTCATCAGTCAACCAACATTTGTTGAGTAACTACTGTGAAGGAATAGCTTCGTGTGTGTGAAATAGGTCTCAGAACACCAGGCACTTCCTTGATCCCTCCTTCCAGCAACCTGGAGTTAAGCATCGCAGTGTTTTGACTTAACCTGCCTTTAAACTCCACACTTCACAGTTGAGCAAATTAGGTCTTATGATAAATAGGCATAAAGTCTTCTAATATATAAGAAGAACCACAATTCAGTGCTCTTTCTATAATCTAATGCTGATTATTTCCTCCAGGGAAGTTTTAAATTTTTGGTGGGAGGGGCATACTTTGACATAAGACACTGTGGTATAAGGCAGTTGAGTTTCTTGAAGTCCTAGAGTTCCACAGTGATGTGCAAGGGACCTTCTATCATATAGCTTCATGCACAGAATGCCTGCTTTTATTAGTTTTGTATATTAGGTGCTCCCTAAGGTATACTTTGAAAAATATGGTTTTGTTATACTTAAAAAAGTTTGAAGAATACTGCTATAAGAGATAGAAAGAGATATAATCTGGAGTCCCTATCCTAATGGACTTTAGTCTAATTAGGGTAATAGCATAGGTTAAAAAAAAAGAAAAGTAAAGCTCAGTTGTGATAGAAAAGCTGTCATTGAGCAAAACCACACCACAGGTGGGAGGATATGAGTTCACAGATAGGAGGGGTTCTGGAATCACTATTGTAATGTGCCCTGACTGTCTGTGGTGAGTTTCTCTTTAATTCTCCTAGTGATAAGAAGCACGTGGACTGGGTCAAAGCTTACTTGAGTATATGGACAGAGCTACAGGCTTACATTAAGGAGTTCCATACCACTGGACTGTCCTGGAGCAAAACGGTTAGTGAGCCTTTCTTCCCTCCCTCTATCCCTCCAGGACAGGGGTCCACAAGTTTCTTAGACTTTGGTGCTACCAAGGTCCAAGAAGGAATGCTAGTCTTTACAGTGGAGAGTAGAAAGAAAAGGGGAGAAAAAAGAAAAGTGTGAAGAAAGCAAGGGTCAGAGAAGAATATCCAATTCTATTGTTTCAGTACACATGGGTCAGAGATAGTGATTGGGCTGGAGGGGAGCCAGAAGAACGAGTTACATTATCGCAACCCTCCAGACGCTTAAAAACAGAGACAGAAAACCCCTAAATACAAGTCAACAAGTAAAATACCGTGATAAAGATATAGACGACGGAGTAAGATGGAGTGTGAGTCTCACCGGAAGAGATTGTACTTTCAACAGGTGTTCTCTGATCTGGGACATTGCAAATAGAGAACAGTGAGAAGTGGGAGAAATGGGAATACTGGCAAACGGCATAGCTTAAACAGAGTACATGTAGAGTAAATGTACAGATTGGTCATCTCTGGCTTCAGTTGAAGGAGAGAGTCCAATTTTTAGGATAAAAGGCTGGAAAGGAAGGTTGATTGTGCCTTTCGAGCAAGAGAGTAATAACGATCAGACTTGGCCTTGAGAGAGTCTCAGTATATAGGTTAGGGGTAAGGGCTCCTGCTCAGACCATGGAGGTGCTGATGGTGCTAGGAGCTGGTACAGAAGAATTTGCAGAAGCTATAAAAGGTAATAGGTTTGATGAGCTTGAGGGCGTTAGACTCAAGAAGATCGAAGAGTCAAGCTTGGATGGCAATGTCTTTTACTGAAATAGAAACAAGGGGGTGATTGTACAGGTAGAGGAGCAGGCAGGAGACGATGACATCAGCCTTGGACTTGTTGAGGCTGAGGTACTGGTGACACATGAAGTTGATTTGCAAAACTATGGGTTAGAGCTGGAATCGGGTAGAGGCCAAAGGAATGATGTGAAAGTTGAAAAATGGAGCTGAATTGGATCTTTGGGAAAGGGTAAGAGGGAATAAAACCCCTTTGGGTGTGGATAGGGAGCTTGAATCCTAGCGTCAAGGGCTACAGTGGGTACCCCATGTCCTAGAACATGTGTAGGACCCTACTGGGAATGGTACAGAAGGGAAGAGATCATGGCTGTGTTACCTGCCCTTATTGTTCCAGGGGCCTGTGGCAAAAGAACTGAGTGGATTGCCATCTGGACCTTCTGCTGGATCCGGTCCTCCTCCTCCCCCACCAGGCCCACCTCCCCCACCAGTCCCCACCAGTTCTGGCTCAGATGAGTCTGCTTCCCGCTCAGCACTGTTTGCGCAGATTAATCAGGGGGAGAGCATCACACATGGTAAGTGAATATTTTGGCAAGGAGAGTTGGTACAGTAAGTTGTTTGATTTGATCAACTAGAGACCTGACGGTCTGCAAAAACAGAACCCTGGTTTGTGTATGGGAGAATTCATTTGGGTGTCACTGTCCTTCAAGTTGCCCAAAGGGACATAAAGCTGGCTTAAATGGGAATTAAAAGTGGGTGATTATAGTTGGGGGAAGCCCTCTGCCCCATAAGCAAGTGACTTAATATTAAGTGGCATATATAGAGTACCCTAGTGTGCCGAGGCATGGTGCTGGCAGTTCACCCTAGAGCCTTTTCCGTGTTACCACATGCTTTCTTTGGGAAGTCATCCTGGGGGTGGAGAGGGGGCATATATTAGTCATGGAAATTTGCATAAGAATTACCAATATTGGGGGGTGCCTGGGTGGCTCGGTTGGTTAAGCATCCAACTTTGACTCAGGTCATGAGATCACAGTTCATGAGTTTGAGCCCCACATTGGACTCTGTGTTTGACAGTGCGGAGCCTGCTTCGGATCCTCTGTCTCCCTCTCTCTCTGCCCCTCCCCAGCTCTTACACTTTCTCTCTCTCAAAAATAAACATTTAAAAAAAATAAATATAATTACCAATGTCAGGATAGAGAAAGTTGACACCCTTATATATAGAAGGTGGAAGTCTAAATTATACAGCCCTCTTCTAGGAATCTACCCGTAAAAATATCTAAAACAAAGACCAACTACTATATATTATTTGCAGTAGCTAAAAATGGTATAACAACCTAAATATCCAACAGTAAGAGAAATGGTTAACTGTGGTATATCCTCTTAATGGAATACTAAGCAGCCATTAATTAATGCCTTTCTTTACAGGGAACCATGCAGTGTTTAAGAAAAAATATAGTACTTACACTACAGCCACAGGGAGTGGTGGAGCTGAAAGGGCCAGTCAGTATTCGTTAAATAAATTGGGCCATATTTAAGAGGAAGACATTTATCCGCCTACAGTGGGAAGGTGATTGTGGAATCTGCTCCTTAAAAAAAAAAAAATTTTTTTTCTTTTTTTCAGAAACTAGGTTAGGGGCGCCTGAGTGACTCAGTTGGTTACGTGTCCAACTCTTGATTTTGGCTCAGGTCATGATCTCATGGTTCTTGGGACTGAGTCCCATGTTGGGCTCTGTGCTGAAAGCGCAGAGCCTGCCTGGGATTCTCTCTCCCTTTCGTCTGCCCCTCCCCCCCAATAAATAAACAAACATTAAAAAAAAACTGGAGGTTAACATGAGAAAGTTTTTTTAAGTGTTAATTCGTTAAACCAAACTTGTTAACAGTGTACATGGTTATAACCAAATAAAAAACGTTTATCAATAGGAAAACTGGTGGAAGGAGATGTCAAATGCAAACACTGAGTAGGAGGTGCGGTAGGTTAGCTGTGGGTGAGGTTTCTTTCCTTTTACCAAATTTGCTTTACTATCACATATTTTTTCTTCTTTTGCTTTAAAAACTGTACATATTTTGTGAATATATATTTGCTGTATGTCTTTCTAGATCTTTTTCTGTGCATTCATATATCCTTTCCTCCCATATGCACATAAGTCTGTATTTTATTTTATTTTTTAATGCAACTGTATAATTGTACCTTGGGGTAGAAGGGAAATTCTAAAAGTGCTTCTCCAAAACCTTTGTTTAAGAGAACATCTCAGAGCCCTGGCTTTTGACTTTTTGTTAAGTTTTTGTTAAGGCAGTTAATTCTGAGAACAGAAGTTGGTTACTGCCTCAGCCCAAAGCCGTGGTACGAAGGATGGGCACAAGACAGCTGTTGTTCTTACAGCCCTGAAACATGTATCTGATGACATGAAGACTCACAAGAACCCTGCCCTGAAGGCTCAGAGTGGTCCAGTACGAAGTGGCCCCAAACCATTCTCTGCACCTAAACCAGGAGTCAGCCCGTCCCCCAAACCAACCACAAAGAAGGAGCCACCTGTACTTGAACTGGAGGGCAAGAAGTGGAGAGTGGTGAGTTAAAAATGCCAGGACTGGTTTGCTGTTAAGGTCCGACTTTGCCTCAGGTCACGATCTCGCAGTCTGTGAGTTTGAACCCCACGTTGGGCTCTGTGCTGACAGCTCAGAGCCTGGATCCTGCTTCAGATTCTGTGTCTCCTTCTCTCTCCGCCTCTTCCCTGTTTTTTTTTCCGTCTCTCTTTTTCTGTCTCTCCCTTGCTGTTTTTCTCTGTCTCTCAAAAGTAAATGTTAAAAAAAAAAAAAAAAAAAATATATATATATATATACATACACACACACACACACACACATATATACGTAAATGTATATGGAGCACAGCCAAATGAGTGCAGGGTCTTGGGTTAGATTACAAGAACAGAAGTTCGGGATAGCCTGTTTTGGGGGGTAGTGTGTATTAGTGATGACATTCCTAAAAGCGGTATCTCTTTAACAGGAAAATCAGGAGAATGTTTCCAACCTGGTAATTGATGACACAGAGCTGAAACAGGTGGCTTACATATACAAGTGTGTCAATACAACATTGCAAATCAAGGGCAAAATTAACTCCATTACAGTAGGTGAGTTTTTGTCAGTCCTAGGCTCCGTCCTAGAGCCTGAGAGAGCTGGAACCATATCTACCCTGTTCCTAAAGGTTGTTAAATTTAAAGTTGTACTGTTGACCTGCTCCCTTTCTTCTCCTAGATAACTGTAAGAAACTCGGTCTGGTGTTCGATGACGTGGTGGGCATTGTGGAGATAATCAATAGTAGAGATGTCAAAGTTCAGGTAACTTGATATCTTGGCTCCTTCCTTTGGCCCCTGAGGAATTAATTGAAAGACATGGCTGACCCACAGATGTTGCTGTGGTGGGAATCTGATTCTACTGAGTCTGTAAGCTGAGCTGCTTTGGTGGCAGGAGAGGAGTTGGCTTTTACAGCGAGGCCTTTTCCAGCACCCATCCCAACCCACCTCTAGTATCCGGTGTCTGCTGTGCACTTGTGAGCCTTTCATGTAGTTGCTGAATCACGTGAAACAGTGAAAGCATCTTCCTGAAACTTCCTGTTGTTCTCCACAGCTACTGGGACTCAGCACTTTGGGTTTTCTCTGCAGGTAATGGGTAAAGTGCCAACCATTTCCATCAACAAAACAGATGGCTGCCATGTTTACCTGAGCAAGAATTCCCTGGATTGCGAGATAGTCAGTGCCAAATCTTCTGAGATGAATGTCCTCATTCCTACAGAAGGCGGTGACTTTGTAAGTTCCTTGATCTCTTTGGTAGTACGATCTCAGAACGGGGGACTGAAGATCACTTGCGCTGGAGAAGGCTGGTTCATGGTCATTCGGTACTGAGTGGGTCCAACCTAGCAATACACACCTCGAGCACCCATAAGTATGAGGTAGTCACATGAAGTAGAGCTCCAGGTTGAGCAGATGCTCAGGTAGCAAAAAGGAGTGGGACGGAGTCATCGCCCCCTATTGGACTGGCGCCGCGAAGTCCTGTACCTGCTCACTGTGCCTCACGGGTGTAACTGTCTAAGATTGCTGATTCAGGAACAGTAGGAAACAAACTTAAACCTCTGTCTGGCTGGCTTTGGAGCCTTTGTTCTCGTTCCTACACCGCTCCTCCGGGACGGCGGTGGCAGGGTGGCAGGTAGTGGGAGATGTGGTGCTGCTGGTTACAGAGCCAGCCTGTTTACTGGCGGTTCAGTTTCACTCTCAGGACCGCCTTCTTGCTCTAATAGTTTAGTGGAAGCAAGCATTGAGAGAAAAGTGTAAGATTTAACCCCAGCTTCTTTTGGAGCTTGGACTTGGGATTGATTTAAACCCGTTTTGTTTGTTTGTTTGTTTCCAGAATGAATTCCCAGTCCCTGAGCAGTTCAAGACCCTATGGAACGGGCAGAAGTTGGTCACCACAGTGACAGAAATTGCTGGATAAGCGAAGTGCCACTGGGTTCTTTGCCCTCTCCCTCACACCGTGGGATAAATCTGTATCAAGGCGGTTCTTTTCTAGATTTCCTCTACCTTTCTGCTCTTAAACCGCTTCTCTGCTCTGAGAAGCACAGCTACCTGCCTTCACTGAAATATACCTCAGGCTGAGATTTGGGTGGGAGAGCAGGTCAGTTGATCTTCTGCGGGAAGGTGCGGCTTTTCCCTGTCAGCTCAACCACACCACCAGTCCATTCTTAAGGAACTGCACACCAGGACTGCTGTGTTTTAGCTTTCAGCCTTTGGGGGTTATTTGACCAACAAACAGTCATTTGGGAAGAATCAAGCGGTCCCCAGGAAGCAACAGATCAGAATGTTCACACAAGTTCATCTTTTTCTAACAATGCCCACGAAGGTAGCAGAGGCTGGTGTGATTCTAGCTGGTTCTTCTAACCAAACTAACTTTTCACTGTTGACAGGCGAGGCAGGGGTCGCACTGGACCAAAGGCTGAAGCCTGGCCATCTAGCATTCCGAGCAAAATTGATTCCTGTAGGCATTCCTTTTATTCTGCATTCCATCCTGGGTCTGCCTGAACCTGAGAGAGTAGGTTGTCCTGTATCGGCCGCTGGGCAGAGCCCTGCACCCAGGCCAGTTAAAGGAGTCTTGGACCCTTTCTCTCACTGGGATCCCTGCCCAGCACCTTCCTACAGAGACGACTTAAACAAAAACAAAACAAGACAAAACAAACAAGGAAACTACACCATTCCAAGGAATCTGGAATTCCTTCCTTCTTCCATGCTAGGTGCCTGCCCTCCGTCTTCACTGCCTCCTTTGCCCTGTCATGCCCAACTGCTTTTGGTTTCTGTCCAGGCACCTGAACAAAGGACTAAAATCTCCACTGCAGCCTGGTTTTAGGTCTTGTGTAAGAATCTTGCACAGCATTGCTAATGTAAATTACAGTTTTTCTCTCTAGGACACTTACCAAAATATGCAACTTTTTTTGGTGGGAAGAGAGATTGTCCTGTGACTTCTACCCATTTCCTGAGGCCTGTGGAAATAAACCTTTATGTACTTAAAGTTATACAGAAAATAGAATAAAATTAATACCAAACTTGCTTAGTATTTATTGGTGGTATTTGCTGTATAGAGATTAATACTTTTTTTGAAGTAAACTCCACCCCCAACATGGGGCTCAAAACTCACAACCCCTAGATCAAGAGTCACATGTTCTGACTGAGCCAACCAGGTGCCCTGAGGTGTATGTAAGAATATTGAAAAGAAAGAAAAAGGACACCAAGGATAAGAAACTATTCTTTATTTTAGACAATGTCATAAAACTTTTTTTCATATTCCCCCACTTGTTACCCTTAATCCTCATCTTTTAGTTGAGAAATAAGGCTTGAGAAAGGTGAGGGGAAAGTCATAAAGGGTAAAGTTTGCAGCACTAACAAGGTGCTTCCCTCCTGCATAGCTATCATATCTCAAATTGGCATTCTGGAAGAACAGTCTTCCAGGAAGTGCTGATAGGTTTTCTCCAGGTGGGGAGGGGGCGGCCACGATGTCCATGCTCCGTGTGGGAAACAGTAGATTAAGGTTAGTTTTCTTTACTCTAAAAACAGGAATTCTGAGTCATTAATATTCGAATGTGAGTTGCTCTCCAACAGGAGAAAAGGTGTATACAATGTTCCCCAAACTTTTTGAGCAAATCATCCTTTTTTTTCATCAAATACATCAGATATAGTTTAGCGTACTGATAAATACGGTTTTTTGAGATGGGAATTAGCCTGATCTCTTCCCATTTTTCCTCCCATTGTCTGCTAACACCAGCAACAGAGTGCCTCTAGAATCTAGACCACTGGTCATACTGAGAAAGGACAGGTTAATCAAGGATGGAATGGGAAGAACCAGCTGCCTTGTCATTTTTCATTTATACTTGTGCATTGTTTTTCAAATTCAAGTATAGTTGACATAACAGTGTTATAGCTGCTTGTACAATTTTTTCACTCCCCTAAGTTAAGCAAGATGTACACCCCCCTCCCCTCCCTTAAGTAATCCAGTTGGGTGCCACTTCCCTCCTTTTGTGACAGAGCACCTAATTCATCACTACCTGAAGGGACAAAAAGAGTGCTACCGAGACCAGACGGTGGCCTAGCAGAACAGATCAAATGCTACCACAGGACAATATACTGAGAAAAGAGAGTAGCCTCCAGAAATTCTGCAGAAACATCAAGCAATGCTTTAAAAAGCGCTGGTTGAATCGCCACCAGCAAAATTGAGAGCATTTATGGTCACCTCGGGCCTGGATCCCGGCTACCTCTTGGCTTGAAATGCGGCTAGGCTTTCCTGAACAAGGTGTCTGCCTTTAGACTCTAATTGCTTTAGTTTCAGCCTCTTCTGGGCCTGGGCACAGTTCTGACACTGATCTGCAGCAGACTCTGTTTCCTAAGACAGCCTGACCACATTGAGGGGTTGTAAAATAATCTCCATGCATGGTTATTAACTAATTAAACTTGCATTTAACACCATATGCTGATAGGATGAGGCAAAGGATAAGGTTCGAATCTTAGATCTTTCTGAGCAGGGCGTGTTAGGTGATAAGTAGAGGGAAGGATTAGTTGCAAGCTGGATGTGAGCTCAGGCTGAGGCATGAAGGGAACTGTCTCCTACTGGTTTAGAAGCGCTTGGGGCTCTCCCCGAGCTCTGGTGCAAACTACAAGGGTTTCATTCAAGGAAAGGTATGATGTGGGCATAAAACCATGCTTCCGACAGTTGAAGATGGTCCCCTTCTACAGCCAGGAACACTAGCTGGCCAGCATCGTCCATTTTCTTTAGCCCCAGGCGGTCCTGCAGAGAGAAAGGCCATAGTTAGTCAAGAGGCCTAATGAAAAGTTTTACAGTTAAAATAGAAAGAAAGAATGTTCATTGGCGATAAATGCCCAAAAAGCAGTCTCTGCCCTGAGTAGTAAAATTTAGGTGTACCGTCTGTCGAAAATGCCAAAAAGGATACCTCCTTCCAGTTTTCCTCCTAAGCGTTCGAAACACACATGTAATTGAGACTGTTGTCCGGAGTTCTGTATTCTGCTTTCTGAAACTTTCCTAAAGCTTCTGGAGGACCACCGATGTGGGTGGGCAAGCCACAGACAAAAGTGCCTCAAAATGTCAGTTAAGTGAGACTGAGCCAAAGACAGGAAACCATTAACTTAAAACACAGCCAACCCTTCAATAACAAACCTCAAGACGCTTTCCCATCCTGCAGTTGAGGATGGCATTACCCACGGTGCCACAGAACACGTATGGCTGGGAGGACGGGCAGTCGATGGTGCCGGAGTGTTGCTTGTAGCTTACCGTCGGTTTGGCTTTCACGATAGGGAGGTTCTTAGTTGTAACCTCCAAAGCTCAACAGACCCCAGCTTCCCTTTCCTTTGATCTTACCCAAGCTGGGGCACCAGATGCAGGAGAAAAGCTAAGAGAGGAGACCACTGGCCTCTGAAGGCAAGTGGTGCAGACAGCACTTGTGACTTTTGGGAGAGTCCCAACAGCATGGAACGCTCCAGAACTAGAGGTCATGAAACGGTGCGACCTCTGCTTGAGAAACAGCGGGGGGCCTACTGCGCTTCTTCGGGCTCCTGCAGGAGCTCCCCTGGTCACTGCCCTAAATTTCAAGATGGGACTTCGTGTCTGTTCATGTTTTAAAGTAACACCTCTCCTTATGTTTTCATGATGCACGGGGGATTCTTGGATTTGCACCCTGCACAGCAGCAAAGAAAGCCAGTTCTGAACCTTTTTATCAGAAGGAAGGAGCTGGAGATGATGTGACCGTTGCGCATACTTGAAAACCACGAGGTACAGGTCTTTCATTTGGGATCTACATTTCTGTAAACCGGCGCCTGATAAGCTGGTGTAACAATCAGCACCCTAATAAGCCTCACCCATATCAAAGCCGGACGCTTCTGGGCACCCACAGCTCCCAGGTGTACGGGACCGGGTCTATCACCAAAGAACCTAGCAGCTTCAGGAACCAGGAGCAGAAAAAAACAGCACCCTTCTCCTCCCCAGTTACCTGTGTGTACAGAGTGGTCTCCTGCAAGGGAATGGTTTCCTTGGCTTGGCCACTTCGGTAAAATCCAAACCACTGCAGAAGAGGAGGCAGAAAGGTCAGATCAGATACATAGCACACACTGTCAGACTGAGACTGGCTAGTCGTTAAGATAACCAACAGCATCACAAAGTTGTAGCGAAGAATAAAAATAGAGTCTATGTGAGTCATCTCTTTTTCAGGGTGGATCCTGAGGGAGGAGTTCATCTTTCCCAAGAACTTTCTAATTCTCCGGAATTCCTGTTTCCTACAATTACTGAGCACCTATGCTGTGAAAATCCTCGTGCTAAATTCCACACCCGAAAAAAAAAATATATATGGTCCCTGTTTTCAACAGTCTACGGAGGCACAGAAGCAGCTGTGTAGCACAAGGACCAGCAAACTTTTCTGTAAAGGCCAGATACAAAATGTTTGAGGCTTTAAGGGCCACGTGGGTACAACTACCCAGTGCTACCATTGTGAACAAAAGCAGCCACTGACAATATTTTAAAAAGGAATATGACTAATTAATAAATAAAATTAAAACTGAATATGGCTGTATTCCAATAAAAGTTTGTTTATGGACCCTGAAATATGAATTCATATAATTATGTCATCAGATATTTTGATTTTTTTTCTAACCATTAAAAAGCGGTTCATGGGCCATACAAAAGCAGATGGCAAGCTGGATTTGGCCAGCAGGCCGTAGTTTGCTAGTCCCTGGTGGCCTGACATAATGTGATGATTCTGCAAAAGAGAGAGCAAATTCTACTTGGAATAGGGATGGCATCCTGGATGGAAGAAGTGACCACTTGAGCTTGGCCTTGATAGATGAATAGGAGCTCATCAGGTGGAAAAGCCCAGGGAAGGGAACTCTAGAGAATAAAAAGCATGAACAAAGGCACGTAAAAGAAACACAGGCCAACTCTGGGTCACTTCAAAAAGTACAAGATGGCTTGATCCTAGGGTATGAAGCGGGTAATGAAGGAAGACTGGGTTGAAAGGACAGGTCAAGGCAGACCTTGCGTGCCAATCTCAGGGATTTACAGACTTTGGGCTGGTGGTTTGGGTCACAGGTCTCTTGGAAAATGTGGTAAAAGCATTAGACCTTTCTTCAGAGAACACAACTTCATAATTTTGCAAACAATTTCAGGTGGTGGGGGTTCCAGCCCCCACTGTCCCAGTTCTAGACCTCAGGTGAAGACGCCCTAAGCTACACAAGAGGTGGCGGAAAGAGACTGAAGGTTTTTCCCCAGCAGGCAGCTGTTTTTTAATACCATTTACTCCTTGGGTCTCCTGGCATGTTTTGCTGTGCCCATACAGTGTCTCACCTCAGAATCCACTGGGTCCACAACGGAATCATTCAGGAATTTCACCATCACAAACTTCTTCAAGGCCATCAGGTTTCTCTTGTAGGACTCATTGACACCCTGGAGGAAAGGCCAGCGGTATTTCAGGGACAACATCATCAGGTTCCAGCAGGGATGTTAAAGCCTTTCAGTGCTCTGGTCTCCCCGACCCTGGGCCACCATATTTCTTCTCCATGGTATGGACTGCTTTTCCAGCTCCCTGCCCAGAATGTATCTTGTACAGCCTTTTCTTACCATCCTATCTGACTGGCAATACCCCCAGCCAACCAGAGCACACAGACGCCAGCGGCCATGAGTCTGTCGCTGCACCCTATAGCCATCCATCACACAGGTTAAAGGCTACTACCCAGAGAAAGCCAAGGCAAAATGAGAAACTACACATTCTGAGTGGCTCTGCAATACTACTCTGTTTCTCCCCTACTGCCCTTCAAATTTTGTTTTTAAAAAACAAAAATCGGGGGCACCTGGGTGGCTCAGTCTGTTGAGCATCCGACCTCGGCTCAGGTCATGATCTCACAGTTTGTGGGTTCGAGCCCCGCGTTGGGCTCTGACAGCTGACGGCTCAGAGCCTGGAGCCTGCTTCGGATTCTGTGTTTCCCTCACTCTCTGCCCCTCCCCCGCTTGTGCTCTGTCGCGCTCTCTCTCTCTCAAAAATAAATAAATAAAAATTTTAAAAAACAAAAATGGGCGCCTGGGTGGCTCAGTGGGTTGAGCATCTGATTCTTGATTTCAGTTCAGGTCATAGTCTCCGTGCTGAGCATAGAGCCTGCTTAAGATTCTATCTCTCCCTCTGCCCGTCCCCCTGCTCACATGCACATGCGCGCTCTCTCTCTCAAATAAAAAAAAAAAAAAATTAAACCCAAAAATTTCGAGATAAGCCCGCTATAAATTGAGCCATGTAGTTTACCAGAATCTCTCAAACCAAGCTCATGCCTGGGACCCACTCCGCAGTCTCTCTTCTAAGTAAATCTTGCTTCCGAGAAAATCTGACCCCAAAGGGACCCACTCGGAAGGCTTCCCTCAGTAAGAGAGCAGCTGCGAAGTTCCACTTAAGCCAGCCAGCAACCTGCTGAGCTTACCCTGCTTCTTCAACACAAGGAAAGGAAAAGGACCTACGGGGAGAAAGCCAGAAGAATCTCAGCCTTCCTAAAAGGAAACAAAGTTCAGAAGCACTGCCTCCCAAAAAACAGAACTTCTGCTTCCCAGGTTCTGCCCAGGATACGTTGGGTAAACAGTCACAGCTGATCCGTTCGTACTGCCCCAGAAGCAAAATGAATGCACAGCTACGGACGGCAGCCTGGGATGGGTGCTTACTCTCTCCTGGTTAATATCTGCCAAGAAGATGCTGTGGTTGCGGTACATGTCCTCCTTTATGGGGTCGTGCCAGTATTCTGCTTGCACCAGGCTGCAGGAAGAAGAAGGAATGAGTGAAGGGGACCGAGCTGCAGGTCAGTCAGCGCACTGGGTGCATGCCCCTGTGCCTAGGGGACCGTGCACAAAGAGACTTCAAAAGGACGAAAGATCGGAGCCGCCAAGTCCCAGGCCTGGCCCGTAAACAGAGCAGACAAGCCTTCCACTGGTGAAACAGTTCAAGAGCCCCATTAACAAGACACCGGAGGCAAGGAAGTGCTATTTAGCACGATACAAGAGCCCCACAGAGTTAGGAAAAGGACTCAGCAATATTGGTTTCACCATGGCCATGAGCCCTACCACACTTATACCTCCAGGTCAGGGTGGCACAGGCTGTCCCGCCCACAACCCCACCTCCTTCACCCTCCTCTGCTTGCCATTCCTCCCGAGAGACTCGGCCATCACCACCTCTGTCTCCTCTGCACCCAACCATCCCATCGCTCTCTCTTCACCCCCCTTGCCATCCTCAGGCTGGGAGGGAGGTCTAACCTTTCAATCACAAAGCGTTTTTCCTATCGTTGACCCATGACACTAGTGTGCAGGATTCTGGTAGGTCACACGATTTTTAAAGACAAAAGGCAGGGATCTGGTGTTGTTTATAGCATTAGTTCAGACAGGTTTTCACGTCCTTTTACTTTCCCTCCAGTCTCTCTGCTTCCCCTCCCCTCCGGGCCTTCCCCCACCCACGCTGACCCCTCCCCAAGTCCTCCCTGCAGGCACTTCCACTCAGTTCCCGTATCCACACCAGGATCCACACCGCAGCACTTCCACCGAGAGCTGAGCATGAACCCGACGGGAGAAGTCCTCTGGGGCAAAGGAGGAGTCAGAACACAGGTGGGGCTCTCTAGCCCAGGCTGGCAGGGGAAAAAAAGAAACACTTCTACACCACGAGCTCTCCAGCCTGAGTGGAAGAGCTGCCTCGGAGGTGATGATCCAGAAAGTTCCACTCAGCAGAGCAGGAGGGCATGAGAGCCCAGTGGAAGCAGCAGAGGTCAGCGCTCCTCACGCCCAGGGCAGGTGCGACTGAGGTCAAGGGGGGGCGCTGTCAGCCCGTCGGCAGTCAGAGGGATGTTCTATAATTTCTTTATAAATGTTTGGGAAGTGGGGCGCCTGGGTGTCTCAGTCAGTTAAGCGTCCGACTTCGGCTCAGGTCATGATCTCACGGTCTGTGGGTTCGAGCCCCGCGTCGAGCTCTGTGCTGACGGCTCAGAGCCTGGAACCTGCTTTGGATTCTGTGTCTCCCTCTCTCTCTGCCCCTCCCCTGCACGTGCTCTCAATGTTTAGTTTTCACTGATTTTTTAACATGTGATGAACTCCGACCACTTATGAAAATACTGACATCGACACTGGTCTAACACTGTGGTTGCTCACCCTGTGCGAGCTGGCTCCCTGTCCCCCCAAGGACGACTAGCTCCCTCAGCAGCGACACGCTGGCTGGCACACAGCAGACGCTCAGCAGGACGGCTCTGCTGAAGGGAAGGGACTGAGACAGGGATGCCAGACAAGCTCCGAAACAAGTCGGCTGGCGCTGAAGGAGGGGTAGGATGTGGAGATGTGAGCAGAAGGGAAGGCAGGACGGTGAGGAGAACAAGGGAAGAAGCTTCAGGGGTGGGCGCTCAACAGTGTCAAATGCTCAGAAGCGGTGAGCCTGAGCACACACACGTCCACACAGGTGGCCAGAGTTCCTTCAAAAAACGGTAAGTGAGGGGCACCTGGGTGGCTCAGGCAGTGAAGCGTCTGGCTCTCGGTTTGGGCTCGGGTCATGATCTCACCGTTCATGAGTTTGAGCCCCACGTCGGGCTCTGTGCTGACAGAGCAGAGCCTGCGTGGGATTCTCTCACTCCCTCTCTCTCTCTCTCTGCCCCTCCCTGCTGGTGTGTGCTCTCTCTCTCAAAATAAATAAATAAACTTCAAAAAAAAATTTTTTTTAACGTTTTTATTTTTGAGACAGAGAGAGACAGAGCATGAACGGGGGAGGGGCAGAGAGAGAGGGAGACACAGAATCGGAAGCAGACTCCAGGCTCTGAGCCATCAGCCCAGAGCCCGACGCGGGGCTCGAACTCACGGACCACGAGATCGTGACCTGAGCTGAAGTCGGACGCTCAACCGACTGAGCCACCCAGGCGCCCCCCAAATTTTGTTTTTTTTAAATGTCAAGTGAATAAATGCAAATGTCTTTGGATCTTGCCAGACCAGGTTCCGGACACCCAGAATGACAGCGGGGAGCCCAATGGCTGAAAAGGCGGTAGTCCTAGGTCACCTTTTTGTGTGAAAAGGAAGCAGAGCTGAGAAGGGGCAACAGGAAGAAATGAAGGACATTTGGTTTGCGAGAAGCTGGGTGCACAGGCAGCAGTGGGGGGAAGGGCCTGAGGCTGAGCAGAAGCTGAAGTGCTGCGGGAGGTGGAGACGTGGGGGGAGGCGGACGGTTCTTCAGGAGGCAGAGAAGAAACATGGGCTCGTTATTATCATCTCCTTTGCACCAGTGAAGGACCAAATTCAGGGAGGTTAAGCACCTCTCTCAAAACTGCTACACAGTCACAGACAAGGTAAGCTAGGAGCCTAAATCTGAGTCCACACTCTTTCCAATGCAGCCCGCTCACGAGGCTGTCAGCGCCCCAGAAGTTGGAGCCTTTTTTTCCATCTTTCTGTTTTTAACGTTTATTTATTTTAAAGAGAGAGAGGAGGACAGAAGATCCACAGCAGGCTCTGTGCCGACAGCCAGGAGCCCAGTGTGGGGCTCCAACTCGCAAACCATGAGATGGGTGACCTGAGCCAAAGTCGGGACACCTGACTGAGCCATCCAGGCACCCCCACCCCCCACCCCCTACTCTCCACCACCCCCAGTTGGAGCCTCTATCCCTGAGGCCTGCTCTAGCCACTGTGGCTTAGAGACAATAGTAGAAGCATGAGTACAGCACTTACACACACTGGGCCTCTTCTAAGCACTTGACATACATTAACCTATTTAATCCTGACAAGAATTCCATAGGGGAGATGCTATTATTAGCCTCGTATTTACAAATGAGGCAGCCATACCCAGAGTGATTAAGCAGCTTGACCGAGGTCGTCCTGCTGGGAGGTAATAAAGCCAGAATAGCCTAGCAGGCAGTCTGGCCCCCGAAGCCTTGCTCTTAACCACGATACACGCGTACTGTCTCTGTGGACTGTGGGGTGCACACAGCACCCACAGCCGTGTATTGCACAGACCCAGGTTGGAATCATGGGTATTTGCCTCTCTGAGCTGGATTAGAATTATATTTTTTAAGTAATCTCTATGCCCAACACTGGGCTCGAACTCACGACCCTGAGATCAAGTCACAGACTCTTCTGCCTGAGCCAGCCAGGCGCCCCTTGAGCCGGATTCTTTGCAGGGTTGTTGTGAAAATTAAACAAAGAGCCATAAAGCTCGGTAGCGTGTCCACGCGTGGCACAAATTCCACAAAAGGTAGTGCTCTCAGACCTGTCACCATCCCCTTCTGTCCCTCCTCTCCCACGCTCTGAAGCCAGCTGCTTACCAGCAGGCTCGCGCAGAGTCCGCAAGGGGAAACGCTGGTCAAGTCCTAGAGGAAGAGGAACAAGCGCCTGAAGGGGAGCCAAAGGAATGCAGCAGAGCTTGCGCTGCGGGGATGGCCAGACGCTAAGAAGGTCTGATCTAAATCACGAGATGACTTTTGGTAGAATCTGACAATAATTTAAACTCCAGATGAGGGGCACACTGAAACCTTCCGACTTCAGCTCAGGTCGTGATCTCACGGTTTGTGGGTTCGAGCCCCGCGTCGGGGTCTGTGCAGACAGCTCGGAGCCTGGAGCCTGCTCCTGATTCTGTGTCTCCCTCCCTCTCTGCCCCTCCCCCACCCAAGCTCTGTCTTTCTGTCTCTCTCTCTCAAAAATAAGTAAACATTAAAAAAAATTTTTTTAATAAATAAACTCGAGATGAAACAATAAAAGTCCAAGCACGGCCAAGACTTGGAGAGGAACTGGGTAAACGTTGCTATAGTAACTGAAGTAGCGTGGTCGCTGGGTGGAAATAGACAAATAAGCCAATGGAACAGAAGCGCAGCCTAGAAACAGACTCAAGCATAGAAAACCCCAGGTAGATGAAGAGCATGAGAATAAAAACAAAACGTTTTTAAAAAATGAGAGGAAAATATGGGGTAGGAGAATAGCTTTGTGCATCAGTCAGAAGGACTGATAAAGTGGCCTGAATCCAAGTCAGAAGGCACTGCCCCAGATGCTGGTTGTACAACACTGTGAAGGTACTTAATGCCCCTGAACTGTACACTTAAACATGATTCAAACGGGGGGGGGGGGGGGGGGGGCGCGCCTGAGTGGCTCAGTCAGTTAAGCATCCGACTTCAGCTCAGGTCATGATCTCACAGTTCGAGAGTTCAAGCCCCACATCGGGCTCTGTGCTGACAGCTCAGAGCCTGGAGCCTGCTTTGAGTTCTGTGTCTCCCTCTCTCTCTGCTCCTCCCCTGCTCATGCTCTGTCTCTCTGTCTGTCTGTCTCTCTCCTTCAAAAATAAATAAAAACATTAACAAATTTTTTAAATGATTCAAATGGCAAATTTTTATGTTTTATATATAATTATATATAAACATCTATAAACATCTATATGTTTTACCACAACTTAAAAAAGTAACGTAATACACCGAAACCCAATGAATTATACACTTTAAATGAGAGAACTGTATGGTATGTGAATCGTAGCTCAATAAAACTGTCTAAAAAACCAAACTGCAGTCAGGTGAGCATCCAACTCTTGATTTCAGCTCAGGTCATGATCTCATGGTCATGGGACAGAGCCCCATGTGGGAGTGGAGGCTGCTTATTAGGATTCTCTCCCCCTTCCTTTGCCCCCTCCCACTAGTGCATGCCCCCATTCACTGTCTCTCTCTAAAAAATTAAAAATTAAAAAAAACCTAAAAATAAAATAAAAAACCTGTTACATGAAACGAAGACACCATAAGTAAAAAGATGACCCACAGGCTGGGAGAAGTGTAACATACCTAACAAAGAAAGGCTTAGTATTCATAATACATGTGCACATGCATGTATATACTTACAAATCAGTAAGAAAAAGAGCATCCAACTGGAAAACAGGCGAAAACTAGAATAGGCAATTCACAGAAAAGGGACACCTGAGCAGACAACAAATGTGAACAGATGTTCAAGCTGTCCAACAGCACATACGGATTGGAATGCGAAACCATTCCGCACACATCTGACTGACAGACATGTGACATAGGATCAAAAGTTAGTAAGACGAGGGGCGCCTGGGTGGCTTGGTCAGTTAAGCACCCAAGTCTTGATTTTGGCTCAAGTCATGATCTCTCAGTCCGTGGGATCGAGCCCTACGTCGGGCTCTGTCTGCACTAACATCACAGGGCCTGCTGGGGATTCTCTCCCTGCTCCTCCCCTACTTGCACGCGCACGTGCTCTCTCTTTTGCACTCACTCTCCCTCTCTCCCAAAATAAATAAACTTTTTAAAAAATTATGTTTATGAAGAATTTTATTTTTTTTTAATGTTTCTTTTTTTTGTTTTTTTTTTTTTAATTTTTTTTTCAACGTTTTTTATTTATTTTTGGACAGAGAGAGACAGAGCATGAACGGGGGAGGGGCAGAGAGAGAGGGAGACACAGAATCGGAAACAGGCTCCAGGCTCCGAGCCATCAGCCCAGAGCCTGACGCGGGGCTCGAACTCACGGACCGCGAGATCGTGACCTGGCTGAAGTCGGACGCTTAACCGACTGCGCCACCCAGGCGCCCCTAATGTTTCTTTTTGAGAGAAAGAGAGAGAGACACACACAGAATCGGAAGCTGAGCTGTCAGCGCATATCCTGACATGGGACTCGAACTCACAAACTGTGAGATCATGACCTGAGCCAAAGTTGGATGCTTAACCAGCTGAGCCACCCAGGAGCCCCAGTAAATAAATAAACTTTAAAAAAAAAAAAAAAAAAAAAAAGGTAAGACTGGAGAAAACAGGAACACTCACACTCTGTTGGTGGGAATAGAAATTGGTTCGACCACCTTGGCAATACCCAGTCAAGCCTAAAATGCACATGCTAACCACCAAAACAGCAGCTCGGTGCACTGAGTGTTTTCGAAGTACTGTTACTATGTTAAACACTCCACAGCTATTAACTCACTTAACCTTCTTTACAATCCGTAAGGTATACTTATTGCTCTGTTTTACAGATGATGGAACTAAAGCAGAGACGTTACAGAGCATTCCCCAAATCACCCAATGAATCACTAAAAGTCTACATGTGAATTCTGCTAGTAGATAAATTCTTGTACGAGGACTGCTAAGTAATAGAAAATACATATATTGGTCTCCAACCCCGGTTCCTGGCACAGAGCTCCTAAACCCTTGTAACTTCCTAGGTGTTATGTAAGAATACTGGGAGCAGGGGCGCCTGGGTGGCGCAGTCGGTTAAGCGTCCGACTTCAGCCAGGTCACGATCTCGCGGTCCGTGAGTTCGAGCCCCGCGTCGGGCTCTGGGCTGACGGCTCGGAGCCTGGAGCCTGTTTCCGATTCTGTGTCTCCCTCTCTCTCTGCCCCTCCCCCGTTCATGCTCTGTCTCTCTCTGTCCCAAAAATAAATAAAAAACGTTGAAAAAAAAATTAAAAAAAAAAAAAAAAAAGAATACTGGGAGCATCTTTTGTCCTACTCGGGAGGCTCTGGGTGGGCTCCTAGGTGGTTCCTGGAAGGGGCTGGTCACCAGAAAGACCAAACCTCCATCTGAAGCTCGGGATTTTCAACCCTGCTCCCCATTCTCAGGAGAGGAGCTGGGGGCTGGAAATGGAGCCAGTAACTCTGAAGTAGGCGTTCAGAGAGCTTCCAGGCTGGTGAACACATCCACACCAGAAGGGTACCCACCCCAGCTCCTGTGCTTGGGACCCCAGCGCTCCCAGACCCCACCCAGGGTATCTCTTCATCTGGCTGTTCAACTGCATCCTTTATCATACCCTTTAATAAACTGGTAAACATGTCTCCTTGAGTTCTGTGAGCCGCTCTAGCAAATTAGTCAAACTGAGGAGAGGGAACCTCCACTTTGCAGCCAAGTCGGACAGAGGTTGTGGGTAGCCTGCAGACCTACTACTGGCAATGGGCATGTGGGGGGTTGGTAGGCTTGTGGGAGCCCTTCACCTGCGGGATCTGACGCTATCTCCAGGCAGACAGTGTCAGAATTGAGTTAAATTGTAGGACACCCAGCTGATGTCACAGAGAATTCGTCGGTGTGGGAAAACCACCACACATTTGGTGACCGGAAGTGAAGTGTCCTGTGTGAGTAGAGTAGTGGTGTTAAAAGTAAAGGAGACACGCAGGAAGATAGACTGGGCTTTTCAACACAAGGGTGTTCCCTCAAAGTTGTTTGTTATAATGAGAAACTAAAAATGCCAAAATGTTTGTAATATGGAAATCAATACACTGTGGTAGTCACAGAATACAGAATGCCACGTAGCAGTCAAGACGAATGAACTACGGTGCCTGAGTGGCTCAGTCGGTTAAGTGTCTGACTTCAGTTCAAGTCATGATCTCTCAGTCCATGAGTTCCAGCCCTGTGTCGGGCTCTGTGCTGACAGCTCAGAGCCTGGAGCCTGCTTCAGATTCTGTGTATCCCTCTGTCTCTGTCCCTCCTCTACTCATGCTCTCTCTCTCAAAAATAAACATTAAAAAAAAAAAAGACAAATGAACTAGATGTATATGTAACCACGTTTAGATCTCAAAAACATAATATTGAGTGAAAAATTCATTTGCAGCATAAAGTGCACAAGATATTCATAACGTTTTAAATATATAAAATAATACTATTAAGGATATATATGTATATAAATATACAAAATATTTTTAATGGACAGAATTTTTTCAGTTTTATTTATTTATTTTGAGGGAGACAGAGACGGCATGCACGGGGGAGGGGCAGAAAGAGAGGAAGACAGAGAATCTCAATCAGGCTCCGAGCTGTCAGCACAGAGCCTGATGTGGGACTTGAAACCACAAATTGTGAGACCATGACCTGAGCCAAAACCAAGAGATGGACACTTAACCGACTGAGACACCTGGGCGCCCTTCTACTACTCTAGTGGTTGTCACCAGAGAAGGAGGACAGAGAACGGAACCTGGCAAAGATATGTAGAATTCAGTGTTATCTGAAATGTTTCAGTTCTTAAAATATCTGAGACAAATATGACAAAATATTAATTTTAGGTCTCAGATTACATTACTCTTTATACTGTTTTGAACAGTTAAAAAGTGCCTAAGGGAGCTTCAGTGGCTGCCTCAGTATTTCCAGAAAAGGGAGTGGCAAGTTGAGGGTGAAGGCATGGGGACAGCGGGACACCTGTGGATGAGCGCTCTATGAGAGCTGCTGGGGGCAGAGGCCCTGCCAAGCACTGGGCATGCAGGGCTGAGGGCCTCGGACCAAGGGGAGGGCCACTTAGGAGACCAGAGCTGGCCCAGAGGAAGAGGAGAGGCCAAGGCTGAGGCCAGGGCAACAATGCAGTATTCCCTGGGGCAGGGAAGGGCACAGGATAGCGAGGTGGAAACTGGAAGAAGGAGAAATCCAGGAAGGGCTGCCAGCTTCTCAAAGGGGAACTAGAAGGCAGACTTCACATCCACAAGGTGAGAGAGAACGGTCACCCTCACCATTCCTCACTGCTGCCCGCACTGAGCCTGGCCAGGGGCTGGTGCGGGAAAAGGCCTCCCTCACTAGCTTCCCAGAGTACTCCATTAAATTTGCTTTGCTAAGGCTGAATGATCTCAACAGTGTAGAAGACATCTTGAGGGGTCCCTGCCTAAGTCAAAATCAACCCTCCCTTGTCTGGGAACTGTATCCTTCCTGCCCTGCCCCTCCTGGTTACAGGGGCAGGTATAACTGGTATGTAAGGTCCCACTTCTGTGGCCACAGTCAATGACAGAGACCTGACCTGAGCTGGGCCATGGTCCCTTCCTCAAGAATCTGGATTGGGGGGCGCCTGGGTGGCTCAGTCGGTTAAGCGGCCGACTTTGGCTCAGGTCATGATCTCTCGGTCCGTGAGTTCGAGCCCCGCGTCGGGCTCTGTGCTGACAGCTCAGAGCCTGGAGCCTGTTTCCGATTCTGTGTCTCCCTCTCTCTGACCCTCCCCCGTTCATGCTCTGTCTCTCCCTGTCTCAAAAATAAATAAAACGTTAAAAAAAAAAAAATTAAAAAAAAAAAAAGAATCTGGATTGGGACAGAAGATTCCAGCCTCGCCTGAGATAATAACCTAAGCAGAGACGATTAAAAACTTAGAAGCTGGGGGACCTGGGTGGCTCCGTCGGTCGAGCATCCAACTCGGCTCAATTGGTCACGCATCCAATCTCATGGCTCAGGTCGTGATCTTAGCGTTTGTGAGTTCAAGCCCTGCATCGGGCTCTGTGCTGACATCGCAGAGCCTGCTTAGGATTCCCTCTCTCTGCCCCTCCCCTGCTCAATCACTCTCTCTCTCAAAATAAATAAACTTAAAAAAAAAAACAAACCCAAAAACTTGGAAGCCGGGCAAGGCCACCTTTCGCCATGTGGGTGGCCAGAGAGCCTGGTGTGCGTGGAGAGAGGCAGCAGCGATGCCAGCTGGAGAGAGATGGACCTGGCTGTCTGTGACTCCCATTCCTTGATTCTAGAACCTCTGAAACCTTGAGTACCAACAGACTATGAACTACTTTAAAATTTTACTTTGGTTTGATTTGGTTATTCGCCTGCAACGAGAATCCTTCTGGGTACAAAGGGCAGCCTAGGAACATACTGCCAGGAGAACACAATCTCCTTCTGTCCCTTTACGCCCTCACCTCCCCCTTCCCGCCTCTCTACTGGGACTACCTGCCTCTTTAAATCTCATACTGACCATCTGCTAACCGGAGATATACATAGAAATATAAAATAAACTTTACAAAGAAAAAGCAGCCCCATAAAATTAGAGAAGTATCAATCTGTAAATGAACTGGTGAGAACTCAGAATCCATTCCCCCGGGAAACCATGTGATACATGCTGAGATGTATCCTGGCTTGCAGTCTAGTTCAGCTACATTATGAAACGTATCTCGTGGGGCGCCTGGGTGGCGCAGTCGGTTAAGCGTCCGACTTCAGCCAGGTCACGATCTCGCGGTCCGTGAGTTCGAGCCCCGCGTCGGGCTCTGGGCTGACGGCTCGGAGCCTGGAGCCTGTTTCTGATTCTGTGTCTCCCTCTCTCTCTGCCCCTCCCCCGTTCATGCTCTGTCTCTCTCTGTCCCAAAAATAAATAAAAAACATTAAAAAAAAAAAAAAAAAAAAAAAAAAAAGAAACGTATCTCGTGTCATTCCACTTCTCTCCATCTCACGGAGCGTCCACACCACCATCACCTCTTAGCAAGACGCTGCAACAGCCCCTGCTTTTCCTCTACCCACTTTCCAATCTGCTCTCTACAAAGCAGTGGAGACCTTCCAAAAACATGTATCGGGCCATGTTACTCCCTTGCTTAAAACCTGCCAGTAGCTTCTCTTGATGTTTTGAAGGAAACCCAAACTGCCGACGTGACCTGCACGTCCCTGCCGATGTAGCCCCTGCCAACTCTCCCGTCTATCACTAAACTTGCTGCCAGGGCCTAGAACGAGCCCAAGGTGTCCCAGGATCAGGCTTTTGTGCCTACTGCTCCCTCCGCTTGATGGCTCTTCCCTTAGCTCCTCCTGTGCTCCCTTTCATCTTTCAGATCCCAGCCTCAATACCTATTCTCCAAAGACCATCTTGTCCAGAGTAGATACGGCCTCCACTACCCTCTGCCACTGCATCCTGTTTCTTTCCACCATGGCCTTAGCACTGTTAGGGGTGGTCCCTGCCTCTGTTCACTTGGAGCCTCCTTTTCCCCACTGACAGGTTACTGCATGACAGCAGGGACCGTCATTGTCTCATTCTCCCTTTATCTGCCAGACCTACCACAGGGCCTGGCAAACTGCAGTGCAACAGCTGATGGAACTATGAATGGAATGCTTTAGAACTGCAGCTAAAAGAAAACAAAACCACTGTAATACTTATAAATAACGGAAACAGGAAGTTCAAGTTGAATAAATACTTTCAACACAACACCACTAGTGGTAACAGCCCAAACCTGCCTACTTGGTAAGAACTGAGCACGGCACCGAATTTCTGTGCAGGGAAGTATTACCACGTACTCCATGCTGGGGAAGAGGAGGTTTGAAGACATACTAGGCCACGTAACTAGACGGGATAGAACTGAGTGTCTCCCAACAGGTGCCTAGAAAGAGGGGCATTCGTTTTTTTTCTCCCATGTCTGAAGAGGTCTTTATTTTCCCTTCACATCTGGTTGCTCCTTGAAGGTTGGGCATAGAATTCTAGGATGGAAATCACTCTCCCTTAAAACACAATGGTGCTGTGGGTGCGTGGGTGGGGTACCTGGGTGGTGCAGTTGGTTAAGCATCTGACTCTTGATCTCAGCTCAGGTCATGATTTCACAGTTTGTGAGTTCGAGCCCCGCATCAGGCTCTGTGCTGATGGCGTAGAGCCCGCTTGGGATTCCGTCTCTCCCTCTCTCTGCCCCTCCCCTGCTTGTGCTCACTCACTCTCCCTAAATAAATAAATGAATACATTTAAAGAATTAAAAAAGAACACAAAGGTACTGGGTGGCTCAGTTGGTTAAGCATCTGACTTCAACTCAGGTCATGACGTCACGGATTGTGAGCTTGAGCCCCACATTGGGCTCTGTGCTGACAGCTTACAGCCTGCTTGGGATTCTTTCTCCCTCTCTCTCTGTTCCTCCCCATCCCCTCATGAATAAATAAATACACACGTACATAAATAAGGACACAAAGGTACTGCATCACTGCCTTCTAGCTAGCAGTGCTGCTGGTAGGAGGGGCGGTCAGTGGTACGGATTCTGTGGGCGGCCTCCCTGGGGTCTCCTCTTTATCCCGGTGCTCTGAAATTTCACAGGAGCGTACCTCAACGTGAATCTTTTTTCACTGTTGTCCTAACCACTTAGCGAGCCCTTTCTGTCTGGAAACTCATGTCCTGTCGACCGGAGAAATTTTCTTGTATTGCTTCTTTGATGATTCCAATCCACCCTTTTCCTCTGGGCGACTTTCAGAACTCCTATCGGTCAGAAACTGGACTTCCCAAACAGCTAAATGTCTTTCATTTTGTCAGTTCTCTCTCTTTTTTTTTTTTTTTTCCTTTTAACCTCTTCGAGTTTTTGTTCTAATTTCTGGGAGATTTCCTCAAGTGCATATTCCCATCTTGCGCACACATTTTTGTTGTTGTTGTTTATTTTTAATTTCCAGGAGCTCTCTTTTACTCTCTGATTGGTGGTTTTATTCACATTCTTTTCTGGTGCCCTGGATTATAATTCTTTATCTCCAAAGATAATAATTATAGGCTTTTTTTTTTTTTTTTAAGGTTTTCTTTGGCTCCTTGAACTGCCATCTTTTCTTTCTAAGTTGCTTTTTATACTTTTTGTTGGTTTTGGTCTGTCTTTCGCCTTAGAAGCTTTCCTCAGATGTCTGACTGGGGGTCCGGGCTCATGGTTTATACAGACACCACAAAAGCTGGCTGGAGGCTCCTCATGTGAGAACAGAACCTACCTCCTGGTGGCTTCACCTCAGGGGGGTCAAGAGGAATCCTATCATCTTGGAGGATTCCAAAACATCAACCTGTAGATCTTTTCTCTGGGGCCAGTCAGGTTTTCCAGAGACGGGCCTGCCGCTGAACAACACCCTCGCAGGTAAGAAGCCTCAATGCTACCATTCTGGGAACTGAGTGGGAGGGAAGGGGGAAGGCGTGGGTTTTCTATGTGGTGTCTTACCACCATCCTGTGCCTGTTGTCTCAGAGGCTGGCACTTCTCTAGTTAAATTGCTCCAGAGAATAAATTTTGCTTTTTTTGTCACAATGGGGAAGGAGCAATCACTTGGATGTGCACTCATGGGAACGGCAGTTTGATCATTCCTTATATAGAAAAATTTTTCCCCAACAAAAAGTCCTGTTTTTAGCCCCAGGCACTTATCTCTACCTTCCAAAGGATCTTATGCACCTCATTCCTGACCCTTTCTGGAGCTATAAAAAGTGAACCTGTTCCCTTTTTGTCAGTGCATCCTTCTATAGAAATACAAGGTTTCGACATTTCCTGCTAAAACAATTATCACTCATTCATCTGCTTTCTTTTAAAAACGTGTTGACATCTTTTACTGTCTCTTCTCTCCTGTTTTCTCTGCCCTTGTGGGTTTATTACTTTTTATTCTTTTGCTACTAGTTGATTATTATTCCAGTAAAAGGAGGAAGTGAAGACAAACACATCAATCTACCACTTTTAATCAGTTACATGTGACTGGCTCCCCGCCATGACTGCTCATTTATAGTCACTAATAATTCTGATTGCCAAGGGTTGTATTTGGTTCACAAAAGAAACACAAAGAAAGAAAACGTTGAATTTTTCTGAGGCATCTGGGCAAGAGTTAGAAGAATAATAAGGAAAGAATAAATAACAATGAAGTTTAAAGAAGTCACACATATCCATGAGCAGAGAGAACACGTAGAATATAGACAACTGAGCTGTGACTAGTCAAAACAGAGTTATGGGTAAAGCTTAGCAGAGGTTTGAGATGCCTAATGGGAAAGGGGGTGGAGACATAGAAGTATCTTAGTTTCAGGGTGCCTAGCTGGCTCAGTCGGTGGAGCATGTGACTCTTGGTCTCGGGGTCATGAGTTTGAGCCCCACATTGGGTGGATTTGAGAAAAATAAAATAAAATCTTAAAAAAAAAAAAAAAAAAGTATCTTAGTTTCTTTCACTGACCACCAGGTGGCACTACTGACCCAACACAGCTTTGTCGCTGTGCATGTAGCCAAAGGGTAGGAAAGGAAGAGAGAGCTAGCCGTAGTTGTTTCCATATGTGAGTCACTGGCAAGGCTGAACCCTGGAAAATGGCTTCAAGGAAGTGTTGTATTGAAGAATTGGTATTAGACAAGAATGATATGCTTTGAAAACCTGTAGGGTAGGGGCGCCTGGGTGGCTCAGTTGGCTGAGCGGCCGACTTTGGCTCAGGTCATTATCTCACGGTCCATGAGTTCGAGCCCCGCGTCGGGCTCTGTGCTGACAGCTCAGAGCCTGGAGCCTGTTTCAGATTCTGTGTCTCCCTCTCTCTGACCCTCCCCCGTTCATGCTCTGTCTCTCTCTCTCTGTCTCAAAAATAAATAAACATTAAAAAAAAAAAAAATTAAAAAAAAAAAAAAAAAGAAGAAAACCTGTAGGGTAGCTACCAGAGCCATACTAGTCGATGCCAAATCTGTTATCGTTTAGAATACTCCACACCTACTAAATCCAAATCTAATCTCTGATCCCAGGAATGAAGCCCCAGGATCCATTTTAATGAATTTCGCAGGGGTTCTGATGTACAATTTAAGTTTGGAAACAATTGAAAAGAATACACTCCAAAAGTGATTCTGTACATTTTTAAATATCCAAACACATCTGAGTAATTGCAAACACTGACATAGGAGGCTAAACCCTCGTTACTGACAACACAAAGAATCTGTCCTCCAACATATATACGGTGATTTCTTGGGCTTGGGATTTTTTAAAGGCTCTTTTGTTAGTTTTTTTAAGATGGAAATTTATTTTGTTTTTAATTACATTCTTTCTATATTAAAAACAAAATACCCTAAAAAAACCCTGGGTGGCTCAGTCGGTTAAGCGCCTGACTCTTGATTTTGGCTCAGGTCATGATCTCACAGTTTGTGACTTCGAGCTCCATGTTGAGCTTTACGCTGATGGTGCAGAGCCTCCTTGGGATTCTCTCTCTCCCTCTCTCTCCCTCTTTCTCTCAAAATAAATAAAATAAACTTTATATATATGTGTATTAAAAGAATACCTTCCCTTCCTTTTTAAAATTAGTATTAAAGCAGTTTTAGGTTTACAATACAACTGAATAGATAGCACAGAGATATTTATAAAAAGCCTCTCATTTGAATATCACTGGCCCCTACTCTTGGAATCACTGCTACCATGAAAGTCAGCATGATATTTTCATGCAATGACAGTTCTGTATCTTTTTTTAGCCAACCATACATACCGTTCTTGAACAGCTTTGTTGTAAGCCCCAACATTCAGTGTTTTTCTGATCAAGTCACAGATGTGAGAGCTCTCCCCTGGGCACCGAGGGAGTCCATAAACACCTACAAGAGCAGAAGCCAAATATCCATTCTTTCAAGAATTGTGTACTGAGTAACTACTATGTGCAAGGCACTGTGAGGAATAAAACAGACCTGAACTAACCTCTGATCTCGTTCACTTATTCCTCAAGAAAATATGTACTGAGGGGCACCAGGGTGGCTCAGCTGGTTAAGCGTCTGACTTCGGCTCAGGTCCCAGTCTCACGGTTCATGGGTTCGAGCCCCGCATCAGGCTCTCTGCTGTCAGCGCAGAGCTCACTTTGGATCCTCTGTTCCCCTCTCTCTCTGCCCCTCCCCTGCTTGCTCTCTCTCTCTCTCTCTCTCTCTCTCAAAAATAAATAAACACTTAAAAAAGAAAATAACGTAGAGCATGCATACCATAACCAGCTTCCCCCTGACGCTCCTATACTCTTTTCTGCCTAAGGACCTTGGCACCGGCCGTTCCCTGGTAGATGTATTTCCTCTCTCACTGCTTCAGTGGTTGGACTCATTTCATCTCTCAGGTCGGAGCTTCGGGAAGTCACATCCGACTCCCCTAACTCAAGTACTGCCTGACCCCAATTCCTACCCTTCCCCCAGTTATACCTTCCTCCTTCATCATCCTCATCAATAACATTTTCAGGGTTGCCTGGCATAGTTCTAACCATATGTTGGCAATAATTCATTTAATCTTCATGACCATGAAGAGAGGAAATCATTATTTGTACCATATTACAGATAAGAGACTTCTAAACAGGAAGATGAAATACTCTGCCCAAGGTTAGATACGAAGTGCTAAGAGTCAGGATATGAACACAGGCAGTTTGGCTCTAGAGCCCACACCTTTAACCACTGCCCTGTCTCTTAAGTATTATCCTATTTTTTTTTTAATGTTTATTTATTTTGAGAGAGAGGGAGAGCAGGCATGTGCATGACTGGGGGAGGGGCAGAGAGAAACGTGGGGCTCCAACCCACAAACCGTGAGATCATGACCTGAGCCTAAACCGAGGGTTGGACGCTTAGCTGACTAAGCCACCCAGGGACCCCCGTCCTATTTTTTTTTTTCTTGATCATAGTTTTCACTCTCTGTATTTATTTATTTCCTTGCTTCATTGTCTATTTCTTCCCTACCCCCCAACTAGAATGTTAATTTCCTGAAGACAGGGACCTTGTCTGTCTTACAGATTTTCAACACATGTTTGTTGACCGAATGAATGATAAGGTTTTTACCAACATGCATTTGAATAACACTTGTGTTTTTTAAAAACAAGGAGCATGGGTGGCTCAGTCAGTTAAGCTTCTGACTCTCGATTTCGGTTCAGGTCATGATCTCATGGTTCGTGGGACCGAGCCCCATGCTGGGCTCTGTGTTGACAGTGCAGAGCCTGCTTGGGATTCTCTCTCACCCTCTCTCTCTGTCCCTCCCCAACTCATGCACACGCGGGTGTGCATGTGTGCTCTCTCTCAAAATAAATACACTTTTAAAAATAAATAAATAGGGGCACCTGGGTGGCTCAGTCGGTTAAGGGTCCAACTTGAGCTCAGGTCATGATCTCGCGATCTGTGAGTTCGAGCCCCGCGTCAGGCTCTGTGCTGACAGCTCAGAGCCTGGAGCCTGTTTCAGATTCTGTGTCTCCCTCTCTCTATGACCCTCCCCCGTTCATGCTCTGTCTCTCTCTGTCTCAAAAATAAATAAACGTTAAAAAAAATTTTTTTTTAATATAAATAAATAAATAAATAAATAAAATCAAGTGGTCGTGTGGATTAAAACAGAAAAAAGCAGGCAAAGAAGCCAGGGTTACCTTGATGTTGTCCCCCAACCGAGATCAGATTGATCATGGGTGGTGACGGGCATCTCTGAGCCACTGCCCTCCTGGGGGAGAAAAGGATTATCAGATGGAAATGTATCATCAACTACCAACTTCCCAGATGAAGCTACTTCATTCTCTGTGATTCCCCAAAGCCAGGGAGTGTCAGGATTTCCCCCAGATGGCCAAACAAATCCTTATTCTTTCACAGAAAATAAAGTTCCATAAAGCTTTTTACATGGAGACATCTTAGAATAATGTTCCTTCCAAGATAGATGAAGAGCTCAAAAGAATTAGAGGAGGGGCTAGATCTGAATAAAAGAAAAAAAAAAATTCAATCCCATGTAAGTCGTATGACATCACAGAACAGGACTTACAGAAATTGGCCTCCCTGGGAGAATCCCATAGCATTGTAGCCTTGCTGTAATTTAGGGTCCTTAGCCAGAATCTGACACACTGTTGTTACTTGGGAATTGACATTCAAGAAGAAGCTGTTCTCCACATCCTAAAAGAGGAGCCACAGAGGAAGGATGGGGATGAGAACCACCACTGGTGTCTTCTCTAAGAAGGCAAATTTGTTTAGTTGGAATCTGCACACAAGCCATTCAAGAGTTAAAGTATCATTGCAAGATTTGCTGCTAAAAATGCAAGACAAAGCATTTTCATAGTATATTCTATGAAATCAGTCAGCAAACCTTCAAAGGAACAGAGCTGTGAAGGGCCTTACCTCCATCAGGGTCTTCCCAATCTCTAAAGATAAGACATAAATTCCAGGTATTTTCTTCTCAACCATTTTTTTAATAGCACCCATGCTTAAGGGATTACAACAGCTGTCTCCTAGACAACAAAGACAATGGCAGATATTCATGAACCAGGTTACATAGTTTTTAAAAAGTTTTAAGCTTCAAAGGGCATTATAAAGAATGTGAAACGTGACGTGTCTGGGTGGCTCAGTTGGTTGAGCGTCCGACTTCAGCTCAGGTCATGATCTCACAATTTGTGAGTTTGAGCCCCGCATTGGGATCTGTGCTGACAGCTCGGGGCCTGGAGCCTGCTTCAGATTCTGTGTCTCCCTCTCTCTCTGCTCCTCCCCTGCTCACACTCGGTCTCTCTCTCAAAAATAAAGATTAAAAACAAAAATTTTTCTTAAGGTGAAACATACAGAATGGGAGAAAATATTTGCAAAAGGAAAAAAATAAAAAGGGAGAAAATATTTGCAAATCATATATTTGATAACGGTTTAATACCCAGGATACACAAAGAACTCTTACAACTCAACAAGAAGTTAACCTAACTTAAAAATGGAAAAGGGACTTGAACAGACATGTTTTCAAAGGATATACAAATGACCAACAAGCATATGAAAACACGTTCAACATCACTGGTCATTAAGGAACTGCAAATCGAGGCACCTCGTGGCTCAGTCAGTTGAGCGACCGACTTTGGCTCCGGTGGTGAGCTTTGAGCCCCGCATCAGGCTCCATGCTGTCAGCGCCGAGCTGGCTTCTGATCCTCTGTCCTCCTCTCTCTCTGCCCCTCCCCACTCTCAAAAATAAACACTAAAATAAATAATTTAAAAAAGGAAATACAAATCAAAACTATAATGAGATACCACCTCATACCCACTAGGATGGCTTTAATTTAAAAAACTGGAGGGGCGCCTGGGTGGCTCAGTCGGTTAAGCGTCCGACTTCGGCTCAGGTCACGATCTCGCGGTCCGTGAGTTCGAGCCCCGCGTCGGGCTCTGGGCTGATGGCTCAGAGCCTGGAGCCTGCTTCCGATTCTGTGTCTCCCTCTCTCTCTGCCCCTCCCCCGTTCATGCTCTGTCTCTCTCTGTCTCAAAAATAAATAAAACGTTAAAAAAATTTTTTTTAAAACTGGAAAGTAGCAAGCAAGGATGTGGAGAAATAGAAACCCTTGTACATTGCTGGTGGAAATGTAATATGATGCAGCCATCGTGAAAAGTTTGGTGGTTCCTCAAAAAGGTAACCCTAACAATTACCATAGGATGCAGCAATTTCCCTACTAGATATCTACCCAAGAGAAATTAAAACATGCCCATACAGAAACATGTACCTCAATGTTTACAGCAGCACTATTCGTAATAGCTAAAAGGTAGAAGTGACACAAATGTCCACCAATGGATGAGTGGGTAAACAAATTGTGGTATACACATACAGTGGAATATTATTCAGCTGTAAAAAACAAAAGAAATACACATGCTACATACATACGTACATATGCTACAATGTGGATGAACCCAAATTCACATTAAATTCACACTAAATTCACATTATTATAAGTGAAAAAAGCTAAACACAAAAGGTCACATAATGTTTGATTCCCTTTATATAGGATATATCTAGAACCAGCAAATCCATAAAGACAGAAAACAGATTGGACATTGGACATTGGACAGGAAGTGTTGGGAGTGGGGAACAGAGTGGTTACTTACGGGGTACAGTGTTTTCTGGGATGATGAAAAAAACTTGAAACTAGAGAGGAGCGCTGGTAAAACAATATTATGAATACACTAATTGCCACTGAATTGCATACCTTAATATGGTTAATTGTAGGTTACATGAATTTCACCTCAAAAAAAAAAAAAGACCATTTTTTGCGTGGCTCGTGTTTTATCAAGTAATAACAAACTTCAAAAGCCCACACAATACAGTTGGGACACCGAATTCATAACTGAAAAGTAAGCAGAGGTGCATATTACCTTGCCTTATCATTTGGAACATTTGGGGTTAGAAGAGTCAAGAGCACTTAGGAATCAAACTCAAGGACTAGGACTAGGGAAAGAAAAGTGAAACGCCTAGGGCACAAAATTTCAGGAGGTACTCACTCGCAGGTTCGTGCAAGTGCTGACCCTGAACTTCTACGAGCTAGAAAGTGAGTGCCTTCTTAACTTTTGCAATGTAGGGGTCTCCTTGCCTCATCCTACTCCCAGCCCTGTTTCTTTTCCTGTTTCAAAGAACTAAAACCAAGAACTGGAAGAAAAGTGACTGGCCGCTCAGTTGGAGAAGTAGGCTGAGATCATTTTCCATCTTGAGCTTAATCATCCCATTTCTAACTTAAGAGGAACTTTAAGAATTCATTTTTAGGGGCGCCTGGGTGGCGCAGTCGGTTAAGCGTCCGACTTCAGCCAGGTCACGATCTCGCGGTCCGTGAGTTCGAGCCCCGCGTCAGGCTCTGGGCTGATGGCTCGGAGCCTGGAGCCTGTTTCCGATTCTGTGTCTCCCTCTCTCTCTGCCCCTCCCCCGTTCATGCTCTGTCTCTCTCTGTCCCAAAAATAAAAAAAATAAAAAAATAAAAAGAATTCATTTTTAAAGAAGGAAAAGCTGAGGCTTAAAGCATCCTCTATTTCTCTCATAATAACTTCTTTTACCTCCACTGTAGTAGCCCTGGAACCCAGCACAGAGCTTTGAGAAAACTGTTTATATTTGCTGACTGTAATTCCTCTTCAGGGCTTGCTTGCTTGCTTGCTTTCTTTCTTTCTTTCTTTCTTTTTTTTTTTTTTTAACGATTTCATTTATTTATTTACTTACTTTAATTTGTTTTAGAGACAGAAAGAAAGAGTGCGAGCGGGAGAGAGTGGCAGAGGGAAAGAGAGAGACTCTTAAGCAGGCTTCATGCCCAGCGCAGAGCCCAAGACCGGGCTCGATCTCATGACCGTGAGATCGTAACCCGAGCAGAAATCACAAGTCAGATGCTCAACCAACTGAGATAGCCAGGCACCCCCAAAACTGCTTTTGTTAAGGTTATTAGTGATCTTCAGATTGCTAAATCCAATAAGCAGTTCTCACTTGACCTGTTGATAAAATTCCATGCAGCTGATTACTCCCTTCCTCTGGAAACATTTTCATTGGACTTCCAGGACATTGCACTCTTCTGACTTTCCTCCACCACCACCGTCTCCTTAGCTAGTTTCTCCTCCTCTCAACCTCCAAATGTTGGCAGCGCCTCAGGCCTCAATCTTTACACCTCTTCTCTCCTCTGTGTACGCTCGCTCCCATGATCCTGCTCAGTCTCATGGCTTTAAATGCCAGCCATACACTGAAGGCTCCCAACATAAATCTCCAACTTGTATTTCTGTCCTAGACTCCACACTCCAAATGGCTCTACAACATCTGGATGTCTAACAAGCATCCCAAATCTAGTAAGTCCAAAAGCAGACTACTGATCTTCTCCCTACCCTAAATCTGCTCATCGTACAGGCTTCCCCATTTTGGTAAAATGACAACTTCATCCTTCAACTTGTCCAGCCCCAAACCATGGAATCATCCTTGACTCCTTTCTTTCTTGCTCATCCCAAATCTAATCCGTTAATAAATCCCATTGGTTCCACCTTCAGAAGATACACAAACTTTGACCGCTTCTCAATATGTCCCCTATTACTATATTGTTTCAGGCCACCACCATCTCTTGTTTTAAGTTGTTGCAATTGCTTCCTAACTTGTCTCCCTGCAAATGTCTGTGTCCCTCTACAACCTATTCTTAATATAGCAACCAGAGTGGTCCTTTTTAAAGTGTAAGTCATATTATGTTACTCATGTGCTCAAATCCCTCAAGGACTTTCCAACTCATTGTAGCCAACTCCCTTTGTAGGCCCCAGCATCCCCACCCACCCCAACCTAAACCCCTATTTTCTTCTCCTTGCTCACTTAGTTCCAGCCCCGCTGACCTGAATGTTGTTCCTCCAACATATCAAACATACTTCTGCCTCAGGGCCTTTGCATTTGCTGTTCCTTCTACCAGCTATCCACAGGGTATCCTCCCTCATCCACTTCAGCTCTTTGCACAGATATCACTTTCTGGGTGAATCCTTTCCTGACCCTGCTTACAAAATTGCAAGCCCCCATCTCCATTTCTCTCCCACTCCCGGCTTTACTCTTCTCCATTGCATTTGCCACCATTTTATTTAAAACATATTACATGTTTTAGTTATTTCTTTATAGTCTGTGTCTCCCCCTGGAAAATAAGTTCAGAAAGGGCAAAGACTTTGGTCTGTTTAGTTCACGGTCTTATCTTCAGCATCTAGTAGGTGCTTAATACCTACGTGTTAAATGGAAACATGAACCTTAGGTACCTAACAAATCTCTACTCAGTGTGCTAATGAATAAAAGGATGGATGTCCTGGTTATGCAGCCACAGCCAGGACTGCCTCAAGTGCCAGACGCTGCACCCTGACGCCAGCGCCGTGAGAATTAAGCAAGAACCGCCCAAAATACCCTAACGCAGCGCACGGGTCTCTGCCAGAGCTCACCAAAAGACAGCCCCTTCTCCTCTCTCCCTTTCCAATGCAGAGGAGCCCCCCCAAATCCTAAGACGTCGGGCCAGCCTGGTGCTGTGCGACCACGGTCCTCGCTCTCCACCTCGCACTCTGCCGATGCGAACCCAGGTTGGGAAAGAGGAGTCGCTAAACCCTCCTGCTTCTCTTCTCCCTCACTCACCCATTCCATGCCAGATGACCAGCGGCAGCGGCAGCGGCGGGCCGAGATGCCCCAGTGCAGGTGCCGCGCAAGACCCCGGCAGGAGAGCGACGGCCAAAAGCCACAAACAGCTGGGCGACGCCATCTTGACCCAATCACGTGACCGCGCTCCCGGGGCCCGGACCCGGCGCCTGCGGGGGCGGACCGCGCGCTACCCCCCGCCCGCCACCATCAATCAAAATGAATGTCCAGGGTCATTCAACGCTTACTGCACATCAGACGTTCTTCTGTGTGCTTTTTCCCTGTTAGCAAATTTAATCCTCGTAACGCTGTGTACGCTTCTCCCCATTTTACAGGTCTGGACACTGAGGCGCTGAGAGTTTGGGTCAGGTGCAGAGTTCACCGAGATAGCAAGTTGATGGGTCCAAAGTGGTTACTCAGCCGACGACCCGTACTGCCTTTGGGAGAAAAATGCTTTGTGGAGGGAAGAAAGGAAGGAGGGATTCGGCTATTAGAAATGGAAGGTGAGGGATCACTTCCAGCCGGGGTTAATAATGGCAGGGTGTGGTATTCGTCCTGGATCTTGAAGGAAAAACAGGATTTCAACAGGCAAAGATGAAATGCAGGAGGACTGAAATGAGCCAAAATATAGAGGTGGAAAAGAATGGTGTGGTTGTTTTTGTTTTTTTTTAGAAGTGGCAGGGCTTCCCGACTGACAAGAACATGTGTTGGATGTGGAAACCACTGCCACTTCCTGGTTTAATCTCAGAGCTGGATGACTGCAAGAGCCTTTCATTCACCATTTCTCCCTTTTCCATCCCCCCTCTTTAGTATATGTGCTGCCGAAGCGAGCACTCCATTCCCCCTCTTTAATCCACTCTGTTCTACTGCCAGATTCATTATTTTAACCCACTTTCTTTTATTTTTTTTATTTTGTTTTTTAATTTTTTAAAATTTACATCCAAATTAGTTAGCATATAGTGCAACAATGATTTCAGGAGTAGAGTCCTTAGTGCCCCTTACCCATTTAGCCCATCCCCCCTCCCACAACCCCTCCAGTAACCCTCAGTTTGTTCTCCATATTTATGAGTCTCTTCTGTTTTGTCCCCCTCCCTGTTTTTATATTATTTTTGTTTCCCTTCCCTTATGTTCATCTGTTTTGTCTCTTAAAGTCCTCGTATGAGTGAAGTCATAGGATATTTGTCTCTCTCGGACTCATTTCACTTCGGATAATACCCTCCAGTTCCATCCACGAAGTTGCAAATGGTAACCCGCTTTTGTCCTCTCAATTGCCTGCTCAAAGTATTTTTTCAGAAAATCATTGAAATAGTTATGGATAGAGAATTTGGTAAGTAAATTAGGATGTATGGACAGTACAATGGAATATTATGAGGCGAGTTTTATAAAGGATAAGGTAAACTTATATATAACCACATGAAAAATGTCTCAATATATTGTAAAGGAAAAGCTGGTTGCACACCCACCCGAAGCCCTTTTATCTGATGCTGTTGGGCCTGGTGGTTAGTTGTTACATGAAAAAAATCAATTAAAATGCAGAATGGTAAAGCATTACACAGCACACGGTTTTGTTTAAGAAAAGTAAGTTCCTGGCATATTATAAACCACTCTTTTGGGTTTAAACTTAAGACTTAATAAATGTAAATTGCTTTATCAATCTTTTGAGATAGACTCGGGCTTTTTCTGTGATGACGGGGCCCCTGGTCAAAGTGTTTCTTAGAGTGATAGATACTTCTTGCCTTTCACAAGTCACCCATAATTTCTTTAAATGTTTCTTTAAAGTGGAGCAATAACTAAACGGCACTTTGAAGCAATCTGAACGCAAAGTCCTTCTAGATGTGTGTAGCTCTTCCAAGGACAGAATTTTCTTTTCTTTTCTTTTTTTTTAATTTTTTTTTTTAACATTTATTTATTTTTGAGACAGAGAGAGAGCATGAACAGGGGAGGGTCAGAGAGAGAGGGAGACACAGAATCGGAAACAGGCTGAGCTGTCAGCACAGAGGCCAACGCGGGGCTCGAACCCACGGACCGCGGGATCATGACCTGAGCCGAAGTCGGACGTTTAACCGACTGAGCCACCCAGGCGCCCCCAGAATTTTCATCTATACCTAATCTAGCAAGTTTTTAGCAATTTGCTTTCAACCAGCCTTTCCAAAGCATTCAACTTAGTTTCCATAGAAACATCTCTTTTTACACCCATATATCATAACGGTTTCAACATGTTAATTAAATCACTGTAGCAAATTTTCCTGATATAAGTAAGTGGAATGAACCCAACAGACATTTGGTAGTCAGGTAGCTCAACTGGCAGGAACAGAACTACCCAAAAACTCTCAAATGCAGCTTCCTGGCCATGTTTACCGCACTGTAGGCATCGGTAAGTACATTTTAGAATTGGGAGAATAAGTTAAGTAGGAATGAAGAAAGTAACTACGTCGTTTTGCAAAAATATATATGTTGTGGGGGCGCCTGGGTGGCTCAGTCGGTTGAGCATCCGACTTCGGCTCAGGCCATGATCTCACGGTCTGTGAGTTCGAGCCCCGCGTCAGGCTCTGTGCTGACAGCTCAGAGCCTGGAGCCCATTTCAGATTCTGTGTCTCCCTCTCTCTCTGCCCCTCCCCTGTTCATTCTCTGTCTCTCTCTGTCTCAAAGATCAATAAACATTAAAAAAAATTAAAAAAAAAAAATATATATGTTCTGCTGATGGTTCCACCAGTCTGTATTCACTAAAAATCACTGGATCCTACACATGAAATGGGTGAATTTTATAGGATGCAAAACGTAACCATAATCAAGCTGTTTTTTAAAAAAACTTCTATGTATTCACGTATTCGTGTATTTCTAGATTTTCATGAATTTTTGATTTTCATTGAACAGCTAAAGTACTGAAAAGAAAACAGTTTTCACCATTCACTTTTTTTTTTAATTTTTTTTCAACGTTTTTTATTTATTTTTGGGACAGAGAGAGACAGAGCATGAACGGGAGAGGGGCAGAGAGAGAGGGAGACACAGAATCGGAAACAGGCTCCAGGCTCCGAGCCATCAGCCCAGAGCCTGACGCGGGGCTCGAACTCACGGACCGCGAGATCGTGACCTGGCTGAAGTCGGATGCTTAACCGGCTGCGCCACCCAGGCGCCCCTCACTTTTTACTTTTTTTTTAAACGCTTCATGAATTTTCTTGTCCTTCTTTCGCAGGGGCCATGCTAATCTTCTCTGGATTGTGCCAATTTCAGTATCTGAGGTGCTAAAGCGAGCCCCACTTTCTACTTTTTATACTTCTGTATGGTTTGAATTCGTAATGCAAAGATACATAGGTGGGGTTTAAAAAATTTTTTTTTTAACGTTTATTTATTTTCTTGAGACAGAGAGAGAGACAGAGCATGAACAGGGGAGGGTCAGAGAGACAGGGAGACACAGAATCTGAAACAAGCTCCAGGCTCTGAGGTGTCAGCACAGAGCCCGACGCGGGGCTCGAACTCACGGACCACGAGATCATGACCTGAGCTGAAGTTGGACGCTTAACCAACTGAGCCACCCAGGCACTCCTTTTTAAAAATTTTTTAATGTTTATTTATTTTTGAGAGAAAGCAGAGTGTGAGCCAGGCAGGGGGGCAGAGAGAGAGGGAGACACAGAATTTATTTATTTTTAAAAATTCATTTATTTATTTTTAAACTTACATCCGAGTTAGTTAGCATATAGTACAACAACGATTTCAGGAGTAGATTCCCTAATGCCCCTTACCCGTTTAGCCTATCCCCGCTCCCACAACCCTTCCAGAAACCCTCAGTTTGTTGTCTGTATTTAAGAGTCTCTTATGTTTTGTCCCCCTCCCTGTTGTTATATTATTTTTGCTTCCCTTCCCTTATGTTCATCTGCTTTATATCTTAAAGTCCTCATATGAGTGAAGTCGTATGATATTTCTCTTTCTCTGACTAATTTTCACTTGGCATAATACCCTCCAGTTCCATCCACATAGTTGCAAATGGCAAGATTTCATTCTTTTTGATTGCCGAGTAATACTCCGTTGTAGATATATACCACATCTTCTTTATCCATTCATCCATCGATGGACATTTGGGCTCTTTCCATACTTTGGCTATTGTCAATAGTGCTGCTATAAACATGGGGGTGCATGTGTCCCTTCGAAACAGCACACCTGTATCCCATGGATAAATGCCTAGTAGTGCAATTGACGGGTCGTAGGATAGTTCTATTTTTAGTTTTTTGAGGACCCTCCATACTGTTTTCCAGAGTTGCTGCACCGGCTTGCATTCCCACCAACGATGCAAAAGAGATCCTGTTTCTCCGCATCCTCGTCAACATCTGTTGTTGCCTGAGTTGTTAATGTTAGCCATTCTGACAGGTGTGAGGTGGTATCTCATTGTGGGTTTGATTTGTATTTCCCGGGTGATGAGTGATGTTGAGCATTTTTTCATATGTCTGTTCGCCATCTGGATGTCTTCTTTGGAGAAGTGTCTATTCATGTCTTTTCCCCATTTCTTCACCGGATTATTTGTGTTTTGGGTGTTGAGCTAGGTAAGTTATAGATTTTGGACAGTAACCCTTTATCTGATAGGTCATTTGCAAATATCTTCTCCGATTCCCCATCAAGTGCCTTTTAGTTTTGCTGAGGGAGACACAGAATTTAAAGCAGACTCCAGGCTCTGAGCTGTCAGCACAGAGCCGGACGGAGGGCTCGAACTCTTGAACCGCGAGATCATGAGCTGAGCCGAAGTCAGACGTTTAACCAACTGAGCCACCAGGCGCCCCAATAACTTTTATTTTATTTTTCCCAGGCTTTTTCCTCTAGTTTTATTAATATAATTGACATACAACATTGTATTAACTTAAGGTGTACAACATAATGATTTGATATATGTATAAATACATAACTTTCATAATCAGAAAAAATTAAGATATAATATACGTATATCAAATGTATAATTAAAATGTATAATGTATATATACATTAAAAATTATTATACTTTAAATAAAACAAATAAAATTATTGTATCTTTTGGTTAGGTAATGGAGTAAAGCTTTCTCATAGACTCTGTTTCTGCCAATACCTAAGAAAGTTAAAATTTCATCCACAGCAAAGGGCCACAACTCAGTATCTTAAATGTCAACAAGTGGCAGTCAAGGAAAGAAATAGAAAATTATGGTCTGGAGTATGCCAAGGCTTCCAACCCTGCCTCCATTCCATCAAAATCCATACTGTTAGGTTCTCAAAATCCTGAGAATTAATACATCCGTATGCACATATATTCCAAAAGAAAAGAGAACTACCTGGTTTCCTTATCTTTTATCTCTTCTCTCTGGAAAAGTGAAAATGGCCACTGGGGAGAAGGCGAAGTGAGGAGTGGAGAATGGGCTAGGTCTTTTAGGTGGCTGTGAAGAGTTCAAGAAAGCATAGTAAATTGGGGGAAGTTCCAAACATTGAGGCTCTTTCGTATAGGAATGGGATACAACAACCCCTATTAGAGTGAAGCCTGAAATAGACTCTTAAAACTTCAGAAGACCCTGAGGAATGCAGTATTCTAACAAAGGCTGCATACCTCCTCCCCTGAGTTCTGTCCTCCTCTCTTTCAGATAAGCTTATAAATCATAGAAAATGTGCATACAGCACAAAATAACAGCCTTCAAGCTGCAGTTCATTAGGAAAAACAAATCAGTTTCAGATAAAGTGGGAAGGAATTTGGGAGGCAAGTAGAGAAATAGAAAAAATTCACCCCAAGTGATTCGAGCTCTAGAATAACCTAACAAGGAAATGAGCTCAGGGGCACCTGAGTTGCTCAGTCAGTTAAGCATCTGACTCTTGATTTGGGGTCAGGTCATGATCTTATGGTTCATGGGTTTGAACCCTGCATCGGGTTCTGTGTTGATGGCTTTGAGCCTGCTTTGAATTCTGTGTCTCCCTTTCTCCCTGCCCCTCTCCTGCTGTCTCTGTCTCTGTCTCTTTCTCTCAAAAATAAACGTTAAAAAAAAAAAAAAAAGGAGGGGGGTTGGTGCCTGGGTGGCTCAGTCAGTTAAGCGTCTGAGTTTGGCTCAGGTCATGATTTTGCAGTTCATGGTTTCGAGCCCCACATCAGGCTCTGTGCTGACAGCTTGGAGCCTGGAGCCTGCTTTAGATTCTGTCTCCCTCTCTCTCTACCCCTCTCCCACTGTGCTCTGTCTCTGTTTCTCTCACTCAAAAATAAATAAAAACATTTTACAAAAATTAAAAATAAAGAAAGAAAATGAGCTCAATAGTGTAAGAACTCAAAAATGAGACAATAAAACGACTGAAAGAGATGAATAGGGAAATTGCACATCTGATAACACAAAAACCAAAACAATATCATTATAGAGCTAATAAACACATCAAAATAGCATGGAGTAGAATAGACAAGGCTGGGAATGGAATTATTCATGTGGAAAGAAGACTTGAAATAATCACAATAAAGGCAAATGAAAACCACAAAGAGATTAAAACCATCATCACCCCCCCCCAAAGCATTTTTTAATCAAATAGTTCAAACTATCCATGTGGAGAAGTACCAACAGAGTTCTCACTTCCTCTGGATTGGTTTTAAGAGGAACCATGTAGTAAAAGACAAGTAAAGTTCTTTCCATTTAAGTCAATTCCTGTGGGACCCAAGGAATTTAACAAAAATCCCCTACCCCTGGACAAGCAGAGCAAGACTAACTCCATTTTGTGCTACACCCACCATCTCATGTATAACCCCCACCCTAGTCAAGCCGGTGAGCACCCCCTTATTGGAAACCGACTCATAAAGGAATGCGGAACCCCTAACCGCCAAAGGATGTAAACCCCCGCCTTTTGCCCGCCAAACTCGCGCGCCAATTCTGACCAGAGTGATAGGCTATTTCAAACAGTTACTATAGGGTAAATTGTAACTCAGTTGGCCACCTGCGTGTGGCCTGACACGACTATGCAACTTTCTGTGTGTGTTACAATCGCATTGGCCACTGGCCCCTATAAAACTCCTACGCCTCTTAACCTAGGGGTCCAAGTCCCTGCTCCGCACTGTGTCGGGTATACTTGGGCCCAAGCTCGAGTTTGCAAATAAACCCTCGTGCGTTTGCATCGGTATCGGCTCCTTGGTGGTCTCTCAGATTCGAAATCGGGGGCATTACAATTCCAGGTTGTTATTTTAATAAACAGCCTCTGAGACTTATTAATATTGTAACAGGAAGTGAGAACTTATAAAGCCTCAATTTCAGTGGACTTAAAAGAGTACTGAAAGTTGGTACGATACATATCTATTCCCCAGAATAGACAAGGAACAGTGGGAACATAGAGTAGTATCTGAATGCTCATAGGTTTCAGGTGTGTGTGTGTGTGTGTGTGTGTGTGTGTGTGTTTATTTGTTTCACAAGAAACTGCTTTATATAAATGAAAATTTCTTAATTAAGTTGCTTGCTATTAAAAACACAGCACGTGTATTAATAATCAAGATCCAGATACCTACTGGCTTTTCAATAAAATGAACAGGGATTTTGACCACATATAGCAAATACTCTCAGAATGAGAAACAATCTATTTCCGTTATCTGAGCCATGAAAAGACCATGGTACCATTAGCTGGTGGCAGCAGTAGATAAAGGTAATACCAAGATTTCTTGGTTTGGGGACACTTGGTGGCTCAGTCAATACAGCATGTGACTCTTGATCTTGGGGTTGTGAGTTCGAGCCCCACGTTTGCTGTAGATATTACTTAAAAATAAAATTTCAAAAAAAATTTCTTGGTTTGTTAACTGTGGGAGCTACAAAAATTATTCACAAAATGATAAAGTTGTATTAGACATGCCATCTACATTAAAAAACTTTTTGAGAAAATGCTTTCCTCTTGCCCAACGGAAAAGATAATCTTTTTTTTTTGTAACATTGAGACAACTTCAAAATTTATTTATTTTTGAGAGGCAGGGGGAGGAGCAGAGAGGGAGAGAGAGAGACAGAGAGAGAGAATCCTAAGCAGGCTCCATGCTTTCAGCTCAGAGCCCGATGTGGGACTGATACCACAAACTGTGAAATCATGACCTGAACCAAAATCGAGAGTCAGAACGCTTAACTGACTGAGCCACCCAGGCGCCCCAAGCTTTTGACATTTTTAATCATATATAGACACGTACATACACACAATGTTTAAATTCTAAGGACATGAAAAAGAAATAAGGTGTCTCTTCTCATTTCTAAGTCTCACTTCCTAGAGGCAATTCTGTTAACATTTTCCACTTTTCGTTTTCCTGATATTTATCATGATTTCTTCAATCAGTATAATTATTTATTAGTTTATTGATTTTAAACTGTATCTTTCCACAGCAAAAGATAAAGAAATTAACAAAAGTTCCCTTCTTTCCAGCTTTATCCACCTCTAAATTAAAAAAAAATTTTTTTTAACGTTTATTTATTTTTGAGACAGAGAGAGACAGAGCATGAACGGGGGAGGGTCAGAGAGAGGGAGACACAGAATCTGAAACAGGCTCCAGGCTCTGAGCTGTCAGCACAGAGCCTGACGCGGGGCTCGAACTCCTCGACCACGAGATCATGACCTGAGCCGAAGTCGGACGCTCAACCGACTGAGCCACCCAGGCGCCCCCCCACCTCTAAATTTTTAATTTTTTTTATTAAAAAAAATTTTTTTTCAACGTTTTTTATTTATTTTTGGGACAGAGAGAGACAGAGCATGAACGGGGGAGGGGCAGAGAGAGAGACGCAGAATCAGAAACAGGCTCCAGGCTCTGAGCCATCAGCCCAGAGCCTGACGCGGGGCTCGAACTCACGGACCGCGAGATCGTGACCTGGCTGAAGTCGGACGCTTAACCGACTGCGCCACCCAGGCGCCCCTCTAAATTTTTAATTTTAAAAATTAATTTGTATACAGATTGACTAAAAATTAAAAACCAAACCTAATACCTACCATATTATAATTCTACAAATATTAACTGTAGAATCAAGTAGTATGATTAGACCTTTAGCAATGAAAATATATTCCTATGTCAGGACACCTGGGTGGTTCAGTCTGTTAAGTGTCTGACTCTTAATTCCAGCTCAGATCTGCATCTCAGGGTCATGAGTTCAAGCCCTGTGTTGGGCTCCTGCCTACTTAAAAAGAAAAAGAAAAAGAAAGGGTGCCTGGGTGGCTCAGTCAGTTAAGCATCGGACTTCAGCTCAGGTCATGATCTTGCGGTTCATGGGATTGAGCCCCATGTTGGGCTCTGTGCTGACAACTCAGAGCCTGGAGCCTACTTTCGATTCTGTGTCTCCCTTGTTTTCTGCCCCTCCCCCACTCATGCTCTGTCTTTGTCTCTCTCTCAAAAATAAACATTAAAAAAAAAACTAAAAAAAAAGAAAGACAGAAAATATAGTTCTATGTCATTAATATAGCAGGATTCTCACACAAAGAGTAGTGATACTGAGGCATTTTTTTCCAGGAAGCAACTTTATTCATGCTGGCACTGCTCAGTTGGGTTTGCATGTGAGGAACTGAGCCCCGAACATCATGTGGCATACTTTTTTATACATTTTCTATTTCTCCGTCTCCCATATATGGTAACACACAAACATGGAGTCTGATTAAGTGGTCTCATGTTACAAGGTTGTGAGGGATTTTGTCACATACTTATGTACTTACGCACATAGCCATGTTGCCTTGAGTTTTTTTGTTTTCTCTTTTTTCTCTCCTTAGAGAGGGGACCCTACCACATTGAAACTTTACAACTCAAAAGGGAGCCTTCCACATATCAGGGCCTCATAGATCTTTTAATTTTTCCCAAGCTTTTTTAACTTTGTCCGGTCTTATACCTCTATTACTTAAATCCCATATGGTCCTCTTTGTTAGATTCTATTTTCATTTCATTTCACTCTATTTCATTTCATTCATATCTATGAGTAATTTTTTCACATAGGATATGTGATATTAAACATTCTGAGTTCCCACACGTTTCTTGTTTTCTCTCATACTCAATTGGCAGTTTGGCTAGGTATAGAATTCGGTTTCTTTGTAGCAGGATTCTTGCACAGAGTTGTGACACTGAGGCCTTCTTCTTCTTTTTTTTTTTTTAACGTTTATTTATTTTTGAGACAGAGAGAGACAAGAGCATGAATGGGGGAGGGGCAGAGAAAGAGGGAGACACAGAATCGGAAGCAGACTCCAGGCTCTGAGCCATCAGCCCAGAGCCCGACGCGGGGCTCGAACTCACGGACCGCGAGATTGTGACCTGAGCCGATGTCGGACACTTAACCAACTGAGCCACTCAGGTGCCCCATTCTTATCACATTCTTTAGGGAGAGGACTCTACCACACTGTCCTTGACCGGACTTTAGGCAGACTCCTTTGAGCCCTGTTTTTGATTATGCCTCATTCTTGGGCTCTGTCCTCAGCCTGCCTAGTCCAATTTCACCAAGAATCCTGCCAAGTTAGGGGCACCTGGGTGGCTCAGTTGGTTAAGTGTCCAACTCTCTCTCTGCCCCTCCCCAACTTCCACTCTGTCTCTCTCAAAAATAAATAAACATTAAAAAAATAAAAATAAAGAGAATCCTGCTAAGTTAGTTTAGCAAGTATTCCATTGATACCTGATTACCATTGATATCTAATTAAGTTCCTCATTCCATACACTTGATGTCTAAATCCTTGGCCTAATTTTAGCAAGAATCTCATTAGACAAGTTCATCAAGAATCCCCCTACCCTTGAAGTCTCCTCTTAGTAATTTTCCATCCTCCAACCCCCTCACTCTGCTCCTTGCATATAAATGCCCAGCCATCTTTGCTGTATGTGGAGTTGAGCTCAGTTTTACCGAAGCCTCTCTGCCCTATTGCAATAGTACTGAATAAAATCTGTCTTTGATGTCTTTGACTAGTGTCTGGCTCTATTTCTGCTTAACAATTCTGGGTTCCAATAATTTTTCCCTCACAACTTTGAAGACATTCAGTGCTAATGATGACAAGTCTCATTCCTTTATAGAGAACTTGCTTTGTTTGCTTTTTTTTTTCTTTTGGGGTGCCCCATTGCCTATTCATATTCCTACAGAGTTAGCCCACGTTTCCTCTGCATGTGTGTTTTTTCAATAGACCTATCCCTTAACTTGAATTCTATGTGAACAGAAGGTGTGTATCATATCAACAGGCAGGCTTATCTGTAGGGTGCGTGTAGGCAGGCAGTCCAGTGACCTCTATGACTGACTCCATTAAGAGGGTGGAGTACAGTCCATGAATCATCCCTGAATAAAGCAATCGTTCCCCCACTCACTCTACCTTTTAGGCAGATCTGATCTGTTTTTTGTCAGACTAAGTATTTTCCCCAGGAGCCTGCTCCAGACAAATCCTCACTGTCTTCAGAAAGCATCTATGCTGTGATTAGCAGACAAACCCTTAAAAGAAAGCAATTGGAAAGAAATCCCTTCTTTCGTGGATTGTCTTCCTTTGCTAGATGGTCTGTTGGAAATTCATCCCCTTCTATACTCCCCCATATCACAAGGACTGGAAATTTGGGAGCTACATTTTCCAAAACCCCTTACCGGTGGTGTTCAGGTTAGTGCCAGCTGATGAAAGGCATTCAGAAGAGATAGGGAGAGAAAATGAGAAGCAGAAGCCATGCATTATTATTCCTCAGGCAGCTGCAGGAAGATAAGAGGTTTTGCAGTGGCCTCTCGGTATTTTCCCACAGATTGCCCACATAAAAATTTTGATTCTGAAATTTAGTGGCAAGGCTGAGAGCAAAGGATAACTTTCCCTTAATTTCGATCCTCCAGCTATTCTGATGGTTTGGTATAACAGTTACTTTCCTGAAATAAATTCCTCTCTGCTTGAAATATCTAGAGTAGTTTCTGTTTCCTTGACTGATCCCCAACTGACACAGTGACAAAGACAAGGAGAGCTGGGGAGAGAAACATGGGATGAAAAATGCCTGGAAAAAGTCTCATGTGAAGACAGGAGCTGGTAGCTCTGAGAAGAGAGAAGAGCTGAATCACTGGCGCTCACAAAAGAACAAAGGGCCAACAGCCCTTCAAGGAAGAGGTGACCAGGAGGGTGGGGGCTATTGGACTGTGAGGACACAATCTTCTTTGTTTGCTACTGTGTCCATAGCACATGGCACATGCTTGACGCAAAACTGGTGTATGATAAACATGTTTAATAAGTGAATAACCCAGAAGAGCACCGTGCCTTTCTTTGTGCTTCAGTTGGGATGCTTTCCGGTTGCAAGTAATGGAAAATCCAACTTGAGCTAGCTTAAGCTAAAAGGGAATTTATTATTCCACGTATCTGAAAAATTTTTAGAGCTATGCTGAAACTTGATATTTGAACTTCAGGCAAGGTTATCTCCAACAGCTCAACAAGGATCTGATTTCATTTCACCCACTAGTCTCTGCCTTCTAAAATGTTGGCTTCATCAAAACTGACTGCTTTTGGAGGTGCCTGGCTGGCTAAGTCAGTAGAGCGTGCGACCCTTGATCTCATGAGTTCGAGCCCCTCATTGGGTATAGAGAATATTTAAAAAATAAAAAGTAAATATCTTAAAAAAAAAAAAAAACCTGGGGAGCCTGGCTGGCTCAGTTGGTGGAACGTGTGACTCTTGATCTCAAGGTTATGGGTTCAAGGTCTGTGCTGCGTGTACAGATTACTTAAAAATAAAATCTTTTAAAAAAAAAAACTTAAAAAAAAAAAACCAACCCTCACTTCTTTTGTTATCCCAAAAGTGATGCCCATACTTCCAGGGTTACACCCTTTCTCTTTCACATCGTATAGAAAACAGGGAGTCCTTGGTCTAGCATTCCCAAAAAGGATCTGATTGGATTGTATTAGATCACATGTCCACCCCTGGACCTATCCGTGTGGCCAAATACGTACTGATAATGCTCCACCCCTGAGTTAGTCAGCTTCCTTGGGCAAAATAAATGCTATGAGGGGGGACAAAAAAAGTTTTCTATTCTTAGTATCTCTTCTACTGTATTGACAACTCTTTGGGAGACCCTCATCTCTGTATCGCTGGGACTGGGCACAGGAACTACTCTGCACTGGGATTACCTGGATAAACGTAGACTCCACAACAAATGACTCCACTTAGTGGGAGAAAATCCTATCTGTCTCAACAACAAGCCCCAGCCATTTTCCAGGCAAAGATGTTCATTCTCTGGAACCAGTGTCAATAAGGAAGAGAGTATGCCTGTATCTAGGACCCGACCCACAAGAGGCAAGGCCTGCGGTCTTGAGAACTTACTATAGCTACTGAAATGAATGTTCTAACACCCTAGATCCTACTTCTCCTATCTACTCCATGACTTAGCTCGTTAATTTATTCCTTCCCACTAGTCCATCATCAGAATGTCCCTCCCTACTTGATTGTTGCCCTGAGGTGTACATATATGCTGTAATTTCTCCTATCTAAAAAATATACCTCGTTTGGGGAGCCTGGATGGCTTAGTTGGTTAAGCTTCCAAATCTTGATTTCGTCTCAGGTCATCGTCTCATTATCTGAACCATGATCTCATGGTTCAAGAGTTCAAGCCCTGTGTCCAACTCAAGGCTGATGGTGTGGAGCCTGCTTGGATTCTCTCTACCTCTTGCCCCTCCCCCCCCTCATAAATAAATAAATAAATAAATAAACATTTTTAAAATGTACCTCCTTTAAACTTTGCACCTTCCTCTGGTTATTATCTTGTTTTCCAGCTCCTCTTTACAGAAAAAAAAAAAAAAAACAAAACAAAAAACCTCTTGTAAAGTTGTATCTACTTGAAGTCTCTATTGCCTCTCCTCTCATTTTCTCCTGAATAGATTTTAATCAAGCTCCTATGCTTATAACTCCACTAAACTGTTCTCATAAAGGTCACTGATAATCATCACTTCGCTAAATCCAAGGGTTATTTTTCAGTCCTCATCTCTCTCGGCTTCTCAATAGCATTTGACACAATTGATCACACCCTCCTTCTTGAGACCCATTTTTCACTTGGCTTCCAAGACACCATGCTCCCCACGTTTCCTGCATCTTGCCTGCGGCTCCTTCTCAGTCCCCTTAGCTCATTCCTCCTAACCTCTAAATTTTTTTCAAAAAATTTTAATGTTTACTCATTTTTGAGAGAGAGAGTGCAAACAGGGGAGGGGCAGAGAGAGAGGGAGACACAGAAACCAAAGCAGGCTCCAGGCTCTGAGCTGTCAGCACAGAGCCCAGCGTGGGACTTGAACTCATGAACTGTGAGACATAACCTGAGCTGAGTCAGGCTCTTAACCAACTGAACCGCCCCAGACGCCCCTCGAAAATTTTTTTTAATGTTTATTTCTGAGAGAGAGAGACAGACAGACAGACAGAGTGTGAGTGGGAGAGTGGCAGAGAGAGAGAGAGACACAGAATCTGAAGCAGGCTCCAGGCTCTGAGCTGTCAGCACAGAGCCTAACATGGAGCTCAAACTCACAAACTCCAAGATCATGACCTGAGCTGAAGTTGGACGCTCAACCGACTGAGCCACCCAGGCGCCCCTCATTCCTCCTAACCTCTAAAGGTGGAGGGTCATGAATCAGTCCTGAGACATTTTCTCTATTTATATACATTCCCTGGGTAATATCATTTGGCCCCATGACTCTATTTATTTTTTATTTCTATTTTTTAATTAATTATTTATTTTTTCACACAGTGAGGCATTTTTTTTAAAAAAGTCTATTTATTTTGAGAGACACAGCATGAGACGGGGACAGGTAGAGAGGGAATGAGAGAGAGAATCCCAAGCAGGCTCCGCAATGCCAGTGCAGAACCGGATGCCGGGCTCAAACCCATGAACCATGAGATCACGACCTAAGCCAAAGCCAGAAGCTCAACCTACTGAGCCACCTAGGCACCCTGGCTCCATGATTTTAAGCACAGTCTATTGCATCCTGAAGTATTTACAGGGAGAACTTTAAATATCCAGAATTTGCTTCAAAATACTTCAGCCCAGAAAGGAATGAGGAGGAGACTAACAGAATATTCATCATTGAAAAAGCTAGGTGATAGGTACACAGATATTCATCATATTATTCTCTCTACTTTTGTATATGCTTAAAAATTTTTCCATAATAAAAATGAATGAATAAACACAATCTGTATACTGAACACTTCTATATTCATGCTTCCAGGCCTTTTCTCCTAAACTCCAAACATATATTTTCTACCACCCACTCAACATTTCTACTTGACTGCTCAACAATCATCACAGGGGCATCTGGGTGGCTCAGTTGGTTAAGCATCAGACTTTGGCTCGAGTTGTGATCTCGCGGTTCATGGGTTAGAGCCCTGTGTCGGGCTCTGTGCTGACAGCTCAGAGCCTGGAACCTGCTTCAGATTCTGTGTCTCCTTCTCTCTCTGTCCCTCCCTTACTTGCACTCTGTCTCTCTCTGTCTCAAAAATAAATAAACATAGAAAAAAAATGTGCATCAGAACATGTTTCGCCTTCTCCTTAATTTCCCGGCAAGGTCCCATCATACTTGGAATACCTTTTGGTGGCCTGCAACACTTTGTTATCCGTTCCCCAGCCTCCAGCCTCACATCCGGGGCTGCAGCTCTCCCAGCTCTCTCTATCTTCACTGGGATCCAGCACACTGGCCTCCTGCTATTCCATGAGTCCATGAAAAAGACTTCCACCTCCAGAGATCTGCCATTCCTTCTACCCAGAATGCTGCCCGCCCCCCCCCCAACCCCCGCCAAGCATTTGCCTGGCTTAAACTCTTACTTCATTCCAAACACCATTCAATCATTACCTAGGTAGAGCTTTCCCCAAATGACATGTGTAGAACAAAGGCTGCTTTCACTCTATCTTCTTTCCTGATTAATTTTCCACCTATTATTTTATATATCCATTTGTTTGTTACCTGCTTTGTCAGCAACATGAGAACAAGCACTTTGTCTTGTTTGCTGCTATATCCCTAACACCCCAAACAATCCATAGCATAAATAGTATAGGTAGAGAGTATTTGGAGGGGAAATGAATGATTGGATGAATGGGTCTCAGAGAAGGGTAGAAGATAGCTCTTCATTTGAATGTTCCAGGATGAGGGGACGTGACTCTTTCCTTCCCCACTTCAAGCTTCTCTGGGGTTCACCTGAACTCTGTGCCTTTAGCATCCAAAAGATTTTTTTCCTAGGGTAGAACCAACTAAGTGGGTAGAACCTTCGATCTACTGTCCTTTTAGGCAGCAGGCAAGGAGGACCACTCTGCAGCCCTTGTGAAAGCACCAACTTGCCCAAGTGCCTTAATCACCTGATCCAGTAATGGGATTGTGAATGCTGCTAAGGAGTTCCTCATCTCCTCCTATTTTTCCCCGGCAAGCCCAACTTTTCTGACACCACCTTCTGCTCATCTCTAAAACGGTTGTCAGCCTCTACAACTCTGCTCTGCTCCGCTCCAAGATCTCAGGTGCCTGGATACACAACTCATAGCCTCAAAAACCTAGCAAAATGTCTAGGCTTCTCTGGAGACCTCAAGACCGGCCACCCTCTAAAGATGGGCAGAGGGTAAATGCAAGCGTTTCATCGTGACCTCGAAAGCCCTACAGATTCTGCGCCCACCTATCTCTTCAAACTCATCCTGAACCATTTTTCTTCTTGCTCATAAAGTTCTAGCCAAAATGATTTTTCTGTTTCTCAAATACTCCAAGCTCGTTCTCGCTTCATGGCATTTGCTCTTGCCTCTCCCTTCTCCCGGAACATTCTATCCCCAGATCTTTGCATGACTGGCTCCTTACTTTTATTAGTTTTCAGCTCAAATGTCAGCTCTTCAGAGATGCTTTCCCAAAGAACATCCATCTGTACGGCATCATTTTCTTTTATTTTCTTCAGAGTAATTTTTACTCTTGTCCATTTTTGTTTACTTGCTTATTGTCAGACTCCTCTCTCTAAAATAGTGCTGACCAATAGAACTTTCTGCAGTGAAGGAAATGGTCTTTTTTAATGTTTATTTATTTATTTTTGAGAGAGTGCAAGCAGGGGAGGGGCAGAGAGAGAGGGAGACACAGAATCCCAAGCAGGCTCTGCACTGTCAGCACAGAGCCTAATGCAGGGCTCACACTCACAAACTGCAAGATCATGACCTGAACCAAAATCAAGGGTTGGAAACTTAACTGACTGAGTCACCCAGGTGCCCCAGTGTAGGAAATGTTTTTATATCTGTGCTGTCTACTATAGTGGCCACTAGTTGCCATATGAGTCTTCAGCCGTTGAAATGTGGCTGGTGCAACCAAGAAAATAAATTTTAAATTTTATTGTGTTTTAACTAATTTAAATTTAAATAGCCTCATGTAGCCAGAGGCAATGAAGTTCTAGAATATAAACTCTTAGAGAATAGGGACTTTTGTTCATCTTATGTTTTGCCCTACCCCCAGAAATGAGAACAATTAAGTAGTCCTAACCAAGATATTCTCTAGAGGATGAATTCTTGCCAAGGCCTAAGGTTTGGGTTGGATATAGATAGCACTAAACCCTCAACTGATTTGACTTTCGTCTTAGGAACATTAAGGTGAAGGTCAGGATCCCCTTTCTTAATAACAAAATGTTGTTGAAAAGTCAGTACAACAACATTGAAAAAAATCTTAACCAAGTAATTTTATAATTCTCCCAGCAAACATTGCAACTATTTTCATTTTTGCATACTACCTTCCAGAGTCTGTCCACAGGCAGATGTCTTTTCAACCTCTCGCAAACATGGAAGACACCATCATAATTCTGTCCGTGGGGAACGACTCCAAGGCCAACGTCTGCAGCTCAGATGGAGGAGCCTGATTCTGGAGTCATTTGCCTATGGCTCCCCCCAGGCAGGAGGCTTGACTTCCCACAGGCACTGGGAAAGCCCTGTGAGTGGAGACATAGGGCTTGGCCCTGGGTATGCAGCAACTGATGATCGTTTGGGGCCAGAAATTGACTATGGCAGGGGTTCTGCTGGCTTATTTATTCATCCAGTAACCACCATACTTTGATATAGAATCTCGTAAATATTTTCTTTGATTCTACAGGCTCCACGTTTTTTCCTTTTTGTGGCTGGGCGGTAGACATACCACAATTTATTAAACCTATTATGTATTCATTTTTGGACCTTACAGAGTTCTGCAATTGACTTTTCCTACATGGAGCTTTTTACTTTCATTGTATCATTACCTTATAGTGTAGTAGTTAAGAGTGCAGGTTCTGGAAAGATTACCTTCTAGTGTAGTAGTTAAGAGTGCGGGTTCTGGAAAGAGAATGTCTCTTTTTAAAAAAATTTTTTTTTAATGTTTATTCATTTTTGAGACAGAGAGAGACAGAGCATGAGCAGGGGAGGGGCAGAGAGAGAGGGAGACACAGAATCTGAAGCAGGCTCCGGGCTCTGAGCTGTCAGCACAGAGCCCGACGCGGGGCTCGAACTCACGGACCGCGAGATCATGACCTGAGCCGAAGTCGGACGCTAAATCTACTGAGCCACCCAGGAGCCCCTAAATACAGTTTCCTTTATTTGAGAAGGGTCAGATGGACTCCTAAATATGCTTTCTTTGGAATTTTTTTTTCCTGATTACTAGCAAGGAAGAATATTATTACATGTATTATTTACCACTTGTTCCTCTTCTTCAAACTCTTTGCCCACTTAATTACTGCAGTGGAATCCCTTTTTAACAATCTATCCCTTAATACATCTAATTCAGTTGCAGGAGTGGGTTGGTCTCTAACAGGGTGAGCTTCAAAAAGGCCCATTGCCTCTCTGCAGAGGACTCGTCAGTGTTCCACTAGACCCACTTTCCTCATTAACTAAGTATCTTCCCATTAACTAGAACTTTTCCCAGCATGGTCTTTCTGTCATGAAGTACCTGCGGCATTTTATCTGGGGCATGGACTCCAAAGACAGAACAAGAAAATTATTTGAATACAGGCTCCTTTCTTCTTGATCTTGGCAACTGCTGATTGGGGCTGGGAATTCTGCCAAGGCAAACATGTCCTGTATTTCAGACAAGTGCAAGGTTCTCAACGATCTTGGAGGGGCCTACTCCAGATGACAATTCCACAGGATGGCTTTGGGTTGAGAAGACCCTCAGTTTAGAGACAATAAAACTCCAACTGGAGAAAACCCATCACTATCTTTTCCTAGAAGGGTACTGTTTATTAAAACGTATGGAATGTTGGGGGTGCCTGGATGGTTCAGTTGGTTAAGTGTCCGACTTCGGCTCAGGTCACGATCTCTTGGTTCATGAGTTGGAGCCCCGCGTCGGGCTCTGTGCTGACAGCTCAGAGCCTGGAGCCTGCTTCAGATTCTGCGTCTCCCTCTCTCTCTGTCCCTCCCCCACTCACACTTTGTCTCACTCTCTCCGAAATAAATAAACGTTAAAAAAAATCAAATATGTGGAATATTGTAATTGTTAATGGTTGCATCTAAATAAACTGAGGACGACGTGCAGAGAAGTTGGTAACATGTCCAAATAGAGGCCTCCTGGTCCAGAGTCTGAACTCTGTCAGTGTACCAAAGACCATCAGGATCGGAGAGTTGACTCACAATAACCAAGTTCACAAGAGTCTGAGTCTTCATCAAGGAATTCTGAAAGTTCGGTTTGTGATAGTCATGCCCTGAGAGGTGAGAAAGGGAGTACAGGTGTTTGTTTATGTGGGAAAGGGGGATGGTTCAGTGGCAGGGAAGACTGGAAACCCTCTGAGGGGACTGGGTGCTTTGGGGGTGGACTCTTGCTGGTGCGTCCTGCTTGTTCAGAGGCTATCCAGAGACCATAGAGGACTCAGTGACTTTATTCTTCCTAAAAATTGCCCAGGAGGGGTGCCTGGGTGGCTCAGTCAGTTGAGCGTCCAACTCTTGATTTAGGACTCTTGATTTAGGCTCAGGTCATGATCTCACTCTCAGGTTTGTGAATTTCAGCCCCACATCAGTCTCCATGCTGACAGTGCACGGAGCCTGCTTGGGATTCTCTCTTCCCTCTCTCTCTCTCTCTCTCTCTGCCCCTCCCATGCCTGCACTCTCTCTCTCTCTCTTTCTCTCTCTCTCTCTCTCTCTCAAAAATAAATAAGTAAAGCAAGCCCAGGAATACCAGGAATAGTCTGTAGTTCGGGGGGGGCCACTGGCAATAGTCCTGGTCACCCCCATCTTGAGGGAGAACAATGTTGGAAGAAGCATGAGCAATCAGGCAGAATGAAGTTATTGCCTTTGTCTACTGGTACCCAATACATAAGGGCCCTTCCCCCTCTTATTAATAGCCTCATGTTAGATCCATTCAATTGTCTCTTGTGGGTGAATTAGAAAGAACTGGAAGTTCTTCTATCCTTTATTCTCCCGGCTCAGTCGGGAGTAATTTAGCACAATACAAATGCCAATTTATTAATAAATATTCTCTTTGATGAGACGCTCTTGTCGGCTGAGAAGCAAAATAAAAGGCTGGCCATTTAGCCCTGAAAAGCATTGGGATGCTTAAGGCTCTGTTTTATTGGAGATCAGCCAGAAACACGAGGTCATCAGAGTAAACAGAGCCTACTGAAGTGGATACAGTTCTTTTCTTAGAACAAATAAAAATCCTTAGTTCTAAGTGAAATAGAAAATGCACGCAAGATTAACACCTCAGGCAACAACTGATGTTGGTGAGGATGTGGAGAAAGAGGAACGCTTTTGCACTGCTGGTGGGAACGCAAACTGGTGCAGCCACTCTGGAAAACGATATGGAGGTTCCTCAAAAAAATCAAAAATAGAACCACCCTGCGACCCAGCAATTGCACTTAGGCATTTATCCAAGGGATACAGGTGTGCTGTTTCGAAGGGGCACATGCACCCCCACATTTATAGCAGCACTATCAACAATAGCAAAAGTATGGAAACAGCCCAAATGTCCATCGATGGATGAATGGATAAAGAAGATGTGGTATATATCTACAACGGAGTATTACTCGGCAATCAAAAAGAATGAAATCTTGCCATTTGCAACTAAGTGGATGGAACCGGAGGGTATCATGCTAAGTGAAATTAGCCAGTCAGAGAAAGACAAATATCATATGACTTCACTCATAGGAGGAATTTAAGATACAAAACGGAAGGGAAGCAAAAATAATATAAAAACAGGGAGGGGGACAAAACATAAGAGACTCTTAAATACAAAGGACAAACTGAGGGTTGCTGGAGGGGTAAGGAGTGAGGGGATGGGCCAGAAGGGCAAGGGGCAGTAAGGAAAACACTTGTTGGCACGAGCACTGGGTGTTATACCTAGGGGATGAATCACAGGAATCTCCTCCTGAGATCCTTATTGCACTCTATGCTAACCAACTAGGACGTAAATTAAAAATAAATAAATTAATTAAATAAATAAATAAGAAAATGCACACCAGATGATTTCACCATAAGAGAAGTTAATCCAAATCTGCAGACTACACAAGGTAATTAAACTCTGCAGAGGTCAGCAGCCCCCAATGGCTTGCTAGTTGCCCTCAGAGGCATCACAGTAGGAAACTTGGAGAATGTAGCTTGTCTCAAGTACACCTTTTATTTGGGACTCACTCTTTTTGAGGTCACCTTTGCCAGCCGATCAGAAGGTCAGCCTGCTAGGATTTTACCAGAGAACACAAGCTTCGACTCTGTGCTGCCAACACCCGTTACAAGTCTGCTATAATCAATCAGCGTAAAGCATAATTTTCAACCACAAAACTATGTTTGAAAATATTAAAGGCTAACGAAAAGGAGTTATACCTATGGATAATTGCATGAGGGGTATTCTGCTTCAAAACTTGGTTTTTGGATTCCTACCATATGCCAGGCACTATGCTGGGTCCTGGGGATACAGAGGTGAGCAAAAAGGTGTAGTAGGCCTTGTCCTCCTGGGACCCGCAATTTAGCAGGGAAGTAGATACAAATGGAGTAACTATGTAAAAAAAAAAATAGAAAATTACACTTCTGGGGGCGCCTGGGTAGCTCAGTCAGTTAAGCATCCGACTCTTGATCGGCTCAGGTCATGATCTCACTGTTTGTGATTTCGAGCCCCTCATCAGGTTCTGTGCTGACAATGTGAAGCCTGCTTGGGATGCTCTCTCTCTCCCTCGCTCTCTGCCCTTCCCCCGCCCATGCTCGCTCTCAAAAATAAATAAATAAACATTAAAAAAAAAAAATCACACCTCTGGTCAGTTCTATAAAGAAAAGGCGTAAGGGGCGCCTGGGTGGCCCAGTCGGTTGAGCGTCCGACTTCAGCTCAGGTCATGATCTCGAGGTTTGTGAGTTTAAGCCCCGCGTCGGGCTCTGTGCTGACAGGTCAGGACCTGCAGCCTGCTTCGGATTCTGTGTCTCCCTCTCTCTCTGCTCCTCCCCTATTCATGTCCTGTCTGTCTGTCTGTCTCTCAAAAACAAATAAACATAAAAAAAGAAGAAAGAAAGAAAGAAAAGAAAAGAAAAGAAAAGAAAAGAAAAGAAAAGAAAAGAAAAGGTGTAGGAAGGGGATTTGACCTAGACTGGGAGGTCAGTGAACATTGTTTTACGGAAGACACCTTTGGGCTGTGATCTGAAAAGTATATTTACTTTGCAAAACTTGAGCTGGAGGTGAACAGAGCAGCATTTTAGGCAGAAGGAGGTTCTATGGAAGGAGGAAGTATAGAATCTGCCCCTCATGCTGGTATTCTTTTTTTTTTTTTTTTAATTTTTTTTGGTAATGTTTATTTATTTTTGAGACAGAGAGAGACAGAGCATGAATGGGAGAGGGAGACACAGAGTCCGAAACAGGCTCCAGGCTCTGAGACGTCAGCACAGAGCCCGACGCGGGGCTCGAACTCACGGACCGTGAGATCATGACCTGAGCCGAAGTGGGCCGCTTAACCGACTGAGCCACCCAGGCGCCCTGTCATGCTGGTATTCTTAACACCATCTATAGATCACGTCAAAGCCACCAGAAGGCTATATATATATTTTTTTAAGTTTATTTATTTATTTTAGAGAGAGACATAGAGAGGGCACACGTTGGGGAGAGGCAGAGAGAGAGAGGTAGACACACAGAGAGAGAGAGACACAGAGAGAGAGAGGTAGACACAGGATCCAGGCTCTGAGCTCTCAGCACAGAGCCCTGCATGGGGCTTGAACCCAAGAACTATGAGATCATGACCTGAGTCAAAGTTGGACACTTAATTGAACCACCCAGGTGCCCCAGTTATATATTATTTATTCACAACCATAGCCTTCCTGGAGGCCCAGGGGGAAGACAGAGCCCAGCGATTATCATTAACATTTATTGAGCATTTACTGTAAGCCAGGAACTTTGTTAGACGTTGCAAATGAAAATCTACTTTTCTCTGTGTCTTTCTCCTTTACTCTCACACGACAACTACCACACTTCACTTCACTTCTGACAGCAGATGTGTGGGTTTCCCACATATCAAGCAACTGTCTGACACCAGCTGGGTGACCTACGATTTAACTCAATTCTGACCCGGTAGCATTAGATCCCACAAGTTAAGGGCTCAGTCCCACAAGACTGCCCCCCACTTTCAGATACTAATCACAAATTTCAGGTTGTCGCCTGTATGTCTGACCAACCGACTATAAATCTAGGTCCTTGCGACCCCCTCCTTGGGTTCAATAATTTGCTACAATGACTCACAGAACTCAGGGAAACACTTAGGTTTAATGCTTGATTATAAAGGTTTATTATAAAGGTTATATAATAAAGAATGACCAGCCAGATAAAGAGACATAGGGTGAGGTCCATGGTTTTGGGGTGCACCACTGTCCTGGCTTACAAACACGTTCACTAACCCAGAATCTCCCTGAACCCCGTACTTTTAGGATTTATACGTATGGAGGTTTCATTGCATAGACATGATTGATCATTAACTCAATCTCCAGCCCCTTTCCTCTTCCCAATGGAGAAGGGTGGGGCTGAAAGTTCCAAGTACCTAATCACGGCTTGGTTTTTCTGGTGACCAGCCCCATCCTAAAGCTATCCAGGAGTCCACCAAAAGTTACTCAAAAGACATTCCTATTGCCCGGGGAAATTCTAAGAGATTTAGGAGCTCTGTGTTAGGAATCAGAATTGGAGATTATCTAATTTAAGCCAACAACAACCTTATGAAGTGAGCTCAATCGTCCCCGATTTGCAGATGAAGAAACTGAGGCATGAAGTTAAGGCCAAGGTGGGACAGCAAGCAAGAAATAGAATTTGAAGCCACCAGTTCTGACTCCAGAGTCCAAGTAACTAACCTCACTGCCACCTACGACTTGCAAGTTCTCATGAGACTTAAGGACTCACGGGGCACAGTGACATCCTGGAGTTACAGTTCTGAGGAATCAACTTTTACGAAGACTTTTGTATGATCTAGGTCTGCACGTGCTAAACCATTTCCTGCAGTCCGGTGCTCATCCTCCCTCACCATCAAACCCTGTAAACCAGTAGCATATAAACAGTGGTGGGTGGAGTTTTTTGACCAGAAGACATAGAAAGGAGAAGCTATATGACCCAGATAAAGAGATGTTTCCCTGGGGAGGTATTGGGTTCTTGGCTGCCTTGATCTTCTTGCGGCATCTTGGAATGTTGCAACATATAACACCTTCCCATAAGCGTTGGTAAATGTCTCACACGTAATCCCTGAGAATGCCTGATACCTTCCAAACAAGGCTATTCCTTCCCCAGTGTCTAGCAATACATCAAGAGAAGATAAACTCTGAGAACATTTCCTAACCTTTCTCCATAAGCCAAAGGAGATTGCAAAATGCACTATTGAAAGAGAAACAAAGAAACAAAAGAGAAACAGAAAAACAAAGAAAACAAAGGAGAAATCAGGTCAGGGAATCCAAGAGCTGCAGGTCCCTGCACCCAAAGCTCTGGGTGCTTGGTCTTCTCAGGGAATATGGTCTCCCTCTCACTTTCTAGTTTATTGCCTGTGTTCTTGCTGTAAGTTGCTTCAAACATTTTTATTTTTAAATTTTTTTTAACGTTTATTTATTTTTGAGACAGAGAGAGACAGAGCATGAACGGGGGAGGGTCAGAGAGAGGGAGACACAGAATCTGAAACAGGCTCCAGGCTCTGAGCTGTCAGCACAGAGCCTGACGCGGGGCTCGAACTCACGGACCACGAGATCATGACCTGAGCCAAAGTCGGATGCTTAACCGACTGAGCCACCCAGGCGCCCCCAAACATTTTTATTTTTTATGACTTTGGACACAAATAATCTGTTCAATAAGCCGTACGTTGTTGACACAGAAAGTTCTTTTTCACCAAAAGAGCAAGAGCAGGAGCCAGGTCATTCTAGAACATCTCTTACCAGAATGTTTCACTTATAAAACTGGGAGTGGGGAATGATGGACTAAACTCTTTTTAATTGTTTCAACTGCAAGACTCTGTGCTTCGATGGTATCAGATTTATCAGGAAAACTTAATTTAATAGTTTCCTGTTTATTTTTTTAAGGCGTACCAATAAAGAGGAGAGCAAAAAAACCTAAAACATGGGGTGCTTGGGTGGCTCAGTCAGTTAAGTGTCTGACTTCTGCTCAGGTCAAGTCTCATGGTTTGTGAGTTCGAGCCCTGCATAAGGCTTTGTGCTGACAGCATGGAGCCTGCTTCAGATTCTCTGTCTCCCTCTCTCTCAGCCCTTCCCTGCTCTCTCTCTCTAAATACATTAATTAACATTAAAAAAAAATAAAAACGTATCTAAGGATTCAAATCGAATTCTGTTTTAGGCAACATCTCCGTATTTAGAAACTGAAACTAAGATACTCTTAAATATCCGTTCAAAACAATACAGACCTATTAAGCTAGGTTATTAACTATGAGCCATGTACTAAGCAAAACAGTAGAATAAAATAATCTTAAATATTTTAAAATACCCATGCTAGAGACCAATATTTAACACAGTTTTTACATTTTTTAACCCCTTTCAATGTAACCTATACACTTGTTAATTACCTGAGTAATCAACTCATCAACTTTGCACATATGATAACAAAGAGGTTTTAGTAATATGTTTAGTAAAACATATTTTATTTTAGGTAATCATATTTCTAAATATGTTATTACAAAGTTCATTTTTTTAATGTTTATTTATTTTTGAGAGAGAGAGAGAGAGAGCACACAAGCAGGGGAGGGGCAGAGAGAGAGGGAAACAGATGATCCGAAGGAAGCTCCTGTGCTGTCAGCAGAGGGCCCGATGTGGGGCTCGAACCCACGAACCGCGGGATCGTGACCTGGGCTGAAGTCAGACATTTAACTGCAGAGTTCTTTGTTTTTTTAAGTTTATTTATTTTGTGAGAAAGAAAGAGAGAGAGCAGTACTCGCTCATATCATCCAGGAAAAAGGCACGTGCTCAGTCATTTTTGTGCTTTAGATAACATTGTTGGTTTTTGTCTACTCAGACATGATTGTGGACCCGTCTTGTTTTGTCTGTCTCTGTCATAGTCAGATAAACATATCTGATGTTTATGTTCTGCGAAATGTTGTTTCGCTCCCAGCTGTGCTAAGGCCCAGGCGTGAGTACCAGGCCAGCTCCAGATGAAAACGGCTGCTTTTCTCTTTCCCATGATATTAAGAATGTGTATGAGGGGCGCCTGGGTGGCTCAATCGGTTAAGCGTCCGACTTCAGCTCAGGTCACGATCTCGCGGTCCATGAGTTTGAGCCCCGCGTCGGGCTCTGGGCTGATGGCTCAGAGCCTGGAGCCTGCTTCCGATTCTGTGTCTCCCTCTCTCTCTGCCCCTCTCCCGTTCATGCTCTGTCTCTCTCTGTCTCAAAAATAAATAAACGTTAAAAAAAATTAAAAAAAAAAAAAAAAGAATGCGTATGATATGGGGGCACCAGTCTGGCTCAGTCAGAAAAGCATGCCACTCTTGACCTGGGGGTCATGAGTTGAAGCCCCACATTGGATGTAGAGATTACTTTAAAAAAAAATTGGGGCACCTACATGGCTGTCGGTTAAGCATCCAACTCTTGATCTTGGCTCAGGTCATCATCTCACGGTTTGCGAATTGAGACCTGACTCACGCTGACAGCACAGAGCCTGCTTGGGATTCTCTCTCCCTTTCTCTGCTCCTCCCCCTGCTCACTCTCTCCCTGTCTCTCTCAAAGTAAATAAATACATTAAAAAAAATTTTTTTTTTAACGTTTATTTATTTTTGAGACAGAGAGAAACAGAGCATGAACAGGGGAGGGGCAGAGAGAGAGGGAGACACAGAATCTACAGCAGGCTCCAGCCTCTGAGCTGTCAGCACAGAGCCCGACTCGGGGCTCGAACTCACAGACCGTGAGATCATGACCTGAGCCAAATTCGGACGCTTAACCCACCAAGCCACCCAGGCGCCCCTAAATACATTTTTTAAAAAAAGGGACATAAAATTTTTAAAAAGAATGTATATGGTATGAATATATCATGTATAAAAGTTAAAAAGCTGATAATTCGGGGTGGGGGGCTGTGTGGCTCAGTTGGTTGAGCGTCTGATTCTTGATTTGGGCTCAGGTCATGATCTCACAGTGAGTGAGATCCAGCCGCTCATCGGGCTCAGCCCTGATGGCATGGAGCCTGCTTGGGATTCTCTCTCTCTCTCTCTCTCTCTCTCTCTGCCCCTCTCCTGCACTTTCTCCCTCTCAAAAATAATAATAAATATAACTTCCAAAAAGAAAAAGAAAAAAAGAAAAAGCTGACAATTCAGTCAAGTAATTCAATGAAAATTGAGAGAGGTATATTGAAAATTTTAAGTTCCGTGGTAAAAATAGAGCAGGATAAGAGACAATGTTATAGAGGGAGAATTGTACTGTTAAATGATCCAAATTGTTGTGTAGAATTTTAAGTTTTATTTAAATTATAATGTGTATTAGACTGAGATAACAATAATGAGGTGAGGGTGAAATTAAACTTGTCACTCTGAAAGGCTTCCATTCAGTCTGCAAAATGGTTAATGTTTCCTTTGTTTTGAGCTATTTGACACCCAATAGTCATGGAGCATAATAATACAAATGCAGCCTCAGGTCCTAAATCCTTCAAATTATCCTTCAAGAAAAGAAACCTGGGTTCTTGGAGGGCAGCCAGTGCCAAATCTCCAGGCAGAGAAACTCCCGGTACATCTTGTTACTGACAGGAAATAGCAATTCTTTGGGGATTTCATGTATGGCGTTGGAGGAGGCAAACAGGCCAATTTGAGAAGAAAATGTTCACATTCAGGGACAGTTGTGCCACCACAAGCTGAATATTGAAATCAATGACTGTAATCAACTGGAACAAGTTTTTGTTTTTTTTTTTTTCTTTTAAGTGGGTTCTACACCCAATGTGGGGCTTGAACTCACGCCACTGAAATCAAGAGTCACTTGCTCCACTGACTGAGCCAGCCAGGTGCCCCCATGAAACAAGTTAAATCTATAAAAAATGCCTCGAATCCAGGATAATACGAAGAAAAGAGGTATTAACATGAAGTACGTTTAAAATATAATTTCAGTGTAGAGGTAAATGATCAATGTATATTTATAACATTCAGAAATATTATTTAGTGATTAAGCCAAATCATGAGAAGTTCATCTTAAAGCTGTGGTCATGACTTGAGTAAATGATCACAAATCGTTACCCAACAAGGCAGCACTGCCCAATAGAAATAAATTGTAAGCCCCATATGTAACTTTAAATTTTCTAGAAGCCACATTTATTTTTTTTTATTTTTTTTAACATTTATTTTTGAGACAGGGAGAGACAGAGCATGAATGGGGGAGGGTCAGAGAGAGGGAGACACAGGATCTGAAACAGGCTCCAGGCTCTGAGCTGTCAGCACAGAGCTTGACGCGGGGCTCGAACTCACGGACCGCGAGATCGTGACCTGAGCCGAAGTCGGACGCTTAACCGACTGAGCCACCCAGGCACCCCAAGAAGCCACATTTAAAAAGTAAAAAGAAACAGGTGAAATTAATTGAAATAATATATTTATTTAATCCAATTATTCAAAATATTATAATTTACACATGTGATCGATGTAAAATTATTAACGAGACTTTTCTCATCCTTTTTTTCATACTAAGACTTTGAAATGTGGTGTGTATTTTATTTTTTAGATTTTGTAAAAGCTTTTTTTTCATGTTTATTTTTGAGAGAGAGAGAGAGAGAGAGAGTGGGGTAGGAGCAGAGAGAGAAGGGGACGAGGATCTGAAGCAGGCTCTGCACTGACAGCACAGAGCCCAATGTAGGGCTCAAACTCACGAACCATGAAATCAGGACCTGAGCCGAAGTCCTATGCTTAAACAACTGAGCGACCCAGGCACCCCAGATTTTTCTTTTTAAGTAGGCTCCACATCCAATGTGAGGCTTAAACTCACAACCCTAAGATCAAGAATCACACGCTCTACCCACTGAGCCAGCCAGGCACTCCTGGTGTGTATTTTATAATGAGAGTTTATCACAATCTGGACCAGCCACAGTTCAAGTGTTCAATAGCCATATATGTCCACAGGCTCCCATGTTAGACAACATAGCCAAAGGCCTCAGAAATGAATTGCTTGGCTGAAGGATAACTGTGAAAAAAACCCAATGCTTTTACAGTAACAAATTCCTCATAGGTCCAAGTTGCAAAGAGAGGCAAGATGTACCTAATAAAGAGGTGGGCATCATAGGAAATCACAAAAGCATCTGTTTATAATGATAATCAACATTTATTTAGCATTTTCCATGTACCAGACTCCGTACTAAGAGCTTCACAAGGGTTATTTCATTTACCTTAATCCTCACAACGCCTAATAAGGTAATAATAATGGCTGACATTGATGTAACATATTTCTAAATATTTGCATCTATTAATGCATTTGATCTTATCTAACCCCACGATGTGGTTTCTGTTAATATTCCATTTTAAAGATCTAAGACAAAGAGATTAAGAGCCTTACCTAGTAAGTGCAGAACTAGAAGCTGGGCAAGCCTATTTGTAAAATATACATTATTTATTATTTTCTTCGCAGAAAGAGAAGGGTCATGGTGAATGGTTTTGTTTCAAATGCATTGCTGGCAGAAATTAAGCTGAGATCATTTATTTTAAAGTTTATTTATTTTGAGAGAGAGAGAGAGAGAGAGAGAGAGAGGGAGAGAGAGAATGTGCTTGCTTGAGCAGGAGAGGGGAAGAGAGAGAGTGGGAGAGAAAGCATCCCAAACCGGCTCCATGCTGTCAGGGAGAGCCCACCCAACGTGGGGCTCCATCTCATGAACCCAGAGATCACGACTTGAGCCAAAGTCAAGAGTCAGATGCTTAACCGACTGAGCCACCCAGGTGTCCCAAATCCGAGATCCTTTTATTTTATTTATTTTTATTTTTTAAAGTTTATGTATTTATTTGAGAGAGAGAGAGAGCATGGGCAGGGAGGGGAAGAGAGAGAGGGAGAATCTCAAGAAGGCTCCACACTGTCAGCACTGAGCCTGATTCGGGGCTCAAACTCATGAACTGTGAGATCATGTCCTGAGCCAAAATCAAGAATTGGATGCTAAACCGACTGAGCCACCCGGGCGCCCCTCTGAGACCCTTTTATACTGCTAAGTGATACCAGGCCATAAAAGATGTGATTTTGTAGTATTTGTAAATTTTTTTCTTCAGAGGTAAGATTAAGCAATCCTATCAAGAACCACTAAATTCCTCATAGCTCTGAAAAGGTCTTTGAAACAAACAAACCAATGAGAAATAAACTTTCTTTTCTGTTGTAATAACCTTGGGGAAACGTGCACCCAAGGTGTTACTGAGCCTGCTTTCTTACTGGTAGAAACCAAGGAAAGGAGATCTCATAAAATGCTGTCCCAGGCTTTTCGACTATCTCCGTACAGGGATCCAGTACCATTAAGACAGGTCTCAAAAGGGTCCCTAATTTCACTACCATTTTTTTTTAAGATTTTATTTTTAAGTAATCTCTATACCCAACGTGGGGCTCAAACCCTGAGATCAAGAGTCACATGCTCTACTGACTGAGACAGCCAGGCACCCCAGTTCATGACCATTTTAGGGAGGACTTCGAAGTATAAGAATGTGTACCATTTCCTTCTATTGAAAAATATTTTTTTAACTTATTTGGTTTTATAGAAAAATCCATCCTAAAACTCATATCAAATCTCAAGGGACCCCAAGTAGCCCAAACCATCTTAAAAAGAACTATATTGTTCTTGATTTCAAAACCTAATCCAAAACTACGGTAGTCAAAACAGTTTGGTACTAGCATAAATGCGGACATAGACCAAAGGAAAAGAATAGAGCGTCTGGGAAAAAACCCTCATATATACAATCCAATTACTTTTTTAACCTTTGTTTTAATTAAAGTATAATTGACACACAATTTTATACTGGCTTCAGGTATACAACATGATGAGTCCACATTTATATACATTAACAATAATAAGTATAGTTACCACTTGTCACCACACAAAGTTGTTACAATATTATTGACTATAGTCTCTGTGCTATACTCTCATCCCCATGACATACTTATTTTGTAACTGGAAGCTTGTACTTCTTAACCCCTTCACCTATTTTGCCCACCTCCCCAACCCCTTCCCCGCTGGCAACCACCCATATGTCCTCTGTATTTCTGAGTCTATTTCTGTTTCTTTAATTTGTTCATTTGTTGTGTTTTTCAGATGCCCCATATATTTTTTAAATGTTTATTTATTTATTTATTTATTTATTTATTTATTTATTTTTAATTTTTTTTTTAAACGTTTATTTTCGAGACAGAGAGAGACAAAGCATGAACGGGGGAGGGTCAGAGAGAGGGAGGCACAGAATCCGAAACAGGCTCCAGGCTCTGAGCTGTCAGCACAGAGCCCGACGCGGGGCTCGAACTCACGGACTGCGAGATCATGACCTGAGCCAAAGTCAGCCGCTTAACCGCTTAACCGACTGAGCCACCCAGGTGCCCCAATGTTTATTTATTTTTGAGAGAGAGAAAGAGAGAGAGCAGGGGAGGGGCAGAGAGAAAGGGAGAATCCGAAGCAGGCTCCAGGCTCTGAGCTGTCAGCACAGAACCTGATGTGGGGCTTGAACTCACAAACTGCGATATCATGACCTGAGCTGAAGTCAGATGCTTAAATGACTGAGCTACCCGGGTGCCCCTAGATGCCCCATATTCTTGCAGGCCCTTTCAGTAGGACTAGACAATAGTATATCAGCTAGGAAATATACTTATGGATACACATACACACACAAAAATTGATATCATGCACCTTCTAAGATGTTGGGCTGGAGTCAGTTCCTATGGGCTTGAAAAAGCTCAATGTTGAATATTCAGGAATTCTTTGAGCAGCTGTTAAACTGATGGTAGTTTGAAATCAACCATAGTAGGAGTATTTATACCACAGAAGTCAGTAAATGCTACGTATCAGTGTGGGCTTTTTAAATGTTTACCTATTATTTTTGAGAGAGAGAGCATGGGGGAGGGGCAGAGAGAAAGGGAGACAGAGGACCTGAAGTGGGCTCTCGGCTGAGAGCAGAGAGCCTGATGCAGAGCTCGAACTCATGTGAAATCATGACCTGAGCCGAAGTCAGATGCTCAACCAACTGAGCCACCCAGGTGCCCTCTCAGTGTGTTTTTTTAATCAGAAAGCCATTTACCAGTACAACCACATATATATCACACACATATATCTACTCTTCTCTATATACGATAGTTAATACTATCTCTATCTCTCTATACATACAGACATGCACATATATGCATCTATATACACCATGGGCTCATGCTTCTACCTTTAATTCTATTTCAACATCAGTTTGGTCTACTCTTTTCCATTTCCATATTTGTAACTGTCTTCTCCAACAGTAACTTGGCTCCCATTATTCTCCATATATTCACTTATTTACTCAATCTCCTCACCACAGGAGCCATCTGCTTGGCCCCATCCCCATAGACTCTGCCGGAGAGCACAGCCTCCTTTGCCCTGAGGGCCTACCAATCCTGACCTTTCAAACCACACTTCAGCCCTAGCCCTGGCCGCCCAGACCACCGGAGTTGCCTTCTTGGCCTGGGCCCCATCAGCTCTAAACTCATCAGCCAAATCTTAACTTTAGTCTTCACATTTCCCATGAAACAAGCCTGTTTCCCTATTGTTTATGAGCTCATGGTTTTGAGTGGTTAATTTAATTCATTCATATGGATTGCCAGATAAAATGCAGGAAGCCGGTTCAGTTTGAACCCGGGAAAATACTTAGGCCAAAAAAGTATTTGTTATTTATCTGAATTAGAAATTGAACTAGATGTGCTGCATTTTAATTTGCCGAATCTGGCAATCCTAGTTAGAACTACAAACAAGCTTCCTTTAATCCTCAACAGTCCCTGGGTCATTTGAAACGTGGGCTGTAACTCCAGACTTCTGGCACACATTGGGCTCCTAGCTCTTCCTGCACTGAGTCCTATCCACCTCATACCTCTGCTTGGAAGGCACAGGCAAGTGCCCCGCCCCAGTCTCACTTTCTATACATCTTTTCTCCGTCCTTGTTCTGCACACACGGCTTTTGCTCTCCACCAAACAACTATCAGAGTTATAGACAGTAGTACACAGTCTAGTATACAGCTAGAGATTTTGGTTTACTAATTAGTTCGTGTGTTTTTATCCTTGAATACTCATAAAGGAGAGGAGGCAGCCTCATCAATCCTCTGGGGAGCTTTACCTAGTTAGCCAGTCGTCCGTAGTATTTGCACAGAACGCACTGTATTCTTTTCATTCCTCCACCATGATTTTTACCTCCTTACATTGACAATGATCTGCGGCCCTCCCTGTCTGTCAGCCCGTGGACTTGTCAGGGAGCTGACGGCCAAACATCAGGGTCACATGGGGGCCAGACTGCGATGCACTCTGAGGGGAGGGGCCTCCTACTTGCACTTAACCTGATAGTTCAAGGTCCCCGGGGGCTGACATTTGTCTCCTGTTTGTGAAGCTCAGGGGTCTCGAGTCTGGGCTGCACCAGGCTAGGAAAAAAATTAAAGATTTGTTTGTTTTTTTTTTATTAAAAAAATTTTTTTTTTTGGTTTACATTTATTTTTGAGAAACAGAGTGAGACAAAGCGTGAGCAGGGGAGAGGCAGAGAGAGAAGGAGACACAGAATCTGAAGCAGGCTCCAGGCTCTGAGCAAGCGGTAAGCACAGAGCCTGATGCGGGGCTCAAACCCACAAACTGTGAGATCATGACCCGAGCTGAAGTCGGATGCTTAACCGACTGACCCACCCAGGTGCCCCAAGGATTGGATTTTTCTAAAGAATTAGCTCTATGGGGCGCCTGGGTGGCGCAGTCGGTTAAGCGTCCGACTTCAGCCAGGTCACGATCTCGCGGTCCGTGAGTTCGAGCCCCGCGTCGGGCTCTGGGCTGATGGCTCGGAGCCTGGAGCCTGTTTCCGATTCTGTGTCTCCCTCTCTCTCTGCCCCTCCCCCGTTCATGCTCTGTCTCTCTCTGTCCCAAAAATAAGTAAAAAACATTAAAAAAAAAATTTAAAAAGAATTAGCTCTATTGGGGCGCCTGGGTGGCTCAGTCAGTTGAGCGTCCGACTTCGGCTCAGGTCATGATCTCGCAGTCTGTGTGTTCGAGCCCCGCGTCGGGCTCTGTGCTGACAGCTCAGAGCCTGGAGCCTGTTTCGGATTCTGTGTCTCCCTCTCTCTCTGACCCTCCCCCGTTCATGCTCGGTCTCTCTGTGTCTCAAAAATAAATAAATGTTAAAAAAAAAAAGGGGGGGGCCTGGGTGGCGCAGTCGGTTAAGCGTCCGACTTCAGCCAGGTCACGATCTCGCGGTCCGTGAGTTCGAGCCCCGTGTCAGGCTCTGGGCTGACGGCTCAGAGCCTGGAACCTGTTTCCGATTCTGTGTCTCCCTCTCTCTCTGCCCCTCCCCCGTTCATGCTCTGTCTCTCTCTGTCCCAAAAATAAATAAAAAACGTTGAAAAAAAAAAAAAAAGAATTAGCTCTATTGAGATGGAATTAGCATACAATAAAATACCCACATAAATGTACAATTCAGTGAACTTTGACAAATGTATATACACATGTAACAGGAACCACAATCAAGATATAGAACATTTCTCACCCCGAAAGTTTCTGTTTGCCCCTTCTCAATCAATTTCTATTCCCAACTCCTGGCCACTGACAACCACTTAATAATTATATTACACTTATTAATGGATCTTAATATATATTTAACTACACACACTTAAATAACAGAACGTCTGCGTTTTCTTATTAAACCAAAAAGCAAAAGACTGCCTACAAAAAAGTACATGGTTTGACCATGTTCTTGTTTTACCCATTTTTTCCCAATTCTCCCCTTTTTTAGAGAACAAATTTGTCATTTGGCAAAAGAAAGAAAAGTGGAAAGCCTGCCTAATTTTCAAGAACAATAGTGGCAGTTGCCATTTATTGAGTAGCTACTGTGTACCAGGCACCATATTCACACTTTGCATGAATCCATTTTCTCATTTGATCCTCACAACATCCCTGAAAGGTGGGTATTTATTATTATCTTCATTTAATGTGTGACTCAGAAACACCCTGACCCCACCTAAGCATGGTTAACACAAATGTACCGAACAGCATCATTAACCCAAACTTCTGGAGCGCCTGTCTCTCCCTCCCTCTCTCTCTGCCCCTCTCCTGCTCACGCTCTCTCTCAAAATAAAATAAACATTAAAAAAATAAACCAAATTTCTAAACTTTAAGCAACCCACCGAGAGCTTAAGTGATAGCAAATCCAGTCTTTCAATCAGGTCCCCTCCCCAGTTCTCAAAAATAACTAGACCTACCATCGTTACTCTGCAGCTCAAGGATTGCTGCCCTCTTCCAGGCCACTGGACTTTCCATCTGTGGCACACCATCTATGCTGGGCCCAACTCCGGCAAAGCGGTGCTGGGGCCCCTCCTCTCTTTCCAGGGCGTCAGAGTAGCTGGCAAAGATCTTCAGACATTCCTGGGATTCTGAAAACACTATCCCAGAAACAAAGGCCCTCTAGGGGGCAGTGTAGATTAACACGTTGGCCCAACCTAACAACCTACCTCTGCCCACGTTAAAATTCTGTTAACACATGAAAGTGAAAGCTTGAGGCTCAGAGAAGTTAAATAATGTGGTCACCATTGCCCGCTAGTCAATTGCAAGAATGGGATTCAATTTCAGTCTGTCTGACTTCAGAACAGTAACCGCTTTTCACGCTGTTGGGCTATCTTTCTTGACCATTCATTAGACTGAAGGGAAAAGGTCATAGCAAAAAGCAAATAAATAAATATATGTGGAGCAATTACTCTGTGCCAGGCCCCAATTATGATGTGAACAAAAGAGGAAAGATAGCACTTGAGGGAAGAAGTGTTCTTTGGGGAGATTCATGTGTAAGTTAAAGCAGAGAAGAGTTTGAGAAGAGAGGTGGTTTTGCTAATAACAGAGCATGCATTATAACCCAGACGGTCACTCAGGCGTCCAACAAATATTCATGCTTATGATAGCCTCTGTGTGAGGCACTGAAATAGAGTGGGGAACTTATGATCTAGTGAGGTGTTAGTAGGAGATATCAAACGAATAAATGCATACTTAAATGTGTCATTACAGGTTGTGGTAAGTGCTATGAAAGAAACAAAGAACAGGCTGGGAGAAGAGAGAAAAGCAAGGGACCTACTTCAAGAGAAGAACTCTGAAGATTGAGAAGGAGCTGGAGATGTAAAGAACATTCCAGACAGAGAGCACAGCAAGTACAAAAAGCCCTTGAGGTAAGAAAAAGATTAGGGTTTGCGGGGCTGAAGGAAGGGCCAGTCTACCATGACAGGATGATACTGTATTTTCATACCGTTTAATATCAATGGCAAGGAGTTCCAAGAAAAGGTGACGAATTGAGCAAAGACACAAAGGTAGGAAAACTGTGTATAAGGGGGGTGGTGACATGTTTGGAGAGCTAGCAAACAACTCTGTGCTCTTAGGAATAGCAAGTAGTTAAGTGGTTGGATTTAAAACCCAGGCTGAGGATTTTGATTCTATTTGAAGCAAGATGGGGCTGAACATTTTTAAGCAGTGGAGGTGAATTTAGGAAGATGAATTTCAGAGAGCAAGTGGGATGGTCTAGAAGCAGGGATAACTGTTGGGACACTTTTGCAATAGTCCAAGCAAGAGAGAAGTAGGACATGTCTAATGGTGGTGGTACAGGGAAGGAATCAGTCCTTCCATAAATCCAACAAATGTAAAATCCCTGAAAAGTAAGAGCAAAGAATAGTTCTCCAGGGGGAATCTCTGGCAGGGAGGAAGACTGCAACAGCATCTGTGGGGGTTTTTGAGTTTCCATCTCCTTTGAGGGTTCTCTGCCTTGGGACCACCGACCCTTCATCAAAACACAGTAGCAAAGTCTCCCAGGAAGGAACACTAGACTCCTGGGATCCCAAGGACATGATGAGTCCAAGGGAGTGAGACTGGGAGGTTGTGGTGACAGTCATGGGGGCTAAGCATTCAAAGGAAGTTCTGGAATATAGACATTGGTCCCTCACCTTGCAGCTACTCTCACCCTCCCTGCTCTTCTGTGACCTTTAGAAGACATCATGCTGTGTTCTGTATATGTTCCCATTTGCTGGGCAGGGGTAAATGGAAATGGGTCAGAGGAAAGACAGACGGAAGAAGGTTTCCTGAGGACAAATAGATTGGATTTGGAATCTAACCTGGTTAGATCTTGAGGAAAGGAAAGAGAAAAACAGAAAGTCATTATAAATAAGGCTGGGTATGGAAGGGGGTGATTTAAGATCTTCTATCTCCCTTTACACAGATCCTACCCTCCCTAAGCAACCTTCCGATGCTAATTTTGTTTCCAAAGTTGACTTTTCTATAGGGATGCCATTATATTTCTTAGGGTGAATTAGTAAGTTGGGCTCTTGTGACTTAATCACCACCTAGATGAAATGATAGAGTGAGTCTGTCCACAATGTTTTTTGAATCTGAATAGATGAATCTGCACAATGAAACTACCCTAAATCATCACTTATAAATGTGTCGCTGATGGTATATTGAGAAATATCCAGCTTCATCAAGGAGAACCAGGAGTATCTGTAGAACTAGAGTATGACTAAAGAAAGTTGCAAATAAGTTAACTATATTATAATTTCTGGGAAAAAATACAAAAGTAGGGACATCTTTTATTTATGAGATATATATATATTTATTAAAACATTTTTTCAGTTTATTTATTTTCAGTATATTTATTTATATACAAAAGTAGGGACATCTTTTATTTATGAGATATATATATATTTATTAAAACATTTTTTCAGTTTATTTATTTTCAGTATATTTATTTATATACAAAAGTAGGGACATCTTTTATTTATGAGATATATATATATTTATTAAAACATTTTTTCAGTTTATTGATTTTGAGAGAGAGAGTGCACAAGCAGGAGAGAGGTAGAAAAAGAGAGAGAGAGAGAGAGTCCCAAACAGGCTCCGAGCTGTCAGTGCAAAGCCTGATACACGGCTTCATCTCAAGAACCATGAGATCATGACCTGAGCTGAAATCAAGAGTTGGACGCTTAATTGACTGAGCCATTCCACGCCTGTATTTGTGACATATTTCTGGCCTTAGGACAGTACCTGAAACATAGCAGACCATCAATGAATATTTGTTAAACAAATGAAGAATGCCACTCAACACTGCCCTTCAATTTTCCTGCACACATTTAGTAAGTATTCTTTCCTGTCTCACTCTGAAACAATTCTTTTTTTTTTAATTTTTTAATTTTTTAAAATTTACATCCAAATTAGTTAGCATACAGTGCAACAATGATTTCAGGAATAGATTCCTTAGTGCCCTTTACCCATTTAGCCCATCCCCCCTCCCACAACCCCTCCTGTAACCCTCAGTTTGTTCTCCATGTTTATGAGTCTCTTCTGTTTTGTCCCCCTCCTTGTTTTTATTTTTGTTTCCCTTCCCTTATGTTCATCTGTTTTGTCTCTTAAAGTCCTCGTATGAGTGAAGTCATATGATATTTGTCTTTCTCTGACTGGCTAATTTCACTTAGCATAATACCCTCCAGTTCCATCCACATAGTTGCAAATGGCAAGATTTCATTCGTTTTGATTGCCGAGTAATACTCCATTGTAGATATATACCACGTCTTCTGTATCCATTCATCCATCGATGGACATTTGGGCTCTTTCCATACTTTGGCTATTGTTGATAGTGCTGCTATAAACATTGGGATGCATGTGTCCCTTCAAAACAGCATACCTGTATCCCTTGGATAAAAACCTAAGTGCAGTTGCTGGGTCGTAGGGTAGTTCTATTTTTAGTTTTTTGAGGAACCTCCATACTGTTTTCCAGAGTGGCTGTACCAGCTTGCATTCCCAGAGAGCACATTTTCAATCAAGAGCTTAGAATAGATATGGAATGTGAGAGAGAGAGAATGGGGATGAGCACGACTCCAAATCTTTGGCTTAAGCAGCCAAATGAACCCACTGTCATTTACTGACAAAGGAAAGGCTTTGGATAAGTTTTGTGTGAGCTGCCTGCTAGATATGTAGAGGAGACAGTTAGGAGGCAGAGTCTGGACATCAGTACAGTGTAATGGTTAGCAGGTTCACTCTTAGTATTTGCAGGGTCAGGACCAAGAGCACAAATGGTGGTCCATATACCACATGTCTAACTATATAAAGTTATAACTAACTTAACATCACACTGTTAGATAAAACATGTTCTGTCCTTCTGTCTTGATAAATATACCTTTACAACAATAAAACCTAAAAGAACACATAATGAAATTGTGATTTTTGTGGCCAAATTTTGGCTAAATATCACAAAAAAAACCTGAATTTAATTACTATCATGCCTGACTGTTCCATTGATGGATCAGGGATGTTTAGATAAATTATAAAATACGTGATAAATGATTACATATTTATTCCATACAATTAACTTTTCTTGCCTTAGCAAAATCACTAATCATATTGTTATAATAAAATTTTTCACATAGTTTGTATCTGTGGGAATAATGAGCTAAAAAAGGATTGAGAATAAAAGATAATTGTATTCAAAATGTACAAAGTGTAAATATATTTTGATAAGTTTAAAATGAAACTGTTGGGGCGCCTCACTGGCACAGTCAGTAGAGCATCTGACTCTTTTTTTTTTCTTAATTAAAAAAAATTTTTTTTAAATGTTTACTTATTTTTGAGACAGAGACAGAATGCGAATGGGTTGGGGCAGAGAGAGAGGGCGGCACAGAATCCGAAGCAGGTTCCAGGCTCCGAGCTGTCAGCACAGAGCCTGATGCGGGGCTCGAACCCACAATCTGTGAGATCATGACCCGAGCTGAAGTCGGACGCTCAACCAACTAAGCCACCCAGGCGCCTCTTCTTAATTTTTTTAAATGTTTATTTACTTTTGAGAGAGAGAGTGACAGAGCACCAGCAGGGGAGGGAAAGAGAAAGAGGGAGACACAGAATCCAAAGGAGGCTCCAGGCTCTGAGCTGTCAACACAGACAGCTGGGATCAAACCCAGGAACCATGAGTTCGTGACCTGATTTGAAATCAGACGCTTAACTGACTGAACCACCCAGGCGCCCCTAGAGCATCTGACTCTTGATCTCAGGGTCGTGACTTCAAGCCCCACGTTGGGTGTGGAGCTTATTTTTAAAAATAAATAAATAAATGAAAAATAAAATCTTTAAAAAAAGGAAAAGAAGAAAATAGAAACTGTCAAAAATTGCTTTTTGTGTTTTAAATGTTATTTTTGCTTTAAAACATTCAGATTATTAAAATTCAAAATAACAAAGTACAAAAACATCAGAATTTTATTATATTAAAAAAAGGTTTTTTTAAACATTTATTTATTATTGAGAGACACAGAGAGACAGAGCATGAGCATGGGAGGGGCAGAGAGAGGAGTAGACACAGAATCTGAAGCAGGCTCCAGGCTCTGAGCTGTTAGCACAGAGCCCGACGCAGGTCTCGAACTCAGAAGCCATGAGATCATGGCCTCAGCCAAAGTCAGACGGTTAACCGACTGAGCCACCCAGGCACCCCCCAAAATATCAGAATTTTAAATCAAAATTGTATAAACAATGCAGGAAATACAAAGTTAGCCTTTAAAAACCAAATTGTCTTATTAAATATTTTTATACAAATAAAGTTATTCCCAATGCATTCCCAATTCATTGAGTATTGACAATGTAAAGAACCAGTTTTTCCATTCATTACAACTAGACAAATACACACATGATATAAAATTTCACGGTCAAAAGAATTGTTTAGCATTGCGGAATTTTTTTTCGGCCACTATGGGAAATTGTACTAAATCACCAATTGTTTCCACACCTTGAATCGGAACAGGTAAAGAGGCAATTAAAAAAAAAAAACCAAAAACATTCCTGCATGGTGCACCTGGGTGGCTCAGTTGGTTAAGCGTTTGACTCTTGATTTTGGCTCAGGTCAGGATCTCAGGGTTCATGCAGTTGGGCTCTGTGCGGATAGCATGGACCCTGCTTGGGATTATCTCTCCCCTTCCCTCTGCCACTCCCTCTCCTTTTCTCTCCCGCTCAAAGTAAGTAAATAAACTTTAACAACAACAACAACAGTAAAAAGGAACATTCACTACTACTGGGAAATAATACTTGGTTATGCAAGAATATGTTGCACCTGTGCTAAAGAACTGAGCCACCCAGGTACCCCAAAACTCAGTAAGTATGTAATACTAAGTCCCCGTTCTCCTTTGCCCCAACCCCTTGCAACAGCTCTTCTACTTTTTGTCTCTGATTTTAAATCCTTTAGGTACCTCAGATAGGTGGTATCACACAGTATTTATCTCTGTGATTTATGTATTTCAGTTAGTATAATGTCTTTGAGGCTTATCTATTGTGTAGCATGTGTCAGATTTTCCTTCCTTTTTAAGACTGAGCAATATTCCATTGTATGTATATGCCACATTTTGTTTGTCCATCCATCCTTCAATGAATGCTCAGGTTTTTCCCATCTCTTGGTGATTATGAATAATATTGCTGTGAATATGCATATACAAATATCTGCTCAAATCCTTGCTTTCAATTATTTTGGTGCCTTTCCGTTTGAGGACACAGAGCAAAAGATATGGAGTTTGAATAATGCTAGTTATAAAAGTAAATAGAGTTGTACTTAAATTTTTTTTTAATGTTTTATTTTATTTTTGAGACAGAGAGAGACAGAGCATGAGTGGGGGAGTGTTAGAGAGAGAGGGAGACACAGAATCCGAAGCAGGCTCCAGGCTCTGAGCTGTCAGCACGGAGCCCGACGCGGGGCTCGAACTCACAGACGGTGAGATCATGACCTGAGCCGAAGTCAAAAGCTCAACCGACTGAGCCACCCAGGCGCCCCAGGGTTGTACTTTTTTAAAGTTTATTTATTTTTTCTATTTATTCTATTTAGAGAGAGAGAGGGAGAGAGAGAGAGAGAGCAAGCAGGGAAGGAGCAGAGAGAGAGGGAGAATCCCAAGCAGACTCCTCACCGTCAGCACAGAGCATGACAAGACACGAACCCACAAACTGCAAGCTCATGACCTGAGCTGAAATCAAGAGTTGAATGCTTAATCAACTGAGCCACACAGGCACCCCTAGGGTTGTACTCTGTGATGAGGGCTGGATCTTGAAAGATAGAGAAATCTATGTGTTCTTTAATATAGTTATAGTGTGTGTGTGTGTGTGTGTGTGTGTGTGTGTGTGTGTGTGTGTGTATAAAGAGAGAGAGAGAGAGAGAGATTTTTGCCAGGGCAGGGCCCTTCTTGGATGGTTTTAATGGGCCTAAATATGTAAATGGTATTAGAACTGGGTGGGTACAGGGGCGCCTGGGTGGTTCAGTCCGTTGAGCGTCCGACTTTGGCTCAGGTCATGATCTCACCGTCTGTGAGTTCGAGCCCCGTGTCGGGCTCTGTGCTGACAGCTCAGAGCCTGGAGCCTGCTTCCGATTCTGTGTCTCCCTCTTTCTCTGTCCCTCCCCTGCTCATGCTCTGTCTCTGTCTGTCAAAAATAAATAAACATTAAAAACAAACAAAAAAAGAACTGGATGGGTACAGCAATGAGTGTAGATAGAAAAGAGGTTGAAGGGCTGTGCCTGGGACAGCTAGAAATCAGAAAGAGAAGGGAGAGCAAGAAAAGAAACCACGAAGAAACACCAGGAAAGTATGGAGACTTGGAAGCCAAGTGAAATCCAATACCGGGGAATGATCAACAAGGCCAAATACTGCCAAGGGACTAAATAAAGGACTGAGAATTTGCCACTTGAGACAACAAAAGTAGAAATTACTGGTAACATTAAAAAAAAAAAAAGGCAGTTTCAGCGAGGACTGGGGATGAAAGCCTGGCTGTAAAGGGTTCAAGAGAGAATGAGAAGAAAGGGCAAATAGAGGATTTGGCCAGCTCTTTACAAGAGTTTTTCTACAAAAGACAGCAGAGATGTGGGACGGAAACTAGGGGAGGATGTGGTGGAGTGAAAGAAGTCTTGTGGTTTTTGTCTGTTGTTGTCTTGTAACAGTGGCATGACCACTGATGGTTCTGCATCTCCAACCCTGCCCACAGACATATATCCAAGCACATCCATTTGGATGTCTCATAGGGAAATTAAAATTAACCCGTCCCAAACAGAACTTTCGGTTCTCTCTCCCTCTTTTCCCAATCTGTTTCTTTCCTTAGTCTCCATCTTTCTCAGTAAGCATCTTTGCCAACCATTCAAACTGAAGGCCATTCCAGATTCCTCTCTTTCCCTCACTCCTCATAAACAAAGCATCGCCCTGTTGGTTCTGCTCCCAAAATGTATCCTTAATCTGTTCACCTTTACTACTGGGACTGCTGTAATAGCTTCTCTGTCTTCCTTCTTGCCTCCCACCACCTTTTCTCTACGTGGTGGCAGCAGGAGTGTAAATCAGATGATATCATATGACCACTTAACGCTTTTCGGTGGTTACCTGTCACACTTTAAATCCCCACTGCTTGGCGCCTGGGTGGCTCAGTCGGTTAAGCATCCGACTTCGGCTCAGGTCATGATCTCACGGTCTGTGAGTTCGAGCCCCGCGTCGGGCTCTGTGCTGACAGCTCAGAGCCTGGAGCCTGTTTCAGATTCTGTGTCTCCCTCTCTCTCTGCCCCTCTCCTGTTCACGCTCTGTCTCAAAAATAAATAAACGTTAAAAAAAAAAAATTAAATCCCCACTGCTTGCCTTGAGCTATAAAGTCCTATATTATCTGGCCCTTTTCTCCTTCTCCAACCTCATCTCCACCACCTGCCCTGCCTTGCATCACATTACAGATACACTGACCTTCTTCCCACCCCACCGCATCCTGCCTTTTTTTTTTAGGCCTAATTATTTTGTATGCTAAAGATACAAAAAAGTACAGAGAATTTTATAGAAAACCATGTGCCTATTACCTACATCTAACACATTAATGTTTAGCCACATCTGTCCATTAAAATATGTTGTTCTCTGAATCTCTGTTAGCTGGGAAAGTGCCCAGCACATAATAGGTGCTAATCAATCAATGTTGATGTATGCAGCTTACTATGCTGATGTATGAAGTTTTAATTCATTCATTTACTGGCTGTATATTTTTTGTGTGTGAATATACCGTAATTTGTTTATCCATCTTTCTACTGTTGAACATTTAGTGTACTGTTGAACACTAATAGTGTTGCAATGAACATTGGCAACATGGTGTTTAAGAGGTCAGATTTGGTGGCTCGGGTCGGTTAAGCGTCTGACTTCAGCTCAGGTCTTGATCTCACGGTTTGTGAGTTCGAGCCTTGCGTCGGACTCTGTGCTGACAGCTCAGAGCCTGGAGCCTGTTTCGGATTCTGTATCTCCCTCTCTCTCTCTGTTGCTCCCCTGCTTGTGCTCTGTCACTCAAAAATAAATAAACATTAAAAAAAATTTTTAAGAGGTCAGATTCTATGGTAGTTTTTTTTTAAGTTTACTTATTTATTTTGAGAGAGAGCACTCAAGCTTGGGCGGGAGAGGGGCAGAGACAGAATCCCAAGCAGTCTCTATGCTGTCAGTGCAGAGCCCAATGCAGAATCCAACGCCTGGCAATCTCATGAACCATGAGATCATGACCTGAGCCAAAATCAAGAGCCAGTTGCTTAACTAGCTGAGCCACCCAGGCACCTCTAAGATATCCGTTTCTGGAGCAGACTACTTGGGATTGAATTCTGGGCACCATAATTTCCAAGTTGTGTCACTTTGGTCAAGTTACTTAAAGTCTCCATGTATGTTTCCTGAATTATAAAATGAGGGTAAAAATAGTAACTTTTCATGGTATTGTTAGTAGGATTAAATGGGTTAAAATATATAAAAAACCTTATCTCAATGAATATCAACTATTATTATTGTGAGGAATTGCTGAGTCACAGGACATGTGTATATTCAATTTTATTAAGTGATTACCAATTAATGCCTCCACCAGCAATATATAAGTTCCATATTTCTAAATCCTAAAACATGGTACTAATGGGTATAAAATTATGTGTGTGTATATATATTATATATAACATATATATTATATATATGCATATATAATATATATGCATATATTATGTATTATATGCACATATATGCATATATTATATGCATATATACGCACATATATATGCATATATAATATATATGCATATATAATATATATGTTATATATATAATATATATATAATATATATATAAATTTATTTAATCTCTACACCCAATATGGGGCTGGAACTCATGACCCTGAGATCAAAAGTCAAATGCTCTTCTGACTCATCCAGCCAGGTGCCCCATATATTGTTTTAACTTGTACCTTGCACAGTGAAGTTAAACATCTTTTCACGGGTTTATTGGCCATTCTTATTGATGTTTTGGTGAACTAGCTCTGTATATCCTTTATTTACTTTCCTACTGGATTGTTTGCTTTTTTTCCTTTTGATTTGGGGAACTTTTCGGATATTAATCTTTTGGCGGTTTTATATATTTGAACACCATCTAGTTTTTGGCTTGTCTTTGTGTTGCATCTTCTTAAACTTCTGTTGTTACAGAATTAACTAATTTTAATGCAGTCAAATCTAACAATATTTTCTCACACGGTTTGTGCTTTTTGGGTCTTATTTAAGAAATTCGTCCCTATTTTGATATCCTAAAGAAATATTTCCTGAAAAATATTTCGGGGCCTGTAATCCACCTGGGATTTATTTTTGGATATGGTTTAAAGTAGAAATCTAAATTTTTTTCCTATTGAAAAAGTTGCCTCAGCCCCATTTCCTGTAGAGGTCATCCTTTCGCTACTGACTTGTAGTGCCCATTCTTATAAAGCACCTTCCCACGGACCTAGTCTTCGTAACCTTTGCTTATTTTCTTTCCACCGGGGGATCCTTATTCTCTCTTCCTTCCGATCGCAGCTTAAGCGTCAGGCCGCTCCTATCTAGGTTATGTCTACATGTATGTCCGGCTCGGTGACCCCGTGACTCCAGAGAGTCTGGAAAGGCTGAGAGAAGTAGGTGTTTGGCCAGCTGCCGCCAGGCTGTTGCCAGGGCGGCTGTCGGGGAGGCCGCCGAGAGGAGGAGCACCCAGAAACCCAGTGACGGAATCCGGCCCGCGCCCGCGTCGCCAAGGAGTGCGTCACCACGTGTGGTCGAACGGGGGCGGGGCCAGGGCTGAATCACGTGGCTTGGTTGCCTACGCGCTGCTGGGCCGTGGGAAGATGGCGGACGGAAAGGGAGAAGCCGCCGCCGCCGCCGGGGCCGGGGCTGAGGCTCCGGCAGGAGCCGGAGCCGGGGACGGAACCGAGACTGAGTCCATGGCTCGGGGTCATCGCCCTGCATCTCCGGCTCTGGGAGCCCCGGGACTGCGACCGTGTCTGTGGCAGCTGGAGACAGAGCTGAGGGAGCAGGAGGTGTCGGAGGTCTCATCTTTGAACTACTGCCGGAGCTTCTGCCAGGTGAGGGGCTGACTGGCTGGCTGAAGGCGGCGGGGTGGGGAGGCCAGGGGAAGAGGCCTCGGATCGGTTGCCGCAGCCGGGGCTGGACTGAGAGGCGCCACCTCCGTGTCTCGCCGCGCCCCCAGGCCGGGAAGGCCCAGCTCGGGAAGCTCGACCGCTGGCCCCCCTTCACCACTGCCCGACTTTGGTCACCGCCAGGGCGGGTTGCGCTGGGCCAGACTGAGAGCCCGGAGGGCGCCGGCGGCTCCCTGGAAGGGCCGTGCCCTGTCGCCGTTGCCTGTCCCCCTGCCGGGTGGTTGGTTGGAGCGCCATTGCCTCCAGAGAGATTGATTGCTCGTTCCTGCTGGGAGATCCTTTTTTGAGTGCAGATCTCCAAACTGGAAAACCTGAGTTTTCCTGAATAATCCGGAGATATGTGTTGGGGCCAGAGACTTCTCTTTGGAGTCAACGTCATCTGGGCCCCTAAAAGGTCTGACAGTTGGCTTTGAAAGGCGTCTTGGGCTTTCTCATTAGTGATTGCGGAGCCCATTGGTTGGTTGTGTTTTTTTTTTTTTTTTTTTTTCTTATTTTATTTATTTATTTTTGAGAGGCGGGGTGGGGAGACTTTTAAGCTGTTCTTTCTCTTCTTCTGGATTCCTTTGAGGATTGTGCTATCAGCAGTGAGGCTAGGGAGCTAGTGGTGGCTATTTAGGGTCTTTGAGTGGAAGAGGATTGAGAAAGATGTGGAGTGTGGTGTCTTGGCAGTGGTATGACCATTTCTGTGCTATAGTGGGTCCTAACCTGTGGTTACGTACATATTTATTGGTATGTTTATAGTCTCCATGGTCACTTCCAGATTTTTGTCTATAAATTTAAAGATATGGCATTATTATTTCTACTTCTGCTATTCTATCGGGTTTCAGGACCAACCCTCTGCTCCTCACCTGGTGTATCTGAGAGAAGGCAAAATAATGGTAGTATGTTGGTACTTGGACTCTTGATGAGTAGTTGAGTGTGCCGAATACATTGCGCTGTTGCAAAGTTGTAATTGGGGGGAACAATTTGCTCTTAGTCCAGTGGAAAATAAAAAATTGGCTTGCTTTCTTGCTTTTCTCCTTCCTCTTTGCTGAGCAAGAGACACCTCATCTCTTTGAATGGAATTTTGTCCATGCTCATCTTTTCTATACATTGTATCATTAGCAGTTTTTATGTCTACAACCTGCAGCACTTGTCTGCACTAGGAAGTGTCCCGGTGTAATTCTTCTTTGCTTCTATGCTAGTAATGAGCATTGGTGCTTAATACATTTATTCAGCGAACTTTTACTGACTGCATTGGGTGATGCCAGGCACTTCCTCGAGTGCTGAGGAAACGTAAGACAGCACTTACCCTTGATGAGCTTACAGTTGGAAGGAGGTGGTAGACGTAACAGTATTTCCAGAACAGTTTTGGTAATGATGGAAAAGGAGGTGTTGTAGAGACAGTGGTAAGGGGATAGCCATCATGGCACATCCTAATGGAATGGAATGACAATTAACTAGTAAAAACAAATTGAAAGTTTAACTGTGGACCGTACTGTGTACTTAGAAGTAACTGGGAGAGGACTCTTTAGCTAGGGTGGTCCAGGAAGGCCCTAAGGCTGAAAGGTAAAAAATGAGTCTTGGGACTGTTGGGGGAGGGGAAGGGAGCATTTGAATGCCAAAGGTAGAGATGAGAAGGAAAATTGAAGCTTTGGGAGAATGGGAAGCTGATTGGACAGGAGTAGTGGGGAGGACGACAGGAGAAGAAATCTGGGTTTGGGGAAGTCTTCTAAGCTTGTGGTATTATCTTAGAAAGATAACAAGAATGGATGTAACTACTTAAGTTGAAGCTTGTCAGAGGATACCATGTATATATCTATATATCTATATATTTTGCTTTATGCCTAGTGCTTGCAGCCCTCATCTCATTTTAACTGAATGTTTTAATGTCTTGAGTCTTGGTGACACCTAGAAATGTAAGGGCACAGAGGAATTTAAAAAGCAAAGTACTTCTGTAATTTGTCTTTTCTGTGAAGATTTCCTTTGGCCTGAGGTTTTTCCCCAAACACTTTTTTGGACGAATAAATGTAATAAGAAAAGATGTTCCTGTAATCATGATGTGTTATAATAGGAAGCACGTTGGATTGGGAGCTAGTTGGGTCCCATTTGTGACTCTACCGCTTATTAGTTAATAACCTTGGACACACTGTGCCTATGGAATTTATTTTGTTTCCTGGCCTTTATCTCCTTATAATGCTTTATACAAACAGTAGAAGAGAAAGTTTATATACAACTCTTCACGATATTTGTCAGAATATTTTGGTCACACTTTTTCCCAGTAGTCCAGATAAAATCAACTCATGGTGCCCTTGTTCACCAAATACAGAAAAAAAATTCAACATTTTATGATGAAGGAGGAACAATTTCACCATTCAGATTTGGTTGGATAGCTCTTGGTTTCGCATTTGAAAGGCAGAATAAGATTTATTCATCCACTCTTTGTGGTGTGCCTGACATTGCACTAAGTGCTGGATATAGGAACATGCCCTCTAGGAGCACTTAATGTGTAAAGATAGGTAGTAGCATCATAAAGGCCTGATTTGTGCTCTCCGGGATACTTAACTGCCACAAAAGTATTTTCATCAGGTATTTAGTTTAGAAATCTAGAGATTTAGATGTACCAAGCACATCCCTCCTGCAACAGGCTGGGACCATATTCTCTCCAGCTCTTGCAGTACTTAAAAGAAATGGGTCTATCTTTGGAATTGCACCAAATCAAGAAATAAACCAACATATGAAAGGATAGAGTAGCTTGTCTCATTCTGGGCATGTTTTCAATTTTCAGAAGTTTGTGAAGATGATAAAAATGAAACTTGAAAAGTAATAGTTACTAAGAAAATGATACTTAGATCAACTTGTGTTCAGTGAACATTTGTACTCAATGACAATGGGATGTGGCTTTTCCCTCTTTTCCCTCAATTTCTTTTCTGAAAACACTGTCTGCCAAACAGTGTGGATGAGATTAACTCCAGAAAATAGTCTTTCTTTGTTTTGTTGAAAAATTGATGGCTATCCTCTCAAGTTTTTGCTATATTTGGGGAATCAAGATTCCTAAAGTTTTACAACTGGTAGTTCTATTTGTAATACAAATTTTGAAAGCTTTTTAAGTAACATTAACAGACTTGAAATTATTGGGTGAATGATTATACTTTGAGAATACCAGGCAAAGTAGTTTTATGAATAAATCTTGTTGATATGAAACTTTTAGGTTCTAGACTAATAGTGACTTTATAGATTTTTAAGTGTTAAAGTAAGTAAGTACTGCATATATTTCAGTTTCTCCTGGATTTGTGATTGAATGCAAAGGGTCTGCTGGCTTCACCATTTAAACTAGCTATGTGACCTTGGGTACGTTATTTTCTTTAACCCTTAGTTTTCTCATTGGTAAATGGAACAATAATAGTACTTACTATTATCTATGTAAACATATTGTTTATGGACTAAATAAGACAATCTAAAAAACAGTGTTCCTGGAATTGTCTTAGTTTTCCAGATTTCTTAGCCTTCGAATAGAAAGTCTTCACCCCCTTACCGCCAGTTTACTTTTCAGCTCTTACCTAGCCAATCCCATCACCATAATCCTACTCTTATTCAGAGGTATTTTACTTGGAGTCCTTGGACCGAAATTTCTCCAAGTGCATTATTTTGGGAAAGCTGACTTTAATTTTCATTTGATGCCTCAAGATCCAAGGTACATATTAGGCTTCGGTAAATATTTACCAATTGATTGATCTCCAGAAGGATACTTTAGCAAGATCTCAGGTCAGGTAGTCTGCCTTTGCCTTTCATTGTGCTGTTCTCTCCTTTTTTCTCTCATTTTCTATATGGCGAATTTTCCTTGTTTAGGGCCCAGTGCAAACACCGTCTCCTCTGTGAAGCTTTCTCTAATTTCTCTAGACTTCCTCTTAGATGTTTGTCTTCTTTTGATGCTTTGTACATACTTTTAACTCTTGCTTTTCTTGCTGTCACTGGCTTAGTCCAGGTTTCATAAATAATGTCCTGTTGCAACAATCTCTTCACCAAGCTCCCTTGCTTTCTGACTGACTTTATCTACACTCCATTCTGGTATTCTTTCTAACTTGTAAATATAATCTCGTTAGTCACTTTGTTCCCTGAAATTCTTCAATGGTTTCTTACCCCAAAGACAAGATAGAATTCAGACTTACCAGCCTCACCTGGCAGACAAAGCCTTTTAGAATTTGGACACTGCCCCCACTCCCCTTCCCCAGCTCCCACCTTTCCAACCTTTTTTCTTTTTTTTTTTTTTTAAATACGTTTACTACAGTATCCATCTCTAAGTCTGTCTGATTAACCTAGGGTCCTCCCTTCTCCATCTGCTTATTTATCCTTTAAGACCAGCTCAAACATTAAGTCTTTGAGAAGTGTTTTATGATTGCAGCAGACAGAATGAGGTGATTCTTCGTGTACTCCGGTAGCATCTTGTACATAATTGTGGTACCTGAATAGTTGTTTCCATGTTTGTCTCTTGTATTGGCTAGCAAACCAACAAGAGTAGAGGTCTTAGTCTTTTTTTATATACTTGGCACCTAGCAGTTAATACAATGCCTGGCACACAAAGCTAATTTGTTGAATGAATTATATTGTAGAACTTCATGATATACTGAAGAGGTTAGTACTTCAAAAGAAACACTTGATGTAAAATCTGATGTAAAAAGCAACTTTATCATAAGAAACAGGATAAAGGAACAGGATAGACACTCTTTGCTCATTTCTTGGAGGCGTACTTGTGAACTTAGCCTACATTCATACAATGTACACATTTACATGTGTGGAATGAGGAGTAGTGTTGTTGGAGGGAGAAAATTAGAGGCATTATAGCATTGAAGAAGAGTTAGCAGCCTAATAAGGCAACAGTTTGGAAATGTTGAGATGGGGAGGATCAGTTAATTCCTTGAGATTGGTGACCGTGAAAACTCTTGAGGTTTACTTCTTATTTTAAAGGATTTTTAATACATTACCTTTCTTTTTGTGCATTCTAAATAGAAACTAGATGACAGGTGGTTATAATGGCATAAACTAGCTTTGTACTGCATATGACCAAAACGTAATTATAAATGTGACTATGAAGCAGTGGGAATTTTGGATGCTGTCATTTACTTGGTACCACCCAGTCTCTTTCATACTAGTGATTTTTGTGTCTACCTGTGCTTCATGCTCTTCTGAACAATTTTAATAAAAAATCTAAGTAGAAAGCACCACTTATTTCAAGCCTGCAAAGGCATTGGTCAACTAAAGTGTGCTTTGTTTTCACTTAGTTCTAGACACCTGTCACCTCTCCCAGAGGCCTTCCTTGACTGACTTGTCTAAAACAACACTTCCCCATCATCTTCAACTCCTGAACACTGCTTTATAGTTCTCTAAATCACCGACTGCTATCTGATGTCTATGACAAATATGTCTATTTATCTGTCTCTGCACCTGGAATGTAAGCATCAAGAGGGTGTTGACTGTTTTGTTTACCCAGTGCCTAGAATTGTCCCTGGCGCTTAATGGGTACTCAGTCAATATTTGTTGATCTTTTATCTCCTTCCTTCCTTAAATCTCTGACTAGACTTCTTAAGAGTAACAAGTCTTACCTTTCTTTATTAAGAAATAGGGACATGTTTTGGTCAGCCAGTTTATGCTGCTTCCGAACAGGGATCAGGTCTTACTGTTCTTTGTATCCTAAAGAGTAGAACTAACTTTTATTTATGGTTTCTTTTTTTTTTTTTTTTTAATGTTTATTTTTGAGAGGGGGAGGGGCAGAGAGAGAGGGAGACAGAGAATCTGAAACAGGCTCCAGGCTCTGAGCTGTCAGCACAGAGCCTGACATGGGGCGCGAATTATGGACAGGACATTATGCCCTGAGCTGAAGTCGGAGCTTAACCGACTGAGCCACCCAGGTGCCCCTTATTTATGTTTTCTAAGAATTTCCCATGGTTGCTTGTATTCCACAAATATTTAAAGAGATTTTCAACAGGGTTTGCTTAGCCAGGTTGAAACATTTATTTTGGATATGGTTGATATCATACTGGAAAATTTGAACATAGATAAGGGATTGAGCAAGATTGTATACAAAAAAATAGATTCCTAAAACTTTTGTTGATCCCTAAAGCCAACATATAAACCATTACATGAAAAATTAGAGGGGTTATTTATTTATCTGTCAATCTTTCTATCTATCAACTAATCAGTCATCTTTTATGTGCCAAGCACTCAGGTAGATGGTGTTGTTTTTTATTTTCATTTTACAGATAGAAAACTGAGGCTCAGGGAAATAAACTTTCGCGGGGTCACACAGCGAGTAAGCTGTGACAGAGTCTTCAGATTCCAAAGTCCATGCTCTTTTTCCTATATCAGCATTTCCTAAACTGTTTTGTTCCATGAGTTATATGTATTAGTAAGTACTTACTGAATTAAGGATTCTATGTTCATGTAAGTTAGGATAATGTTGGGATAAATATTTTTTTATGTGTCATATATGTTAAGATGCATTGTGAACCTCCTAGAGAGACATCGTTATGCAGCATTTGCCAAACTTAGCAGGTCTGGGACCTTTAATATTTTGCTGTGTTCTAAACCTGATATCATCCCCAAATTACATGTTTTTCTTTCATTATAGTAAAGCAAAACACTATGTGGAAGAGTGGATTGCTTTATGTTTCTATATACCACTGAATTTTGATTCCCTACTTTCAGCCTAAAACATGACTGTGAGCTTTTTATGAAAAAAATTTCCCTCCAAGTTTTTGCAGGTTTTGAATTATACTTATTGTCACATATGAAAAGTACTTCAACATATTATAACTTTTGTAAATTGGAAATGAATACTATTTAGACATATCTTGAGGTCAAGGTTATTCATCTGGGTTTACCTTTATCTCTGCAGCATAGCTAGCTTGGGAACTAATGTATTTGTCTATTTCTTCTCGCTTTTGTGCTATGTCTGAATTCTTTAAATTTTTTTTTTTTTAATGCCTTTCTTGTCCTTTTTGGGAGGGATCTATTAGTTCAGCATGCTGACATTTGATTTCATAGTATTTTTACTCCCAAGGAAATAGTCAGAGTGTGTCACATTAGCCAGCACAATAATGCTTTATTAATATGGACACGTGTTAAGAATTATTACTGGGTATATTGGAATGAATGGCCTAGCTTGGGAATTGCATTTTTGTGATACATGGTTATATAAAATAGGTGTATTTTTATTCATAATTTCATTTACTTTAATTTGCTTTTTTAACATATATGCTTAGAATACATAAAGTATCTTAAAATAATAAAACTGAATATATATATGTATATATAGATAGATAGATATTTAAAGTTTTGTGACTCCTGCCTAGTATGTGCTCATTCTAAAAGCTTAAGACAAGATGTATAAGTGCAGAAAGTGAAACCGCCATGTAATCTCACTGGGAATAGCTTGGTGTATTGTTCTGATTTTTGGGAAAATATGTATATAGTATACGTGTATATATAAGGATTAAACCTAAAAAAACTATTTGAGTATAGTTGACACACAGTGTTACATTAGTTTCAGATGTACAACATAGTAATTCAGCTTCTCTATATGTTATGCTATGCTTACTACAAGTGTAGCTACCATCTGTCACCATACAATGCTATTATAGTGTCACTGAGTATATTCCCTTTACTGTGCCTTTTATTCTCATGACTTACTCATTCTATAACTGGAAGTCTGTATCTCCCATCCCCTCACCCTTTTTTTCCTTTGCCCTACCTCCCTTCCCCCTGGCAACCATCTATTTGTTCTTTGTATTTATAGGTCCAGTTCTGCTTTTTGTTTGTTCATTTGTTTTGTTTTTTAGAATCCACATATGAGTGAAATCATAAGTTAGTTTTCTTTCTCAATCTGCCCTATTTTAATTAACGTAATACCCTCTAGGTCTGTCCATGTTGCACATAGCAAGGTCTTATCCTTTTTTATGGCTGTGTAGTATTCCATTGTGTGTATGTATATGCATTTGTCTGTTAATGGCCACTTAAGTTGCTTCTATATCTTTTTTTTTTTAAATATTTATTTTTGAGAGAGAGACAGAGCATGAACAGGGGAGGGGCAGAGAGAGAGGGAGACACAAAATGTGAAGCAAGCTCTAGGCTCTGAGCTGTCAGCACAGGGCCTGATGTGGGGCTCAGACCCATGAACTGTGAGATCAAGACCTGAGCCCAAGTCGGTTGCTAAATCGACTGAGCTACCCAGGCGTCCCTGTGTCTTGGTTATTGTAAATAATGCTGCAGTAAACTTAGGAGTGTCTATCTTTTTGAGTTAATGTTTTCTCCTTAGGTAAATACCCAGAAGTGGAATTATTGGATCAAATGGTATGTCATTTTTTTTAAGATTTTTTTTTTAAGTTTATTTATCTTTGCGGCGGGGGGGGTGGTGGGGGGTTGAGGGAGAGAGAGAGAATTCCATGCGAGATCATGAGCTGAGCTGAAATCAAGAGTCAGATGCTTAACCAACTGAGCCATCCAGGTCCCCACTGGATCAAATGGTACTTCTAATTTTAGTTTTTGAGGAGCCTCCATACTGTTTTCCACAGCGGCTCTACCAATTTACATTCCCATGGTGTACAAGGGTTCCTTTTTCTCCAGCATTGATTATATCTTGTCTTTTTGGTTCTAGCCAATCTGACAGATGTAAGGTGATATCTCATTGTGGTTTTGATTAGCATTTCCCTGATGATTAGAGATGTTGAGCAATTTTTCATGTGTCTGTTGACCATCTGTAGGTTTTCTTTGGAGAAATGTCTGTTCAGGTCCTCTACCCATTTTTTATTTGGATTTGTTTGTTTTTTGGTGTTGAATTGTATAAGTTGTTTATATATTTGAGATATTAACCCCTTATCAGATATGTCATTTGCAAATATCTTCTCCCATTCAGTAGGTTGCCTTTTTGTTTTGTTGACTTATTCCTTCGAAATGCAGAAGGATGTAGTCCCAGGAGTTTACTTTTGCTTTTGTTTCCCTTGCCTTAGGAGATATATCTAGAAAAATGTTGGTGGGGCTGACGTTAGAGAAATTAATGTCTGTATTCTTTTCTAGGATTCTAGGATATTTAGGTCCTTAATCCATTTTGAGTTTATTTTTGTGTATGTTAGAGAGTGGTCCAGTTTCATTCTTTTGCATGTAGTTGTCCAGTTTTCCCAGCACCATTTACTGAAGAGACTGTCTTTTCTCCGTTGCATATTCTTGCCTCCTTTGTTATAGATTCATTGACCATATAAGCGTGCATGTATTTCTGGACTCTTTATATTGTTCCGTTGATCTGTGTGTCTGTATTTATGCCAGTATCATACTGTTTTGATCATTTCAGCTTTGTAGTATATGTTGAAATCTGGAATTATGATACCTCCACCTTTGTTTTTCTTTCTCAAGATTGCTTAAATATTGGATTTTTTAATTGTCCAAGAAATGCATGTAAAAAAAATTAGAATAATGTAAAAGAAGAGAGTAAAGGATGAAAACTGTCACATACACCCTAATACTTTAGTATTACATTTTTCTAGGTTAATAGTTTTCTTAGGTTAACAGTTTGGGAATATATACTTAGAGAATTTTTCTATATATGTATATATTTTTAGAAAAATAATGTTGAGGGGCGCCTGGGTGGCGCAGTCGGTTAAGCGTCTGACTTCAGCCAGGTCACGATCTCGTGGTCCGTGAGTTCGAGCCCCGCGTCAGGCTCTGGGCTGATGGCTCGGAGCCTGGAGCCTGTTTCCGATTCTGTGTCTCCCTCTCTCTCTGACCCTCCCCTGTTCACGCTCTGTCTCTCTCTGTCCCAAAAATAAATTAAAAAAACGTTGAAAAAAAAAAATTAAAAAAAAAAGAAAAATAATGTTGAGCTTATATATTAAAACTTAATATATTGATATTGTAGATAATCTGTCTTGTGGAATACACACGTTTGTTACTTTAAAAAATTGTATAATATTTTACTGTAAACTGCCTTGATTTTAAATATTTTTAAAAATGTTTTTCATGTTTATTTTTGAGAGAGAGAGACAAGAGTGTGAGTAGGGAAGGGTCAGGGAGAGGGAGACACAGAATCTGAAGCAGGCTCCAGGCTCTGAGCTAACAGCATGGAGTCTGACGCGGGGTTCGAATTCTCGGACTGCGAGATCATGACCTGAGCCGAAGTTGGACGCTTAACTGACTGAGCCACTCAGGTGCCCCGAAAACTGCCTTGATTTTAAATTCTGCAGGTAGCAAAACCTTCAACACTCTTAATTGAAAAAAAAATTTTTTTTACCTAGAAAAATATATATTGCTACAGAAAGGAAAAAATAAAAGCCCTTTTCTGCCTTCAGTCCCTCCAGTCACTCCCCAAAAGAGTTAAAAGTCTCTTGTGTATTCTTAAAATCTCAAATAGTCTTCTGTGATTTATATTTTAATTTAATGAGAACAATTTTCTATATTGACACACATTGAGCATGTACCATAATTAAACCGTTGTGTTCTTTTTTATTGTTATCATAAGTAAGGTTGCTGTGAATATCCTTAAACATCAAACACTAGTTATTTATACCTATAGCATAAATTCTTGGAATTGAAATTACTGTATTAAACAGAATGTTTATTTTAAATTTTGGTGGATACTAGCCTACAAAAAGTTGAGTAGCATTTGTATGTTTTTCATGTGTATTAGATATTTGAATGTTTATTTCTGTGAGGTTTGTCTTTACTATTTTTTACATAACTGTATTTTAAAGTATTCCTGGCTAAAAGTCATTAAAATTTGATTGTGTTTAATCATTGAGTATGATCATGTAATCTTAAGATCCCATGCTGCTTTGAGGTTCTCAAGAATCTGAAGCCATTGGAATGTATGATACAAATTAGTGATTGTTGCTGTGAGAAATTTGTCGGTCTACTCATTTCCAACAGACATTTATTGATGTTTATATATCAATGCTATTAGACTCTAGGAAGACTTAAGTCATAGCTGAATAACTGGAAAGGCCCTAGTGCTTTCCATTAGCTAAATTTTTCTTATATTGTTATTTTTATGTTACCAAATAAGGTGTCACTGAATGTATGTATGACCTTGGGCCAAATCAGTTTGTTTTGGGGACTTCAGATTGCTGCTCAAATCAGATGATCTTTAAGGTTTGATTCTCCTTAGAAATTATATAATTCGTTTGAAAAATGTTTGCTAAGGATTATTTTCTCAGTCATCTCCAGACTTTGGTCTTATGTATCCTTATTGAAATAAATGAATAATGTTTTATTTATGCAGTACCTATATGTTATAAGCAACCACAGAAAAACATAAAAGTGGTAAGATTTTTGAAAGTCATTTAAATAAGTGTTAGTATTATGTTTCTGCCCCCAATGGGTTATTACTTCTCTCTGTAGGGTAAATGCCTATCCCAGTGGAAACCACTCTACTGATTTGAACTGAAGTTATTTGTTTACATTAGTTATGTTTACTATCCTTATTTGGCTTCTTTCTTCAAAGTGAAATCTTGATTACAGTCTTTAAGGGTCTTGGAAAATGAAAATGTTAAATCTAGAACAAATGATCCCATAAAGTTCTAACAGTTAAGTGTGGATACGACATCAAATTTGGGCAGTCTTAATGTTTTACTATCTTATGACATGAAGAACATATCTAATAGAAAGTAGATTTGAAGTTAGGAGATTTCATTCTAACATTCTTGTGACTTTAAACTTTGCCTTGGATCTCTATTCTTGTCTCTAAAATTGGGGGTAATAGAAAGCTCCCTGATAGGTGGTTGTGAATATCAGGTGGGACAGTATAACACTGCTCTTATCATAACTTTTGGTAGCAGATAGGTACCTAGTGTATCAATTTCTTTATATCCATTTCATCACGAATAATGTTTTAAAGAAATATTTCATGTAGAGCAGCTTTCCACCATTTTCCTGTCAATGTACAGCCCATTGGGGAAAAAAAAAAGGTTTCCTAGATGTTTATAGAGCATTTGCTAATATAGTTTTAGAGAGCCTATGATGAGCTTTGTAGATTGGAAGTGTAATTTACAGTAAATTTCTTTTATGTTGAAACAATATGGATGTCCTTTGGGATCCACATATAGTGGATATAATGGATTTGACCTGTTGTAACTAACAAATCATTCTATATAAAAATTTCTTTGATTCATTTGACTACTGGTTTTAACTTGGCTTATTATTTGCCATTTAAATTATGTATTTCATTTTATTGAAATCTGTGCATATCAAAAGTGATTTGAGGGGTGCCTGGGTAGCTCCTCAGTTGGTTAAGCATCCAGGTCTTGATTTGGGCTCAGGTTGTGATCTCATGATTCTTGAGATAGAGCCCCAGGTCAGGCTCTGCGCTGGCAGCACGGAGCGTGCTTGGAATTCTCTCTCTCCCTCTGCCCCCTGCCCCCACTCGCAATCCCTCTGTGTCTGTCTGTCTGTTTCTCTCTTTCAAAATAAATAAACTTTTTTAAAAAGTGATTTGAATTTATAACACGTTGGATTTGAGTCCCTGAAAAAAGGTGGCCATGTTTTTATAAACATGTTTGAGGGAAGAATAGAAGTTATTTAGTTCAGTCCCCTTTCAGCTTAAAGCTTTTAAGGGGGAAACTCCCTCTCAGTGTAGGATGTTAGCTGAGGATAAGAATAGGTGATAATATCAATAAAATTCTGAACGTTGACATATCTATTTACCACCAAACAAAATTCATGACTAGTGTGTCATTAATCTGATGTGAACACCCTTGTAAAAAAATAAGGTTTAAGCATTTTATTTTATTTTATTTTATTTATTTATTTATTTATTTATTTATTTATTTATTTATTTTTAAGCATTTTCTTTTAAAAACTCCCAGAAGTGCAGTTCGGTCAACATTATCCTGCTCTCCTCCTTTACAAGGATTTGAATGAAGCAGTAAGAATTTGGAACCAAATCTACTTAGTTGAATCTGTTTTGTTTTTTTTTTTTTACTTTTTTTTTTTAATGTTTATTTTTGAGAGAGAGAGAGAGAGAGACAGAGCATGAGCAGGAGAGGGAAAGAGAAAGAGGGAGACACAGAATCCGAAGCAGGCTCCAGGCTCTGAGCTGTCAGCACAGAGCCAGACGCAGGGCTTGAACTCATGAACTATGAGATCATAACCTGAGCAGAAGTTGGACACTCAACCAACTGAGCCACCCAGGTACCCCAAATCTGTTTTAATGTACAATTGTTTCACTCTCTTCAAAGATATGTATCTGAGAAACTATCTTAATCAAACTTCAAAAATAATTTAGCATATCCTTTAATAATAGTGCGAAGCCTCAAAAGCAAGTAATTATAAGAATACTTGCTATATACTACTCAGTATGCTGGATTCTGATCTGCACTGATGACAAAACAGATGTGGTTCTTGCCCTCTGGGTTTATTATCTAGTGGAGAAGATAAACGTTAAACAATTTTTGTATAATGTTTGCTTATTGATACAGTAGAGCAGTAGTCAGTGTTTGATCATATATATTTATCCACCTTCCAATTAGTTTGTCCTTAGGTAAGAGGAACATAAGTGAAACAGGAACTGTTATTATTGCATAATAATTTTGAGGTCTAATATAAGTGGTTTTAAATATTTGAACATTGAATATTTGAATATTGAACATGATTTCTCTTTTCCAATTAGTATAGATTATAAAGAAACAATTTTTCATGCCACTTTTCTATAATCAGTTTCATTGATCTTGGTTGCCAAATTGAAAATTTGAAGCAAGTATATATATTTTTTTTTTTTAATTTTTTTTTTTTTAACGTTTATTTATTTTTGAGACAGAGAGAGACAGAGCATGAACGGGGGAGGGGCAGAGAGAGAGGGAGACACAGAATCCGAGACAGGCTCCAGGCTCTGAGCCATCAGCCCAGAGCCTGACGCGGGGCTCAAACTCACGGACCGTGAGATCGTGACCTGGCTGAAGTCGGACGCTTAACCGACTGAGCCACCCAGGCGCCCCAGAAGCAAGTATATTTTTAAGAAGGGAAGACTTGGGGCGCCTGGGTGGCTCAGTCGGTTGAGCGTCCGGCTTCGGCTCAGGTCATGATCTCACAGTTCGTGGGTTCGAGCCCCGCATCAGGCTCTGTGCTGACCGCTTGCTCAGAGCCTGAAGCTTGCTTCAGATTCTGTGTCTCCTACTCTCCCTGCCCCTCCCCCGTTCACGCTTTGTCTCACTCTGTTTCTCAAAAATAAATGTAAAAAAAAAAAATTAAAAAAAGAAGGGAAGACCTTACTAATTTAAGGGGGAGTAGAATGCCAGAAATCTTTTTTATTTTAGGTTTGGAAATGCCAAAAAATAAATACCCTTTGAACGTCCCAAAACCATAAGACATCTGAGCCCAGGAGATTATTATAAAGAATTAGAAAGCTTCTGTTTATGTTTATAAAGCATTTGTACCAAATTATTTATAGGGGTTATTTGGATGTGGGGAATGGGAGTAAAATTAGATGGAATACAGTTGTGATTTTTCACTTCTTTATTGCGTACAAAATTTTAATGTGGTGGGATTGTAGGTGAATTTTACCTTTTTGCTGTATTTCAGTATTTTTTCAAATAAAATTTAAACAGATGATAAGGTAGTGCTATATGTATTGATAGGAAAGGATACCCAAGATGTTCTTTTTTTAAAGAAAAGAAAATTATCTCATTATATAAAGCAGTGGTATATAGAAAAAGTTTTGAATTACTAAAATGTTATGTGTTGCATTTCAGTCAAGATTTAGTGGAACATCCATTTTTCTTGTGTTTTTATACAGTTTTTACTTAACCTGTTACCCTTTTATATCATTTTTCAAAATATTTTTTAAATGTGTATTTATTCTGAGAGAGAGAGAGCATGAGCACATGAGCAGGGTAGGGACCGAGAGAGAGGGAGAGAGAATTCCAAGCCACTTCCATGCTGTCAGCATAGACCCCAGTGCGGGGCGCAATCCCACAATCCTGGGATCATGGACTGAGCTGAAACCAAGAGTTGGGTGCTTAACCAACTGAGCTGCCCAGGTGCCCCTCTAAAATATTTTAATTTTAAGCAATTTTTACATCCAACTTGGGGCCCAAACTTAACCTGGAGATCAGCTCACCAACTGAGCCAGCCAGGTGCCCCTATCTGTTACCCTTTCAAATTAATTTTCATTTTATCCTCTGTTGTTGTTGTTGTTGTTGTTGTTGTTTGTTGTTGTTTTTGTTTTGTGTGTGTGTGTGTGTGTGTGTGTGTGTGTGTGTGTGTTTAGTATTTATCTTTGTTTCTCTCCCTTCTGTTTCCTAGCCCTTGTGTCTTTTTCTTGTTTTACTCGCTTGCTTTGGATCTGAAGGAATACCACCCTCTGGTAGCTTTCTGAGATCTCTCCTGTCTCTTGTTTGTGTTAGACTGGGTGTAGGAATCTAGGTTGAAAATCAGTTTTGCTCAGAATTTTGCAGCATATGTTAAAAACAAAATATCTCCAACATACAAAGTAGTAAAGAGTATATTAAAATGAACATGACCTAAGAAATAAAATGATAGAGACTACCTATGTACCCTTTCATAGATTCATTTGCCTCCTACCACCATCCTGATTTTGGTATTTAATCATTGTCCTGAATCTCTTTACTTAGTATTTGTGCATTTTAACACATTTATGTGTTTTCTGCTTTACTTAAATGGTGTACTATATTCTGAAGCTTTTCTTTCTTTCTTTCTTTCTTTCTTTCTTTCTTTCTTTCTTTCTTTCTTTCGAGAGAAAGAAAAAGAGAGAGGGCACAAGTGAGTGAGGGCAGAAAGAGAGAAGTGGGGCTCACCCAAAGTGGGGCTCTAGTTCACCTGAAGCAGGACTCAAACTCATGAACCGTGAGACCCAGGCCGAAGTCAGGTGCTTAACCAACTAAGCCACCCAGGTACCCTCTTCTGAAGCTTTTTAAATTCAAAATAATGGAAAAATAAAATACATGTAACAGAATGTTTCTAAGATATATCTGTACTGGCATGGATAGCTTTGGTACCTTCATTTTTCAGTGATGTATAGTATTTTATTATATAAATATAACTCATTTGTCCATTCTTTTATTAATGGACTTAGAGGCATTTGTTTTTATTTATTTATTTTTATTTTTTAATGCCTTTTTTTTTGAGAGAGAGAGCGAGCGAGCAAGCATGATTGGGGGAGGGGCAAAGAGAGAGAGGGAGACACAGAATCCAAGGCAGGCTCCAGGCTCTGAGCTGTCAGCACAGAGCTCAGCATAGTGCTGGAACTCAACAAACTGTGAGATCATGACCTGAGCCAAAGTTGGACACTTAACCAACTGAGCCACCCAGGCACCCTGAGGCATTTGTTTACATTGACTGTTGGGGTTGACATTTTCCCAATGTATCTTGATACATTGGTACAAGAATTTCTTTAGGGTATATGCTTAAAGTGGAGTTGCTGAGTTCATATATAGACCTGCCTTCAACTATAATACTGCCAAGTTATTCTCTAAAGTATTTGTAGCAATTTATGCCAGTTATTCATGTATGAAAGTTAACATTGCCCCACATTCTTGCCAGTAATTGGTGTAGTTCATTTAATTTTAGCCATTCTGGTGGGTGGACTGTGGTATCTCGTTGTGGTTTTAATTTGTTTCTTTTTTCTGTTTACTTGTAAGGAGTTAACTGTTTAGTTATATTTATTGCTATTCATATTTCCTCTTCTGTGAATTGCCTTTTCTTGTTTTTTGCTCATTTTTTAGTTGCGTTATTTGCCTTAAAATTTTTTTTAAATGTTTATTTTTGACAGAGACAGAGACAGAGACAGAGACAGAGCCTGAGTAGGGGAGGGGCAGAGAGTGAGGGAGACACAGAATCTGAAGCAGGCTCCAGGCTCCAAGCTGACAGCACATAGCCGGAGGCGGGGCTCAAACCCACGAACAAGGGAGACCACGACCTGAGCCAAAAAATTTTTTTAAGATTTTATATTTAAGTAATCTCCACACCCAATATGGGGCTCAAACTCACAACCCCAAGATCAAGAGTCACATGCTCTACCAACTGAGCTGACTGTCTTTTACTTTATAGTTTTTATGAAATTTTGTATTATGAAATATGAATCTTTTGCTGGCCATATACCTTGGAATTATCTTCTCTCCAATTTATCTTTTCATTTTTTTTATACTTATGCACAGAGGTTTTACATTTTTTACAGTAAAAATTATAAATCTGACAACTGAAACGTAAAATTTATTTAAATTATTTTTATGATTTGTGTACTTCTTGGCCCATGTCTTTTTTTTTAATTTATTTTATTTTTGGGGTGCCTAAGTGGCTCAGTTGGTTAAGCATCCAGCTCTTTTTTTTAATGTTTAGCGTGCGTGCTAAACACACACACACACACACACACACACACACACACACACAGTGGGAGAGGGGCAGAGAGAGAGGGAGACACAGAATCTGAAGCAGGCTCCAGGCTCTAGGCTCCAAGCTCCTGAGTTGTCAGCACAGAGCCTGATGTTGGGCTTGAACCCACAAACTGTGAGATCATGATCTAAGCTGAAGTCTTGATGCTTAACTGACAGAGCCGCCCAGGTGCCCTAGCGTCCAGCTCTTGAGTTTGGCTCAGGTTATGAGCTCACAGTTGTGAGATCAAGCCCCACGTTGGGCTCTGCACTGAGTGTGGAGCCTGCTTAAGATTCTCTCTCTCCCTCTGCCCTTCTCCCCTGCTTGCACTGTCTCTCTCAAAGAAATAAAAATAAGTTTTAAAAAAGATTTTTAAGTACTCTCTACACCCAACATGGGACTTGAACTCACAAACCTGAGATCAAGAGTTACATGCTCCACTGATTGAGCCAGCCAGATGCCTCCTGGGCCATATGTCTTTTTAAAAACAACTTTATTGAGGGGCACCTGGATGGCTCAGTTGGGTAAGCATCTGACTTTTTTTTTTTTTAATGTTTTTATTTATTTTTGAGACAGAGAGAGACAGCATGAGCAAGAGAGGGGCAGACAAAGAGGGAGACACAGAATCCGAAGCAGGCTCCAGGCTCTGAGCTGTCAGCACAGAGCCTGACGTGGGGCTTGAACTCACGGACCATGAGATCATGACCTGAGCTGAAGTTGGACGCCAACCGACTGAGCCACCCAGGCGCCCCGCATCTGACTCTTAATTTGGGGTCAGGTCATGATCTCATAGTTTGTGGGTTCGAGCCTCATGTTGGTCTCCATGCTATTAGCGCAGAGCACACTTGGGATTCTTTTCTCCCTGTCTCTCTGCCCATTCCCTACTCACGCTCTTTCTCTCCCTCTCAAAAATAAATAAACTTAAGAAAAACTACAATCTTTATTGAGATATAATTGATATACAGTAAATTGCTTGTTTTTAAAATGTGCAGTTTGATAAGCTTTGCCGTATCTAATGGCAAAACACCGGTGAAACCATTACTGTAATCAAGATAATATATCCATCACCCCTAGAAGTTCCTTCCCACCCCGTTGCATTTGTCTGTCTTTTCCTACCATCTTTCATCTTCACCCAACGATTGATCTGCCTTCTCTAGAGATTAGATTCCATTTTTAAGAATTTTATATCATTATTTTATAAACTATGCTGTGCCTTTGGCTTCTTTTACACAATAATTATTTTGAAATTCATGTTGTATGGAATTAATATATTGTATTGCTGGGTATTCATTGTATGGTTCTATTATGCTTTGTTCATTCACCTGTTGATAGACATTTAGCATGTTTCTACTTTTTGGCTGTTACAAATAAAGTTGCTGTGAACATTTGTATTTATAAGTCTTTGTGTGGACAAATGCTTTCTCTTTCGACCCTTAAAAAATGAGAACAAACTGAGGGCTGATGGGGGATGGGAGGGAGGGTAGGGTAGGTGATGGGTATTGAAGAGGGCATCTTTTGGGATGAGCACTGGGTGTTGTATGGAAACCAATTTGACAATAAATTTCATATATTTAAAAAAAACAAACGCTTTCTCTTTTCTCTTAGGTAAATATGTAGGTGGAATGGTTGTATCACATGACAAGTTTTTCAGAGTAGTTGTATCATTTTACATTCCCACCAACAATGTATGAGAGTTCTAGCTTTCTATCTCCTGATCAACATTTGGTGTGATCAGTCTTTTTAATTTTAGCCATTCTAAAATTAGTGGTGCTCTCTGTGGTTCTAATTTATATTTCCCTAATGACTTATTATGTTGAGTATCTTTTCATGTGCTTATTTGCCATTCTTATATCTTTCTTGGTGAAATAGTTTTTCAAATCTTTTGCCCATTAAAAAAAGTGGATTGTTTTTTATTGTTGAGTTTTGAGAAGGGTGTGTGTGTGTGTGTGTGTGTGTGTGTGTGTGTCTGTCTGTCTGTCTTTTTTCTGGACATAAACCCTTCATGAAATTATTTTTCTTCTTTTTTTAAATGTTTATTTTTGAGAGAGAGAGTGGGGAGGGTCATAGAGGGGACAGAGGATCCAAAGTGTAGACTGTGCTGAGAGCAGAGAGCCCAATGTGGGGCTCGAACTTAACAACTGCGAGATCATGACCTGTACTGAAGTCAGACACTTAACCGACCGAGCCCCTCAGGCGCCCCTATTCTTTACTTTAATGTTGAAGCTTAGATGGCAGAGAGTGGGCAGAATGGGAATGGTGATTTTCACTTCCAAGGTATACACATTCAGACCCTGGATCACTTGGGACTCTCTGGAGGGAACATCCTTGGCCATGACACAGATTCCATTGTGGTAATGTGGCCATGGGGAAAGCCTAAGGTACTGTCTACCTGCTTATAGGGAGCAAATCACAAGGATGAACTAAGGCAGAACAGCATCGTGGATGTCACACATTCTGGAATAACTGTTGAACTCATGTGAGATACCATCAAGAATTACTAGGATACTGGGTAAGACAGGAATGAAAAGTCCTACATAACTAATGGTGGGCACACAAGCCAGCCAAGCCATGGTTAATTTCTATTAAGTTGAACCCTTCTATAAACACACAGGCTTTTTTTCTTAGGCTTTTCCTTTTATTCTCTTACCAGTATCTCTTGAAGAACACACATTCTTAATTTTGATAAAGTTCAGTTTGTCAACTTTCTCTTTTATCTTTTAACATGCTTTTCATGTTACATACAAAGATTTTCCCTATGTTGTCTTCTGTAAGTTTATTTTAGGTTTTACATTTAGATCTATGATCCATTTGTAGCTTATTTTTATATATCCTATGATGGGTGGATGGAAGTTTTTTGTGTTTTTAAATGAATATCTGAATGTTCCATATTGTTAGTTGAAAAGACTGCTTTCTCTGGGGTGCCTGGGTGGCTCACTTGGTTAAGTGTCTAACTTTGGCTTAGGTTATGATCTCATGTTTGTTTTTTTTTTTTTTTTAATTTTTTTTTTTCAACGTTTTTTATTTATTTTTGGGACAGAGAGAGACAGAGCATGAACGGGGGAGGGGCAGAGAGAGAAGGAGACACAGAATCGGAAACAGGCTCCAGGCTCTGAGCCATCAGCCCAGAGTCTGACGCGGGGCTCGAACTCACGGACCGCGAGATCGTGACCTGGCTGAAGTCGGACGCTTAACCGACTGCGCCACCCAGGCGCCCCAATGATCTCATGTTTTATGAGTTCAAGCCCCATATCAGCCTCTGCACTCACAGCATGGAACCTGCTTGGGATTCTCTGTCTCCTCTCTCTGCCCCTCCCCTGCTTGCAAGCGTGCATACATGCTCTCCTTCTCTCTGAAAATTTAATATATAAACTTCAGAAAAAGAAAAGACTCCTTTCTCATTGAATTAAAAAATTGCCTTTGCACCTTGTTGAAAATCATTTAGCCATATGTATATAGGTGTATTTCTGGACTGTGTTCTGTTCATTGATCTAGTTGTCTACCCTAATGCCATTATTATTATTTTGTGTTGCTTTTTCTTTTTTTTCTTTCTTTTTTTTAAATTTTTTTTTCAACGTTTATTTATTTTTGGGACAGAGAGAGACAGAGCATGAACGGGGGAGGGACAGAGAGAGAGGGAGACACAGAATCGGAAACAGGCTCCAGGCTCCGAGCCATCAGCCCAGAGCCTGATGCGGGGCTCGAACTCACGGACCGTGAGATCGTGACCTGGCTGAAGTCGGGCGCTTAACCGACTGCGCCACCCAGGCGCCCCTGTGTTGCTTTTTCAAACAGAAAATAGAATATGAAAGCAATATTGCACATAGAGACAGGAAGTAGGTGGTTGTCAGGGGGCTGAAGGGAGGTAGTAATAATGGGGAGTTATTTAATGGGTTCAGTTTCAGTTTTGCAATGTGAAAAGTGTTCGATGCATGGATGTTGGTGATGGTTGCACAATACCATAAATATACTTAATGCCACAGAACTGTATTTTTTTTTTTTTTTTTTTTTTTTTTTTTGGGACAGAGAGAGGCAGAGCATGAACGGGGGAGAGGCAGAGAGAGAGGGAGACACAGAATCGGAAACAGGCTCCAGGCTCCGAGCCATCAGCCCAGAGCCTGACGCGGGGCTCGAACTCACGGACCGCGAGATCGTGACCTGGCTGAAGTCAGACGCTTAACCGACTGCGCCACCCAGGCGCCCCAGAACTGTATTTTTTTAAATGGCTGAGATGATAAATTTTTTTTATCATCTAATGGCTAAGATTTTTTTTTTTTTTTTTTTTTTGGCCATGATTTATTACAAGCTATATTGCACAGTGTCTGGGGCAGAATGAATACTCAGTTTCAGTTGACTGATTTAAAAAAAAAAAAAAAAAAAAAAGACCCAAAGAGGTTAGCTAGCAAATGTTGAGGGTAAGAAGTTTGAATCCACAGCCAAAAGGCATATTATTTCATTCTATTACATAGCTACATCTGAATTGTAATACTTTTCCCCAACATGATAAAGCTTGGATTTTAAAATCTCCAGACTTAACTAGGTATTCTAGGTCAATGCTTGTATCAGTAATGACTCACTAAAGTAGAAATGGAGGATATGTGAGTTTATCCTCTTCTTTCTCCCTGTCTTCCTGTTGCATTTATGTTTCTTGAAAGTTGCTAATCTAAAATCTCAAGACATAAAGTTGGCTCTCTTTTTTGGTATTTTTTAAATTGTAGTGAAGTATGCATCATATAAAATTTACCATTTTAACCATTTTTAAGTATGCATTCAGTGGCATTAAGTATATTCCATTGATCTGAAACCATCACCATGATTTGTCTTCAGAACATTTTCATCTTCCCAAACCAAAACTCTGAACCCTTTAGACACTAACTCCCCATTTCTCCCTCTCCCTAGCCTCTAACCACCACCCTTCTATTTTCTGTCTCTAAGAATTTGACTATGGTACCATGTATGAGTGGAAACATACATTATTTTCTCTTTGTGATTTGCTTATTTCACTTAGCATAATGGCTTCAAAATTTATCCATGTTGTGGCATGTGTCAAATTCCCTTACTTTTTAAGGCTGAATAATATTCCACTATGTGTTCATACTACAATTTGTTTATTCATTCATCACTTGATGGGTTTGGCTTTTATAAATATGCTGTTATGAACATGGGCACAAATACCTTGTCAAGTCCTTGCTTTTGACTCCTTTGGGTATATATCTAGAAGTGGAACACTGGGTCATATGATAGTTGTTTATTTTTAAAATAATTATTTATTTTGGGGAGCCTGGGTGGCTTACTTGGTTAAGTGTCCGACTTTGGCTCATGTCATGATCTCATGGTTCGTAAGTTCAAGCCCTGCGTCAAGCTCTGTGCTGACAGCTCAGAGCCTGGAGCCTGCTTCAGATTCTATGTCTCCTGCTCTCTGTGCCCTTCTCCAACTCACACTCTCTCTCTCTTTTGAAAATAAACAGACATTGGGGCGCCTGGGTGGCGCAGTCGGTTAAGCGTCCGACTTCAGCCAGGTCACGATCTCGCGGTCCGTGAGTTCGAGCCCCGCGTCAGGCTCTGGGCTGATAGCTCGGAGCCTGGAGCCTGTTTCCGATTCTGTGTCTCCCTCTCTCTGACCCTCCCCCGTTCATGCTCTGTCTCTCTCTGTCCCAAAAATAAATTAAAAAAAAAAAAAAAAAACCGTTGAAAATAAACAGACATTTAAAAAAGTTAAAAATAAAATAATTATTTTGAGAGAAAGAAAGAGTGAGAGTGAGAGCCTGCATGTGGGTGCAGTAGGGAGGAGGGGCACAGAGAGAAAGGAGAGAGAATTCCAAGTAGGCTCTGCACTGTCAGCACAGAGCCTGATGTCAGGGACTTGATCCCACAAATCATGAGATCATGATCTGAGCTGAAATCAGGAGTCACATGCTTAACCTCCTGAACCACTCAAGTGCCCCAGGTAGCTGTTTAATTTTTGAGGGACCACCATGCCATTTTCCACAGTGGCTGCACCATTTACATTCCCAGCAACAACGCACAGGGGGTCCAAATTCTCCATATCCTTGTCAACACTTGGTATTTTCTGGTTTGGTTTGGTTTGGTTTGGTAATAGCCATCCTAATGGGAATGAAGTGGTTATGTCATTGTGATTTTGATTTACATTTCTTAATTAGTGATGTTAAGCATCTTTTAATGTGCTTTTTGGCCATCTGTGTATCTTTGGAGAAATGCCTGTTCAAGTCCTTTGCCCATTTTTAATTAGGTTGTTTGGGTTTCGTTGTTGAATTAAAAAAAAAATTTTTTAAGGTTTATTCATTTTTGAGAGAGACAAAGTGTGAGTGGGAGAGGGGCAGAGAGAGAGGGAGACACAGGATCTAAAGCAGGCTTCAGGCTCTGAGCTGTCAGCACAGAGCCCAGTGTGGGGCTTGAACCCACCAACTGTGAGATCATGACCTGAGCCAAAGTTGGACACTTAACCTACTGAGCCACCCAGGTGCCCTTTGTTGTTGAATTTTAAGGCTTCTTTATATATTCTGTATATCAGTCTTAACAGATATATGATGTGCAAATATTTTCTCCTGTTCTGTGAGTTGCCTTTTTACCATACTGGTAGTGTCTTTTGGTGTACAAAAGTTTTAAATTTTGATATAATCCAATTTGTCTGTTTTTACTTTTGTTACCTGTGCTTTTGGTATCATATTCAAGAAATCATCTTAGATCTGTATTGAGTTCATTTTTGGATATGGTATAGGGTGAGTCTAATTCTTTTGTATATGGTTACCTAATTTTCCCAACACTGTTAAGAAGACTGCCCTTTCCCGCATTGAATGGTCTTGGCACCCTTGTGGAAACTCATTGACCGGATATGTATAGTGTTTATTTCTGGGCTTTCTGTCTCATTGGTCTGTATATCTTGTTTTCATGCCAATATACACTGCTTTGATTACTGTAACTTTGTAGTAAATTTTGAAATCAGGAAATGTGAGATTTGCAACTTTATTCTTTTCAAGATTGTTTTGGCAATTCTTGGTCCCTTGAGATTCCATAATTTTAGTATGGATTCTTCTATTTCTGGGGAAAAAAAGTCATTGGGATTTTGATAGGGATTGCATAGAATCTGTAGATTGCTTTGGGTAGTATTGATATCTTAACAATAGTAAGTCTTCCAATTTATGAACGTTTCCATGTTATGTCTTTCCATTTATTTGTGTCTTCTGTCATTTCTTTCAGCAGAGTTTTATAATTTTCAGTGTGCTTGTCTTTCCCTTCCTTGGTTAAGTTTATTCCTATTTCTTTGATGTTATTGTAAATGGACTAGTTAACTTCTTTTTCAGATATGTCATTGTTAGTGTATAAAATCAACTGATTTTTGTGTGTTGATTTTGTATCCTGCAAGTTTGCTCAATTTGATTATTCAAATTTATTATTATTTTTTTACTGTGGAATCTTTAGCACTTTCTACATGTACAATCATGTTGTTTACAAAACATTGAAACTTTTACTTTCTCTCCAATTTGGTTGCTTTTTGTTTCTTTTTCTTGCCTAATTGCTCTTACTAGGACTTCCAGTACTATGTTGAATAGAAGTGGTGACAATAGGCATCTTTTTTTCCTGATCTTAAAGGAAACGCTTTCAGTCTTTCACCATTGAGTATAATGTTAGCTGTGGGTTTTCTTTTTTTTTTTTTTTAATTTTTTTTAACGTTTATTTATTTTTGAGACAGAGAGACACAGCATGAACGGGGGAGGGGCAGAGAGAGAGGGAGACACAGAATCGGAAGCAAGCTCCAGGCTCTGAGCCATCAGCCCAGAGCCCGACGCGGGGCTTGAACTCGCGGACCGCGAGATCGTGACCTGAGCTGAAGTCGGACGCTTAACCGACTGAGCCACCCAGGCGCCCCAATGTGGGTTTTCATCTATTATTGGTGTATATTATGTTGAGATAGTTTTTTCTTTTTTATTCAAACATTTTTTTAATGTTTACTTATTTCTGAGAGAGAGACAGAGTGTGAATGGGGGAGGAGCAGAGAGAGGGGGAGACACAGAATTCAAAGCAGGCTCCAGGCTCCAAGCTTTCAGCCCAGAGACCAATGCGGGGCTTGAATTCATGAACCTTGAGTTCATGACCTGAGCTGAAGTCAGATGTTCAACTGACTGAGCCAGCCAGGCGCACTGAGATAGTTTTCTTCTGTTCCTTGTTGATTATTTTTTATCATGAAAAGTTCTTGAATTTTTCAAACACCTTTTCTGCATTAGTTGAAATGATCTTGTGAAGTTTTTTCCCCTTTATTCTATTAATGTAGTTTTTACATTGATTTTCATATGCTGAACCATCCTTGCATTCCAGGAATAAATCCCATTTGGTCATGGTATCTAATCCATTTTAATGTGCCATTGAATTTATATTGGTAGTATTTCGCTGATTTTTTTTTTTTTTTTTTTTTTTTATAATTTAAGAGAGAGCCTGCATGCAAGGGTAGGAGAGGGGCAGAGAGATAGAATCCCAAGCAGGATCCACACAGTCAGCTCAGAGCCTGACATGGGGTTCAATCTCATGACCCTGGGTTCATGACAAGAGTCGGACACTTAACCAACTGAGCCACCCTGGTGCCCCAATGAATTTTTTATCAGTGCTTATAAGGGATATTGATCTGTAGTTTTCCTACTTGTAGTCTTTCTTTGGCTTTGGTATCAGAATAGTGCTGGCCATATAGAATGAGTTAGAAGTATTTTGTCCTCTTTGATTTTTTGAAAGATTGAAGTTAACTGTTGGAGCTATTCCCATCCAAGCTCGCTTCCTTACTGTTATTGATAATTCAGATGAAGATACCTTATAAGATGCTGTAGTAACTTAAGATTACCTCATAAAAGAAACATATGAAAATTTTATTCAACTTCACCAGTAATGAAAGGATTGTTAAATTGAATAAACAAAATAATTGTATTTCCCCTATCCAGTTGACCCTCAAAAAATCATATTTAGATTGTAATATACAATAATTGTGACAGCTCCCAATCTGTCACTGTCTAACACTAATAATAGGAATGTAAATTGGAACAAATTTTCTGGAGCAGAATTTGGCACAATGTAAAGCTTTAAAAATTATGCGTCTTTTGACCTAGCAATTCCATTTATAGGATAGTATCCTAAGAAAATTGTCATGAAGAATACATGCAAGAAGTTAGAGGAATGCCTTCAACATTATGTGTAACAATACAAAGTTAAAAACTATAATGTCCAGAAAAAGAGAATTGGGTAATAAATTGTGATACATACACAAGCCTGTGCAACTATAACATACTGATGTTGGAGAAAATGTCACAAAATAATGTATAGTATGATTCCATTAAAATGTTTCTATTTAGGCATTAAAACCCCCTCAGATTTAATATTACCTGTTAACAGTGGTCTGTTTCTGGGTGGTGGTAGTGTGGATTCTTGATATTATTTCTACTTCTCCATCTCTCTATTTTTTAAACAGTAAATGATACTAGTTTTAGGACAACACAGGAAAAGGTATTCTGTTACAATTGAAAATGGTGCTTGCCTCAGCAGCACATACACACTACAATTGAAAATGAAATGAAGCAAGAAACCATAGTTAAATCTTATGACAGAATCAGTATCTAAAAATAATCTGGGTAGGCTGGGATGATGGACTGAATCCAATGAAATTTAATCAGCATGGATGAATTAGGTAGATAAGATAGAGTAATAAGTAAGTCATATTTCTGGGTTTAAAAAACCAACTATACTCAGTATGGAAAGTGTGAAGTGGAGCCTGATAGCAACGTACGTAAAAGACTTAAAGATTTTAGTTGACTCTGCCCACTTTTTCTGTGTGAACAGCCAGCCATTTTCCTCCCCTTCCATTTCATCTCACACCCAGCTTAGTCTCTTCGTGGGAAACCTCCAGTGTTTCCTCACCAAGTGACGTTAAGTCTTGTCACCATTTGCCCCCATCTGTTCTAGTCATCTTTTCTGACTGTTCAAGTTGCTGTCTATTTGGAGTCCTCCTGTTCCTCTCCCTTTTGCTTTTTTCAAACTTGAGCCATACTTCAGAAATCAGACTTAGTCTTGTTGGAAGCCTGTCTGTCATAGTGCGATCACATTTTACTCAAATTTATTTTAATTCTGGGAATTTCATATATTGAGAAATTAAAATCAATAAGGTTTCTCGCTTTATGTGCAAAATTTGAAATAATGCAAATCTCTTCTGTTAAAAGTGACATAATTTCCTTTTGCCTTGGGACATGCAGCCTTAACAGTAAATACCTTTTTTCATTTCTTTGTGAGCCACCAGCATTCTAAAGTGTGGGGCATTAATTAGCATCACTGCCACAAAACCTTCCCAGAAGCAGTCACTTTAATGATACTACAAAATATTAAAGACAGTGCTTAGGGGAAAAAAGGAATTTAAAAGCAACTTAAAGGGGCACCTCGGTGGCTCAGTTGGCTAATAAGCATTTGACTCTTGGTTTGGGCTCAGTTTATGATCTCACGGTTCATGAGTTTGAGCTCCAGGTCATGCTCTGTGCCCACAGCACATAACCTGCTTGGGATTCCCTCCCTCTCTCCCTCCCTGTCTTTCTCAAAAATAAATAAACTTAAAAAAATAAAAGCACACTTAAAATAGTTGTAGAATTGTGCATTCTGAGAAGACATGCAGCAAAGTGATGAAGTGTGGGCTCTGGAGCCAGGTACCTCTGAATTCAAATTTAAATTCTGAATCCTGCACTTAGCTAGTGGGTGACTTTGGGCAAACAACTTAATCTGTGTCTCTGCTTTCTTATGTGTGTATGTACGTACATTTATTTATTTGTTTTGAGAGAGAGAGACTGAGCGAGCAGAGGAGGAACAGGCAGAAAGAGGGAATGAGAGAATCCCAAGCAGGCTCCGCACTGTCAGCGCAGAGCCTGATGCGGGGCTCAGACCCATAAACAAGATCATGACGTGAGCCGAAATGAAGAGTCAGATGCTTAACTGACTGAGCCACCCAGGTGCCCCTCTTTGTTTCCTCACTTTAAAAAAAAAAAAAAAAAAGGAAAAGATTTTATTTTTAAGTAATCTCTATACCCATTGTGGTGCTCAGACTTAACAGCCCTGAGATCAGGACTTGCATGCTCTATCAACTGAGTCAACAAGGCACCCTTTTGTTTCTTCAGTTTTAAAATGGGCTGGGGACACCTGGGTGGCTCAGTTGATCTTGATCTTGCAGTTCATGAGTTTGAGCCCCACATCAGGCTCTCTGCTGTCAGCACAGATCCTCTGTCCCCCACTCTCTCTACCCCAACCCCATGTGCATATGCTGTCAATAAATAAATAAAAATAAAAATAAAATAAAGCTTAAAAAAGAATAAATAAAATGGGCTGATGATCGGGGCACCTGGGGGACTAAGTTGTTTAAGTGTCTGACTTTGGCTCAGGTCATGATCTCATGGTTCATGAGTTTGAGCCCCGCATCAAGTTCTGCACTGGTGGTACAGAGCCTGCTTGCAGTTCTCTCTCTTCTCCCTCTCTCTCTCTGCCCCTTCCCCACTTGCATGTGTGCTGTCTCTCTTCTCTCTCTCTCTCTCTCTCAAAAGGAATAAATAAACTTAAAAAAAAAAAAAAAAGGGCTGTTGTAAATTGTGTTAGTAGCATGGAAAGCTCCTAGGAGAATACATAACTAATACTGTGTGCTCAAAAATACTATGAGAATTCCATTGGGAATATTTCTATTAAAGAAAATAGTCTTAAACCACTTGAGTTTTAAATTGCAGTACATCCCTGCATAAAATATGACCATTTTGTAAGAAATGCTCCCTCTTTGGGGCATCTGACTGGCTTAATTGCAAGAGCATGTGACTCTTGATCTCGGGGTCGTGAATTTGAGCATGTTGGGCATAGAGATTACTTTAAATAAATAAACTTGAGAAAATGCTCCCTTTTAGATAGTTTCTCGGAAAATAGGATGTGCCAGTCTCTTTGAAACCATGTAGTGAAGAATGTAGATAGAATTCAGATGAAGGGAGATTTCTTCCCCCTTCGTTGTAAGCATAATAATTGTTCACTAAAGAAAATTTGAGCGTGGCTGGGTGACTCGGTTGAGCATCCAACTCTTGATTTCACCTTAGGTCATGATCCCAGAGTCATGGGATCAAGCCCCAGTCAGGCTTTGTGCTGAGCATGGAGCCTTCTTGAGATTCTCCTTTTCTCTGTCTTCCCTCTCCCCTGCTTGTGTCTGCACTCTTTCCAAAATAAAAATTAAAAAAAAAAAAGTTAAAAAAAAAGAAACTTGGGGGTGCCTGTGTGGTTCACATCCCACTCTTGGTTTTGACTCAGGTCATGATCTCCCAGCTTTGTGGGTTTGAGCCCCTCATCCCTCGTAGAATTCTCTCTCTCCCTCTTTCTCTGCCCACCCCCAATTTGTACTGTGTCTCTCAAAATAAATAAATAAACTTTAAAAATAAAATAAAATAATTTTAAAAAGAAATTTGGGAAGTTCAGAAAAATATGAAAACAACAAAAAAATTGTTCATAATGCTACTACTGTCCCAGTGCTAACCATATTAGCATTTTAGTTAAGTTCCTTCTAAGTTTTCCCCTGTGCGTTATTGTTTTTTTTTAATATACATATATGTTGTGATTATAGCATACAGAACTGGAGGGTATTTAGCCTGGAGAAGTAAACTATTGTAGAAGTCCAGATGAGTCCATAGTAAACTATGTTGGGGGCCTGGTTAGGGTCACTAGCTATAGAAGTAAAGCATAGGGGTAGGAAACAAAAGTATTTCTGAGGTTTGAATCAACAAACTGTGGGGTGGTGATTTAGTTTTTTAGCTCTGGCTCCTGAAAAGAGGCAGATGGAACATAGGAGGAAGAGCATATCTGCTGGGGAAGATGTTTGTTTTGGACATGTTGAGTTTGAGATTTGAGTAGGATATTCAGATGGAAATGTCTAATAGGCAGTTGAGGTTTTTAACAGACATGAGAGGTAATCTGCCTGGGATATGCATGAGAGCACCCCAGTAAGAATGTTTAAAATCATCAAAGATGGCGCCTGTAAAGATGCACTTGTATCTGACCTCTCAGTATACCTTTCTATTTAAGGGCAAGAGTAGAATTTCCATCCTTACTACTCAGCACAGTATTACCACATAGTAGGTGTTTGTGGAATAAATGAGTTTATTGAAACAGAGAGGGGACATTAATTTGGTCTCTGTAGAATCCTAATGAGCTTGAGGAAGTGATATTTATTATTTATCTTCCCTTTCTCTTTCAGTTTTCTTGGTGTCTAAAATTTAAATTTCTAAGGAGAAATGAGACCTATTTTTCTTTACTGCTTCTGATGGAATTTTGTTTACATGAGATACTTAAATATTATTTGGATGGCTGTAATTCAGCTTAATCTTGAATTTTTTTAAAAAGGTGATTGTGAGAAAGATTGTTTCAGTGAATCTTCAAATGCTTGGAGTATGTCATAGTGCATATGTTAAGAAGATCTATTTAATTGGACTAACACATAAGGATGAAAAGATTTAGGAATATAAAAATATATAGATCAGTATAGGGCAAGCTATAAACATAAATATCCATGGGGTATTGAATCTTTGAAATTGTGTAGCTTGTGCAAGTCTTCATGAAATGTGTCAGAAGATACTAGATTGGTGGCAGGAGCATTCTTAGTGGGAAGGTGGACTGGAAAGACCCACCTCATCTGTATGCATTCAACCTTTCCCTTTGTATACTTTAGGCAGCAGTTGGTTAATTTGCATGTGTGGTTTCAACTGTCACACTGTTGACTCATTCTGAAAGCTCCATGAGGATAGGCCCCCATGTCTTTTTCCCCCAGTACCTAACAGTGTAGGTTAGAGTAAGCTATCGGTAAATATTTGTCCAGTGAATAAAATGATGAATGGATTAGCAAACATTTAGTGAGACTTGAGAATGTTCTATGGGGGTGGGAGTGGGTGGAGAATTGTTAGTCCTGTAAAGATTGAAAACACATAATATCTGACCTCAGGGAGCATAAAATCTGGTATTGAGTATAAATTTATCAAGCTCTCTGGTTTAACCAACGCAGACAATTAAGTAATTTGCTGACCTGAAACAGTTTGTAACATAGATTTTAATAAATTTCTTAAGAGAGATTATGGGAATTTTTATTTATATAACAGATAATCACATAATCTCCATTCCTTTTGTGTACTCATTTAGCTGCAAAAAGCGTTGTTGTGGGCTCAGTTTTATGAACCTTTGATATTATGAAGTTTTTATTTTATTAAAATTTGGGATTTCTTTTAAATATATATTTTTAATGTTTATTTATTTTTGAGAGACAGAGAGTAAACAGGGGAGAGGTGGAGAGAGAGGGAGACACCGAATCCGAAGCAGGCTCCAGGCTCCAGGCTCCGGGCTGTCACCACACAGCCTGATGCAGGGCTCGAACCCATGAACTGTGAGATCATGACCTGAGCTGAAGTTGGACGCTCAGCTGACTGAGCCACCCAGGCGCCCCTAAAATTTGGGATTTGATTAAATGAGGACATAATGCTCCTCTGAAAATACAGAAGGAGCTCATATCTAAACTGTGATAAAGAAGCAAGATACCTAATTGAATTGGTATACTAAAACAACTGGCTTGATCACTCAAGTATGCAAAGACCAGATAATCCAATGTGTTAGCTAAGAGTTTTACTATATATGGTATAATTGTTTATGATGTATTTCCTTGTAAGTTTTTTTTTTTTTTTAAAGCAATCAAGACTAGTCAGTTCTTAATTATCAGAACTGATATAAGGCCTTTTTGGAAACTAAAACTGCAAAAAATCCAGTGGAATCCTGTAGTGCTACTATAACTATTTGTGGTTCTTCACGCAGAAAAATTAAAGTGAAGACAGGAAGTTAGGACTTTTTGAAGAAATTATACTGGGGGTAATGAATTCAGATCATATGTAATTCACTCAAGATAAAGCTACCCTTTGAAAATAAGACACTGGTCCAGTCAGAATGTGTATTCTGAGGGAAAAAACTTGTATGCTGCCTATGCATAATTCAGGTGGTAACCTAACTAGATATATCAGTTGAGCATAAGTAAAACCTAAGCAGTTGTTGGAAGGAAGATATATATTAATAGAAGAGAGCACAACCCTGTGGAACTTAGAGTCCCCAAGCAAGAATTTTGCAGTGATTTTCTAGCATTGTCCAGAGAGAACATAAGCCAGCTTTCCACCATCATTTTAACAAATTCTTAGTGTTGGACACATGTAATTTATTAGGCTTGATTGTAGTTCCATTTTCCTTTGTTTTAGATTTCATACTCACCAGATACACCCTCTTAGGTAACCACGCTATGGGTAAGGTATTACTCTGGGTGGTAATATGACTGTCTCCTATTATAAACAAACAAATCGGCAGTTGGCCTATACGTGAATTTTTAAAAAATAAACTTCATTGAAAATAAAATTATAACATCATTCTTTCATAAATTGGTTGGTGTAAATTAAGCCTAATCAGTGCTATGTGTGCAGAGAAAAATGGATTTTATAGAGCTATAGAGCTGAGGGCCATACTCAGGAATAAACGTCTTCTTGTAGAAGGCAGGAACCATAGTCCTATTCTCATATACCCAGTGCTTACTACTGGCTGGTGCTCAATTTAATCTATTAATGAAACTCATTATTGAATCTCAGAGATCATAACTCCAGACTTCTAGTGAGAACAACTATAGAGATTTTATGGCTCTACCTTTAGATTTATTCTCATGTCAAAAGAGCAGTTCTGGCTTTTCTTTAATTCAGCAGAAACAATTCATTAAATGATGAAAATAGAGTCTTCTCGGGGTGCCTGGGTGGCTCAGTCAGTTGAACATCCAACTCTTGATTTTAGCTCAGGTCATGATCTCACAGTTCATGGGATCGAGCCCTGCATCATGCACTTTGTTGACAGTGCGGAGCCTGTTTGGGATTCTCTTTCTCCTTCTCTGTCTGCCCCTTCCTTGCTCATGCTCTGTTTCTCTCAGAGTAAGTAAGCAAACATTAAAAAAAAGAGAGAGAATAGAATCCTGTAAACAAATGAGAGGCTAAAAAGGCAAATAAAAGGTGTGTGCATTTGTTAGAAAAAAGGGGAGTGACAGTATTTGAGAACAAAGACAGTCTCTTTGTTTCATTGTTTTTATTTCTTAAATAATTAATACTCTAATTTTATTTTTTAGACCTTATTGCAGTACGCAAGCAACAAGAATGCCTCAGAACATATGGTGTATCTTCTGGAGGTATATCGACTTGCCATCCAAAGCTTTGCCAGTGCACGCCCATATTTAACTACTGAATGTGAAGATGTCCTGTTAGTGCTTGGCAGATTAGTACTGTAAGTTTAAGTACTTGAGTCACTGTTAAAATTGAGTACTTCTGGTTGTAATGTTTGCTTGACTTTTCTTTACTATGAAATCACATTATTCAGAGCACCATTAAAGCCATACCTTTGAATGAAATTTCCTTTGCTCTGGAGCCTTCATACTCTGGTTCCCAGGAAATAAAGTGCAAGCAAAGCTCCAGCCAAACAACGTAATCTTTAAATGCCTCCAGTCTCTTCTACTCAGGCTTAGCATCCAAGAATAATACATTTTCTCTCTGTTCTTAGGTATAGATCAATTTAAGTGACAGTATCTGGAAACTGTAGTGGTCTTTGAGGATCACTTTGTGGAGAAATACTCTGAAATTCTACAATTCAATTACATTATTTGAACTAAGAATAATTTTATTAGCGGACAATATCAGGATATAGTATAAGATTACTACCCTGAGTCCATGATAATTTAGCTGTTGTTTTAATATTTAGCTGTTGTAGTAACAGATAAAATTACACCTTTAATGTAATTTTCATCTGCAAATTGAAAAGGTATAACTATTCAGTTTTTAGATCGGTTTAGCTTACAGATTGTTTGGGAGGATTCTAGTCTGGGTAGTCTTGATTTGTTAAAGACAAAGAATTGGCCTTGTCAATATTTCTGCTTCCTCTGCAAGTGACAAGAATCTATATAGATGACAGTTACAATATTTATCTCTTTATCAGCTGCATTGACAATATTTTGCTCCTATTTTTGTCTTCAGGAATCAGAATGGTTCCTATTTGTATGCCCTCCCCACACCCTAGTAAAACTAAATAAAACTGCTTGCAATATGGTTTCTAAAAGAAATATATTATTAGCGACTTCTAAAGCCACAATGTAATTATAAAGATGCCTGGTTTTTATTCTCTTTTTTAAAGTTGAAAAGCCAATATAACAGTGTTGAAGAAAATTTTGAAGAGTAAGAAACAAATTTCAAATAATCTAAACAAATGTAAAATGTATATTCAGTATCACTGTTGTACTGTATTTGATTATGCTTATAACTACTATAACCACCTTTGTATATTGACTTCATTATTTTATATTATAGGAGTTGTTTTGAATTATTGCTTTCAGTGTCTGAAAGTGAGCTGCCATGTGAAGTCTGGGTACTCTTCCTTCAGTCTCTACAGGTGAGTTGATTTGGGCTCAAAAAAGTTCTCTGTTTAGATATCCAAGACACTTAGTTAATTCCTCCCAGCAAATAAAATTGAAAACTTGGAAGAAAAACAAGCATACTGTATATTAATTTCATGAAATTTTGAGAAAGATGCCTTCCAAATGAAGGGGGTGTGTTAAAAATTGTTTTATTCTTTCATTTGGTTTTGTTAGCCATTATATAGCTTAGGAATCAACATAGAAGTTTTCATTATTCAAAAACAAAGTTTTAGACAGAAAAAAAGCTATTAAAAATGTAAAGTTGTATATGGTTGGTTATAAGGTAGCAGTATTTGGATAATTCTTCGTACACTTATCTAGTAATTTCCCTCTAACATTAGGGATTATGTCTAGCAGTATAAGTCTCTCAAACAGCCAAAATAGTCATCATAGATTCTATTCATGCATTTTGTTTGCAGAAGAGCTCCATTGGCTCTCATATTGGCTTGATTATCCACTTTCGTAAAAGGTGAGCGCATCAGAAAGTAACGAGTTGTGGAGGAGATAATAGGATAGGAGGAAAAGCAAGTAAAATGCCAGTAACAGGAGGCAAATTTGCCTGTTACTGACAGAGACAGAAAAACTATTTTAAAAAAAATAGTTTGTTATCACTATGTACTAAATACTGCTCTACATTGTTTTGTGTGTTTTGTGTCTTTTAATCAAATTACAAGCCTATAATGTAATGATCATTTGAATCCCCATTTACAAATAGGAAGACTAGGCATGGAGAGTGTTGATTAGCTTACCCAAAGTTACACCCAGATTTATATCCAGAGCTTGTTTTGCTAACTGCTTCCTCGAGGACATAACTCTGTAGTAGCCCAGACCTGTTTCATGTAGGCACAAGTAAATATTTAGATGTTAACAGACACACTTCTTTATCTGGCAGTTTCTTTCTTCTGGGGTGTGTAACTCAAAATGAAATGATAACAGTGTTAATCTTTCTCTTTTTGGGGAAAAGAGGATTTTTTTTCTCACGTCTTTGGCCTGTTTTAACCCCTATAACATGGTCCTAATTCCTCAAATATTCATATGGGTGCTAAAATCATCTCTCATACATAACACACTGATTTTGTTATGCTGTGTTTTGAGGCTTGCCAGTAGTTTTGTCCTGGCATACAACAGTCTAGAAGGGCAACTCTCCCTATTCTTGTTAAGGCTATTACTATTATTTACATTAGTATCCTTTGCAGAGAGAATACTGTCCTGTTTCGCCATTCTTTTCTTAGATTGTATGCCTGCACAAAATATTTGCCTTTCCCCTACACCTGTGTAACTTTTTCCAGTATTTATCATACAGGATATATTTTTGAATATGTGTTCAATAAAATAAATGTAGTAGAGGTACAGATAAATGTAAGACCTGTGGTCCCTGTTGAACACTAAAAGGTAAAACCCTGAAGTTTTCTTATTTTAGTGATAACTGAACAAGGCAGTAGATGGTTTTGAGGAAACTTTTGGTAAGAGAACAGTTGTTATCAGAGCAGGCCACAAATAGAACACGCTCATTCCCTATTTTCAGCTTGTGTAACCCTTCCACGTCTTTTGCCTATGAATATGAAAATACATCCTGAAATGAATTTTCTAATAAAACTGCAATCCTGTTTTTTGCAACTTTTTTTTTTTTAAGTTTATTTATTTTGAGGGAGAGAATGAGCAGGGGAGGGGCAGAGATGAAGGGAGACAATGAATAAGAGCAAACACATTAAAATTTCAGAATATGGGAACAACCAATAATCCTCACTAGTGATAGTGGACATTGGAGACATATACTTAATCATTTATGTCAAGTTAAATTTCTGACTCCTTTCTCCTGACCCTTTGTGTACATAAATATTTTAAAGAACAAACTATTGGCAATTATATTTTGTTTTCCGAGGAGATAGAATGATAGCTGATAACCTAGACTTTCCATGACATTTTATATAGAGCCACTTTTCATTTAAAAAGTCTTTTTTTTTTTTTTAATTTTTTAATTTTTTTTTTTAATTTTTTTTTTTTCAACGTTTATTTATTTATTTTTGGGACAGAGAGAGACAGAGCATGAACGGGGGAGGGACAGAGAGAGAGGGAGACACAGAATCGGAAACAGGCTCCAGGCTCCGAGCCGTCAGCCCAGAGCCTGACGGGGGGCTCGAACTCACAGACCGCGAGATCGTGACCTGGCTGAAGTCGGACGCTTAACCGACTGCGCCACCCAGGCGCCCCTAAAAAGTCTTTTGATAGGGGCGCCTGGGTGGCTCAGTCGGTTAAGCGTCCGACTTCGGCTCAGGTCATGATCTCACAGTCCGTGGGTTCGAGCCCCACTTCGGGCTCTGTGCTGACAGCTCAGAGCCTGGAGCCTGCTTCAGATTCTGTCTCTCTGCCCCTCCCCCATTCATGCTCTGTCTCTCTCTGTCTCAAAAATAAATAAACATTAAAAATAATAATAATAAATAAAGTCTTTTGATAGAAGAATTTAAACAATGAAAAAAATTTATCAGCATCATTAAATTAATATTTCTATTAGAAGGAATACATTGCCTTTCGAATACCATGGAATCCTTTATTTATTAAAGTTTTTTTTAATGTTTACTTTTGAGAGAGAGAGTGTGCAAGGCAGGGCAGGGGCAGGAAGAGAGGGAGATAGAGGATCTGAAGCAGGCTGTTTGCTGACAGAAGAGAACCCGATTGTGGGGCTCGAATTCACAAACCACGAGATCATGACCTGAGCTGAAGTCTGACGCTTAACCAACTGAGCCATCAAAGTGCCTTGTGAATACTGTGGAATCCTTTAAAAGAAAGCTATTAAATAGCCTTAAAATAATTTAGTAATTGGACAATTGGGTGGCTCAGTCTGTTAAGCCTCCAACTTCAGGTCATGATCTCATGGTTCATGAGTCTCATAGTTTGTGAGTTCAAGCCCTGCATCAGGCTCTGTGCTGAAAGCTCAGCCTGCTTCAGATTCTGTGTCTCCCTCTCTCTTTGCCCCTTCCTGGCTCCCGCTTGTCTGTCTCTCTCTCAAAAATAAATAAACATTAAAAAAAAAAAATTTAAATAAAATTATTAATGTGAGGTTGTAAATTGAATTATGGTCATAATTTTACCTAAGGAGAATTTAGGAAAACATTTTATTTTTATTTTTAAGTTTATTTTGAGAGAGAGAGTGTGTGTGAACATGGGAGGGAAAGAGAAGGAGAGAGAATCTCAAGCAGGCTCTGTGCTGTCAGCACAGAGCCCGACATGGGGCTTGAACCCACAAACCATGAGATCATGACCTGAGCTGAAACGAAGAGTGAGACACTTAACCAACCAAGCCACCCAGGCACCCGTAGGAAAACATTTTAAAGGTGCTCTTTAACTTAGTGAAAATACCCTAGTTTCTTTTTTTTTTTTTAAGTTTATTTTGAGAGAGAGAGAAGTGGGGGGGGCAGAGAGAGGGAGGGAGAGAGAGAGAATTCCAAGCAGGCTCTGTACTGTCAGCAAGGAACCTGACACAGGGCTCGAATTCACCAACTGTGAGATTATGATCTGAGCTGAAACCAAGAGCCAGACTTCAACTGACTGAGCCACCCAGGCGCCCCTCTAGTTTCACTTTTAAAAATAAACAGAGCTTTGAGGATGGTTTTTTTTCCTGCTTATTTCTCTTTTGGAAATCTAAGTTCCTTTCATAGACATTCAGATACACTGAAAAGGCAAAAAAATACATTTTATATTGCTTATTAGTCTGTTTTCTGGATATGTGTTTTTGTTTTAGGAGTCACATGATGCATTATTGGAATTTGGGAATAATAACCTACAAATATTGGTTCATGTTACCAAGGAAGGAGTGTGGAAAAACCCAGTTCTTCTTAAAATTCTGTCTCAACAGCCAGTAGAAACAGAAGAAGGTAAGCCATAAAACTTTACTGACTATATTGAAGGAAGACTTAGATCTAAGAGAATTAGAATTCATTTATGGCTTAAAATTTTGTGAATATCACCTGTGTATCCCTACCCAGTCTGTTCTCCTTTGAATAGTAAAAACTAACCATTAGCATTTAACGTCTTCCTAGTCTTTAGTATATGGTAGAGCTTTGCTCGTGTTTTGTTCTCTGGTTACTACAACTAAGGACCATGGAAAAGTTGCTTTTTTATTTTAAACTTATGAAATAATTGGAATTTAGCATTTTGTAGAGAAATGCAAAGAATGAAAATTTTATTTACAAAATTGTCAGTTTAAGACCAGAAGATTTATGGAATTGAGTTGATATTTGCATTTTAGACACAAAAAGTTATTTCATTTGGTACCACGACCAATTGTGATTTCATTTGCTTTAAGTTAGTAGAAAATTAAAAGGGTCACATTCTGTTAAGTATGTTTCAGGAATAAAAATGAGCTTCAGAAGAGTTTTTATTTATACTTTTGGTATATCTTTAACTTAGGTCTTGAACAGACCATTTGAATGCTGATGCCTTAAAATATCCTAGTTAGCTTATTCATTCACCAAGTTTGACAGCCTACTGTAGACATGCTGTTTGGGTTTTCCGTATAGTGCGAAGATTGGCAAGGAGGGTACTTAGAGTTTTCTCTTGTTCCCTTTCCTCTGCTAATTCTCCTGCTTATTAGCCACATCGACAAAAGAGGAAAAGAATAAAGGAAAGAGCTGTTAAATAGAAAAGAGGTTGGTTTTATTGTTTTCTGTTCAGGTTCCCAGTATATGTCATCCCATTTGTGGATATAGGCAGATGGAGGCTAAAATGTCACCTTTCTTATTAATATAAATTGCTTAGAGGATAGAGCCAAATAGTTTCAGAAGAATCCCAGAATTAGGCAGATCCCAGTCCAGATAAAGTCTGACTAGGGCAGAGAAGAGCACTTATTCTGTTACTCTCTAGAGGCAGGCCTAAGCTCAACAGGAAGAAGGCTAGAGTAGCATTAAATGTCCCCACTTTATTTTCCCTTGATGTATGAGTCAAATACATCACCCCACCTCAGGAGTTAACAGTACTTAATTTCTTTTCACATAGAAAAAAATCAAGAAATGGAGAGAAGCACTGTTCACCTAACATCTTGTGGTATCCTATCTATTCAGTAAAGATGAAGTGCCCACTATCTGTAAGACTGTGCACAGAACAGCGACATGTCTAAGGAATTATTCTGTGAACTAGCATGTAAATGGTGGGCAGCCTATATAGTCTGCCTGCTTTCTCAGTTGGCCCTGACTCTAATTTCAGGTCAGAAGATTAGAAAGCTTCCTTTAGGGGAGCCTGGGTGGCTCAGTCAGTTAAGCAGACGACTCTTAGTTTTGGTTAAGGTCATGCTCTCATGGTTTGTGAGTTTGAGCCCCACATCGGCCTCTGCGCTGACAGTGTGGATGGAGCCTGCTGGATCCTCTATCTCCCTCTCTCTGCCCCTCCCCTGCTCATGTGCACACGTGCATGTGCTCAAAAATAAACATTAGAGAAATTAAAGAAAGCTTCTTTTATAGCCCCACTGCCCTTGGTAGCCCAGGTATTAACATATATTTGAAATTAGAAAGCAGTGATTATCCTCTCGTTGATTGTCTTCTGTTCAATGATGTAGTCATCAGAAGCATAAAAGTACACATTTTAAGCCTCCAAGGAACTCAATAAATGCTTTTCAGTTTATTTTTGTGGATTTAAAAAAAATATCTGTCAGGGTTTTATTTTTCCTGCCTTGAATTCTTGAATTTTGTGACCTCCCCCCCCCCCCCCCACCAAAGTTTATTACTGAAGTATGTAATGAGTATCAGTTGTTGGCACTTTTGCCTGGCATAATCAGCAGGGAAATAGCAGGTTCTCCCACCCAGATTCCAGCCCAGGTACTGAAGGCCTTTCCACCCCAGGCTACCCCAGCAGCCTGCCACAGATGATGGGGATGGCAAGACCAAGCCCTAAGGTCTCACTCGTAGTTTCCATCCTGAGCTCAAGGAGTCACAAAACTACCCCTCCTCACAGTGGCAATGGCAGCAGCCACCTGGATCCAGGTAACCTACAGACTAAGAGACCTCAGCTACCATCAGTGGGGAGCCCCCACTACCATAATGGAGAGATTCCAACTACAACTCAAAGGACACCCAGAGCCACCATCTGGTATCTGCCAGTTTTGCCAACTGACCTGTACCCTACCCACCTACCCAGCCCCCCACCCCCACCCTTTCCCATAACTTATGCCAGTAGGAGACTCAGGAGGGCCAAAGCCACAGTCTTTTCCTTTTTTTCTGTCTCCCCTCCCAAAGGTTGAAGGAAGGGACACATCCTTGTTCAGAGTCACCAACTCCTTTCCCAAATCAGGCTGATAAGGAACCAGCTCTTATACCTCCTCCTGGTTGTTTTTCTTTCCCACCCCAGTTTATTTTTTGTGTCCCTTCTGCCCCCTACCTCGGAAGCCATTTTATGAATTGTCAGGTGCCACTTGAGCCTTCCAGTAAAAATAAAAACAGGCTTTCCTGTTAAAAAAGAAAAAAACGGCTGTTTTTAATTGGACCTTAAATGTTAACCATTTTTTACGTGATGAAGTATCGTGATGTTTGCAGTTTACTTTTAAATGGTTCAGGAAAAGAAAAGCGAAGTAAAGAAATGACAAAACAGTTCATTTGTTGAATCTAGATGGAAGAAAGGATATATGATTAAAAATTATTTTATACTAAAATGACCAAAAAAATACAGAAAGAGTCCCAATTAGGAAGGGGATTTCTATGCTTTATTATATCATTTTTAAATATTGAATGTATGGATGGATTTCGTTTTAAAAAACAAAGTTAAGATACATAACTTGAAATGAATTTATCTATAAAGCTTATTTATTTATAAAGTTTATCCATCCTGAGAGAGAGAGCACACCTGAGGGAGGAACAGAGAGAGAGAATCCCAAGTAGGCTCTGTGCTGTGAGTGCAGAGCCGGATGCAGAGCCTGAATTCCATGAGATAATGACCTGAGCCAAAGTCAGCCACTTAACCACCTGAGCCACCCAGGCGCCCCTGGTTTTTTTTTTTTTTTTTTTTTTTTTTAAATGTTTATTTTTTGAGAACATGCAAGTGCCTGAGCAGGGGAGGAGCAGAGAGGGAGAGAGAAATCCCAAGCAGGCCCTGAGTTGTCAGCGTAGAGCCTGACGCAGTGCTTGAACTCATGAACTGTGAGATTATGATCTGAGGCAAAACCAAGAGTCTGGATGCTTAACTGACTGCACCACCTGGGCACGCCTGAAATGAATTTTAAAATGCAAGATTGGTCTGTATGTTCAAAGTCGATATGGTGGTTTAACTATGGTACATTGAGTAAATTAGTTTTACCTCTATAATTTAGAGTGTGTGTTATGTGATAAGTATCATATTAGTGCTTTCCATATTTCATTTAGTCCATAAACCAGGCGAGACATTACACATGCCTAAGGCCACGTGGTTAAAATTGGGAGGCAGAATTTGAACACAGGTGAGGAGATATTGAAAGTTTTTGATTGAAGCATGATAACCACTCAGTTGCTAAATATATGGTTTTGTAAAACCTCTCTAATATGTAAGGCATTGTGTTTAGTGCTGCAGGGAATACAGAAGTTAACAAGACACGGTATTCACAAATTGCTGATGGTGTAGTAAGGGAGAAGACAGAAACAGATAATAGCAACTAGTATTGAGCATTTAGTCTGTGCCTGGCCCTGTGCCAAGTGTCTTATCTGTGTTATGGTATTTCATCTAGGATTCATTCAGCTCTGTGAGGTGGATATTACTAATTTTTTTTTAACAGATGAAGAAACTTGAGGCTCAGAGAGGTCAGTTAATTGTCCAAGGGTCTCACAGCTAGTATGTGTCAGAGTCCTGATTCACCCTCACATTGGTGATTCCAAAACATGAGGTAGTAATCTCTGTACACTGTAATCCTTTATTCCTGTAGTTAAAGAGAAAAGTTAAGTACAGTGAAGGAAGTAAAATACTGTGGGAATTGTTTTTTTTAATGCTGTAAGAATTTAGAAGAGGGTGGGTTGTATAGCTCTTCAGGGTGAGATTTGTGAAAATGCTTATAGCCTTATAGGGCAGATACACAGAGCAGAATCTGATGATAGGCAGAATAGGATATTGGGGTGACAAATGTGGCAGGGAATAATATGAAAGAATTAGATTGGGAGGTTTTTTTAAATGCTTATTTATTTTAATTTTTTTGAATGTTTATTATTTTTGAGACAAAGAGACAAAGCATGAGCGGGGAAGGGGCAGAGAGAGAGAGGGAGACACAGAATCTGAAGCAAGCTCCAGGCTCTGAGCTGTCAGCAAAGAGCCTGATGCGGGGCCATGAACTGTGAACTCATGAACCGTGAGATCATGACCTGAGCTGAAGTCAGACGCGTAACTGACTGAGCCACCCAGGTGCCCCTAATATATAGGGCAGAGAGAGAGAGATACAGATATCTATCTATCAGTTACTGTTTTGGGGGGAAGAAGGCGGGAGGGCTGGAGTTAGGGCAGAAAGGAGATAACTTTATAAACATTTTTTTGTGTTTTTGAATTTTATGTCATGTGCATATATGGTATTACTTAAGTTTGGTTTTTTTTTTTGTTTTTTTTTTTTAAATTTTTTTTTTTCAACATTTTTTATTTATTTTTGGGACAGAGAGAGACAGAGCATGAACGGGGGAGGGGCAGAGAGAGAGGGAGACACAGAATCAGAAACAGGCTCCAGGCTCCGAGCCATCAGCCCAGAGCCTGACGCGGGGCTCGAACTCACGGACCGCGAGATCGTGACCTGGCTGAAGTCGGACGCCTAACCGACTGCGCCACCCAGGCGCCCCGTATTACTTAACTTTTTAAAAGAATTTAAGAAACTGTACAGATATCTGTATCTATATCTATATAGATATATAGCTATAGATCTATTTATTTATTTATTTATTTACACACCAGAGAACATGAGTGGGGGAGGGGCAGAGAGAGAGGGAGAGAGAATCCCAAGCAGTCCAGAGCCCAATGTGGGGCTCAATCCCATGAACTGGGAGATCATGACCTGAGCCAAAATGAAGAGTCAGATCCTCAACTGACCAAGACACCCAGGTGCCCCTGATTGGGGAGTTTTAAAAAGAATTGCTAGCATACAATAAGGATATAATAATAATTGAGGGATGGAATTGGCAAGGAGGGATAATGCTAAACTTTCTGTATGATTGAGAGAATACCATTACTGAAAATAGAAGTAAGGAATGAGGAGCTATTTGAGAGGGAGATGTGATTATGAGTTCGTTTTGTGGAATTTAGTGCCTATGGGACTAAAATGGAAAAATCCAAGTGAAAGTGATCTGTTTTCCAGCCATACTTTTTGACCTTGACTACATTATTAGAGTATCTGTGGAATTTAAAACCAACACAAACAGACACACATTCTCTATCCCCCTCTCTCCCTCCCCAGGCTTCACCTGCTAAATCAGAATCTGCAGTTAGAGCTCTAGAATCTAGACCTTTTTGAGCTACCACAGGAAATAGGCACCTTCCACGTATATAGAATGACCTATATGATATATTTAGTGGGAAAAGAAATAGGTCCTCTGTACTCAGAATTCTGGAAGAAATTGGAAACAGTTATTGTTTTGGGGGGAAGGAGACTGGGGGACTGGAGTTAGGGCAGAAAGGAGACAACTTTATAAACTTTTTTTGTGTTTTTGAATTTTATGTCATGTGCATATGTGGTATTACTTGTTTTTTAAAAGAATTTCAGAAACTGTATAGTTGGTTCGGATGTAAAGACTGGGCCAGTAGTTTATCCCTGTCCCCACAGTGGTTTATCATTAATACAGTGATTTCCACTCCATAGATCTCATGCTTGTAGACATAGCAGCATGGGTATCATCTGAGAAGCTTGTTGGAAAAACAAAATCTCAGGTCCCATCCCAGACCCACTGAATTAGAATCTGCATTTTACTAAGATACCCCAGGTGATTCAGAAGGCTCTTTCAAGTTTGAGAAACACTATTTTAGATGGAACATCTAAAGCAGTTTGTTTACTCATGACTTGTCTTGACCTACGATATTCTCACCTCTATTCTTTAAATAATAGTAACGATGCCACACACTTGTTGAGTGTATGCTGTTCGTAAGTTGTGGGATTGTCTAGAACACTGTAAAAATCAGTGCTCAGATGCTTAATATTTAGTACTGCCCAGAGCAGCATTTTCCAAAGTGTGTACTGAACCAGGAACATATATTTTACATTATGCTAATAATATGTGTAAAAGGGTTCTCTGGTCAAATCAGTTTGGGAGACATTGGGTTAAATAAAAGTGAACAGTTTTCTTTATTGCAGGACTGTTCAGAGATTTGACCAAGGAATCCTTTTTTTTTCTAGGACTATCTCTCAGGTCTTTTGGTCGGTGGAACACACTTTGAGAAATTCCTGGTTTAGAGGAAAGAACACCACTGGCTTTGGAATCCTTGGCAAGTTACCTAATTTCTCTGAATATTAATTTTCCTAACCTTAAACTGGGGATAATAATACTTGCCTTGGTGGTGGTGTGAAGAATAAGTGAGAGGTATATAGAAACACTCAGCCTAAAGCTTGGTACCTCATAAAAGTGTTCGAGTGGTAGTTGTTAATATTACATAGGCTACTTCTTTTTCTTGCATTTATGCTTGTTGTTCATATCCATATTCCTTAATATCCTTATCAGAAAGTGAGGGAGGAGAAAATCAAATAGTTGATTTTAATAAAGTGTTAGTAGTTTTATTAAGAGGTTTGGTGTTTAGAATAAAACTACAAATAATGTGGGAATCATTAGCAAAATTAATTTATCTTGCTATCTGCTCTATTAGATGAGTATCGAGATCAGAATATACTTCCCAAGTTATATCAACCGAATTTTTATTCACTAAAAACAAACCAACAACAAAAGATATCAAACTATCGTCTTAACCTTGACATGTTATGAGGTATGTTATCAGACTTTTATTTTTCCTTTCTCCTAGTCAATAAATTGATTGCACAAGAAGGACCTTCCTTTCTGCAAATGCGAATAAAACATTTGTTGAAATCTAACTGCATCCCTCAGGCCACTGCTTTATCAAAACTGTGTGCAGAATCTAAGGAAATTGCAAATGTGTCATCTTTTCAGCAAGCCTATATCACATGCTTATGTTCCATTCTCCCGAATGAAGATGCTATTAAGGAGGTGAGTAAAGCAAATAAGTGCTGTTGTCACTCACGCTTACTATGAATTTAATAGATTTTGATAAATGTTGCATGGCAGGATGAAAACCAAGAATTATTTTTTTCTGGCTACTGAAAAGTGCCATATTAATTGTATATAACTGTTCGACAGAGTGAATATAAAGTTATGTCTTATAGGTGGATTTGAAAGTAGATAATTAAAGAATATGCAGGTGGGGATTTATGTGTTAGGGCATTGGTTTGCTTTGAAATTTTCAAATGTAAAAGGTGTTTTTCTTTTTTTTAAAGTAATGATTTCTATATGTTTGGGAAATACAGAAATTATTAATACTAACATCAAGGGATAAACTAAAGTAGGAATGTCACTTAGCTTTCATTTAAGGTACTTTACACATGTAACTGTAAGCAGAGAAATATGGGACTTTAGAACCTGTGAATATGTTTTGAACTATAATTAAATGCACAAGCTGGGTACCGTGGAAAATAATAAAATAATTGAATCTTTTTTAAAAATTATTTTATCAGTCACATTGCATTTTTTAACCCGAACCCTTTTCTTTAAAATGTTGGAATTCGTTTTCTCTAATAGTTTTTGATAAATTACATAGGAAAAGATGAATAATTTCTAGCTGTATTCTGTCATCTACCTATAATTCTCCTAGATCTGGTACATGGATTCTCATTTTACTTCTCTGTTAAACCTTTCCTATTAAAGGTAATAATCCCAAGGATCTGATTTTATGCTGTAGTAATTCTTAAACTTTAATGATAGTTTCAACTTACAGTTTTATTTATAATATCCTACTCCAAATGCAACTTTCTCTTTCCAGCTCACTCACTCCAGGACCAAAAGTCTATTGATCCTGCTTGCCTTCATCCTTTCCCTCCTTAAACTCTGCTTTTCCATAGTCAATCAATATTATCACTCCCTAAGTTTCTCGACTGGTCTCTCCCTTAATTGTACTTATTTGACTAACCACCATCTTGATTATCTCTAAATCTTGGCCTACTCTCTATCTTTACCTGCACCAGTGGGGTCAAACGGGTGGAGAAAACCAGCCTACTGATTTTACCAGTAATCAGTCACACTATATTTTTTTAGGCTATTTGCTCTCCCACTTTCATAAAGTACTATTTCATACTGTGTCCTTTCTTTTCAAATGTATACTGTAATGCCTTTTGCCCCATCACACTTTGCGTTGATGAACTTTTTCTCCCTATTTCTCTGAGGAAATTGAGGCAGTTGGAAGGGGGTTTCTGTAAGCTGCTTCCATGACATCTATTCACCTACCTGTATCTGTGCGTGCGTACCTTCTCTTCCATTACTAAAGATAACTGTATCTGTTCTCCTGCCTAAGGCCAGTCCCCCCCGACTTCAATATCATATCCCACCTGCTGTCGCCCCCTCAAGGATAATGCTTCCAGGACTTTTCTCTACTGTATCATCAGTTCCTCCTCTACTGCAACCATCCTATCAGCATTTATGCTATTACTTCTTTCATCTTTAAAAAAGAAATCTTTAGATTCCACTTCCCCATCCAACGACCACCCCATTCTTCTCCTGGCCTTTCAGCATAATTTCTTGAATGAACTGTGTGAATTTACTGTTCTAACATCATTCTCCTCGAACACATTATAATATGGCATTCACCCCTGCCAGTCTATCACATCACTAAATCCAATGATGATTTCTCAGCTTTCATCTTATTCAATCTGACTTCTTAACTTTGTCTTTTAAACATTTTTTTTAGGTTTATTTATTTATTTATTTTGAGAGAGAGCACAAGGAGGGAAGGGATAGAGAGAGAAGGGGAGAGAGAAAAATCCCAAGCAGGCTCCGAGCTGTCAGTGCAGAGCCTGACACGGGGCTCAGTCTCCCGAACCCATGAGATCCTGACCTGAGCCAAAGTCAAGAGTCGGCTGCTTAACTGACTGAGCCACCCAGGCACTTGCATTCTAGGGTATTGCGTTCTCCTGGTTTTCTCTGCACCTAACTGATGAGTCAGTCTTTCTTAGTTCTAACCTGCTCTTCCTCCTCATCTCTCTGTTGAGTAAATGTTACAGTACTCTAGGACTGTCCTTGTGTGTCCTCTCTTTTCTACCTACAAGCATGCCCTTGGTGACTTCTTTTAGATTCCTGTTTTTAAATACCAACTGTTGTCTGAATCTCAAATGTTTTATCTCCAGCCCAGTCCTCTCCTCTGAACTCCAGACTCACATATCCAGCTACCTAAATCACTGTCTCTACTGGTATGGCTAATAGCATCTCAGACTTCATATGTCCATAACTAAGCTCCTGATCTACCTGATATTCGGGCGTGGTTTTTATGCACTTTCTTCCAAATGAAGTCAGTTGCTGTCCAGTCTCAGTGTTGCAGGTGAAGGGGGGAAGGTAGTGAATAACCAGCTACCATTTTTTTTTGAGTCCTTACTGTATGTTAAATGCTATGCTGAATGCTTTATATATATTTTGTCACATTTAATTCTTACAACTCTTAACTCTATTTTTATTGGTGAGGAAAATGAGGCTCAGATCAAGTAATATGTTCATGCTTACAAAGCTTAAAGTGGTTAAGGTGAGATGCAAACCTGAGTTTGGTATACTACTACTAGTATTAAAAATGCAGGATAATATATTATCATCCTAGGTGATAAATACCTAAGGGTTTATATGCCGAATGCTGTGTTAGGCATTGTGTTACAAAAATTAATTCAGAAACTTCTGAACTGACCTACTTGCTTTTTACTCTCACTCTCTACATTTAATCTTACCAAAATTAACTAGAATAATATCTTTAAAACTTAAAGTGGGGTCATGTCACTCCCTGACCAACAGCTTTCCATCTTCTTCATAATAAATCCAGAAGGCTTTATTCTATGTGTCATGGCTCCTGGAGACTTCTCTAAACATCTCTGACAGTATCTTCTACCATGTAATGCTCATTGCTCCGTAGCAATTTGCTGTTGTTTGAACAAACCAAACACATGCCTGCCTTAGATCTTTGTGGTTGCCATTTCTTTTGCCTAGAATGCCCGTCCACAAGATGCTTGGGATGGCTCGTTCACTTAACAGCATTCACATCTCACTGCAAGATTGCCTTATCAGAGACCTTCTTCACTGTCCCATCTAAAATAGTGTCCTATCAGGGTGCCTGGGTGACTCAGTGGGTTAAGCATCCGGTTCTTGATTTCAGCTTAGGTCATAATCTCACCATCGTGAGATCGAGCTCTGGGTTGTGCTCCATGCTGCTGTGGAGCCCGCTTGGGATTCTTTCTCTCCCTCTGCTCCTCCCCTGCTTGTGTGTATGCACACTGTCTCGAGTAAATAAAAGAAAAGAAAATTTATACTATCCCCCTTCTCTGTCCTTTTTTTCTTAATACCTCATCGTTATTATAAATATATAGACGTCCATCTTAAAATGGCCTCTGTCACTCTCTGTCCCCTTACTTACCTGTTTCTTCTTTATGTTTATATTACTACTTCTGCTAGACATCATATTTGCTTCTTTTCTGTTTCCTCCCACTAGGTTGAAAACATTGTAAGGATGAAGACATTGGTTTATTCACCACTATATCTCTACATTCTGGAAGAATAGTTAGCAGCATAATAGGCATTTATTCATAAGCGACTAACTATAAGCCCATATGCTAATTTTTTTATTTGCAGTGTTGGGAAGGATAAGGAGATGGGAGACTGCTTATCTCTAATAACAGTTGTAGTATTTTGTGTTTGGGAAACCTAATCAGAGTTAAGTTGTAGTAATGGTTACATTCAGCACCTGATACATGCCAGAAAATTTCAGAAGAAGCAAAAATGCTAGATCATGGACTTGATTCCTCTTCATTCTATAATAATAACAACTTTTCCTTTAATGTCTCAGCCTTTGTTTATTTAAAGCTTTTGTTTGTAGCATTGTATGAGGTACTGGCAAAAACAGAAGGGTGTGTATGGCTTACTTTGGTTGCCAGAAACAGATACAGGAAGATAAGTACTAAGCCGTATGATACTGCCCCTGAATTCAATAGAAGTGGGGAGAATCTTTGTTGACTGGCATATAAGGCTTTATAAAAATTGATCCTTGATTTGGACCTTGAAATAATGTTAGGGTTTGGATGGGTAGAAAGAATGGTTTGGGGATAGCTGACTTTGGTAGTGAAGGCGGAGAAATGAATGTGTATGTTGCTGAGGCCCACTAGAGAACACCTTGCCATGGCAGAGTGGGTGTTGAGGTCTTGTGAGAAATAAGACCTGTTGGGTGGGGAGAAGGGGGAGGCCTTGGAAACTCTAGTGAATTAAAACTGATTTGATGCAGTAGAAATTAGAAAGGTTTTGAAGGTGGGGATTGAAATGACAAACAATATTTTAGGAAGCTTAGAAAGAAGATATGTTAGGCTTAGAAGAGATTGATTGGAGTTAGCAAGAGGACTTAATGTCAAGAGACTCGTGAGGCCTGGGAGACTGGAAGAATGACAGTGTTCCGCTAACTGATCAGAATGGCAAAGAAGAAAGATATGGACAACAAGGAGGGCTTGGGAGAATAATCAGCTTTGTTTTGTCCATGACTTTCCTGGTTTATTAATAACAAGACAACAAAACAGGATTTCTTCCTGAAGTTACATAATTAATTCCTTTCAACAAATTTGTTGAGTTTGTAAGGAACGAAGTTAGAGGAAATGTGATTTGATTCTCTACAACAGAGGTTGGCAAACTATGACATATGGGCCAGATCCACCCAACTACCTTTTTTTTGTAAATAAAGTTTTACCGGAACACAGTCATGCCCATTTGTTTATTGTTTATGGCTGTGTTTACAGTGGTAGAGTTGAGTAGCTGTAACAGACTACCTGGCCCACAAAGCTGAAAATATTTTTTACCTGGCACTTTATAAAAAATGTTTGTTAGTCCTTGCTCTACAAGAATCAGATTTTCCAGTGTATAGTAAACATTGACTATCATTTAGTCTACTCCTGCATGGTTTACCAGTGATGAAACTGAAGCCAAGATGATAATGTTTCCAAGGCCCTACCTGCATTAAGCTAATTAGAGAGTCCAAGCCCAGGCTAGAACACAGATCTCCTTGCTTTCTGGCCAGCCTTTTTTTCCACTGTACAACTTCTTTCCAGTTGGTAAATACAACGAACCATGTTATAATAGGAAACATCTTAGTGGTATATCATCTATTCATATTTATACATTTATGTATAGGTGTGATTTAAAACATTTTATAATGATTGAGATTAATTACTTAAATATATCAATGCAAAAACATTTAGCACACATCATAAAATTTTAAAAGGAACACTGATACCATCATAATTAGTCTCACCCAGTTGTGCTTTCTTTTGCAACTGACAATAGAATTAAAGAGAATCTTTAAAATTTGCTTTGGAAAAGTATAATGAATCACTAGACGTTCATTAATCGGGTTTAAAATCAGCATGTGTTCTAAAGTAGCAGAGTTCTATACACATTTGCCATCTACTTCAACTGAGTTCAGAAGAGTCAAATTAACTTGAGCAACAGCTGGGAATAAGAGTATTTGTATGTTGGCTCCTGTGGGTATCACCATAATGGGTGTGTGTAATAGGAAACCTCTGCTGGGGAAGATTTAGCCAGACACATACAATTAAGATTACTTGAGGGGATCACCTTGAAAGCCAAAATTCACAACCCCAAACTCAGAACCTCAGTGGAATCCTCAAGTTTCAGTTTCATTTAGAATTGAATGATACGATATTACTATTAGTTCTGCACATGAAAGATTTTTAATGAAAGTTACAGACTTGGTCATGGCCTAGTGTCCCAAGTGGATGTTTCCTATGTGTTTTTCATTACTGAAGGAGGAAATCTTTGCAAAGATCAAGTTTTCCACATATAATATGAAGGATAATGAGATTGTAAACATGAAGCCCTTCTATTATTATGAAGAGCCAAGGAATCTGTCAGTAGAACTCTTGGCACAGTTAAGGCAGGAGTCCATTTCTGTTTTAATCCCTGAATGAACTATTTCTTCAGTGTCTAATGTTAATAGACACAACAGGAGAAGCTTCTTTTCTTTTCTTGATGTGGGAAGAAAAAGACAAACAGTACCTAATTTACTCACTAGTCTAGCACTTGGGAATTGACATAATCACTAGGTATAGATGATAAACAGCAAATACATTTAAGCAGGATCCATTGGGAATTCAGTTTGGGAGTAGAAGAAAAAGTAAACAGGAGCATAGAAATTTCAGGTGTAGCTTAAATAAGAATCAAGATTAAGATCGATCCTGAACAAGGAATAATAACAAAGTGTATAATTACATTTAAAATTGAAGTGTAAATAATTTTACTTTATTGTATGGGGAATGAAACGTACTCTCAAAAAATACATTAAAGGGATGCCTGGGTGGCTCAGTTGGTTAAACTTCTGACTCACTCTTGATCTCGGCTCAGGTCATGGTCTCACAATTTGTGAGACTGAGCCCCATGTTGAGCTGTGTGCTGACAGCATGGAACCTGCTTGGGATTCTCTTTCCCTCTCTCCCTGTTCCTCCCCTGCTTGTGCTCATTCTCTTTCTCTCTCTCTCTTTCTTTCTCTCTCTCTCTCTCTCTCTCTCTTGCTTGCTCTCAAAATAAACTTAAATACATTAAAGGTAGAAAGGCTGTATGAGGAAGTTGAGGATTTGAGTATTTAAATATTTTCTCTCCTAATGCAGAGGTCTTTCAAATAGCTTTGAAGAGACATCTTCCCAGGGCAGTTTACATCTGGATCTTGCATCTAGTCTTGCTTTCGTGGGTTATGTGTGGGTATTTTGGTTGATGTAAGATTATACTAGTGAGTCATGGAGAGTTAGATGTATAATTTTCAAGAATTTAGTAGGACAGGGGTGCCTGGGTGGTGCAGTTGGTTAAGCGTCCAACTTCGGCTCAGGTCACGATCTCGCGGTCCGTGAGTTCGAGCCCCACGTCAGGCCCTGGGCTGATGGCTCAGAGCCTGGAGCCTGTTTCCGATTCTGTGTCTCCCTCTCTTCTGCCCCTCCCCCGTTCACGCTCTGTCTCTCTCTGTCCCAAAAATAAATAAAAAACGAAAAAAAAATTTAAAAAAAAAAAAAAAAAAAAAAAGAATTTAGTAGGACATTTCAGGCTTACATACACACAGCGATAGGGTTTAATTAGAAACATCAATGACCATTATATGCAAGTAACCACTGGTGTTAACCTAGTGCTGGTCTGTGGTGTTATTGCAGTTTAAAAGAAGTCTGATTTTTAGAAGCATGGCCTTTTTTCCATGTTGTGTCTCTGAACCTAACAGGGATGATTCTGCCAAAGGTAGACCCAGGTTTATGTGAAATGTAGAGTTGCTAACTGTAACTCCTACCTTTTTCCTGTTGGAGGATACACGTGACAAGAGTCTTATTATCTGGATAACCTGAAATCCACTTTGATTCCCTTTTGAAAAACATCAGCTTCAGTTCAAAGAGTCTATTATGAGGAACAAATGATTTGCATTGTGCCTCAGAACTGATCAGGGGAGAAAAAAGGAAAAAGATCAGGAAAATACTAAATTCAAAACCAGTAATCTAGAGAAAGATAAATGATAAAATATTCCAGTAATGGCACTGGCCAGAATACTGGTTTACCTTGGTAGCCCAATAGTGAAAATAAGAAGGCAGATAATGCTGCCTCTATTCCCCTTCTCTTATGCCAGTTGGCTACCTGTTAGACCATTGGTATTTAATTGCCAGATTATTATGAAAGTCTTCTAATTGCATTCTTGTCCCTACAGTTCACTTTCTACAATACCCAAGATGATCTTTTTTCTTTCCTTTTTAAAATAAAAGTATATATTTTGTTTATTTATTTTTGAGAGAGAGCGCATACACATGTATGAGCGAGGAAGGGGCAGAGAGAGAGGGAGATGGGATCTGAAGCAGGCTCCTCACTGTCCTCACAGAGCCCCACGTGGGGCTCAAACTCACAAACTGAGATCATGATCTGAACCAAAGTCGGACACTTAACTGACTGAGCCACTCAAGCGCCCCTTGAGATAATTTTAGATTCACATATTATTGTAAGAAACAATATAGACATACTTTCCAGTCATTTAACATATATTCATTGGAGGACTCTGTTAGGCAGTGGGGATACAAGGATGAACAAGACACGAGGGAGAGGAACAGCAAACAGTATTCATACACTGTGAGACTGAGGGGAGAGTTCTGAGTTGGAAATGAGGCGTTCAAGTCATCAGCATTTGAAACCACAGGGCGAATAAGATTAACTATTTCAGAACCCTGGAAATTAACTAAAGGCTTACTACAATCCAAAGAGGTTTTATTCAAGGAAAACAGATGAATCTCCCTAAGAACAACTTGGTGCCATTTTAACTTGTCCTACTTCCTGTCTCTTCCCCAGCTTCACAGTAACCTTGAAAACAAACAGCCTCAAAGCTACAGTAGTAGTAGCCTATGAAAACCAGCAGCCTAGCAACCAGCTGAGGAAGCAGAATGAGCTTTGGAACTCTGCAAAAGCCCATACCTAGCATTGTCACTATTTGATCTTTGTGGCAACTTCTGAAAAGTTCCATTCTCAAGACTTGTCTTTATTTGACTCAGAGCTCACAATGACAAAAGCTGTGTCCTCAGTATGTATTTGTCAGAAACAATCAGTGGTAATTGTTCAATGTGACAGTGGTCAGAGGAGGCATTACGAGTCAGGCTAACAAGAGACTGCCCAAAAAGACTAAAAAAGAAAAACTGGGATATGGGACATCATACGGGACTTTGAAAACTTTTGATGTATTGCTAGGATTCTGGAAGGTAACAGGGCTCTGTGTCTGGTGAGGAATGACCTAAAATGGCCCTAATCTCGAGGCTCTGCACAGGTAGGAAATGAAAGGCAAGGCAGAGTTTTAAACTGCGTACTGAAATATTGAAAGTATGCCCCAATACACAGAGCTGCTTGGCAAAAGCAGAGGCTTATTCAGGCATTTAAGTAAATGTCTTCAATACATTGAACATATAGCTGACCATTAAGCGAACCAAGCAGAGGCTATAGTGGCCACACATGACAAAGAATGTGGACTTTACAGAATTAATTCTAGGAAAGTCACTAAACCATCAGGCAAAAAGATCGATGGACTAGAATCCAGAATCTAGAAATAAGCCCTTCACACTTAACCACCAGTTGATTATCTGTGTGAATTCCAAGACAGTTCAATGGGGAAAAGAATAATCTTTTCAATGAAGGGGTCTTTAACAACTGGATATCAGTTGCAAAAGAATGAAGCTTGATCCTTAATACTGTATGCAAAAAAATAACTCCAAATGGATTGTAGATATAAATATAATACAAATATATATTATAAATACATAATTTATATAAAAATATATTATCTATAAAATGTATAATAGATATAATCCATATTAAGATATAAACATATAATATGTAAATATTATGCTATAATATATAAATGTTAAATATAAAGTATGACATCTTAAAATACAGGAATAATTATTTAAGGCTTTGGATTTGGCAGTTGTTTCATATTTGACACCAAAAGCACAAGTGACAAAAGAAGAATAAGACTTCATCCAGCTTTGTGAAAGGACATCAAGGAACAGCAAAGTTAATCCACAGAATGAGAGAAAATATTTGCAAACCATATATCTTATAAAGGATTTGAATCTAGACGTAATGAAGAACTCTTACAAGTCACCAGTAAAAAGACAAATAATCTAATATTAAAAATGGTTAAAGGTTTTTTTGTTAAATTAATAGACTTTTTAAAAAAATTAATACATTAAAAAAAATTTTTTTTCAACGTTTTTTATTTATTTTTGGGACAGAGAGAGACAGAGCATGAACGGGGGAGGGGCAGAGAGAGAGGGAGACACAGAATCGGAAACAGGCTCCAGGCTCCGAGCCATCAGCCCAGAGCCCGACGCGGGGCTCGAACTCACGGACCGCGAGATCGTGACCTGGCTGAAGTCGGACGCTTAACCGACTGCGCCACCCAGGCGCCCCAAAAAATTAATACATTTTTAAAAGCAGAAACAGTTTACAGAAAGTTTGAGTGGCAAGTACACAAAGCCCTTACCCCACATTTTACCTGTTAACATCTTGCCATGAGTGTGTTACATTTGTTAGAATTGTTGAACTAGTATATTATTAATTAAAATCTATAGTTTACATTAAGGCTCACTATCAGTGTTACACATTCTGTGAGTTGTGACAAACATATAATTGTGTGTATTTGTCATCACAGTAACATGCAGAATAGTTCCACTCTTCTGAAAATGTCCTGTACTCTGTTTATTTATCCTTCCCTCTTTTTCCCCAGGCCCCTGGCATCCACTGATCTTTTTACTGCCCCCACAGTTTTGCCTTTTCCAGAATGTCATATAGTTGGAATTATGTAGTATGTAGCCTTTTCAGATTGGCTTCTTTCACTGAGCAGTATGCGTTTAAGGTTCACCATATCATTTTATGACTTCATGCTTCCTTCTTTCCTCTCTTTCCTCCCTTTCCTCCCTTTCCTCCCTCCTTTTCTTCCTTCCTTCCTTCACCAAACTCATATTCCTCTCTGCCTTTCTTTTTTCTTTTTCTTTTCTTTTCTTTTTTTTAAAACAAACCAAAGTCCATCGTTAGGGTTCAGTCTTTGTGGTGTACATTCTGTTACCTGAAGTTCTTGGGAGTCTAGTCCTGCTGCTTATTATGTATACTGCATTTCTGGAATGGCTGGTTTAGTTGTACTTTTTATAGTTTGGGATTGTGAGCTCAGTTTTGATGAAAGTGGGTGGAAGCAAGGAGTGCTTTATTTCTGAGAATTCTAATAGGGCTTAGTTAGCATATGTCTCTATAAATCAGTTTCAGTTTTCCTTCTGCCAGGTGATTCAGAGAGGTTACCAGCCAGAACCTTCTTTTTATTTTATATCATTTTTCTCAGTTTGGCGTTATTGGACAACAGAGTAGTGTTAGGGCAAATTCCAAGTTTGAAGGACAGGTTATAAATTCTCAAGTATTTTTTTTTTATCCCACCAGAACCCAGGTTGAGATTGCTATACAAGTTTTCCTGCTGTGTGCCTTATTTTGGTCCACCCGTTCTCTGAGTTTGTAGCTCTATTGGGGTTCCAATTGTATGCAGAAGTCTCCCTGCCAACTTCCTGTCTCCAGGTCCAAGCTTTATCATCTATCCATGAGTTGTAAAACACAAGCCTCTTAGTGAGATTAGCAGTGATCCAGCAAGTTAGGGCGGTTGTCCAGTCACACTTGAACACTTATTTCCCCCTTCATGATTTCTTTTACTTCTTTAATGTTCGGCTGTATGTTCTATAAAAGACATTTCTGTTTTACCCAGGATTTCTAAGTGCTTTGTCACAGGAGAATTTTCAGGCATTACTCTTGTTCAGGACTGGCAGGAAGGTATGTAACCATTATATATTAAATTCACAGGGTAAGGTGGTATGTTTCATCTTTGCCACCAGAATTTTCAGCATTAGCCACTTTTTGCCTTATGCTGTAAGTTGTGATACTTTGTAAATACACATAGTATTGATAGTGCTTATGCATGATTTATAATTTTGTATTAATTAGGTGTATCAGACTTTGTTATGAAGTAGATTTTAGTAAGGAAAGATCTGGAGGAACTAGTTAGGATTTTGAAGAGGTTGAAGGTGAGAACATGGTATGGAATGAATGTTCCTGACTAATCTTTCAGGTCCTTTTAAGTTCCTAGCTGGTTCTGCTCACTGTCCTTCCATTCCAGTTCAATAAATGTTTATTGACAGCCCTTAGAAACAAAACAATCAACGTGTCCTCCAGTCTCCTGCTATCATTAGCCTATATCCTTTATGGAAATTGGCAAAAAGGACCATGTTCCACTATGTCCTCCTTCATACGATTGCTTCCAAAGGTCTCCCTTCTGTGAGGAAGAGCCTTATGCCAAAACTTAGGGCTTGGCAAGCTGACTGAATTTCAGCCTCCATTAATATATTAGCTGGTTACCTCTGTGTAGTATGAAACTGTACCCTGATATCCCCCCAAGAGCTATTTTCTTTGAAGCCTTCTTTGCTTACTCTAGTCTGCATTATTCTTATCTCCAGTCGGTCCCATTTATATATTCTGTGGCCACTATGTTATTTATCTCGTGGTTCTCTTTTATTCCAACAAATATTTATTGATGTTCCCCAAAGTGCCTGGTACCATTGTAGGCACTGAAGATACAGTGGTGAATAAAAACAAAGTTTTGCCCAAATGGAACTTATATTCTCATAGGCAAGATGGATAGTAAACAAAAAAAGTATTGGGGCACCTGGCTGGCTCAGTCGGTAGAGCATCTGACTCTTGATCTTGGGGTTGTGAGTTTAAGCCCCACATTGGGTGTAGAGATGTTTAAATAAATTAAGGGGAAAAAAAACTTTAAAACAATTTTTAAAAAAGAACTAAAAAATTATTTCAGTACCTATCCAGGAATTTCCTAGACACTCACTGAAATTCTCAGAAGCTTGTCAGTGACCTCATTTTAATTTACTGTAGCTGAAAAGTATTTTGTGGTGTATATTTGGTTTTTAATGTGGTCTTAAGCTATTCTATTAGAAAAGGTTGGGGACCATACTGTGTCTTATTAGTGAAGTGTTAAAAAATGTCATTTTAATTTACCTGGATTTTTCTATTTAAAAAATTTTTTATTTAGTTTTGTTACTTTATCATAACTCTTTTTCCTCTGTATTCAAGAAAATACAGGTATTTGGGGCAAAATACTGATATCCTCTTCGATTAAAAATATTATCTGAGTGCTTGCTTATTTGTCACGTAAAGATCCTAAAGCAGGCACTAAACTAAGTAGGTTAAAAGCATGAGATAAGATACCAGCTTTCAAAGGACTTAGAATCAGGCAGAGTAGGTAACAGACTGAAGGAACTCTGGCTTCAGTTTCTTCACTTGGAAGAATGATGAAGAATGATGAGATTTTTTTTTCATTACTTAAATGAGAGTATAAAAAAAAAAAGTCTAGATGGATGCCCCTGTGTTATTAGCATAGATGAGTATGTGTGAGGCAAATGAGTTCTTGAATTGGAAGGTTGTACAGAAACCCCACTGTAAACTAGTCCTATTTTGTCAGTAGAAACCTTGATGGAAGTAAAACAATGAAGGTAATGGATAATAAAAAATATATATTTAAGTTACCATTCTTACTAGGTGTTACGGACCTCTTAGAAACTTCTTTGTCAGGCATATATTCTAAAATGTCAGGTAAACAACAATATTAAGCATGAACTAAAAGCATGCTAGTACTTAAAATTTACTAGGAAATGGGTAACATTTGGAGAAAGTTGAGGTTAAGTTTGAGAAGTTGGTAGAGGTTAGATTGGTACAGGAGCAGGCAAGGTTACCAGCAATCTTTGTGGTAGTCTCAGAAAAGGCACTAAGATACTGGAAGAGCAGAAGGCGTCTACTCTTAGGGAACCACTAGAGTTGATACTCCAACACTATTGCTAAATTACCATTAGCTGAATAGAAATAATTTATTTCTGTTTCTCCAGTTCCTTGTTCATTCTTACCTGTTGGCCCTTGCGATGTGTTTTTCTTCCTCTTTGGAACAGTTTTCTTATTTCACTCTACCCTTTCCCATGACTTATCTCTACTCATTCTTTAATTCTCATTTTAAATGTGACTTCATCCAGGAAGTTGTTTTTGATCCCCCAAATTTGGGTTAGATCTCTTTTTATCAAAGGTAGGAAAAATACTCTGTACATCCCCATTGTAACAGTTAATATACACTGTAATTCTTAGCAGTTGCTGCTGCCTCATTTGTTATCTGTGGCTGGACTGTGACTTCCGTGAAGGCAAAAATCAGGTTGGCTTGTATCCCCAGTACTTAGCACAGCACAGGTACTTAGTAATACACAGCACGGCTTTGAAAGACATGTGCATTTTAATTTTAACATGTTTTTTTCCTGTGGCATTTTGTGAACAGAGGATTTTGGATATCATATAAGACCGTCTTCAGAAATTCGTAGTCTAGTTAGAAAGCCAAAGTTCAAAGCACATGTAAAAAAAGTAAAATAATAAAAGGTAAAGGCCACTGTGAGTCACTAGTTCAGAAGTTGGCCCAAAATGGAATAAAAAATAGCCCAATTAAAAATGTTGATAAGATGCTGTGAATTCAGAGTAAGGCAAGAGATCATTGGATGCTAGAGTAATCTATGAAGGAAGTTTCAGCTGAATGTTGAAGGATGGGGAGGATCGGTTCATCAGGCAAGAAGAGGAGGGCTGTTTGTTTAGGCTTATACACTAACTGGTAGTGTTCATCTTTGTAATAAATCATTTTTGTAATAAATGTTTCGTGTTTGTAATAAATAGAAATAATAGAACTACGTATACCTTCTAAACAACTAGTCTGGAGTTTTCATATCATTTCCTCCTCCCCCGTCATTTTAGGTTAATGATTTTTGACTTGAAATCTGCATTTCTAATTTATTTCAGTTTTGTCCCTTTTTCTTAATACTTTGGTTCCAAGGTGAAAGCTCATATCTCTCTGAAGTATACCCTTTTAAAATGAGCTTCCCTGTAGGAATAAAATGACGCGAGATTAGTTTTTCATTTTATATACTGTTACTTTTTATTATTAGCCACAGTTGACTAGAGACAAGAAACAGTCTCTTCTCAGGCTCATCTTTTACTTGTGAAGTAGAAATAATATTGCCTGCATTGCTAACCTTACAGATTTATCATGCTGATAAAGTGAGATGATATCTCATTCAAGGTATTTGAAAAGGATAAAAAATGTTCTAGAAATGCAAATTGTATATTATTTCCATTCTAATTTATATGTCTGGCTTAGAGAGTTTCTCATGCTATTTCTCAGCTTGGAAATGTTATATATTGCCGTTACATTGCAAAATCAAATTTTAGAATTCTGGGTTTTTGACAGGAGCTTTAACATGGCGTGGATAGTAGGTGGTTGCCCTGGAATAAATAGCTGTTTTCATTTGCTGAGGAATTTTCATTTCAGTCCTTCGGTCACTTCAGTTCTGAATACCCTGTGGTGGGCCTTTTGTCTCTGGATGACCCTTCTAATTCATTCAGCTATGGATGAGGACATGGTTGTTGAGGGCATCATTAAAATTCCATCCTCATTAAGGCTGATACGGTCTTTTTTTTTTTTTAACCTGAAAACTGAATTTAAATTATGTTCTAGGCTTTACCAACGTAACTTTGCCTCCCAGTGCTCTTTAGATATAAATTTAAATCAGGTATGATCTTGCATCTGAGAGTGATCTTTTGAAATGCTTTCTACTATTCTTAAGGTTGATTTTCTTTTTTTCTTTTTCTTATTTTTAAAATTTATATATTTCATGAAAAATTCTTAAGAGCTCTTCTGATGTGCTCCCTATTTGTCAATCCCTGTTAGAATATATATTTTTTAAACCTTAACTGTAACTTTAATAGGCACACATACCACATTTTTAATTGATGCATAATTGACGTATTATTTTAGGTATACAACATAATATTCAGTATTTATATAGGTTGTGAAATGATATCCAGATAAGTCTAGTTGATGTCTGTCACTATACAGAGTCACAAAAGTTTTTTTTCTTATGATGAGAACATTTAAGATCTATTCTAATAACTTTCCAATATGCAATACAGTATTAATTATAGTCACCATGATGTACTAAAACATATTAAATTCTTAAAATAACTCCATGAGGGAGGTTCTGTTATTTCCATTTTACACATGAGGAAACTGAGACACTAAGTCACTGAGAAGTTACATGACTTACCCAGAGTCACACAGATAGTAGCTATAGAGCTGGGAAAAGAATATACACAATCTGGTTTTAGAATAATTGCTTTTGGGGCACCTGGGTGGCTCAGTGGGTTAAGCAACCGACTCTTGGTTTGGCTCAGGTCATGATCTCACAGTTCTTGAGTTTGTCAAGCCCTGCGTCAGGCTCTGTGCTGACACTGCAGAGCCTGCTTGGAATTCTCTCTCCTTCTCTCTCTGCCCCTCCCCTGCCCGCTCTCTCTCTCTCTCTCTCTCTCTCTCTCTCTCTCTCTCCCACACACACACACACACACACTAAATAAACTTAATAAAAATATCTAAAAGGAAAAAAAAGAATAATTGCTTTTAACCACTATATCATACTGCTTATTGTGTCATCGCATTGTCTTTAAAAGACTAGAAAACAGACTTGTATGAGGTTCACTTTGTAAATGTGAACATTTTACCCTCATTAAACTTGATTTGTTTATCCCACTCATCACCTTAGTTTACTGTTGTTTTTTTTTAATGTGTTCCAGACAATGCTATGTGCTGAGTTTTGAACAAGATATACAAAGTCCCTGACCTCATTAATTCTACATTCTAGCAGAGAAGACAGATACTAAGTTCTTTGCCTAATGATTGAATTGTAGTTGTGATAGATGTTACAAAGGAGGAATTAAGAGTAGAGTTTTTGTATGTGGGGGTGTTTTTTAATTGAAGTACAGTTGACTTTTGGAGGAGTTGTTTTTTGTTTTCAATGGATGAGAATCGAGTTTTTGTTGGAGATTCTGACCTAGTCTTAGAAGTGAAAGGATTGTAGGAGAAAATAGCATGTGAGCTAAGCTTTGAAAAAAGTCTTCTGTGCCTACTTGAGGGTATGACTAAAATTAGATGTTTCGACCACCTGTTGGAACTGAATAGCACTTTGGAAAAGATGAACTAAACTCTTTTGTACCTCATTCACCCTGATACTCACTTCATTTATCCTGAAATTTATCACTGTTTTGTACATTTGGTGTCTGGTATAATTCACATTTATAAGGCTGACATATGAGAAAGAGATTAATCATATTCTTTGTTAAGACAGGGAAGTGATAGAGTTGAGAAAGGATCTCTTTAGAGGTCTTAATCTCTTGTTTCATTAGTATGTAAAAAGAGCCCCAGAAAATTCTGATTTGCCCAGAGGTGGTTTTAAGATTTCTATAATTAGTGTCAATGAGGGGCACCTGGCTGGCTCATTTGGTACTGCATGTGACTCTTGACCTTGGGGTTGAGGGTTTGAGCCTCACATTCGGTGTAGAGATTGCTTTAAAAAAATTGAATCCTTAAAAAAAATAGTGTTAATGAAAAAGATGTATTTCTGAGTGTTTTAGTTGTTTGAACACACTTATACCAAGTATTATTTTTTCTCCTTAACTCTGAGAAAGTGATACAAGTTTCTCAACTGGCCTCGTTTAGCCCTACTGGCTGTGAGGATAAGCCTTGTGTTTTCCTATCTGTAACTAGAGTGACTTGAATAAAACTGTCAAGGAAATAAAGAAAGAAAAAACAAAAAAAATTATACTTCAAGTGAAAATAATCTGAAGTTATTATGCATAATTTGACTTATTTATATGGTAGCAAAGTTCATGAATAATTTAACTGTACAAAAATGCTTTTGTCTGTGTTGGGACTGCAGTGGAACTTCAGTCTATTCACTTCTCTTTAATATTTTCTAATATGATATAGTCCAGGAGATTCAGTCATAAGTTAATAGAAGGAAATTGTGTCCCTCTAATTGCCTCATGAATTGTCAAAGATAGAAAACCTTAAAAGAGGCTTCTTGTTACATAACAAAATATACAGGAAAGTCACCATTTTTATTTTGACTCCATCTTCTCATTTTTGATAGATTGCAAAGGTCGACTGTAAGGAAATACTAGACATCATATGTAATCTGGAATCCGAGGGTCAGGATAACACGGCATTTGTTCTTTGTACGACTTACCTCACTCAGCAGCTCCAAACTGCAAGTGTATATTGTTCTTGGTAAGTATATTTACTTTTTTTCACTTTATTTGTTTAGTACATAGTATGGCATTTAGAGTTTATGTAAAACATTGGCTTCTTTCAAATTTAAAGCCTAAGCAAATTAATTGATGACATGTGAATTACATCTTGCTTAGAAGCTAAACCACTTAATAAAAAATGTTACTGGTTTAATCTTTTCCAGAAGAGTCCAGAAATAAAGAGAGGGTAAAGAATTTGAGCTCCTCTTGATCATCTTATATAGAGGGTTGTCTGTTAACTTTAATATAGGTCTTCTTTGGAAATAAAATTATGGCAACATGAGACAAATTGGTGTTAGGTCATTTTCCTTTACACTTACTATATCTTTTGGTAGTCGTTTTCCCTTCTTATTTGGAAATCCATTAATTATCTAGGTTTCTAGGTCAGTCTTGCACTAGAGAAGGAAATCCATTTGAATAGGTAATCTCTTTTGAAACTTTGGTACTATATAGCAGAATTATATTAATTTGGTTTTAATTCAGTTTATATCTTGTTTGCCTACAGAGTACTTAGTTGCTAAAAAGAAAACAGTAAGTGTAACCTACGGTTCTTTCATTCCAACTGTGCAGAATCTGTTTAGGCCAAAAGGACAGACTTGATACACAGAATTCTAGAATGTAAGACTGCCAGTAAGTATCAGATTAGTGATAGGGATAATGCCATAGGATATTAGTGGAAGGTGCTCACTGTTTAAGAAAGGTGTCAAGGGAGAGGTAATATCAGAGCTTTAATTCAAAGAATGGATTGGATTTGCATGATCTTGATTAGAGGAACATGGAGAGATTTAGAACCTAAGGATGGCTTGAAGTTGGAAACGAACATTTTGATTGTAGGAAAACCCAGTAAAGCCCTTCGTGTGCTTTAGCCTTCATTGATCTCCTTTTGGAGCATCTATGTGTATTTGTAGTTTTATTATTAACATTGTATGCTACTATATTTCTTCCTGTTTACTATTTTAGATAGAAATATTATTTGCGTGCTATAAATTATCTCATAATAATCCTCATAATTATCATTGTGCAGATGAGGCAGTGGATGACCAGAGGAATCAGAGAAGTCTTGTGATTGCCCAGGGTCTTAAGGCTAAAGTGATAGAGCTGAGATTCACATCCAGGGTTTTTGACTCCTAATCCAGTGCTTTTCTTCTCCTGTGGTGGTTTTCTTGGTGCAGGGCCAGAATGCAGATGGCAGTCTTCTACCACTGAGTCCACTATGCCAGAGTTACAGCTCCTGTGAGAAGGGAGATAGTGGAACAGGGAGTTAAATATATTTTGTAATAATCACTATGGGCATTTTGTTAGGAAACCAAAAAAGCAGTGCTAAAAATGAAAAGAATTAAGTAGCAGTGAGGGTTTTGATCATTAAATTAAGTAGAAGGGGTTCCCCCCCCCCCATGCATTAGAGATTAGAGATTTTAGCCTCAGTAAAACAGATGTATTTACTTGAGGAACAAACCCCAATTTATCTTGTTACAGTTAATTTCTTTGCCTACAATGAAAAAAATATCTGCTAGTGATAGCTAGATTTTCAGGGCAAAGAAATACACTAAATCACATATGAGATGTGTTATACATTACAGAGGGTTATGGGGTTTTTTTTGGATTTTTTTAAAGTTTTAGATGTACAGTATAATGATGCAACAATTCTGTACATTATTCAGTGTTCATCACAATAAGTGTACTCTTAATCCCCTTCACCTATTTCATCCATCTCCCCTCTGGTGACAACCAGTTTGTCCTTATATAATTAGTATATTTTCATTTGTCTCTTTTTTCTTTGTTCATTTATTTTGTTTCTTAAATTCTGCATATGTTTTAAATCATATGGTATTTGCCTTTCTCTGACTATTTCACTTAGCATTGTACCCTCTAGATGCATCCATGTCATTGCAAATAGCAAGATCTTTTTTATGGCAGAGTAAATTCCATTGTATATATATACCACATCATCTTTAACCATTCATCTGTTGATAGACACTTGGGCTGCCTCTGTATCTTGGCTATTGTAAATAATGCTACAGTAAATGTAGGGGTGCATATATCTTTTCGAATTAGTGTTTTTGTGTTTTTTGGGTAAATACCCAGTAGTGGAACTACTGGATCATATGGTAATTCTATTTTTAATTATTTTTTAACGTTTATTTATTTTTGAGACCGAGAGAGACAGAGCATGAACGGGGGAGGGTCAGAGAGAGGAGACACAGAATCTGAAACAGGCTCCAGGCTCTGAGCTGTCAGCACAGAGCCCGACGTGGGCCTCGAACTCACATACCGCGAGATCGTGACCTGAGCCGAAGTCAGCCGCCCAACCGACTGAGCCACCCAGGCGCCCCTCTATTTTTAATTTTTTGAGGAACCTCCATACTGTTGTTGCACCAGCCTGCATTCCCACCAGTGGTGCATGAGGATTCCTTTTTCTCTAAATCCTGGCCAATACTTTTTATTTCTTGTGTTTTTTGTTTTGGCCATTCTGACAGGTGTGCCGTGATATCTTATTGTGGTTTTGATTTGCATTTCCCTGGTGATTAGTGATGTTGAACATCTTTTCGTGTGTTTGTTTGGTTATCTGTGTGTCATCTTTGGAAAAATGCCTGTGTCCTCTGCCCGTTTTTAAATTGGATTATTTGGGGGCACCTGGGTGGCTCAGTCGGTTAAGCCGCCGACTTCGGCTCAGGTCATGATCTCGCGGTCCGTGAGTTCAAGCCCCGCATCGGGCTCTGTGCTGACAGCTCAGAGCCTGGAGCCTGTTTCAGATTCTGTGTCTCCCTCTCTCTGGCCCTCCCCCATGCATGCTCTGTCTCTCTCTGTCTCAAAAATAAATAAATGTTAAAAAAAATAAATAAAATAAAAAATAAATAAATTGGATTATTTGCTTTTGGGTGTGTTCCATTGTGTAATTTCTTTGTATGTTTTTGGATATTAACCCCTTTTCAGATATATCATTTACCAATATCTTCTTTCATTCAGTAGTTTGTCTTTTTGTTTTGTTGATGGTTTCCTTTGCTGTGTTTTTTGGTGTAGTCTCAGTAGTTTAATTTTGCTTTTGTTTCCCTTGCCAAAAGAGACCTATCTAGAAAAATGTTTCCATGGCTGATATTGAAGTGATTACTGCCTGTGCTTACTTCTAGGAATTTTATGGCTTCACGTCTCACATTTAGGTCTTTCTCAATTTTGAATTTATTTTTGTGTATGGTCTAAGAAAGTGGTCTAATTTCATTCTTTTGCATGTAGCTGCCTTGTTTTCCCAACAGCATTTGTTGAAGAGCTTGTCTTTTTCCTGTTGTATATTCTTGTATATTCCTTTGTCATATAATGACCATAAAAGTGTGGGTTTATTTCCAGCTTCTTTATTCTGTTCCATTGATCTGTGTGTCGGTTTTTGTGCCAGTACCATACTGTTTTGATTACTGTAGTTTTGTAGTATATCTTGAAATCTGGGGTTGTGATACCTCCAGCTTTGTTCTTCTTTGTCAAGATTGCTATTTTGAGGTCTTTTTTTTTTTTTTTAATGTTTGTTTGTTTGTTTGTTTATTAGAGTGAGAGAGCAGGCGAACACAAGCAGGGGAGAGGCAGAGAGAGAGGGAGACACAGAATCCAAAGCAGGCTCCAGAGCCCTGTCTGTGTGGGGCTCAAACTCCGGAACCTTGAGATCATGACCTGAGCTGAAGTCAGATGCTTAGCCGACTGAGCCACCCAGGCGTCCGTGGCTATTTGAGGTCTCTTTTCATTCCATGTAAATTTTAGGATTATTGTTCTAGTTCTGTGAAAAGCTGTTGGTATTTTAATAGGGATTGCATTGAATGTGTAGATTGCTTTGGGTAGTGTGGACAATTTAATAATAATTGTTTTTCCCAATCCATGAGCATGGAATCTTTCTATTGTGTCATCTTCAGTTTCTTTTACCCGTGTTTTACAGCTTTCAGAGTACAAGTCTTTCACTTCCTGGTTTAGTTTATTCCTAGGAATTTTATTCTTTTTGGTGTAATTGTAAATGGGACTATTTTCTTAATTTTTCTTTTGCTACTTTATTAGTATATAGAAATGCAACAGGGGGTGCCTGACTCAGTCGGTTAAGCTTCGGATTCTTGATTTTGGCTCAGGTCATGAACTCATGTTGGCGTGAGATCAAGCCTTGCTTCGAGCTCTGTGCTGACAGTCAGGAGCCTGCTTGGAATTTTCTCCCTCTCCCCCCCTCCCCCCCCCCCACTTGTGCGTGCATGCATGCATGCGCTTACTCACTCTCTCTCTCTCTAAATTAGTAAACATTTAAAAAAAATAGAAATGCAACAGATTTCTGTATATTAATTTTGTATCCTGTGACTTTATTGAATTCATGTATCAGTTCTAGTAGAGTTTTTTGGTAGAGTCTTCAGGGTTTCTGTATATAGTATCAGGTCATCTATAAATAGTGAAAATTTTACTTCTTCCGTACCAGTTTGGATGCTGTTATTTCTTTTTGTTATCTGACTGCTGTGACTAGGATGTCCAAACTATGTTGAATGAAAATGGTAAGAGTGGACATCCCTGTCTTCTTCCTGAACTTAGAGGAAAAGCTCTGATTTTCACCGTTGAGTATGATGTTTGCTGTAGGTTTGTCATATATGGCCTTAATTAATGTTGAGGTGTGTTCCTGCTAAACCTACTTCGTTGAAAAGTTTTTATCATGAGTGGATGTAGTACTTTGTCAGATGCTTTTTTGCTTCTGTTGAGATGATTACATGGTGTTTATCCTTCTCTTGTTAATGTGACCTATCATATTGATTGATTTGTGAATAGTGAATCACGTTGCATCCTTGGAATAAATCACACTTGATCATGGTGACTAATTTTTGTAAGTATTGTTGGATTTGGTTTGCTAATATTTTGTTGAGGATATTTGCATCTATGTTCATCAGATATTCGCTTATAGTTTTCTTTTTGTGTAGTGTCTACCTGGTTTTGGAAGCAGGGTAATGCTGACCTTGTAGAATGGATTTGTAATCTTTCCTTCCTCTTTTTTTTTTTTTTTTTTGAAATAGTTTGAGAAGAATAGGTGTTAACTCTTCTTTAAATGTTTGACAGAATTCACCTGTGAAGCCATTTAGTCCTGGACTTTTGTTTGTTGGGAATTTTTTGATTTCTGATTCAACTTCACTGCTAGTAGTTGGTCTGTTCAAATGCTCTTATTTCTTTCTGATTCAGTTTAGAAGGTTATATGTTTCTAGGAATTTATCCATTTCTTCCAGGTTATCAAGTTTGTTGACATACAATTTTTCATAATCTTGTATAATCCTTTGTATTTCTGTGGTGTAGGTTGTTATTTTTCCTCTTTTATTTCTGATTTATTTGCATCCTCCTTTTTTTTCTAATGATTCTGGCTAAAGGTTTATTTTGTTGCATTTTTTAAAGAACCACCTCCTGGTTTCTTTAGTTTTATTTCACTTATTTCTCCTCTAATCTTTCTCATTTCCTTCCTTCTGTTGGCTTTGGGCTTTGTTCTTTTTCTAGCTCCTCGAGGAGTAAGTTTAGGTCATTTGAGATTTTTCTTGATTATAAAGTAATTTTAAAACTATAATCACACGGTTCTTTTAATATTCCTAATAGAGCTTCCCTTCTAGAGTGACCTATAGCTTTATTCTTCCTTTCTTTACTCTGCCACATTAGCCCTTCCAAGGATGTTAGCAGCTGTAGGATTAATGCTGCTCCACGCAGCAGGAAGGGATTAACAAGGATTTCCCTCTTGTTGGCCTCCTGAGGAGCTAGAATGAGTAAAGGAAAGAAAATATTTAGTCACTTCACACTTGGGTAAAAGTAAGCTTCTTCCAAGCAGTTTAAAGAGAAATAGAATCTAAAATTTTGAAATTTGGAATCTTTTTTTTTTTTTAACCCCTTCTGTTGTTTTCATAGGTGTGTGTTTGTTTTGCTAATGGGATATTGGAGTGGGATATTTGAAACTTAGGAATTCTGTAAAACATGTGACAAAGTTGGAATCTGATAAAAGCAGTCACTTATTTTTAAACACATATACTAGAATTTATTTATCGGAAGTATCATTCTTGAATGTGGTCATCACAGAAGATAGTATTTGAAGTGTTAACTATGTAACTATTACCCAAAAGTTTTTTTTTTTAATTTTCTTAGAAATTTCCTTTAGAGATACTTACAAACCACAATAAAATATATCCTATTACTTTAAATCAGCCACCGTATATATGCTTGATCTCAAAAGGTATATTACTCAGCTTATTAATTAACCATGGCCCCAAAAGAATTTTGGCTCTGCAAAAATCAAAGATGTGCTGGAGGAATGAGTTTCCTATAGATGTCTGCAGTGATAATACCATTAGAGTAGCCAAGCAAATAAGAAAGATAACCATTTTTAAATGGGACAGTGTACGTATAGATGTGTAATTACTACTGCTGCTTTTAAAATAAAGTTCAGGGTGCCTGAATAGCTCAGTTGGATAAGCGTCCGACTTTGGCTCAGGTCATGATCTCATGGTACGTGGGTTCGAGCCCCTCGTTGCGCTCTACCGACAGCTCAGAGTCTGGATCCTGCTTCCGATTCTGTGTCTCCCCCTCTGTCTCTCTTGCTCTCTGTCCCTCTCCTTCTTGTAGTCTCTCTCTCTCTCTTCTCTCTCTCTCAAAAATAAACATTAAAAACATTAAAATAAAATTCATGGGGCACCTGGGTAGCTCAGTCAGTTAAACGTTCGACTTAGGCTCAGGTCATGATCTCAAGGTTTGTGAGTTCGAGCCCTGCGTTGGGCTCTGTGCTGACAGCTTGGAGACTGGAGCCCGCTTCGGATTTTGTTTCTCCCTCTCTCTCTCTCTGCCCCTCCCTCGCTAACGCTGTGTCTCAAAAATAAATATAAAAAAAATTAAAGGTCATACAGGGGTGCCTCTCTCTCTCAAAAGTAAATAAACATTTAAACAAATAAAGTTCATACAGGTGAGCCTTAAACCTCCACACAAAGCTTTCAGCAAGTATTTGATAGGTTGACCTTTGCTTTCTTAGATCTGAGTTTAATGTATGTTGGGGCACCTGGGTGGCTCAGTCAGTTGTACATCTGACTTCAGCTCAAGTCATGATCTCATGGTTCGTGAGTTTGAGCCCCACCTGCTCACTGCTGTCAGGAAGAGCCCTCTTCCAATCCTCTGTCCCTCTCTCTCTGCCCCTCCCCACTGCACTCGCTTACATGCTCTCTCTCTCAAAATATATGTATAAAAAAATCTTGTACATTTGTGTTTCTTTGATATAATCTCATGCCTGTTCTCTCCCAGGCTAGACTGTGATATGCCAGGGTCAATGTGTGTGTTGTCCTTAGTACCTGACGAAGACCACATATCCATATATGTTTTATTTAACCGAATTTTGTTGAAAGTAAAAAGTGGTCATGAGAATCACATACTGTATCTGCAGGAGCCACCTTTAAAGATGGTCATCCCTTAATGCCACAAAGTTTTCTTTGACTCATTTCCACAATGCCTGAATTCTAGATAACCGTGTGACATACTGACTGGACTTTGGGCTTCCTGATATGCAGAAACCCAGTGTAGTTTAAAGTTCTTGCATGGTAGGTAGATCTCTGCTGAAGTATATTTCCTACCATTAATAGAACTAAATTTCCTTGCCAGTTTTTATGAATTTGTATATAATTTGTTGACTTGAAGTAGGCAGTGTGCTAATTGGAAGCATCTATACAGTGGAATCATTTTCAGTATATTCTTTGATGGTTGTCCATTTAAAAAAATCGTACCATTATAGTAATTGATATTCGTCCCAGTGCACGTATGATCCAACAGGTTCTGAGTTACTATTTTATTGGTGGTTTCCGTTTTCCAGTGTACAGATGTGAATGGATGACATGGTAGCATTTTCATGAGCTGGTTGTTTTGCTTTCAGGCAAATTTGTATATTTGGTTGGGTAATGAGTGGTAGTTTTAAATTGTTGGATCATAATTGTGTAAGTATGTTTAAAAACAAAATACCCTTTTTTGATCATGGTTATTTGGAATTAAAATAACTATAGCTTGAAATATTTAATTTGGAGTAAATCGGGCCATAAACATTCTGATATATATTTTAAAAGTTATTTGAAGGGGCTCCTGAGTGGCTCACCGGTTAAGTGGCCAACTTTTGGTTTCAGCTCAGGTCATGATCTCACGGTTCGTGAGTTCAAGCCCTGCATTGGGCTTTGTGCTGGTAGTACAGAGCCTGCTTGGGATTCTCTCTCTGCCCCTCCTGCACTCCTTCTCTTTCTCTCTCTCTCTCTCTCTCCCTCCCTCCCTCCCTCCCTCCCTCAAAATAAATAGATAAACTTAAAAAAAAAATATTTAAGAGGCTTTAATACTCAACTTGCCTCTTACCACTTTATCAGATTTGCCTAACTTTAAACTAATAGCTAGTTGACGTATTTTAGATAGTAGATATTCCTGATGCAGGGCTCAAACTCAGGAACCATGAGATCATATATGACCTGAGCCGAAACCAAGAGTCGGATACTTAACTGACTGAGCCATCCAGGTGCCCAGCAATCTTGTGAGTTAAGAAAATGAACAGTCACCTCAATTACTTGCCTAACCAGTAGCTATTTTCAAAGCTGACCTGTCTCAATTTTTTACTTTTCCTGGTTGGGAAAGCAACACTAGTCACCAAAGACAAACACTTAAAGACATTTTAAGTTAATTTTATTTATCATAGCTCAAATTTGTCATCATTAAATATTAAAAGCTTTAATCATGTATCTTTTAAGGACTATATTCATTTAGATCTTTGAGGTAAGTTTTGTATATATATAAGAATTTCACCATATGAGAATCCTAGTTACTTCTTTAAAAATACAATAGGGGTGCCTGGGTGGATCAGTTGGTTGAACAACTAACTCTTGATTTCAGTTGAGGTCATGATATCAGGGTCATGGGATCAAGCCCTGCATTGGGCTTTGTGCTGAACACAGAGCCTGCTTGAGATTATCTGTCTTCCTCTGCTGCCCCTCTCCTGCTCACACACATGCTCTCTAAATTAATTAATTAAATTAAATTAAATTAAATAAAGTATAATAAAATAAGTTCTGTTAAATATGTTTATTTTCAATCTGTTGGGGTATGATCATTTGTTAAACTTTGTATTTGTACCCAGCTTCCTAGAATAGTCTGTTAATAGCAGTAAGATATTAGTGTTCTAAAACTGGCTTGTGAAAATAATACTTTTTTATGAAAATTGTTTAAGAAATAATTACAGTATGTATTATAGCAGTGTACAGAAAAGAGTCACTTTTTTAAAGTGGTAACATTCTCTTTAGTTTTACTAAGTAACTTCCCTTGCATTCATATTAGTATTTTTATCCTGGACATTTTTGAGTTACTAGTGCTTTTCCTTGAGAATTTTCTCTTGGGGCTCCTGGGTGGCTCAATCGGTTCAGCGTCAGACTCTTGATTTCGGCTCAGGTCATGATCTCACACGGTTGGTGAGTTCAAGCCTCATGTTGGGCTCTGTGCTGACAGCGTGAAACCTACTTGGGATTGTCTCTGCCACTCCCTGTTCGTGCATTCTGTCTTTTTCTCTCAAAATAAATAAACTTTAAAAAAAAAAGTTTTTTCTCTTAACCCATTCAGTGCCTTTAATTAACTTGTTCTTTTCAAGCTTTCTTTGTTTCCATAATGAATATTTGTAAGATTCTTGTATTTTAGCTGTTTCTAAAAGTGCCATTTTGCTAATTGTATTAGTAATATTTAAACATTCCAAAATGCATGCCTAAGTAGCTTCATGACGTTTTAGAGCTAGAAAGGGCCAGGTAAGTGAAGTGTACTGTTAGAATATTAGTTGTATACATTTTGTTAGCAGTGTCGGGATGTCTCATGATCTCTGCCCACTAGGATAGAGTTTAACGATTTTACCAGTTTGAGAGGACCCAATAGGGAATGAAGCAGTTTTTTTTTTCTTCTAGTTTCTGTTTACTATCAATTTATCTTTACAAACCAAAGTGGGGTGGGGAGGTGGACAGCAAATACCAGTTGCTTTAAATGTTTTACCTTAATCTTTCTTTTTATAGGGAATTGACTCTCTTTTGGAGTAAACTGCAGAGAAGAATTGACCCATCTTTAGACACTTTTTTGGAGCGCTGTCGTCAGTTTGGTGTCATAGCTAAAACACAGCAGCATTTGTTTTGCCTGATTAGAGTTATACAAACAGAAGTGAGTAATTTTGCTTTTTATGATGATTGTCCTAGAACTGAAGAAATGAGTGGGGAGATTACTTCTCAGACAACTCCTTTTAGATGAGGAAAGATTATGGAATTGGACGTACCTAGGTGTTTCTGCAGATTGACCTTTTAGAATCCACAGTTTTCTTAATGGAAGATAGTGATTTAAAGTGACTGGAGGAAGGGAAGATTATATTTCTGGGCTATATCTACTACCCTGTATCTACTTTTCCTAGGACAGTTTTCTATATTTTATGCAAGCATGTTTGTTTGCATATTAACATAATTATTAAAAATGAAGAAAATATAACTATATTTTCCTTAAGAATAGAGTAATACATTTTCTAGGGTTTGGAATAATAGAACAGTTCCAGAATTAGCTATACAAAAATTATAATCTGTGCACAACAGGAAACAAGTTAGATATTTTTAGGAAGTAAATATTTCCTAAAATGAAATGAAGTGCTATATATAAAGCCTTGTTTTTTGAGTTGAGCCCTATAGATATAGAAGACTATTAGCTTAGAGATTCAGCACAAATCTTATACTGTTCCCTGTTTTTGTTTTGTTTTTAGTATCTGCTCATGACTGAGCTCTCCATATACCCATATCTGTAATGGCTCATGGGTATGTTTCATGGGTTACTTCTTTGACAACATCCAAGGATTGTTTATACTAAAGCCAAGGCACAGTTGTATCTTTGATGCATCCTTTCTCCTTTAATGTAAACATCTATGTCCTATACTTTATTTGAAATATGTTTGTCTGGTCTTCTCCAGTGAAGATAGGAAAAGGTAAAACAGTTATTAAAAAGTAAATTCACGGTCAGATATGTTAGGTGATAATTATTTCTAATCACTGTGAATGAAGTTGTATCTCCTGTCACAGAAAGAACATGTTCAAGTAATTACCGAACTTGTGTTATTTTTAAAAATTAGTTTTAGGGGCATCTGGGTGGCTCAGTCAGTTAAGCATCTGACAGGCTCAGCTAATGATCTCGTGGTCTGTGGGTTCGCACCCCACATCGGGCTCTGTGCTGACAGCTCAGAGCCTGGAGCCTACTCCGGATTTTGTGTCTCCCTCTCTGCCCCTCCCTGACTCACACTCTGTCTCTGTCTCTCAAAAATGAATAAACGTGCCGGGCGCCTAGGTGGGTCAGTTGGTTAAGCATCCGACTTCAGCTCAGGTCATGATACCGCATTCCGTGAGTTCGAGCCCCACATCGAGCTGTGTGCTGACAGCTCAGAGCCTGGAGCCTGCTTCGGATTTTGTGTCTCAGTCTCTCTCTTCCCCTCCCCCACTCGCACTCTGTCTGTCTGTCTCTGTCTCTCTCTCTCTCTCTCTCTCTCTCTCAAAAATAAACATTATGGAAAGAGCCTAAATGTCCATCAATTGATGAATGGATAAAGAAGTTGTGGTTTATACATACAATGGAAAATACTACTTGGCAATGAGAAAGAATGAAATCTGGCCTTTTGTAGCAACGTGGATGGAACTGGAGAGCGTTATGCTAAATGAAATAAGTCATACAGAGACAGACAGATACCATGTTTTCACTCTTATTTGGATCCTGAGAAACTTAACAGAAGACCATGGGGGAGGGGGAGGGGGGGAAAGTTACAGAGAGGGAAGGAGGCAAACCATAAGAGACTCTTAAAAACTGAGAATAAACTGAGGGTTGATGGGGGTGGGAGGGAGGGGAAAGTAGGTGATGGGCATTGAGGAGGGCACCTGTTGGGGTGAACACTGGGTGTTGTATGGAAACCAATTTGACAATAAATTTCATATTTAAAAAAAAATAAACATTAAAACATTTTTTCATTAGTTTTAGAATTGGCCTTTAAAAAGTTTTATTTTGGGGGCGCCTGGGTGGCTCAGTCGGTTGAGTGTCCGACTTCAGCTCAGATCATGATCTCACGGTCCGTGAGTTCGAGCCCTGCATCGGGCTCCGTGCTGACAGCTCAGAGCCCGGAGCCTGCTTCAGATTCTGTGTCTCCCTCTCTCTCTGACCCTCCCCTGTTCATGCTCTGTCTCTCCCTGTCTCAAAAATAAATAAACACTAAAAAAAATTTTTTTTAAGTTTTATTTTGTAAGTTTTAAGGAGAGTATTAGTTTTCTATTGCTGCATAACAAATTACCACAAACCTAGCACTTAAAACAACACCCAATTGTTAGCTCAGTTTTGTAGGACACAATGTAGCACAGTGTGGCCAAGTTTGTTGCTCAGAGTATCAAGAAGGTGGAATCAAGGTTTTTGCCAGCTTGTGTTCTTATCTGGAAGCTCTGTGGAAAATCCACTTCTAAGCTCATTCTTGTTGACAGAATTCTCTTCCTTTCAGTTGTAAGAGTAAAGCCCTCATTTTTTGCTGGCTGCCAGCTGCAGCCTGTTTTCAGCTACTAGAAGCCATCTTCATTCCATACCTGCATTTTTTAAGCCAGCAGACATTTAAGAAATTCTCCTAATTTGAATCTGACCTTCTCTAAATCTGATTTCCAGACACCTAGATGTAGAGGGCTTGAATGATTAGGTCAGGCCCACCTAGGTAATCCACCTGTTTTAAGATCAACTGATTTGGGGCCTTTATTACACCCACAAAGTCCTTTTTCCCATATGACATAATCATAGGAATTATATTTACAGGATCCACTTACCCTTGAATGGAGGAGATTATACAAAAGTGAGGGTCATTTTGGAATTCTGCTTACCTCAAGGAACCACAGAAAATGGGAAAGCTGCTAGAGGACTAGGGAAAGTGGGTTTCTGAGGCCCTTGGCTGGCTCACTTGGTGGAGCATGTGACTTGTTCTTGGAGTTGTGAGTTCAAGTAAATAGAGATTACTTTAAAAAAAAAAAAAAGTGGGTTTCTGACACAGACCAAGGAATTTGCTGTCCACCTACATAACCAGACCCATTCCTCTTTAATCCTCATTTCAGGTACTTTTCCACTATAATCATTCATGATAACTGGCCTAAAGGCTAGAAATGATGTGGACTGGTAGGTGGAAGGCAGTGAGTGGAGAATTCCCTTCAAATTGAGAGACTCACCTCTGGGTTTTTAAAGAGGGATGGATCTAACCTGTATCAGTTAGGATCTAGTTCTGCCACGAGTAGTAGATATCCCACAATAGTAGTGCTCTAAAGAAAGTGGAAATTTTTCCTTTTCTCATGTAGGTAGATAATCCAGGCAGACAGGCCAAGGTTGCTGTTAGTGGTTCCACGTATCAGAAACCCAGGTTCCTTTTTGTCTGCCATAAACACATAGTTTCCGTCTCGTGTTCTAAAAGCTAACTATTCCAATCCTAGCTATCATGTCCATTCCCGATAGCAGGGCACTGGGGATGGGGAGGCAAACCACACCATGGTAACACCTTTTCCTCATCCCCTCTAATACACACAGCCCCATCTAGCTGCAAGGGAGACAGGAGATATATTTATTATTTCAGGTTACTCTGTAACCAGATAGAAACCAGGCATTCTGTTTTTGTAGCAGAAGAGGCAAAGGATATTGGGAGACAGCTTATAACCAATGACTTAGTCCTTGGGCTGGAACAGGTTAATGATGCTAAAAAGCTTGTGTGGGCATTAGGTCTTTTGCAGAAGGCAACAGTGTATAATGGAGAGGGCCTTGTGATAGTACCTCTTTATTTTCTGGGCTTCCATTTTCTATAAATGAAGAGCTTAAACCAGATCATTTAAAGGTGCTTAGGGGCATCTGGGTGGCTCAGTTGGTTGTGTCTGATCTTGATTTCAGCTCAGGTCATGATCCCAGGGTCATGGGATTGAGCCCCACATCGGGGTCTGTGCTGTACGTGGAGCCTGCTTGGGATTCTCTCTCTCTCCCCCTCTCTCCTCTCCCCCACTCCTTTACGTGCATGCTGTCTCTCTAATTAATTACTTAATTGATTAAAAAAATAAAGGTGCTTAGAGTTGTTAGACTTTAAACAGTTCTTTTTTTTTTTTTTTTTTTTTAACGTTTATTTATTTTTGAGACAGAGAGAGACAGAGCATGAATGGGGGAGGGTCAGAGAGAGGGAGACACAGAATCTGAAACAGGCTCCGGGCTCTGAGCTGTCAGCACAGGGGCCCGATGCGGGGCTCGAACTCACAGACTGCGAGATTGTGACGTGAGCCGAAGTTGGCGCTCAACCGACTGAGCCACCCAGGCGCCCCAAGAGTTGTTAGACTTTAAAAATAGTATGAATGAAGGTAGATGAGGTTATATTTTGAAGTGCAAGTTAAAGAAGAGGGCAACATTCAAGAAACTTGAATCCGGTTTATTTGGCCATATGGCCCTTTTTGGTGGAACATCTAGTGCTTACTGTTTTGCAAAACATGACTTTGTCTATTTTAATTCCTTCTCTTTAGTAATAGAGAAGCTGAAAATTAGAGGTGTATGACTTGTAAAGATTGTAAACCTAGTTGCAGCAGAGTCAGGACTGGACCATGGGTATCTTGACAAATTGTGTAATGTGATACCATTATCATTTGTAAATCAGAGCACAGAGGTCTTGGAGGGTCAGGTAAGTTTTAAAATAATTCATAGGTTCTCAACAAGTTATTATTCTTTTTGGAAGAGTGAGATAAACTGCAAAGAATATTCTTTTTTTTTTTAATGTTTATTTTGAGAGAAAGTGCATTAGCAGGGGAGGGAGGGAGACAGAGAGACAGAGAGGGAATCTTTTTTTTTTTTTTTAATTTATTTATTTATTTATTTATTTATTTATTTATTTTTTAATATATGAAATTTACTGTCAAATTGGTTTCCATACAACGCCCAGTGCTCATCCCAAAAGGTGCCCTCCTCAATACCCATCACCCACCCTGCCCTCCCTCCCACCCCCCACAGAGAGGGAATCTTAATCAGGCTCCACCCTCAGCGTGGAGCCAGACGCAGGACTTGATCCCACAAACCGTGAGATAATGACCTGAGCTGAAATCAAGAGTCGGATGCTTAACCAAATGAGCTACCCAGGCTCCGTCCATTCTTTCTTAAATAGCCCAATCTGGATGAAATGGTAAAATCTACAAAATCACTAAGAGCACTTTTCAAAAAAACAGACTTTATACCATTATGCATTCTAAACAGATATACCAAGAAGTTACTTGTTAAAAGAGTAGTGAATAAATTATAGGATATGAAATGTGGAACTGAATTTTGAAGATAAGACTAAATTGATTTTAAACCAGGTAGCTGGAACAAAGAGTGGCAGACATAGTGTATGAAGAGCACATAGGATATAGCCATGTCAAGCTTTGAAATTCCTAAAGGTTGTAAACTGGTTAAGAACTCAGGTTATGCACAAAGATAGCTTTAAGTTTAAATCCTTGTTCCTTTGCTCACTAGCTGGTGACATTGGGCAGTTAACCTTCTGAGCCTTGGTTTCTTATCTATAAAATGAGGATACTGTGGGAAAATAGTATTTGGAGTAGTGCCTAGACTGTAGTAAGGTTTCAGGGGTGCCTGGGTGGCTCAGTCAGTTAAGCATCTGACTTCTGCTCAGGTCATGATCTTGTGGTTAATGGGTTTGAGCCCCATGTCGGGCTCTGTGCTGACAGCTCAGAGCTTGGAGCCTGCTTTGGATTCTGTCTCCCTGTCTCTCTGCCCCTCCCCCCCTCAAAAATAAACAAACATTAAAAAACATTTTTTTAATTAAAAAAATGTAGTAAGGGTAGGGTTCTATAAATTGATGATAGTTGTTTCTCTGTGTTCCTAGAACTTAGAATGTATGATCCTCAACACAGTATAATTGCTTAACAAATTGATTATCAATTTGAAGAGTAGAGTTTATCCTGTTATTTTACATGGTATTCTGTTGAGTACTAACTATGTGCCAGCAATGTAGTAATCACTTTATATTGCTTATTTCATTTTTATAACAATGTTAGGAGGAAAATCTAATGTTACCACTACTGTTTCCATTTTATAGATGAGGCAGCTACAGCTTAGGAATTAAGAACTTGTCACTGCAGTGAAGCTGGGTTCAAAAGCAGTAAAAGTCTGACTCAAAAATCTATGCCATTGGGGCACCTGGCTGGCTCAGTCTATAGAGCATGCAATTCTTGATCTCAGGGTCATCAGTTTGAGCCCCATTTTAGGCATAGAAATTACTTTTAAAAAACTTTTATGTTTTGCATTTTAAGCCACTCTGCCATACAATCCTACTTTTCTTTGCTCATAGTATTTTCATATTCCATTTCAGCCTCTCACGTAAGTCATCTTGTATGCCTTGTATCATATATGACCAGATCTTTTTCCTGATTTTTTTTTTTTTTAATGTTTACTTATTTTTGAGAGAGAGCTCAAGCCAGGGAGGGGCAGGTGGAGGGGGAGGAGGCAGAGGATCTGAAGCAAGCTCTGCTCTGACAGCAGTGAGCCCATCGTAGGGCTCGAATTCACAAACTGTGAGATCATCACCTGAGCCAGAGTCAGACACCCAACCGAGTGCCCAGGCACTATAGAAAGAATTTTAAGTTTTTGTTGTTTTTCCCATGGGAAGCTTGAGATTGAGTATACCTATAGCTATAAAGTACTAATTCTTTTAGGAGAAAAGAGGGAGAATCATTTCAGTCTTGAGATTTTGAAAACACTCAGCTGTTCATGACAGTTGAATTTCTTAAATCGAATTCAGTCTTAGACTCACTTTTATACAGCTGTTTCCTTTTTCACCCATTTATTTAAGCCCTGTCCTTCTTAACCAGCTTAAGACAATTCTTTTTTTGAATCCTTCAGTGACCTTATTTATCCTGATTTCCTTTGAATTCATGTACCTTTATTATTTATACATTTGGCATATAAATAAATTCCTTGAGGGTTAGACAGTGCTTTAATAGGCAGTGTCTTGTAAAGTTGGACACTATAAATGTACATTGTAACATCTAATCCAGTCCTTTCTTTGCTTGTTGAGGCAAAAAGAATTGGAGCACCTGAGTGGCTCAGTCAGTTAAGTGTTCATCTTCGACTCAGATCATCATCTCAAGGCTTGTGGGTCTAAGCCCCAGGTTGGGCTTTTAAGCTGACTGCTCAGAGCCTGGAGCCTGCTTTGGATTCTGTGTCTTCCTCTCTCTCTGCCTGCCCCTCCCCCACTCATGCTCGCTCTCACTCTTTCTCAAAAATAAATCATTTTAAAAATTAAAAAGGAGAAGGATCTAAATGTAACTTGGAGGAAGAAAGTTTAAAGATAAATTTAAGAACACTAAAAGGTTCGAGAAGTATGTATCTTACCAGTGAAAGTTAGGTAATACTTCATAATGAAAAAGTAATAACTCCCCCCCACCCCCACCCCCGTTTGTCTTACAGGCACAAGACGCTGGTCTCGGAGTGTCAATTTTACTATGTGTCAGAGCTCTTCAACTCAGATCAAGCGAGGATGAGGAAATGAAGGCATCAGTTTGCAAAACAATTGCTTGTCTTTTACCAGAAGATTTAGAGGTCAGACGAGCCTGTCAGCTTACAGAATTCTTAATTGAACCTAGTTTGGATGGATTTAATATGTTGGAAGAACTGTATCTGCAACCAGATCAAAAATTTGATGAAGAAAATGCACCAGTTCCAAATTCTCTCCGATGTGAGCTCTTACTAGCTTTAAAGGCCCACTGGCCTTTTGATCCTGAATTTTGGGACTGGAAAACTTTAAAACGACACTGCCACCAACTGCTAGGACAAGAGGCCTCAGATTCTGATGATGATCTAAGTGGCTATGAAATGTCTATTAATGACACAGACGTTTTAGAGTCATTTCTCAGTGACTATGAGGAAGGTAAAGAAGATAAACAATATAGAAGAAGAGATTTGACAGATCAGCATAAGGAGAAAAGAGACAAAAAACCCATTGGTTCTTCTGAAAGATACCAGAGGTGGCTTCAGTATAAATTTTTCTGTTTATTATGTAAGCGGGAATGTATAGAGGCCAGGATTCTTCATCATTCTAAGATGCATATGGAAGATGGAATTTACACCTGTCCAGTTTGTATTAAAAAATTCAAGAGAAAAGAAATTTTTGTTCCTCATGTGATGGAGCATGTTAAAATGCCACCAAGCAGAAGGGACCGTTCTAGAAAGAAATTACTGTTGAAAGGCTCTCAGAAGGGAATTTGTCCCAAGAGCCCCTCTGCAACCCTGGAGCAAAACCAATCATTGGATGAACAAGCCAAAGGAGAGTCTCATGAATACGTCACATTCAGCAAATTAGAAGATTGCCACCTGCAAGACAGAGATTTGTACCCATGTCCTGGCACAGACTGTTCCCGAGTATTTAAGCAGTTTAAATACTTAAGTGTGCATCTTAAAGCTGAACACCAAAATAATGATGAAAATGCCAAGCACTACTTGGATATGAAAAATAGAAGAGAGAAGTGTACTTATTGTCGACGACATTTCATGTCTGCTTTTCACCTGCGGGAGCATGAACAAGTGCATTGTGGTCCTCAACCTTATATGTGTGTATCTATAGATTGCTATGCAAGGTTCGGATCAGTGAATGAACTACTTAACCATAAACAAAAACATGATGATCTGCGTTATAAATGTGAATTAAATGGCTGTAACATTGTTTTCAGTGACTTGGGACAGCTTTACCACCATGAAGCACAACACTTTAGGGATGCATCTTACACATGCAACTTTGTTGGCTGTAAAAAATTCTATTATTCTAAAATTGAATACCAGGATCACCTCTCAATGCATAATGTTGAAAGTTCAAATGGAGATGTGAAGAAATCGGTGAAACTTGAGGAGGCTGCACCGGGTGAAAAGCAAGATTGTATTGATCAGCCCCATCTACTTGACCAAACTGATAAATCACATTTACCCGAGGATCTTCTTTTCTGTGCCGGATCAGCTAGTTCTCAAATAGAAACTGCAGAAAATCTGAAAGAAAACAGTGACAGTAATTCTAGTGATCAGTTAAGTCATAGCTCTTCAGCTTCCATGAATGAAGAGTTAATTGATACACTGGATCACTCGGAAATGCAGGATATATTATTATCTCATGAGAAAGTCTTTGTGCCCTCCAATTTAAAAGAGAAATGTTCCAATGTGGCAGTTTGCTTTGATGGGACTAAGTTCACCTGTGGTTTTGATGGCTGTGGTTCCACGTACAAAAATGCAAGAGGGATGCAAAAGCATCTCCGCAAGGTCCATCCGTACCACTTCAAACCCAAAAAGATAAAGACAAAAGATCTCTTTCCCTGTGGGGGTAATGAACACAATCAAGCAACTGAAAAGTTTGATGCAGAACCTAAACCCAGTTCAGATACAAACAGTGACTCCCCAGATGAAGGTCTAGACCACAATATTCATACTAAGTGCAAACGAGAATATCAAGGTTATTCCTCAGAAGCTTCTATCTGTGCTTCTAAGAGGCCGTGTACAGAGGATACCATGTTGGAACTTCTGTTACGCTTGAAACATTTAAGCTTGAAAAACTCAATAACGCATGGATCATTCTCAGGGTCATTGCAAGGGTACCCATCCAGTGGTGCTAAGTCTCTTCAGTCGGTTTCACCTACTATCTCCGACCTTAATTTTCAGAATCAAGACGAGAATATGCCAAGTCAGTACCTTGCACAGTTGGCAGCTAAGCCTTTTTTCTGTGAGCTTCAAGGATGCAAATATGAATTTGTGACCAGAGAGGCTTTGTTAATGCATTATCTTAAAAAACACAATTACTCAAAAGAAAAAGTCCTTCAGTTAACCATGTTTCAACATCGGTATTCCCCATTCCAGTGTCATATTTGCCAAAGGTCATTTACAAGAAAAACACACCTTAGGATTCATTATAAAAATAAACATCAAATTGGCAGTGACAGAGTCACTCACAAACTACTAGATAATGAAAAATGTGATCATGAAGGCCCATGCTCAGTAGACAGATTGAAAGGTGATTGCTCTACAGAACTTGGTGGTGACCCCAGCAGTAACTCTGAGAAGCCACACTGTCACTCTAAAAAGGATGAATGCAGTTCAGAAACAGATTTGGAGTCGTCTTGTGAAGAAACAGAAAGTAAAACATCTGATATTTCATCACCCATGGGTAGCCATAGAGAAGAACGAGAAGGACGAGAGGGAAGAGGTAGCAGGAGGACTGTTGCTAAAGGAAACCTCTGCTATATTTTGAATAAGTACCACAAACCATTCCATTGTATCCATAAAACTTGCAACTCCTCCTTCACTAATCTAAAAGGCTTGATTCGTCATTACAGAACTGTACATCAGTACAACAAAGAACAATTATGTTTAGAAAAAGACAAAGCAAGAACCAAAAGGGAACTTGTCAAATGTAAAAAGATATTTGCTTGCAAATACAAGGAATGTAACAAACGCTTCCTGTGTTCCAAAGCTCTTGCTAAGCACTGTAGTGACTCTCATAACCTAGATCATATTGAAGAGCCTAAAGTGCTTTCTGAAGCTGAATCTGCAGCAAGGTTTTCCTGTAACCAGCCTCAGTGCCCTGCTGTTTTTTATACATTCAGCAAGTTGAAGCACCACTTGATGGAACAGCATAATATTGAAGGAGAAATACATTCAGAATATGAAATTCATTGTGATCTTAATGGCTGTGGCCAGATTTTCACCCATCGCAGTAATTATTCTCAACATGTATATTACCGACATAAGGACTTTTACGATGATCTATTTAGAAGTCAGAAAGTGGCAAATGAAAGGCTACTGAGGAGTGAAAAGGTGTGTCCGACAGCTCTCACTCAGGGGCATGAACATCAGACTACCAGGAGATCATTTAATGCTAAGGCTAAAAAATGTAGTTTAATCAAAGAAAAGAAGGCTCCGATTAGTTTTAAAACAAGAGCTGAAGCCCTCCATATGTGTGTGGAACAGTCTGAGCACACACAGTACCCCTGCATGGTTCAAGGATGCTTATCTGTGGTGAAGTTGGAAAGCAGCATAGTGAGGCATTATAAACGCACCCATCAGATGAGTAGTGCCTACTTAGAGCAACAGATGGAAAACCTGGTCGTTTGTGTGAAGTATGGTACCAAAATTAAGGAGGAGCCCCCTTCTGAAGCAGAGCCCTATATAAAGAAAGAAGAAAATAGCTGTGAATCAGAGCACACAAAGCACGGCCATTCCCCAGGTGACAGCGTGCCTGTCCAGAACACAGATTCCCTTCATCCAGGCGAAAGGGATGGAGGTCAGAAAGGATGTACAGAAAGCAAACCAGTTTTTGATGCAGATACTCTCCTCTACAGAGGAACTTTGAAATGTAACCATAGTTCAGAAACCACTTCTTTGGAACAATGTAATATAGTTCAGCCTCCTCCTTGTAAAATAGAAAATTCCATACCTAATCCTAGTGGGACTGAAAGTGGGACTTACTTCACGAGTTTCCAGCTGCCTTTACCAAGGATCAAAGACTCAGAAACTGGGCAGCCAAGTTCAGGGCAAGAAAACACTGTAAAAAATTCAACCCCTGTTCCAAAAGAGAATTTTAGGAAACATCCACAGCCCAGGTCATTTGATTTGAAGACTTATAAACCTATGGGATTTGAATCTTCATTTCTGAAATTTATTCAGGAAAGTGAAGAGAAAGAAGACGATTTTGATGATTGGGAACCTTCGGAGCACTTAACATTAAATAATTCTTCACAACCCAGTAATGACTTAACAGGGAGTGTTATGGCAAATAATATGGTGAATGACAATGACCCTGAAGTTGACATACCTCATTCTTCCAGTGACTCTGCAATTCATGAGAACCTGACTGCAATCCCACCTTTGATAGTAGCTGAGACAACAACAGTTCCTTCCTTGGAAAACCTGAGGGTTGTATTGGACAAAGCATTAACAGACTGTGGAGAGCTTGCCTTAAAACAGCTTCATTATCTTCGGCCAGTGGTTGTCCTTGAAAGATCTAAGTTTTCCACACCAATTTTAGACTTGTTTCCAACAAAAAAGACAGATGAGCTTTGTGTAGGAAGTTCCTAAATAGCAATTTTGTTTTAGAAACAGACTGGCTCCAACACTGCAACATGGGGACAATTGCCAATTTGAACAAAGGCTGCGAACCAGCCACACCATTGTTTAGGGTAGAATAGGCTGTGTATTTACATGAATGTATAATATCTATGTCAGCAGTATTGGCTGAGTCCATTAGCTCTCCAGTTGGTTTATTGATTGGGGTTTTTTGTTTTTGTTTTTGTTTATTAAAAAAAGAAATGGAACTGTACTCTTGTTTGGTGCTAATTAATACATCAAAATATATTGGGGCTTCCTTTTTCAAATTAAGTGTGCATGATTGTATATGGAACAAATACTAAGATCCCAGGGTGGGAGGGCTAGGGAAAGGGATATGGAGTTCTTACTTGACTTGAATGTGCACCTGAGGGTGCTTTGTGTAATATATTGTACACTACAGCATCTTATATTTTTTGAGTTGAGTTTCAATAAATTACAATTTTTCACCCATTTCTTGTTTACTCATAATGAGTTTTCATACCATACACTAACTGAAACTGCACTGGGCATTTTCTGGAATGTGCACTTATATTTTACCCCAGTAGTTTCTCGTTTCTTATTAACCAAACCATTCAGATCAAGTTTCTTTCTGAATGACTGTTGTCATAAAGTTTTTGTGTAGAGAAAATTCTGAAATTGAGTAATTAGCTCTGAGGGTCAAGATAGCTTCCAAAAGAGGAGGCCCGGCAGCTGTCCGGATAGAAAGAATACCAAGGAGAACATGAAGGGCATAGATGGATCCAGTCATGTTTCCAGGGACCTACAAAGAATGTGGTAGGCTGCAATGAAAGGGAAGCACTGGGATGAGATGACTGTAGAGATCGATGGGCAAGGACCCAACCATGAATGCTATTGAGTTTGGACTCGAGTCCTTAGGCAGCTGAGAGGCTTTAAAGGATTTGAACAAAATAACATGACGTTAATTGCAATGTTAAATTAATAACAATTTGTAGATGTCTTGAAATGATTGTGATTTGAGAGGCTGAGAATGGAAACAGTAGATATTAAGACTGTTGAAGTAACTGAGGCAAACCTGATGAGAGTTTATACTATCAGTTGGAGCACAAGGAAGAGGAGATGAAATTTAAAGAGAGGGTTGAATGGTGAAAAAAACGTTTTGAGCAAAACCGATTTAGTAGTGATGCATCCAGTTGAGGTTGGAATACAAAAGGAAGAAATGAATTTTGGGGAAGAGGATGGAAAGCCAAGGTGAGCTTGGTCTTTGGATGTGTTGAACCTCAGTGGACTATGAGCCCTGTATGTCTAATGACAAAGCAGTGTGTTCTTATAAATACAGCAGCTTTATTCTCTGTTCTTGTGAAGTTCTCAGTGAGTTTCATCAGCTAGCAATGAAGTGACTCAGACACTCCTAATATCCCTTTCTTATGTCTGTCGTTAGGATTTTAAGACCTTTTCTCTGACCCCTAAAACCCACGCACACAAACATGGACACACAATGCCTAAGTGCTTTCTTGGTTCAGATCCTAGTAGGTAACCATAGGGTTCTCAAATAAGCATCTGTTGAAAGAAAAAATGGCAGAAACAGTGGACAGTGGAACATCTCAGAGGCTGAGGCTACTACTGACTCCTTGGGACCTTTAGCTAATTTCTGTGGGCTTCAGTTTCCTCACCTATAAAGTGAAGAGGTATGGGATATTTTGACAGGTCACTTTCTGTGATCTGAGCATGAGAAATAGCTGGCAGCTTCATTTTTAGCCCAGAACAAGAGAAGATTGCTAATTTGCTTAAGACTGAACTACATCCATTCGACCACTCCTAACTTCTACCCCCAGAAAGGGCCAAGTAGGTCCGTTTGTAGTGGAACCAAACCCTAGTTGAACGCTATTGAAAGTTTGCTTCAAGTACAAGCCTAAATGGTTCATCCTAAGATTCTTTTCTATTCCAGTTGGAGCATCTTTATTTGACTTTTTAATAAGACCACGTTTTATGTCAAACCCAGCATGTGTAGTTCTATGATAATACAGAAGATCGGACAGTTATTTTTCTAGCTTTCCATACTGTCATTTTTACTTGATGTGTTTTTGGGATTTGTCCCAATGCTAGCACAAACCTGGAAGCATTGACTTTGTTTTCAAAGCCCTTTTAAAGTCAAGAATGCCCCCTAAATAATGGGTAGAAGTTCAGAGTACCAGACACTTTCATTCTGTCCTTTTACCCAGAATTCTCTTACTTCAGTGTTTCCCCATGTTGATGAACACGTGTGAGAGAGTGGGGTGGGAAATGAAGGAAAAGAAAGTTTTTGATTAGTATTCACAGTATTCCAACCCAAACCTATCGTCTCTTAGTCCCAGGTTGCCTATTTCTGCCCTGCACTGCCAAAGACATAGTCATAGTTATTAACCAAATATTTAAGTGCACACATATTTAGTGATGGTTTCAGATGCTTTAAAAGATAAAAATGTAAAGTAAATTTATCAAGGTATCTGGCGGTGTGGAGCTTTCGTGTGAGGGCTAGGGTAGCTTTAAACGTTGTAAAGTGTGGTAAGTGGACCAGCAGCGTGGGCATCACCTGGAGCTTGTTAGAAATGGAGAATGTCAGGTCCCACTCCAGAGCTTCTGGACCCAAATTGCATTTTAGTAAGATCGATCTCCAGATGATTCATAGGCACAGAAAAATTTGAGAAGCAATGGCCTAGAATACAAAGTGGAAAGCACTGTGAGAATTCAGGGTAATTGCACGTTTTTAAAGCACTTTACATAAAATTATCTTGTTGAATTTTCATAAGTTCATGAAGTAGGTACAGTTACCCTTATTTGGCAGCTAAAAAGATAGAAATAAAGTGTTTTGCCTAGCTGATAAAAGCTAGGAATAGGTGGAGCCTAGTTTCCAATCTCATCTGACGGAAGGTATCAGGGAGGGGAAGTTAATGTGAAGGAAGAATATTAGAAGATTGCAGGTGGTATTTAAAGTCCCAAAAACGCCCTAGCTCTGTAATTAAACTAAGTATATGGTTTGTAAAAGTGAATAATGGAGAATAAAGTTTGAAATGTAAGTAAAAGCCAGGTCACGCGAATCCAATGCCAATCATACATCTATTGTTGACATTTTCTCATTTGAGGAAAAAGGAAAACTAGTTCATATGGTTTCTGTGAGTAATTTATAAACTGTTAAAAAGTCCATGTTTCTCTCAGAGAGAAACTTCTAAAAGTCTGAAAGGTTGCCCAATCCCTTCTCCCCACCTGCCACTCCACAATAGACTGTGGTACCCCTGGTTTTATATGCTGACTCAGAGGCAAAGCCTCCTATTATGTAGAGCTGAGTCTGGAAAGAGGGGCCTGCCTTAGTCTGACTTGCTTGGTCTATACCTGCAGGAATAGATTCTGTGACAGACTGCTTTTGGAGGTCTGAACCACTTTGAGGAAGGGAAGCAGGATAGTCAGGAGATTTAAAAACCTGTTCACCTGTATTCGACAGGTTTAGCCTGGAAAAGAGAAGACTGGAGGTACAGGAAAGCTATAGCCAAGTATTCACTAAGCACATACTATCTGCTAGCTCCTGAGCGATGAACATGAGGCAGTGAGTTTCCTGCATCATGGTGATTAGAGTCTAGTAAAGAAGAGAGACAATAAACAAAACACTACATAAAGTGCTACAAAAGAATCTGTGGCTGCGATAACCTCCTCCCCCCCCCCCCCCCCCCCCCGCCAAAAACCAAAAAGGCCAGGAAGAGCTTCCTTGAGGAAGCCATGTTTGAACTGAAACCTGAAGAATCAATAGGAATTATCCAGAGAGGATAATCCTGTTGTGTGGAAAGACTTTGTGGTGTGTTCATGACCTTGACAAGTCTGGTATAGCTCATGCTGAGAGAAAAAATGGGAAAGGGAAAGGAGAGAAGGTTGGATAGATAGGTAAGCAGCAACCATATTTTAGTGCCAAGTAACTAGCTTCTAGATTTCAGATTTTGTTTGAAAGTCAATGAAGAACCTTTTGAAGGTTTAAAAGTAGGCACTGCGTGATTCATAAATTGCAGCATCTAAGTCAAAAAGTCTTAATACAGTCTGATGTGGAAGTGACTGATGGCTGGCCCAGTAGATAGATGGATGGATGACACTATCTAAAGGTGGGTTGAGGGGTGACTGGTGGATCAGTCGGTTGAGTGTCTGACTTCAGCTCAGGTCATGATCTCACAGCTGGTGACTTCAAGCCCCGCGTCGGACTCTGTGCTGACAGCTCAGCTGGCATGCTCTGTCCCTCTGTCTCTCAAAAGTAAATAAACATTTAAAATTAAGAAATTAAATGTGGGGGGTGCCTGGGTGGCTCAGTCGGTTAAGCGGCCGACTTCGGCTCAGGTCATGATCTCTCGGTCCGTGAGTTCGAGCCCTGCGTCAGGCTCTGTGCTGACAGCTCAGAGCCTGGAGCCTGTTTCAGATTCTGTGTCTCCCTCTCTCTGACCCTCCCCCGTTCATGCTCTGTCTCTCTCTGTCTCAAAAATAAATTAACATTTAAAAAAATTTTTAAAAATAATAAAAAAAATAAAAAATGTGGGCTGAGATGTCTTGCATAGTGATAATTCATCTTTGGATATGTTCAGGTGTCTAAGAAGGAAGTCAAACTATAAATGGGTTTTTGGACTAGGTTCTTTTTAATTTTTTTTTTAACATTTATTATTCATTTTTGAGAGACAGAGACAGAGCATGAGCGGGGAAGGGGCAGAGAGAGAAGGAGACACAGAATCCGAAGCAGGCTCCAGGCTCCGAGCTGTCAGCACAGAGCCCGACGCGGGGCTTGAACTCACGAACTGCAAGATCATGACCTGAACCGGAGTCGGACGCTCAACCGACTGAGCCACCCAGGTGCCCCTGGACTAGGTTCTTTTAAGGTATGTTATAGTATGGAGATTTACAATACCTTGCATTTGTTTGTAAATGTCACTACAAATAATAGTTGCACTTACCTCTATGGGTAGCTTATTCTTTTACACAAATTTTCAACTTCTCACTACAGGCCTACAAGGTAGAAGTTACCCCACGTCACAAGGTATTAAGGCTTGAGTTAAGTAATTTGCTCAAGGTAACAAGGTTAGTGAATAGGAGAGCCAAAAGTTTTAACCCAGATCCATTGTATTCCCAAAGGCCTATCCTCTTAACAGTTACTCTATAAAGATTCTATCCAGGGGCACCTGGGTGGCTCAGTCAGTTAAGCATCCAACTCAAGTTTGACTCAGGTCATTATCTATGGTTTGTGAGTTCCAGCCCTGCAGCAGGCTGTAAGCTAACAGTGTGGAGCCTGCTTGGGATTCTCTCTCTCTTCCTCTCCCTCTGCCCCTCCCCCACTTTCTCTCTCTCCTTCCCTCTCTCTCTCTCAAATAAACTTAAAAAAATAAATAAATAAAAGGATTCTACCCAAACAAGTGCACAGATATGGTAATAGGCACTTGATGAATGAACAGTGTAGGCCATAAAGATATTTTGAATTCTTCCAGGGGACTTTGCATTCATCTAATATTTTATTTTAAAAAGTTTTTAATGTTTATTTTTGAGAAAGAAAGAGTGTGAGCAAGGGAAGGGCAGAGAGAGAAGGAGACAAAGAATCTGAAGCAGGCTCCAGGCTCTGAGCTGTCAGCACAGAGCCCAATGCGGGGCTTGAACTCATGAACCGTGCGATCATGACCTGAGCTGAAGTTGGACACTTAACAGACTGAGCCACCCAGGCACCCCTCACTTAATATTTAGACTTCTCCTATGTGCCAAGCCCTAGAGATACAGTAGTCAATAAAAGGGACATGGTCCCTGTCTTCAAGTTGATAATAGGAAAGACAGATGTTAAACCAAAAATTTCACAAATAACTATAATTGTGTTAAGTGCTTTGAAAGTAAAGTGAGAGGTGCCATGTAACAGGGGGTCTAATCTGGTATAGAGATTCTCAAGCAATGATTTAGTTGTCACAGCCCTATCTTTCTCCAAAAAGTTTCTGGTTGGCATTCTTTAATAGTTTCTGACCTATTTTAACCTTTAATAGCCAAATCCAAAGTCTTATCTGAGTCCCTTTTATGCCTTGCTAGAAAAGATTTTGCGTTCAGTCACTAGGAGACTGTGGGTTTAACATCAATAGCAGTCACTCCTGAACCAGTAGGTCATTTCACCCTGATGCAAGTACATTTCCAACGGCACTCTGGACTCCATATTCTGGATGTGTCTCTGGCACCTCAAGCAACTTGCCTTACCTCCCCTTCTTGCAAGAACAAAACAGTTCTTGCCTCTACCAGGCCTCCCTCTTGCTGTCCTTTCAACCAGAATGAGCAGATTGGAATAGCATCACACAATATTTTTCCAAAAATTATCATAACTGACCCCTTTTCTTCCTTTTTCTGCCTCTCCCTCTTCTTGGTGCAAACCCACTTTTGGATTCTTGGCTGTCTTCACAATTGATCTCACAGTTCATACGCTTGTGTGTGAATTCTTTTCATGTAAGTTTTTTAGGTACAGACTATACATTTTGTATTTTCATACCTCCTTGTTGAAAGTACATAGGTAGTAGCCAGTAAATAATTGTTTTGATAACATGTGATTTAAGTTATTGTACAGCACGCTACTGTTTACCAAGTGTTTAGAAAATGATATCATTTGTTTCCAACATAAACCTTGCAAAAGATGTGGCATTCCCATCTGTAAAGAGATGAGCAAAATGAGGCTCAAATATGTTTAAAGTCTTCCCAAAGATCACAATTTCTAAACAATAGTGACATGTGAAAAAAGGGAATGCGACAAAATGATCCAATAATATCCCCCCTCCACATTTGCCTAATCCCTAAAGAGCAAACTATTCAGTCTTCAGGAAAACTTTCTTTAAATCCTCAAATCTCCACTTAACCTCAGTTAATAATTGCTGTCTCTCAGTGTATTGTTGGAAGTGTTTTATATCTACACTCCCCAAGAAAGTGACCGCTAGCCACATTGGCTAAATAATTAAATTTATCTAATTATAATTAAGTAAAATGTAAAATCCAATTCCTTGGCCACACTGTTCACATCGGACAGAGCAGATATAGAATATTCCCATCATTGCAGAAAGTTTGATTGGACAGTGCTGGGCTAGAGCTAGAACTTGCCAAAGATCAGAGAAAGCAGTATGACTGAACCGAAAATCCAGGCCAGTAGCTGGTTGGTTCTGAGTGAGAAAGTTCACTGGGTGAGTGGGAAGCAAGCTGACCTTTGAAACAGTGACATCACAATGTACAGTTCACAATGGCTCCAGAACACCTCGGCTCCAAGGCCACGCTCCCTAGCCCATATCTAGGTTCCTGAAGCCTCTGCACATGTAATTCCAGGAGCTGCTGTCTTACTAAAATGTCAACATCTTTGTCCTCATCTTCTGTCTGGGACAACCTCGTAGAATATCTCTCTCTGAGCTCAATATGGAAGTGGCTACAAGCAACTCTTCTGGGAGAGACTAGTCCACCTCAGCAAACAAATTTTGGAGTACTAGATACCCTTGCTCCATTTGTGCAAGTTATCCTGGGGATTTCTTTTTTGCTTTTGTTGGGAGTAGGAGTATATATCTTATGGAAACGAAGTGTTCGGTCAATTCAGGTCATACTCTTTTGTTTCAGAGGAATTTAAATAGTTAGAAATTGAAACTTGGTTAGTTCTCTCCCGCATTGCTGCTATACCCGTATTTTAAGACCATGCAGATGAGGAAAGGATGAACCCTAATCTCTGAAATTGGTTGAAACTAGGTTATCCTTAAAAACTTTTGCCAGTTAGGTTTCGAGCATAAAACGCTCTCTCTCTCACAGTGGTTTTTGGCCTGTTTTAGAATAAAACAGATGAAACAAGCTTATAAACTGAGAAGGCAGCTTAACCTCAAACTTATTTGATCACATATTCATCTTTGAGTTTTTACTATGTGCCTGACACCATTAGGGGCAACTTTTCATAGAATAGGCATTGCAAGGATAATTGGGATCTTGGGTTTGGCTTTGCGTTCTTACTGTGACATTGCTCTGTACCTGATGTCAAGGCATGTATATTCATTAGGCACCGATATTTTCATTATTTCTTTGTTTTCACAATATCAGGCTTGGGCACCTGACTGGCTCAGTCAGTTAAGCATCTGACATCGATCGGCTCGGGTCATGATCTTGCTGTTCATGAGTCTGAGCCTCACGTCAGGCTCTCCGCTGAGAGCACAGAGCCTGCTTCAGATCCTGTCTCCCTCTCTCTCTGCCCCCCACCCCCGCCTGCTCATGCTCTCTCTCTCTCTCTCTCTCTCTCTCTCTCACACACACACACACACACACACACACACACACACAAATAAATAAATAAATAAATAAATAAATAAATAAATAAATAAATAAATAAAACATTGAAAAAAAACAACAGGGGCGCCTGGGTGGCTCAGTCGGTTAAGCGGCCGACTTCACCTCAGGTCATGATCTCACACTCCATGAGTTCGAGCCCCACGTCGGGCTCTGTGCTGACAGCTCGGAGCCTGGAGCCTGTTTCGGATTCTGTGTCTCCCTCTCTCTGACCCTCCCCCCGTTCATGCTCTGTCTCTCTCTGTCTCAAAAATAAAATAAATGTTAAAAAAAAATTTTTTTAATAAAAAAAGAAAAAAAACCCAACAATATCAGACTCAATAAACAGGGATTTTTCTAGGGAATAGGAGCATAATTGGCTGGGATTGTAAGAAACGAGGATTTTACATACTTCTAATCACCAATAATAATAACTTCATAGTTTTATCACCAGCAATAATAGCTATATTTACAATGTAGTCAAATGCTTTCTTTTTTTTTTTTAATGTTTATTTGTTTCTGAGAGAGAGAGAGAGGGAGAGAGAGAATCCTAAGCAGACTCTGCCTGTCAGCAGAGCCCAATGGGGGACTGTAACCCATAAACCATGAGATCATGACCTGAACTGAAATCAGGAGTCTGACACTTAACCAACTGAGCCAGCCAGGATCCCCCCAATTTTTTTTAAGTTTATATGAGAGAGAATGTATGTGCGAAAGTATGCTCGGGGGAGGGGCAGAGAGAGAAGGAGAGAGGATCCCAAGCAGAACCCACGAACTGTGAGATCATGACTTGAGCCACAGCCAAGAGTCAGACACTTAACTGACTGAGCCACCCAGAAGCCCCTAGTCAAAATGTTTTTAGAATCCCAACAATAACATGAAGCGGATAGAGGTTGTTTTCATATAGAGGTTTCATTTTCATTATCATCTCCATTTTGTAGGCAAGAGAACTTGGTTATCACTGAACCAAGTTGACATAGACTGTAAAAACTGGCAAATCTCAGATTTGAACCCAACTTTTAGGATGCCAAATTCAAATCTCCAAAATCTCATTTAATGTAATCTAACTAACGTAAATGCCCAACAGAGATATGTGTGTATACATGCACTTCAGTTAGCTAATAGAAGAATATAAGGCCAAAAACCCAAACTGTTTTCTATAATTCTGGGTTCTGCTCTTGTCTGGTTAATGTTCAGCTCAATTAGATGAACCCGCAGCCCTCTGGACACCTCAGCCAAGAAAAAGAGTTGGTATAACAAGTGGTTAACAGCAAGGGCTTTGGAGTCGGACTGCGGGGGCTCAAACCTTGGTTCTGTAGCTTGCTGTGTTGACTGACAGCAACCAGCCTCCAAAACCCCACTTTCCTTTATCTGTAGGATGGGTTTGCTAACAGTGCCTCTCTTAGAGTTGTAGTGAGGGTAAAAGGAGATATTGTGTATGTAAAGCTCAGCACGCACTAAGTACTCAATAAACAGGGCCAGTTATCATAACAAGGAAGAAAGATGATTGGTTGGTTTTTTGTTTTTTTTTTTTTATCCTGACAGGAATCTATCCTAGATCATTAAAAATTTTCCCCCAGGGGCACCTGGGTGGCTCAGCCAGTTAAGCGGCCGTCATCGGCTCAGGTCATGATCTCGTGGTCCGTGGGTTCGAGCCCCGCGTCGGGCTCTGTGCTGACAGCTCGGAGCCTGGAGCCTGTTTCAGATTCTGTGTCTCCCTCTCTCTGACCCTCCCCCGTTCATGCTCTGTCTCTCTCTGTCTCAAAAATAAATAAACGTTAAAAAAAAAAAAAAAAAGGTAAGGTAGGCTAAATAAAAAAAAAAAAAAAAATTCCCCCAGGACCAGGAAACCTAGTTTTTCAGACCACTGTGTCCTGAGGGAACCTACACGGAAGTCAGAATTCCTGGGTTTCAGTCCTGGCTCTACCATTCCCAAGTATACGACCTTGGACAATGGCAGGGTCCAAACTGGAAGGTATTTAAATGGCTACCCAGTTCTGGTTTTTTTCTACATAAACAGGTCATGCATAGGCAAAACGCCCTCCTAGCACAGATCCCTGCCTGTGACAAATTTTCAGTAAATGGTATCTATTATTATCATCTTCACTAATTAAATGCAAATAATAATCCCTGACCTGCGTATCACTGTGTTTTGTGGTGAAGATCAAAAGACGAAAAGGATGTGAAGGTGTTTTGTTAAACAGAAGCCTTGGTGTAGGGATGAGGGATTATTGTTACTGTTAGGTTTTTGTTTTGATTCTGTTAGTAAACTGAGGCATTCGTGCGAATAAACAAGTAACGTTCAACTTCTGTTGTTTTATTTTAGAAAATATTGTTGTTTGTCATCACACTCTACAAACTTTACAAGAAGAGCGCAGATTTTTTTCAGGCTTTGCTGGTCAACCCAGAAGGGAACGCTCTCCCAGGTCAAGACAATAACTTCTTCCTGTCCTTGGGTCTGCAAGAGAGAATTTTGAAAAAACTTCAGACAGTGGAAAACAAAGTGAAGGACCTGGAGGGGATGATCATTTCCCACAAACCTGCCACGAAGAGGGATTGCTCCTCTGAGCCCTACTGCAGCTGCTCTGACTGCCAGAGTCCCTTGCCCGCATCAGGATTTACTTCCACATCTGAAATGTGACGGACTCCAATCTCTTCCAGAAAAGCACTGTTTTTTCCCTCATGTGTGTGGTGGTGTATCAATAAAGATAGAGAACTATATTGAAATTACCCTGCAAGAACGGGCTCTCTATTCACTAGGGCCCAGCTTCTACTGACGTGTGCGGTGGGGTAATGTGGGGTATAGTCGTCGTTAAAAATGTCTCTGAGATGCTGATGTCACTTGGTAGGCTGGAGATCATAAACAGGCATATTGTGACAAGGATGACCAAACCAGAATATGTGGGATGGGAAAAGAAGGGAAAGTGGGTCAGGGATGCAACCTTGGGCTCCACGCTGAAGAGGTTGGATTGGATACAATAAAAACAGCAAGAAAGTGCTGTTGAAGGGCAATGGTGTGGACTGTCCTGTAGAGGTAGGCTGGCTCTTGTGCTGGTCTTTGGTCTAAAGGTAAATAATGTGGCCTGGGAATCTGTGTTCATTAATTACTAAGAGGTGGACAAGGGTGGGGTGGACATAAAGGACACTATAATTTTATCCAACTTTTAATGATACTTAATCTGGGCTAAGCATTATAACCCTTGGGAATCTGTCCTGAGTGTTTCAGGAGCACCCAGTTTGGCTGGTTGGGCAGTTAATTTCAGAACAAAGAGTTATATGTGATACAGTGGGGTTATACCAACTTGAACTTAGCTGAATTCTCCTATGTGAATCCCAGCTAGGCAGGGAGGGAAGGAGGCACCTACCTGCCATTTCACTTGATGGGTGTGCCCCCCCTGATAGGAAGGAGGGCCCACGGAGGGAGGGATGGTAGTTAATCATCCCCTCAGTGGGTGGGTCTCAGATTCCCCAAGCCTTATAGTGTGTGCATTTTTGCCACAATAAATGTAATTATAGTCATTGAAATACTTTGCAACTCTCTGCCACCCAAATGAAATACTTGGGCAAAGAAAGCAGCCGTGATTTATGGCCATCCTGGAGAAAAACTGGCTGTGCTGTTCAACAGGATACGATATAACAATCTCCCAAGCTGGCATCTTCCTAAGGGATTTCCAAGGGTAATTTTGATCATAAGTTTTTTCCAGTGCACTGGGATTAAAATGCAACGTCTGTAAGATGAGACCTCACGGTATAGTGTACTCAGTGTAAAAACAGGTTAGTAAATACAAGGTAGGGCCAGGAAAGGCTTTGCAGAAGTGACACCTGAGTAGTCCCATAAAGGGTTACATAGGCAGACAATGAAATGGAAGGTATTTCTGCTGGTGAATCACCACAGAGCCATATAAAAAAGAGGGTGGCTTGGCTGGAGAAGGAGAGTTTCAGGGTGGCTAAAGCACTGGCTATTTTCTAAGCTACAATGAAGGATTTGGGCTTCAGGGTAAGACACACTAACTTCATCCTCAGATCAGCTTTAATTGATGATGTGGTGGGGCGCCTGGGTGGCTCAATGGGTGAATCATCCAACTTCGGCTCAGGTCATGATCTCATGGTTCGTGAGTTCATGTCAGTGCATGCTGACAGCTCAGAGCCTAGAGCTTGCTTCAGATCCTGTGTCTCCCTCTCTCCCTGCCCCTCCCCTGCTCATACACTGTCTCTCTCTGTCTCCCTCTCTCTCTCTCTCAAAATAAGTAAACATTACATTTTTTTTTTTTTTTTAATTCATGATGTGGTGGGGGCGCCTGGGTGGCTCAGTCAGTTGGGCGTCCAACTTCAGCTCGGGTCATGATCTCGCGGTCTGTGAGTTCGAGCCCCGCGTCAGGCTCTGTGCTGACAGCTCAGAGCCTGGAGCCTGTTTCAGATTCTGTGTCTCCCTCTCTCTCTGACCCTCCCCCATTTATGCTCTGTCTCAAAAATAAATAAACATTTAAAAAAAAATTCATGATGTGGTGAACAGAACAGACGGAAGTTACCAAGTATGCATTATCTGTTAGTGCAGGTGAGGAGTTTGTTCACTATGCTGCTTAAAGAGTGCCATGCAATCTTTTAAATAAAGTCAAAGTCTCAAGGCACCTGGCTGACTCTTGTCAGTGGAGAATGTGACTCTTGATATCGGGGTCCTGAGTTTGAGCCCCATGTTGGATAGGAGACTGCTTTAAAAAAAATTTTTTTAATTGAAGTCATTATCTCCGTTTTTGCACAGTCCACATTTAAGTGTCTTCCTACATAGTTCTAGTCATCTTGTTTCAGTTACTTTTCTGGGGTATTTCAAAGAAAGTGTCAGAAGAAGGGCCCAGAAGAGTAGACTGATGTCATGTAATGAAGGGCCTTAAAGGTCATACCATATTGTTGGAAATGGGTCATTGTAGGTTTTTAGACAGGAGAGTGACATAGATTTGGTAGTCCGTATGGGAGACAGAATAGAATGATCTAGATGTAAAAGATAAAACAGGCTGGCTGCTTGTATGAGGATGCACGGTGTGGTAGAAACTGATGGAGTCACCTGGCTCTCAGCTATCCAGAAATGGTGTGTGGGTCACACCACAGTCACAAGAGACTGATACCAAGTGTTCGTTCCCAGTGTGGGGAGTGGGTCATTCTTGAGACCAGAGTACTTATGTCCAGGGCATCAATTAAGGAAACTTGGATGTGTGGCGAGCAGAAAATCAAGGCAAAATGGGGAAAGGGCTTGAGAGCTACTCTGTCGTTCAGGTCAGTTGGGCTAGACCAACTATCCTCCACCACTCCATAGGGAGGAGAATCCTTCCCCTCCACATTCAGTCTGCCTCCTTTGGGAAAACCCTGATGACAGCCTGTTGGGAGGCTCCCGTTTCAGTCTTCACACACACCAACCCTTCTATTTACAAACACTATCTCTCTGCACAGGGTAGGAAAGGATTCACTTTCCAAAATTCACTTCTCCCTTTACTGCTACCACCCTAGTCAAAGCCCCCATCATTTCTCACCTGGATTCTCAAAATGGCCTTCTAACTGGACTCCCTGCTTCCATCTGTGTCCCCATTCAATTTATTCTCCACACAGAGGGCAAAGATACATTATTCCTCTGCTTAAAACCTTCCAATGGCTTCTTAGTTCACCCTGAGTAGAAGAAGTCAAGTTCTTGTCTAAAGGACTGTGCTTGATGACATGATCTGCCTCACCTTCCTTCTTACTCTCTCCTCTTTCCACACCCTCTTATTCCTTACATACTAAGCATTATCTGACCTTAGGGTCTCTGCACTTTCCCCAGATACCTATGTGGCTTCTTCTCTTACTTTCTTTTGGGTGTATGCTCAACTGTCAATCTGAGAGGTCTTCCTTGCTTATTTTATGTGAAGAAGGTGCCCCTCATGCCAACATAGTATAGCCCCCTTTTCCTGCTTTTTCTTCACAGTACCTATCACCTCCTCCACTTCTACTGTCATGCATTTGCTTATAATCTGTCTTCCCCTCTATCTACCCCAGCCTCCTAAGAACGTAAGCTTCAGTAGAGAAAGGGGTTTTGTCTAGTTCACTGTTATATCCCAGGCACTCAAAACAATGCCTAATACTTAGCAGATATTCAATATTCATTGAATGAATGAGCGAATTCGTCTTGACTTTTAGCCACCTCTTACCAGCTTCCTGTTCCTCCATTTCTTTTTCTTTTTTTTTTTATTTTTAAAGATTTTTTAAAAATTTTTTTACATTGATTTATTTTTGAGAAACAGAGTGAGACAAAGCGTGAGCAGGGGAGGGGCAGAGAGAGGAGACACAGAATCTGAAGCAGGCTCCAGGCTCTGAGCAAGCGGTTAGCACAGAGCCTGATGCAGGGCTCGAACTCACAAACTGCGAGGTCATGACCTGAGCCAAAGTTGGACGCTCAACCGACTGAGCCACCCAGATGCCCCTGTTCCTCCATTTCTTCAGATACATGGTGACAGATAACACTGTGATGCAGTTCTCTCGAGCTGGGGGAGCCTGTAGCTAGTCCTTTTTGTTTGTTTTGTTTTGAGAGAGAGGGAACAAGCTGGGGAGGGGCAGAGAGAGAGAGGGAGAGAGAAAGAATCCAAAGCAGGCTCCATACTGTCAGCACAGAGCCAGACGCAGGACTTGATCCCACAAACCGTGAGATCATGACCTGGGCCAAAATCAAGAGTTGGACGCTTAACTGACTGAGCCATCCAGGTGCTCCTGCTTTGTTTGTTTGTTTGTTTGTTTGTTTGTTTGTTTTTTAAGTAGGTTTCATGCCAGTGCAGAGCCCAACGTGGGGCTTGAACTCATGATCCTGAGATCAAGACCCGAGCTGGGATCAAGAATCAGACACGTAACTGATGGAACGACCCAGGGACCCAGGTGCCCGAGTAGCTAGTCTTTATAAGGCACTTGTTCAGAGCCGTATACATTGCTGAAAGCTTTACATGATTTTTCTCATTTGATCTTCACAATTGGAGGCGGTAAGTACTATTATTCTCATTTCACTGATGAGCAACCAATGCACAGAGAGGTTAAGTAACTTGCTAATATGTGGTGCAACTGTGGCTGGCAATCAAGCAGCCTGATTCTAAACCTGTGCTCGCTTTAGTCACAGCATTTGGTTGGCGGGAGTTTCCGTGAGGGTTTTGGACAAACTGCAGCAGGATGGAGCTAGATGAACCCAGACAGGTGAAGGCAAGAAAAACAAAGAGGGCGTGGCAATGATAGCCCAAGGGACAGGGAATTTTGAAAAAGTGTTTATCCCCTCATATTTTTAAGTTGATAGCTAAAGTTTTCATCACAGATGTATTAATTTTTTTAATGTTTTTATTTTATTTTTGAGAGAGAGACAGAGTGTGAGTGGGGGAGGGGTAGAGAGAGAGGGAGACAGAACCTGAAGTAGGCTCCAGGCTTTGAGCTGTCAGCGCAGAGCCTTGATGTGGGGCTTGAACTCACAGACCACGAGATCATGACCTGAGCCAAAGGGATGCCCAACCGACTGAGCCACCCAGGGACCCCCGATCACAAATTTCAATAGTTGCAATGAATGTAAACTCTGGCAAACTGTAAATAATGACAATTTAAGATAACACTGTCAAATCACTTTTTATAATGTATCCAACAGACTCTATGTTACAATTCAGTGACCACCATCATCCATTTAAAATTACACACGAGCTCTTTAACATTTGGTAATTCTATATTGTTCTTTCATCTCTAAATTATATTTACTCCATAAAATGTTATCCAAAGACAATAATTTTTACATTTCAAAAACCTTTTACTGATCACTTATTCGTGATAAAAATATGTATCAAGGGAAATTAAAAACATTTTTTCCCTGTAATTGTATGGCTTTATGTATTTGAGTTATTCTGAGCTGAGTAATATTACAATTATCTTTAATATACAGCTGCTCAAAATGACATGATTATAAATTTTGATAGTACATAAATATAAAAGGTAAAATTCTACTGGAAACACATCTCTCAGTGAGATAGATGAGGGTTCCCCAGAAATTAATTCATGTATCTAAATGACTGCTTCTTACTGCTAGATTAACAGGGTTTTTGCTTCAATTTTCTTTTTTGTTTTCATAGATACAGTGCCAAGAAATATGACTCACGAGGGAATGCTGGTAATTCTGTTACAGAATTGTCGATCAATTCTTTGGTTTTCTTCTGAGTGATACGCCAAAAGTCAAAGAGTGCTCCTTCCTCAGTGGGCAGTTCAAATAGACCTACTACCAATTCTGTTAAAAGCAAAGCAAACCAAGCAAAAACCCGGAAACAATCTAACAAAAGAACTTGTTATCCAGTCATTAGAGTCCTTCACTTTCTCAAGTGATTTTTAATTATACTGATTACTTTTCTCTTCCAGGCGTTTAGGAAGAGTTGGGAAATTCGAGATATTGTTAATTTCAACACATCTTTAGCATTACAATATTGCTGTAATTTAAATATATTTTAGTTGCAGCTGCAGATTTAGCTCAACTTATTGTAAATAATAATTATGCAAATTAGCAACGCCAGCCTCTTTGACAAACCAACTAACCAAATTAGGCTTCTCTTTGGGGAGAAAAAAATTTCCCTTTTCAAGTCAAATAAATGTGTTAACAGGCGCCCCCGTGACCACATGTCACTTCTCAATCCCAAGATAAACATGGCACTGAGCTTTGACAGGGGTTGGTCCCTAAGGAAAGTAAGGCTCTTTCAGTTCAGGTGTTTTTAACCCACGCCTTCCTTGCTTTGTTCCAGGACACACTCTCTTAGGCAAGATGCCACCCCGCCTTCACGTGGGGTGGCAGAGGCGACATCTTTAAACGCAAATCTCATCACTACCGCCCACTGTCTAACAGGTCTGCACTCGGAACACCCCAATATGGGCCCAAATCCCGCGCTAAGAATGCCTAGTCTCGCTCTCCGCCCTCCCTTTCAGCCCTAAGGTGTCCCGGGCACGCCAAGCCACAGTTTGATCTGCGCCAGGTCAGAAGCACGGTTTCCAGAGCCGGCGAAGTCGGCCCCTCTGCGGCTCTTCCCCGCTTCCTCACGGCGGGAGTGGCGGCCCCCTCTGCGTCAGCCCCAGCTCAGTCCCGACCACCAGTGGGCTTGCGCTGGCCGGGAAGGTCCCGCGCAGGCCGCAGCCCTGCCAGGGCAAGCCAGAGACCGAACGACGCCACCTCCCCCTCAGGGGAAAGCGACAGCTCTGCTGCGTTGCCGGGCCCAGGAGGGAGGCCGGAACCCTCGGCTAGAGGCCGGCGTGGGAGGGAGGGAGGGGGAAGAATGTTGGTGCAACGCAGCCCCGAGTGATCTGACCGGGCGGCCGAGCCGCAGCGGCCGCAGGCCGGAACTCGGCGTGTGGACTTCGGCCCGCCTTGGGCCGGAAGTGGGGAAGGCGGGATTGTCCTTTTCCTGCAGAAAGTAGGAGGAACCGGGGGCGTCGCCGTGGGGAAGAGTGTTGGTGTAACACTGCCGGCTGCGCCTAGGGGTAGGATGGAGGCGGGTGTCGGTGTAGGGGCGCTCGGAAGGGACGGATATCGCTGTGGCACTGCGGGGACGCTCTGAGGGGACTGGTGTCGGTGTGGCACCGGTGCACGCTGAAGGAGCTGGCGGAACCGGGTGGCCATGGGGATGTGGGCGTCGCTGGACGCGATGTGGGAGATGCCGGCCGAGAAGCGTATTTTCGGGGCCGTGCTGCTCTTCTCCTGGACAGTGTATCTTTGGGAGACCTTCCTAGCGCAGCGACAGGTGAGCCTAGACGGGGCCCACCTGACCCCGACACCTGACCTGCCCGGGCCAGCGTCGGTCTCGACCCGCAAGTCCCTGGATGATTGCTGCGGCTCCAGCATCAGCCTCGACCCTATGGGTCCCTACTAGGCCTCCTAACTTGGCCCGATGGCGGGCTTGGCCTTGAGGGTATCTGGTGCCTCTGGGAGGTTTTCCGCGACGTGATCCTGGGACCCAGGACGGTTAGGGCCTGGTGAAAGGGAAGTCAGGGCCGACTTGAGTTGACTTGAGTCGTGCCTGGCCCACAGCTTTCTTAGGATCCTCAGGCCCAGACTTACCTCCTTTACCTTTGGCAGAGACCCATGAGCCTTTAAAAGGAAGATGCAACATTTTTACCAGTCACAGCTTCCCGGTGATGCTCAACCATGGGATTAGGACACCATTTTCTGAAAATAAAGACTTAACAAATCCTTCTAAGGACCTGAACTTTTTTCCCTTAAAAAACAAACAAACAAACAAACATGTATACAGTATGTTGTTTTGCCCAAAGAACAATATGTTCTTTTGTTTAAACAATTAGAGCTGTAAAATAGAAACTGAAAGTTACTTAATAACAGTTTCCTGGAGGTAATCATAATGAACGGCCTGCTGTTGGAGATGCGAACTTTTAAATGAGATAGATCTTAAGTTTGTCTGCTTTATTGTCTCTGATTGCTGATTTGTTTTATCTACATTCTTCTATGTTGTCATTGTGTCAACCTGATGGCTATGAGAACCTTTTTTAACTGCCAGAATTCTTTCTTGAGCATTACCTTCCTCTACAGTACACATTTCTTTCGGGTTACTTTCTGCATGAATCTTTAAATTGGAATTTTTAGTTTTTCATCAGTGGCTGAGTTGTGTCTTGATCTCTTCTTTTAGCCCAGGATCTTTTTTTGTTTACTTATTTTTTAGTCTTTTGAGTCTTTTTTTTTTTTTTTTTTTTTTGTCTTTTTAAAAAGTAATCTCTATGCCCAACGTGGGGCTCAAACTCATGACCCCAGGATCAAGAGTCACATGCTCTACCAACTGAGCCAGCTGGGTGCCCCCTAGTTCAGTATCTTTAAAGAGGTGTTAAGCTGTATAGCGCTAAGTTCTCTGACATAGATATCTTTGGATACCTTTATTAGTACAGAATCTTGAGGTCCTAAAGAAGATCCTTTGGATAAGGTAAACACAGTATATAGTGTCTAAATTGAGGGGCTTATTGAACATCTATCGGCCTTACTTTAACGATAAGCCCAGTTACAGTAACTGCTTTTTGAGAATGTCTCCTTTACTCAATTATGCTTTAATTTTTTTAATGTTTTTTATTTATTTTTGAGAGAGCGACAGAGAATGACTGGGGGTGGGGCAGAGAGAGGCTCCAGGCTCTTAACTGTCAGCACAGAGCCTGACGTGGGGCTTGATCCCAAACTGTGAGATCATGATCTGAGCCGAAGTCAGATACTTAACCGACTGAGCCATCCAGGCGCCTCCTCAGTTATGCTTTAATGTAATGCCTTTTATTGAGGGTTTGGTAAGGTGCCCAACAACGTATAGGGAAGCCATGTGTCATAAAACCATTGTAGGAGATACTGTCCATTATATTGCTTAGTTTCTGTGCCCTGTATTATGTCCCGTGGTCTGAAATTTACCATTTTGAATTTGGCATAATGATAAAGTTTGTCTTTTATTTTTTTAATTTTAGAGATAAGAGTGTGTGAGCAGGGGGGAGGGGTAAAGGGAGAGATAGAGAACCTTAAGCAGGCTCCATGCTCAGTGCCGAGCTCCACCCTGGGCTCGATCCCACTACCCTGGAATCATGATCTGAGCCAAAATCTAGAGTTGGGTGTTCAACTGACTGAGCCACCCAGGTGCCCCAAGTCTGTCTCTCTTGAAGACCTGATCTGTTTCCATTTGTCATTTCTCAGATTTCTCTGAATTTAGTTCCCAGGACCAAGTTTAGTAATTAGCTACAATATCTGTTAATACTTATGGCTAGCATGGCTTCCTTCTCCTTTCCATGAATTTGTTTTCTATATTATATAGGATGTATGTTTTTCTTGGAGTGAGTGGTACCCTTTGTGATGTACAGTTTTGGTTTACATGTGCAGACTGAAGTGTGATGACAGCCCTGATTTTAATTTTCCCTTGTCAGCTAGCCTCCGAGTCTCTTGTTCTGCTTTTACTTTGCTGTGTCAGTTGTCTTCGCGGTCAATGCACTTGATCAAACGTAATATTTGTGTATCTGTAAAGCAAATTCAGTAGGCTTAAGTGACAGGTTAAGGCTGTAACTACTCAGTGTTTGATCATAAATGACTGTTGTAATAAAGCGTTGGCTTGACTGTCTCAAAGTGTTTTCTTCAAAATATTTCAGAGACGGATATATAAAACAACAACTCATGTACCACTGGAGTTAGGACAGATCATGGATTCAGAAACCTTTGAGAAATCCCGACTGTATCAGCTGGATAAAAGTACTTTCAGCTTCTGGTCAGGACTCTATTCAGAGATTGAAGGCACTGTGAGTAAATTACTTTCTGGAGAGACAACTTATCGAAATGTTTAGTACTCTGTAATGTTGGTTTTCATTTTGTATTCTTATGACACAAAAGAGGGTACCATATCTACACATCCCAGAATGCTTTTTTAACCTTTGTTACCAGTAATAATAGGTGTGGAGCAAAAGAGGCTCATACATAATTGTTAGTTGAAAACTGTGGCATATGATAACTATCGTAGGTCAGATGTGAAAAAGAACCTTCTATTATAAGATATTAAGATCTTCTTCTTCTTCTTCTTTTTTTTTTTTTTTAGTTTATTTATTTATTTTGAGAGAGAGAGAATCCCAAGCAGGCTCTGCACATGAGGTCAGTGCGCAGGGCCTGACACAGGACTCGAACCCACGAAACCGTGAGATCGTGACCTGAGCCAAAATTCAAGAGTTGGATGTTAAACCAACTGAAGCACCCAGGCGCCCCTCTGAGATATTCAGCAGTCTTTACAGGCCTTCCTGCCTCCGTCTTCACTTTTCTACTGCCCTTCACACTGCAGCCAGAGGAACCCTGAAGGATAATTCTGATCATGCTGTTCTCCTACATAAAACCCATCACTGGCTCACTGTTTCCTTCTGGGTGCAGTCCAGATTTTTTGGCATGAGTTTTGGGGGTACTTTTGACCTGGCCGTTGCTTACTTCAGCTTCATCTTTTTATTCGTTCCCCCAAATTCTTTCTCCTTTTTTGTCCAGCTTGGTTTCTTGTAACTTTGAGTTTTTTTCACATGCTAGTATCTATCAGGGGTGCTCACCTCTACAAGTCCGCTCTCTTGCTGGAGGCTGATTAATCCCCACTCTTCCATTAGGTTCCAGCTGAGACATCATCTCTTCTAAGAAACAGTTTGAGGGGCGCCTGGGTGGCTTAGTCAGTTAAGCCTCTGATTTCACTCATGTCATGATCTCACGTTTCGTGAGTTTGAGCCCCACATCAGGCTCTCTGCTATCAGCACGGAGCCCACTTTGGATCCTCTCTCTCTCTGCCCCTCCCCAGCTCACGTGTGTGCAACGTGCTCTCTCTCTCAAAAATAAACATTTAGAAAAATTATTAAAAAAAATAAAAGAAACCATTTGAATCTTCCCCTGTCCCTCGAGACTGGTTAAGGCAGCATTCTTTCATTATTCCTGTCAGTACTTATCACATGGTGAGACTGATAGTTCTTTATTTTTATTTTTTTAAAGTTTATTTCTTTATCTTGAGAGAGAGAGAGGAAGGGAGAGGATCCCAAGCAGGCTCCGCATCAGGAGCATGGAGCCTGACATGGGGGCTTAAACTCACAAACTGTGAGATCATGACCTGAGCTGAAACCAAGAGTCAGATGCTCAACCAACTGAGCCACCCAGGCACTCCAGACTGATAATTCCTTAAAGAAAGGATACTTTAAGGTCTTGTAATCATTTGGCATCTAGTGACTGGCATAAAATAAGCATATAATCCATATTTCTTCAATGAAACAAGTGATGGGTCATTTTTTACTTAGTAAAACAGACCCAGTCTTCCCCCCATGCTAAAAGAAGAGAGGCTGTATAGTGTAGAGCAGTGTTTCTCGGTCTTTTTCTCATGATCACCCCTGGCCCTGTATCTTTTTAGACATTTTTTTCTTTTATTAAAAAAAATTTTTTAATTTTTTTTTTTTTTCAACGTTTTTTATTTATTTTTGGGACAGAGAGAGACAGAGCATGAACGGGGGAGGGGCAGAGAGAGAGGGAGACACAGAATCAGAAACAGGCTCCAGGCTCCGAGCCATCAGCCCAGAGCCTGACGCGGGGCTCGAACTCACGGACCGCGAGATCGTGACCTGGCTGAAGTCGGACGCTTAACCGACTGCGCCACCCAGGCGCCCCTATTAAAAAAAAATTTTTTAAAGTATCTATTTTTGAGAGAGAGAGACAGAGCGTGAGTGGGGGAGGGGCAGAGAGAGAGGGAGACACAGAATCCGAAGCAGGCTCCAGGCTCTTGGCTGTCAGCACAGAGCCCAACGTGGAGCTCGAACTCATGGACCGTGAGATCATGACCTGAGCCAAAGTTGGATGCTTAACCGTCTGAGCCACCCAGGTGCCCCTAGACATTTTTTTTCTTAATCACCCTCCATGAAATTTTAATACCACAGATATACTGTATATCTGTTTCTGTACTGTATATATGTATATCTGTGCTTTATAAATAAAATGAGTAAGGTTTCTTTTCATTCCCAAACACCAGTTGTTGGTTTTCCACCTCCAAGAACAATTGAAGGTACATGGTGTGGAGGTTAAGAACCCAGGTGGCTTGAGTCTGAATCTCAGTTCTGCCATACCAGCTCTGGGGCCTCAAACAAGCCACCACTTCTGAGCCTCAGTTTTCTCGTCTGTTGAAATTGTGTAGTGATATTTCCTCATTTGTAGTGTTGTTGAGAGGATTAAATGAGTTAATATGTGTGAGAAGATTCGAACAGTGCCTGATCCATTATCAATGCTCTGTAAGTGTTGGCCATTATTATTTTTATCATCATGATCGTGATTGTCATCACTATTCCTCTAGACCTCTTTTAAATCTCCAGTACTACTAAGAGAAAGATTCCTAAATTGAAAATAAATGAGGTCAGCTACCATAATTGTTTCCTCAGTTATAGAGAAGAAACCAGCTGCTCAGAGCTTTGTTAAATGATGAAAACATTTCCAGCTAGTCACAAAATTTTCCTTGACAGTTACGGACTAGTGTGATTAGAACCAAATTATTACAAGTCTTTCCTATTTCCTCAGGATGATGCAAAGTAGTGAAAAGTTAAGGAGAAGAGTTAAATCTTATCTGAAAAACAAAATTCATTTGGCTTTTAGGATATGTTGCAATTACTAGTAATTAGTCTTCTCAATGTTGATTTTTTAAATTATATTTTTTACAAGTCCAAGCCTGGTTTAGTTACAGAGATGTTTGTTCCAGGAGATGACAGAGACAGGGAAAACACATATAGAAAGAGAGCTTTGTAATGTGCCTGTTTGATGTTACAACAGTGCTTTGAGGTAGAAAGGGTAGGCATTGTTATTCCCTTTTTGTGGATGAGAAGGTGGAGGCTCAGAGAAATTAAATGGCTTGTCCATTTAACGGCCAAGTGACGATAATAAGTGGGAGAAGTGGGTTTCAAACTCTGTCTTCTGAGCCTTTTAATTGCATTGAAGAAACCATTCTTAAAACTCTAGGGACCACATCATAAATGTGCTGAATTTATCCTTGAGGAATTAGTAGCTTATTTACCGTTCGATGGGAAGCATTTTGTGTTACTTTGAAATCCTGTTCTGTTTGAAGACAGGTTCATTAATTCCTATTTTGTGTTGATTAAAATTAATAAGTTTTTATATTTTGGTCACAAAGAACAAGTGCAAAGATTGATTTAAACTTTTTGTTGCCTCTTTTTTTCTATCCAAAGGAACATAAGCAGAGGCCTTGTGTGACCAATTACAGGTGCCACTGTTCACGCAAATGTGACAGAGCACCCAGAGAGAAGGTGTCCAGCCTTTCTGAGACAGACTTTCCTGGTGTCTCACAAATGTCAGTGAAGAGCCTGATCAGGAAGTGGAAGGGCTGGACAGTCGAGGAGGGCAGTGTAGAAACATTGAAATTGTTGCTTTTCCAATTTCTGTGGGTTTCTGAGTGAGCACCTTGGCCTTCTTGAGCCTCATTTTTTCCCCTCTTTGTGATGAGAAGCCGATACATATTATACCGTATCTCACATGGTTTGTGGCAAGGACTGAATGAGTGAGATAATGTCGATGAAGCCATTAGTACACTGCTCAATACATAGCAGTCACTTCGTCACTGGGTTTCTTTGGGCAAGTAACTTTAACCTCTGATTTTCAGGTGTCTCATCTATAATGTGGTAATGACTATATGTCTTGCCTGCTTTGCAAGAGTCTAGTGGGATCTTATGTTTAAGAGTGATGGAGTTGTGGGGCGCCTGGGTGGCTCAGTCGGTTAAGCGTCCGACTTCGGCTCAGGTCATGATCTCACGGTCCGTGAGTTCAAGCCCCGCATCAGGCTCTGTGCTGACAGCTCAGAGCCTGGAGCCTGTTTCAGATTCTGTGTCTCCCTCTGTCTCTGACCCTCCCCCGTTCATGCTCTCTGTTTCAAAAATAAATAAACGTTAAAAAAATATTATAAAAAAAAAGTGCTGGAGTTGTTTTTGTTGGGCTCATTAGTTCTTGTTATAAGACATCCCAGCAGCCTGCTCAGTGAGATTATCAATAGAGGGAAACTTTACTGTTCACTGGGTTTTATATTTCATTTCCCAAAGTATACTAAACAAGGTTTGCGACAGCAGTTTCTAAAAGCATTCCAAGATGCATTTGAAGTTCATATTAAAACTACCCTTGATACGTACTTAAAAGCTGGACTTTTAATAATAGGTGTTTTAACGTTTCACCAGAAGGCTTATAAATCCTTAATTTTGCATTATTTATTAGGATTAAGAACAGGATGAAAGAAGTGCCATCTCAAGTCGATTAGTTCAACAGGCGGTGCATATACCAGACAGTGGTGCCAAAGCATATCTTTTGGGAAGACGGGGTTTACATGCAAGATTGGGTTAGGTGAAATAGCTGGACGAAGAGTTAAGGGAGCCTTTAAGACAGCAATTTATTAAACCCAAGACTTTCAGACTTTGGTGACTGGGCCTGGAGACTGCTGGGCTCCACTTCCAGTTCCTGATTCAGTGGTTCTGGGGTGGAGCCCGAGTATTTGCATTTCTAACACATTCCCAGGTGATGCTGCTGCTGCTGCTGCTGCTGCTGCTGCTGTACAGAAACTATATTTGAGGTCCATGGTATTAAACCAACCCAGCATACAGGGAAACATCTAAAAGATGGATCGCAGCAAGTGTGAGTGAGATTGTAGGGAACAGGAGCCCTCAAGTACTGCCGATGAGGGTGTAATTTGGCGTAAACACTGCAGAGAACAAGCTGATAATAATAACAAATACATTTACCAATCATCGTGGGTGGATCTAAAAATATGTAGAGTGTAAAAAGCAACTTGTAGAATAAGTACAATATGATGTTATTTATATATAGTCTCAAAAAGCATATATAAATCACTATATTATTTATGGATACATATATAAAAATGGAAGGTAGATTGGAAGGCTTCCCGTGAAATATACGATAGTGCCAAAACCTGTCAAAACCACAATGAACCATGTGTGAACCAATGAGAATATTGTGCTTCTAACCAAGGAGTGTGATTGATCATTGTGTTCCTGAGACTCCAGGGAAAGGAAAACTAAACCGATTCCTCTTTAGTTCCATAAACTTAGTATCTGTTGTGGCAGGTTGTGTTTTGTAAGCATGCATTCTTTTCAGATTTTAAGAGCAGCTTGCTCATTCGAATGTCATGGTGATTTGGTGAATATCTTTGTTCACTTTATCTGCCCAAGACAAAGGGTGGTGCTGAGAAGGGGGCCTCCTCCTATGAAACCCTGACTCCTACCTCAAGATTCACCTTTTCCTTACCTGGGGAAAGCACAGATATCCCATTCTGTCCCTCAGTTTGGTAAGTGGACCTGACTCTCCACTTACACTGATACTAATACTTTGTCCTGACGGATGGGGGCTGTTTCCTTTTAGGCGAAAGCCACTTAGGGAGCCACATAGCCTTGGTCAGATCCCATTTATGTGACTCATTAGCCGTGAGATTCTGGATAAATTGCTTACCTTTTCTAAGTTTAGTCCCTGATCTATAAACTTTTGTTGTGGTCTTTTGGCAAATTATTTATTTATTTATTCATTCATTCATTCATTCATTCATTCATTTATTTTACAGCTTCACTTTATAGAGATATAATTCACATACCATTCTAATTTATCCGTATAAAATGTACAGGCATAAATACTTTACCAGGCTAAACTTAGTATCTCAATTGGTTTGTATCCACGTAAATGCATATTTTAGCCTAAATAAGATAGATCTCTTTTTTCTTCAGAGATAATTATTTTGTCGTTTTTTTCTTTTCTTTTTTATGTTTTATTTATATTTTGAGAGAGTACGAGTGGGGGAGGGGCAGAAAGCGAGGGGGACAGAGGATCTGAAGCGGGTTCTGCACTGATAGGCTGACAACAGAGAACCCAATGCAGGGCTTGAAGTCACGGACCACAAGATCATGACCTGAGCCAAAGCAGGATGATCAACCAACTGAGCTACCCAGGCGCCCCCTGTCCCTTTTTCTTTATGAAATGTTCTCATCTGATAATTTCTAGTCTTCAAATTTAACCAAAGTATGTCTTGTTTTATAGCTTATTCTTCTTTTTGGAGGAATTCCTTATCTCTGGAGACTTTCTGGACGGTTCTGTGGCTATGCTGGCTTTGGACCAGAATATGAGGTATGTGATTCATTAGCATATATTTTTTAGAGTCTTACTTTTTGCTTGGCCAGCTATATATGGAAGTTAATTTTTTGGCTCTGTCTTAGGCTTGCTTCTCTGTTTGTACAATCCTTGTCCACACATGCTATGTTAGGATAATGCTAGTTATTGTAGCACACTCCAGAATTTCAATAGCTTATCACAATACTTTATTTCTCAATCACAGAATAGCCTCGCGTGAGTATTTTTGGCCAACAGGTGACATTCTTCCACATGGGGAGCCAGGGACCCAGTCTCTTTTCATCTTATGGCTGTGCCGTCTCCTGAGTGCCCCAGAGTTCTCTGCGTCCAACAGGCAGGTGGAATGAGGGGGTGGAGAAAGTACACCCTCTTCTTAATTCCCTTGGCTCTGTAGTATCCTTTGCATTCACATCCTGCTGGTGAACCAGTCATTTAGTCTCAGATGTAAGGGAACTGGGGAATGTGCGCTTCAGTTAGGCAAGCTATTTCTCAGGGACAACCCCTTCCAGTGAAAGGGGAAACAAGAATTTCGTTGAACCCACTCAACAGACGCTCTGTACCATACGCAGTTAGCAGATACTTCAAACAAGGACAGAGAATGTATCTTTGAGAGTCTCCTTGGAGCTCTTTGAGTCGACTACCCATTCTTACAGAAGTTCCATTCCCTGGGCAAAGCCCTAAGCCTGAGACTCCCTGACCTGTGGTGGATGCTAGGACACTGCCTCCTGACTTCTTGTTGGAAATTGCCAACTCTCTTCCCTCTTTCCTGATTGTTTATTTGAAATGATGGCTCTCTTCTACATGTATAGGTACCTTGGGTTTTAATTCAGCTCATCCTGTGTCCCTTTTCTGTATACCTTTTTCTAAATCAGCCAAACTCTTTAAATTTTTTTTTTTTTTTTTTTAACATTTATTCATCTTTGAGATGACAGAGAGAGACAGAGCATGAGCGGGGAAGGGGAAGAGAGAGAGGGAGACACAGAATCCAAAGCAGGCTCCAGGCTCTGAGCTGTCAACACAGAGCCCGACGTGGACTCAAACTCACACACCGCGAGATCATGACCTGAGCCGAAGTCGGACGCTCAACCGACTGAGCCACCCAGGCGCCCCTCAGCCAAACTCTTTTTTTTTTTTTTTTTTTTTTTTTTTTTTTTAAATTTTTTTTTTTTTCAACGTTTTTTATTTATTTTTGGGACAGAGAGAGACATAGCATGAACGGGGGAGGGGCAGAGAGAGAGGGAGACACAGAACCGGAAACAGGCTCCAGGCTCCGAGCCATCAGCCCAGAGCCTGACGCGGGGCTCGAACTCACGGACCGCGAGATCGTGACCTGGCTGAAGTCGGACGCTTAACCGACTGCGCCACCCAGGCGCCCCTCAGCCAAACTCTTTAAAGACGTGATCTAGTATAAGTTTCTCTGCCTTGTCCCAACCAGGCTTGCCATCTTGTCCTCTTCCACTTACAGGGTGCTCTTTTCTCTCTCCATGCTTTTGTAAATTCCAAGGAATTCTTCCTTTCCTTGTCTCTCCTGTCCCTTTAGTTTACCTCTTCAGAGTGGCATCCTGAGTCTCCTCAGCTTTGTAAGCCTTGCAAGCCTTGCTTGAATTCACCAGCATATGTAGCTGTCTCTCATTTTTTCGTTCTTTTAACCATTTTGTCTATATGGCTTCAGGTGACTTTCACATAGTGCCTATGTAATAAAAGAAACATTGTTTTATTGCCTCCTCTGGCAAGTAAACTCTGAGGTACAGATGTTGTTTCAGACTTTGTAACTCATAGAATCAAGCATATTGCTTGAAATCCTGTAAGTACTCAGCAACTACCTATTGATTTGTTCACTGATCATTCATTTGAAGAAGGAATTAATATTACACTATAAAAACCGCCGCTGTTTTCTTCTTGTGTTTAGATCACTCAGTCCTTGGTGTTTCTCCTGTTGGCTACGCTTTTCAGTGCATTGACTGGTTTGCCATGGAGTCTTTATAACACTTTTGTGATAGAAGAAAAACATGGTTTCAATCAACAGGTAAACTAGAGAATACAAATATTCTCTTTTATTTATTTTTTTATTAAAATTGTTTTTAATGTTTATTTATTTTTGAGAGAGAGGGAGAGAGAGTGCGAGCAGGGAAGGGGAGGAGAGAAAGGGAAGGGAGAGAGAAAGGAGACACATGACCTGAGCCAAAGTAGGACGACCAACTGACTGAGCCACCCAGGCACCCCTCAGATATTCTCCTGTAAATATAAAGACTTCTTTGTGCTTTTTTTCCCCTCTGCTGGTAATAATTAAAGCATAATTTGCTATTTTAGAGCATGAATTCAGTGAAGGAAAAGGAACTGCAGATCCTAGGTTAAAGTCTTGCCATAAACTTTTCTAGTACTAAAGTCTAGTATCCTTTTGCTAACATTTAAATGGGTTGATTTTGAACTGTAAAATGCCAGACATTTACTTGTCGTCTTAGACTACCTAGTGTCATATAATATAGACTCACTGCCTTTTAACTGTTAAAATTGCTTTAATAGGGGCGCCTGGGTGGCTCAGTTGGTGAAGCATCCAACTTCGGCTCAGGTCATGATCTCATGGCTCGTGAGTTCGAGCCCCGTGTTGGGCTCTGTGCTGACAGCTCAGAGCCTGGAGCCTGCTTCAGGTTCTGTGTCTCCCTCTCTCTGCCCCTCCCCGACTTGTGCTCTGTCTCACTCTCTCTCTCTCTCAAAAATAAATAAACATTAAAAAAAATTAAAAATAAAATTATGTATCCTTTATATTCACTTATTTACTTTAAAAGCAGTTTCTCATTTTCTTGTGATGATCTTTTCTTTTTTCAGACTTTGGGCTTCTTCATGAAAGATGCAGTCAAGAAATTTATCGTGACTCAGTGCATTTTATTGCCTGTGTCTTCACTTCTACTTTATATTATTAAAATTGGGGGAGACTATTTTTTTATATATGCCTGGCTGTTCACATTAGTTGTTTCTCTGGTGAGTAAAATCTTTGTTTCATTTTCTTTTACAAAATTTTCTTGGCAAGATAACTATGATTTAATCTTCATTAGCATGTAAACAGTTCTTGAGAAGCAAATGAAATATAAATAAGTGGTCATCTAAATTTCCCCCTTGGTTTCTGCTTTTGGGTATAGAAATAGGAGAACTGACCCTGACCGTAGATTTTTTTCTCCTTATGCTGACTCGGATCCTAGAAGCTGGTTATTAGTTACCGTTAATAGTTGTCAGGCAGTTTTGGGCTGTGCATTTGTGAGTTGTCACCAGAATGGGTGACTAGGTTTGATCATTCAGTCATTCTTTACTGAGCTCCAGTGCCTAAACATCATGGATGTTTTGAAGGGAGACTAGATTTAAGAGCGATAAGAAAAAGAAACCCTAAACCTGCCTGATTTTTTTCTGCCCTCTTTCCCTTGCTTTTTCCCTCCTCCATTCTTGCTTTTTTATCCCTTCTTCTCTGTTCCTTTCCCCTTTGCTCCTCACTTCTCTTCTCCCTTTTCTCCCCTCCCCTCTTTTCCTTCTCCCTCCCTTCCCTCTCACCCCGCATCTTCCCTTCCTCACATCTTTGCTTCTTCTCTCTACCATATTCTAAACCACTTCACAACGCACACACTAGAACACAATGAAAACAGTCTGTTCACAGCTCCCAGAAAATAGCATCTATCAGCTCTTCAACTCCTCTGATGATGAGGTGTATTTTAGTCTGAATTGCCATGGTGCTCACTGCTTCACTTTCCACTGGTGGGATCAAGCTCCAAGAACAGGCGCTAGTTGGATTTGCACATATCTGTGTATGGCCAATGAAGTGAGAGGAAAGAGCGGACGGAATGTTCCAGAAATGCTTAAGGAAGTGCCATTTCAACCTCAGTGTACACTGTGGGTAATTAATTTTGTACACTGTGGGTAATTAATTTTAGTAGACCACCCAAATAACAGCACACAATCAAGGTCTAGTAATTAATTTTTAGCAAAGAATGCAGGTCTCTCGTGATTACTCTAAAAGGCAGAATTCCAAGTTATGATGGGCTTATGAAGTAGCAGAAAGTCCCAAGATAGTTTTTGAATGGACCATTTGACTTTTCAATTATTACCACATAGAGACTACTCACTTTGATTTAATTTAACAGATACTGAGCACTTATTATCTGGTAGTATTTGGGGTTGGGAATACCAGAACAAATGAAAAGATCCATGTTCTCAAGGCTAAATCGTGTAGTTGTTTTAATGATTGAATCTGTATAAATAGCAGTGTTTCTTCAAGAACATATTCATAGGGCCGCCTAGGTGGCTTACCCCGTGGGGGCTCTACTGACAGCTCGGAGCCTGCTTAGGATTCTCTGTCTCCCCTTCTCTGTCTGCCTCTCCATCCTCCCCCTGTGCATTCTCTTTCTCTCTTTCTCTTTCTCTCTCTCTCTCTCTCTCTCAGAAATAAATAAACATTTAAAAAAATGATGGAAAATCAGATTTCTAAAAAAAAAAAAAGCATATTCATAGGTTGTTCTGACATTTATTTTTCAGGTGCTTGTCACAATCTATGCTGATTATATTGCCCCTTTATTTGACAAGTTCACACCTCTGCCTGAGGGAAAGCTTAAACAAGAAATTGAAGTAATGGCAAAGAGTATTGACTTTCCTTTGACTAAGGTGTATGTTGTTGAAGGTAAGGCTATCCGGGGGTAAGGAGGTTTTACTCAAGTGTTTTGATTTGTTAGGATTTTACAATTTGGCTTCTGAAGATTTCTAGGACTTGGTGGCAGAGTCCAGGGATAGAAACTGGTGGCCTGATACCAAGCCTGCTCTTACCTGCAGCTGTGTTGGGTTGGCTTTACCGTGTTGGTTTTAAGTTTTGGCCAAGGCCTTTTTCACTGCTAGTTGTATCGTGTATATGACACTGGTTTATATACTTCTGTTACCTTCCTGGCTCCCTCAGGGAGTGGAGTTGGACTTTCGCATAGTCCAGTTCCACTTAGCTCTAGTTGGGGGCTTATAAAATAAAACCAGTGATGCTGGCTTTGTCTCATCCAACAAAACTTCCAGTGTTCTGGAGGAGTCCGATTTCACTTGCACATACACCAGAAACTGTAGTACCATTGGATACTTCAGATTAGTAGTTCTCTGCTTTTTTGATGATTGCTTTTGAGAGTTAAGCTATGTATTAGCTTACATAAGACTACTAAAGTCTCAAGCCCAAAAAGACATAGAGTAAAACTGTTGTATGATACCATGACTTTCAGAATCTATAATTAAAAGCCATGTAAATGTGTGAGGCACTGGTTCTGCCTCTGCCAGTGGGATCTTGGACGAATCCCTTCACGCCTCTCGGTTTCGCTTTTGCTTCTCCTAAACCATAGTTTGGCAAACGTTTTCTGTAAAGGGCTAGTCAATAAGTATTTGAGGCTTTGTGGGCCACATGGTCTCTGTTGCAGCTGTTGAACCCTGCCATTAATTAGTACAGAAGCAGTCACAGATAATGCATAAGCAAATGAGCATGGCTATGTTCTAATAAAATTTTATTTATAAAACCAGGTGGGAAATTAAATTTGTCCTGCAAACCATACTTTGCCCATCACTCCTTTAAATAAAAAAAGAAAAAAAAAAATCAGTGAGAAACAGCTGTACTGAATGAAGGACTAGAACCTGAGAAGTAACTGCAGGGCCAGGGAGATGAGATGACTGCGATGGGAAAGAATGAATTAACAGCAACTAGAAGAGCATAGAAATCTCAGACTTGTAGTGGCTTCTGAGGTTATACAGCCTGGCTGACTGCACAATTGGGACATTTCCATGGGGGAAATGGTAGAAGAATGACAATTCACACTACTTTTTTAGCCTCTGGGATCACTATTTTAGTGAATAGTAAACTGGAAGTGCAGTAATCAGTGTAGAAGCATGGTCTCTGAGGGGTTTTTATTGAAGGGGGCGGCCTGAGTTGCTTAGCACTTAACTTATAATCAGAGAATATGAAATGACAGCTAATGATATCAGAATAGAGGTAATCGATGTGTAAATATATACTGTCAGTGCCATATGGTTTTAGATGAAATAAGGACGGCTTTATGGAGAATTACAACATGAGCTGGGACTTTATGGAAAATAAGGATTTGGCCTTTTTTTTTTTTTTTTTTTTTTTTTTTCTTTTTTCTCACTCCCTGGCCATCTTGTGGGGCCAGCCCACACCTAAGGCAGGAAGACGGTGGCCGCAAAGATGAAAAAGCCACCGGAGTTGATTAACTCTGGGCTGCAAATCAGTTTGAAAAGTGGAAAGTATGTGCTGGGATACAGGCAGACTTTGAAAATGGTCATCCTGGCCAACAGCTGCCTAGCCTTGAGGAAATCTGAACTAGAGTATTATGCCATCCTGGCTAAAACTGGTGTCTGTCCCTACGGTGGCAATAGTATTGAACCGGGCATAGAACGTGGAAACTACTGTGGCGTGTGCACACTGGCTATCATTGATCCAGGTGATCCTGATACAATCAAAGCATTCCAGAACAGACCAGTGAAAAGTAAATCATGCAACTTTTTTTTTTTAAATATAACTGGCCAGAGCGTGTTAAAAAAAAAAAAAAAAAAAAGATTTGAGTAGGTGGAGGGTAGCATATGAGAGGTCAGGTTGTGACATCAATAGGCTTGGGTTTGAATCCTGTTTTGTTCTGTTTTTTATAGTTTATTTTTTAATTTACATCCAGGTCAGTTAGCATATAGTGCAACAATGATTTCAGGAGTAGATTCCTTAATGCCCCTTCCCCATTTAGCCCATCCCCCCTGAATCCTGTTTTTATCACAAATTACCTGTGTGACTTTGGCAACTTACTTTTGCTAAATGGAAGTTTACTGATCTGTAATGTATGTTTTTGTTCTTAATAATGATCACAGTCCTCAGAAATACTTTGAATGACTAAGTGTTGTTACTACTAATAACAATACACATTATGGATTTGTAAATTGACAGGGATATTGTAGTGAAAAGTCAACAACATTCTGTTCTCAGAAGGTACCAGATAGCAGGTGCTGGGCAGAGAATCTAGTGTGATGTGATGCAGGATGACTGAGTAGATACTTTAGATTGGGTCATCAGGCAGGACCTCTCTGAGCAGATGAGTGTTAGCTGACACCTGAAGGAAGGAGCCATCCATGCTGAGATTAGTAGGAAGACCTTCTAGAGCTTTGTGTCTTCAAGAAACAGAAGAAAGTCCAGTGTGACTCAGCACCGCAGAAGGGTGTTGTGACATGAGCAGTGTGAGATATACACAGGAGTCAGTCCACACAGGCCTTTGTAAATCACAGTAGGACCTTGGGTTTTATGTTAAGTTCAAGGGGGGGAAATCCATTAAAGATTTTAGTGACATGGTCTGGTTTGTAGTTTTTAAATATTGTGGGTTGCTGTGTGGAGAAAAGGTTGTAGTGGGAGGGCAAGAGTAGCAGCAGGACGAGCAGTTAGGAGACTGTGGTAGGGGTCAGCGAGGAGGTAGGGCAGCTTAGACTAGGACAGTAATTTCCAGAGTGAAGAGGATGCATTGGAGATATGTTTCAGAGGTAGAGTTGATGGAATTTATTCAGAGATTACCTGTGAAGGAATTGGGGAAAGGGAGACACTTAGGGTAATGACCTAGATTTTTGGCCTGAGCAGCTGAAAAATGATAGTTTACTGAGATGGGAAAACTGAGCAAAGAGCAGGTTTGTGGGGGATTAAGTTCTACTGGATTAAGTTCTACATTTTGAGGTATCTGTTGAACACTGTATTAGAGTTCCTCAAGCAATGATTAGCTCTGAGTGAGCAGTAGAACCAACTGTGGCTAAGTGAAGCAGGAAAATTCCTTATTGAATCAATGTTTGATAACTCACAAAGTCACCGGGAAAGTTAAGTTTACAAGCTTGGAAAATGGACTGTTCCCAGGGAGATGAGGAGGTTAGAATCACATTGTAGAACCAGTCTGGTGTGGACCCTGCTCTTGCCTCCTGCTGTTGAATTCAGTAGTTTGCTCCCTTATATCATCCCTACCACTGGTATCCATAGCATTAATTCCTCACTGCCCTGGTTCTTTGCATAATTAGCTAAATCTTGAGAGTCCCCAGTAGGTGCATCTGATTGAACCAGGGCACGGGCTAACTGCCAGAAGTGCTGGGGATGCGACTATCTGGCCTTTTAGATTTCTCAAATGAGAAGCAGTCTCCCACAAGACTTACATGGTGAGAAATTTCCTAAACTCTGAAAGGAGAATTCAGCATGGAGCAGGAAAACACACACACACACACACACACACACACACACACACACACACACACACATACACACACGAATATAAATAACAAATCTGCATTAAAGACCTCCTTGTGGAGATATGCAGATGTCAGATAGGCAGCCGGATATATGAGTCTGGAGTTCTAGGGAGAGGTCAGGGCCAGAATATTGATAGGGAAGTATCTGGCACATAGATGGTGTTTAATGCCATGAAGAGGGCACTTAGAGAAGAGAAAGGGGTTCAGGTTGAAGTCAGTAGGAGAGGAAGAGCCAGCAATGGAGGCTGAGGAGGAGAGACCATTGAGGTAGCAATAAAGCCAGGAGAAAGTGGTGTTTCTTTTAAGACAGGAAAAGAAAGTCTTTCAGGGAAGGAGTGGTCAGCTGTGTCAAATGCTGCTGAGGGGGTGCCTGGCCGGCTGAGTTGGGAGAGCAAGTGACCATTGATCTCAGGGCTGTGAATTTGAGCTCCCATGGGGTGTGGAGATTACATAAATAGATAAACAAAAAATGCTGCTGGTAGGTGAAGGTAAGACATCATAAGACATGAAGACACAAATGGCGGTGCCTTACATTGGTTTTTCAGAATTCTCAAGTATATTACTTCGTATCTCAAGTGGTATCATTAACCCATTCAGTAAACAAGCATCATTGAATATACTACATGCCAGTACAGTGATACAAAAAGCTTATGGTCTAGAGCAGGGACTCTTAAACTTTAGTGACTATAAGAATATTCTGGAAGTTTTGCTAAAAGACAGATTCTTGGGCTCCATTCCCAGGTGTTTTATTATCTACTTTTAACAAGCTCCTCTTGGTGATTTTGGTATAGGTATTCCTTGAGCTACACTTTAAGATATTAATTTTATTTTATTTTATTTATAAGCGTACAATTTGCCTACTTCCATAAATAAGGCAGCTTCTAAGAAGTATTTTTAATTTAAAAATTAGAATCGAAGGAGACATAAATGAGATAGAAGTGTAAGACCTCTGAATTACACATAACTTTCCAGATGCTGAGGTCCTGAACTACTGACAAAATTGGACCACGTGTTTGACTCTTAATTTCTAGGCAACAAAACCAAAAGATGAAAAAATAAACACATAAATAGGCTAATATTTATCAAAGTCTTACCATATTCTAAACATATATACTTCTATATATGTAAATATACTGTATTCTAAATATATTGTTGGGGCGCCTGGGTGGCTCAGTTGGTTAAGCATCCAACTGCGGCTCAGGTCATGATCTCACCGTTTGTGAGTTTGAGCCCATGTCAGGCTCTGTGCTGACAGCTTGCTCAGAGCCTGGAGCCTGCTCCAGATTCTGTCTCCCTTTCTCTCTGCCCCTGCCCCACTCACACTCTGTCTCTGTCTCTCTCAAAAATAAACAAACATTCAAAAAATATATATATATAAATAAATAAATATATATATATATATTAAGCATATTTTATACTAGAAGTGTGAATAGATACAAAATACGCATTTTCTGTGAGACATCTCAAATTCTCAGGAGAAACAAATGTTTTATCATTTCTTTTTAAGAAATGTATATAAGTAATAGTAGTAGTTTATGGATCAGGTGGTATACAATTGATTTACTTAGAATTTCTCATGTAATCTTTAATCCAGTTCAATGAGCTAGAGATTAGCTTTTACCATGAACAGGTAAATGAAGCTTAAAGAGATTAAGGAAGTTTCTTACATTTACACAACTGGTACATGGCAGAGCCAAGATTTGAACCCAAAGTCTGCTTTTAACCACTAATGTCTCTATACAGTGTAGAACATTTAGAAAATAAAGAAAAATATAAAGAATCAAATAAAAAAATCAACCATAGTTCAGCTCCTGTTAGCCACATACTGTTAAGTATGTTCTTTTTTTTTTTTCCAGTCTTTTTAAAAATAGCTTTAATTTTCTTCTGATTCTAGAAGTAAGTATACTTATTTTTAAAAGCCTTGAAAAGTATAAAGGATGGAACAAAAGTCTATAGTTCTAGCAGCCAATGGTAAACACTTCAATATTTTGATATGTGTCTTCATAGGCTTGTGTTTATGCTTTTCTATTTACATGTATTTTTTTTTTCATGACAACAATGGAACCTTATATACATGAAGTTTTGTATCCTTCACAGTATATTGGTGAACTTTTTTTCTATCTTGTTAAGATTCTTTCAAAAGTATTGCTTTTTTCTGGCTGTTTAAATTCCATTTTGCAGCTTTACCGTAATTCAGTCATTCCACTACTGTTGGATATTTAGACTTTCCTTATTGCTGTAAAGCTGTGCTGAGCACAAATATTTGTTGGCAATATGGCAGGAAAACAGACAGTCTCCACTGCTGGTGGTGATTTATGTTGATACATTTTTCTTCAGGTATTAAACAGTTTGAAAATGTTAATGTCCTTTGCAGTAATGCAATTTCTAGGAGTCTCACCAGAGGACCCCAGACTTTTTAATTCTTTTCCATGCTTTGAACTGTCTTTTCCTTAGGATCTAAACGCTCTTCCCACAGCAATGCTTATTTTTATGGCTTCTTCAAGAACAAGCGCATAGTTTTGTTTGACACTCTACTAGAAGAGTATTCTGTACTAAACAAAGCCATCCTGGAGGAGTCTGGCATGGAAGCCCGCAAAGATGGAGAAGGGGACAGTGAAGAAATAAAAGCTAACGTTAAAGTGAGTTTTTCTTTTCCTAAGAGGCCCTGGGCTCAGTTTTTATAAACAGTTACTATGACAGCTCAGAATAATATCAGTTTCTGTGCAGTGAGTGGTGAATTAAAGGAGACTACCAAATAAGAACACCGTGGCACCTTTATAATTCTGGTATTTGGGAGAGACTATCACTATTATTACATGCTAACTACCTCTCAAGCTTTTATAGAATGTACACATGGAAATCGGAAGTGTAAGACAGGAAAATTCTTACGATTATAAGCTGTCTTTAAAACAGGACTTCATATATATTCTTTTTTTTTTTTTTTTTTTTTTTTTTTTTTTTTCAACGTTTTTTTATTTATTTTTGGGACAGAGAGAGACAGAGCATGAACGGGGGAGGGGCAGAGAGAGAGGGAGACACAGAATTGGAAACAGGCTCCAGGCTCCGAGCCATCAGCCCAGAGCCTGACGCGGGGCTCGAACTCACGGACCGCGAGATCGTGACCTGGCTGAAGTCGGACGCTTAACCGACTGCGCCACCCAGGCGCCCCAGGACTTCATATATATTCTTGATATGTTTATGATCAAAGACTTCCCACAGGTAGGCCAAAGAGGAGATAAACATTTGATTTTTACCTCATTGAGATGCAGAAATGATAGGCTTGGCAATGGAGAGACTTGGATTTGAATCCTGGTTCTGTCATTTAGTAGCTGTGTGTCCTTGGGTACACTATATAATGTGGTCGGCTTTCTTTTGTTTGTTTGACAAATATTTATGAAACCTATATTCTGTGCTGAGACACTTTGCCTGGCACTAGAAATGCAAAAATAAAGAGGGAAGATCTCAAGAAGCTTGTGATCTGAAGGGGAGAAATATAATTGTAACAGTGAAGCTATGTATACTGAATGCAGGGGGAGCACAGGAGAAGACATGTCTTAAATCTGACTTGAGTCTCAGAAAGCTTTTTCGGGGGGCTCCTGACTGGCTCAGTCAGTAGAGCATATGACTCTTGATCTAAAGTACCAAGACTAACTGGGGGAAGAAGGGACAATGATAAGAAACAGCACAGTTTTAATCAGGAACAGCCAGCAGTATTTCTATATGTATTGGAATATGCTATTGGCCTTGGTGTCATTCAGAGATGATTTTGGTTCTGTATAACTCTAGGCAATATGTTAAGTTCTCTAAATGATTGATCATTGATCTGTCTCTCTCTTTTTTTTTTTTTTATTAAGTTTATTTATTTATTTTGAGAGAAAGAGTTGGGAGGAGGGGCAGAGAGAGAGGGAGAGAATCTCCAGCAGGCTCTGACATGGGGTTCAAACTCACAAACCATGAGATCATGACCTGAACCAAAATCAAGAGTTGGACCCTTAACCAACTGAGCCACGCAGGCGACCCTAGATCATTAATTTCTTTTTTTTAAAGTTGATATATTTTGAGAGAGTGAGCATGCACATGTGTCATGTGCACACGACGGTGAGGGGCAGAGAGAAGGAGAAACAGAATCCCAAGCAGGCTCTGAGCCGTCAGTACAGAGCCTGGTGCGGGGTTTGAACTCATGAACTGTGAATTCTTAACCTGAGCTGAGATCAAGAGTCAGATGCTTAACCGACTGAGCCACCCAGGCACCCCTGAATCATTGATTTCTTAATTAAAAGATACTGCTGCAGGGTTTCTCACCTTGCCATTATTGACATTTTGGGCCAGGTGATTTTTATTGTGGGAGGGTATCTTGTGCATCATAGGATATTTAGCAGCATCCCTGGCCTTTCCCCACTACATGCCAGTATCAACCTTCCCTACCACCAACACCTGTTACAACTGAAAAATCTCTCCAGACATTGCCAGATAGCCCTTGGGGGCAGGGCTTGGGGGGCAAGAACTAGGAAACTAGTTGGGAAACTAGTTCCTAGGAGAACTAGGAAACTAGTTGAGAAACACTGGGCTGAAGCTGCCTGCCTTTAGGGCTCTGAGGATTAAAAGAAATAATATAGGTGAGATACTTTGTACTCCATTTTATACATTCTAACTACTAGGAAGTATTATCATTTGAACATACATTTTGATCCTAAAAAGATAGTCCAATAAAGTGGCCTTGCCTGTTATAAATATGTACACGGGGCAAGATTCTGTGAAGGGATTAAATAGCATTGGGAGAGGGTTAACTCCTGTAATTTAGCTTATTTTTGAAGTAGGGTTATCCTGCCAGTTAGGACGTTGGAATAAAAGTCACTTTGGGGGCGCCTGGGTGGCGCAGTCGGTTAAGCGTCCGACTTCAGCCAGGTCACGATCTCGCGGTCCGTGAGTTCGAGCCCCGCGTCAGGCTCTGGGCTGACGGCTCGGAGCCTGGAGCCTGTTTCCGATTCTGTGTCTCCCTCTCTCTCTGCCCCTCTCCCGTTCATGCTCTGTCTCTCTCTGTCCCAAAAAAAAAAAAAAAAAAAAAAAAAAAGTCACTTTGGTTTGACCAAGAGTCAGGCTTTTAAGCTAAGAAGAGATCTTAAGGTCATGTCATCAGTAGGAACACTGAAGTCCAGAAGGGGTAACTCGGGGACAGCACGAGGGAACCATGCAAGGTCAGCAGGTCACTCTGCTTAAGAGGTACCCACATCCAGGGATGAGGAACAGGGGTAACATAATAGCCAAACCATGATGTTAGATAGTGGCCCACTGATTTCAAACAGTGTGTTGAAATTACTGATCTTTAGTGTCTAAGAGAACAGTATTCTTTCTTTCTCTTGTTTCTAGTATTTCTCCTGTTTCTAGGAGGACAGATTCTTTCAGTAAATCTTAAAAAAGATTAGATAGTCTTTTGAAATGTGTTGAGTGGAGTCTCTGAGTTATTTTGCTGGCTTTTTTGCTGTATTTCATTGATAACTACAAATATTTTAGCACCTGTGTATAAGTTACATGATTAAAATACTTTAGACATAGTCCTGAAGAACCTTTAGTGGAAGAGATGAGCCCTGTACACAAATAGCCCATAAATTAAAGCAGAGTGTGGTAAACATCATGAATGGCTGGAATAGTGTGGCTTTTAGAAATTAAGAGGTTAATGAGGATTCTAATAGATAGTTTTCTTCTTTTTTTTTAAATTTTTAACGTTTATTTATTTTTGAGAAAGAAAGACAGAACATTAGTGGGGGTGGGCAGAGAGAGAGGGAGACACAGAATCTGAAGCCGGCTCAGGCTTTGAGCTGTCAGCACAGAGCCTGACGTGAGGCTTGAACTCAGGAACCATGAGATCAAGACCTGAGCCAAAGTCAGACGCTCAACCAACTGAGCCACCCAGGCGCCCCCTAGTAGACCGTTTTCTTAAACGAGAAGATATTTGAACTAAGCAGAATTTTGACTTAGGAATGGGGCTTTTCAGGTCAAAGTTATGAAATGAATAAAATGATACAGACATAAAAACTACACACTGGCTCTTCTAAGACTAATGATTAAATGTATTCTTATAGATGGGGCTGGAAAGGTACACTGGGACCAGTTTGTAAAATTCTTCCTGAAGATGTTGAGTGGTTGTCTCCAATGGCCAGGAAGGTTATTGATTTGGGTAGAAGCCAAAGCTTGCTTTAGGAAGATTACAATTTGGTGGCAGCATATAGGATAGAACAGATTGGAGGCAGAGAGACTTCTGGGGCCTAGTGCATCAAGGTAAGCATGAAATAAAGAGAGTCTGCATAGAGTGAGAGGTCAGAATAAGTTCAAGAGTCACAATAAAAGATGGATTTAAAGTACCTGGTGATTGTGCTTGTGGGGAGTGAAGGAAGTCAAAGATTGACTCAACACAGAGAAAGACAAATACCTTATGATTTCACTCATATGTGGAATTTAACAAACAAAGCAAATAAGCAAAGGGGAAAAAAGAGAGACCGACAAACAGACTCTTAAGTATAGAGAACAAACTGATGGTTCCCAGAGGGGAGGTGGCGTGGGGATGAGAGAAATAGGTTAAGGGGATTAAGAGCACACTCATCATGATGAGCACTGAGTAGTGTATAGAATTGTTGAATCACCATATTGTGCACGTGCAACTAATATAACAATCTGTGTTAACTATACTGGAATTAAAATAAAAAACTCAGTAAAGAAAAGAACAAAGATTGACTCAACACTCATTAACTGCAGTGTTTTCCAGTGTATGTGCCATACTATTTTAGGGAGTATATTAGTATTTTAAATTTGAATAGCTATATCTTTAATAATGTATATTAGGACAATGATAAAACTAGCATATAGTGATTTCATAAATATTGTCATTTAGGACAAGGCTAAGTTTTAAAAAGTGAATTGGTTTAGAGAAAGCTATTGAGTAAATAGTCACATAGAGAGTACACAGATGTAGCAGAAGTTTAGGAATCTGGTTTAGTCAGGACCTGCTACTGAACACCTACTATGTACAACACATTGGTGGGGGGGGGGGGGCGCGTTCAATCTGGATGAGGTGGAGAAAATGAAGCATTTCATTTTCAACAGAAGTTTAAAGGAGAAAACTAAGTTATCTGAAATCCCTTCTCTCAGGGAGAGCTAGTACATTTTGATGAATGTTTCCATACTGGTTATTAACATTTAAAAAGATGTCTAGGAAACTTGACTCTAGGATTTTACCCTTCAGCAGACAAAGAGAATATTTGGAACAACCTGTCTCAAAAGTAGTTTAAAAGGAAAAGTAAAATTATAGAAAAGCTGCCCCTTTGTAGAAGAAAGTATTTCCCAGCAAGGGCTAGGGTTATGTTAAGTCTTCCCAGTTAGTAAGAGTAAATGGAAAGTGCACAGGCTACAGAGATGTGGGGTCAGGTTTTACCCACGCCATACAAGTGAGATGATCTTAAGACATTTTTTTTTTTAATTTTTTTTTTAACGTTTATTTATTTTTGAGACAGAGAGAGACAGAGCATGAACGGGGGAGGGGCAGAGAGAGAGGGAGACACAGAATCGGAAGCAGGCTCCAGGCTCTGAGCCATCAGCCCAGAGCCTGACGCGGGGCTCGAACTCACGGACCGCGAGATCGTGACCTGAGCCGAAGTCGGACGCCTAACCGACTGAGCCACCCAGGCGCCCCGATCTTAAGACATTTAAAAAAAAAAATTTTTTTTTTAATGTTTACTTTGGATGCAGAGAGAGAGAGAGAGAGCATGAGTAGGGGAGGGGCCAAAAGAGAGGGAGACACAGAATCCACAGCAGGCTCCAGGCTCTGAGCGGAAGTCAGACGCTCAACCGACTGAGCCACCCAGGCACCCTGATCTTAAGACATTTTTAATTTCTCAGCTTCCTCTTCTTTATCTCTAAAATGAAGATAATATTCCTCTCCTGCCCAGTTTGGTGGTGTTGGGATCAAACGAGTCAGTGTATGAATCCTGTGAAAAAGCAAGTGCTATAGAAAGTGGTGCTTCTTTCTGTTCTGTTCTGTGAAATTAGTGTGGGAAGAAAAGAAAATTCAGTTTTGTCTAAGAATCTGTCACAAAAAAACAAGAGTCTGTTAGTGGACCCTGTTTAAGCTCTTTTCATTCCGTATCTTTGAATGTGACTCTGTGCACTTCTAAGTAGGTTCCTAGTAGTACGTGAGTGACTCGGCTGGTTAAGCGTCCTACTCTTGATTTCGGCTCAGGTCATGATCTCACCTTACGTGAGTTCGAGCCCTCTGTTGGGCTCCATGCTGGCAGTGGAGGGGCCTGCTTGGGATTCCCTGTCTCCCTCCCTTGCTGTCCCTCTGGCACTTGCGCTGTCTCTGTCTCTCTCAAATGAATAAACTTAAAAAAAAAAAAAAAAAAAAAAAAAAAATATATATATATATATATATATATATACACACATATATATATATATATAGCTTCCTAAACCTAGACACAGGAACCTGCACCATCTAGTAGAGAGCTGGTTGTTTAATGAAAGAATTCATAGTTCATACTGGGAAGCTGGGAACTAGTGAAAACAGAAGCCTGAGGACCAAGTTACTTTATATAAAATTAGGCAAATGATAGCTGCCTTCTAGCAGTGGAGATTAATGAGGTGCATGTAAAATGTCTGATCCACACATAGGCCATTAATGGGTGGGAGCTATTATTTTTATTATTAAACAAAACAGCCATATTTTTGCTTATGAAAGCAATAGAAAACTTAGAAAACATGACTAATCCGCCTGACCATAAACATCTTACTATATGTATTTCTAGTCTTTATAAACTCATTTTTTCCATCTTTTTCCTCCTATTGGATATATGGATTATTGCCAGTGTTTTGTTGTTAAAAATATTCTTGCAGCAAATATCTTCATATGTGGATCTTCAGTCTTAATTTCCCCCTTAGAATAGATGTCTACTAATTGGTGCTTTAAATTGTGATTCTTTCTTAATGGCCCTGAAGGTGCAGGTGCACGAATGTCTCTCTGTCTTTTAAAGAACTAGGCCAGTTTTCTTATCGGTTCTTGCTCTGGCCTAAATTCTAATACTTGAAAGGAAAAGAGATAATAAATGTCAATACTATCTTGCAAATCTCTTTATCCTCTTTCTCATGTATCTACCCAGCCTCACTTTAAATGGACATCTCCTTAAAAAGGAGGAATTGGGGAAGGAGGGGAAAGGTGGTAGAATATCTAGATTCCAATAAATCTTACTGCTTGTGTTCCCATTAGGTTGCATTTTTCTAAACTGCATAAAACAAAATCAATTCCACAATTCATCTGGGTTTTTTTGTACCTCACCCTTTTAAGTATCTGGAGTATATTTCAAAACCCTTGGCCTTTACTTTCTAGGATATAAGTTCTCTAATTGTTGCAGGATATTGTGTGTGTCAGTAGGTCAAGCTTATTTAGCTTATTTGGCTCACATCTTTATATCTTTTTGATATTTTATTTGCTTGGTGTTTCAGTTACTGAGAGAAGTATGTTAACATCCTCTATTATGATAGATTTGTCAGAATAAATGTATTCTGAGGAAATAATATTAGATACATGTAAATTTAGAATTAATGCATCCAAAGGTAAATTGAACCTTTGGTGAATTCTGTGGTGACCTTCTTTAGTAATGCCTTTAAGTTTCTTTTCTTTTCTTTTTTTTTTTTTTTTAAATTTTTAAGTAATCTCTACACCCAACATGGGTTGGGTCTCGAACTCACCGTTCTGAGGTCAAGAGTCCTATGTTCCACCTATTGAGCCATCCGGGCGCCCCTTAAGTTGCCGTTTAAGTTGATTTTGTCTGACGTTAATACAGCTCACCAGTTTTCTTTTGGTTAATGTTTGCTAGATGTCATCCATTTTTTAAAAAATTTCTTGAGCTAAAATTTACCATTTCTACCATTTTTGAATGTATAATTCAGTGGTTTTTATTTATTTTTATCACGTGCAGTGAGCCACCACTAACTCAATCATCCTTTTACTTCTCAACTTACCATCCTGTCTTAGATGCCTTATACATAGCATGTAGGTAGATTTATGATTGAGAGTCACTATTTTTTTTTTTGACCAGCTTAGTTTATTTATATATGTTGTGATTACTGATACTTGGAATTGTTTCTGCCATATTACTTTATGCCTTTTTCTTCTGTCCTTCCTGTATCCCCACCCCACCCCTGAACATACACATGTACATCTTCATGCCTTTTTTTTAAACAACTGACTGAGGGTTTTAAAAAATTCTATTTGAGGGGCGCCTGAGTGGCTCAGTCGGTTAAGCGTCCGACTTCAGCTCAGGTCACGATCTCGCGGTCCGTGAGTTCGAGCCCCGCGTCGGGCTCTGGGCTGATGGCTCGGAGCCTGGAGCCTGCTTCCAATTCTGTGTCTCCCTCTCTCTCTGCCCCTCCCCCGTTCATGTTCTGTCTCTCTCTGTCTCAAAAATAAATAAAACATTAAAAAAAAAAAATTAAAAAAAAATTCTGTTTGAGTTGTAATTCAGGTTGGAAGGTTCTTGTATGATTGTGCTTTCAGTGACTGCTGTTAAAAATTAGGATTGCCCGGGGGCACCTGGGTGGCTCAGTCGGTTAAGCGTCTGACTTCAGCTCCAGTCATGATCTCACAGTCTGTGAGTTCGAGCCCTGCGTCGGGCTCTGTGCTGACAACTCAGAGCCTGGATCCTGCTTCAGATTCTGTGTCTCCCTCTCTTTCTGCCCCTGCCCCGCTCACACTCTGTCTCTCTGTCTCTCACAAATAAATAAACATTAAAAAAAAAAATTAGGATTGCCCATATAACTTAAAATCTTAAAATATATAGTATGTTCATTGCTTCCTGAACAATCCAGGGACCATATACACTTTGATCCAATTCCTCCTTTCATCTTGTGTTTTATTTTTATCCCCCAAATTAGCATTATAATTATTATTTCATACAGTCATTTTTTAGATTTACTCATGCTTACCTGTTTCTTTGCTTACCATTCCCTATTCATCTTATACCTTCCTTTCAGAAATAACTTTCCTTTTTCCAGAAGTATATGTCTTAGCAACTTCTTAAGAAATTTTTGGATTTTGTTTTTATTTCATTCTCATGCTTAGATGTCAATTTAAGACTATCTTTTTTTTTTTTTTTTTTTTTTTTAGTTTATTTTGAGAGAAACAGAAAACATAAGCAGGGGAGGGGCAGAGAGAGGGAGAGAGAGAGAATCCTAAGCAACCCATGAGATCATGACCGCAGCCAAAATCAAGAGTTGTATGCTCAACCCACTGAGCCAGCCAGGCGACCCAGGACTGACTGTCTCATTGAGCTATTTATATTAGCACTTTAAAGATGCCATTCCATTGTGTTGTGGCTTTTGTTCCTGTTGAAAAAGTCTACTCTGAGCTTTTGTCATTTCTTTATAGTTCTCTTTGGTGGTTCTTAAGATTTCTCTTTGATTTTCATGTTCTGCAGGTATGGACTTCTTTATCTCAGTCCTACTTGGGATATATTGTGATTCCTAAATCTAACAACTTAGATCTTTCCTGAAGTTTTGAAAATTCTTGGCCAGTTGTATCTGTGAGTGTTGCTTCTCTCCCATTCTCTCCAGTCTGTCTTTCTGGAATTCCAGTTACATGAATGTCACACTATCTCATTCTGTCTTCCACAAGCGGTGAACACTGTTTCATATTTTTCCTCTCTTTATTCTTTTCTCTAGGTATATTTAATCCATTTATTCTTTAGCCAGCCTGTTGTGTTTCAGTTTTAAAGCTCTGTTTGTTTCTTTTTCAAACCAGTTTGGTTGTTTCTGGAATTCTCTAGTTCCTTCCTCAGTGTTTTTAGATCTCTTCTTTGTGTAAAGCATGCTGGTTTTTTTTGTTTTTTGTTTTTTTTGTAGCTAATAGTTCCATTATCTGAAGTCTTATGGAGCTAATGGTGCTCTTTATTGTTTCTGCTAACTTACTCATTGTTCCATTGTCTTCTGAAGTCTTTGGTGATTTTTATTGTGACCTCATAATGCATCACTGATTTTAATCTTTAGGAATCCTGAGGGGTCTGGGTTTAGGGTACAATCCTCAATAGAGGATTTGCATTTGCTTGGGTCATCTGTCCCCAGTGCCAACAAACCAGAAGTATTTTAATCGGTCAGCTTGGGATTTTTCTGGACCATATTATACAGATAATGATTTTGAATTTTAGTAAGAAATATTTTTTTTCCACTTTAGGTGAGACTTGACAAATTTGGGTTATTTTGCCACTGTAGTTTTTCCTAGCTCACTCTTTGACTCAGTGTAGCCTTTCGTGGATTTGTGCAAGGGATCTCAATTTCACCTCCTCACCTTTGGCTTTTCCTTTTTTTTCTGACGTACTAAATAAATTATATATCTAAAAGGATATTTATAACTTAGTATTTTTAGATGTCTGAGGGTTTTTCAGACTATCTAGTTAGTAACATTGCCAGACTCAGGTGTCTAGGGGTGTGTGTGTGTGTGTGTGTGTGTGTGTGTTTGTGAGTGAATATGTGTGTGTACATGTGTGAGTGTGTGTAAGATTAAATTGTTCATTGTGTCTTGGCACTATTTACATTGAATCTGGGAAATTTATGGACAGAATTTTATTTGGCTTAGTAAACATTATATATCATTATCCATATGACCACCTGCCATTTATGTTTAATTTTGTAATATTGTAATAATATGCACATGATTACATATGTGTCAACTAAAGTTATTTATCTTATTTGATTGATGAATATTGAATACTTTTACATTCATAGTTTGTAAAAGTTGAAAGTACAGGTCTCTGGCATCAGACCACTTGGCTTCAAATTCTAGACTTTGGCTTTGTGGTTAGAGGAAAATTAGTTAACTTCTCTGTGCCTAAATTTTCTCATCTATAAAGTGGTATGGTAAGAATACTTTTGTCATGGTGATTTTGATATATAAATGAGATAATTAAGTATTTAGCACAGAGGGCCTATGTATGTAGTCACTGTTTAATAAATGTTAGCAATTTTTGTAGTTATTTTTTTTTAATCTTTCCCGGCCCAGTCTTCATATGTGTTGAAGGGAAAAAAATTCAAATATTTTCCTTATATAATTTCTATGTCATCCATACTGCTTTTTTTCAGGTTCTAGTGTTCTATCTTAACAGCTTCCTTCATATATCTGGTAATTCTTGGTTGTCTACTCCTTAGTAAGAGAATGGGGGCTAAAAACTTGATTGGAATCTCTGAGTCTGTAGCTACGGCTTGTCCACTTTGAGCTTCACTGAAGGGTGACCTGGGTGGGCTTCTTGCTGGAGAACACCTGGGTGTTAGTATCCTCAGGTGTTTCCTGGTAGAGTGGTCAGAGTTCCCAGGGAGTACTCATCTGATCCTCTGCCTGGGGGGTAGTGTTCTGGGAGCCCAGTGCGGGGAGAGGGCTTGGTGGGGGAGAGTCCTCAGTGTTCAGCATACCCTTACAATAGCTAACCTAATACAGACACATAGTCTGTGTACGCAGACCATGCTCGTGTGCCCTGGCCCTCCACTAGGCCCACTTGCTAGTTGAAAGGTCCTCTTTTACCCAGAGAGAATGAATGTTTAGGCTCCTTCCAGGGACAGGGGCAGTTGCTTTTTTGTGTAGAGTTGGAGAAGGAATCTATAGCTTTAACCGCTGCTGAAACCACTCTCACTCAATTCTTACTTTAGCTGCCTTCCCCCTTCCCCCAGTTCCAGAAGTACCTAGTGCTGTTAGTTCCCAAGCCCTGTGAAGACTGTGTGGGATAAATCAGGCTGCTTCTGCTTGCTGCACTGCTGGCTTGTGAGTCAGCTTTCTTTAGTCTGCTAAGTCCATATCACTTGTCCATCTGCTTTCCTGCTTCCAAAATGTTGCTGTTGTCACCTCTCCTGTTTTCCCCTTCCTTGTGGGTTTAATACCTTAAAAATCTCTTGATCGTAGTTTTATGGGGGATTTTGTTCTTTCTGCTACCTTAACTTGGAAGTCTTGATTTTTTAAATGGCAATTCATGGTGTATTTGTGATCATAAATGATATGTGCTTATTTGTAGATAATTTGGAAAATAGGAAAGATATAAGCTAGTTACATATCACTATAATTTCTATCACATAGAAAAAACTACTGTTGACATTTGATGTACATCATTTATTTCTGTGTTGTTCATTTTTATATGCACATTCACATTTTTTCATCATTGGGATCACTATTTTTAGCTTTGTATCATGCTTTCTTCACCTAGTAAACTGTTTTCCCATGTCAGAACATAATTTTTGAAACATTTCTAATGGGTTTATAATATAGCTGTCATATAAATTTGTCATGATTTATTTAAATGTTGTCCTACTGATAAAGATTTATATTTTTAACATTTGTTTTTGTTTTTGTTTTTTTTCAAATCCAAGTTAGACTATAAGTTTCATGAAGTCAGGGAATGTCTATCTTGTTCATGATTCTCTCTCCAGTGGTTAACCCAATGTCTACCATGGAGTGATTCAGAGAATGTTTTGTTAAATGAATGAACAGTTTTGCACAAAAGTCTGATTGTTTTTTTTTTTTTAAGTTAGAATCTAAGAAGGGCTCTTACTGGGTTAAAAGGTATAAACTTTGTGAAGGTTGTTAATAATTTATTTGCAACGTGTTCTTTGATTTAGAATAAGAAACAAGGATGTAAAAATGAGGAAGTGCTTGCTGTACTGGGCCATGAACTGGGACACTGGAAGTTGGGACACACAGTCAAAAATATCATTATCAGCCAGGTAAGTTGGGAGTGACAGTTCCCTTTTTATGGCAAGGTAGTCAGAGGAGAAGTATGGCAGGCAGGAGAGGTGGTCTAGTAGAGAGGTTAAGACGGACTCTGTAGCCAGGATACCTGGCTTCATATCACGGCTCCTTGACTTCATCCCTGTGCCCTCAGGCAAGTTCCTTAACCTCTCTCTGCCTCCATCCCTTATTGAATGATAATACTTCCTAGGATTGATGTAAGAATTCACTGAGTTAATACATGTAAAGACTGTGGAGTAGTACGTGGAATGTGTTTAGGACTGTGTCAGTGTTGATCGTTGCCACCACCATCACTGCCTGCAGAGTCACTCAGCTGTGAAGATCAAGAAGCGTGAGGCTTGATAAGCTGGATTTTTTTGTAAACTTTTTTCTCCTTTAAAAGTCATTATACATCTATTGAAAAGAAGTTGGAAAAATGTAGTAAAGATAAAGAAGAAAATAACTATTCCTATAACATTCCTCCTCTGGGACCTAAATCAACTCTCTAAACCAACTGTTACCATAGTTGTCAGGCTCCAGGTGAAATAGCACTATATCTTGTTGACTGGTTTGGAGCAGGTGTGGCCTTCACTGAGTCTAAAGTAGGTCTTTGTACCTTTCTAAAGGGCCGCTGGTTCTGGAGGACGGTGTGTGTGAGGATTTGTAAGCCCCCATGGGCCCTTCCTGTTGCCTTGCATCTTTCAGCAGAAAATGAGTTCCTTGGCTTGAGGCTAGTTGTATGGATACATGGCAGTAGATAAGAAGATAAGTCCAAATCCAAGTTCAGAGTATTCAGTCTGAAGAGGAAAGTCTCAGCCGCCTTCATGAAGAAAGGGGTCCAATGGAATTAGGCTACCCTGAGGTGGTCGGCTGGTCCCTGAGGTGTGGTACCTGATGTGGGTGGGGTTGACTGCCCCTTCTAATAGATTGGGCACTCATCAAAAGCCAGTGGGGGGGGTCGGGGCGCCTGGGTGGCGCAGTCGGTTAAGCGTCCGACTTCAGCCAGGTCACGATCTCGCGGTCCGTGAGTTCGAGCCCCGCGTCGGGCTCTGGGCTGATGGCTCGGAGCCTGGAGCCTGTTTCCGATTCTGTGTCTCCCTCTCTCTCTGCCCCTCCCCCGTTCATGCTCTGTCTCTCTCTGTCCCAAAAATAAATAAAAAACGTTGAAAAAATTAAAAAAAAAAAAAAAAAAGCCAGTGGGGGGAATATCTGGGTTGTTGACCAATGCACTGACTCCATTTCTAGGCACCTTGGCCACTTTGTTCAAGAGTCCCTTGACCAAGTCCTAGAGTGTCTAGGGAAAGAGGCTGACTGACATCCACAGAGCAGGTATCTTCTCCACCTTATCGACAGTCTCCTTTACCATGGACTCCTTTGGTGAACATTCACATTGGGCCAATATATCATCGTACTCTGGGCTAATTTTGGAAGTTTTTCCACATATCTCTTTTCCAGATCTTCTTGTTAGCCATCCTTGAGTTGTTCCGAGGCCCTGATCATCCAGCCAAACCAATATTTACCCACTGCCAATGATTTTATCCTCAGCTCAGGCCTTCTCTTCTTCCAGACTGAGTGGGCAATGAGGTATACTACTGAAGTTTCCTTCACTGAGAGTATTTCCTTCACCACTGTTTGCCAGGAACAGCCCTGAGTGGTTCTGTAATGCCATAGCAGTTCATTTCAGCTGGTGCCAGCAAATTGTATTAAGTTATTTGTAAAATGGGCTCGGATTTTTCCTCCTCAATCAAATGATTATAGGGAGCTCCCCATGAATAGGGTTGGTTGAGGGATGGCAGAGGGTCAGGAGTTGGCATACTAGGTGTTTGGGCTACCTGCTCTTTTAACTTCTGCCTTCATGACATCCTTCATTCCCGCTCACATATATGCCACTTAGGCGTGATATTGGGGCGCTTCAGGACATTCCAGTTTCCTGGCTAGGTGAGCCAGCATAGCATCCAGTGTAGGAGAGGCAGCTCGGTTTGCAGGGTCCTGCCGTCCCAGTCAGGAATCAGTCTCTATTGGGTACAGTAGCAAACCCAGAGTTGTTTTTCAGAAGGACAGTAGTTACTTGACCAAAATGATATGCATAGCTCATAATTCTAGGACCTTCATAATTCTAGGAGCTTGTCATGTGGATCCACGGGGTTACAAGGGCTGAATGGCGAGCTGCTTGCACTTCATCCTGGGGCTGGCGAACCTTATGCTGAGCCCCACTCTAGGCTGGTAGTGTTTGAGTTCTCTGGCAAATGATTTGGAGCAACACCCTCAAATATGGTACCTATGGTCTCCCAAGATCCTGACCTGCCAAGGGAAAGAATGGTATTTGTTCTCTACCTTACTCCAGTACCCCTTTACTCATATTTTGGTACAGACTTTTGACTCTTTTTCTCTCATTTATTGTTAAAGATACACCATTTTTCTCTTGGACCTAACTGCTCAGTACAGCTCCAGTGGTCCTAAAAAGTATTCAAGGGAAGCTTGTTTCTTGGAGCTTCCACATCAAAGTCAGGTGGAAGGCCTTGTATCTGATTATGATTTAATGCAAACAAAGCCAGAATCCATTCTAGCCATTTAACTTTTTACAGAAAGAAAATATCTCATTGCTGTTGGCCACTTTATTATTATCATTATTTTTTTAAATGTTTTTATTTTTTTGAGAGAGAGAGAGAGAGAGAGTGAGAGAGTGAGACTGAGCGCGAGCAGGGGAGGGGCAGGGAGAGAGGGAGACACTGAATCCTAAGCAGGCTCCGGGCTCCGAGCTGTCAGCACAGAGCCTGACGTGGGGCTCAAACCGTGAACCACAAGATCATGACCTGAGCTGAAGTCAGAGGCCCAACCGACTGAGCCACCCAGGTGCCCCTGCTGTTGGCCACTTCAAACCCTCAGTTATTAGAGCCTCCATTTAAACCTGTCCTTCTAAAAAACTGTATAGCTTATACATTTGGGGAAATTTTATTTTTCTTTCTAGAATAAAACTGTAAAATTACCTAAATAACTTGTTTCTCTGATTACACTAACACTATTGTTAAAATCGCACCGTGATGTCTGATTCTAGTTTTTTTTGGTATTTCTGATTCCACAGTGAAATAAATCACCTTAGTAATAACTTAGATTTTGTATCTTTCTTTCCAGATGAATTCCTTCCTGTGTTTCTTCTTGTTTGCTGTATTAATTGGTCGAAAGGAGCTTTTTTCTGCATTTGGTTTCTATAACAGCCAACCCACTCTAATTGGATTATTGATCATCTTCCAATTTATTTTTTCACCTTACAATGAGGTAATGTATAATCTTTATAATTATCTTACATATGCCCTTGTATTTCAAATCTAGAACCGTTAGGATAGTGAAAAAAGAAATAAACAAAACTGTAGTTTTAACAAGTAGATGAAACAAAACCTTTTAGTCCCTTGATTTACTGGCCAGTAGAAGAAAGTAGCAGAAAAACCCAAGCCCAAATGAACAAATGCTTGCATGCTGTTAATGGGGGAATAGTCGAGGACTAGACTTTGGTGGTGAAAACTTAGATCCTAACGTACCTCAGAGGCATGGTAGGTGGAGATTAACTAGGAGAATGCTAAGTCCTAGATGACATATTCACCAGTGTTTGGCTGAAAATCTTCTGTGTGTGAGGGGACGAAACAATGATAGTTGAATGCCTGTATGGCTGGATAAGGGAGGCAGTGTGACAGTGTTCCCCTGATCGTGTCCTCCGCCCATCCCCTTCAGAATGGCCTTAGGGTCCCACCACAGGCCCTCTAAGTCAGAACTGGGCGGGGTGTTATGGTAAGTGAGGCTTAAGAATCACTGCTCGGATTGCCCAGTAGGGAGACTGCATACAGGTGATGTGGCATGGATTAATGAAACTGTATATTAACAAATATGATGGCAGCATGTCATGATATTTGATAAATTAAGCCAGGAAATAATATTGGGGATCTTGAGTGATCTCCATTGACAAAAATTCTCTTTGAGACAGGTTGTAGAGTTAAGATTTTTAGATAAACTAAATGAATCCTATTTCTCCATTAAAAAGGGGGAGGAGGTTTGGAAGAGAAATAGGAATAGATCATATTTGCATAGCATTGTCCACATAAACTAACAAAGTTTTCCAGAACACTGAGATTTGTTACCTTTAAATTCTTTTTTATTTTAACTGAGAATATTTATAAAATGCCTTATGTAGTTTGTTACTGCTTAAAGAGGTTAAAGAAGACTTTTTTTTTTTTTTTAAGATTTTAAGTAATCTCCACACCCAGTGTGGGGCTTGAACTAACAACTCCGAGATCAAGAGTCCCATGCTCCACTGACTGAGCCAGCCAGGCACCTCTAGAGAACTTCACAGTTCAGGAGTGCCTTAAGGACACTGAGCTATGTATACTGAGTGACTCCCGCTGCTCTGCTTTTGAAGCAGTTGTGCTATTTATTTAACAAATTTTTTTGTTTCTTCCCTCACTGTCAGGCTGATGATCCTGTCAGTGTGACTTTCTTGTATGTCATTATCCCTTTCTAGTTGGTATCCTTAACCTACCCTAGACGAGAAAATCAGATCATCAAACTCATTGGGTCACGGTTACTAGATTGACTGATTTGAAGGGTCCTATTCTAAGTACAGGCATGCACGGTGTTAGTGGTTATTCTTTGCCGCAGCTAATTTGACTGCTCAGAGATTTTTGTTTTGCTTGTTTGCTCTCTTATATTGAGTGGTTGAGTTCATTTCAAAAACCACCCAAATAAATGTGGGGTATTAGAGTAATTTGAAACGTGATTAATCCACAGAGATATTAGCAACTGTTTAAAAAATCTTGAAGAGCCCACGAGATTTGTTTCAAAAGAACTAGGTATTTAAACAAAAAGACTTATGTTTAATTGTCAGCGTTTAAGAGGGCCTGATAGGATGGGGCGCCTGCCTGGGTGGCTTAGTCGTTAAGCATCCCACTTTGGCTCAGGTCATGATCTCACAGTTCGTGGGTTCAAGCCCCACATCGGGCTCTGTGCTGACAGCTCACAGCCTGGAGCCTGCTTTAGATTCTGTGTCTCCCTCTCTCTCTCTGCCCCTCCCCCTCCCCCACTTGTGCTCTGTCTCTTTCTCTCAAAGATAAATAAACATTAAAAAAAAAATTTTAATAAAATTTAAAAAGAAGGCATGACAAGAAAGAGCTATTTTCCTGGGAAAGATGGGGAAATTGCCCTTAATATTAAGAAAAGTTTGGCAGTGTACAGCAGAGCCAGCAGGTGCAGGTTAGCAAAGAATGCTTTGCTGGGACACTTATAATCAGGAGAAAAATTGATCCATCGATAGCTTGACGAGGACCACTTAATGATTCTGTCCCAAAAAGTCTATTCAAGATTTGGAGAGAAATTTCAGGCAGAATTCAGATATTAGCTTTGAATATGTCTAAGAAGGGATTAGGAACTCCCAGACTTCATTTTGAAACTCTCTATTTGCTAGTAGCAGTGAGAGGTACAAATGAGAGACTTTTTTAAACTTATGTTTTGTCTTAATGCTGAAGTATTTTAAGGTAAGAACTAGAACTCATGTCATTCGACCTGAAGTACTCCAGTATACAAATAAATTATTTTTCCCTCAGAAATGTGTATTTTCAAATGAAGTTTGTCCCATTTGTAATGGTCCGTTCAGAGACTGGATATTTATTCTGGCAATGTTGTCATAGCTCAGAACATTTTAGAAAATTCTGTTTTGAGGTTGTAGACTATAGCCTCTTATATGGAATTAGTGAGCAAGAATTTTTTTTTTTTAAGTTTTTTAAAATGTTTATTTACTTTTGAGAGAGACAGAGAGAGAGAGAGGATCTGAAGCGGGCTCTGTGCTGACAGCGGGCAGCCCGATGGTGGGGCTCAAACTCGCAAACCGTGAGATCATGACCTGAGCTGAAGTTGGACACTTAGCCGACTGAGCCACCCAGGTGCCCCAAGAATATATATATACGTTTTTTAATTTTTGAGAGAGAGAGAGAGACAGACAGATAGACAGAGCACGAGTGGAGGAGGGGCAGAGAGAGAAGGAGACACAGAATCTGAAGCAGGCGCCATGCTCCGAGCTGTCAGCACAGAGCCCGACGCGGGGCTCAAACTCGCAAACCGTGAGATCATGACATGAGCTGAAGTTGGACACTTTAACCAACTGAGCCACCCAGGTGCCTCCCAAGAATGAATACACACACACACACACACACACACACACACACACACACACACATTTATTTATTTATTTATTTATTTATTTATTTATTTATTTATTTATTTTAATGTTTATTTATTTTTGTGAGAGACAGAGACAGAATGCGAGTGGGTTGGGGCAGAGAGAGAGGGAGGCACAGAATCCGAAGCAGCCTCCAGGCTCCGAGCTGTCAGCACAGAGCCCGACATGGGGCTCGAACTCACAAGCCATGAGATCATGACCTGAGCCAAAGTTGGACGCTCAACTGACTGAGCCACCCTGGCGCTCCAAGAATATATTTTAATAGAGAAAGAAAGGGTCTGTATAGAAATCACTACGACTTAACTCTGACCCCGAGGAAGGTGGTGTGTGTGGGCTATGGAGGTATCAAGAATCTCAGCGCCACAACCTTCTAGCTGTGTGACTTCCACCAAGTTATTTCACCTCTCTGAACATGACCTTCCTCATCTGTGAAACAACAGTAAGACTAATGACCATGTAGGATTGTTGGGGAATACATAAATTGCCTACAGCAGTGGCTGGCACCTGGCAGATGCTTAAAAATTAGTATTTTTTTTGGTAAGAAGAACATTGATTTGGGTATATATCTGTTTCTGGTCTGTTTGCTTGGGGGAAAAGTCTCAATTTATAACAATTCCCCACCTTAGTTCCCTAAATACTAGTGATCTTCCTTTGGACCTGTTGTTTCTCTTATCCTGAGCTGGACTATGCCCGCACGCCTTGCTCATGCGCCCGCGAGTGGCCGCAGAGGCGGGCAGTTGCCAAACCCCTTCTGTTTACTTTTTCAGGTTCTTTCTTTCTGCCTAACAGTCCTAAGCCGCAGATTTGAGTTTCAAGCCGATGCGTTTGCCAAGAAACTTGGAAAAGCTAAAGACTTATATTCTGCTTTAATCAAACTAAACAAAGATAACTTGGGATTCCCTGTTTCGGACTGGCTGTTTTCAATGTGGCATTATTCTCACCCTCCACTACTGGAGAGGCTTCAAGCTTTGGAAAGTTCAAAACAAGACTGAGGTGCCCAGGGTCTGCGACTGAAGACATTTCCGATTATTTCTGTCCTGGCAGCATGTTCCAGCTCTTGATGTTTTTAAACCTTTTTTTTTTTTTTTTTTTTTTTTTTTTCAGAAAAATTATTAAGTACAGAAAAACCCAGATTTAAATACATTTAATATCTCATTTCAAAAATGATTTTAATAATCCATTTCTTAAAACACTGGATGAAATTTTGAGGCTTAATGTTTTTAAAAGCATGGTTTTATCTCTAGCATCTAATTTTACCATCAACTTTTAAAATTATTTGAGAAAATACAGAACTTGTTTTATTTACACACTTATATGGAACCTGCATATAAGGTGTTTGGGGGCCTGTGTTTAAAAGAGGAACACCACCCAGAGTTTTGTCTGTGAGGGAGTGAGACAGTGGTCCCAAATCACTGTGCTCGGACCTGAGTTGAGATTTGTTTTTACTTCCATGTTCTTGTGATCTAACCTGGTGAATCAGTGTTTTACATAAGGAAGAAAGGTAATAATTGGTAAGGCTGATGTGATTTAAATGAAACCAATTAGAAATATGTTCTGTTCTACCAAATGTCTCTGTTCCCTCTCTTGCATCACACCGATCAGGAGCTTCTAAATAGTGCTTTGAAATTAGAAATTATGTTTAGAAGGTTTTAAATCACTGGGTTTTGTTTTTGTTTTTAGGAAAATCTCCGTCTTTATCTTTCTTTCTACCTGGTGGATATGATCTCATTACGGCATAAACTAGTATTTTTCAGAACATTTCAGCTTTTTCCTCATTTATACTCTGATTCAATAAACAGTACATCCTTTCACTTAGCAGCAATCGCCATATTGAAAAGGTTTTGCTATTTTTAAAGTGGCAGAATGTGGAAAGAAGAACAGAAGGACATTTTAAGAGACATAGGGTGAAATACTGATGGTTCTTTTATGGTATTTCAGGAAAAAAATATAGTTTTATATCTCTTTCAAGAACAGAAGAGTTTCAGTTTTTATTTTTGTAATTTTTATCGGGAAGTCGTAAGTACTAATCAGGCCTGATTCCATTTTTGAAAATTACAGTTCTTGATGTGCAGCTAATTTTTATTTTCAAAACAAATGTCACGAAAGATTACTTTTCCAGTTTTCAAAGCTGTGTGTTTGACTGCTTCGAATCTCTGTCCATTTTCTGAATGAGAGCTTACTTTGTGCCTGGAGCTTGCACCCTCTGGTAATGTTTCCTTTCTGGGCATTCATCCCAAAGCGGATCAGCTGTGCACCTTTGGTATCTGGCCAGAAAGTCTTTTACTCAGCTGATATTTGGGTACTGCCTTTACATGGAAATATAATAAAAATAAAGCTAGTTTAGTACTGCATTATTTATTTTCCTAAGGCTAAAGAGGAGCAGTCTGATGATTTTATCCAGCACCCTTTGTCTGTGAATTCACGCTGTGATAACTGCCTTTCCTTCCTTCTGTGCCTTTGAATACAAATTTCAGTTCTGCACAAGTGAAACATTAAAAATTGCCAATGCGGATTGATGGACTTTGTGCTTAATTTGACAAAATCGTGTGTCATTTGTTACCTAGACGTATGTTTGTTATCCCAGAGGGACCGAGGGCTGGTCGTGACGAGTGGGAAGAAGCGGCCCTACTGAGCGACGCCACTGCCGCCCTGTGCCTGATGCGCACAGCCGTCTCTGTGCCTTCCTCCTGCTCCCCTCCGGAGGGCCACCGCTTCTTGAGGTTTCCTCAGAAGCTTCCTTCGGAACCACTCCTCCACTTCCATCAGCTCAGGTTGTCTTGGGTCTGTCTGGTCTGCTCCAGCTGCCTCTTTGGGCTCCCTTACCTGTGACAGCAATAGCTAGCTTTTTGATACGTGATTGTTTGACCTAGTCACCTCCAGTTTATGGATGGCAGAGGCATAGGGATGGCTGGCTAGTACTGATGGGTTCCCTGGATTCTGACCTGTCAGGGGCAAGAGTAGAGAGGCCAGCTAAGGAAGGAGGTGGCACTCTGTACCCTAATTCTCCCCCTAACATACAGGGGACAGGATAAAGGAGATTAAGGCCTCGGGTAAAATGGCAGGGCCTCGGCAGTGTTGATCTCTGAATAAGGTCGAGTCTGCGGAGGTAGAGTATATACTGTCTTTTTAGTTTTTTTATTTTTTAATGTTTATTTCTGAGAAAGAGAGTGTGTGAGCGGGAGAGGGGCAGAGAGAGTGAGGGATATACAGAATCTGAAGCAAGCTCCAGGCTCGAGCTTCAGCGCAGAGCCCGATGTGGGGCTCAAACCCACGAACCGCGACACGAGATCACGGCCTGAGCTGAAGTCAGATGCTTGACCAACTGAGCCACTCAGGCTCCCCAAGTATATATTGTCTTTGTATCAAACTTGGCCCTTTGCAGAAGTCTGAGAGCTCCTAGTAAATTTTCCCTCTGTTGAGGATGGGAACAGAATTCCTAGGATTAATTCAATAATGTTAGTTCCAGTGATGGTGCCAGCTTGCCTGTGGCCTTTATGTTCTCCCCATCATCCTTAATCCTGTAGGTAGTATTCCCCTCCCTGAGGAAGCCTTCTTCCATTTGGTCTTCATCAATCCTTTGGATTCTTCTGCACATATGTTTTATGTAGCTTTGACTATTTTGAGTGTTTTATCATTATTAGCAGAAAGCTTAACGAGTACTACCTGAGGGTTTTTAAGTTCTGTCCTAGGTGCTATACAAAGAAAATTACAAGGAACTTCTATCTCAAAGCGTACATTTCAAGACCACAATGATGTGAGCAAGTAACTTGTGTAGCAGGCTATATGTAGTTTGGTGGGAAGGCAGGTACGGCCCGTAGTGGAACGGTACCATCCTGTTCAGACAACACAGATAGGAAAGCCTCTGGGTCTTCTTATCCAGGATAGGTTCCAGGGAGGAGGATTTCCCAGTTTGACCCGAGACAGATAGGAAGATACATATTTTCTAAAAGTCTGTGAAACCAGGACTGCCCACACCCAGTAAGCAGGATGAAGCTTGCAGTTGGCAGTTGGAGAGGAGAGGATGGCTAGAGGACCTGAGCGAGTTTTGAAATAGGAGTAGGAATCAGCTGAAGAAGGGTGGGGGTGGTATTCCAGGGAACAGCAGGTCTAAAAACAAGAGAACTGGGGCATTTTATTTTTTTTTTTTATTTATTTTTTTTTTTTTAATTTTTTTTTCAACGTTTTTAAATTTATTTTTGGGACAGAGAGAGACAGAGCATGAACGGGGGAGGGGCACAGAGAGAGGGAGACACAGAATCGGAAACAGGCTCCAGGCTCCGAGCCATCAGCCCAGAGCCTGATGCGGGGCTCGAACTCACGGACCGCGAGATCGTGACCTGGCTGAAGTCGGACGCTTAACCGACTGCGCCACCCAGGCGCCCCGAGAACCGGGGCATTTTAGGAACTGCAAGAAGTTAGGAGTGAGAAATGAGCCTGAAGAGGAAGATGGGCCAGGCCCAAGGGGCTTGTGTGCCATAATGAGGCTTATGGATATTATCCCAAATAATACTCATTTAGCTAATATAAAGTTCCCGTTAAACACTGTATATTGTTGGAGGCTGAGAATACAGCAGTGAAGAGAACGGCAACAACAAAAAAAACTGCCTTCGTAGAGCTTACATTCTAACTGGGGAGACAACGGTATTTGTGGAATGAATGAACATTTGCTGCATGAGTGAAAAGGAGAGATCGACAGGGTTGGAAATGAATTAGCGTTGGAGGTGAAGGCAGGAGTTAAAGATGATGTGGGTTTCAGGCCTGGGCACCTGGTAGATGTTAGAACTAGTCACCGAGGTAGGGTGCGCTGAAGAAGCAGTTTGGGGGAGGGGAATGACTTCAGTTTTGGACAGGTTGAGTTTGAGGTGCTTATCACACAGGGTAGGCCAAGGGGCAGAGGACACATTTCTCCTCATCCACCTGGAGCTAGATCCACTAGCTTTGGTTCAAGGTGACCTCGTGAGCAGCATGACACAGGCCCAGTAACTAAGGCAACTGGCTGTGGGTCCTATCACCAACAGAAGCCTTGTTCTGTGGCTAAGAAACAAGCCCACCATTTATCCTGGGAATATTTCTGCTCCCACCCGATCTTTTAGAGCAGCCTCTGGGCTGCTGCTACACCGTTCCTGTGCACGCTTACCTGGCAGAGGGCCTCCTCAGCTTCTAAGCCCACCCAGCGCCCCGGTCTCAACACCCCCTTTGGAAAGCGCCAGAGTACCCAGCAGACAACTGGAGACCCTGTTTGTCGGTAAAACACCAGAGCTCTGGCTGAAAGCCCTTGTCACTGTTGATTCCAGCAGCGTGGGTTGGACACTGGCCACCTGGGTTGAAAGATTAGTGAAACAAAAATCCCATCATCCGGACTCCTGGAGTTCTGCCAGGGGCAGGTTTGAGACCTGAGTCTCCGCAGGCCGCATGGAGGAGAGACTGCTCGGCCTCTGAGAAGGAGCTGGGCTGTCTCGATGCAATACTGGCTTGCTGCAGTTCGGGCTTCCTGAATCCCCCTTTTCCTGACTGCAGACCGGGAGGGGTGGGGGTTGAGTTCCTACCGCCTTTTTGTTGCACTAGACTTTTGTCTCTCAAGGTCCAGTGGTGGCTATCCATTCTTTTTTTTGTTTTTTAAAGTTTATTTGTTTTGCGAGAGACAGCACGAGTGGAGGAGGGGCAGAGAGAAAGGAGACAGGGAATCCCAAGCAGGCTCCCTGCCATCAGCGCAGAGCCCGATGTGAGGCTCAAACTCAGGAAGTGGTGAGATCGAGATCAGGACCTGAGCTGAAAACAAGAGTCAGACGTTCAACGGACTGAGCCACCCAGGCGTACCTGGAGGTTCATTCTTGATGGGAAGGGAGGAGCCTGGATGCTCTGGGCCATCTGGGAACGTGCCTCAATCACACACAAGCTGAGACCAAGTCCTTCCTGGCTTGATGATTGGTGGCGCCTTCCTTTCAGCATCCTGAACATACTAGTCATTTATTTAATAACTATTTATCGAGTACTTATCATGTGCCAGGAATGTTTCTTGTTTGGTTTTTGGTTTTGTTTTTCAAACTTTTCTCTTTTCAAATGTGTGTGTGTGTGTGTGTGTGTGTGTGTGTGTGTGTGTGTGTGCGAACATTTAAGTTCTATTCTTAGTTTTAATTATACAGGGCAGTGTTATCAGCTGTAGTCCCCATGTTACTAGATGCTCACACCCGGCACTGTTTTATGCGCTGGGGAATGGAGCAGCAAATGAGAGACCAAAGTTGCTGCCCTATGGAGCTTATATGATGTTGTTGAATAGCAATAAATGCAAAGGAGAGATAATAAAGGGGTGTCTGGCATATTGGTGGGGGCGGTGAGAAGGTCACTTTGAGTAAAGACTAGAAACAAGGGCACTGGTTGTGATGGTATTTTGGGAAAAAGCAATCTTTTGGGGAAGAGCAGGGGGCACAACACTTGTGTGACACAGCATGTTCAAGGAGCAGCGTGGGGGCTGGCATGACTGGAGTGGAATATACTGGGGTCCCAGCGTGAACATGCGGTCAGAGAGGCTTAGGAGAGTCATATGGATCATAAGAACATGGGTTTTTCCTTAGTGAAATTCACCCTCCAGGCTGGTGCCTAGGAATCAGCCCCCCTTTCAGCCCCTTCAGATGCCTGAGTCCTAAGGAAGGAGGTGTAACACTTGCATAAGATTTGAAATCTTCCAGTGGACCGGGTCTCTGGAAAGTTGCAGAGAGGGACATGGAAAGAGCCCCAGCCGGTGCATGAGGAAACATCCAGGAGGCATACACTGGCTAAGCCCAAGGCTTCAGGCACTAGGACAAGTACAGTGACTTGGCTTAGGGAAGGGGGCACCCCCTCCTACTCCCACTCTCTTCCCCTCACCCACTGAGCCTGTTCCAGCAGCCACAGCAGCAGTGGGGGCTCCTGGGGGAGGGACAGGGGAGCTGGGAAGCTGGGATACAGGATTTGCTAAAGTATTGAGGGAGAGGTCATCCCTGTGGTCCTTGGGGCTACCTCACCTTGTCTCCTTGTCTGTCCTGTTTGTCATTTGGGATAAGGGGGCTGAGATGTCACTGGTGTGTGTGTGTGTGTGTGTGTGTGTGTGTGTGCACACGTGTGTTGAGGCAGGGGAGGGAGGACCGGGGGTGGACTAGTGAGAGGAGTTCTCTGCCCTGCTCTTCGGAGGAAAAGGGTGCCCCAGCTTGTGTGGGGACCTAGTGCCAAGTTTAGGGTGAGGTGTAGGAGGGTCCAGGCTTCAGCAAATGCTTGGACCTCAGGCTGGAGTCCTGTACCTTCAGGAGGGGCTGAGGCCAGTAGAATGCTTCATTTGGGGGAACAAATACCCAAATCAATAATGGAGCACTGGGATCGGTCACTCCCTGAAAATCAAAGGATCCCATCCTTGCACGGGTCCGAGGTACCCACCATACCCTTTCCTGCTGCTTGGGGTGGCCTTGCTGGCCTACAAAGCTGTGAGGCTGGGAGTGCCCAGGGGTACTCAGATCAGATCAGATCTGAGCCAGTCTCCCCTAGACGTCCCGAGTGAAAGTGGCATGAGTGAATGTCACTTCTGCTCTAGTGATCCAGGTCCCACAGACCTGGGAACCCCTGAAGGCAAGAACCAAGTCTTTCAATCTTTCATTACCAGTTCCTGCCCCAGGCTAGCCCACCGTGGGTAGCAGGTCTCACAGAGGACCTTCTGTGCTCTGGGCCTTGGCAAGACGCTGGGTGTCCCCAGCTGGGACATGGCTGAAGGGATCTGCCCAAAGTTACACAGCAGGTCACCATCCGGTCTTCCCACAGATGTTCCTCAAACGTGCCTCCCCTTCAGGAGCCCCTGCCCACCCTGCCCCGACAGTGGCAGCAGGGAAACTCCCATCCTAGTTCGTATCCAAGTCGGGGGCTTTTATTTACAGAAAGGCCTGGATGGATCTCGGGGAAGGGGTGAGGATGGGAGGGGATAATGCCAGGAAGAGAGGGGAGATGGGTGTTTAAATACTCAGATGGGAGGGAGGCAGGGAGGAAGTGGTGGGGCTGGCTTAAGGATGGCCACCTCTGGGGAGTCACCCACCAGCCATCACCCAGCAAGTCCAGGGGAGGAAGATGGGATCAGGGATGGGCAGAGACCTCAGTCCACCTGCCCCAAAGAAGATGGCCCCTGGAAGATGGCACAGATTAAGGAGACATTTGTTTTGGTAACTTCCGAGTCGTGCTCCAGGAAGGAAAGCCACCCATCTGCTTTGGAGCTGGGACTTTCGGGTGACCCTTGCCCTGTCGGTCTCACCTTTTCATTCCAGTGCCCTCCCTTTCCTTCCCCCATATTCTAGAATTTCCTTTTTCTCAGGACTCCTGGGTCCCAGATGGAAGGTCCTGGGAAAACTGGCTTCCTGGGCTGAGGGATGGGGTATGTGTCCATCCAGAGGGAACCCAGTCCTTTCCCCCCAGGGTGCCCACCGGGCTCTGTCCCAGCCTCATGCTCATGGCCCTTTGATGGATCCAGGCTCTGTGAGGCGTGCAGAGGCATAGGCCGAGGCTCCAAGGCAGGCCGCAGGCTCACAGAAGCCTGGCAGCCCAATGGGGCCGGGCAGGCCTGGTCGGCCTGCTTCTCCCGGGGCCCCTGGGGATCCTCGAGCTCCATCTTTGCCGTTGATTGCTTGGCCGGGCCGGCCAGGGAGTCCTGTGAAAGGGAGAAGACCGGGACATCAGGGCCGCCTCCTGTCTCGGCTGGCTGTAGGATTCTCAGTCCCGTTTTTCAGGGAAGTGGTGGGAGTGGGATGAGGTCAAGGATGAGGCCGGGAAAAAGGGACTGCCCCAGACGGGTTCTGAGAGAGTCGCATTATCCATTACTCCCACCTCCCAATTAATGAATCTTGGGAGCAAATGCCTTTTCATTTTCCTACACGAAGCAGATTTTGGTACAAGCCAGGATGTCCTCAGAATCTCAGCTGTCTGGTTCCCAGCCAGACCCCACCCAGCAGCTCCCGGGTGCTCCAAAGGGATGCAAAAGCTGGATGTACGAGAATGTGCTGGCTGAGCAAGAGGCCGCCAGGGCAGAGACCCAAGTGTCTGCGGGTCCTGAATCCCAGAGCTGAGGGACAGGACTGCCGCTCGGCAGGGCCAAGGTCTTACCTGGGATCCCCGGGGGCCCGGGCATCCCGGGATGCCCACGTCCCATCTCTCCCCGGTCACCCTTCTCTCCGCGTTTTCCTGCGGAGAAAGAAAGAAGCCTTCACTTTTCACAATTGGAGGATGTTTTTTCTACTTTGGTTGCTATTTCATTTCTATTTCACACACAGCAATTACTCCTGTTTTATGCTAGTTTATAATAGGGGAAAGTTGGAAATGTCTGCAGAACTGGTTAAATAAGGGAAGGTCCAGACAGGATGGAAGGCTACAGCCAATCAAGTTCATTACAGGAAAGCATCTAATAATAATAATAATAATAATAATAATAGCTAATATTTACTATGTGCCAACTCTATGTAAATTACCTCCACATGTAATCCTCAGGACAATGCTATGAGGTGGTTGTTATTAACATCCCCCATTTTACAGATGATAAATCTAAGGCCCAGGGAGATTATCAGGTAACTTGTCCAAGGTCTATAAGGAGAAAGTGGCAGAGTCTGGACAGACACCTGTCTTGTGACTCTCAGGTTTGCATGCTTTACTACTTTGCTAACTTACCTCCCCGCTTCTAGAGACATGGAAGGATGTTTATGGAGTACCACTAAGCAAATTTATAACAACACCCCCCCCCCCCCGCCAAATACCCAAGTTATAAAATAGTACATTCATCTCCATCAATTTTCTACTGAGAAAGCAAGCCCAGGAGTCACATATGACTTCTGGAAAACTTTGCTGAGGGAGTGGGGCAAAGTGTACCTCATCCGGAGAGGGGGAATGATGAAAGAGAAAACAGGAGGCTGAGCCATCAGACCACACAACCCATAACCCAGTTGGGGTCTGGCCTTGGCCAAGTCCATACCTGCCCAGTCCCCACCCCCACCATAGAACAGCACTCACCCTTGGGCCCTGTATTGCCAATCTGACCCACGGCTCCCACGATGCCAGGAACACCCCGAGGGCCAGGATGCCCGTGGGGTCCCTGCTTGCCTGGGTACCCAGGAGGCCCAGGGGGTCCTGGGGGACCCATCATCCCGACCGCACCCAGGGCCTCCCTCTTGGCACTCACAGCGACCTCTGCCAGTTGCTCTGGAAGGGAGGGAGGGAGAGGAGAGGTCTGTGAGATGGGGGTGGGCTCGGGGAAATGGGAAGGCAGAGCGTCCCCCACGAGCCGGGCCCCTAGGTGTGCAGAGGAGAAAGCCCGGTGTTTAATGTCCCATTCCCCCCCCCCGGTTTGCCGAAGTCAGAGATCCAGCGTGGACAGATGTACATAGGTCCCCGGCCTCTTGGAAGCAGAGCTGGAATGAGCACCCAGGCCTGCAGACCCTCGGGCAGGGCCAAGTGGAGCAGCTCCTGAGGGGTGGCACCGCGCCGGCTTGGACTGGGAGGAGGAGGGGGTGCTGCCCCCGCCCTCACCTTGCATCATCTTCATCATCACCGCCACGATGTGCTGGTCACTGGCATCTCGGCCCTGCGAGCAGAGAAGGCCTTCCAGGAAGAAGCCCCTGGCCGGCTCCCATTCTCCCACGGAAGTCTGTGCGGCATCGGACAGAAATCCCCCCCCCCGCCCGCCGCACCCACCCCCAAGCCGTCCGAGGTGGGGCCTCAGGGAAGCCAGCTGGCTCCGGGGACTCCCAGCCTTTGAGGGGTCAGCCGCGCCCGCAAAGGGATTTCCTACCGGGAGACTCCCCGCTCCTGGGGGCCGACTCACCGCCACGCCCTGTCTCCCCGGCAGTCCCGGCACGCCTCGGTCTCCAGCTAGTCCTCGAGGGCCGGGGGGCCCGGGGTAGCCCTGCACCCCCGGGGCGCCCGCATCCCCGCTGGGGCCCGGGTAGCCGGGTTCTCCGCGGACTCCTTGCTGCCGGGGCGGGGGTGGGGGTGGTGCGGGGCGGCGGTGAGAGTTCGCACGCGCCGGGGAGGGAGAGGAGGAGGGGAGGGGAGAGTGGGGGGTGGGAGGAGGAGTGGGTAGACGGGGAGGAGAAGGGGAGGGGAAGGTGCGGGAGGAGAGGGAGGAGGCCGGGACAGCAGCCGTCGCCGGGCAGCGGGGCGCGGCATCGCGGGGGCTGGACTCACCTGTCCCTTGGGCCCCGGCTCGCCAGACTCGCCCTGCAGGCACAGGTAAGCCGGGTCACGGGCGCCGAAGCCCCAGAGCCCGCCCCCTCCCTCCCCCCCCCACCCCCCCCACCCCCCCCCACCCCCGCCCCGGCCACCCCCGCGCGGCCAGCTCACCTTCTCGCCTTTCTCTCCCGGGAGACCGGCCACCCCCCGGTCGCCCTGCAAATTGAGCACAGCGAGTCAGAGCGGCGACGGACCCCCACCCGCCGCCGCCGCCGCCGCCCGGAACGCGGGGGGAGGGGAGACGCTGGTACTCACCACGCCGCCGCGGGGTCCGGTCTTCCCTGGGGAGCCCTGCAGCAAGCGGGCAGTCAGGACTTGGTGAGTTCCCCTCTCCCGGGACGTCTGGGTTCCCCCCCCCCCCCCCCCCCCGCAATCCCCGGTCCTGGCCACACCCCTCTGCAGCTCCTCCCGGTCCCCCAGGACCGCCTGGGACCCGCCGGACGTATTTTTCCGCGAAGATCTGGAGCGCTGAGGAAGGACCTAACTGAGCTCCAGCCCCCCCAGGTCCTGAAGCCTCTTGCCCAGGTATTTTCCAGCCCCATTTGGTACCTTGTCTCCCTTGATGCCTGGCAAGCCTTGGGGCCCTGGAATTCCGGGAGGCCCCTGCTCCCCCTTGGGTCCCTGAGGAGAAAAGAACCCAGAGTAGTGTATCAGATGAGGTGTCCAGACATGCTCCCCACTGCCCATCACAGCTGGCCGCCTCCACTAACCTGCCGTCCTTGAGGGCCTGGCTGCCCCACCGGCCCCCTCTCACCCTGGTCACCCTGAAATGGAAAGAGAGGATGACACACAGGCCAATGACACACAGGCCAGAGGATGACACACACCCCCTCCTCGGTCGCCCCCTCCAGACCCCAGACCCTGCTGGTCAGGATGCCCTCCATTCCTCCACACCAGCACTGAGGTCCTTTGCTCCACTTTACAGACCAGCAAACTGGGGCCCTTGCCGGGAAGGCCTCACAAGGCTGGGCAGGACTAGGCAGGTGCTGGAGCCGTGGATAGGACCCAGATCCTGGGTCCAGTGGTGCCAGCTGCTGCAAAGGCCCCCAGGGAGGGACCACTGTGCCAGGCACTTACCTTCTGCCCCATGATGCCTCGGGGTCCGATTTCTCCTTGAGGTCCTGGCTCTCCCTGGGGGACAGAAACTGGGAGTGAGGCAATGGGCCTGGTGCATCCCTCCCTTCCACGGCTGGCTAACCCCTACCCTCCCTGGGTCTCAGCTAATTCACTTCATCATTTATCCCCTGTTCTTTGGGTCCCTGTCCTTTTCTTTCAATAGGACCCCACATGGTTGTAGTCAGTCATCATGTGGTCATTTATTTAATATCTGCCTTTTCCACTAAACTGTAAACTCCATCTGAGTACGAGACTATCTCAGCATCTGACACAGTTGCAGGTAATGGTGAATGTTTATGGAATGAATGAATGAATGAATGACTCTGCTGGATTCTTAGCCCCAGTCAATTTGGCCATCTGAGGATGTCACACCCATATAGAACAGAACCAATCCCACCATCACCACACTGTGCATAGAGAAACAAGGACCCAGAGTGGAAAAGGGGTGTCTCCCTGGGTCAGTGGGTCAGTGGCATAGCCCAGACTGGCATTCAGGCCCCCCTAAACTAGGGCTTCACCCCACACTCTCACCCAGGCTGCATATGCTGAGTGCAGGGTCTTCAGACCTGGGAGGGGGACTAATGCAAGAGCCCTGTGTCAGGGAAGGGACACTTACCTCCTTCCCAGGAGGACCAGAGAATCCAGGGAGGCCCTGCTGGCCTGGCTCCCCCTGCAGGAAAACAGTTTTCAGGTCAGTCTGGGGGGTCTAGTCAAGCTCTTGATCTTGCAGAAACCTGATGAACCCTAAACAGAATCTAGAACCAAATGAGTTGGGGAAAAGGTGTTCTTGGTCAGGTCTTTTGGACTCCATTTATTTTCCTGTTTGTTTCTCCTCTGGTTGGGAGCCATGCCATCCTGTTTCCACAGAGGGCTGAGGGGGGAGCGGCAGGAAGGAGGTGCTTGGGCACTGTTGTTGAGCCGGGGGTGAGGCCTGGGCCTTAGGATCTTTTAGCCATGCCCCTGGACCCTGCCCCCCAGGCTCCCTTGCTCAGACGAAGCCAATCCTGTCCCCAGCTTGAGGTCACCTTACCTTGTCTCCAGGGCCTCCTTTTGTCCCAGGCTGGCCCGGCACACCCTGGAGAAAGAAGATGACATCAGTTTCTATCCTGGCACTGGGGAGCCCCAGGCATCTCCTGCTTTACCTCCCATCCCCATTCCAGATCCCCTCCCTTCCTCAGCCCTGGCTTGTGGGAGCTGAACAACAGAAGGCCCGGCCATGGCATCACAAAGTTGACTGTACCCTGAGCCCTGGTGGGAGAGGACGGGGGTACAGAGGGGCCTAGAGTCTATGGGGAGAAGAGAAGCACCCTGTGTTCACAGGCACATGTAAATGACTACAGGAACACAATCTGCACACAGGCATGTTATCAGGCTTTGGCCTCAGCACCTCCAGCAGGGAGGCAGGGGGCGTCCCATGGACTGGGCTTCCAGAAGATGTGCGATGGATGGAGGTGGCCCTGAATGGTGAGAAGGCAAAAAGAGGTAGGGAAGGGCATTCCAAGCAGAAGCGCCTGCAAAGGCCTGAAGGTGTAGGGGTAGAAGAGGCAAGGCAGGGTTCCCTGAGAAAGGAGAGGACACAGAGGGGCCGTGGCTGGTGAGGATGGAAGGGTATGGTGGGGTCAAATTATGGTGGCCCTGAATGCTAAAATGAGCTGTGAGGACAAGCCTTGTAGCTGTTCTGTTCACAACTTTCTCTGCCTCTCAGTGCACCCTGGGGACTCAGTAACCATGTCCTGAATGACTGGATGGAATGACTTTCCTGGAGGCAGTGAGGGCCATGAAAAGTGCCTTAGTGGGAAATAACCAACATGGAGAATTGGAATGATCAAAGAGAAGGCTAGAGCAACTGTCCAAATGATGAGGCCTAAGCCAGGCCGGGGCCACAGAGGTGGTGATGAGGTCTGGGCTGGGTGGGGACAAGGACTAGAGCAAGATCCCTGGGTGTGTGGATTTCCACCTCATCAACCACTCATGCCACCATGGGGAAGTGGGCAACACTGAGCAGGAGAAGCAATTTGCCCCTGGGGCCGCCCCTGGGACTCCACCCCGTACTCACCGCCAGGCCCTGGTGGCCTTGGTTTCCTGGCCGCCCCGCCTGTCCTGCACTGCCCTGGGAGAGACAGAGAACCAGGGGCACAAGTGAAAGCTCCAGCTAGAGGTTCCATGGCTTCTGCCCCCATGCAAGTAAGGAAACTGAGGCCCAGAGGCAAGCAGGGATGCGTCAGTGGCACACTTGAGGATCCCAGGCTCCTATGCCTCCAGGATCAGTGTGATGAGACTCAGGGCCTGAGCTGGGAGGGACCCTGACCACTCCCCAACTCTACCGGCAATCCCCACTCATACCTTCATGCCAGGTGTGCCTGGGGTCCCATCCTTGCCGTCGATGCCTGGGGGGCCCTGCTCAGAAGGAAAGTGGGGAGATGCCTGGGGTCAGGCCACCCACCCATGTCCCTCTGTGACAGCTGCAGTCAGTGCGTAGGTAGGAAGTGGGTCTGGTTATCTCAGGAACCCCCACCAGCCAACTGAGTGGGGGGGGGCAGAAATGGGAAGAGGATTTGGGGTGATGGGCCACAGTCCTTCCTCAGTGGATGACAAGTGTCGCAGATTGCTGCAAGCTTCCCCAAACCTCTGCTACATCACCACCCCATTTACAGGTGAAAGAACTAAGGCACAGAAAGAGGGCCTCTCCCAAGGTCACAGAGCCAACCCGCCAGCAACAGAGCTCAATCCAGAATCTCAGGCTCCTCGTCCTCTGAAGCTTGGACACAGTTGACCCTGCTCTCTGTCTGGGTAAGCCTGGGCCACTTACGGTTGCTCCCTTCGGGCCTGTTATTCCCTGGGGTCCTCGAACACCTTGGCTGCCCTGCAAAATAGATAGAAATGAGGTCACCTTCGAGATGCTGAACCCCTGTCAGGTTGATCAGAGAGGGGAGCGCTGAGAACAGGGACCTCCAGCTCTCAGGGTCCCTCTTGGCACAGGCCACATTGTGCAGGGGCTGGAGAAGAGAGGGGCCTGAGGCCCAGAGGGGAGGGAGTAGAGGTCAGCGCCAAGCTGATGGGACTGGGCTGGGCTGGGCTGGGCAAGTGCAGGGATAGGAACTGGCACTCACTGAGACCTCACCTGGGCTCTGAGCTCCACTTATATGAAGGAACACAACCAAATACAATGTGTGGACTTTGGGTCTTGATTTGAACAAGAACCCTGAAGAGACATTTTTGAGACGATTGGGAAACACTGAACATAGACTGATATTAAGGAATAACTGATATTTGCTGATATTAAGGAATAATTGATAATCTTGTTGGTATGAAAGTGAATGATATAATTATGTGAGAAAAAGCCCTTATTTTTAAGATATACGGACAGAAGTATTTAGGAGTGAAATGACATGCTGTTGAGGCAAAGATTTGCTTGAAAATATCAACAACAGGGGACCTGGGTGGCTCAGTCAGTTGGTGCCCGGTTCTTGGTTTTGGCTCAGGTCATGATCTCACAGTTCGTAGGATCGAGCCCCGTGTCAGGCTCTGCTCTGAGCATGAAGTCTGCTTGGGATTCTCTCTCTCTGTCTCTCTCTGCCCCTCCCCAACTAGAGCTATCTCTCTCTCCCTCTCTCTCTCTCTCAAAGTAAATAATATTTTTTTAAAAAAGGAAGGATATAAAATATCAGCAACAAAGTGGTGGATTGAATAGGGCAAAGTGTCAATTTGGGGAGACAGGTATATAGAAATTCAGCGTATAATTCTCTCTACTTTTATATGTGTTTAAAAACTTAACATAAAAAACTTTTAAGAAAGTTTAGTTACTGCTCAGTTTTTCTATAAACTCAGAACTGCTCAAAAGAAATAGTCTATTAATTTTTTTAAAAAGTTAGGAGAACTGGGATATAGACCAAATCCCATTAGCCCCATGGCTGATTTGCTGGAATTTCATTGTCTGGCCACAGCAAGCGTGGGACTGGATCCTATGCCTTCTCCCAAATTGAATGTGATCAGCACAGGCTGGGCTTGCAGGAGTGGGGGCTGGTGGGGTGCCTGGGCTCCCAGCACAGAGGCTCCTGCCCCGCACGGATCACTCGCCTGCACAGACACACAGGGTAACGCACACACACATGCACGCACTTGCAGACACACAAAGTACAGACGCAGAGTAACTCACGCACACACCCTCATGCATTCGCACAGACACTCAGAGTAACACACACACGCGCACCTGCAAAGACACACACAAAGCAACACATCCTTTGTGGTGTGCGCACCCATACAAACACAGAGTGATGCACGCACACACAACCATGCATCTGCATGGAAAGAGTAACACACACACACACACACTCGTATAGACACACAGAGTAATGCACACACACACACACACACACACACACACACACACACACTTGCACACGAGCCGTGGGTGGCCCCCCCAGTACTCTCCAGGGACCCTGGCTGGACAAAGGGTGGCTGAGGACTCACCACATCGCCCTTCTCCCCGGCTCGGCCTGGCGGCCCCCGTGGACCTTCCTCACCCTGGCAAGAAGGACAAACAGGCATCCAGATCACATGGGCTCAGCGGGGGCCCCACTCCCTTTGCAGCCCCAGGAGCTCCAGCCTGGAGGAGGTATGTGTGCAGGAGCAAGAGGACACTTACTGGTGACCCAGCAACACCAATGGAGCCCACCATGCCTTTGTACCCACGAGGACCCTGGGGAGAGAAAAGAGTTACAGTCAGTTCTGGCTGGACCCCAGAGGCCAGGGGGCTGTTCATGACAGCTCTTGCAGGACACCTCCGACTTACTTACCGTCTCTCCTTTGGGTCCCTCCATGCCTGGGTAGCCCCTGATGCCCTGGGGACCCTGTCAAGACACAAGAATGACAGCAATGGCGATTTCAAGGCTCCTCTGAGGCGGGCAGCATAGTCCCTATCTCAGAGAGGGGACACTGAGGCTCAGAGATGGGGAGGGACTCACCAGGGTCACTCAAGGGGACAGAGGCAAAACCTGGGCCTTAGCTGAGTCTTCTGGCTGACAGCTTTGGTGTCTGTCCCTCAATTTCTGACAGTCAGCCTCCCTCTCTCCACCCAGAGACTGGACACAGGTGTTTCTTTTACAGGTTAAAGGCCAGAGCAAGGGAATGGTGCCACTAAGATCCCTTAGGATGAGGAGAGGGGGGTCCCGGGAGGAGCATTCCTTACCGGTGGTCCAGGGATGCCTTGCTCTCCAGAGGCACCCACGTCTCCCTTGGGACCCTGTGGGGCAGGAATGAGTGATCAGACAGGCAGGCAGATCGAGAGAAAAACATACAGACATCCAAAGATACCATCCCTTTCCCAGAAAAAGCAGACAGGAAGGACCCTAGAACCCGTGGGAAAATGGAGGCCCAGCAAAGAGAAGGTACTTGTCCAGAGACATGCTGACCTGGAATATAGGCCTCTTGCTTCTCAGCTCAGTGCCCAGAGACCCACAGGGAAAGGAGAAGGGATGAAGAAGGGGCGGTCCCTGTAAGACCCTCTTCACACACACCTCTGTAGCCCTCTGTTCCTCATACTCACGGGCCTCCCCTGGCGGCCAGAATCTCCCAGAACCCCGCGTTTGCCAGGATGCCCCTGAAGGGAAGGAGGGAACTCAGTGTGAGGTCACCTCCCAACCACCTGCTCTGCCCTCCAAGGACTTGGGCCAGTAGCTCACCTTCACTCCCTGCAGCCCTGGGGGGCCTTTCACACCCGCCGGACAGTTGGTTGGACACTGGAAAGAAAATCCCGCCAGGTTCTGTGGTCACTGGCCTGCCCTGTCTTGCCAACTCCCAGAACCTCCTGTCACCCCACTTGGCTGAACCTCCGTGGGGCAACCCCTCGCCATCCCACTGACTCTACCTCCAAGGCCGACCCACCCCTTCCCCACATTAGACCCGCCCCAGGGCCTCCTCTCACCAAGAAATCCGCACTGCCTTCCAGACCCTGGATGGTTCCTGGGCGGCCCTGAGAGGAGATATATGGAGATGAAGCCTGACCTGAGCCTTTCCCACCTCAGGCTTGTGCCAAAGACCCTCATCCTTCCCCATGCGGGAAGTCTGGGGACACTTACCGGTTTGCCAGGTGGCCCCGGGGGCCCTGGTGGCCCCTCTGGTCCAGGATCCCCCTGGAAACAAGATGGGCCAAGATCATACTCCTGTCCAGCTCTTCCAGGGTCACTCTGCCCCCTCCTCCAGTCCCCGATACTGTCCTGTCCACCCTGTCCTCCAGGTCACCTTCTTAGATCTGAGATCTTGGGGAGATACGAGGCCTAATTGCAGGGAGTGGCTCCAGCCCTTGGCTTTCCTGAACCACCTACAGCAAGGTGGGCTCAGCGGGAGAGGCTTCTGCCCCAGACCTGAAGGAGCTCCTGCTGGCCAGAAGCAGGCCCAGGAGCTGCTGCAGAGACACTCCAGCTTGCCAGCTTGGAGGTTAGAGGGCAGGAGGCAGAGTGAGCAGAGGGGTGGCTGGGGCTCACCTTGGGGCCTGTGATTCCAATCTCACCAGGGAGGCCAACAGGTCCAGGTGGTCCCTAGGAGGAAAGCTGTCACTGGCTAGGATGCCTTGGAGGTTTAGCCCACCCTGATACCAAGGTAGGGATAGGCACCTAGAAGCCCCTTCTCCACTTTTACTTTGGAACCAAGCCCAGAGAGACTGACAACTTAGGGCTTTAAGGGCCATAGAATCCCAGAGGCAGCAGGTAGGCCCAGAGTGAGCTGGCCCAGAGTTCTCTGGGAAGTCTGCCTGTTCTGGACACCATCACAGGATGCTGGCCCCTCCCCTTGATGGCCCGTCCTTCTGTATCCTCCTTCCCCAAGAGTCCCAGGGACCCTGTCCCATCCAGAAGGACTTACAGGAGGTCCAGCAAAGCCAGGGCCCTGGAACAGAAGGAAAGAAAATTGGGTTCATGGCTCCTTCTGCAAGTCCCCCCCTCTACCCACAAAGGGTCCCTTGAAGCCCTTGCAGGTTATTATACTCACTGGCAGGCCAGGGGGACCTGGGAGGCCGGGCTGGCCCTGCAAGAGCAATGGGAGAGGTTCAGAGGCTGGGGTCTCCTAGGTCTCTGTTCCTCTCTACCACAGCCCCTTCCTTGGATGGCCCAAGCTGAGTCCCCAGCAGGCCACTTACCTTGACTCCAGGGATCCCCATGGGGCCAGGCTCCCCCTTGGCTCCAGTTAGACCCTGGGGAAGAAACAGAAGGTAGATTAGTGAAGGGCAAACTTGTTCCCTGAACCACGGGAGAGGGCAGGGCCTGAAGTCTCTCCTGGGCAGGCCCCAGCTGCTTCCCACCTCACTCCATGAAGGTCAAGTGACTGCAACACTGCTTTCCCCTCCCCCAGTGCTCACAGCAACCCTGGGAGACAGGAAGGCAGAAGGAATACTCTTTTATGAAAGATGAGAAACCAAGGCCCCAAGATTTGTCTGCACAGGCCTCACACCTCCCAGCTGAGGAGCCTAGAAGACCTAAATGTAGGTCTGGATTGGCCATTTTCTTGACGTCTGTCTGCCCTTGGCAACTTTTTCCAAGCCTTAGTGTTCACATCTCCAAAATGGGTTAATCATGTTTACCTCTCTGGATGGATGTGAGAACCAATATGCCAGTGGAAGGCAATGTGCTTCTTAATCTTTGCAGGTTGTGGAAAATTTGGAGGGGTCCTGGTGGCTGTTCATAGCCATGATGACCCTCTTGAGCCAACAGGGCAAAGGCAACTCATGGGACCTCTTTCTCCTCCCATCTTTTAGTGACTGACCCAGGTGTATTCCTCAATCAGATGACTGTCTCAATGGTTCTGGCTGTGTCCAGGAGCCTGTGACCTTGGGGCTCCTGGGAATTCTGTGGTATCGACGAATAATGTTCCTCTCCTGCATTGCTCCTGGGGCCGCGAGGGGGTAGTAGGGAAGGGAATGGGGAAGGAAAGGACAGCTCCATGCACAGTGTTCAATCTGCTACTTGGAGGCTGGAAATGTGAGACTAAATCCTGGCTGCTACAGATGAACAGAACCCCTGTTTGGACCCCCATGTGCCTGTGATTTCATGCTCCTGGGGTGGCTGTGGGGTCACAAGTCATATGGAGGTGAAGGGAACTCATAGCTATAGTCTCCACCTTGCTGCCCTGCTCTGAACAGAAGAGAGAGAAGATGTCAGAATTGGACTCTGGAAGTCAGTGAGTGGAGCCCTAATTGGCTTTACCAGACACTCAGGTACTCACATCAATCCCAGGCTTCCCGTCCGGCCCATCTGGCCCCGCTTTGCCAGGTTCTCCCTTAGGTCCCTTAACAACAGAGGTGGGGCAAATATTAGCCAGAGGAGGGCAAGAACTAGAAAGGTAAAAGGTCAAAGAAGAAAAAAAGCACTCACCGGAGGCCCAGCTTTCCCAGGGGGCCCCTTGTCACCCTGTAAGATAGAAGTCGGTTAGACAGCACCCTGTGGCTCATGCTACCCCAAATGGGCAGCTGGCTGGCCCCACATCCCCTCTCCTCACTTTCTTCTCTTCTGTCCTGCATCCCCTCAGCCTTGCTTTTTTTTTTTTTTTTTTTTGAAAATAGCTCCCTTTTCCTCAAAAAAAAAAAAAAAAAAAAATCATAGATGGATTGAGACCAACCCCAGCCAGGTTGGAGAGCTGCTGTTAACGTGCAAGCGGGTTATAGACACACAGATGTTGGTAAGGTGCCAGTTAGAAGACCCGGAGATAAGGTTGTGGGCTCCAAGTTACCTCAGAGAGCGGGTGTCTCTTGGATTTGGGCAAGTGTGGGAGAAACTGGGACTTTCAGAAAAACATGAAAGGGAGGTGAACTGGGTGGGGAGCAGCTCTTTTCTGGACTGGGGTCAGGAAAAGAAGAGACTGGGGCAAGAGCAAGGACCAAGACGGCCTATGAAGAGGGTCGATTCAATCTGTTCCTAAGGCAGAAAGGATCTCCTTCCCCGGTGACAAAGGACCCATGGTGGAGGACAGCCAGGGCCTGTGGAGTTATATGCAGGCCGAGAGGACTTCAGGCAGTTCAGGGCCTGCAGCCGCCAGAGAGTCTGGCAGGGACCCAGCGCCCAGTGTTTGGAGGGTGGGGGCGCCAGGTTGAATAGAAGTCTGTCCAGATGGGTAAACATGGAGCTGACCTCCTGGGGTAGCCTCCTGAATGAGGCATTTAACCCTCACCATGCTAGGGAGAGCAGGGAACAAACCCTGCTGATTCTAAATCGGGGAGGAAAATGCAAAGGAAGAGACAGGAGTCTGGTTCAGCTGGTCAGCGGTCTGACCAAGGCTCCCAAGCCACCCTGAAGAAGAATGCAGACGTGCCAGGGGGCAGGGCAAGGCGTCTCCCACCCCCCCCAAAAAAAGGGAGAGTAGGGGTGGGGGATAAGGAATCGCTTTGAGCTGCGGCCGGCAGACCAGACGGAACAGCAGCTCCTTGTCCGCCGGCGGCTATAACGGGCTTTGCATCTCAGCGCTAGTTTTGAGGTTTCCCAGAACAAACGGGCTCCTTGTGGCGCAGGCCGGCGCCGCTTACTGACAACAGGGGGCGCTGCATCTCCAGGCACCCACCCCACCGCCGCCGCCGCTCACAAAGTTCGCCTTTGTCCGCGGCCTCCCCCCCACCCCGCCCCCCCCCCACCCGCCCAGGTTGGAGACTTACGTCGATGCCGTCGGATCCAGGCACTCCCGGCGGCCCTGGGGGGCCCGGGGGCCCAGGTTCTCCGGGCGGGCCTCTCTGAAAACACACAGAGGGGCGCAGCCCTCAGACTGTGCAGGGAGCCGGGCGTCCCAGCGGCGAGCCTCCCCGGGAAACGCAAGCGCCCTTGCGTTTATTGAGAACCTAGTGTGCACCGCACTGTGTACCACTACATGTACAGTCTTTTGGAACGCTCAGATCAAAGGTCAGGCGGATACTATTACGAGCCCCAGTTTGCAGTTGAGGAAGCAGGCTCAGAAGGATTATGAATGATCACAGAGAGTAAGTGGTGGAGCTAGGGCCGCCGGTCTCCTTCCACCGGACCGCGCTGCCCTTGGGCTGTCGCGGTGGGGAAGAGATGGAGATGCCGACGGCGCAAGTGAATCACAGATGGTAGGCGAGGCGGTGCCCAGCAGTCTGCTGGCTCCAGTGAACGGTTGCTCGTATTATTCTTTTTAGATGAACAACAGGTATACATGGTGAGTAGGTACCCCTCCCTCTCGCTCGAAAGGAAAGTGGGGGAGGCGCAAGGAGAGGGGGCGTAGGGGAGGGAGGCCCGTTCTCCCTTCCCCTCAGAGCAACCCTCTCCCAGCGCCGTTCCTCCCTCGGGTTGCCCTCGTTTGGGGGCCGGCCCCGACCCAGGCAGGGGTCGCGCGCCTGCCTGGTGCCCGCGCCCTCCCCTGGCCGAGAAGTGCCAGGCTGGTGCCCGGGCCCGGCCCCATCGCGCCCCTGTCCCGTTAGGCCCCCAGCACCCCCACCCCCGGCGGCCCTCCGCAGCGCGACGGGGGCGCGGGAGTGGGAGCCGGGCGGAGGGGCAGCGGCCGGGCCCGAGCGGCGTCTGGCTGGAGCCGGGGCCCCCGGGGAGGAGGCGGGGCGGAGGCTCCGGAGCCCTGTGAATGGGCACCATTGTCTCCCCCGCCACCTGGGCTCTCGGGGCTGCCAGGACCGGGCGCCAGCTCCTGGCCACGCTGCCGGTCCCAGGCCGGGCCGAGCGTCCCCGGACAGGGTCCCTCTGGCTCCCCGGCTCGTCCGCCTCCCTTCGCGGCGCCTGGACGCGCCCCCGTGCGCACCCACCGAGGGGACGCGCGCCACGGGGCCGTACGAACCCGAGGGGGGCGGCAGGGGGGCGCCAGGGTAGCGGGCAGACAGGCCGAGCCCTTCACCAGCCTCCTGGGTCCCGCACCCCGGACCCCCCCACCCCGCACCCTGGCCCCGGCGTGGCGGCGGCCGCGGGACTTACGATCTGCGCCAGGGCGAGCACGAGCACCTGGAGGAGCACCAGGAGGCTGCGGGGGGCGGCCGCGGCGGCCATGGCGGGCGGCGGGGTCGCGGAGGACGGGTGCCCGGGTCCACGCTCGCACCGGCCCGCAGAGGCTCCGGGCGCGGCGGCGCTGGCTGCTCTCGGACGGGCCGGGCCGTGCCGCCTGGATATGCGGCGGGGCGGGGCGGGGACCCGCGGGGTCTGTCACCTGAGAGGGCAGGGGGAGGGAGGCCGGCGCCCTGCGCCCAGCTCCGCCCCGCTCCGTCCGGCAGCCAGTGCCCACCCTCTGCCCTCCGAGGAGCGGCCGGGGTGCAGGACCGAGACCGTCGTCCCATTTCTCCGGGAGGCCGTCCGAGGTCCCCCTCCAGCCTGACCTTCAAGGCCCAGCAACTTCCCCCGGACCCGCAGCCCGCGCCCCATCGCTGGCCGGGTGGTCAGCCACTTCTGCCTGCGAGCCCTGGCCTGGGTCCTTCCTCTCTCCTCCAGGAACCGGGCCCAGAGTGAGTTTTAGGTTCTGCAGATCCTGTCTGTAACATAGGCACCACTTTGTTCAACTTTACACACAGTCAGGCCTCTTCTCTATGAGAACCTACCAAAGCCCTTCCTGGATCAGCCATCCCGTGAATACCCCCTGTCCACCTTTTCCTTCTTTCTTCCCTCCCCCCTCCCCCAACTCTATAGTGGAGTTGACTGTGCATCACCTCCAAACTCCTTCATTTCCCTCTCATCTCCCTGCTTCCGCCCCAGCAGGGAGATACGTCTCTTGGAGGTCACCAGTGGGGCCCAGCCCCTCTTTAGTAACCCTCTCTCCGCTCCCCCAACCCCCCACCGCCCAGGAGTCTGTTGGCTCCTGGAGCTGCCCTTGGCCATTCTCTCCTTGAAGCTTCCACCGTCCAGCCCTCCTCCTTCTATTGCCTTCTTCTATTGCCTTTTCTCCACTGCAGCTTTATCTTTAAGCACCGCAGTCTCTAGCTCTGGGCCTTCTTTCTCATTCGGGGTGATCTCCTCCACCTTCATGGAAACAGCCACCACCTTATCTACCAGTTTCCAAAGCCTACCTACCCAGCATCACCTCTCTCCCAGTCTTAGCTTCTTTTCCATTCACTTAAGTAATATTGGTAGGGTGATTTGGAATCAGACTGTCACTAACCATGACCACAGGCACCTGACACTATATGATGTCTCAGTTGCCTCATCTGTAAAAGGGGATGATGATAGTCCCTGTCTTACAGGGCTTTTGTGAAGATTGGATGAGATGATGTATATGAAGTACTTAACCTAGCAGACACACATACTAGGTGCTTGATACGTTTTCGCTTTTATTGTGATTTATGGAGGACACTTTCTTTACCATCCTGTACCCAGTATGAGGGAGAGGACCACAAGATCAGCTAAAATAGTCAACTCTCTGGAACTTAGGAAAGTCCAACCCCATGGGGCACGTGGGCAAAGGGCCCTGAGCTTTGAGACGTGTTCCTGGAGCTTAGTTTGGGAGAGAAGGCTTGAGAGAATTTAATTGATCTGCCTAACAGAGTGGGAAGGAATTTGGAGTTTAGAGGAGGTAAGAAGAGAGGAGGAGGAAGTGAGGGAAGGATGATGGCATTGCCCAGGGTAGGAGGGTAATATTTGTAACAGACATCTCAGAAATGGGATGGCCAAAGTTGTTGTTGTTTAATTAAAAAAAAAAATAATTTTTTTTTTTGAAGAGAAGACGAGTGAGGGAGGGGTGGGGTGGGGGCGGGGGGGGGAGCGGGACACAGGATGCAAACCTCATGCAAGTCTCTTTGGAACTCACAAACCTCAAGATCATGACCTGAGCTGAAGTAGGACCCTCAAGTGACTGAGCCACCCAGTTGCCCCTGTTGTGGATATATTTTTTTAAAATTTTTTAAATGTTTATTTATTTTTGAGACAGACAGAGTGTGAACAGGGGAGGGGCAGAGAGAGAAGGAGACACAGAATCTGAAACAGGCTCCAGGCTCTGAGCCGTCAGTACAGAGCCGGACGCGGGGCTCGAACCCACAGACCGCGAGATCATGACCTGAGCCGAAGTCGGACGCTTAACCGACCGAGCCACCCAGGTGCCCCTGTTGTTGATATTCTTAATATTTGTTTATTTATTTTTGAAAGAAAGGAAGAAGGGGAGGGTCAGAGAGAGGGAGAGAGAGGGAGAGAGAGAATCCCAGGAAGGCTCCACACTGTCATCGTAGATCCCACGAACTGTGAGATCATAACTTGAGATGAAATCAAGAGTCAGATGCTCAACCGATGAGCCACCATGGTTTTTTGCTATTTAAGTAATCTCTACACCCAACGTGAGGCTCGAACTCATGACCCTGAGATCGAGAGTCACATGTTCTTCTGACTGAGCCAGCCAGGCGCCCCCAAAGCTGTTGGGTTTTACGTTGCTCATTTCTTCACCTCTTTGTGAGCTAAATACACATGGGCCTCGTGTAAGTTTTCTTTTGTGGGTGGAAATTACAGAAAGGGCATGCGCTTCACATCTGGATAGCACATAGTAGTGCATTAGTTGTCTTTCGCTGTATAGCAAGTCACCTAAAAATGTGATGCTGTAAAGCAACAATTTCTTGGATCAGGAACTCGGGAGTGGCTCTGTTGGTTGGCTCTGACTCTGGGTCTGTCATGAGGTTACAGTCAGATGTGCCTGGGCTCGGCTCGTCTAGAACGCTTCTTTACTCAATGCATCTGGTGTCTGTACTAGGAAGCCTCCGAGAGCTGGGGCGGGAACAGCTGGAATTTCTCGGGAAGCTCTCTCCTTTATCTATTTGTGGGCTTTCCACAGGGTCTCTCCAGCACAGCAGCTTCAAGGTAGCCGAACTTCAAACATAGCAGCTCAAAGAGAGAGGGACACCAGACCGAAGCAGAATTGCCTCTCAGGATCTAGCCTCAGAAGTCATACAGCATCAATGTCACTGCAGGCTCTTGGTCCAGGCAATTTCAAAGGTTTTCCCAGTTTCAGGGGAGGGAACAGAGACTCCACCTCCTGATGAACGAATGTCAATGTAACATTTTAAGAAGAGCATGGAGCGTATGTGTGTGGGGGGTGTGGAACCTATGTGGGTGCAGCCATCTTTGGAAAATGCAACCTACCATACTTGGGCTTATAACCTGAACCCATTCAGTGGAAACTGAAGCTCAAAGCAGGCGCTGAGTAAGAGAAATTGTCCACAAGACATGGACTACAGGTTCAGGCTAGTCACATACAAATCCTAAGGAGCAGGGAAACTCTGAATAAGTGGAGAGTTGTATATCCACATTCTGTGTCTCCCTCTCTCTCTGCTTCTCCCCTGCTTGTGCTCTGTCTCTCTCTAAAAATAAATATATAAGAAAAAAGAAAATTAAAAAAAAAAAGTGGAAACAGGGTGACTAATGTAGTAGATGCTGTCCACGAAGTCAGCATGGAGCCCACTCGGGGGTCTCTCTCTCCCTCTCTCTCTGCCCCTCCCCCCCTTGCTCACTCACACACTCTCTCTCTCAAAATATACAAACTTTTTTTTAAAAAATAGAAAATTTATGGGGCGCCTGGGTGGCTCAGTCGGTTAAGTGTCCAACTTTGGCTCAGGTCATGATCTCACAGTTCGTGGGTTCGAGCCCCGTGTCGGGCTCTGTGCTGACAAGCTTGGAACCTGCAGCCTGCTTCAGATTCTGTGTCTCCCTCTCTCTCTGCCCCTCCCAGTCGTGCTCTGTCTCACTCTGTCTCTCAAAAATAAATAAGTGTAATTAAAAGAAAAGAAAAGAAAAGAAAATCTCAGGGCACCTGGGTGGCTCAGTCGTTTGGGTATCCGACTTCGGCTCAGGTCGTGATCTCCTGGTCTGTGGGTTCGAGCCTGGCATTGGGCTGTGTGCTGACAACTTGGAGCCACGAACCTGTTTCCGATTCTGTGTCTCCCTCTGTTTCTGCCCCTCCCCCGCTCATGCTCTTTCTTGCTCTCAAAAAATTTTTTTAAATAGAAACTCTACTGGGGCGTCTGGGTGGCTCAGTCGGTTAAGCGTCCGACTTCGGCTCAGGTCATGATCTCACGGTCTGTGAGTTCGAGCCCCGCGTCAGGCTCTGTGCTGACAGCTCCGAGCTTGGAGCCTGTTTCAGATTCTGTGTCTCCCTCTCTCTTTGCCCCTCCCCTGTTCACGCTTTGTCTCTCTCTGTCTCAAAAATAAATAAACGTTAAAAAAAAATAGAAACTCTACTAATCTAATTTACCGCATTATTAGATTAAAGAAGAAAAGTTTAAGATCATCTCAAAGATGAGGGGAAAAAAAAAAGAAACTCTGTTTTTGTCTTCCCACCTACCATAGTAATTTACTCTGCACGAACAAACCTGAAAATAGGAGCCCAAGAATCCCAGGTCCTGGACCAGAGGGAGCATTGACACCCCAGCCCCCACATCAACCTCATCTCTCCCAAAGAGTGCCTTTTCATCGGAAGGAGCTCAAGATTTCTTTTCCTTTTTTCAATAAAATTTAGTTTTAATCATAGAGATATTTTATATTTGATCAGAGACTGAGTCTGATTCATCCTCTGTTATCAAGCTGCAGGTGTCCACAGATTTTTGGAGAAAGTGACTGATCACTGAATCACCCCCAAGTTGGATCCATGGACTGAAGTTTTCCTCAGGACCTTCCCTAACCATGCCCTTCTCTCTCAGGGGCAGGTTCTCAGGACTCAATTTGGAGTAAATGACTAAATTCTCTTACACCTGACCAAACCCACTTTGTTTCCTCAGTCATTTTCCGAAATACTTACCTCCTTGCTTCTCCGTTTCCCCTCCCCCAACCCCACATCAAGTTCTCAGCCAATCTCCCATCCCAACCTTTCCACTGCGTCTTCTGGAACATTGGTTCAATGATTAGCAAATTATCTGGCTGTTCTCAATTTCTCAGGGCACATTGTCCACCTCCAAGCCTGGACCTCCACATGATGCTCCCTGACAACCTGCTGTCCTGCAGCTGTCACAGATGGAGACGTCACATCCCTCAGGGTCAGAATGTGGGATCAGCAGCCACATTATTTCTTTGAGTGCTTCTCCAGAAATGTGCTTGTAGGAGACTCTACTCCCTCAGGCGCCAACTGGTTCTATCACCCCTCCTCTTTTCTCTGGGTCCTTTCCCTCACTCACTAATGATTTGGGCACCTGGGTCACATCTTCCCCTCCTCTCAGGGTCCTGCCATCTGGGGCGCCTCACCATCTTCTTGGATGACCCTTTCAACATCCCAGATCCCATTGCCTTAACCACCTCATTTCTAGTGATCATCTCCTCAATTCCACTTCAGCCATATTCTCAAGGCCATACCTGGGGCGTTGGCTTCATTCAGAGTGCCTCAGCTCCGAAATATTTAAACCAATCAACCCTGGGATCCCTGAGCCACCGTGCAGGAAGTCTGACCATCCTGCTGGGGAGACTACACGGAGAGAGATGCCCAGCCGAGCCCAGCCTTCCAGCGGTCCACACCAAAGCACCAGGCATTTTGAACCTTCCAGACCTGCCTGATCATCTGCTAAACGCCACTGAGGGCCTGAGGAAACTCCACATGGAACAGAAGAATTGCCCAGCTAAGCCTCAATTGCAGTTGCGAGTTTTTTAAAAAAGATTTTAAGATCTTTTTTTAATTTTGAAATAATCATAAATTCACAAGGAGCTTCAAAAATAGTATAGAAAAGTCCCATGTTCCCTGTATCCAATGTATCTCAATCATAGTGTCTTGCATAGCTATAGAACAATAACAAAACCAGGAAATTTGCAGTATAATTCAAGCACATTGTAATTTTCAGCAAACCTGTACTGGATGGGTTTTGGTAGTAGTTTTGTTAGTTATATGTTATAAATATATAATTTCTAAGTGATTGTGAATGGTATTTTATTTTATTTTTAAAGTTTATTATTTATTTTGAGTGAGAGAGAGAGAGCACACATGCAAGTGGGGGTGGGGCAGAGAGAGAGAGAGAATCCCAAGGAGGCTCCCCACCATCAGTGGGGAGCCTGATGCAGGGCTTGAACCCACAAACTGCGGGACCATGACCTGAGATCAAGTCTGATGCCTAACCAACTGAGCCACCCAGGCACCCTCTTATTGTATTTTAAATTTCTCCTCCACGTGTTCACTGCTATCATATGTAAATACAATTGATCTTTGTATATTTATATCCCAATACCTTGTTGAACTCAATTCTAGCAGGTTTTGTTTGGGGGTAGATTTAAACATTTTTCCATGTGAACAGCCATCTGCAAATAGAGACAGTTTTCTATTTTCTTTCCTATCCATATGTCTTTCATTCTCATTTCTCACCTTATTGCACTGGCCAGAACTTGCAATACTATGTTGAACAAGAGTGATGGAGGTGATTGGGGCGCCTGGGTGGCTCAGTTGGTTAGGCATCCAACTTCGGCTCAGGTCATGATCTCACAGTTTGTGAGTTTGAGCCCCGCATAGTGCTCTGTGCTAACAGCTCAGAGCCTGGAGCCTGCTTTGGATTCTGTGTCTCCCTTTCTCTCTGTCCCTCCCCTGCTTGTGCTCTGTCTCTCATAAATAAATAAAAATTAAAAAAAAAAAAAGAGTCGTGGAGGTAGACATATTTGCCTTGTTCCTGGTCAACCTTAAGAGGTGTGATAGACAGTTTTGTGTCAACTTGGCCAGGCTACAGTCCTCTGTTATTGAAACACTAATCTAGCTGTTGCTGTGGGGAAAAAAAATTTTTTTTTTTAGATTTTATTTCTAAGTAATCTCTACATCTAATGTGGGGCTCGAACTTCCAGCCCTAAGATCAAGAGTCACATGCTCTACCGACTGAGCCAGCCAGGTGCCCCTGTGAGAATAATTTGTAGATATGATTCAAGTCCATTATTAGTTGGTTTTAAGTAAAGGAGATTATCCTAGGTAATCTGGATGGGCCTGCTTCAATCATTTGAAAGGCAGAACTGAGGGCTCCCTGAAGAGGAAGAAATTTGGCCTCTCTTGCAGAGAGAGAGAGAGAGAAAGAGAGAGAGAGCAGGGGAGGGGCAGAGAGAAAGCGGGACAAAGGATCCGAAGCAGGCTCTGCTCTGACAGCAGAGAGCCCAACGTGGGGCTCAAACCCACAAACCATAAGATCATGGCCTGAGCTGAAGTTGGATGGCTAACCAAATGAGCCACCCAAGCACCCCTACATTGACTGATTTTTGAATATTGAACCACCCTTGCATCCTTGGAATAAATCCCACTTGGTCATGACATAGAATTTGTAAATATATTGGTGTATTTTATTTGCGAACATTTTGTTAAAGATTTTGCGTCTGTAGTCATGAGGGAATTGGTCTATAGTTTTTTAATTTTTGTGTCGTCTTTAGTTTTGCTATCAGAATAATTCTAGCCTCATAAAATGAATTGAAACGTATTCTCTCCTCTTCTATTTTCTGGAACAGATCATATAAAATTGGTGTTAACTCCTATTTAAAGATTTGATAGAATTCTCCAGTGAAACCATCTGAGCCTGGAGGGGTGCCTGGCTGGCTCAGTTGGTGAGAGCATGCAACTCTTCATTTCAAGGTTATAAGCGGGAGCCCCACATTGGGTGTAGAGATTACTTAGAAAAAAAATCTTAAAAAAAATTTTTTTTAATGTTTATTTACTTTAGAGAGAGAGAGAGAGAGTGTGAACAAGCAAGGGGAAGAGAGAGAGAGGGAGACACAGAATCAGAAGCAGGCTCCAGGCTCCGAGCTGTCAGCACAGAGTCCGTCGCAGGCCTTGAACTCACAAACCTCGTTTGTCAATATTATTGGTCTTTTCGAAGAACGAGTTCTTTATTTTATTGATTTTCTCTATTGTTTTCTGTTTCAATTTTATTTCTCTTGTTATCTTTGTTAATTACTTCATTCTTCTTGCTTTGGATTTTACTCTGTTTCTACATTCTATGGTGGGAGCTCTCTGAGAGATTCTGAAACATATTTTTCACAGTTATTTTTAAGTCCCTGGCTGTGAATTCCAATATCTGGGTTGTCTATGGCTCTGTTTCTATTGACTTACTTTTCTATTTGAATATGGATCACATTTTCCTGGGTTTTTTTTGTTTGTTGTTTGTTATTTTTGTTGTTGTTGTTTTGCATGTCTATTAGTTTTTATTGTATACGGGGCATGAATGATGTGTTACAAAGACTCTGAATTGGGTTATATTCCTTTGGAGAGTGTCAACTGTTTTTTCAGCCATTTGGATCTTCTGGTGGATGGTCTTGAACTTGTGTATGCTTAGTTTTATTCATTGTTAGGGTAATTCTACTTCTGGCTTTGCTCCTAATCCTAGGGGATACCTCTTAGTTACATGATATAAGAATTTCTCCTCAGGTGAGACCCTTCTGGGACTTTAATAGAATGTCCCGGGTGTTAACCAAGCACTTCTAACTTGGCATAATTTAAGCTCCAAACTGTCTTCTTGCAGTGGGCAGCAGCTGAAATCTTTGCTCAATTTCATCCTTCCAGCCACTAATCTTCACATGGGTTATTTGGAGTCTCGTTTGTGCACGTGCAGTTAGGAGGTTAGCCACGAATTTAGAGGGAGTTGACATACAGATTTTTGGCCATCCCTCCTTGCGGCTCTTTTGTTTTTGTGGTTTTCCCTCAAATTTTTAGCCAGCGGCAGCCCTGAACTCCGTCTTCTGATTCACCAAACCCAGAGGATTCTGGATTTTTACTTGAATTTTAGCTTGTCTTTGCTATGGAGACTAAGGGGTCCCCTTGGCAGAAAATCCATATAAATGTGGACCATATCTCGTGTGGTTCTCTTCATTTAAATGCTGAATCCTCCTCCAGTTTGTGCCTGCTTTTGGTTACTTTACCGTGCTATAATTCAATTTTGTGACTTATTTTGGCAATTTGCTGCACCATTCCCAGAACTGGAACTCAGCCCAATGTAGCAATGAAACAACTGTTTGGTGAACATCTGCTGTGTACCTTTGAATAATACAGACACAGTTCCTGTCTTCACAGAGCTCACACTGGGGGGATAGGGGCTCAAATAGGAAAGACGTGTGCTGAGGGCTGTATTAGGGGAAATTTGGGGGACTGTGGGGACCCAGCATATATTGCTATCAACTCTCTACTAATCGTTTTGCTGGGGATCCTGTTTGCAGTCCCTTCTCAGAGATCCTTAGCTCAGCTAAAACACCTCCTTCAACTTTTCTTTCCTTCCTTTCCTTCCTTTCTCTCTTCCTCCCCCATTTCCTCCTTCCTTCCTTCCTTCCTTCCTTCCTTCCTTCCTTCCTTCCTCATTCCCTCTCTTCTTTCTGAAGTATTTAGTGAGCATTTTCTCTGTCCCCAGGCACTGTAACCCAAGAGGGTGTGGTTATCCTTATTTGGTCCTTAAAGACTCCACTTCCAGAAGGTCTTTCCAGACTCTATAAGCTGGATCAACCCACAGAACATGGCTGAAATTCATTTTTTCAATGTTTTATCTCACTAATATTTCCCCAGGACCTGCTATGTATCAGGCCTGTAGTGTGAGGAAAGAATTAAATAATTGACATCATCAGAGAAAGGGTAGCTAGGAATTACTAATTACTGTAAAGATTTTATTTTATTTAGAAAAATATTTATTTGCTCATTTTGAGAGTGAGAGGGAGTGTGTAGGGGAGGGGCAGAGAGAGAGGATGAGAGAGAGAGAATCCCAAGCGGCCTCCATGCTATTAGTGCACAGCCCGCGGGGCTCAATCCCATGGAACTGTGAGATCATGACCTGAGCGTGAGTTCCTGGCCTGAACAGAGATTAAGAGTCACACGCTCCACTGAGCCAGCCAGGTGCCCCTAGGGACTACGAAATATTAATATTACAATTTATCATTTACATACTTATATTATTATAATTATCATTTACTTATAATCATACTTCTTGAGCACCGGCTATATGACAGACACTGAACTGGTCTGTTCTGTGCATTTTGTGGTTAAGTCCTCACAACCTCTCAGTGAAGTAGGTCCTGTGATTATCCCCATTTTATGTAAGCCTCGGTAAAGACTGAGGCTTAGAGGAGTAAGTGGTTTTCCCAAGGGCACGCAGCTGTATTCCCACCGTTTCCGGCTCATGGTAAGTACCAATAACGTGCATTTCCTCCCTTTTCCACAAAGATCACAGCATATGGTTGTGCAGCTGGGATTCTGCACAAACAAGGATGATAGCGAGGAGAGTGGCGCTGAAATCCAGCCTCTCAGCCACCAGCTTGTCACAAGCTTTTATTTTGCTGGTCTTTGCCCTTCTTAGAGACTTAGAATCTTCTGTTTGACTGGAGGTCTGGGGCACTGCAGTTTACAATCCTCAGACCTCTAATCTCTAACCTTCCAATCTCCTGCTCTTTTCTCCTCAGCTCTGATGGGGAGGAGGGGTGGGCGTGGAAGGTAGGAAGAAAAGTCCAGCCTCCCTCGTCCCCCCCTCTCTCCCTCCCCCGCCCTCACCCATCTGTTCTGTTCTTCAGGGAGTCCAACTCCTGGTCAGCAGGGTATCAGGCTGTCTGGGGCTTTGGCGCCACCTAGTGGTTCTCTGCCGCAGCGCAGAATGCCTACAACTTGACAAGTTGAATAAAAGCCCTTTTCTCGGGGAGGAAAATCCTTCTGGAGATGAAATGCAGAGAGAAGAAGATAAAAGATGGTGGGAACCCAATGAGAGAGAGATCATGGCTTTGGGGGGAGTTTGAGGTTAGAACCTGTATTCAGCTAGACTTGGGTCCAGATTCTACTGCATATTAGTTGTGTGACGACGGGCAAGTCACTTCACCTCTTAGAGCTTTGGTTCCTTCATTTGTAACATGGGGAAAACACCAGTGCCTCTTGGTGTCCAGGAAGTGCTTATCACAGTGCTAAGCAAGCTTTGGATATTTATTTTAGGCAGAAGGAACTTTGTCAGCAAAGGCAGGGCACAGGGCTAGTTTCTCGGAACACAGAAGAGGTGACATGATCCCCTTCTCTGCTAGAACCCCTTCCTGGAAGAGAACCAGCTGCCTGTTCCAGGCTGAGCTCCAGTCCCAAGCAGGTTTGCTTACCTGGACTCTGGCTGCCCTCAAATGCCTGGGCAGAAAATGCCAACCACTGCACTTCCTTCTCCTCTGAGCTGCCCAGTCCTGCTCCTGCCTTCATCTGACCCCCTATTTCTTCCAGCTGATTCTTTCCCAGTGCTGGTGCAACACTGATAACATTGCAACTATGGTGCTGGCTTTCATTGAGCTGTTTTCTCCTGGTTTCCCTCCTACCTCTCTAGCAGTTCCTTCTGAGGCTTCTCGTGGGTTTCTTTTCTCTGCACGCCTTTACTTACCACTCCACAGGGTTCTGTCCTGTCCTTCTCTTCTTACTCCCCGTGTTCTTCCTGGACCATCTTACCCCCTCCTCTGACTTTAACTATCACCTGAATGTTTTCCACCGAGCCTCAGACCTGCTTATCCAACTGCCTCTTGGATGTACCACAGGCAGTTGATAAGTCCAAAATGAAAGTATCTGCAGACCCCCCCAAACCTGCTCTCTTCCTGTGTGGCTTATGCAGTCAGCCAATAGTTTCACCCTCTGCCCTATTGCTTAAGCCAAAGATATGAGTGTCAGCCTTGACTCTCCCCTCACCCCTCCCCCAGTTTTATCACCACGTTCCAGCTGCTATACCTCATATATGTTTATCTAGTCCTTCCACCTCTCTCTATTCCTAGTGCAACTGCCTCACCCTGGACACCATCCTCTTTTGCTTGGATTATTACACCCGCCTCTGAATTGGACTCTTTGCCTCAGTTTTACCCATCTTTGCTCCTAGTGTTCCCTTCTGGAGGCTGTAGGGGAAAGTCCATTTCCTAACATTTTCTACCTTCTAGAGGCTTCCCACATTCCTGGATTTTGGACACCCTCCCTCCGTCTTCAAAGGCAGAAACATCACACCTCTTGGACGTCTGGACTGTTCTTCCATAGTCAGATGGAAGGGTTCTTTCTTCTTTCTTCCGTTTTCCTCTTCCATTTTTAAGGACCCTTGTGGTTGCCTGGAACCCACTCAGATAATCTAGGATAATCTCTATTGCAAGATCCTTTATTATATCTGCAAAGACCCTCTTGCCATATAGTATAACAGATTCACGGGTTCTGGGGATTAAGACATGGACATCTTTGGAGGGCTCTTATTCTGCCCGCCACAGTCCTCTCTCTGATCCCAAAATATTCATGTCCGTCCTACATGCAAAATACATTTACCTCGTTCCAAACAATTCCCCAAAGTGCCCCAAAGTCTCAGCCCATTGAAGTATCAATTCCGAGTCCAAAATCTAAATCTCATCATCAATATCATCTCTATTAGGTATCAGATGAGACTCCGTGTCATCTCTCCTGGGGTGGAGCTCCTCCCCATCTGTGGTCCCGGAAATCTAGAAAACAAGTTCTCTGCTCCCAGAATAGAATGTCAGGACTGGCATATGGTAACAGTTAAAGGCATTCCTGTGCAAACAGAGAGAAGATGGAAGAAATAAAGGAGTCACAGGTCCCAGGTAATTTCAAAATTAAGTTGGACAAGCTTTATTAGGCTTCAAGGCCTAAGGATAATCCTCTGTAGCTCAAGGCTTAGCCCTCTGAGTTGTTTGTTCTTTTTCATGAGAGACAGCACCTGTTCCCAGCTGGGCCATTGTATCAGCCTGCTTCCTGCTTGTAGCCTTCTTTCATTTCTGACCCTCTCTGTCCCTTCCGGTCCAGGTTCCACTGTTTCTCCTGAGATATAAGACTCAAGAACCTTGCGGGCCTCTCATGTATGTCTCAGAGATTCACTCCATTACACCAGAGGCTCCTTCACAGATGTTCCCTGGATAATTCCATTTCTGGTTTTGGCTTCGTTGAGACAGCTGATGTGATCTATGAGTCACACACTCTCTTCAAAAATCCCTTCATGTGACCAAATGCTTGGACCTTTGGATCTTTCAGGGATGTTAACAAAAGGTTGTCCAGGCACACCATCGGCTTTTTCTCAAGTGCACTTTCCCTGACAGTGAATCTCTCCATTTTAATATCATTCGCAATCTAGATAAGCTGAGAATTCCCCCAGGTCATCAAGCCCCGGTTTGTTTTTGTTTGATAGTTCTTTCCTCCGTGTGTCTGTGTCCCCTCCCGGTTGGTTACGGCAAGTGGCAAGAAGCCTCGAGGCCACACCTTTCAACGCTTTGCTTGGAAATCTCGGCGAAACATCCAAGTTCATCGTTTGTGAGTTCTGCTTTCCACACGACTGCAGGGCGTGTGATTCGAGGCTTCTTGCCACCGAGGAACGAGTTTCCAGTAAGGCGTTCCTCATTTCCTTCTTAGCTCTTATGGGCAGCACCCGTAACAGCCATATCCCTACCAAGTCTGTGCACGATGACGTGGGCCTGCTCAAAGTTGGTTTATGTTTTCTCCTCCGCGCCCCTCACTTCTGAGTCCTCAGCGGCAGAGTCGTCGTTAGCTCCCTTGTTGCCACCGAGTCTGTTCAAGGTCATCTAAGCTTTTTCTATGATGCTCCCTACTGTCCCTACTCCCTACTGTCCAGTTCCACTGCCTCTTCCACGTGTTGAGATGCTTGGTCCAGCACCACCAAAATCTGTATTTGTTTTCTACGGCTGCTGTAACAAATAACCACGGACTGAGAGGCTTAATGCGATACAGATGTGGTGTCTAAGAGTTCCGCAAGTCAGTAGTTGGACACTGGGATGAAATCAAAATGTGGGCAGCTCTGCCTTCCTTTCTGGAGACTGCAGGAGTCTATTTGCTTTCTTTTTCTACCTTTTTTTCTTTTTTTAACCTTTATTTATTTTTGAGAGACAGAGCACAAGTGGGGGAGGAACAGAGAGAGAGAGAGAGAGAGAGAGAGAGAGGAAGACACAGAATCCAAAGCAGGCTCCAGGCTCTTGGCTGTCAGCACAGAGCCCAATGTGGGGCTCGAACCCGTGAATGGTGTCATGACCCGAGCTGAAATCAGAAGCTTAACTGACGGAGCTACCCAGGAGCCCCTCTTCTTCTCCCTTCTAAAGGCTTCCCACATCCCTTGGCTTGTGGCCCCCTTCTTCCGTCTCCAAAGCCAGCAATGATGTATCTTTCTGGAGATTCTTCCATCACAAAATCTCCTCTGCTTCTCTCTTCTTCCTCCCTCTTCCACTTGCACAGATGCTCGTGGTTATAGGAGAGTCTCCTCTTCTAAAGAGCCTTAATTTAATCACACCTTCAGAACCCCTTTTGTCATGTAATGTGACATAATCACAGGTTCCAGGGATCAGGATGTGGACATCTGAAGGGGGGATTGATTATTCTGTCTCCACACCCTCCAGAAGTTAGCCAGGGTGGTCTCTCTGAACAAACTCAGTCATGTTCCTCTCCTGCTTAAAACTCTTAAATGGCTCCTGGCAGACTTCAGAATACAGACCAAATTCCTACCTCGGCTGGTGGAGAACAGCTTTGTGATGTGGTTGTTCTTGCTGTTAAACACCACCTCTCACCTTCCCCTCCCTCCTGCCCCAAGCACCCTGCATTACAGCCACACTGCCTGCTGGCAGCCTCACAGCTTCCATGATCACATCAAGGTCACTGTTCAGCTAGCTCACTCTTACCGTACCTTGGGTCTAGATTAGGCATCATCCCCTTCCAGAAGCCTTCCCTAGGTTATGTGTCTCCCCCTCCTCCCCACAACATGCTCCAGTGCTTCCCCCATCAGAGTGTATCGTATGGCCCTGGCATGACCGTGGACTTCTCAGCCTCCTCTGGTAGACTCTAAATGCCCAAGGGCAGGGACTGTGTCTGCCTCTTTGTTGTGTCCTCATTGCCCAGCCAGGGTCCACTATGCAATGGGCCCGTCATGACTGTTTGCTCTGAGAAGTAATGGTCACAGTTCCTTCCAGCTCATGCCTTCTGTTCTGTGAGCTGTCATTGCAAGACTTGCTTGAGGATTTTGGCAGAGGTGTCCAAGGCCATCATCATGCTAGTGGGAGCCATCTGAGCTGTGAATGGGAGCAGCAGAAGCGAGAGGGCTGAGTACGGGGCCAGACCACTAATGACTGCTGGTTTCAGCTGTTTCCCAGCTCAGGAGGCAACACAACCAGCTACTACTGTCACTCTCCGGACTAGTCAAGGAGTTTCCTTTCCATTGATGGAAAAGAGACTCCGCAGCTTGAAAGGTTGACATTTATTCGCTTTAATTTTTATTGTCTCTGTGAAAAACAAAATAGTAAATAGCATTCAGACTCCCACCTCTTAAAAATGCCCCCCCTCCTCTCAAGTGCTTTCTATAAACACACAAGCACGCACACACACGCATGCATGCACACACATATAATTTACTTTTCTTCAACGTATCAACGTATCATGGATTTCTTTCCTAATCAGCACATAAAAATTTCCCTCCTTTTAAAATACCTGCATCTATTGTGTATAACAACATCATAGTAAAGCCACCTCCCACTAATGAAGGACACTGATACTGCTTCCATTTTTTTTTTTTTTTTTTTTTTTTTTTGCAGTTACTAACGCGCTGTCTCTGATCTAAACCTTAGCAACACTCCCTCTGCAACCAAATTCAGGTTCATTTTTGCTTAGCTTCTCCCCTCACCCTGCCACTATCTTGCCTCCTACTCAAAGTTCTGTCTTTTCCGGGCTTTGTGCTTCAGGATCAGGAACAGGTAGAGAGATGGGGCAGGAGAGGCAGGAGGAAAGGAGGAGGGGAACAGAAAGTTAGAGTTTTGCGTTTGGTGGTGTGGCCAGGGAGAGGACTGGTCTCCCTGGAAGTTAGGGAGAAGTGTGGCCACAGCTTATGAAAAAGCTTATCACTCTGAGAGACACAAGACTGCAATTCCTCTCTACTGGCGCTTACTTTTGATGACTGAACATCTTCAAATGTGACTCCATGTAGAGAGTGGGCTACCTGGAGTCCCAGGATGTGTTAGGATTACACAAGCAATGCTACAGTGAATGCCATTGGAGATGCATATTCTGGCGCCCCTGTTATTGTTTCTGGAGGATCAATCCCCACAAGAGGAGTCACTTGTCCCGCAGTGTGTGCATTGAAATACCACTCCAAAAGTGTTTCAAACTACTTGCCAAAAAGCTTGGAACCAGTTTCTACTCCTGCTACAGTTTGTGAACCTGGCCATTTCTCTACACCCTCACTAACACTAGTCTTTATTTATCGTTGATGAGTTTGCTACTATGATAGGAAAAACATGCAAGAGCCAAGGAATTTCTTTTCCTTTCGTTATCAGGGAGGTTGTGCAAGGCATTTTGATTGCACCGTTTTGATCTTGCTGATATTTTCACCCTGTGTTTATGAATATAAATGTTTTAATCAGAATCACACTAAGGGCTCTATAGACCTCATGACTTCAACACATCTAGTGTCCAGTGAGTTGCCTAGAGCTGCACCACAAGCAGCAGAGGGAGGTTTAGAAATCAGCTTTCTGGATAAATTTAATCAAAGAGGTGAAAGACCTGGACTCTGAAAATGATAAAACACGGATGAAAGAAATTGAACATGACACAAACAAATGGAGAGGTATCCCATGCTCATGGATCGGGAGAACGAGTATTGTTAAAATGTCCACACTACCCAAAGCAAACTACACATGTAGCACAATCCCTATCAGAATACCAACAACATTTTTCACAGAGCTAGAAAAAATAGTTGTAACATTTGTATGGAATGACAGAAGACTCCAAGTAGCCAAAGCGATCTTGAAAAATAACAAAACTGGAGATATCACTGTCCTGGATTTCAAGACATACTACAAAGCTGTAGTAATCAAAACAGAATGGTGCTGGCACAAAAAATAGATGAATAGATCAATAGAACAGAATAAAAGGCCCAGAAATAAAGCCACAATTATATGGTTGATTAATCTTTGACAAAGGAGGAAAGATTATGAAATGGGAAAAAAATGGTCTGATTACTGGTTTTCTGTCTCCCAGCCCAAATGAGGGTATTATAATTTTAAAACCTTTGCCAACATGACAGATGAAACCAATTTTATTATTCCATTAATTTGTAGTTTCTAGTGAGAGTGAAATCTTTTCATGTTTATTGATCATTTTGTTTTTCTTTAATCAAAGTTCCTGCTCCTATCACCTACTGTATTTTCCTACTGGGACTTTTAATTTATTTAGTTCTCTCACAATTGCATTACTGTGAATTTTTCTGAGATTGCTATTTTTGCTTTTTGTTGTTGATGCTGTTGCTATGTTATTTAATGCACATACTTCAGTGATAAAGTAGAGGTCAAAAATAGATCTACTGTTCATAGTCAATAATAAGGATAAGCCCCACTTGTTAAACACCTACAATATCCCAGAATCTTCTCATACATTGTTTCTAACTTTCATAGCCCTTCTTTTTTTAATAAAATTTTAAAAATTTTTACGAGAGAGAGAGAGAGAGAGAGCAGAAGAGAGGGGCAGAGGGAGAGAGAGAATCCCTAAGGAGGCTTCATGCTCAGCACAGAACCCAATGTGGTGCTTGATCCCACAACCCTGGGATCATGCCCTAGGCTGAAATCAAGAGTTGGACGCTCAACCAACTGAGCCACTCAGGTGCCCCATAGCCATTCTTTTAATCCCATGTTAAAGATGAGGACACTGAGGCACATAGAGGTTAAGTATCTTGCCTGGGGTCACACAGAAAATAAATGGACAGTTCTTTTATTATTTCTAATCCTCATGTTATTTTCTCTGCAGTCCAAGTACCCTTTCCCCCTCCTTTCTAAGGTTACTTACAGGAGTACCTTTCCCAACATGGTAGCTTATAGGCAGTTGTTGGAATGGCAGAGGGCTGTTGAGTCAGAAGAGAAGAATTGTCTCAAACCTTTCCACCGAGACAAGGTTGGTGGGGTGGACTATCCAGCCCTATAAGAAGCTAAGGGGTGAATTTCCCTCTAGTGAGGATCAGTGGGTATATGGCCAGGGGATCCCTGTCTCAAAAAGTCATGGAATGGTAGCCTGGTTAGGTGCTCTGAATTCACTGAATGAGCCACATGATGAAGCCAATAGTATACATCATCAGTACCAGAGGCCAGAACAGGCAAGCCAGCAGAGAAATCACTGGTTTCCCCAGTCATGACCTTCAGCAGGGATCAGCAGTGTACCTGAGCAGAACCAGCTGTATCTTGGGGTGCATTAGCACCAAATACATAAGACTCAGATCAGACTCATCACATTGTGTTGGAGATCAGCAAAGGATACGAAGGGCAGTGTACAAACTTGAGGTCCCTACCCCATGACACTGTAAGAACTTGGCCAGAAGAGGTCCAGGAATCAATGAGGCCTTCAGGAATAGAGGAAAGTGGGCAAGCAAGAATGGGTGACATGTTTGTTTCCTGGTAAGAGACAAAACCAAAAGGAAGACTGTATTATTGGTGCAAAGCCGAATTTGTGTGGTGGTTTGCAAATCTGGGCCACTTCCTGTTCAGGCACTAGTTGTATCCTATGTTTGCATAAGCAGGGCCCCAACTAGCTGGGTCAAGGGACATCCCCCCCTAATCAAGGGCACTAAGGAAGTTACTTGGAGGCCTGTTGAGTCTGCTTGGATGAATATTTCTGGTGTGTGGTACATAAAGGGCTAAGAACCTAAAAGGATCCTTCTACTCAGGAATTAATCAAAAAGAACCAAAATAACACCATTGGTGAGCAGGTTTAGTCATGTGAAGGACATTTCTGTGTCTTCTTCTAAAACAAATGTTTTTAAGGGGGCCTGGGTGGCTCAGTTGATTAAGCATCCAACTCCTGATTTTGGCTCAGGTCATGATCTCATGGTTCATGAGTTCGAGCCCTATGTTGGTCTCTGTGCTGACAGCTCACAGCCTGGAACCTGCTTCGGATTCTGTCTCCCCCTCTCTCTCTGTCCCTCCCCTGCTTGTGCTCTGTCTGTCTGTCTCTCTCTCTCTCAAAAATAAACGTTACAAAATTTTTAAACAAATGTTTTTAAAGTTCTGTTGTTCCTTGGGATATTTGTAAAGCAATTTCTTTTTGAGTTAAGAAAAATAGGTGATAATCTTCTGCCCCACCGTGCTTGCCCACTTGTTACAATTAATGATTGCAAGCTTCCAGAGTTGAGGCTTCTGAAGACTCAAGGTTGGGAGCAGAGCCAAATGACCCTATTCTTTACCAGGAGTCACAGGGGCAAATCACAGACAAATGCCCATGCACTCATCCCACTCCCTTGGAAAAATCCCCTCCTGTTCCACTTTCCGGTGTCTTCCTGGGGTGCCATTCTGGAGTGCCCCAGCTTTGATGGAAAGCTGGTGGATCTCTCTTTGCAGATGTCTCATCCCTTCCTTTCTCATTGTTTGAGAATGGTGTCAAAGACAAGACTGAGAGGTTTTGGAGCGAGGAGGAACTTTGTGACCTGACAAATACTGGAGGAGAACCTGTCCCTCTCTTGGCACTTGTTGGAGATTGTCTGCTGTGGAAATTGCCCGGGAAAGGGCGCTGGATGGAAAAATGGAATCCTGGTTCTAGTCTGGGCTCTGTCCCTTGCTAGTTAACCTGGATCTAGAATCTAGAGTCTGAATTAATTCCAGTGATAAAAAGATTTAATGACAAATTCCTTGAATCCTCAAAGAAGTAATTCCTAAATTAATCTAGGTTATACACGTCTTTGCAAATCTAGCACCCACTCCTCAGAAAAGTACACATACCCACACAGCCATGAAATTGTCATATAATTGCAGGGCATTGACAAAGAGCCAAAGTCCATTTGTATACCATGTTTCCATGCTTTAGTGATATTAGGAAAGATCCTTTCCATGCTTTAACGATATTAGTAAAAGTGTGAAGTCCAACTTCGTCAGCACAACCCACAATACCCTTTGTGATCTGACCTCTGCTCCTTCTCTGGCTTCTCCTGATGCTGGTCACATGCATCCTGTCCAACAACTTGCAGTTGTCCTTTGTCACTAATTCCTGCTTATCTTTCTGCCTGGAATGTTCTCCTTGATTACCTGGAAACTGTGATTAATTCTATTAAGGCAGAGTTAAGCACTTCTTTTTTGTGTGTGATGTGAACCTAAATAGGGCATTTTGATGGGCTGTTTGGTTGATGGTGGCAAAGTAGCCACAATGTCAAATCTCTATGTTAAAATGTAAAAAGTTTTCTTTAAGCCAGTGTGGCAGGACAGGGTTTCTATTCTCTCTTCCCCCTTCTTCTTTCCTCTAGCCATTTCTGATGGAAAAGGATTATTTTAACATAATGAATTATGATCAGAACGACTGTTCCGTGAGAGGCAGATAACATCAATAAGAATAAGATTTCTATGTCCCTGACTCTTTCATCTGAGGAATTTGGAAGTAAGAAGCCTACTTTCGCAGATGAGTTTTAAGATCTTCTGCTTCTTTTCCAGATTGGAATCAGGAATGATGTTATCTGTGGCCCTGACCACCATAGACCCTGTGGGAGACATTGTCTTCTAGCTGACCACAGCCATTCCCAGCCCTTTCTCTCTTGCTTCCTCCCCCTATAGAGGCTGGAGAGCCAGATACATGCTTTTTTGACTGCCTTTGTAGTTAGGTGTTGAGCTATGAAGTCTAGTTCTGGCCCAGGAGTCGTGAGGGAAAGTCTATTGGGAGTTCCCAAGAAAATGTTTTCTTTCCTGATTAAAAAAAGAAAAAAAAAAAAGGAACAGTCAGATTGGAGACACTCCTTTTCTCCTCTTCCTGCCTTCAACGATGTTGTGATGTTTGGAGCTTTGACAACTCTTTTGTGACCACGAGATGATTCGCAGGCACCATGGTTCTCAAATCTGAATGTGCATCAGAATCGCCCAGAAGGCTTCTTAATATATAGACCGCTGTTATTTGCCCCCAGAGTTTCTGATTCCCAGGTCTGGAGTAGGCCTGGGAATTTGCATTTCTAACAAATTTCCAAGTGATGCTGATGCTGTTGGGCTGGGAACACACTCTGAGACCCACTGAACATGAGGATAAAAATTCCATAGGCTGCTGATAGCAAAACAGAATGGTTGAGTCTGGATGCTGATGGTCTTGTCAGGTAACTGAATACATGTAAATAACTCCTGTGTCTGGAATTCTCGTTCTGTCGGAAAACCACTATTTGTTGAAGCTTTGGTTAGTTGGGTTTCTCATGATCTACATTCAAAAGCATTCTGAACTTACAGAGAGCTGGACACTGTGGAGCGGGCCAGAGAGAAAAATCCAGAGGGATGCTCATCCAAGGCTAACTTAGCATGAAGTAAAAATGGCCACAACAGCAAATATTTTTTTTTAAGTTTATTTATTTATTTTGAGAGAGAGAGAACACGAGCAGGGGAGAGGCAGGGAGAACCTCAAGCAGGCTCCACACTATGGGTGCCGAGCCTGCGATGCAGGGCTGGATCTCATGAACTGTGAGATCAGGACCTGAGCCGAAATCAAAAGTTGGCCACTTAACTGACTGAGCCACCCAGGCACCCAAACAGGAAATATTTTGAAACATCTCTTAGTGTCAATGACTGTTGATAATAGTAAGATTGTGGGAGTTTTAAAATATTAAGTTAATTAAAATTTTTAAAATCAAAGTAAAACTTAATGACACATGATAGTCCCCTGCCCCGCCCTTACCCACCCTGATGCCCACTCCTCCCAAGTAAGCATTCTCAACCCATTGATTGATTTATTTATTTAGAGACAGAGAGAGCACGAGCAGGAGAGAGACACACACAGAGAGAGAGGGAGAATGCCGAGCAGGCTCCGTGAATGGTCAGCGTAGAGTCCGACATGGGGCTTGAACCTAGGAAACTGTGAGACCATGACCTGAGCCGAAAACAAGAGTCAGACGCTCAATCGACTGAGTCACCCAGGTGCTCCACATTCTCAACTCTTGTAATGTTTCTTCCGGAATTTACAAATTTACCTAAATGACATGCTTATGCTAGTATTATATACCTTTTAGTCTTTGTTTATTCACTTCCTGCTATGGAAGATAAGATTTAGATTTCTTTTTGTATTTCTGCCCCCCCTTCCGTGCCATAAACTTCCTCTCCCACCTTTTCCCCATACAGTTAAATAACAAAATTTTGTTAAATTAATGCTCGATGTCTGTGATAGCATGGCTAAATAGTATTGATAGATGAACCTTGCTTACACTTCTTTTCTGGTTAAACTTTTTTTCCCTTGGAGTCCATAATTGCCCCATTTAAATTTTTTTTAAATTTCCTGTGAATCTATGATTAATTCGTCCGCTCATCCTCTGACAGAAGAGAACTTCCTCTTAGTTCCAACACATCAGCTCATCTATAAATTTCATTTTTCTTGGCACTTTCTGTTCTAAAGTTTGTCTTACGCCTCTAATCAGGAGTAGGCATTCTGCATAACCATCATCCTGGAATTTCCCTTCATCAGCACACTGGGAATGACCTTTATCTTTTTCCTGTGCTAAATGCTTTGCTTTCGGGATTTGGTGTTTTCCATTTTCCTAGGTTTACTCTGTCACTTTTTTTAAAGTTTTTTTTAACGTTTATTTATTTTTGAGACAGAGAGAGACAGAGCATGAACAGGGGAGGGGCAGAGAGAGAGGGAGACACAGAATCTGAAACAGGCTCCAGGCTCTGAGCGGTCAGCGCAGAGCCTGACGCGGGGCTCGAACTCACGGACCGTGAGATCATGACCTGAGCCGAAGTCGGACGTTTAACCGACCAAGCCACCCAGGCTCCCCTGTCATTTTTGACAAAGTATGCATGGGAGGAGAACTGGTTTGGGTTCCAAGAGGAAGTATATGGCTGATGCAAAAGAGGCAATTGAAGACAGTTTAAAGAAGCATGGGCAGGGTTAAAAAACACCAATAAGGGGCATGATGTACCTTGGGGCGAGCAACAGCAGAAAGCCTAAAAGGGCAAGAGGAGAGGGTATTCTCAGAAAGGCCACAGCTTTAGGAGAGGGTCACCCTCACAAGACTCTCGCTGTCATTTAGGGTGTGTTGGCTCAGCCAGCAGGGAGGGAGTAGAGAAAATTATTCAACCTCCCTCCACCGCTGCCCTCCGATTTCCCTCAGAATGCCTCCCATTGGCTGAAGCCAGCCTGCCCTCGAGTTGCACTGATGCCTTACGCTGCACCTGGGGGGCACACAGCAGGGCTAAGAGTAAAGTGGACGTGGAAAGGCCAACAGAGCACAGCCAGCACTGGAGGTAAAAGTTTGAAATCTAGTGTATCTGAGAGTCTCTCTGTTCAAAACTGCCTCTAGAGTAACACTTTGGCTGGTATGGAATTCTGGGTTGGCAACTCTTTTGTCTCAGAATTTTGGAGCCAATGTTCCATTGTCTCCTGGCTTCCAGAATTGCTGTCGAGAACTCTGTGCCATTCTGATTCCTGATGCTTTTTATGTGACTTGTGTTTTTCCTTCCTGGAAGCTTAAGATCCTGTCTTTTTCCCCAGTGTTCTGCTATGTGATGAGGGGTGAGTTCCTATCATTATACAACAGGGCCCCAAAGTAGGCCCAGGCCAGGTATACTTGTTCTGTCCTTCCTCGGCCCTGAAAATGTAAGAAATATGGATACAGGTGCCCACTCTCCTACATCATTACAGAGGTGTAGCGCAACGGCTCATGTGTGATGTTTGGCCATTATTATGCATCTGTGGACAATGCAGCAAGATTGCAATGGTGGTGAGTTAGGCTGGGATTCAGACACTGCTAATACAGACAGCTCTGTCTCCTCTCCTGGAATCTGTGCTGGTTGATAGTAATGGGCAGTTATATTGTGAAACTAGGGGTGAGGAGGGAAGAGGGAGACGTTCAGTAGAAGTAAGGGGCACAAATTGTTTTGAAGAAAGTGGTAGGTTAGTATGGCATGAACAATGGGCTCACCAGGGTCCTCGGGTCTCTGGTGATGGGCCTGAGCCCCCAGGTTAGAGGGAGAGGTTCAAAAGCCAGCCAAGCTGTCTTTAAAAAGACTATGAGACTGCACACAAGTAATCTGGGGCCTAAGTGACAATGTGTGACCCATAGGTAGGGAGAAGCCACTCTGTCTTTGCAAGGGATTGCCTGGGATCCGGAGAAGTCTTGGTGCTGTGAGTATCAAGAAGTTGACAGGGACACCAGCCTTCTCACAGTGGGCTCCATTAGCTGTGGAAAACTGACGCTCTTCCAAGAGTGTCAGGCTGTGGAAATTGACACATAGGAACTGGAAGAGGAGAGGAGGGTCATGTAGCTCAACCCCAGGGCTCAAAGAGTTGGCTTGTACAGCAGACATATGTATTCAAGGCTGAACACTCAATCCACTGCAAGGCAGGGGAGGCTTTCAAATGTCACAAATTCTCTACACTAAGAAAAAAGTTTGAGGGTTGGTTGAAGAGAGTTGATTGGAAGGACTATGAGTTTATTTGAGACCCTTAGTTCATTTATTTACATGTGACAAATAGAACAGAGCTAGCAGTAAAGTGGGGGAACATAATTATCCAATTTTTTTTTAATTTTTTTAATGTTTTATTTATTTTTGAGACAGACAGAGAGAGACAGAGCATGAGCGGGGGAGGGGCAGGGAGAGAGGGAGACACAGAATTCGAAGCAGGCTCCAGGCTCTGAGTTGTCAGCACAGAGCCTGACGCGGGGCTCGAACTCACAAACCGCGTGATCATGACCTGAGCTGAAATCGGACACTTAACCAACTGAGCCACCCAGGCGCCCCATTATCCAACTTTCTTAATGAAAGTCATTTTATGAATAGTACCCTATTCAGGTAAAGGGACTGACCAGTCGATTAGAAGCTGGTTTAGTTCTGAGGCACCCGGGTGGCTCAGTCGGTTAAGCGGCCGACTTCGGCTCGGGTCATGATCCCACAGTCCGTGAGTTCGAGCCCCGCGTCGGGCTCTGTGCTGACAGCTCAGAGCCTGGAGCCTGTTTCGGATTCTGTGTCTCCCTCTCTCTCTGGCCCTCCCCTGTTCATGCTCTGTCTCTCTCTGTCTCAAAAATAAATAAACATTAAAAAAAAAATAAAGAAGCTGGTTTAGTTCAACATATGACTCGAGATTTGACCTCTTAACAAGATGATGATACACTAATGAAAATTTCCAATAGCAGTAGTCCCAAAATATTCACCATACCACCTTTTTGGTAGTATTCTGGGCATTTTGTCACAGTGGTTACTATAATATAACAGTTTTAAAAAGTTTCTGTTTAGTCCTCTTATTTCTAAGAGTTGGGTTTTCAAAATACTCAGATATAAAGACCAAGGAGAGAAACCATCTGGAAGTCAAGCATGATATGTGGTGTTAGGTTTCTCCAATTCATCCCAGTTTTTTGAAATCCACAGCTACAAGGTGACCAAACTTGGTTCAGTAGCCACTGAGACAGATAGGAGGCTCTTCTCTCTGGAGGTAACTAATGTGAATCACTTTTATGATAAAATAACACAATCATATTATGGAATAAAGGGAACTGTTTTGTAAGAATTGTCAAGGTAAAATTCAAGACTTCAAAAACAAAATCTGTACTTGGGAAGAGAAGAAATTTGCTTTAGCCATATCCTCAGACCCTGGGATATGCATTCACTTTCCTCTAATAATAATAATAATAATAATAATAGCAAATACTTGATGTATCTGTTAAGATAGATAGATTATGGGGTGCCTGGGTGGCTCAGTCGGTTAAGCGTCCGACTTCAGCTCAGGTCACGATCTCACAGTTTGTGGGTTTGAGCCCCATGTCGGGCTCTGTGCTGACAGCTCACAGCCTGGAGCCTGCCTCAGATTCTGTCTCCTTCTCTCTCTGTTCCTCCCCTGCTCATGCTCTGTCTCTCTCTCAAAAATAAATAAGGATTAAAAAAAAAAAGAGATAGGTAGGTTATGCCATGGTAAACAAACAAAATTCAGTGGTTTGACAGAAAGAAGACTCATTTCTTGCTCATGCTACCTACCTTCCTTTGTGTGTTGACAGAGGGCTCTTGCTTATTAGCCCCTCTGGAATTCAGGACTGAATGTTTACCTCCTCAGATTCCTACGTTGAGATCCCAATGTGATGGTATTAGGAAGTGAGGCTTTTGGGAGGTGATTAGGTCACGAGGATGGAGCCCTCATAAATGGGATCAGTGCCCTTACAAAAGAGATTCCAGAGGGGTGCCTGGGTGGCTCAGTTGATTAAGCAACCGACTCTGGCAGGTCATGAGCTCGCGGTCCACGAGTTTGAGCCCTGCGTCAGGCTCTGTGCTGACAGCTCAGAGCCTAGAGCCTGCTTCGGATTCTGTGTCTCCCTCTCTCTCTGTCCATCCCCCACACTCGCTCTGGCTCTCTCTGTCTCTTGAAAATAAATAAAAATCTTTAAAAATTTTTGTTAAATAAATAAAAGAGATCCCAGAGAGCACTCGCAGCTTTTGCCACATGAGGATACAACAAGAAGTCACTGTCTATGAACCAGGAAGTGGGCTTTCAGCAGACATGAAATCTGTTGGTATGTTGATCTTGGACTTCCCAGTCTCCAGAACTGTGAGAAATATATTTATGTTGTTTATAAGCCACCCGATCTATGATACTCCATTATGGCATTCTGAACTGAGACAACCACCATCATGAAGGCTGATGGTTGCCATGCCAGGGGGAAAGAGAATCAAAGGAGTCTCAAAGCAGCAAATAAATGATTTGGACATGAAGTGACACATCCTTTTTGCTCAAACTCGTTGGCCACAACCAACCATAAGAGAGCCAAGAAAGAAAATCCTACCATGAGCCCGGAAGGCAGAAAGCCAGAAATATTTAGTGAAGAGAATTAATTGTCTATCACTCACTTTGTGGCAAGAGCCGTTCCAAATATATTGCAGGCACGGGGTGCCTGGGTGGCTCAGTCAGTTAGGCGTTGGACTTATTGGCTCAGGTCATGATCTCAGGATTTGATCCCTGCATCGGGCTCTGAGCTGACAGCTCAGGACCTGGAGCCTGCTTCAGATTCTGTGTCCCTCTCTCTCTCTCTCTCTCTCTGTCCCTCCCCCGCTTGTGCTCTCTCTCTCAAAAATAAATAAATAAAACATTAAAAAATATATATTGCAGGCGTTAGTTAAGCCTCATAACAATTCTGCGAAATAGGTCCTATTAATATTATTATCATCCCCATTTAATAGATGAAATAACTGAGGTACAGACAGGCTAAGTAACCTGATCAAAGTCACACAGACAGTAAACGGTGAAGCTGAAGATTTAAACCTACCCATTCTGGTCCTGTGGCCTGTGAGCTTAACCACCAGACTATGTAGTCTCTCACTAGATGGGAAATTTTGAGAAGCGCTGTCATAGATGATGGAGAGCCACTGAAGGATTTTTAAGCAAGAGGGTGTGACTCAATCAGATTTGCTATTGAGAAAGCTCTCATTGAAATTGAAACTGTAGGGTTAGACTAAGGCAGGACGGCTATTTGCATAGTGAAGGGATGGAGATGAGGAGGGATTGAGCTAAGATACATTTACTACAATTAACGGGATAATCTTGAGCTTCTGTTTCATCAACTTGAGACTCTGTTTCATCATTTCTTGAACATGATTACGGTAATACCTACCTTAATGGGTTTTTCTGGGGATTATAAAAAATAACATAAGCAAAACCTGGCACTACTATCTGGAATTACAGAGATCTACATTAAAAATCCCAGCTCTACTACTCACTGGATGAGAGAGTTCATTATTCTAAGTCTCAGTTTGCTCGTTTATAAAACACATGTTAGGGGTGCCTGGGTGGCTCAGTCGGCTAAGCATCTCACTCTTGATTTCAGTTGGAGTCTTGATCTCGTGGTTTGTGAGTCTGAGCCCTGTGTTGGGCTCTGTGCTGACACTGTGGAGCCTGCTTGGGATCCTCTCTCCACCCCTCCCCTGCTCATGCTTTCTCTCTCTGTCCTACTCATGATAAATAAATACGACTTAAAAATTTTTTTCTTTAAATGTTTGTTTACTTCGGAGAGACAGACAGAGTGCAAGCGGGGTGGGAGATAGAGCAAGGGAGACACAGAATCCAAAGTAGGCTTCAGGCTCTGAGACGTCAGCACAGAGCCTGATGCAGGGCTCTAACCCATGAACCAGGAGATCATGATCTGAGCTGAAATCCAATGCTGAACCGACTGAGCCACCTAGGGGCCCCAATAAACACAGATAAAAAAACAAACACGTGTTGGGGTGCCTGGGTGGCTCAGTCAGTTAAGCATCTGATTTTGCTCAGATGTGACCTCACCTCTGGTAAGTTCAAGCCCCGCATCAGGCTCTGTTCTGACGGCTCAGAGCCTGGAGCCCATTTTGGATTCTGTGTCTCCGCCTCTCTTTTGCCCCTCTCCTACTTGCCCTCTGTCTCTCTCTCACTCTCAAAAATAAATAACATTAAAAAACCACACGTTAATGTCAGAAAAGTTAAATAAGTTGAAAAATTATTACAAGCTCATTCAGGTTGAGAAAATTAGCTTAATTAGCTTAGGAGAAAGGCAGAATTCCTTCCAGAGAAAGAACTGAGATTTTGTTTAGGAAAAACTTATGTGTTTATGAAAGTCAAGTCTCCTAAGCACAAATAGGAGAGAAGAGGATTAGACAGAGAAGTAAATGTTTTTGTGGGTTTTTTTTTAATGTTCATTTATTTTTGAGAAAAAGAGCACAAACAGGGGAGGGGCAGAGAGAGAGGGAGACCCAGAATCTGAAGCAGGCTCCAGGCCCTGAGCAGTCAGTGCAGAGTCCCATGTGGGGCTTGAACTCATGAACTGTGAGATCATGACCTGAGCTCAAGTTGGATGCTTAACCAACTGAGCCATCCAGGCACCTGACAAGTAAATAGTTTTGATCAATAAATAGAAAGTGTTGGTTTTCTACTGATGAGATGAAAGTTTTGAGGGAAGCCTGGGCTTGGGAGAAAGTAGAGAGATGGAGGAGAGGATTTCACTAGAAAGAACTATGAGAATCTGGTCTTACCAGCTTCCCCAGTCCATTCTTCCCACGGCAGCCAGAGTGATCTTTTAAAACTACTAATTGGATCATGTTGTTCCCTTTCCCTTAGTCCAGTGCCTGATACTTAGAAGTTTCTCAGTAACAATTTGCTGAGTGAATGAATGAATGAAAACACTTGCCAGGTAGCAGGTGGATCCCTAAAGAAAGAGACTTTTGTGGAGAAGTTCTGTGTAGTGAGGGCGGTTTTGGACACTGATGTTTAATAGTCATTTTAAGTAGTTCCCCATTTGTTTTGCTGTAATCACCCTTCCTCTCCACCGCATCCCCCCAAATAACCTTCAGTGAAAGTCTGCTGCACAAAACAGCACTGTTTGGGGAGGATTTAAGAAATGAAAAAAAGTATCTAGGCAAACAATGTCCAAAGAAAATCTAATGAATAGGGGAACCCAGAATTCAGTGGGACAAGTGAGAGGTGACCAGAATCCTCTGAAAACGTGGGGGAAGATGTGCTGTCCCCCTTATGGTGGATTAGGGGCTTGGGCCCTCCATTTGGCTGTTGAAGAAAAGAATAAGCTGGACGACTTTGGAGTAGCCACAACCCTCAGGTTACATAAGAATGATAAATATTTAACTCATAGAGACGTTTGTTTTGAGGATTATATTGGGATAATTCATATAAAGCACTTAGCACAGAGCCTGGCACATAGTAAGAACTCAGCAAATGTTAATTGTTTCTCTTCACTTTCTTCCACTCCCTCCACTAGCTTTCTGCCAGGCTCCATTCATTCTTTTCCAAGGACACTTAGGGGGCGTGCCCTGTCCTCTCTCCGCCCACCACAAGCTCCGCCCCTCACTTCTGCCTGGCTTGGTTCTTGAGAGGCGGAGCCGAGGGAAGAGCCCAGGGCGACGCGGTAAGGGCGGGGCGCATGCGCGGGCTGGGCTGGGTGGAGGTGGAGAGGAAGAGCTGCCGGAAGTAGGCGGCCGAGGTGGTGGCAGAGCAGGCGGCAGCTGCCAGGGAAACCGAGGCGCGGGACGCACGGCCCGCAGACAGGCAGGCCAGGCGGCGTCTCTGCGCGCCCAGGAGTGCCCCGTTTGCCTGGGCTGAGGGTCTCTAGTCCGGCAGCCTCCTCTGGACTCGGGCCTTTCCCTGAGCCCGCCAGGGGGCGCCGCACTGAGGGGGCTGCAGAGTGGGGGGCGGGCGCGGCTGACAAGAGAAGGGGGCGCCCGGTCCGGCCCGAGGGGGAGGGCTTTTCCCCCCGCTCAGGAGGTGCCCCTGGGCGGGGGACCCGGAGTCCTCACCTCCGAACTGAGGCAGGGGTTCCTGGGGGCGAGGAGGGCGCTTCGCCCTCTGCCCCCGCCGGCACCCTGGCCATGACGGGCAAGTCGGTGAAGGACGTGGATCGGTACCAGGCGGTCCTGGCCAACCTGCTGCTGGAGGAGGATAACAAGTTCTGTGCCGACTGCCAGTCCAAAGGTAGCGCATCCCTCCTGGCGGGCACGGGGTGTAGCTAGCCTCCGGCCGCGCCTGGGAGGTGGCCTGTGTGGGGAGGGGGTTTCTGGAGCTTAGGCCGCCCGAATCACGTTAAATGGTAAGGCGTGCTACTCTTACTGATGAGGCTGCCGCGTGTTCTGCGGCGCCGGGCTGGTGTGGGGAGAGGCTGCGAGGGCGAGTGTGAGTGCCTGGGAGGGCCGGTGATGATGGGGGTGGAAGTGGCGTGGTGTGTGCAGGTGAGAATGTCTGTATGTCAGGGCTCCGAAGGAGTTCTGGGCCGACTGTCATTTAGAGGCAGCCCAGAGCTCACCGCCTTCCACTTGCAAAGCTGGGGGCGGGAGCGGGGGGGGGGGGGAGGAGGAGGAACTGCAGTGTGTGTGTGTGTGTGTGTGTGTGTGTGTGTGTGTGTGTGTGTGGAGACGGTGGGGGGTGCGGAGAGGCAGAGAGCGGGGGAGGAAGAGAGGGAGGGAGGGGGAGGAGGGAAGTGACATGACGGTAGAAAAACTGCTTAAATAATTTTTTAAGGTGGTGATTGTTGCTGCCCGCTACTTGCGTAGCAGCTCCTTCTGTCATTTTACAGCCTTGCTGAACTCTGTCAGAGTGCATGGGTGGCTTTCTTTCTGGATATGTGAAGTGGGTACCTGCCTTATGCAGTGACACAGTGCGGATTTCTAGACAGCCTGGCCCTGGCCGTGGAGTGCGTTGGAGGCCTAATGTGTGTGTGTGTGTGTGTGTGTGTGTGTGTGTGTGTGTGGTGGCAGAAACTGGCACATTGTGGTTGAAGTGCAGGATCCTGTTTAGTCAGTGGAGAGAAGGAAGCAGTGGATGCATCAAATATGTTGTTCCATGATGCTTACCCTTCCAAAGGTGAAATGCGATCATTGTAAATGGGCAAAGCCATTTAGTCTTTGTTTTCTGTGTCCTCAAAGATTCATGATTTGATCCAATTAAAAATCAGTATGATAGGAAAGCTTGGTTATAAGTGAAAGCTTGGTTATATGCACCCAAAATGTATAGATGCAAGATTCTGTAAATATTTTGTTTCCTTATTTTCCTTCTGAATTCTTTGGAATACAATTGGAGAAGTTGGGAAAATACTTTTCCCTTTGGGGAGAAGGGGATAGTTCTATTTGGGGAGCTATTGTTAATTTGCTTCTGTTCATAATGCAGTGGATTTACCACAGTCCTTTGCCATATAGCATATTGGGCACACAGTATACAAGAAAGATTCAAATGTATTTGTATTTATCAATATCGAGAAAGGAAGGACATGCCTAATTCATACCTTTAGGTAATTACCTTTTATTTTAGAAACATGAGGTTATGAAAGGAGAACAGGGACACGTAGATTTAAATACCTAATAGTATATTTTAATGCCCTCTGCTAATAGATAAATGGCATGTGCTCTTAGGAAAAAGGTCCCCAGACTTCTTTCCTGAATTTTTGCTGTAGCAAGAATTTGCTTTAAAAAGTATTTTAGAATCGGGGAGCCTGGGTGGCTCAGTTGGTTGAGTGGTGGACTTCGGCTCAGGTCATGATCTCCCAGTTCATGGGTTTAAGACCCACATTAGGCTCTCTGCTATCAATGCAGAGCCAGCTTTGAATCCTCTCTTCCCCCTCTCTCACTGCCTTCCTCTGCTGGTGCTTTCTCTCTCAAAACATAAATAAACTTAGTATTTTAGAGTCAATTTATATTGAGTAGGTTAATTTCTTATAGTTGACTCTTGTTAAATCTTGTCCTAGATCTACTGGAAGATTCAGTTTAAAATTTAGGAGTGTATCTCCTGGCTTTACTCACATTCCCTTATGTCCTTAGTTGACAGATCTGGAGTCACAGTGAAGCAACCCACGAGAGTGAGCATTGCTACATTTGGGGAGTCAGATGCCATTTTGATGATTAGTACTGCTTTCAACCCCCCATTTCTCCTACTACTCATACTTACTCATATTCCAATGAAATATAGCATGTGGAAGAGAGAGCTCGATTCATCACTTCTTTCCCCCAAACTTTACACTGCTCTTTCTTAATAGCATTACTGGGGATCAGGTAATGAAATATTAGTTAATTCTTTTTTTTTTTTAATTTTTTTTAATGTTTATTTATTTATTTATTTATTTATTTTTCAACGTTTTTAATTTATTTTTGGGACAGAGAGACAGAGCATGAATGGGGGAGGGGCAGAGAGAGAGGGAGACACAGAATCGGAAACAGGCTCCAGGCTCCGAGCCGTCAGCCCAGAGCCTGACGCGGGGCTCGAACTCACGGACCGCGAGATCGTGACCTGGCTGAAGTTGGACGCTTAACCGACTGCGCCACCCAGGCGCCCCAATGTTTATTTATTTTTGAGACAGAGAGAGACAGAGCATGAACAGGGGAGGCGCAGAGAGAGAGGGAGACACAGAATCTGAAACAGGCTCCAGGCTCTGAGCGGTCAGCACAGAGCCCGACACGGGGCTCGAACTCACGGACCGTGAGATCATGACCTGAGCCGAAGTCGGACGCTTAACTGACCAAGCCACCCAGGCGCCCCAATATTAGTTAATTCTTAATGAGAACTAGTAACTACTGGCTTCTGAACTTTCTTAACTGCTATTAATGGTAGAATTCTGCCCCCTGAAATGATTTCTTATCACAAATTAGCTTCACATTTTGGCTTAGTGGCTTCAGTGACTTGGCCATTGTAGTAGACATGTAATGACAAGGTGTCAGTCATCTTTCTAATTTTTTAAAATACTTATTTATTTTTGAAAGTGAGAGACAGAGTGCAAGCAGGTGAGGGGCAGAGAGAGAGGGAGACACAGAATCTGAAGCAGGCTCCAGGCTCTGAGCTGTCAGCACAGAGCCGGATGCGGGGCTCGAACTCAGACTGTGAGATAGTGACCTGAGCCAAAGTCAGATATTTAACTGACTGAGCCACCCAGGTGCCCCAAGTCATCTCTCAATTCAGTTAAATTACACATTGATGAAGCTTCAGCTTATCCATTTTGTGAATAATCTAGCTCCTTCCACTCTTTCAATCTTTGTCACTCATTTTCCTCCTCTTTCCTAATTTTGGTTTCCATAATGATCATGTAGACAACTACCGGGTCATGGAAGTTGACACTTCCATGGAAGTGTCCATGGAAGAGACACTTATATCAGGAGATTAAGTTACCTGTTAGCTCTGGTAAAAAATACATGTAGTGGGAGGAGGTATTTAAAAACTATTGGGTTTGGAAAATGAGATTGAGATCTGAGTTTATTTATCCCTATGTCTCATGTTGTTTCTTACTTAGAAATTGAGATTAACTATACAGAACTTGGTGAGTGATTACTAATCCATTAATATTAAATCACATAATATAGCCCTGGGCTGCAGACCTATGAGCAGGTATTTTTGTGATGTTCTAAAACAACCCTTTGGTAATGGCTCTTCTGTTTAAAATCTTATACTTGCTTAAGGGTGTTACTATCTTTAGATATGTAATGTGAACACCAGAGTAGAAAACAAGCATGTGTGTTCTTTACGTAGTATGAGCTTTGTTGGTCCTGGGATTTTTAACTTTCTTGAACACAAGACTCACCAGTTTCTGGGACTTCTAAGGCACTGAAGTGATTCCTGTGTGGCAAAGGAAGCTGCTTTGTTACTACCTTTTAAAAAGTGCTTTGACTTACTTTTAGGTCCAAAGATATGGTTTCCTCATCACCCAAGGATATTGTGACCTTTTGGGTAAATTTTTGGACTGATTTAAGTAGTGATAGAACAAAGGACAAGCTTACTAAAAATTCCAGATATGCCAAAGGTAGCTCTACTCAGTTGAGGCTGGGTCCCATTTTTGGATAGAACCTTGTGGGGTTGTACTAGTCCAAGGCTTAATCTTAACTCTGCAGTTCCATAGTCAGTGGCCCTGGAATGACTCCTACTAATCAACCTCTTCAGAGACTGGTTTAAACTAGACACTATCTTACTTATCATGTAAGGATCTTTGTCATGACCTGAATACCTGTTTCCACTAATGGGACGTTACTCTCTCAGTATCAAATTTTTTAAAAAAATTCAGAGCTTTTTAATGAGCAGAGAATTAAAATGGAAGAGATTTGATGGTCTTGTGGCATATTTACTACAGACTGTGAAATACCACATGGAATTCTGGAGTTTGACGGAAACTTTGTAATATTTGGTACTTTCCCCTTCTGCTGCATCCTGTCTCTGAAATGTTTTACCTTGAATTACCTAACCATTGCTTCTGTTCCAGTTTCCATTATATGTTCTTAAATTTATTTTATTTTTAAAATTTTGTGTTTTTGTGAGAGAAAGAGAGTGTAAGCGGGGAAGAGGGGCAGAGGGAGAAAGAGAATCTTAAGCAGGCTCCACGCTCAACGTGGAGCCCAACTCAGGGCTCGATCCCACAACCCTGGGATCATGACCTGAGCTGAAATTGAGAGTTGGAAGCTCAACCGACCGAGCCACCCAGAAGCCCCTATACATTTAAATGTAAGAGATATCACTGTCATGTGGTTCAAAATGTAAAAGCTTCAAAGGCAAATATGTACAAGAAAAAGTTGTATTCTTCGATCCAACTACTAACTAGGCCCAACCCTGGTTAGCTTCTGAGATCAGACTAGATCCAGGTGCATTCAGGGTGGTGTGGCCGTAGACAGGAAAAGTTGTATTCGAATTCCTGATCCCTTGGGACACCTGGGGTGGGGGGGGGGGGCAGTTCAGCCAGTTAAGCACTGACTTCGGCTCTGATCATGAGCCGAAGTTCATGAGTTCTAGCCCCACGTCGGGCTCTGTGCTGACAGCTCAGAACCTGGAGCCTGCTTCAGATTCTGTGTCTCCCTCTCTCTCTGCCCCTCCCCTGCTCCTGTTCTATCTCTCTCCATCTCTCAAAAATAAATAAATGTTAAAAAAATGAAAAATAGATAATCCCTGATCCCTTAGCCACCATTTTCCCTTCCTCGAAGTAACCACTTTTGGTAATACCTTATGTGATTTTTGAGAGATGATATATACACAAACAACTACTTTTTTGAAAGTGTACTTCTTTTAGTAATCTCTGTACCCAGTGTGGGGCTTGAACCTACGACCCCAAGATCAAGAGTCACAAGCTCTTCTGACTGAGCCAGCCAAGCACCCTACAAGCAACTACATTTAATTATATGCTTTTTCAGCGCTTTCATGCAGGGAGTAATATTACAGTTCATAGCACCTTGCATTTTCAATCAGTAGTATAATATGGACAGCATGCAGGTGCTCTGTCCATGCACATTCATTCAGGAGCTTCTTCATTCTCTCCAGGTGTTTTCTAAGGTGATACCTAGGATATTTTGATTAAGTTCAAAGACATGCCTAAGTGATTTGGAAACATCTGCTCTTGTTGAAGTCATTTTAGAAAACGTCCTAGGTCTGTCCATAGCACATATTTACCACATTTCAGGTGGTAAAGAAGTATAGGAATGGAAGGGGCTGCAGACTTGATGTTGAAACATCCAATGAAACTCCTTCACTCTTATTTTAGCTTTGTGGCCTTCAGCACTGCCCTGAATTTTCCTCATTTGAAAAATGAAAGTGCCTTGTAAAATAAATGTTCCACAAATGTAAGCATCACTTGCTTATCACCATTGCTGGTCTGATTGATGCGGCCTTGGTTTTAGTTGTTTCACTTTCTGATTTTATGCCCTTAAATACTCTGGTGACTGGAAGCCATGGTTAGAATGACTCACTCAATAATTCCCTAGTCTTTAAGCCAAAACCATTTCCTATAGATGGGGGTTCTGGCATTTTTGCAAATGTACTTTATGGTACCCTTGAGGATGGTCTCTGATTTTTTCCTCACTCTTCAAAATTGTATGAAAGATTAGACCAGGGAACTTTATGTAGAGATTTTCTAAAGTAGTCCTAAATTTTAACTCCAGTAAATTAATCTCTGGCTTTGCTTTATATTTGTTTTGTGTTGGTAGTTAAGTCATTGCGTGTTAAGTAGCATTTTTTAGAACATGAACTTTCCTATCAGTTTTTAATTATTTTACCTATATTTGTGACACCTTTTGAGAGGTTAAAAAAATTCCATCAAATCTAGACAACAGAAGAAGTTTTGTGTCCATCTCTAGTTGTTAAACACTCTTCTCCGGCCAAGATCAAATAAGTTTCTGGGTTTTTACAGCAAATGCACCTTAACTCTAACAGTCATGGCCGGGTTGACACAGTTACACTGAAAGTAATTTATCAAAATCCTCATTAGACTGTCTTTTAATATCAACTTGTTAAGCCTGTTCCCTGGGAGATGCTTTCCTATTTGTTCTCCTTGTCCTTTAAATAACATTCTGTGGCAGTGGGATAGGGTACAAAATACCTTATCATTTAAGCGGAACTCTGCAAGCCTCAAATCCACACCATATATATTCTTTCTGAAAATATTTCTCAGCACTTACTTTGTGTCAGACACTGTATCAGGATATGTGGTAGATTCACAGCTAGGGCCTTTGGTCTGAAGGATTACACAGTTGAATGGGGAAGCAGATGTGTAAACTGATAATGATGCAATGTAGTATTATCATGATGGCACTGTGTGCAGGGAGAAAGGAAAGACTGGAGAAAGCAAACAAGTCCGCCTCAGGAAGTCATGACTTCAAAGGCTGTGTAGGCTGTGTCTTGAATGATAAGCATGACTTTGCTAGGTGAATTTAGGGGACTTTGCATTCTAAGCAGAGGAAAATGGAATGTGCAAAGTTTCCAAAGTAGTGTGTGTGTGTGTGTGTGTGTGTGTGTGTGTGTGTGTGTGTGTGAGAGAGAGAGAGAGAGAGAGAGAGAGAGAGAGAGATTGATTCTCTAGTATATTTTGACTACATGTTGGAGAGTGGCAAGGGATAAAGTTTGTCAGGGGCCAATAAGGTTAAAATCCTAGCCCTGTAGTTGATTTGGTGTATAGTATTGAGATTATGGATATGCTTTAGACCCTCTGCTGTGTAAGAAGCCCATACTATTGGAAGTCTACCTGCTACTCAAATGGAATAATAAGTATTGCAGACATGAAATGTTTTCTAATTGATGAGTAGTAAGAAAGGTCTCAATATTGTGCCCACAAGATCAATATGGAAGTGTGCCTTCACGAGTACATTAAATGATCTTAGAAAAGTCTAGTGAAATGCCAGCAGTAGATATTATATCATTTCTGGAGTTGACGATGTTGATTTTGAGGCTGAGCATGCTTAGATACTCAAGCGGTTTAAGAGTGCTGAATATTTGATGTGTGCTCTTGGTTGCTGAGTGCTTAGGAGGTGTAAGCAGGTAGCTTGCAGCCTGATCTCTCAGTGCACTTTTCAGCAAACATTGCTTTCCAATAAACCAGAAAATTACTTTCTTTCTGCATTTTTCATCTGATGTCATTATGATATGTAGGTGGCAGCTTTCTTGGGCACAGTTGTCTATATAACTGTTCACCACATGAGTCATTGTCTGTTCCTATTCTTCTGCCTGAAAATTCCCTCTTGGAAATGATGTCATGCAGTTGGTGACTGCAACACTTTACTCATTATGCACATTGCAGTTGGCTCTGTATGTTATGTTGATGGAACCTACCTATGCCATAGACACGGGATAAAGTGACTTGTTAAATGGACTCAGACTCAATTCCTTCAAATGATATCCCCTTGTAATAAAGATGCCAAGAAAGAATCTGCATAACACACACACATGTGTTACATTCTGAGCATACAGTGCCTAACTTCTGTTATTGTGTCTGCTTAAATCCTTATCACAGTTGTACTTCTGTTTGAGCAAGTGGCCAGTTTATGTAGATACTAATTTTGAAGAAGTTCTGTATTGGCCCTGGAATGTGACAGTTCAGCTTACCACACTGAAAAGGTAGGAACCAATCTATGTAGAGTAGAACACTTTAAAGTTAATTCACTTTTACCAAATTCCTCTATTGTTAAAGAAATATTCCTATATTGATACACTTAAAGAAATTATAATGTGCCACAATTAACATGTCCACTAGAATGTAAGCTCTACAGGGGCAGGCATAGATGTAGCTCTTAGTAAATATTTGTTTGAATGAATGAATTGATCTTGTCATTATAAATCCTTTGTTTCTTAACAGAAGAAATCTTTTACAGATTATCTGAAGAGTTGTTTAGTTCTTAAGAAAGTTAAGTTTTAAAATATATTTTAAAGTCCGGGACCTGTCAGGGAAACAGAAACCACTGTAGGTAGTACAAGCAGAGGGGATCTAACATACGTAATAGTAACATACGTAATGGATGATGTAAAAGCTTAGCAGGCAAATGGGCTGGTGAGGCAACCCAGATATGAGCAACACCTGGGAGCTACTGTGCCCCTAAGGAAATGAGAAGGTGCTCGTGTCACCAAAGGCCAGAAGTCTGAGCTATCTGGTGTAAGCTAGACGCACAGAAAGCAAAGCTGTGTGGTGCAGCTGGAACTGTGACCCTGTAAGAGAGCATTACCCTGGCTTCCCTCTTCCTCCTCCCTCTTATCCTCATCGGTGCCTCCCATTGATGGAACTTACCCAGAAATCGGTTGGCAAGGGAGCCTGGGAGATGTAGGTCCCACTGACAGAGTGGAGCAGGGGTAGGATCCAAGTGGAAACAGGCAAGGCACAGGGGCACTTAAAAAAAATCTCCATGATGTTATTCTTTCTCTTTATAGGTAAATAGTTGAGTTATTTTGGACAAGAGATAAGTGTTTTCAGGCAGATACGACCTTGTGTGCTTCTAAAGAATCTTAACGGTTGCTGAAAAAATAATTAGTCCCAGGAAGTAACGTAACAACTCAGTTATTGAGCTGGCATCCTATATAATTAGGATGTGTGACCAGGAAAATTGGCTTCTGTTGAATCTGTATTTCGCTATTTTTCGCTCTAGGAGCAGTTTATCAGTTTGGGTACTCAGAAAATAAGTTCCCACCCCGTCGATCCTGGGAAGTGTTGGGCATGATTGTGTGTGTGTGTGTGTGTGTGTGTGTGTATGTGTGTGTGTGTGTGTGTGTGTGTGTGTATACACATACACTAAGCTTGTCTCATCTACAACTGAAAGACTTGAGTCAATAACACGTAAGCTGTACAAAGAAAGTTTAAGGATTTCAGCCTTCTAACATGGTGCAGATGAGACTTTCCTTGACAGTTAAAGTAATTGCAGTGGAGCTAATTTTCCTTGTGCTACACATCATTTTAACTAGTGTTATTGGTTCGTCTGGGGTTTTCCCCCCACAGCTTCAGATAGGTTAGCACTGGGGGAGGGAGGTGAGATCACCTGATCCACTTTCTTCTATACTGGACCTGAAAAGTATTTTTTGTCTTCTAAGGAAGGTTGCTGCTGTTCCATTTTAAAGGCAGAGCTTTCCAAGGTACTGCTAGTAGTTTTCTTCTTGATTATAAAATGTTTAATGAGTTACAAGATAGAAGTTTGGCACTTTCTAGAAGGGCTTTTTTTGTCAATCAGGTCACCTGCCTTTGGGCCCCTGCTACATTAATGGAATTGGTGGAACTAGGCCAGCAAAGGTTTTCAGTAGAGTGTGAGTATATTTCTCTTCAGGCTGTTATTTTCCACAGAGGTGACGGGGTAAGGGACTCTGAGTAAAGTTACCGTCTATAAAAATTGCAGATTTCATTGTTCTTCTCTTTCCTCCCAAAATTAATTTCCTCTTGGCAGGTACAATTCACAGATGTAATTAAAGTGTAATTTGGTATTCTAAAAAGCGTATCAGACTGCTTCCCAAAGTACCAGTTCTTTTCAGCCAGTCCATTTCGATTTAAGAGGTACATCTATGCATTTTTTGAAGGCTCATGTTTAATAATTACAACATTTTGCTACTGTATTTGACTCTTCCATTTTCCAAACTTTCTCCTTCCCTATCCCACTCTTCTGGCTCCTGTATTTCCCCACAGGCTTTGTGGATGCTGGTCCATTGATGGCTGAACTGCAGGTCCCTTCCCAGTGGAAAACCCCAGAGATGAGCCAAATCTACCTTCAGCTGTGGCCATCCATCAGTGTAAGGTTGCCTGGCGGTTGTCTTCAGTTTGTCCAGCACTCCTCTCCCTTGCTCCCCCTCCCCCCATCCTCCCTCGTGTGTGGCTGAAACTTGCCCTGGAATCCCGCCTTTGTAACATGTCACTGGGTAGTAATAAGATTTTAATACCGCTGCTGCTTTTCGTTTTCAAGTAATGTTAAATAGTTCTCTGACTGTTTTTGTTGACCATAGCCCTCTTTTCCCCACCCAGTTTGTATATTTCTTATGGGTATTCCGGTTTGCTTTTGAATGCATATAGGATATGGTTTATTTAGAAAGTATTGGATTTCATAAGCCCAACTGGAGAATACTTTGTTGATTTTTGTTTTCTTAATTTCAAGTCAGAACTTTCAAAAAGAAATTTCTTAATCTGAAAGACTGAGAACTGGATCCCTCAGGCACTATTTCATTTCTCCTCACCCAAAAAACAAATGTGTAATGTTCTCATTTTATGATGCGTTGAAAATAATAAAGCGAATACAGGAGTAAAGGAGGCCTACTCTCAGCTCTAGCTCATAAGCCTGGCCTACCGTAATGATTTGAGAAAATAGAGCACCTTCTCTTTTCCTTTCTTTTTTTTTTTTTTTTTTTAAATTAGCATGCTGTCTTTCACAGCTAGTGATGGGAAGACCGTAAAATCCCCAAGCCTTTACTGGGGCCGCCTAGCTTACTTCTTTAAGGCCTGCACATTAATCCTGCGACGTAACTTACTGAAGTACACTCAAAGTTAATTTTATTAAGCTTCTTCCTCTTTCCTTGCCTTACTGGAAGTCCCCCAATGTGTAGATTTAGAAATGAATTCTCTAGAATTTCAAGCCTTGAGTTAAACATTTTGTCTTAATATTGTTTAGATGGTTGCTTTTCTTCTTCTGCCTTCAAAAAATAATTTGTTACAGAATTTTCTGTGTGAACTGGTAACATCTTATGCTGCAATCTAAAGATCGTGAAGGAGAGGGTGTCAGTGTCTTCTTGCTGATACTTTCCCACTTGCCTTATAATTGACACAAGCTCTTCGATGAATAATAGGAAGGACATTCCGTGCTCTTACCAGGATGCTTTTGTTCAAAGTAGCGATAAGCAGCGGTTAGTGGAAACCAATTTATGTGTGGCAGCTGATTTGAGAAAGAAAGAGTGAAAAAGATTTAGGCTCTTCTGCTATGTTGAAAGCATTTGTATTGAAAGAACAGCTGTTTGAAACTGGGGGCCCTGTCTCTCTGAAGGTAGGCCTGAGGAGTTTGGTTAGAGGAACTGTCTTAGACTAGAGGAGAATTGTGAGAAAAACTTTCCTGTAGTGTGAGTGCTGTGTGAACATCCCAGCTTGTATGTGAGAGAAGGAAAAATCATTCAATGCAGCATTGGAAGGAAGATTCCAGAGCAGTTCCTCTGAGCCTTCTGACTAGGTTCTGAAGCTGGTTTGTCTGATACGAGTGACTCAAATCAAAGGCCCATATTGTGGGCAGAGTAAAAATAGGGCTCAGTTTCATTAGACTTCTTTTTTTCTTTTTTAATTTTTTTAATGTTTATTCACTTTTTTGAGAGACAGAGAGCGTGAGTAGGGGAGGGGCAGAGAGAGAAGGAGACACAGAATCTGAATCAGGTTCCAGGCTCTGAGCCATCAGCTCAGAGCCCAATGCACGGCTCAAACCCACAAACTGTGAGATCATGACCTGAGCTGAAGTCGGATGCTTAACCAACCGAACCATCCAGACACCCCTCATTAGACTTCTTAATGCATTTAAGGAAAAGAAAAAATACATCACCATAGACCAATTATTTTTTGTATTGTGGGATATTGGGGAGTGGGGAAGCAGGAAGGTCCTTATGCCTATTAGTTAAACATCTTTAAATGTTATTTTCTTTAAAAAACAAACTTTATTTTTTTTTCTGCTTTTGAAAATTACTCATATTTGTGAAAAAAATGATTGGGAAGTATGAAAAAGGGTAATGATGCAGAAGATATTTCACATAATCCCTATCACCCATTGTTTTACTTGAAATTATTCCATAATAATTTTATATCATTGTTTTGCTTAACACTTATCATAAGCGTATTTCATGACATTAAAAACATTTACGTACCTTTACTGTATTCCATCATTTGAATATGTCATTGCTTATTTAGTTCTTGCCCAATTGTTGAACATTTGGGTTTTTAGTTATTCAGTATTATAAATAATGGTATGATGTAAATTTTTGTGTTGTTGTTAGACTCGTGGGTTATTTGTGTGTTCAGAGTTGAGTGGTCACATGGCCCTCTAATTTTAAAATGTTGTCAGGGAGTCCTCTGGGCTGAGCCCGTGCAGAGATGGCCTTGCTGTGGGGTTGTCATTGTGAACTGCTTCACTGCAGTAGACATCTGTTGAAGTGAGGAGTGGAGAGCTGCAGAGAATCCTGGCGTAACCATAAAGAACAAATTTTTTTCAACGTTTTTAATTTATTTTTGGGACAGAGAGAGACAGAGCATGAACGGGGGAGGGGCAGAGAGAGAGGGAGACACAGAATCGGAAACAGGCTCCAGGCTCCGAGCCATCAGCCCAGAGCCTGACGCGGGGCTCGAACTCACGGACCGCGAGATCGTGACCTGGCTGAAGTCGGACGCTCAACCGACTGTGCCATCCAGGCGCCCCCCATAAAGAACAAATTTATGGGACATGATCACAGCAAGATGGGCCAAGATACATTCTTTTTTTTTTTTTTAAGTTTTATTTATTTATTTTGAGAGAGAGAGAGCACACACACAAGCAGGAGAGGGGCAGAGAGAGAGAGAGAGAGAGAGAGAGAGGAAAAGAGAGAATCCCAAGCAGGCTCCTCACTGTCAGTGTGGAGCTTGACTCAGAGGTCGAACTCACCACAAACCATGAGATTATGACCTGATCCAAAACCAAGAGTTGGACACTTAACTGAGCCACCAAGGTGCCCCCCAAGATATATTCTTATTTTATGCATAGTCTTCCACATTATATGCTTGATATATGGACATGTTGTTGTTCATTGATGAGCATCTTTTGTTGTTCATACAGCCCTCCTTCACTTAACCAGTCCACTGGGAAGGTAGATTAGAAGTCCTCCATTGGTAGAAAGGGGGTGATACTGCTGCATTTTTTGTTTGTTTTGCGGTAGATTTTTTTGGTTCTGTTTTAAGAGCTTTCCTTGGACTGTAAATTCCACAAGGACAGGGACTGTGTGTTCCATGTATGTCTGTATACCTAATGCACAGCATCTGGCGCACATTGGCCATGTCTCCATCACGAACACTATTATTCTGTTAATGTGTGTTCGGATCATATACTTTTTTTGTTTTGGTTTTTGAAAGTCATCCTCATGCTGTTAACTCTGATGTTTGAAGACCTGTGACAGTCCAGGAAGCCGAGCAGGTGAATTTTGTGGTTGCTTTATTGTGGTTACTTCTTTGCGCCATCTCTTTCTTTTTTGTGCTTCTGGCATCTGTGCCGCCTTGAAAGAGGGAGCCAGTCACGAAGCCAGTACTCTGCCCTCTCAGTGGGAGGTTTTCGTGTGACACATCATCTTGGGAGAAATGTAGCATGGGGTGTGAAACAGGAGGCTGAAAAAGCACTCCTTTAGCCTTTTTGTGGGATGGGAGTAAATGTTTAGACACTGCTCTCAGGTGCTACAGAAATTAATAATAACCTTGCAGCAGTTTTAGAAGCTCTTCTTATACCCACTGGAACAGGTTTACTTAATTTGGAGAACCCTGCTTTAGCTGTTTTGAAGCTGCGATTTTTTTTCCTAGAGGCCTGCCCTGGGTTCCTCTACACACTGTTCCTTTTGCAGGATCTTTCTGTCCACACCGTTGACATTTGCCTCACCCCATTGCCCCACACTTTCTGACCCGTATCTCATTATGCCCAATTCTGAAACATCGAGTTTTGAAACATGGTAGTGAGTGTTTTCTTTTTGAAAGGGCAAATCTCTACCTTTTGCTCTCCTCCCTTAAGCCAGGACTGTTTAGATGACTAACATTCACCTTGCCACTGGACTGTCTGTACTTTGATCCCAGAATTCATTTCTAGTATGCTGTTTGTTTGAAAATGAAAGTTTCTGGGGCGCCTGGGTGGCGCAGTCGGTTGAGCGTCCGACTTCAGCCAGGTCACGATCTCGCGGTCTGTGAGTTCGAGCCCCGCGTCAGGCTCTGGGCTGATGGCTCGGAGCCTGGAGCCTGTTTCCGATTCTGTGTCTCCCTCTCTCTCTGCCCCTCCCCCGTTCATGCTCTGTCTCTCTCTCTGTCCCAAAAATAAATAAAAAACGTTGAAAAATAAAATTTAATAAAAAAAAAAAAGTGTGAAAATGAAAGTTTCTCTAGCTTGTTTGGATACAACTGTGATTCAGTTAAACTGGACCTGATTTTCCATCTGTTTGCCATTGGTTGGGGATCCAGTGATGTGTTAGGAAAGCTGCTGCACACCGTTGCAGAGAGAAGGCCATGTGTCATGGTCTTACACAAGGGTTTGTTTGTTGACTCAGATTTTGTGTAAAGCCTCCTTCTGGGTGAAAGGCACGAGCTTCCCTTCAAATAATGGAAAGGCATATTCTGCCTGGCCACTTGTTCTGGAGCCCTGGTATGTTCCACTCTTCTCCACTTTTGGGCTTCTTTTGAGGAAGAGGAATGTGGGTAGGAAGAGGTGTGAATAAGCCTTCACACACAATCTCAGTTGTTGGGCATCCCAGTAGCAGAGAGTGAATTGTATGTTGTAATAGAAAAGAACATCTAAAGAACAGGGTATCAATTTAGCAACCATTATTGAGCATCTATGTGTAACACACTTTTGGGGGTATAGAAAGATGATTCTGGCTCCAGCCCAGCTGGTGATTTCTTCTATGAAGTTGGGTAAATGACTTGACCTCTCTGGGTCTTGGTTTCTCCATCTGTGCTTGGACTAGACAATCCTTATGGTTCTTTCTGTACTTAACGTTTATCTGTTTGTTACAGAACAAGAGAGAAGGCTTTTTCACAGAATTGATATGTTCTTAAATCTCACGTGCTTCAGACTGAATGGCCTAGAAATAATTCCTGTAGAGAAGAACTTCTCAATATCAGCCCTATTGATATTTTGGCTACTTCTTTGTTGAGAGATTGTCCTGTGCCTTGTAGGATGTTTACCAGCTTCCCTGGCCTTGCCCACTAGATGCCAGTCATGACAGTCCCCACCCCCTGCCAATCGTGACAACTAAAAATGTCTCCAGACATTGACATTGCCTCTTGGGGGGAAGTTGCTACAGTTGAGAAGCACTGCTCTGAGGGCAAAGAGTGGTACTGTTTGAATGTGGGCTATTCTTTCTTTTTTTTTAATTTTATTTTTTATTTTTTAAAATTTACATCTAAATTAGCATACAGTGCAACAATGATTTCAGGAGTAGATTCCTTAGTGCCCCTTACCCATTTAGCCCATCCCCCCTCCCCCAACCCCTCCAGTCACCCTCAGTTCTCCATATTTATGAGTCTCTTCTGTTTTGTCCCCCTCCCTGTTTTTATATTATTTTTGTTTCCCTTCCCTTACGTTCATCTGTTTTGTCTTTTAAAGTCCTCATATGAGTGAAGGCATATGAGTTTTGTCTTTCTCTGACTAATTTCACTTAGCATAATACCCTCCAGTTCCATCCACGTAGTTGCAAATGGCAAGATTTCATTCTTTTTGATTGCCGAGTAATACTCCATTGTATGTGTGTGTGTGTGTGTGTGTGTGTGTGTGTGTGTGTGTGTGTATATATATATATATATATATATGTATATAACACATTTTCTTTATCCATTTATCCATCCATGGACATTTGGGCTCTTTCCATACTTTGGCTATTGTTGATAGTGCTGCTATAAACATGGGGGTGCATGTGTCCCTTTGAAACAGCACACCTATATCCCGTGGATAAATGCCTAGTAGTGCAATTGCTGGGTCATAGGGTAGTTCTATTTTTAGTTTTTTTGAGGAACCTCCATATTGTTTTCCAGAGTGGCTGCACCAGCTTGCATTCCCACCAACAATGCAAAAGAGATCCTCTTTCTTTGCATCCTCGTCAACATCTGTAGTTGCCTGAGTTGTTAATGTTAGCCATTCTGACAGGTGTGAGGTGGTATCTCATTGTGGTTTTGATTTGTATTTCCCTGATGATGAGTGATGTTGAGTATTTTTTCATGTGCCGGTTGGCCATCTGGATGTCTTCTTTGGAGAAGCGTCTATTCTTGTCTTTTGCCCATTTCTTCACTGGATTATTTGTTTTTTGGGTGTTGAGTTTAGGAAGTTCTTTATAGATTTTGGATACTAACCCTTTATCTGATATGTCGTTTGCAAATATCTTCTCCCATTCTGTCGGTTGCCTTTTAGTTTTGCTGATTGTTTCCTTCACTGTGCAGAAGCTTTTTATTTTGAGGAGGTCCCAGTAGTTCATTGAATGTGGGCTATTCTTAATATTATTTTCATTTTGTTCCTCTTCTGCTTATTACCTATCCTGGGGGTGGTGAATGAAGAGCAACCTCATTGGTCAAGAGCTATATCACTCTTCTTTAGATACTAAAGAAATTCTTCCAAAGAAGAAGAAATATGCATTTCCCAGCCAGTGGGCTCGGTTTGGATCTTCAGAATTATTTTTAGGATATGAGTAGATACTGGTTGTTGCAAAGAGGAAGTTAAGGCTTTAACCTGAAACAACCTAAAAAATGTAAAGAAGTAAGTGTCCCCAGGGAGTGAAGACTGTGACTTCTAGTGGATCAAGTTAGCTGTTGCTGCCTAAAGTGAGGTCATGAGTGATAGTTTAATCATAATATCAAGTGTTGAAATATCAGGTCCACCTGGGAGATTTTGGGGTTTGTTTGTTTGTTTAAGATTTTATTTTTGGGGCGCCTGGGTGGCGCAGTCGGTTAAGCGTCCGACTTCAGCCAGGTCACGATCTCACGGTCCGTGAGTTCGAGCCCCGCGTCAGGCTCTGGGCTGATGGCTCGGAGCCTGGAGCCTGTTTCCGATTCTGTGTCTCCCTCTCTCTCTGCCCCTCCCCCGTTCATGCTCTGTCTCTCTCTGTCCCAAAAATAAATAAAAAATGTTGAAAAAAAAAATTTTTTTAAAAGATTTTATTTTTAAGTCGTCTCTATACCCACCATGGGGCTTGAACTTACAACCCTGAGATTGAAAGTCCAGTGCTCTGCTGACTGAGCCAACCAGGCGCCCCCACCTTGCAGACTTTGAAATGATTGCCTAGCTGTTAGCTCAGCCATCCCTCCCCTACATACCTCCTCCCCACCTCCTCCCTCACACCATTGAGGTAGTGATTGAAATGTACTAGTTCCGTTATGAGACCTAATTTTAATACTTGTTATTTTTGCTATAATATGTTGGGTTTGGGTTGAATGATTTTGCATTTGCCCCCAGTGCCATCTTTTCCTCATTTCTTATAAATCTACAGTCTTGACTAGGTTGGGTACAGAATGATGCTGTTGGCTGACTGGGGTAGAGTGTGTTTCGTGACCATCCTTGCTGGGATGCTGTGGGATCCCAAAGCCATGATTTAAATGCTTAAGCCTGTGTTGGTCCCTATCCCTCGGTCCTGGCAGGCTCTATGTTCCATCCCAGCTGAGCTTTTGCTGGAGTAATTGCCCACATAGAGCCTTCAAGCCAAACAATTGTTTGTGCTGAGATAGTCTCACTGTTTAGCTCCTAATGAAACAATCTCCTTCCTGCCCCCAATGAAAGCAGCTATTTTTTATTTCCTCCCTCCCTTTTTGGAGACGCTGTATCTCAGCCCCCACTCTTCTATCGTATTCATAAATGCTTTAAGCAGGGTCTTTGTGCAGAGGAAATTGGCTAGAGCCAAAATATCATGGGCTAACTAGGAGACAAAGAGCAGTAAGGACACCCTTTCCCCAACTTTCTGTGTAGGAATATTTAAATTACCTTTGTGTGATTTTTCTGAGTAATAAGTGATTTAAACCTCAGGTCCACATAAGAAAAATACTAGGTTTTTTAACAGTATACTAAATTGGGCCGTTGTTACCTAAAGGAGCTCACAGAAATAACCAAAACTAAAAATAAAACTGAACCACAAAACAACCATGGATGAGTGCCACAGGACAACAATAAGATGCTGTGGGAATCAGGGCAGGAAGGAGAAGAGGCTCGATTGGGAAAGTGGATGGAGCAAGATTTTCATAAAATGATGTTTTGTAAATACAAGTAATAGCCCAGATACAGCTATTTGTGAGAGATCTTAAGTTGATCAGAAAGTATGAGTAATCCAGTTTTCCTTATGACCAAACTTTAGAATCTCCAGAATATGAATTCAGGGAGAGAATCCCAGGGAACTCCAGTGTGTCCTGCTTCTCTTTCCCACTTTGGGTAGCTTCTTCTGGATTATCGGTGCTTTCACATGTTACCACGTCTACTCTAAAGCTCTGGCTCACATAGAGACACAGTCACTTCCTCTCATTCTTTCCCCTTAGCCCTGTTAACACTGTTTGGAACTTTGGGGTGCCTGGGTGGCTCGGTCAGTGAAGCATCTGACTCTTGATTTGGCTCAGCTCATTATCTCATTCATAGTGGTGAGATTGAGCCCTGCTCCAGCCTGCTTAAGATTTATTTTCTCCCTCTCTCTCTCTCTCTCCCTCTCCTTCCCTCTCCTTCCCTCTCCCTCCCTCTCCCTCCCTCTCCCTCCCTCTCCCTCCCTCTCCCTCCCTCTCCCTCCCTCTCCCTCCCTCTCCTTCCCTCTCCCTCCCTCTCCTTCCCTCTCCCTCCCTCTCCCTCCCTCTCCCTCCCTCTCCCTCCCTCTCCCTCCCCCTCCTTCCCCCTCCCTCTCCCTCTCCCTCTGCCTCTCCCTCTCAAAAAAGAAAAGAAAAAAAAAAAAGACTGTTTAGAACTTTGAGTACAAAGGGAGAATAAAAAAGGGACTTTCTTACAAAATATATACGAAACTAAAAAATAGTCGCCCTTTCAAAGTTTAATTGCTGATCCTACCTTGGCTTGTTTCTAGTCCCTGTTCTGCTTCCCAATTCTGAGGTCTCTGTGCCTTAGCTTTATGGGACCAGCTTCTTGATTACCTTGCTTGATTTCTTTTTGCTCAGCACCAGGCTCTCCTCCATGTGAAAGGTGCTAAGGACCCACCACGCAGGAGTTTATGCTCTAGAGAACTTGACCTAGAGCTAAAAGCCAAAGTAGCCTTGTGCTGCTGCTCACTTAGGGCTCTTTTACTCATTTCTTAGTAGATAGGCATCCAGGCCTCTTCCTGAGGTTGTTGACATAGGAGACCTCATCCTCCGGGTTAAATTCAACACTCTCCAGAAAGAGTGGGGCTTTCCACTTGGAGGCCCAGCAGCATATGCCACAACTTGTACTGCTTTCTCAGGGAGCAATTATTTAACAAGAACTGTGTACACACTGGGTTTTTTTTTAGAAGGGAAACTTTTATTTGGCTGCATGACATTTAAAAAGTGAAATACAAAAGCACATTCTTTTCTTCCTTTCTTTCTTCTTCATCTTTTTCTTCTTTTTAAAAAATTTTTTATTTATTTTTGAAGGAGAGAGAGAGATTGAGTGCGAGTGGGAGAGGGACAGAGAGCACGGGAGGCATAGAATCCCAAGCAGGCTCCAGGCTCTGAGCTGTTAGCACAGAGCCTGACGCGGGGCTTGAAGCAACGAACCATGAGATCATGACCTGAGCTGAAGTCAAATGTTTATCCGACTGAGCCACCCAGGTGCCCCTCTTCTTCTTTTTAACAGCAAAACACATTCTTTTTTTTTTTTTTTAATGTTTTTATTATTCATTTTTGAGACAGAGAAAGACAGAGCATGAGTCGGGGAGGGGCAGAGAGAGAGGGAGACACAGAATCTGAAGCAGGCTCCAGGCTCTGAGCCATCAGCACAGAGCCCGATGCGGGGCTCGAACTAACAGGCTGTGAGACCATGACCTGAGCTGAAGTCAGACGCCCGACCAACTGAGCCACCCAGGCGCCCCTACAACAAAGCACATTCTAAAGTTTATTTATTTTTGAGAGAGAGAGAGTGCACATCTGCTCGAGCAGGAGAGGGACAGAGAGAGAGAGGGAGAGAGAGAATCCCAAGCAGGCTCCACACTGTCAGCATAGCTCGATCTCACAAAACATGAGATCATGACCTAAGCTAAAATCAGGAGCCAGACACTTAATTGACTGAGCCACCCAGGTGCCCCACAAAGCACATTCTAAACAAAATAACAAAGGTTATAAAGAAATTTAACAATTAAGAAACAAATAATTGTAAAATGTCAGTTCCCCTAATCTATGAAGTTAGAAGTAAATGGATATAAATATTACTAAATTTAGCTGGGGGTGTTGCTGTTTACTTTTTGTTTGTGTTGCTTGGTTTTTAAAACCAATCAATCAAAATTTACGGGGCACCTGGCTGGCTCAGTCAGTGGAGCGTGCGACACCTGGTCTCAGGGTCATGAGTTCGAGCCCCACGTCGGGTGCACAGATTACTAAAAAAAAAAATAAGTAAGACTTAAAAAACAAATCAAAATTTGTTTGGATAAATATTAGGTTACTTTTGTAGATTTTTAAATAACAGCTCATTGCATTTTCTGTATTGTTTCAAGTGTCTCTACCTGGTTGTGTCAAACTTCAATTAATGGCTTAAGTAATAGTGGCTATTTTATTACTGTCAAAGTGCAATAGTTATACTGCCCAATTCTAGAGAGTCCAATTAATTGGTAATAACGTGTTCCTAAGAATTCTATTAAGCACTGGCTCAGGAATTATAATGAGAGCAAATGTAGTATCAATTAAATAACAGCCATTTCCTAAAAAAGAGGTAAATCGAAATTACTTTTAAAGAGAGAAATAAGCAAATGTCCTGCTGTGGTTGTGGATGTTCAGGAGGCAACTGCTGTTGAAGCTAAATCAAATTTGCATGTGACCCTCAGGCCTCACAGTTTAACCCTCTTCATTCCTGGGGAACCTGATGAAGGGAAAGCGTGCCCTGACCCTCTCAGGCTTCTGCTTGATGAATTAGCCACTTGGGAGAAGTTGGAATTTAAACTTTCTGTGAGCCAGTATTTGTCTGCTGGGACCATTTTCTTTTCTTAGCTCATTGAGCTTTCCTCCCAGTCGACAGGGATGCCAACCAACTTTGTTGAGCTTTTTTCTCATGGAACATAATCCATCTTTGGCAGAGGAAAAATATTTCTTTCCAGTTCTCTCTCAAGGTCTTTGGCCCTCTTTCTGTAGGAGTTGCACTTCTGTTATACACTGCTGATGTTTTGTACACTTTGGGAAGTTTCTTTATTTCTAAGCAGTAAGTTACCTTGTTAATGAACCTTCTGCATGTTTCATTATATGTTCTTGCTGTAGTCCCGTCAGCGTTTGAAGTTTCAGCTGAAGCTTTGGAGTTTCACTTTCAAGCTGTGAATAGTCAAACTGTAAAGATGCCTGCTCCGTTTGGAAATTTCACTGGACCTGCAGGCTCTTGTTTTCATTTGACTTTCTTCACATAATTGTTTAAATGTTCCTGGCTTTTCTCCTTCAAGCCTTTTGAAAGGGACATTTAAGGTAACGGCATGGACGAGTTTCTTCAAATTGCCTTTGGACTCATAGTCTAGGTGGTCTCCATTTTCTGATCCACTCTCTTTGTCTAATCCCAAATTGCTGTCATTCGCATAATATTCTCTAGAGAGCAGGCAGGTTTATCATTTCCAGCACACTTCAGTCATAGATTTTTAGCTGGCTCTCTGTATCATTTACAACTTATTTCATTTGCGTCTTTGAGTTTTCAGGCATTTTTTTTTCCTCCCGTTCCCATACTCTTTGCTTCCGTCCTGCGGCTTCTTGGGAAAGCAACTCTAGGCTTTCCTGAAGATGCGTGTTTTCAACCACACCATCCGTTCTTTCCCTCTGAAGTTGTTCTACATTCTTCTGAGATGCTCTTAGTGTTTTGGCACCAGTCTCTAGGAATTGGAGAGATTTCAATGTATCTTTGAGTGACCGTGTGTGTCCTCGAAGGCAAGCTGTCATCACTGCATGAAATGAAAGTTTAGGGGGATCACTTTTCTATTCTTTTTTTGAGAAAGCCTATTGTGTGTTAAAGTGAAGAGGTGGATATATTTGGATTTGTATTTTTTGTCATACTCTGTGTTTATAATATCAGAAGACTAGCCTCCACTGGAGGCATCAGCTTGTGCAATCAGCCTAATCTCCTTGACTTTATGAGATTCTTCAACCCCGGGCAGAAAATCTTTTGACTAACTCTTTTCCTCTCCTTAAAATATGTTTGTTCTTTACTATAAAAACAGTCATAGCAGCACATACCAGAACCTCCCAGGGAAACCCCAAGAGACTTGGGCCTTGTCTCAAGCTTTCAGACAGCACCACCAAGAACAGCTGGTCCAGGACTGGCTGGAAGGACACTTTGTGGCAGTCAGGAGGCCCTCTGTTTGGAATCAGGGACTTACCACGCCCAGGAGTCCCTCTGTCTGTGTCCTGTCCCTGAGTGTGAAAAAGGCCTCTGCGTGTCTATGGGTAGGATTGGCCCTCCAACATTTCTCTGTGAGGCTGGAACATAGCAGCTGGCACCGGTATATATGGTTTTAAGGGGGGAGTGATGTCTTCATTGGCATATACAGGTGAAGAGAGGAGTAATAAGAATTGATTCTAGAAAGGCCCCGATCAGGCAAGAATTTAAGCCACACTTAGGATTTTGGAGTTCACTTGACCACGAAGGTCCAGTTACATGTCTTTGAATGGGGTAATGACATCATCAGAACATACCTTGCCAGAATGTCCTTTTCGGAGGGGGGGCAGGAAAAAGGCCAAACTAGGACCCTGCCCTTTCTCTTTTGAAGTGTTCTGAAGAGTTGAATAATAATGGTACAGGTTGGTTGATTTGGTAGTTCTTTATTACCAGTAAGATCACCTAAGTATGCACTAGTTATCTACTGGCAGATAGGATGAGTTATATAGCCTAACCTACAGTGAATCCCTACCTACTATGGACCAGGAAAATAAGACTGGGGTGGACCTTGAACCTACATTTACCAAAAGTTAACTGCCCTTCCTATAGTCTTTTCAGAGTATCATCTGAGTATACTTTTCAGAGTATAGTCTTTTCAGAGTAGTTCAGTGAATTTTAGAGATACCGTTACTACGTTTTAGAAGAGGTAGATTTCATAGATACTCTAATCTAGGTAAGGAAATTGACTCTTGGAGAAGTGAATTGACTTGCCTGAAGTCAAACAGCTGATTTTGTGGTACAGCTTAGATAACCCATATTTTTAGCTCTGTGGATAGCAGGGGCTAAGTAAATAACATGAGATATGTACAAGCATGTTTTGGACTAGTTCAGAGCAATTACTGTTTTTGCTAGGATTTAAAGGAAATGAATAGCCACTGTATAGAGTTGCTGAGGAAAGTTGCTGCGCTCAGCTATAGACATGTGCCCTGTTTTGGGCCCTTTGGCTATGTAATTCCTATAGGCTCTTTTTCAGTTGTATTTAATTTTTTGGTCCTCCCTTGCCCAGGGCTGAGCAAAGTCCAGGCAAATCCAGGTCTGTAAGCACTGCTGACATGTACAGAAATGAAGAGTGTCTGCTTCCCTACTGATTTCTTAGCTTTAATGTCTTTAGAGAAAAGCCATTTTAAGTTGACCAATCATTTCATCAATGAGTACTTAGCAGTGTTGTACTTCACTAACCTTTTTCTGGTTACCTGGTAGGAGGATAATGTTGCTCTGCTTCATCTCCACTGATGTCATAGCAAGCTGATTGCTGTCTCTGTTTTATCACTGATGCCCTGAGTTGAGTTGGTTCACTTATCTCATATTTTGGTTGAGTGTATGACAGCTGCTATCTTCTACTAGAATCTCCAAACTTCCGTCTTTATCTTGCATGTCTTTTTTTTCAATGTTTATTTATTTTTGATGGAGAGAGACAGAGTGGGAGTAGGGGAGGGGCAGAAGAGAGGGAGACACAGAATCCGAAGCAGGCTCCAGGCTCTGAGCTGTCGGCACAGAACCTGACATGGGGCTCGAACTCACGAGTTGTAAGATCATGACCTGAGCGGAAGTCAGATGCTTAACTGACTGAGCCACCCGGGCGCCCCATATCTTGCATGTCTTTATCTTGCATACCGTGTTATTTTATGTAAATATGAGAGGAGTGTAGATGTAGCACCAGGAGATAAAAATGCAGAATAACGGGACTCAGTATAAGGCATCTCTAATAATGAGTGCCGTCTAACAGTAAAAGTGACTGTCTTTTGAAATGGTATATAACTGACTTAGCACTGGAGTTGTTCAAGGAGGACCCAGGTGTTCACCTGAAGAAGGATTGCCCACATTCAGTGAGGGCTTAGACTTAGTGACTTCTGAGGTTCTTTCTACCTCGGATTTCCCAAATTAACATTTCTTGGGGACTATTTACCTTTGTTCTCTAATTGCTGAGAAGTGTTTAAATTTGCTTTGTCTCAAACATTTAAAAAGCTTAACTTCCGTTTTTCTTTCAAATATATGAATGTGAATGGTGTCTCATTTTGAAAAAAGGAAACAACATTCTTGCAAGAGAGACCAGATGGAAAGGAACTTCTCTTGCAGAACATTCTGAGAGCAGAGGTTGATTGAGTAAGCCCGTGTTCTGATGTGCTGGTTCCTTAAAATGTTCGTGCTTACAGAAGTTCAAAGTTACTGTTTATTGTTATTTTGGAACAAGGAACTAAGTGAATTCTCTCTTGTATAGGTGAAAATAGGCTGGTAGACATACCTCTCAGCAGACTTACTTAATTTCTCCAAGAAGCACTGGCCTTTCTGTGTGTTCTTCTTCGTAGTGAAACAGGGGGTGAAGGGAGATGGTGAGTGGAAATGAGGTAACTATCATTAGAATTGTTCTTAAAACAATCACTGCATCTTCATCACTTTGCCTCCCAAATTTCATGTTGGAGTTAATGACAGGCCAAGTCAAAGAGAAATAACCTGTTTTCAAACCAGAGTTTGTTGATTTGGCTTCTTCCTCACGTGTGAATCACATTCAAACCAGTTTTCAGTGCCGGTCACAAGCTCCGTGAACTGAATTTGACTCAGTTCTTTAAGTTCATCGAGCCTTAACATCTTCATAAATTGATTGTCTCATGTTGCATCTTCAGAACCATTGAATGCCAAGCAGGAAGGAACCCCACCGTCACCTACAAATCAACTAATAGAACTATGATAGTAGAAGAGATCATGCAGGGATCATGTCTCTGCCGCCCCTGAGAAAGGATCATCCAGCCTCTGCTTGAACACCTGCACTTAACTGGATTCTGCCATTTCAGGATAGGCTGCATTTGTTTTCACACAGCCTTAATTGTTTCAGAAGTCTTCCCCAGAGTGTGCTAAAATCCACTTCTACTCACTGGTGCTAGCTCTGCCTTTGGAGCCTCACCAAAGTAACTTAATCCCTTTTCTGTGTGGTAGCTTCACCTTTAAGGTGTTTGAAAACAGCTCCCTTCATTTTGCAAAACAGGAAAAAAAAATTATATTACTTTTATCTTATTGATGACTTCATTTAAAAAAATATTAGTTTTGGATACACTGGTTGCTTGCATTGTGCTAAGTATTTGGGGTAAATGATGAAGGCGTGTGGTCCTTGCCTTTTAGAGCTCACATTCTATTTAGGGCAAGAGAGACCGTAAGCAACTAGCTATAATAAGATATTGAGTATTAGAAGAGCAAAGTACATAGACACTATTAGCCGTAAATAAGGTCGAGATTTATTCCATTAGAGAGCTTCACAGAGGAGGTGGCATTGGACTGATTTGAAGTTTGTGAAGCAGGGAATGAGAAGAAAGCCGTTCCAGGTAGGAAGAATGGTGTAGGCAAACAGGTGTGAGTGCATGGCAAATTTCAGAATGATGATTTCCTCAGCATGTATAAAGCACAGGCTTTTAGAGGGCTTTATCTGTCATGTTAAGGAGTTTCAACCTCTCTTGCAGCCAATAAGGAGGCATGGGTGGCTGTGCTGTTTTTAAAATACCTGTACTGTTCTTTCTCATCACAGAAGTAACACAGGTTCATTGCAAACCATTCAGCAAGTACATAAAAATATAGAGAAGGAAATAGATATTTCACAACACTACTCCCCAGAAAAAAAAATCTTTTGGTATTTTACATATTAAAATATTAAAATTAAAATATTATCTGCTGTCTGCTCTTGTGGCACTTACAGTCTAGCGGAAAAGAGGTGGTACACAGATGCACAAATAAAAACATGACAAAATGTTGTACAGCTTAAGAAACTAAAGGGTAAATGAAGGTTTATAATCTTTAAAAAGTCCTTATCTTTTACTGACTTACACCAAATCATGTACAGATCAAATGGTATAATATTTGAGATTTGCTTCAGAATGTTCCACGGTTGGGAGAAAGGGAAAGTGTGTGGGAGTATAACTGAAAAGACATTGGCCAGAGGTTGATAATTGCAGAAGGTGGTGGTTAATTATACTCTGCTTTTGTGTGTTTGACACTGTCTGTAATAAAATGCAAAAACCAGAAGAAAAGATGGAAGAGAGATTATTCTCTGGTTTTGATTGGGAGGCCGAGGAGTTCCTTTGAGGAAGAAACTTTTCAGCTGAGATCTTTGATAGATACAGGAGTTGACCGGGCTATAAGTGGCAGATGGTGGTTGGGGAGACAGCTTTTTAGGCACTGGGGTCAGTGTGTAAAGGCCAAAAGCCACGTAAGGAATGTATTGGTGCTTTGAGGAAATGAAAGAAGACTGGTATTGGAGTTGACAGACTGGGGAAGTAGGCGTGGGCCAGATCACGTGGACTTTGGAGACCATGTTAAGGATTTTGTTGTTTAATCCCACAGTGAGAGAGGGAAGCCTTTCACAGAAGGGTTTTACATGGCCCTTTACAAAAGGTCCCTTTTGCTTCTCTAAGAGTTCAAGCTGGCTGTTTTGTGGAGAATGGTTTTGGTTTGGGGCTGGAGGAGAAGAGAACATAAAAGTGGGGAGGCGTCATGGGGCGCCTGGGTGGCGCAGTCGGTTAAGCGTCCGACTTCAGCCAGGTCACGATCTCGCGGTCCGTGAGTTCGAGCCCCGCGTCAGGCTCTGGGCTGATGGCTCGGAGCCTGGAGCCTGTTTCCGATTCTGTGTCTCCCTCTCTCTCTGCCCCTCCCCCGTTCATGCTCTGTCTCTCTCTGTCCCAAAAATAAATAAAAAAACGTTGAAAAAAAAAAAAAAGTGGGGAGGCGTCAGGAGGTTATTGCACCAGTCCAGGCGGTCTGGAGACTTTGTATTAGAGAAATAGGGTTGCCGATGAAGAGAAGGGATACTGAACTGAGAGATATTTTGATCTTGGTGATGATGTAGATATGGGAATAGAAGGAGAAAGGTGTACATTTCTGACTGATGCAATTGAATGGGTGGAGGTGTAACTGACTAAGACCCTAAGAAGGATGGAGGAAGAGCAGGTTTTGTGTCAAGACTGAGAGCTCAGTTTGGAATATGCCATTAAGAAAATTTGCACCAGTTTACATTTTCACATCTATATATGAGACACGTGTAAAGTTAATATTCGGGCTTCTGATCTGTACAGGTTTAAGTTTTAGAAAGATTCTGGGGTGCCTGGTGGCTCAGTCCGTTAAGCATCCAACTCTTGGTTTTGGCTCAGGTCATGATCTCACAGTTCATGATTTAGAGCCCAGTCCGGCTCTGCGCTGACAGCACATTCCGTCTCCCTCTCTCTTCTGCCCCTCCCCTGCTCATTTGCAAGGAGGTGGGGAGGAATGTTCAAAATAAGGACTCTCTCAAAATAAATAAATAAACATTTTTTTTTTTTTAAAGAAAGTTTATTCTGGCGGGAGGCTGGAGACCAATTAGTCTGTGAGCTCTTTGAATCTGGGGATCTCATCTGTACTGTCTCTGCCTTTGTATCCCTAGTACTTAGGTAGGCAGAGTGTTTGGCACATAGTAGGTACTCAGCAAATAATGCTCCAAGAATGAATGCTTATAGGTTTAGGTAGAGATTGATAGATTCAGGGAGTTTCCAGGGTAGATTCAACAGGGCTTGGATGGAGTAAGATGAAAGAGATTTTCTTTTCCTTGACCCTTCCTGTTGAAGAGCTTTTCAACAGTTCCATGATGCTGACAAGTCTCCCTATGGGTAGCCATCAATTTATTAGTGTGTTTTTCCTTTTTTGGTGGGGGGAGGCAGAAAGAGAGAATCGCATGAGGGGCAGAGAGAGAGAAGTGTGGGTCACCCGAAGTGGGGCTTGTGCTCACCTGATGTGGGACTTGAACTCATGAACCGTGAGATCATGACCTAAGCCCAAGTCAGATGCTTAACAACTGAGTCACCCAAGCACTCAGTGTGTTTTTCTTTTGCTCAATATTTATTTGTTTGGAACTCTATAGGTTAGAGATCAACAAGCTGTAATTATTATAATAGTAGCTTCAAGCTATCTGTAATTCTAGTTTTCTTCTCTCTGCTGACTTCTCAAGCCCGGAACCCACTAAGGCTAGCAGCTTTGGTGGTGGGGGAAGTTGGAGCAGCAAAAGAAATTTACAGCAGGGCAGCAGTAGTTGGTATGTAGAACCTGTCCAGTAGTTGAACGTAAATAGTATTTAATTACATGCTTTCCATTTTACAAATGGAAACATAAGCCCTAGAGAGACTTGTCAAAACACATGCAACTAGTCAGTGTAAACCTAGATTTCCCCCATACTGGCCTAGTACCAACTACAGTCAAATTCTTGGTAGATCATCCAAATTCATATACTTTTTAAATTTTCATGATTGCTTATTGCAGAGTGATTGCATTTAATTTTAACACTGTTTAATGCTTCCAGAGTCTGCTGTGAAGCACCTGTGGAATATGTTCACTTATCCATGACCTTGTTCTTGTGTTGTGCTAATTACTATCAATTTATATTGCTTTTCTATTTTGTTTGTTTTCAAAATAGTTCCGAATATTGCCTCTCAGAGTCTCTCTCCATTTTCAGCTTCGGAGTGGTATCTTTTGTATTTTCTCCTTCATTGCCATGACCAATGTGTATCGAACAATGAAGTTTACCAGATTTAAGTAGGCAGGCCTTGGTAGCACCAGTACCAGGTACTGTGGAATCCAAGCGTGTCGGGTTGACAGTTTTGGGCCTTTGTATGTATCATGAAGACATGTGTGGGCACAAAGGCAGAGTGGGGGAGTCAAGCAGAGAAGGGGAATAGGTGGGGGTTTAGATAGCATATTTTCAAAGAATATTTTCAGGGAGATGAAGCTGGTTAAAATTTCATGTGTTTTAGAAGATTTGAAATGGGATCCAGGGTAGATTTCTTCTTTGGGGTATTTAGTCAGTCAATTTTGGTTCTGACATTTTAGGACTGGAACTCATATTCCTGTCTAAAAAGAAGCATTCTGTGATGGGGCATAGTGTTCATATATGTATACGAATGAGTTAACCAGCCTTTACAGTGAAGATGAGTGGGAGATGGGTTCTGGAAATCTCATTCTGTACCATGTTATTACGTGGGGCTCTCTCATATTGTCCGTCTGTATTCTGTGAGATACACATTTTACAGATGAAGAAACTGAGGCTTAGAAAATTTAAATATCTCTGAAGGCTGCACAGCTAATAATTGATGGAGCTGACATTCAAACCAAAGTTTTTTCTGGCTGTATAGATTGTACTTTTTAAAAAAAATTTTTTTTTCAATGTTTTTTATTTTTTTATTTTTGGGACAGAGGGAGACAGAGCATGAACGGGGGAGGGGCAGAGAGAGAGGGAGACACAGAATCGGAAACAGGCTCCAGGCTCCGAGCCATCAGCCCAGAGCCCGACACGGGGCTCGAACTCACGGACCGCGAGATCGTGACCTGGCTGAAGTCGGACGCTTAACCGACTGCGCCACCCAGGCGCCCCTAGATTGTACTTTTAATAACGACACCTTTCCCCTACATTTTCAGCCATATAAAGTAACTTTTGTCTTTTGTCTTTTCCTCTTCTGCAATTTCATAATCTTTTATGGAGCATGCAGTTATTGATTAGTAAATCTAGTGGCTGAACACTAAAGGATGCTGAGTGACCAGGTTAGAACTGTTACTATTTCATTGGGAAAAGGTTATGGAGAGATGTGGGAGGGGAGAAGAGGAGGCTGTCCTCTGACTTTCGTGAAAATATTATTGCCTGCATTAATTATTATTGCCTCTGTACTGAGGCCTCGTCAGTGGCTCCAGAGTATCAGGTCTCGGTAATGTATTCCTCAGAGGCAAAAGGACTTTACGTACTCTGGAATGAGAGCTGGAGAAAGTCCACAGCAGTGGCAGTGACTTAGATGATTGGGAATCACCCTCTGGACTTAGAGCCAGGAAGCAAACGGCAGAACATTCCACAGCTAACTTTTAATTAGTGTTGTGGCTTTTGATTGTGTTAGGAAACAAATATATTTTAACTATCTCGTCATTAGTTCTAGAATCTAGAGCAAAGAGAAAATGGTAAAGAAACATGAAATGTTAGCTTTTGGTCCCCCTTTTTCTTTTCCTTTTCTTTGTTTTTTTTTGTTTTTGTTTTTGTTTTTGTTTTGTTTTTTTGTTGTTGTTGTTGTTTTTTTGAGAGAGAAAGTGGGTGCATGTGCAAAGTCGACGCAGGGCTTGATCTCACCACCCTTAGATCATTACCTGAGCCAAAATCAAGAGCCAGATGCTCAACTGACTGAGTCACCCAAGCACCCTTGGTCCCATTTTTAATCCTATATAACTTAAATTTTATCTGAATTCCTTTATGAAAACTATAGCCCAAAGTAGACACACCACACCCTTAAGAAACCACGTTCACATCTGTTTAGGCTTTTCATTTTGTTTTTATATAGCTCCCTGCCACTGAAAGATGTGTATTAATGATTTGTGTGTGTTAACTATATGGCAGGCCTACTATGCAAATCAATCTAGGGGTTTCAAGGGGCTGAAGATCAATCTGAGCCTATCAAGATAATAGCAGTAAGACGTTATTGGGATAAAATCTCAGGCAGAGAACACCACCTGGTGGTTATAGGGAGGATTTGAGCTTTCTGCATTTGTAGTATTTGCCAGAATGTCTGAATGCTATAAAGAAATTACATTCTTATTTATAATAATGGTGAATTCAGATTTCTAAGAATAATTTTCTGCCATACGATTCTAGCATTGCTTCATTAAAACTGCTGTCAGGGGCGCCTGGGTGGCTCAGTCAGTTAAGCATCCGTCTTCGGCTCAGGTCATGATCTCATGATTTTTGAGTTCCAGCCATGATGGGCTCTGTGCTGACAGCTCAGAGCCTGGAGCCTGCTTCAGATTCTGTGTCTCCCTCTCTCTCTGACCCTTCCCCGCTTGCACTCTGTCTCTCTCTCTCAAAAATAAATAAACATTAAAAAAAATTTTTTTTTTTTTAACCCTGCTGTCAAAACCTGCAGACCAACCAAGTGATTGTGTCTGGCAGAATTGAAGTCTGGTGCCCTTGGTTCTTCCAAACACAGGCCCCGTTTATCTCTGTAAAAAATCACTGGGTGTCTTTTCACTCTTCAATGCAACCTCTAACTGGGATAGCGTGCTTATTTTATGTGGCAAATTTCTTCTAGTGGAATGACGGAGAAAGAAATATTAGTGACTTTCAGTAATTTTTTTGGCGGGTATCATATAAAAGCAAGTTGTTTCTTTCCTGTATAAAAATTATAAAGAGGAGTTTGATGATTTTCCAGAGTGATTATTAGGATGAGCAAAGTTGGCAAGTTCTTTTTATTAAAATTTATATCTGAGATTTCTTTTTTATTGCAATAAGCATCTTTATTATTTGACAGTCTTGAATTGAGATAATTGTGTAGCTGGGTAAAGTAGGGACATCAGCTCGAAGGGAAAGGATGCTATTAAGTTAATCAGGATGCATATTTTATAGGCCTGGTGGGGAAGGGAAGATAATAAAGTTTTAAATTTCAGGTTAAGACTTGGGCTGGCATGGCATGTCTATATCTTTTTTCCTAGTAGGAAAATTGAATCCAGGCCCCACCACCATTGAAAAGTTTCTTGAGAGAAGGTTATTCATGTAAGCTACTAAATAGAATGTGACATGAATTTGCACTTTTCCCCTGGGATATTTTTTATATAAGTAACAGTATAGTAACTCTGCATTCTAACAGTCATGTTCTCAGACACTGTACAAAGCCACTCCATACACAAATGCCCACATATTGTATAATTCCACTTACATAATATATCCAGAATTGGCAGATCTATAGAGACAGAAAGAGATTTGTGGTTGCCAGGGGTCTGGCGGGGGGGGGGGCAGGGGGGAGGGGGGGCAGGGGGGAGGGGGGGCGGGAGGAGTTGAGAGGAAATGGGGAGTGCCTGTTAAGGAGTTTATTTCTTTTTGGGTAATTGAAATGCTTTGGAATTAAATAGTGGTGATGGTTGCACAACTGTGTGAATGTACTAAAAAAAGACTGTACTGTACCCTTAAATTTAAACTAAACTTAAAAAAAAAGTGCCGATCCATGGAGAAGTGAACAAAATCAATAAAAAAAGGTGAATGTGGTAACAATTCTCTCATTTATGTTCTAGCAGAAATGTCTGATAATCTAAATATTCCAGCTTGGGCCTTGAATGTTGTTTTAATTTGTATTTTAATGCCCTGTTCTCAACCTTCACAGGGCCACGATGGGCCTCCTGGAACATTGGTGTATTCATCTGCATTCGATGTGCTGGAATCCACAGGAATCTGGGGGTGCACATATCCAGGGTAAAATCAGTTAACCTCGACCAGTGGACTCAAGAACAGATTCAGGTACTTAAATAGCCCAACAGTATGTCAGCTGCTCTCATATTTCCATGTAAGAGCAGTTCCAGATGAATTTCAGTCAGACTGGGCACAAAGGTGAAAATAAAGGAAAATTTAGTTGTCAAACACGTATGTCAAATTCTTATACCTTAATAGAGAAATTTGTAATCTTTATAGTTAAGATACAAGTTATTCTACTTATATTTTACTTTCCTCAAAACATAGTCTATGGTCTAGGATCCCATGGGTATATCCCCAAGGTATAAAGGGGATCTTTGGATTATTTTATGAGACCCCTAGCATTTGCAGATCTAACATTTGTAGTTTTAGATAGTCACACACACACACACACACACACACACACACACACACACACCCTCCAACTTCTAGACTTACAATATTTTATTGCTAAAATGTCTATGCAAATCTTGCTTGCTGTTAGGTTGTTGGGCTGGGGATGAGATACTTAAGTTAGTGAGACTAGATGGCTTAAGATCGGCACCGTGATATGGCTTCATTATTGTCTATTTTCTTCCTGCTTTGAAACTGTTAAACGTAATTAAATTGTTTTTTCTTTTTTGGGGGGTGGAGAGGGGGAGAAAGGATCTAAAGAAAACAGTTGCTAAAGTTGGCAATAGAAATAAGAGGTTATTCTTAACCAGAAAATGGCTTTAGAAATTAGACTGCTTTTATTGATTCAGTAAAAGTCTAAAAGATTAGTTATATTTTTCAGTTACACTTTTTTTTATCTTGTGGAGGAAATTACATGCCATAGAGGTATTTGGGAATTTGAAGATTTAAAAACTCTTGGGATTTGTCCCTCACAAGTGCTAAGGAATCTATTTCAAAGGCCTCATGGGAAACACATTTATTGGTAATAAAGCTGAATAGATTAATTAATAGTATAAACTCAGAATTGTAGTTATTGCCCAATTATTGCCTGCCTGATTCGGTACTGATTATTGCCTATCAAGTAGACATTTTGATTGGTAGTTAATGTGTCTTGGGCCCTCAAATGGGATCTTGAATTATTACTGAATTAAATGCATCTTGTCAGATGAATCTTTCAAGAAAAAGAACTCGGGGAGGGAGGTGGGAGTGACAACCATGGGGGCAAATGGTTGGCAGTGGAGAGAATGGTGTTCTGGAAATCAGGTATGCACGTAGATCTTGGTTCTGCCATTGTTTGGTTGGTCCTTCAGTTGTAAAATGCTGCAGTTGGGTGAGCTTTCCAGTTCTTTTCTCATCTGACATTCCATGTGTCCCCATCTCTTTGATTGCAGTGCATGCAAGAGATGGGGAATGGAAAGGCAAACCGACTCTATGAAGCCTATCTTCCTGAGACTTTTCGGCGACCTCAAATAGACCCGTATCTTTTTTGGAGCAACTTAGAAGGCTGAGTGGTATTTTGGTGTTTGGGGAAAGTCACACAAGACTCAAGCCCCGTGATCTGACTGGGCCGTCTCCATGTGGTTTAGTCAAAGTCTTTCTTTCTTCTCTCCTGCCACCAACACATACAAAAAGCATATGTGTACTTTCTGATGTCGGAATGGTGCTGTCACATGGGGAAGATTCATTCAAGAATTAAGACCGCAGTAGTTCACTGAATTCTCCCACAAAGTGACATCTCTGATAGCCTTGGCATCTCTGAAACTACTGTGTGCTGAAAAGAGTAGATTACTGTGCTGTATTGAATCAGTAAAACTACCATTCATTTGTAAATGCCTTTTCTGTGTCCTATGTGAAAGAATTAACTGTTACTGACCAGCTAATCAATAACCTTCTTCCCCTGTCAACAGGGGATAGCACCCTACTCACAACACCAAACCCCCTAAAGGCAGTGCTTCTCAAATGTGGTTTGTAGACTGTCTCGCTAGAGTTTGCCTTTTGTTGGGTGCAGGTGGACCCTGTTAAAATGTAGGTTTGGGGCCCTGCAAAAGATATGCAGCAGAATCTGGTAGTGGGGCACAAGAGTTAATAGCTTTAAGGGCACTCAGTTGCCTTTGTTTAAGGCCTGTTGACCTAAGGGTTTTAAAATAGATAATTGACTGCTGTACCAGTATTCTAGAAGAGCCACAGGTTCCTCTGATGTCCATGTGAAGAATAATCCCATTTGCTGCTATCATTACCCTGAAGGAAAGTCATAGGAAATGGCAGTAACGGTGAAGGAGGCATTGTAAGGTTTTGGTCAGGGAAACTGCATGTGAAGAAACAGGAACCATACGGAGAAACCAGGCAGGAGGGAGAGGGGAGAACAACGTTACACTGAATACAGATTGACTTATTGTAGTCATACCGTGGGGAAGATTTGTTTGACTTATCCTTAATAAGCTTTCTGCAGAGCTGTTGAGGGATTTATTCGAGATAAATATGAGAAGAAGAAATACATGGACCGAAGTTTGGACATCAATGCCTTTAGGGTTGGTTATCAAGCTTTGTTCATAATGAGTAGTTTGCTTATTAATCAGGCCAGGGAAGAATTTGAGAAGAGCCACTGAAATACTCCAAAGCCATTTTTAAAAAGTAGAAAAAAGCCAATTATTGAGTCAAGACCATGAAATACGGAGCAGACTTCTGCATCAGGGACAGATAGGGCAAATCATTAGTGAGTTCTTTGCATTGATCTGTATTTAGGTGTTAGTGATTCCCACTTCCAAATTGTTTCTTCAAATGGACATATTAGGCATACTAGATCAAACAATAATATGTGTAAACGTGTGTGTATATATGCATTTTTTTCTGTAAATGACGTCAACAAAATTAATGAAATCACCAGGGTTATTCTTCAGTTTGGCCAGCATGTATTTCCAGTGTGTTGATGGGCTAATTGCCAGTGGGACCCTGTTCCTGAGAAGGGTTTTAGGAGGAGGCTTCTGGTTGCCAAGCTCGCTTTCCATCCTAGGCATGTGGTTAGAATCAAATACGATGTCTGACAGCTAGGGCAAGTATAATATACAGGAGGAAATACAGCATGGTTTCTGGAAGAAGAAGATAGGTCTGACTAATGACAGCTAAAGGAGAACCAATATAATTATTTAGACCTAAAAAAACTTTTGACAAGATTCTACAGTAAATTTGCTTAGGAATAATTGACTATTTCTTTGCAGAAGTATAGAGAAGAGAGTATGGGATTCTCCAGCTCTCGCATGCACGAGCCCTGTCTGTGTCTGTCTGTCTGTCTGTCTATCTATCCATCTATCTATCTATCTATCATCTATCTAGTTTTGCATTTTAATGGGGGATGTACTAGCCCGTGAAATCACTTAAATTTTCACAGGGCTCTAAGTCCTTCCAGGCAATTTAAAGTCAAACTAATTGGAACATACTCCAGATTGATGATTTGGGTTTGTGTGAAAAGGGCCATCAACTTGTAGGTGAGTTTCAATGTAGGCAGGGAAGTGCAAGGTAATACATTTAGTTGGGTAAAGATGATTCCTTCTGAACTCAGTGTGAGGGACTCTTACTTGTGGTCATCCAGAAAAGGAACCTGGAATTTATCCTAACTGTTTCAAGAAAGAATTAACCCAGTGTATAGCCACAGCTTGGATGGCATCATCAAAAAGAGTTTGGAACCAAAGCACACACATCTCCTTTTATTTGTAGAAAACTATGGTCTGCTTAGCTCTGTTAATTGTACCAAAAGATAAGAAATCATACAAGGTCAGAAGAGAGTATCTGAGACAATCCAGAAGATGGGGGAGGAGGGAAGAGTGGCCGTATGAAGATAGTGTTCATTCATAATTATGTTGCTGCTGTACTGTACCCATGTAAACAGCCCGTTTTAATCACGGAATGTTTTCACTTAGGAAGGAAATACCTCCTGTTTACCAAAAATCTCTTCCAAAAATTTTTTATTTGATGTACTTAGTTTTAAAAATATCCTTGTGAAGATTTATATGCCAAGAATTAGTATTTGCTAAGTGAAGACAGTATCAAGTTGAAAAGAAAGTGGTTCTGTTAATTAAAGAGTATTATTTTTAAATGGACAGAGAAAGAATTTTTAACTTTGAGAAATTAAGTGTTCTGTATTAAAACATTGCACCATGTATGGAACAGACATAGCCACACGTGTTCTTTTGTGATTAAAATATCATATTACAGATAATATGAAAATTGAAGTGGAACATCTATGCCTACTCTTATCTTTACCAATGATTGTCACCTTGGTGTGTTCCCTCCTTTTTCCTATGTAGTTACTTTCTGGAGGCCTAATTATAATAGTTATATAGATTGTCTACTATTTTCATTCAATTTAGCATATCATATGTTTTTATGTACTTATGTAGTGTTCATAGCTTTTAATTGTTACATCCTTCAGTGAGTAACGAGCTCACAGTATATTTTACCATTTTCCTTCTGTGGAAGAGACAATATAGGAGACAAGAGAGATTGTTTAAATTTTCCTTCAGCATAGATAATTCTGGGGTGAACTTCTTGCTGCATAGAGTTATATTTCCATATTTTAGATTATTTTCTTAAGATACGTTACAAGATATGGTATTATCTAGGTTGAAGGGCTTCAGTATTTGTCTCTTCCTCCTTTTGCTAGTATACTTTCCAGAAGTTGTACTGTTTTATACTCTGTTCTCAGCGTCATGTAAGAGGGCTAGTTCATCCATATCAACATTAGGTATTACTGAGATCTTTCTCCTCTCAAAAAAGTATTTTAAACTTCATTTTTTGATCACAGGCAAGGCTGAACATTTTTTTAAATGTACTTCCTTTTATACGCCTGTCTTAAGTTTACTCTGTGGTTTGTTTTTTTTGTTTTTGTTTTTGTTTTTTTGCATTTAAATGTTAACAATGTGACAACATTTATTTGCTGTTAAAAATGTGACTAATAACATTATAGTCTATGAAATCATTATGAAACTGCCTCTGGAAGTAACAGAAACTGAGACATTCTGATCTTTTATTTTTGAAGTGCTTTTGGTTTTATTCAGGACACCCTAAAAGGGATACTTTAATCCTTTTGCTCTTTTTTTTTTTTTTGCCTTATTTCCTTGATTTTTGTTTCCCTAATCCTTAAGCTTGAAATTACAGTTTATTTCCTGACTTTTAAAAAAGGAGATAAAGACTGAGAAGACTTATGATTGAATTTAAAAATCCTTAAGCTTGAAATTACAGTTTATTTCCTGACTTTTAAAAAAGGAGATAAAGACTGGGAAGACTTATGATTGAATTTAAAAACACAAGGGAGAGAGTGCCTGGGTAGCTCAATTGTTTAAGCATCCGACTTTGGCTCAGTTCATGATCTCACAGTTCGTGGGTTTGAGCCCTGCGTCAGGCTCTATGCTGACAGCTTGGAGCCTGGAGCCTGCTTCGGATTCTGTGTCCCCCTCTCTCTCTGTCCCTTCTCCACTTGTGTTCTGTTTCTCTCTAAAAAATAAATGAACATTAAAAAAAAAATAAAATCACAAAGGATATATGTCAAGTAAGATGAACATGAACTTATTCACTGTTGTACCAAGGTGAGGCAGCTCCCCTCCAAGCATGAGCAAGTTAAACTTGAGTCACAAAGGGGCAGCAAACTGGTAAAACGTTTTTAACTTCTTTTTTTTTTTTCTTTTTTTTTTTTTAATTTTTTTTTTTTCAACGTTTTTTTTTTATTTATTTTTGGGACAGAGAGAGACAGAGCATGAACGGGGGAGGGGCAGAGAGAGAGGGAGACACAGAATCGGAAACAGGCTCCAGGCTCCGAGCCATCAGCCCAGAGCCTGACGCGGGGCTCGAACCCACGGACCGCGAGATCGTGACCTGGCTGAAGTCGGACGCTCAACCGACTGCGCCATCCAGGCGCCCCAAACGTTTTTAACTTCTATAGGTAGCCTAGACTCACAGTTCAGGAGTCACAAATGAGTTAGACAGAATGAGGAGGTACTTAATGGTATGTGAAAGATGTCTCTTACAGCACTAAGGCTAATGTGGAAGAGGCCAGCTCTCATGCCCCATATGAAGAAACCCCCAAGTTTGTCAGACTCTGCATCTGTTCAACAGGAATATTTTGTGTCCTTTTTGCACATTTGGAATTATAATTTTCAAACTATTAGTCACGTGTGTTCTTTGTCTTGTCTTGTTAAATCATTATAGAAAGAAAAAGATGACAAGTGGAAAAGAGGGAGTGAACCAGCTCCAGAGAAAAAAATGGAACCTGTTGTTTTTGAGAAAGTTAAAATGGTAAGTGGGAAAGTCTTTGCACTGGGTGGATGACCTCAGGTGTGGTTACATGTGGAGGGGAGGGCCTCTGGAGGGTGGCCTTCTGGTGGGTGGGGTGCGGTTGATAGCATACTGCACCACTCTTCCTGGGGCCCAAGGGCTCCACATTTACATTAGTTGCCTGCTGCCATTTCTTGCTGCTTTCCCATTGCCCTCTTGCTGCCTCAGCTGCTCCGTGACTCTTCTCCTTGGGGCTGGTTGGGAGTTTGGGAACTGCATCTGCCCTTCTGAGCAGGAGGCACGTTCCATGCCAGAATGCCTAGGCTATGTGATACCTTCTGAGCAGATGCTACATTAATCCTTCTCTCTTTAGACCCTCTCTGCCTCATTTTCCTGTTGCAGTTAAGAACAGTCCAGAAGCCTGGCCGTACTAATCCATTGCACTCCTTCTTGTATTCTTGCTCTGTCATATTGAAGTAGACACCTTTCTTTTTTCACAGGACGTTGTGGCTGTAGTAGTAGATACCCTAATGTAAGAGCTTGGAATCTTGGGAGAGAGGACTTTTTACTATTTGCTTAAGGAAGAGTCTTTTATCATCACTCTGAGTCGCACTGCCTGCAGAACACAGTCATTAATGATATTGGCAGAGTGAATTAGGTAATCTTTAAACTGATCTCCCTTTTGGTATCAAAGGTTTTCTAATCACTGGGAGATTTGTTGGCTCTTGGCTCTTACACCATCAGACACCCACCTTTGTTCTTGGCTTTTCCTGGGACCCAAACCTGCTGTTTTGGTTGGACCTCCTGGTCTGTGGTTGTCTTGGTTTCAGAAAGCCAAACAAGCACAGACGATATTTTTTTCACTTTAGGCTTGGTTTATGCACTCGTACTTCCTGACTTGATTCTTTCACCTGACACTTCCTGAGTTTTGTTTCTTTGGTAACCCTTTGAATAACAGCAGCCATACCACAAGAATACCTGTGGCTTTACAGTGAAGAGGGGGGAAAAAAGCATTTCAAAAACACCTACTTATTTCCTTCTTTAACATATTTTCACCTTAGCCACAGAAAAAAGAAGATCCACAGCTACCTCGGAAAAGCTCCCCGAAATCCTCAGCACCTGTCATGGATTTGTTGGGCCTTGGTAAGAGTCGGACTTTTCAGGGCGCCTGAGTGGCTCAGTCCGTTTAAGCATCTGACTTCGGCTCAGGCCATGATCTCGTGGTTTGTGGGTTCAAGCCCCACATGGGGCTCTGTGCTGGCAGTACAGAGCTCTCCCTCTCTCCACCCCTCCACCCCCCCCTCCAGCCCAAGATTACTATACTACTCACACTTTCTTTCTCTCTCAAAATAAATAAATAAACTTAAAAAAAAAGTCAGACTTTTCCACTCCCATAATCTTACAAATTATGATGAGTTCTCAGTCACCCTGGGAAGATAGGTGGAGATGGGATTCTTCAGTTTGTGTCTTCATCATTTAGATTGTTCTCTCGTGTTTTTTCCTGTTGTTTTACGTCTGAGCAGTTGTTCTAAGAAGTGTTTACACTTTTCAGAATGACAGTATAGTGTCGTGGTTTAAGAGCATGGCCTTTGGAGTCAGAGGTCCATCTCTCCACTTGCTATCTATGTGACCCTGGGTAGTTTGCTTAACCTCTGAACAGTACTTTCCTAATCTGTGTCTGCAAAGATGATAAGAGTCTCTACTTCAAAAGTGCTGGAAGGATTAAATGAGATAGTGCCTCTCAAGCTCTTAGCCTCTTACCTGGCACATACTAATCATTCAGTAAAGGTCAGCAGGCTTCACTAAAGCAGCCCCTGTGAGCCATGCCCCAGC